>NC_030836.1:13750000-15000000 GCF_001704415.2 Capra hircus | reverse complement strand
ATTATCTGCTAGAAAAAGATGCAGGCATTTTAGAGCGCACAATTGAATACCTTTTTGAAATTGAGTGTGTATATACTTTAAGACAACCATTTGCCATGGCAGTAATTGGTTTTGGAGTAAAATGTGATTGAATCTTAGTCAATAAGGCCAGAGAGAAAATCTGCTGAGAAGTATCTAGAAATAATTTCTGTAAGAGGGGACATACAGAAAAGACATTTGTACTTCTGTCAACAACTGGCCTATCCCGAAGTGTTTCTTGGGTAGGTGTTGGGAAAACATGAGAATAGGTATTCTAGTTTGACAGAGCAGTAAGGTGAGAGGGTTGAGGACATGGGTAAGCCTTGGAACTACTCTAATATACAAACTAACATAACAGTAAGAAAAGAAAAGTTGTTATTGATTAAACTATTGCAAATACTGTGTTTTCTTTTATGTATCTGAAGACATCCAAAATGACCAGGGATCCATTGAGCTTATGCTCATTTTCCAGATGTTTAAACTGAGGCCCTTTTCTGGGAAATGGCTACATTTAGACTGTTGAACCTAAGCCTATAAACAGGATAGCTAGACATCAGGTACAGTTTGTTAGCGGAATAAATAGAAATAGATCTTCCTCAAGAAATAGATCTTCCTCAGATGTGATTATCAAATTCTGAATCTAGTCATAATGTTTTAAGGGCTTCCATATTGGTCCGCCATGCTGCTAAGTTCCATAGGATGACCTAGTAGAGAGGCCTAGGAAGTAGAGTCAGATGACCTAGACTTCTGTCCTGAGCCTTCCACTCCAGGCCGTGTGATTTCAGGTAAGTCATGGAACTTTGCTGAGAATCAGTTTACTCTTCTGTTCCATGAGGTAACAAATGGGATTTCTCTCACTGGCTTTAGAGTCGCTGACAGGCACATCTGTTTCATAGCTGGGATTGGTTGGAACACATGACATGCAAACTACTGAATGCTATGCTCAATCAAGAGGTGACTTTACTGCTAATTTTTTGACCTTGAGAACTAAGGTAAATCATTTAAATTCCTTAAGCCCAAGTATTTTCACAATGCCTGGGAAGATTTAGAGCAAAATAGATATTCTCTAGGTTTGGGGGGCTCAGCTGATTTTTATACTATATATATACTAGTTTAAGCAGAACATATATTATTTTTGCAATCATAAAGAAACCGTTAAGTATTATTGAAAATAATTAGCAAAGCTTTTCCCAGCACAGGTGATTTGTGTTCCCATTTCAGTGGCCTGGTGTGTTTAGGCTTGATAAGGAAATTGTTTCTCCAAAGGAAAATTTCATTTATATGTTGCATGGATCTATGTGAGAGGCAAGAGGATACCATTTAACACAAGCTGGTTTAGACACACTCTGATTTCAGCAGCCTAGCAGCCCAGAGTTAGGAAGAATTGGAAAAAAAAAAAAAGTAAAAGATTTCTATGCTAGGACATATTTTATAACTACTTATGTGTGTATGGTCATATATCTGTTCAAAAGCAATTTTTTACAAGTATTAACTTACACTATGTATGCTATTAATGTTTAATGTCGTTAAGGCAGGTATTATTATGGTTGCTTTGTTCTTATTAGGGCTTCCCTGGTGACTCAGACGGTAAAGCGTCTGCCTGCAATGCGGGAGACCCGGGTTCGATTCCTTGGTTGGGAAGATCCCCTGGAGATGGAAATGGCAATCCACTCCAGCACTCTTACCTGGAAAATCCAATGGATGGAGGAGCCTGATAGGCTACAGTCCATGGGGTCGCAAAGAGTCGGACACGACTGAGCAGCTTGACTTTACTTTTGTTCTAATTGTTGATAATTTTTCAGGAAACAAGGTGTCCAAAAAAACTTACTTACCCAAAATCACAAAGTTATAAAAGGTAAAGTGTGATCTTAAATTCAGGTTTGTTTCTTCGAAGTAAAGCAAACTGTCCACTCAAATAGTAATGAGAAAGAGAGCTAACAGTTGTTGGTCTTCTAATACACTCCATGTATACTACTTAACTTAAAACTGTATAATAAGCCCATCAAGCAGGTACTATTTTGCATTTGAAGAAACAGACTAAACCTGAGAAAGTGAAGAGATTTGCTTAAAATCAGACAATAAATTCTATCAAGTTACTTTGAACACAGGTTTATCTGATAGCAAAGTATATCCTTTGTACTTTTTGCCCTTTTTGCTCAGAATAACCGACCCTACTGCCATCTTAATGCAAACAATTAGTTCATCTGCCTTCTTCCACTTCATTTCAGCATTGTTCTCTGCTTTTCTGAGTCTCTTTGGAAAAACTACTACATTACATTATTTTCCATTTTGTTCCCAGATGGAATCCAGCCCTCTAGACAGTAGTATAATAAGGCAAAAGGCATTGAAATACTGGCCTGGCCTAGGTTAAAGATCATGTTCTCTTGCTATTATCTGTGTGCAAAAATCACTTGAGAAATCAGTGGACCTCTCTAAGCCACAGGTTATCAATGTAAAAAATGTAGATTAGCAAATCTGCTCATACTATAGGTTTATAGTGAAGACAAAAATCGGTGGTAAATGCTTGCCTCTTTAAACTGTAATTTTATAAAGATATAGATGTAATTCACTTACAGTACTATTATTATGACAGATTTATTTACTGGACTAATATACACATTCCTATTCAGGGCACTAAGCTTGCTAGATTTATATACACTATCTTCTGTACAACACTGAGAGGTGAATGAAATATTCCTCCCTTTGCCTAAGAGGAAACTGAGGCTTGAGTTGTTTGAATAACTTATCCAAAGTCATAAACTTGTCAATAACATTTTTCCTTCTCTGTGATAACCTAATTTATATGAACCAGTGGCTTGGCCCAGAGTAACTTCACAGAGGGAGAGAAAAATATGGTAACAAATGTTACTCATTCTTAATAATTTCAGAGAAACATGCTAATTATAGTGCTGTGACTTTATGCCAACATACTGCTTCTTTGTGATATGAGAGGGAGATAAATACCAACCAGTCTCTGAAGCCAAGACTGGACAACTTGACCAAGCTGAGGAATTAGTTCTTTGCTTGAGGCATCAACAAAGGATTTTCATCACTGCTGCTCAACCTTTTATAACCAGTATTCTTTCATTATCTCAGATGTGAGCCACAAATGTTTATGCTGTTTATTCATTAATTCATCTGCATAGGAAATCTGTCCTCTAGGAGGGTCTTTTAAAGGACAGACTATTCATTTTAATCACAGCATTGATACAGTTTGGATTTTGTTTTTCCTCACATGTCACTCATTCATTCATTTATTGAATAAATATTTATTGAGCATCAATTACATTTAACACACTGATTCAAAGACCATGAATAAAGATACAGAACAATAAGGGGTGGTTTGCAGACAAGAATTTGTGCCCATCCCCCATTTTCTTCCACCTGGTATTCAAAAATCAAAACTCACCTCATCTGAGACTCATAAACAATCTATAAGGTCAATTACTCCAGCCTCTGAACACAGATTCTGAATCTTAATCATTTTAGCTGTGAAATCAGTGGTTTGTGATCTGTGGCTCACAATTCACTGGTCCCATGAACCAGTGACAAAGGAGCAGAATCTCTCGGGCAATGTATTAAAATTACAGATTTCCGTTCTGCATTTATATCCAGAAAGTCTGAATCAATACATTCGGAGGGGGTCCAAAGAACTCTATCTTTTCTCCTGATGTTTTATTTAAGAATCCATGTCTATATTAATACCTATTACTTTTCAGAAAAATGATAGTTTTGGATCCTCTCCCATTAATGTATAAATATTTGCATAAAGTATACACTTTACATATAATCTGAGGGCTCATGGAGTTTCTCCAGTTCATTTAGTCATCATTTGGAGGTTTCAGACAAGATTAAGAATTCTCAATCTGGATATATTCCCTCATCTTGCAGCCTATAGAAGAAAGCCTAGGTGCAGGATGGACGCTAATAATTTCAGAGTAAGAAAGAAGTTTAGAGAAGTAGAGACTTGACCCAGATAGCGCAGTAACTGCATACTAAGAATTATTCTTTCTAGTTTCTTTACATTCTTTCTTAATAAGGAAAGGTTAATCAGATTGATCAAAAAGTCATTGACTATATTCAGTTAAGGTGATCGTATTAAATAAATATTTTTTTAAAAAATGATAAAGCAGGATTTAAAGATGGGCAGACTGAAAACCTGCTGGGCTTAGGGAAACAGATTTTGAAAACTCTTGTCTTGCTGTCCTGAGCTGGAAGCTTTGAGATGGCAGCTAGAAGAGAGTGTGTAGATTTCAACTAAGCACTGGTGAGCATTCCAAGTAGTGGAATGAGGTTATAGGGAGCGATGTCAATTGACTTGGTGTGGGTTACAAGGTTTCAGTTTTAGTTTCAGGTGAGAGAAATACAGAGTGTGAGGAAAAAGAGTATATCCATCACATAATGATTTTACATCTGAAATAGGACAATAGGAGAATTAAAGACTTTGGCAACTGAGCTTATCAGCCTATCTGACATCCTAAGCTTCAGAAGACTGAGTTTAAATGCACCTCCCTCCCCACATACACACATACAGAAAGAGGGAGAGAGGCGTTATAAAAGGCATATGTTTCTGTGATTAGTAACAAACTCTGACAACAATAATCCTTCGAGTGAGTGAATCTTTAGCTAATCATGCCAAGACAGTAGATACTATTGGTAGGTCCTTCTAAGACATTCTAATTTTAGGTTATACTTGATTTTAGTAGGTAGTTTTCAAACTCTTGTTGCCGTGGAGACGCTAAGGCTTCAGAGAAAGCATATTAGAAGGAGCTAGGGCTGAGGAGGAGTGGCCAGGGAAAGAGAGGGCACTGTCTTCCCAGGGAGTTGCTCTGCCTTATTTCGTTTTAAACCAAGATTTTTGCATAGCATTTTGTTTGAAAAGAAAAGCTCTGCTGTTTCTTTCAAAAATGGAAGTAATTGATTAAAAGTAGTATTTAATTTTCCAAAACGTCCTCAATTATGTTCAAAATCCCTAATGAAATCTGATATAAATCTCTAATTTATTTACACTTTCTTCAGAAAGCTTAAATATTCCAGCTATATAATCTGGGTGGGGTACCATGATAATTTAGAGTCAAAGTTCATAGAGAAATGATCTTGCATGGTGTGTCTTAAAATCCAGCCTCTATATATTGGTATCTCAGGTGTCTTATTCTTCAAAACCCATTCTGGAGGGGAATATCTTGGGGGACTTTCTAACTGTGGAGAAAGTGACCAAATGTTTTCAAGTTATGGCCCCTCTTCAAGTTGCATGTTGTAATGGAAATACTAGTCTGGGATGAATGTGAGAATTAAATAAACTAGCACAGATGGCTAGCACTCAATGAGTAATATTCATTCCCCTTCGGAATCTCCTGGAGAAATGAGGAAGGTGGATCAAAAATCTCTAGTGTGACAACTTTACTTTGAGAACCCCACTTGGCCAGGTTGGATGGGAGAAGAGACCAACGCAATGGCTTTGGGAAGGTATACGCAAGATCACAGGGTCAGATGCGTGACTTCCAAATTCCTTTCTAAGTCTCCAGACCCAAGATCCCTAGGTTTGAGGACAACATTCACCAGGCCTCCAGCTTTTGTAAACTCTGAGAAACATTTGCTTGGTAAGAAGCACTTTCCCTCCCAAAGAGAATGGATTCGAAACCTGATCCAATTAATGAAATCAGTTTTAAAAAGTCTGAAAGTACAAAAGAAAATTCCCTCTATTCTCTATACAATGTTTCTTACCTAAATGACATCAAAGTTCAAACCAATAAGAATTCTGAGAAGAATATAAGAGAAGTGTCGATTCAAAGGAGACCCAGATACCTGGTGGAAGCATCAGGGAGGTAAGAATGCATGCTAACTGCCACGATGGGGGCTGCTGTAACTAGCCTGCCATTTAATCTCCTTGAACAATTTTGCGACTGTAGCGGAGTTAAAAAAAAAAAAATCTGGTGGAGGGCTAAAATTACCAAGATTCTCTTACTGGAATAATACTAGGGAACTGCATATGAATTTTAATGGTTTGAGAATTCTAAGGTGGTATTCTTGGAAAAAAATAATTTTTAATTTTATACTTTGATCCATCCCACTTTGGCAATTGTCTACCCCTGTCCTTAATTGTCTATTGCACAGTTTTATAGCAAAGAAAAATAATGTTGTTTTCTGCTTCCCTGATGGCTCAGATGGTAAAGAATTTGCCTGCAATGAAGAAGACCTGGGTTTGAAGATCCCTACTCTGGGTGGGAAAGATCCCCTGGAGAAGGAAATGGCAACCCACTCCAGGATTCTTGTCTGGGAAATAACATGGACAGAGGAGCCCGGCAGGCTACAATCCATGGGGTCCCAAAGAGTCAGACATGACTGAGTGACTAACACTTTCACTTCCACTTTTCACAGCAATTGCTACTTCCCTATCATAAAATAGTAATTTTAGTGCCTCTTTATGTTCAGTATCATCCTATGTATTTTAGGCATCATGAGGACAGGCATTGCATTTTATTACTCACCATTTTAAGTCTAGCACCTTGCATTATCTTTGAATGTTAGCCATTTAAGTGGATATAATTCCATGGACAGAGGAGCCTGGTGGGCTATAGTCCATGGGGTTGCGAAGAGTTGGACATCACTGAGCGATTTAATACATGCTACAGTGGTATCTCATTGTGGTTTTTATTTTCACTTTCTTTATGAGTGATGATGATGAGGACCATTTTACATGCCTACTGGCCATTCAAATATCCTGTTTGTGAAGTGTCTGTTCAAGTCTTTTGCCCATTTTTTTTTTTTTTAATTGAATTGTACCAATTGCCTTGTGGCTCAGCCAGTAAAGAATCTGCCTGCAATGTGGGAGACCTGGATTCAATCCCTGGGTTGGGAAGATCCCTGGGAGTAGGGAAAGGCTACCCACTCCAGTATTCTGGCCTAGATAATTCCATGGGCTGTATTGTCCATGGGGTAGCAAAGAGTCGAACATGACTCAGTGACTTTCACTACACTTCTTCACCAATTGTCTTCCTGACTTGTAGGAAGGAATTCCTAATATATTCTGGATATGAGTTTATATACATATATATATGTCCACATGTATGAAACAAATATATTTTTCCTACTCATTTTTAAAATCATTAAGTGAAAAATTACTGTAAATCTAACACACTCTAATTTCCGTCATAGCTCAGTTGGTGAACAATTTGCCTGCAATGCAGGAGACCCCGGGTTGATTCCAGCGTTGGGAAGATCTGCTGGAGAAGGGATAGGCTACCCACTCCAGTATTCTTGGGCTTCCCTTGTGGCTCAGCTGGTAAAGAATAATTGCAATGAGGGAGACCTGCGTTGGGAAGATCCCCCAGAGAAGGGAAAGGCTACCCACTCCAATATTCTGATCTGGAGAATTCCATGGACAGTGTAGTCCATGGGATCACAAAGTGAAGTGAAGTGAAGTCCTTCAGTCGTATCCGACTCTTTGTGACCCCATAGACTGTAGCCTACAAGGGATGGGATTTTCCAGGCAAGAGTACTGGAGTGGGTTGCCATTTCCTTCTCCAGGAGAGCTTCCCAACCCAGGGATTGAACCTGGGTCTCCTGCATTGTAGGCAGACGCTTTACCATCTGAGCCACCAGGGAACAAAGAGTCGGACACAACAGAGCTACTTTCACTTTCACTTTTCAACACATTCTAAGGACAATGCATTTTTTTTTTTTTTGGACAATGCATTTTTAAAGGATTAATAAAGGCTATTTTATAAATTAGATATTTCATAAGAAAAGGACATTAGTAAGTTTTATAATAAGAAATAGCTACCTCTGCAGAAATATGGTAGTTTCTTGCCTCTGAATAACCAATAATCTCTCATCTAGACATTTGGAGTATCAAAATTATTTTATAGTGTGTTTTTGCAGATGTAATATTCTTCATCACTGTAGGTATCAGGGATTTACTTGAATGTTAAATAGCTCTAAAATTATAAGTTGGAAACACATTTTTAAAATATGTATTGGGGGATACATGTGCTCTGAATAGTTCATAAAAAATAAACTTTTTTTAAAGTTATTATGAGCAAGATTGCTTATTCCTTAAGTAGCTTTTAACATTGAAATGGTCCCTTATTGAAAAGATTCCAAAGCTTTCTGATACACAAATTTCCTTTAGTCCTATTGATTTCTTTTTTACATATAGTCGACTTTTGACTTATCTTGGAAAAGTAGAATGAGGTTTAGTTTTTCACTTTGGCAGATTAATAAAAGGAAGCTTATATGGGCATCACATTAATGAAGATATATGAGTGATTGTTACATGATGAGTCATTTAACAAGTGATAAGTTTCCCTCCAGTTTTAAGAGTGGTATCTAGCAGACATAGTCCTAGAAGTCAAAGTCTCTTTCATTGTAGTAATTAATGGAATATGCTACTCATTTATTCAATCAACAAGTCCCTCAGCCAGCCCATCAACAATATTTATTAACTCAAATCCTGTGGAAGACCCTATACTATGCACTGAGTAGGTGTAAAAATATAGAAAATGGAGTTCTTCCTATCAAAGTTTGTATAGTCTAACATTAGAGATAAACTATGTAACTGAAATTAAATATACAAAAGTATATATCATAAGCAGGTTATAGATAAAGGGCTATGACCATTTAAAGAATTCAAGCTCATGGGAAGATGATGTGTTTGAATATATTTGAATATAGCTGTGGAGGACTGGGATATGAAAGGAGACAGTCTGTTCCTAAACTGTTTGATACATATAGCCTTATCCTTTGTAAATGTTTATATTGAAATTAATTAAAATAGGATAAAATTAAAAATTCAGTTCATTTTCCAAGGTTAGTTCATTTTCAGAACTAACCTCATTTCTAGTGCTACACGTGAACTGTGGATCTCCTATGTAATGGTGCAGACTGAACATGTCCTTCATCCCAGAAGGACATCTTGTTCCATTGAACAAGACTGATTTAGATAGAAAAGCACTAGAAAAAAAAAAAAAACAAACAAAATCTCAAGCATCATATATTTGTGGAAGAGCAAATGTTTCAGCTTATGCAGGTAACTTGAAGGTAAATGACTGAAGTAACATTGGAAAAAAGTCAGAATCAAACCATGAAACATCAGAAACTGGGTTTTATTTTGCCCTTTTCAAATTTTAAGTAAAAGGTGGTCAAAATGGACATTAACAATGTTGGTCTTAGAGTAATCAAGTGATTTAAAGAGGGAAAAGAGAGTTGCTTTACATCCAAACTAGACCAGGGGTAGCAGACATATAGGAAATAAAGGGCTATGGGCCTAGCACTGAATCATTTAATAAATATTTACTGAATGTATACTCTGGGTCAGCAGTTTTCTAGACAAAGTATAGAGCAATTTAAAAAAAACTGACAAAAATTCCTTCTTAATACAGGATGCATTTTAATGCAATCAGTTAGCTAGACTTTAAATTCATTTACTACTTCCATGTACTTCTTACAACAAACGTATGAGATGGATATATTAGCTCTCGTTGTATAGATGAGCTTAATTACCACAGGTTCCAAATCTATATAACAGCTATAATAATAAAGTAATAAGGTATAGTTGTATCTATATTATATGCAGGTGACCTTGGAACAACACGGGTTTGAACTATGTGGGTGCACTTACCCACAGATTTGATTTTCAATAAATCCACAAAGTACTACATGGTCAGTGGTTGGTTTCATTTGTGACTGTGAAACAGTGAATACAGAGGGAAGTCTATGGGAGTTGGGTATCTATGGATTTTGATATAGGCAGTGGCGCCTTGAACTAATCCCTTGTGGTTACTGAGAGGCAACTGTGTTTATAAATGTGATTGATACTATTCTAAATACTTTACTTATCTTATTTAATATTCATTTAAAATTCCTAACAACTTTGTGAAGAAAAGATAAGCATTTCCATCTTCTTTCAACAGGTGAGAAAAGTAAGATTTTACATTTTTTTCTAATATTTGCCTAAGCTTATTAATAACTGCACAGTAAACCAGGACTGAATTCAGGTCATCTGAGTTCCAAGGTCACCTCTAATGGGGAATGCACCGCTCATAGATCTATTTGGTTCCAAAGCTGATGCTTATACTTGAAAAAGAGAAATTGTAATATTCAGTGACTTGACAGGCAGTGAAATATAACCAAAAAGAAAGAATAAGACTCCAGGGTATCAGTGGCATTCATTTAGGGATGCATGATAACTTTATCCTGACTTCATGTTGTCCCCTGAATAAAACCCAAGCTCACATGATCACTGCTTTGACAACATTAGTATATCAAACAGGGCCTAGTGTCTTCTTCGTGGATTACTCCTAAAATTAGAGGGCAGGCTAGGAACAAAAGTGGAAACATGTATCAAAGATAGCTTAAATAAATGGACTTGGAGGGAGAATGTCCATGTGACTGCATAGATCGGAGAGTGAGTTTTCTATAACACATGAAGGTGATCACAGCAAGCTCGGGGTTCCTGTACCTGAGTTTGGAATTAACAAAGTTGCAGTTAAAACATTTCCTTGAGGTAGCTGATTGGCAGTTTGCCCCCTCAGTGAATGAATTATATTTCTAATCAAGGGAAAGTGGCTGAAAATTCAGGACCCGTCCCTCTGACTCTCAGGCTGCACAAAGGTGGGAGCTGATGATGCCCAGGGGACTCAGACAGCTGCTCAGTTAAACCCCTGCTGTCTGTGGTCCAGCCCTTCGTTATTTCTTAGAAGATGAAGTTAGTCTCTGTCCTCTGTTTCTTCTCTTCTAAGCCACATTTCATCAAACCTCATCCACCCAGCACCCTAGAGAGTGTTAAACTCTTCTCATCAGCCTCACTCCCTCATCCTCAGTGTCTCTCTTCATCATATTTTGCCTCACTCACTCCACAGGTTTCCCAATATGGTCTCTTGTGGTTGCTCAGTTGCTGGGTCATGTCCGAGTCTTTTGCGACCTTGTGGATTGTAGCCCACCAGGCTCCATGTCTGGGGATTTTCCAGGCAAGAGTACTGGAGTGGGTTGCCATTTCCTTCTCCATATGAACTCTAAATCCCCTCTTTTCCAGCTACATTGCAATCTATTCTCCACATTGTATCCAATTAGTCTTTATAAAATGCAGATCTGATCATGTAAGTTTCTTGATTGAAAACCTATATTAATACAAATAGATTTTTGATGGTACCCAAACCTCTTAATATGCTTTTCAAGGACTTAATAATTTGATCTTTTTTTTTTTTAATATCAACTGACACTCCCCTCTTGCTGTGGCCTTTTCTGCAACTCTGAGCCAACTGTTCTTCCTTAAAACATATCAAGCTGTTTTGTACCTCATACCTTTGAGAGAAGTGACACAAATTAAAATTTTTCCTTCATGTATTTTCAGTTTTATTGTCATATATTTAGTTGTTGTTTCAGACCCCAGGAACTATCTAACTCAGACACCTGGGAACCAAGACCAATGCATGGCTCCCTAAAAAACTTTTAATCAGGCCAAGTCAGGGGCCTCTGAAGCGAGATTTAAGACATCTCTGGACCCAGGACTTGAGATGGAGCTACCTGTAGCCCACTGGGGCTTCCCTAGTGGCTCACAGGTTAAAGTGTCTACCTCCAGTGTGGGAGACCTGGGTTTGATCCCTGGGTCGGGAAGATTCCCCTGGAGAAGGGAATGGCAACTCACTCCAGTACTCTTGCCTGGAGAATCCCATGGACGGAGGAGCCTGGTGGGCTGCAGTCCACGGGGTCATAAAGAGTCGGACACGACTGAGTAACTTTATTTACTTACTTACTTACTTACCTGCAGTCAGGATGCTTTTGTTGTTCCAGAGTGTATAGGTGTTGCTCTTGTACTGATTTCTAAATGCTAAGTATCCCTGATGCTAATTACCTCCCTGTTCTGGCAGTGACCAACTGACAACACATTTAATAGTTAAACTCTGCCAACCAGGCGTACGCCCTTCCCTGCTCTCCTCTGAGAAAGGCACTATGTGCTGCTGTGACAATGGGGCTCTTGCCAGAGATGACAATTATCAAGCCTTTAGGGGCCACAACTGGGTCACGTGGAACTAGAAACTAGAGGCAGCAGTGAGAAAAGACGTGGAGACAGGACATGAGAAAAAACGTGGAGCCAATGGTCTCTTTGTCTACCGATTCATTCATTTTCCTCTTGCACCATCAGAGGAAAAGATCACAGAGACTAAAGATGGCTGCATGAAAGCAACACGACCCAAAAAAAAGTGGGAACTGGCTACTCAAATTGGATCTAACGGAGAACTTAATAAGGGAGGGGGTGAGGATGGGAAGAGAGTCTATTATCAGTTGTAAAACTGACCAAAACAGGGAATTCCATATACCCAGGCACATAAGAGGCCTTGGGAATATGTCCTGAATGAGACACTTCAGACCACAGGTAATATTATAGAGAAGAACAAACCCGACTCCATACTGAACCTATTCCTTTATGCTCTAACGTTGTACTCTGCTGCACGTGCCAATGCCATTTGTCATTTCTTACATTCTACAGTGAGCAGCAGGGAGAAATAGCCATTGAATGTCAATCACATAGTTATTGAAAAATACAAGAAGTTGAGCATCTTTGCCATGCTGACTTTCCAAGGATATTTAACAGAAGAAGTGGGCGTACGGAGCTGGATGAGAGACTGCATTTAGATCTTAAATAAAGCAATTAGGACTTGGAGTTTTCCCATATGGAGTGACAGTGTGGTATAATGGAAAGAGCATGAACACCAGCTGATGTATCAGCCCACCCTCTACTCTACACAGAGTCCCTTGGCAATGGGACTGATGGCTGGGGTCCAGGGTCACACTCTCTCCCTTTTCTCTCTGCTTTCCCTCTTACTCCTCCCACCTACTTGATTAGCATAACTGTACATTTCAATCTGTTCACTCTTGTCACCAAAATTGCCAATTCTGGCCAATTAGTTTTGGGACTGGATAAGCCAGTCAGCCTCTCTGGGCCCCAGATTTCTCATTTATGAAATGAGGTGTTGGAACAGATGGTTTCATACCTCCCTTTGAGCCTTCTGACATTATGAGTGAGAATTTATATTTCTCAAAATCCACTCCCTTGAGAGCTTTGACTTTCGAGGATCCAAGGAGGAGCAAGGTTTGCTCTGTATTCAGCAAGACACAGCTTTGGATTTCTCATCAGTAGCTTTCATTTGTGTTCAAATGGCCAGAGAGAAACGCCACAGTGTATTTATAAACCTGTGACTAATGGGACATTAGAAATACTTAAAAGGCAACACCATGCCAGACACAGTGGCTGAATATTCATTAGAACATTTTTATCTCAAAATTGAACCAACAAAAATGTTCAAAAAGCTTTCATATGTGACTGATCTTTACCACAAATTGTTGTTACTAAATATGGCACAGTTCTCAGTTTGGTGGAACAATATATAAGTCCTTTCTCTCGTCTGATTTTTATTTTTTAATATCAATATCCACAATGCAAAATAAATGCACTTTTTCTCCATAAAGGGGAAAACATTCAAAGAACTATTCTCCCTTTCACAGAAGTTTGTTCATTAAAACTCCTCTTTCTTTTATCTTGAATTTGGGGACTTCAGCACCAAACTGAGTAATACAACTTTTAGGATATGATGAAAACTTTCCGAGGTGGAAACACAAAGGGAAAGAGCATTTATTAATCATTGTATGAGCCTAGCCCAGGATGTGGTCCCAAGCATTCACAGAAAGCTTGTTAAAGGGGTGAACGAACACACACACTTCTGGTAAAGCACACTGCAGAGCTTCCCTATTTAAAGCCCAGTGCAGGCCACTCTGTTAGAGAGCGCAGGGACCACACCAGAAAAAGGGAAGGTGCCCGAGGGCCCCTAGCTGGTAAGTGGGGAGGAAAGAATGCGAGTGGATACAAAGCTCATTTTTGAGGGGGAAAAGTTAGAACTTAAAGCCACTTTCTCATGGCATAGGTATAACAAAATTATCGAATTTGCTTTTACTCTCTGGGGAACATTAGGTGCCTAGAGATAGTACAATAGACTTTGAAGAATGCAGGGTTTCATATAGAAAATTCCCACCGGCTATCTATTTTACATATGGTAATGAGTGAATATATTTCCATGCTTGTCTCCCAATTCATCCCATCCACTCCTCCCCCATTTTGTCCACAAGTCTCTCCACTACGTCTGCGTTTCCATTGCTGCACTGAATATAGATCTATTTTTCTAGATTCTGTGTGTATGCATTAATGTATATTTGTTTTTTTTTCTTTCTCACTTCCTTTATTCTGTACAATAGACTGTAGGTTCATCCACTTCATCCAATGACTGACTCATTCATTCGTTTCACTGACTCAAATGCATTCTTTTTTATGGCTGAGTCATATTCCCTTGTTTATATATGTAACTTGTTAATCCATTCATCTGTCGATGGGCATCTAGGCTGCTTCTGCGTCCTAGTTATTGTAAATAGCACTGCAATGAACAATGGGGTACATGTGTCTTTTTCAGTTATGGTTTCCTCAAAGTATATGTCCAGTGGTGGGATTGCTGGGTCATATGGTAGTTGTATTCCTAGTTTTTTAAGGAATCCATACTATTCTCCATAGTGGCTATAACAATTTACATTCCCACCAACAGTGGGAATTTGCTGTATGATACAGGGATAATATATTCTATAATATGCTATATGATATAATACATAATCAAATCTGGTGCTCTGTGACAACCTAGAGGGGTGGGATAGGGTGGGAGGTGGGAGGGAGGTTCAAGAGGGAGGGGACATATGTATAACCCATGGCTGATTCATGTTGACATATGGCAGAAACCAACACAATACTGTAAAGCAAATGTCCTCCAATTAAGAATAAATAAATTTAAAATGCAGAGTTTGAGATTAGAGAAATAGACTTAACTCCTACCTTTGCTATTTAGTAATTGTGTAACATTGGGCAAGATCATTAACACCAAGGCACAGTTTCCTGATCTGCAAAATAAGGCTCACAATACCTAGAAAGGTCTGTCTTAGAATTAGGGAAAATATGCACACAGTATTCTCCTCTGTCCTGATGCCTTCTGGTGTTCAGCAAACAGCAGCTATTATCACGACTATAGATGCTGATTAAATATTTTGTAAATGGTAGTCTTGATGACACAAACATTTAAACAGCTTCTCAAAAGTGAAACAACACACCTAACCTTTTGAAACCTCTAACGAGCAAATGGAAAATGAAGGTTCTAGCATTAAAAAGTCATGACTGCAGAAGTGCTAATTATTAGTGCGAACTGTCTGGTGCATCAGTAACGTGACGCCTAATTTTGTTTGGGACAAAGGTCTTCACAATGCATAATCAGTTAAGTCCTGAAAAGAAAGCAGAATTTGCCTGAGCGGCATTCGTGCCTCCTTTCCTTACTGCTCAGGCAAAGTTCTTCGCTATGGCTCCAAAGAGTTCCATGCGTGCTTCTGTACCTTCCAGGTGATTTTTGTTTTGTGCTTAGCAGTCACGAAGTGAATAACATAAGTCACACACCTTTTGGTTTCCGTATCAGCAGCTCTTTCAATTACACACCCTGATGTGCTAGGCCCATCTGCCTGGCTGAGCCTTGTTGCTAATGGGGTTTTCTCTGCTTATCTTGCAAGAAAGGAGGGCTGTGTTGGTTTTAGCTTGTATGCAGTATAACTACTTAGCCCTCAGTCTTTCCTTATACACAGACACTAAAGACTGCTTAATGGTGTTGCAGATCCAAATGTTGCAACTGGTAAGGACATAAAGATGTTGATTATATTTAAAAGCAGAGAAAAATCAAATTTAAACTCTTCTGGATAATGCATGAGAAAAATGGAGTGAGGCAGGGGAAGTGGTGTGTTTATGAAGAGTGCAATATCTAAAGACAAAAATCCTGAGTTCAAATTTTAGCTAAGCAAGCCATCATCATTTTATCATCACCAAAACAGCAATTATTACAACAAAAACTACAAATATAAACAAGACAACAGTTGTTGTCATACCAACACAGCCCACCCTCATTCATATCCTATATGGGTAATCATGTTACCACTTCTATTAGCCATTTTAAATATCTTATGTCACTTAAATTTTATAATAATATAAAGAAGAATATATCATGTCTTTTTTTTAGGTAAAAAACTGAGTCTCAGGCAATCATATCATGACCTAGGTGTCTCAAGTGGTAAATGACAGAACCAAGATTCACACATGGTTGGTCTGACTTCAAATTCATGCACTTTCAGATGTCACTCGGCACCCCACCCTTATCCTATATGGGTAATCATGTTTACTTCCCTGGTGGCTCAGACAGTAAAGCGGCTGACTATAATGTGGGAGACCCGGGTTCAATCCCTGGGGTGGGAAGATCCCCTGGAGAAGGAAATGGCAACCCATTCTTGGACTCTTGCCTGGAGAATCCCATGGATGGAGGAGCCTGGTTGGTTACAGTCCATGGGGTGGCAAAAGGTTGGACGTGGGTAATCATGTTTGGGTCACATAAACTCTCTAAATCTCTGTTTCCTCATCTGTATAGTTCTTAGTATTAACTAGGTCACACAATAATTTGTGGATCAACTATAATAATACATAAAAATAGGTGTTATCTAAGATAATATATTATGTAATTAACAATGGGGCTATTTTTATCCTTTGCAATAATTACTTTACTCCTGTCATTTTAACAAAAATATCTGGCCCCTCCCTCACCAGGATTCAGAAGAGCTTTGCCCCCACTGTTCCATTACTTCCTCCCCTTCTTACATTTTAATATAGTCACCAAACTGATGCTGTCCACAGGTAGGTAACTGAGGGGCAATTCCTCACTCTCAAGACTACAATGGATAAAAATGTACTGAACGGTAAGTACTGTTTTTGTCCTTGTTTCTGCCAAGCTCCTCGGCAAGGGAATCTAGGAAGTGTTTGTAGAACGCGGGTTGGAAGTCAGAGTAGGAAAGTCATTTCTGGAAAAGGGGGATGAAACTCATCACAAGGACATCTGCACCTGAGAAAAGTGATGTTCCTATTTCACGGTCTCCATTTCCCCGTTCTTCCCAGGTCAGCCCACCAGTAGGGGGTGCTAGAAGGAGACTGCAAGGCTGGAGCAGGAAGAAGGGGCTTTCCGGCTCCTTTCCCTTCCAGCGAGTTCCCTGCCTGCTTGCTGCTCCTGCAGGTATTCTGGGTGTACATCTTCACACCTTCAACAGCACTTGCTTCTCAGAACAGCAGCTAAGACCAATTTGCAGTTTTTTTCCACTTTTGCAGCAAGCCCTCGCACCTTAGTCATTCCCCCTTCAGAATCAGTAGCATCAGCAGAGCAGAATCCTTTGCCCAGGGCACAGGGTCACAGCCCCATAGGGCGCCTGCATTGAGCTGAGGCTGAACAACCAGCAGAGCAGTGCCCCGTCCTCAGATGCCTTAACTTCAACTCTTTAGTGTCCCTCCTCCAAGCTTCTCAGTGTTAAGATGTCTAATCTCTTCCCTTCACTTTCTGTACTCACCAACTCCAGGAAACTCCAGGAAAGGCTCTTCTTTTGTCTTTTCAGTTCTCATAAAGAGGCTTATTGTTCAGTCACTAAGTTATGTCTAACTCTCTATGACCCCATGGACTGCAGCATGTCAGGCCTCTCTGTCCTTCACCATCTCCCAAAGTTTGCTCGAACTCAGGTATATCTAGTCAGTGATGCCATCCAACCCTCTCATCCTCTGTTGTGTCTTTTAATTTTTTGGTTGCAGTTACCGTCCACAGTGACTTTGGAGCCCAATAAAATAAAATTTGCCACTGTTTTTACTTTTCCCCCATCTGTTTGTTGTTTTTAATACCTAGTTAACAACATGTCCTCTCTGTTCAGTGTACACCCTTGGTATACACTCTCCCAGCTGCCCTTGTAGTTGGATAAAAGGATTAAGGTGTATAACCTTTGGCAGAAAGGGGATTGGAACACAAAACCCAGGCATCTGAAAAGATTCTGACTCTGTGTCTGGGAAGTGGGTGAGGACTGTCACTGATAAAGAAATCTACTGTGTGCAAGTACAAAATTCCAGGCTGGATGAATCACAAGCTGGAATCAAGATTCAGTTCAGTTCAGTCACTCAGTCGTATCCGACTCTTTGCGACCCCATGAATCACAGCACACCAGGCCTCCCTGTCCATCACCAACTCCCGGAGTTCACTCAGACTCACGTCTATCGAGTCTGTGATGTCATCCAGCCATCCCATCCTCTGTCGTCCCCTTCTCCTCCTGCCTCCAATCCCTCCCAGCATCAGAGTCTTTTCCAATGAGTCAACTCTTCGCATGAGGTGGCCAAAGTACTGGAGCTTCAGCTTTAGCATCATTCCTTCCAAATAAATCCTAGGGTTAATCTCCTTCAGAATGGACTGGTTGGATCTCCTTGCAGTCCAAGGGACTCTCAAGAGTCTTCTCCAACACCACAGTTCAAAAGCATCAATTCTTCGGCGCTCAGCCTTCTTCACAGTCCAACTCTCACATCCATACATGACTACTGGAAAAACCATAGCCTTGACTAGATGGACCTTAGTCAGCAAAGTAATGTCTCTGCTTTTGAATATGCTATCTAGGTTGGTCATAACTTTTCTTCCAAGGAGTAAGCGTCTTTTAATTTCATAGCTGCAGTCACCATCTGCAGTGATTTTGGAGCCCGAAAAAATAAAGTCTGACACTGTTTCTACTGTTTCCCCATCTATTTCCCATGAAGTGATGGGACCAGATGCCATGATCTTCGTTTTCTGAATGTTGACCTTTAAGCCAACTTTTTTGCTCTGCTCTTTCACTTTCATCAAGAGGCTTTCATCAAGATTACCAGGAGAAATATCAACAACCTCAGGAATGCAGATGATACCACTGTAATGGCAGAAAGTGAAGAGGAACTAAAGATCCTCTTGATGAAAGTGAAAGAGGAGAGTGAAAAAGCTGGCTTAAAACAACATTCAAAAAACTAAGATCATGGCATCTGGTCCCATCACTTTAGGGCAAATAAATGGCTCCAAAATCATTGAGGACAGTGGCTGCAGTCATGAAATTAAAAGACACTTGCTCCTTGGAAGAAAAGTTATGACAAACCTAGACAGTATATTTAAAAGTAGAGATATCACTTTGAGTGGGAGGGCTCAGGAAAGGAGTGAGTGAGGCATCAAACATGCTGGGCTCTGTGAATGAATCATAACTGTTGCTTCCTGCCTTCACCTCCCCTACAGTGCACACTGGCTGTAATTAATGGTGACTGATTTGGAAGTTCCAGTTGTATCTGCTGGGGTAAAATATGTACAGCTATGGAAATAATAAAAATGAAAGCTCTTTATGAGTTGGGGAAGGGCGGGGCGGGTGGGGGGGGCTTCACAAATAACCACTGAGTCCTGAAAATGAAGCTGTTGCTTATCCTATCAAATAACATTGTAGTTGCCCAGGGTGCAGCTTTCTCTGCTCCTAGACATGTAGACAATGAGTGTGTGTATAAGTACTTCTCCCCAGCTTTTCACTGGGGTTGCACCACAGAACTGGGGCTTTGACTACAGTCTGCTAATAGGTCTAAAACAGTTGGACTAAGTCATTTTAAAATGCAATTACTACTGGACTGAAGAGATGCAAAACACACACACAAATTCCCCTTAGAGGGTATGATCAGTTTAGATACCATTTCTGTTCCTCCTTGACCCTGTTGTACCACATCAATGTTTTATATCTGAGAGACAAAGGTTTTTGAAGTACAGCTGATTTGCAAAATTGTGTTAGTTTCAACTGTACAGTAAAATGATTCAGTAATATTTTTTTCAGGTTAGAGTTCGTTATTACAAGGTATCAAATATAATTTTTGTACTATGAAGTATATCATTGTTGCTTATGTAGTTTATGTATAGTCATTTATATCTGTTAATCTCATACTCCTAATTCATCCCCGCTTCCCTCCCTCTCCTCTTTGGTAGCCATAAGTTGTTTTCTACGTAGATGAGTTTCTGTTTTGTATATAGATTCATTTGTATTATTTTTTAGATTCCACGTGTAAGTGATATCACAGAGTGTTTGCCTTTTTCTGTCCAAATGACTTCACTAAGTATAATATTCCCTAGGTTCATGGATGTTAATGCAAATGGGAATATTTCATTCATTTTTATGGCTGAGAAACATTCTTCTGAAGCCAGTTGTCTGCTGATGGGAATTTAGGTGGCATCCATGGCTTGGCTATCATAAACAGTGCTGCTATGACATGGGAGTGCATGTATCTTTTTAAACTAGAGTTTTTGTTTTTCTCTGGATATATGCACCAGGAGTGAGATTGCTGCATCTTATGGTTACTATATTTTAAGTTTTATAAAGAAGCTCTATGCTGGTTTTCCATAGTGGCTCCACCAGTTTACATTATCTATCAACAAAAGTACAGGAGGCGTGTCTTTTCTCCATACCCTCTCTGTAATTAGTATTTTTAAACTATTTAATGACGGCCATTCTGACCAATATTAGGTAATAACATTGTGGTTTTGATTTTTTAAGTAATGTTTGATGAGTCAATTGAAGGATCGAACAAACAATGAAACATGTGGGAAGTCAGAAAGGAAGACCAGGAGAAGGGACAAGATACACATTTAGCCCTTAATATCTGTTGTACACTGCGCTTGAAATTAATTTACCTTTTGTGACTAATCCTATTGTATCAATAATAAAGTCTCTGGGACATAGAAAAAACCACCTTGTACAGCTTCTAGAATCTTCAGTCCCTGTTAAGTCAAAGTTAGAAAACAGATTTCTCCCCACCACCCACCACCCCCATGCGCATGTGGGTCACTTCCAGGAAGGAACTTCAAGCTCTCATTAGGAGTTATGGAGCTGAATTTCCTGGGCCTCAATTCAAATTCCACCATTTTTATTAATTCTGTGTCTCTGGGCAAGAAAACTAATCTTTCTGGTCCTCAGTTTCACTATTTAGAGAACTGGATAAACACCAATATCTATTTCATAAGATGTTTGTGAAGAAAAAAATAAAATAAAAATGAAGTCCTTTGAATGGTGTTTGAATTATTAGTTCAGTTCGGTTCAGTTCACTCACTCAGTCATGTCCAACCTTTGCAACCCCACGGACTGCAGCATGCCAGGCTTCCCTGTCTATCACCAACTCCTGGAGCTTACTCAAACTCAGATCCATCCAGTTGGTGATGCCATCCAACCATCTCATTCTCTGTCACCCCTTCTCCTCCCACTTTCAATCCTTCCCAGCATCAGTGTCCTTTCAAATGAGTCAGCTCTTCCCATCAGGTAGCCAAAGTATTAGATTTCAGCATCAGCCCTTCCAATCAATATTCAGGACTGATTTCCTTTAGGATGGACTGGCTGGATCTCCTTGCAGTCCAAGGGACTCTCAAGAGTCTTCTCCAACACCGCAGTTCAAAAGCATCAATTCTTCGGCTCTCAGCTTTCTTTATAGTCCAACTCTCACATCCATATATGACTACTGGAAAAACCATAGCTTTGACTAGACAGACCTTTGTGGGCAACGTAATGTCTCTGCTTTTTAATATGCTGTCTAGGTTAGTCATAACTTTTCTTCCATGGAGTGGGCATCTTTTAATTTCATAGCTGCAGTCACCATCTGCAGTGATTTTGAAATCCAAGAAAATAAAGTCTGTCACTGTTTCCAGTGTTTCCCCATCTATTTTCCATGAAGTGATGGGAACAGATGCCATGATCTTTGTTTTTTGAATGTTGAATTTTAAGCCAGTTTCTTCACTCTCCTCTTTCACTTTCATCAATAGGCTCTTTAGTTCCTCTTCCCTTTCTGCTATAAGGGTGATATTATCTGTATATATGATGTTATTGATATTTCTCCCTGCAATCTTGATTCCAGCCTGTGCTTCAGCTAGTCATGTATTTTACATAATGTACTCTGCATATAAGTTAAATAAGCAGGGTGATGATATTCAGCCTTTACATACTCCTTTCCCAATTTGGACTCAGTCAGTTGTTCCATGTTCAGTTCTAATAGTTGCTTCTTTTTTTTCTTTTTTTAAAATTTTTCTTTTTTTTTAATTTTTATTTTTACTTTATTTTACTTCACAATACTGTATTGGTTTTGCCATACATTGACATGAATCCACCATGGGTGTACATGCAATCCCAAACATGAACCCCTCTCCCATCTCGTTGCTTCTTGACCTGCATACAGATTTCTCAGGAGGCAGGTAAGGTAGTTTGTTATTCCCATCTCTTTCAGAATTTTCCACAGTTAGTTGTGATTCACACAGTCAAAGGCTTTAAGTAGGCAATGAAGCAGAATTATATGTTTTTCTGAAAATCTCTTGCTTTTTCAATGATCCAACAGAAGTTGGCAATTTGATTTCTGGTTCCTCTGCCTTTTCTAAATCCAGCTTATTCATCTGGAAGTTCTTGGGTCACATACTGTTAAAGCCTAGCTTGGATAATTTTAATCATTACTTTGTTAGTGTGTGAGATGAGTGCAACTGTATGGTAGTTTGAATATTCTTTGGCATTATCTTTCTTTGAAATTGGAATGAAGATTGATCTTCCAATCCCGTGGCTACTGCTGAGTTTACAAATTTGCTGGCATATTGAGTGCAGCACTTTAACAGCATCAACTTTGAGGACTTGAAATAGCCCAGCTGAAATTCCATCACCTCCACTGGTTTTGTTTGCAGTGATGCTTCATATGGCCTACTTGACTTCACCCTCCTGGATGTCTATCTCTAGGTGAGTAATTACACAATCGTGGTTATATGGGTCATTAAGAACATTTGTATACAGTTCTTCTGTGTATTCTTGCCACCTCTTCTTAATATCTTCTGCTTCTGTTATATCTGTACTCTTTCTTTCCTTTATTGTGCCCATATTTGCACGAAATAAAGAATATCTCTAATTTTCTTGAAGAGATCTTCAGTTGTTCCCATTCTTTTTCCCCTCTATTTCTTTGCATTTATCACTTAGGAAGGTTTTCTTATCTCTCCTTGCTATTCTTTGGAACTCTGCATTCAGATGAATATATCATTCCTTTTTTACTTTGCCTTTAGCTTCTTTTCTTTTCTCAACTATTTGTACGGACTCCTCAGACAACATTTTGCCTTTTTGCATTTCTTTTTCTTGGGGATGGTCTTGATCACTGCCTCCTGTAAAATGTCATGAACCTCCATCCATAGAACTTCTAGTAGTCTATCACATCTAATCCCTTGAATCTGTTTGTCACTTCCACTGTATAATAATGAGAGATATTCCACTAGACTGAATGGTCTAGTGGTTTTCCCTCCTTTCTTCAATTTAAGCCTGAATTTTGCATTAAGGAGTCCACGATCTGAGCCACAGTCAGCTCCCAGTCTTGTTTTTACTGACCCTATAGAGCTTCTACAACTTTGGCTGCAAATAATATAATCAATCTGATTTCAGTATTGACCATCTGGTGATGTCCATGTGTAGAGTCTTCTCTTGTGTTGTTGGAAGAAGGTGTTTACTATGACCAGTGCATTCTCTTGGCAAAATTCTGTTAGCCTTTGCCTGCTTCATTCTGTACTCCAAGGCCAAACTTGCCTGTTACTCCAGGTATCTCTTGACTTCCTACTTTTGCATTCCAGTCTCCTATGATGAAAAGGACATCTTTTTTGGGTGTTAGTTCTAGAAGGGCTTGTAGGTCTTCATAGAACCATTCAACTTCAGCTTCTTTGGCATTACTGGTCAGAGCATAGACTTGGATTACTGTGATATTGAATGGTTTGCCTTGGAAAAGAACAGATCATTCTGTTGGTTATGAGATTGCATCCAAGTACTGCACTTTGGACTCTTTTGTTGACTATGATGGCTACTCCATTTCTTCTATGGGATTCTTCCCCACAGTAGTAATTATAATGGTCATCTGAATTAAACTTGCCCATTTTAGTCTATCTTAGTTCACTGACTCCTAAATTGTTGATGTTCAGTCTTGCCATCTCCTGTTTGTCCACTTCCAATTGACCCTGATTCACAGACTTAATATTCCAGGTTCCTTTGCAATACTGTTCTGTACAGCATGTGACTTTCTTCCATCGCCAGTCACATCTGTAACTGGGCATTCTTTTCACTTTGGCTCTGTCTCTTCATTCTTTCTGGAGCTATGTCTCCACTCTTCTCCAGTAGCATATTTGGTACCTACTGATCTGGGGAATTCATATTTCAGTGTCCTATCTTTTTGCCTTTTCATACTGTTCACAGGGTTCTCAAGGTAAGAATATTGACGCAGTTTGCCATTCCCTTCTCCCATGCACCACATTTTGTCAGAACTCTCCACCACGACCTGTCCGTCTTGGGTGACCCTACAGGGCATGGTTCATAGTTTCATAGAGTTACACAAGGATGTGATCCAAGTGATAGCCAGTGCTTAATACAGGCATACTTTATTTTACTGCTCTTCACTTCATTGAGATCCACAGAAATTGCTTTTTTTCCACAGATTGAAAGTTTGTAGCATCCCCACATTATCAAATTATGGTTAGACTTTTTCACAATCAAGCTGTTTTTAATTAAAGTATGTGCATTGCTTTTTTTTAGACGTAATGCTACTGCACACTTAATAGTGTAGTGTAACTATAATTTTATATGCAAAAAGAAGGCAAAAAAATTGTGGGTAGTTTTATTACAGTCAATTACAATATTCACTTTATTATAATAGTCTGGAATAAGCCTGCAACATCTCCAATGTATGCCTGTAATAATACTAATAACCATGATATGTTCATGCATACACTATAATAAACATACACTATATACATTATCTAAAATCCATATAACAGTCTTGAAAAAATATTAAAATTCCTCCTATGTAGATCAAGTAACTAATGCTCAGTTACTTTAAATGGCTTGTTCAGGCTACAGAGTCAATAAAAAAGGAAACTCGGGTTAAGAATGATCCCCTTTAGTTTCTGTAGAGCTTCTAATCTTACTATTGTCAATTACACTAACTCTTAAAATTCATCTTTATAGCGTGTTTCCTCACTTAGGCTGCAGTCATCTCTCAGTATCTGGGAGGAACTGGTAACAGAATCGCTCTTGGATACCAAAATCCAGGGATGCTCAATTGTCTTATATAAAATGGTATAGTATTGATATTTGCATACTCACATTCTCCCATATACTTTAAATCATCTCTAGAATACTTATAATTTATAATACCACATAAAATATATGTAAATAGCTGTAAATAGAATTTAACAATATGGAGGTTAAGGAAAACGATTTGAACCTCCTTCTTTCAGTCATTCAAAAATCTGCTGATAATCTAAAGTCAGTCCCTTGTAACTGTGGTTCAGCATTCACAAACTCAGTCAGTCCTGGTTCATGTAGTACTGTATAACATATTTAGTAGAAAAGAATCTGCATAAAAGTGGACCAATACAGCTCAAACCCATATTATTCAAGAGTTCACTGTACCCAGTTGCTGGCTTGCAGCAAATTCAATTTTTGCTTCTTGGAACTCTCTGGACTTTTCTCCCCAATTTTGTTGATCTTCTGTTGGTAAAATCCATGGATGAGAAATCTATAGATTTGGAGTGCCAGCTGTATTAGCACATGATAATTGTGACCACATCTGCTTTAGTCATAACTGTTTTTCCAGCACCAAGACTAGCACCTGGGATAAATTATACTTAATCATTAATAGATAAATTAATTAAGTAGATCAAAATACACAATATGTGGGGCATAGTATTACAGAGAGGGAATCCATCAGGGCTCAGATTATCCCCATATCCACCACTGTTCATCTGAATGATACTCACCCCATTATTTTGAGATTTAGTTTTCTTGTTCCTAAAATAAAGGAGTTGGACTAGCTATCTCTGAATTTGTGACTATCAATTGCTCAGTACTCAATATCCAAATTGCCTTGCTTCATTTGTAAAGGCTACCAAGCCATGGTATGGCCACTGACCATTGCAAAAAATGGTGCATGTTTTTCATTGTTCATCCTTGTTACAAACAACATGAATCTTAGCCAAGGCTAAACCTCACCTCCCATGGACTATCCATTTCTTCTGCTCTTTATAATACATTTATTTTAAAGGTCAATGATTGTTTTTCTTTACTCCTCTTTTCAATCTTTCTTTACTCCTCTTTTCATCATCACCATAGCAATCAATATTCCACAGCTAAGTTTCTGGTAATGCTAAGCAGCCTACAAATATTTTATAAATATAATCTATTTGATCCTTTTATCAAGACCATGAGGACGTTATTATAATAAACATCATCTTACAGAAGAGGTAAGCGATGCTCAGAACATTTTAGTGACTTGCCTAATGTTACACAGCAAGTAAGCGGTGAAATAAACACCAAAACCCAGATATGACTGACTGAATGAAGTCTTTTTTCATATAAGTAATGGTCAAAATTCTCCAAAATGGGCTTCAAAAGTATATGAACCAAGAACTTCCAGATAGTCAAGCTAGATTTAGAAAAGGTAGAGGAACCAGAGATCAAATTGCCAACATCTGTTGGATCATCAAAAAAGCTAGAGGATTTCAGAAAAACATACACTTTTGCTTCATTGACTATGCTAAAGCCTTTGACTGTGTGAATCACAACAAACAGTGGACAATTCTTAAAGAAACTGGGATACCAGACCACCTTATTTGCCTCCTGAGAAATCTGTGCACAGATCAAGAAGCAATGAATAGAACAAGAACCACACATGGAACAATGGACAGGTTTCAAACTGGGAAAAGAGTATGTCAAGGCAGTATATCCACACCCTGCTTATTTAAATTATATGCAGATTACATCATGCAAAATGCATGGCTGGCTGAAGGAATGCATGCTAAATCACTTCAGTCGTGTCTGACTCTGAGACCCCAGGGACAGCAGCACACCAAAGCACCTCTGTCCACAGGATTCTCCAGGCAGGAATACTGGAGTGGGTTGCCATTTCCTTCTCCAACGTATGAAGCAGAGTTGGAATCAAGACTGCAGGGAGAAACATCAATAACCTCAGATATGCAGATGACACCACCCTTATGGCAGAAAGTGAAGAGGAAGTGAAGAGCCTCTTGATGAAAGTGAAAGAGGAGAGTGAAAAAGCTGGCTTAAAACTCAACATTCAAAAAAATAAAGATCATGGCATCTGTTCCCATCACTTCATGGGAAAGAGATGGGGAAACAATGGAGACAGTGACAGACTTTATTTTCTTGGACTCCAAAATCACTGCAGATGGTGACTGCAGCTATGAAATTAAAAGACGCCTGCTCCTTTGAAGAAAAGTTATGACCAACCTAGACAGCATATTAAAAAGCAGAGACATTACTTTGCCAACAAAGGTTTGTCTAGTCAAAGCTATGGTTTTTCCAGTAGTCACATATGGATGTGAGAGTTGGACTATAAAGAAACCCTAGTGCCGTAGAATTGATGCTTTTGAACTGTGGTGTTGGAGAAGACGCTTGAGAGTCCCTTGGACTGCAAGGAGATCCAACCAGTCCATCCTAAAGGAAATCAGTCCTGAATATTCACTGGAAGGACTGATGCTGAAGCTGAAACTCCAATACTTTGGCACCTGATGTGAAGAACTGACTTACTAGAAAAGACCCTGATGCTGAGGAAGATTGAAGGCAGGAGGAGAAGGGGATGGCACAGGATGAGATGGTTGGATGGCATCACCAACTGGATGGACATGAGTTTGAGCAAGCTCCGGGAGTTGGTGATAGGGAATCCTGGTGTTCTGCAGTCTGTGAAGTCAAAGAGAGTCGGACAATACTGAATGGCTGAACTCAGCTGAGCTGAACTAGTATTAACTCTTCATATGTGCTGCATAATAAGTCGCTTCAGCCATCTGACTGCAACCCTATGGGCCATAGCCCGACAATCTCTTCTGCCCATGGGATTCTCCAGGCAAGAATACTGGAATGGGTTGCTATGCCCTCCTCCAGGGCATCTTCCCAACCCAGGCATCCAGTCTGCTTCTCCTGCATTGCTAGGTGTTTTTTTTTTTTTTTTTTTTTACTATTAGCACCACCTGGAAAGCCCTTTTCATACAAGACAGTGAAAATCTCAGATTAGAAATGAAATACTAGTGAAACATGAGTTAAAATAACCTTTTTAAGTTCTTCTTCACAACAAAGAGAAAAGCCTTGGTGCTAAAATAATTAATTATGTAACTATTCTTCCATTATGCATGCTGAATGGCATTGTACCATTTCTTAGTGAGGAGCTCGTAAAGGTAAATGGCATATACTGTCAGTGGTTGTTATTAAAACTTTGACAACCCACGCAAGTTATAAAGGCCAATGTTTATAAGTGCTAAGCAACACTGACAATCAGATTTGCCAGGATAATCAGACATTAAATTATTTTTAAACACTCAATTGTTCTTTTAATTCTGTTTTTTTTTATAATGTGTAATTTGAGTATATACACTACAATATTTTCCTAATGCCTATGTCACCATTTTTCCTATTATGAGTATCAGAATTATTGTTTGCTAAGAGAAAATCTTGGAGTAAAATTAAACTTTTTCCTTTAGAAATGAGAGCTGAGTGCTTTTGTAATAGAATCATTTGTTTAAATAAGGTAGACCTGTGCTTTATTATTTCACAGGGATTCTGGTTCTGCCATTCTATTCTGCATTTGTTATCAAAACAATAATTAAGGACAGATATTCAGCTAAAGGGAAGAATCAAGGAAATTTAATTGCTTTTGTACTTCAGAAATCTAAATATAACTCACTCCGACTCTCAACAATCTATTTCTGAACAAGCTATGCTTTCTCCTGTCTCCAAGACTCTGAGCCTGTGGTTCAAAGACTTTGAACGCTGTACTGAGTACACGTGGAAGGATCTTGGAAGAAAGATCTCTCCACTTAACAAAGTCCTATTCTCCATGAAAAACTAACAAAGAGAACAAAACACATATGGCTGAAAGTGATCATAGATTTTTTTTTTTTTTTTTTGCCTTCTTCAAGAAATGGTTATTACCCCTCTGGGGTCCCAGGTAACATCTGCATTTTCCCATGTTTAAAACCTCAAACTGTCAGCCCGTGGAGGGATTTGACTAGTAAACACATTCAGTGTTAAAGAAAGATGGAAAAGTTTGCAACAGTTTTAAAGTGGGGAGATTTCATGTAAAAACCTAGATTTCCACTTCTTTTGAAAACAATATAAAAAGAAAGTATCCGACTGTACTGGGTTGGCTGGCCTCTGAACGAACAATCATCTGGGACTGAGAATTTCCTGTCCACTTCAGAGGAGACAGGCTCTCCAGGGCACTATTTCCCTTCTCTTTTTTAATTTGACCTACTTCATTCATTCTGTGTTTACAGTAGCATGGGTAAGCATTTGAGTATAAGACCCTGACTCTATGATCACTCTTACCTTTCTGTGAAAGTTATAGTCATTTTTCCTTCTCCTCACTATGAAAGAACTAGGCATTTTCCCTTAAAACACTTATTTTGCATTAATATATTATTTTCTGTTTTAATCAGTTTATCTACAGTAGCTTATTTAATTCTTACCATGATATAATAAGCAAGAAACTTGCATTATCTCACCAATCTGATGAAGAATGAGCACAGAAAGCTTAAGTAATTTAAGAACATCATATAGTGATTATGCCTTATAATCAGGATCCATCTTTTTATTTCAAAGTTTATCACATCATCTATGCTAGTAAACGTTCAGGTTCTAATACAGTATCATAGCTTCAGTTGAAGTGTTAATATGATCAACATTAAATATCAAAATGTCTGAGGAATGGATCATGTGCAAAATATTAAAAAAAAAAAAGAAAAATCTGTTCAATGGGACTTGAGCTCTTTTACTTGCTTAGAAAACATGAAAAAGAATGAGGGTAGAAGTCTGGAATTAAAATACACATGTTATATACATCAAACAGATAACTAACAAGGACATACTGCATAGCGCAGGGAGCTATATTCAGTATCTTGTAATAATCTATAATGAAAAAAATGCAAAAAAGGAATATATATATATGGCTTCCCAGATGGAATGAGTTGTAAAGAACCCACTAGCCAATGCAGGAGACCTAAGAGACTTAGGTTCAATCTTCAATCCCTGGGTCAGGAAGATCCCCTGGAGGAGAGCGTGACAACCTGCTTTAGTATGCTTGCCTGGAGAACCCCATAGTCAGTGGAGCTTGGTGGGCTACAGTCCAAGGGTAGCAAAGAGTGGGACATGACTGAAATGACTTCATATATATCTACACACACACACACACGCACACACACACACACATATACATGCACACAGACATTAGAATCATTTTACTGTACACCTGAAATGAACACAACATTGTAAGTAAATTATTCAGTTCAGTTCAGTCATTCAGTCATGTCCAACTCTTTGTGACCTCATGGACCACAGCATGCCAGGCCTCCCTGCTCATCACCAACTCCTGGAGTTTACTCAAACTCATGTCCATTGAGTTGGTGATGCCATTAAGCCATCTCATCCTCTGTCGTCCCCTCCTCCTCCTGACTTCAATCTTTTCCAGCATCAGGGTCTTTTCTAATGAGTTAGCTTGTCGCATCAGGTGGCCAAAGTATTGGAGTTTCAGCTTCAACATCAGTCCTTCCAATGAATATTCAGGACTGATTTCCTTTAGGATGGACTGGTTGGATCTCCTTGCAGTCCAAGGGACTCTCAAGTGTTTTCTACAACACCACAGTTCAAAAACTTCAATTCTTCAGCTCTCAGCTTTCTTTACAGTCCGACTCTCACATCCATACCTGACTACTGGAAAAACAATAGCCTTAAGTAGATGAACCTTTGCTGGCAAAATAATGTCTCTGCTTTTTAGACTAGTGCTGCATTGGGCTTATCCTATATATCCCAAATTCATCAGGGCAAAGGATATTCAGGAGTATCCTGTGGTCCAGATAGATGTGGGTCACAGATGAGGGAATGTTCAAGTGAGGGTGGTATTGAGGTCTGTCTAACAAGCTCACAAAGAAAGTGAAGAGACTTTAGCCTCTAGTTGCTTGGCTAGAGGCTGACTTATTAGTGCTGAGTTAAAAAGTCCCAGATGACCATCAGGAAGAGGGATGTGGTTTGTCTGGGTTAAATAAATTCTAGCACAAAATTTCTCAGTGAAGCAAATTTCTGAAGAAACACATGTGTCCACGAGAGAAAGCATCTCCTGTAAATATTTGCAAGTCTGAAGAGTATGAAGCCAATTGAAAATAAGTCAGAAGTTGGAGTAAAATTCATCTCCATCACCCTTGATAGTCAGAAGCTGGCGAGCAAGCTGGATGGTGAAATGAAGAAGCCAGCTATATTACTACTTCCAACTGTAGCCTTCTTTCACTGAAATTAGGTTTTTAAGACAAAGCTTAATGCTGAACTACATGTGAATTTTGTAAAAAACATTGTTGGATCAGACAAACGCTAGTAACTTAAAGTGACTTCAGTGGGTAAAGTATCTGCCTGCAATGTAGGAGACACAGGTGATGCAGGTTTGATCCCTGGGTCAGGAAGATGCCCTGGAGGAGGAAGCGAAAACCCATTCCCATATTCTTCCCTTGAGATCCCATGGACACAGGAGCCTGGCAGGCTATGGTCCATGGTGTTACAAAAGAGTTGGACACGACCTAGCCAATGAGCACATGGCTTGATTATGAGAAGAAGAGTCATTGAGCACACTTATTTTCACTTAACAGTGTGAAAAAAGATAATTCTTAGTGAATGCCTTTCAAAGAGATGATGGGGAATGCAAATGAATCTGTTTTGATAGTTACAGATCAGTTTCTTCCATACAGGGGTTACAAAATTGGTGGTGATAATGATGGTGGTGGTGATGATAATGATGATTTGATTATTCTATAATAACTAGCTTAGCATAATGATTAAGGACAAGAGTTTGGGGCACACACTAACTTGGATTTAGACTCCTTTTCTGATATCATCTGTATGACACTGGAAAGGATATAAAATATCTCCGAGTGAATGTTTACTATGAAATGGTTCTGTTAATAAATAATTTTGAGTATTACACAGAAGATTTAAGGAGAGGATGCTTATAAAGTACTTGATATAGGACTTGAATTTATTAAGCATCCAGCAATAGAAGCTGGTTAGCTACTGTGGCAATGATGATTCTCAAGTGAGTGGATGAAGGCTCTGGACTAAATGTACCTGTCTCTCTCTAGAAACTCAAAGCTGGCTTCATCTTCTACTGATCATGTATTTATTTACTTATCCAGAATGCGTTTTCTTTAGTTAGCTTGGGGTGGCAAAACAAATTGCCATATATAGACTGGGTGGCTCGAACAACAGAAATTCATTTCCTCATAGTTCTGGAGGCTAGAAGTCCCAGATCAAGGTCCAGGTGGAGTGATTTCTGGTGAGAGCTCTTTTCTAGGCTCGCAGATGGCCTCACTGTCCTCACACGGGTGTGTATACCCTCTTTTTATAAAGGGACCAATCCAATCGGATTAGTGTCCCACCCTCATGGCCTCATTTAACCTTAATTACTTCCTAAAGACACTCATATTTGGGGTTAAGGCTTCAACAGGTGAATTTTGGTGGGGGCGGGCAGCATAATTCAGTCCAGAGCAGCAGTCATAGAGGATTCAGTGGGGATGCACAAATGAGACAGTCACAGTCCTCCAAACGGTCACAGTCTTCTCAAAGAGAGGTAGGCCTGAGAAAAGAGAGATTATTTTCTGATCTGATCCCATATGCAGAACCTGTGCTAAAGATTGTGAGCAGCTATTACCTTTGGGAAGTCATCAAGACACTGAAGAATAAATAAATTTTGTCACTAAAATCTAGAATTATTTACATACATTTATATTGCTTTGCACTTAATTCTTAAAAGGAGCTTCTAAAACCAGCATCATAAGTGTCTCCCTTTTACAATAAGCAAACTGAGGCTGTGAGCTTGGGAAACTTGCTTTAGGTTACTAAAAGTAAATGGCAGAATTCTCAACCTCTACTTTTCACCCTAGGACAATGAGAATAACGATAGACTGTGGAGCATGCCTGATGGAAGACAGATCAAAGACTGGTGTGAATCTGAGAGGAGAGTCAGACACTAGGGTTAAGGGATTTGACTCTTGAGGCAATGTTTGAATCAAGGAAGTATTGAAAGACAAATCTTACTTCCAATGCTCATGTAATTTCTGCTCCAATTATATATAAGCATTTGGCCAATCAAATAAAACACAGCTGTAAACTTCTCAAGTTTATATCAAATTCACAGGATGAGTTCTGACACTCTACAACTTCCTCTGCCTTCCCATAGGAAACATTTTTCTGGATGTTATGCTTGCTTTTGTCAAAAATTCACTCTAAGAAGCAATCTAATAAACCAAAGTTGCCTATTAAACTGTATTTTCCTATATTTGGGATAAGGAGAGATTCTCATTTTGAAAGGAAGGTAATCATTTCTAAAAATTATGATGAGAGCTGAAAGGAAAAATCTCAGAATGTTTTAGTCTCAGATGGAAAAGATATCAAAACCAGCAAGTATTTATTTATTAAAGATTTATAAAGTCCTAGGAGATCACGGCATCTGGTCCCACCACTTCATGGGAATAGATGGGTAAACAGTGGAAACAGTGTCTGACTTTATTTTGGGGGGCTCCAAAATCACTGCAGATGGTGATTGCAGCCATGAAATTAAAAGACACTTACTCCTTGGAAGGAAAGTTATGACCAACCTAGATGGCATATTGAAAAGCAGAGACATTACATTGCCAACAAAGGTCCATCTAGTCAAGGCTATGGTTTTTCCAGTAGTCATGTATGGATGTGAGAGTTGGACTGTGAAGAAGGCTGAGCACTGAAGAATTGATGCTTTTGAACTGTGGTGTTGGAGAAGACTCTTGAGAGTCCCTTGGACTGCAAGGAGATCAACCCTGGGATTTCTTTGGAGAGAATGATGCTAAAGCTGAAACTCCAGTAGGTTGGCCACCTCATGCGAAGAGTTGACTCACTGGAAAAGACTCTGATGCTGGGAGGGATTGGGGGCAGGAGGAGAACTCCTTCTGCGACCGAGGATGAGATGGCTGGATGGCATCATGGACTCGATGGACGTGGGTCTGAGTGATCTCCGGGAGTTGGTGATGGACAGGGAGGCCTGGCGAGCTGCGATTCATGGGGTCGCAGAGAGTCAGACACGACTGAGTGGCTGAACTGAACTGAACTGAGGTATTGGGTGAGCTGATAACACACACACATTTTCTCACTTCAATTTGTAACAAGTTAATGAACGATCATCCTCATGGTATAGACTGGAGCCTGGGGTTTAGTGAGATGCAGTATTTTAGCCAAGTGAGCAGTAGTAATAGGATTCAGTCTTGTAGCAGGAGATTCCTGAGCATGCCCTTTGAAACTCTGCAGTGTTCTGGCCCTGGAAGTGGGCTGCAAAAGCTCATAGAGAGACAAGGGCAGTTGTCTGAATCTCAGGTACATCCCGCTGTATGTAAGAGCCAGCTGGCACCTTGGTGTTCACCTCTGCAGATACAAGAGCTGGGCTATGGAGGCTGGGAGAACAGTAGGTAAACGGCTTAAGAATCAACGGGTGAAGTGACTCGTAAAAGCAGACACAGCATAGAAATAATCTGATTAAACGAGTGCTTGTTGTATGTCAGACACTGAACTAAGGGCTTTACAAGTAACATTTTATTTATTCTTTAAAATCATCCTGTTAGACAAGTATAATTATCTTTATTTTCAGATAAGGAAACAGACACAGAAGAAAGGTAAAAAAAAAAAATGTTCCAAAGTTAACAATAGCAAGTAAGTGGAAGAAGTGGGCTCTGAACCTCCATCTGCCAAGTTGAACCTTCATTTCTCTAACTTTCAGGCAGAGCCACCCCACATTAGAGCAGCTACTCTGCTTTCTTGGGTGAGCTGCCCCAAGACCATCACATTACAAATAATTATAACAGTTTGCAAATGTTTATGGATATAAGATATAAAACATATTTTGTTTATAATGTTCAAATAATTCTACAGGTTATAAAAAAAGGAAAAATAATAATTGGCATCATCATCACATTCACTATTGTTATTAATCTATGAAATGATCAAAGAGAGATTCTGGTCCTGAATATACATGAGAGAATTTAGACCAATAGAAGTTAGGCTTCCCAGGTGGCGCTAGTGGTAAAGAATCCATCTGCCAGTTCAGGATATGCAAGAGACTAGGGTTTGATCCCTAGGTCGGGAAGATCCTCTGGAGGAGGAAATAGCAACCTACTCCAGTATTATTGCCTGGCAAATTCCAAGGACAGAGGAGCCTGGCAAGCTAGAGTCCAAGGGGTCACAGAGAGTCAGGCACAACTGAGCACAGACTAACAGAGGTTAGAAGTACCCCCGAATCACATGCTAACTATTATTTAGCATAGTTTTACTCTTATAGTGAATCAACAAAGATTTGTTATAAACCTACTACTAAAATACAACAAAAAAACAACACAACAATGTGTCACCAACAATGCCTTGGCAATGCATGCAAAACAAGACACAAAAGTAAAATATGAGGAAATAGAAGCAACATGAAAATAAAATCGAACCAAGATAAAAACCAGTACTCAGCACATATTTAATTAACTGTAAACAATTTCTAGCAAAGATTTTGATAAAAGGGCTAACATAACAGTTCAGTTCAGTTAAGTTCAGTCATGCAGTCGTGTCTGACTCTTTGCGACCCCATGAATCGCAGCATGCCAGGCCTCCCTGTCCATCACCAACTCCCGGAGTTCACCCAAACTCGTGTCCATCGAGTCGGTGATGCCATCCAGCCATCTCATCCTCTGTCGTCCCCTTCTCCTCCTGCCCCCAATCCCTCCCAGCATCAGAGTCTTTTTCAATGAGTTAGCTCTTCACATGAGGTGGCCAAAGTACTGGAGTTTCAGCTTTAGCATCATTAATTCCAAAGAACACCCAGGACTGATCTCCTTTAGAATGGACTGGTTGGATTTCCTTGCAGTCCAAGGGACTCTCAAGAGTCTTCTCCAACACCATAGCTCAAAAGCATCAGTTCATCAGCGCTCAGCTTTCTTTACAGTCCAGCTTTCACATAAACATAACAGACTTCAGGCTAAATCCTTAGGAAGCTTGCATTAGGTTGGCTTCTGAGAACTTGGATTTCAGGAGGATATCCCTGATGGCTCAGATGGTAAAGAATCCACCTGCAATGCGGGAGACCCAGGATTGATCCCTGGGGTGGGAAGATCCCCTGGAGAAGGGAATGGCTACTCACTCCAGTTCCTGCCAGGAGAATTCCCCAGGCATGGACAGTGGAGCCTGTTGGCCCACATGGCCCACAGTTCATGTGGTCCCAAAGAGCTGGACATAATTAAATGACTAACATTTTCATTTTCACTTCCACCTTGAGAAGAGTGCCTGAACCATGTTTGTAAAAAATGTGTTTATGCTAAACGCTTGTGTTCTTTCTGGGCATCTGGAATTGGAACCCTTGCTGGACACAGCGTGTCTTTGTGACCAGCACCCAGTGAAAACCTTTGGCATTGAATCTTTAATGAGCTTCTCTAATAGACAACATGCCATACTAGTCACAACTCATTCCTGGAGTAATCAAGCGTGTCTTGTGAGTGATTCAACTGGGAGAGGACTCCTGGAAGTTCGTGTCTGGCTTCCCCAGACTTCACTCCGTGCTTCTTTTTCTTCTGATAACTTTGTTTGTATCTGTTTTCTGTAATAAATTATAGTTTAAAAATAATGATGGCCAATATTATTTCAGCTATTAGTAGTGGTACAGCTGATCTATATTAGACATGGAGCTAAGCATCACATGTAATACAATCTCACTTATTGCCCACAACAATTCAGTGTCATCTATCAGTATCTCTCCATTTTAAGAAGAGAAAATTGAGTTTCAAAATGCTTAAATAACTTGTCAAAGTCAAATTTGTCTGAAGTCTGTGCTTTCAACTGGCTCCTGAGAATCACAGCTATCTTCCCATTATGTTCATACCAAAATATGAGAGACATTTCTTCTGTGGATTTCTATTAAGAAGACACTGGCATTGCAAATTCTACTAGATAATATCTCTGAAGCAAATTCAGGAGCAACCCTCATATGACTCTATCTCAAAACAGCCTCCCCTGCAATCAAGGCAAAGCAACCCACTCTAGTCACATAGCTCTCAGGCTGAAAGAGAGGAAACTTGAATCCAGCTCTCCTAACCACCAATCCTCCCAGCCCTCCTAGTGTGCTCTAAACTTGATCTGCACAACAATCGTTGACAAAGACTTGTTTTTGAAGGAAAATAACTTCTGGGGATAAGGGGAAGCAATGAGGAATCACATTTTGTTTGAGGATTTATGAATCACTTCTCCAATGTGAGAAAGCTGGGATGCATCATCATTGTAGTGATGTTATATTCTTCCTGGGTTCTTCTTGCCTCTCTCTCTGTCCTCTCTCATGTCAGGGGAGCATCATATACAGAGAAATTTAGATAAATAAAACACATAGTGTTTGTAGGATGTTTCAGAGGGCCTCCCCTTTATCTTATTTTAGGACCTTCATTCTTACTTCCTGTCCCGCCTACATTTACAATGGAAACAGTGATGGGCTTTTTCTTGGACTCCAAAATCACTGCAGATGGTGACGACAGCCATGAAATTAAAAGATGCTTGTTCCTTGGAAGAAAAACTATGACCAACATAAATAGCTTATTAAAAAGCAGAGACATTACTTTGTCAACAAAGGTCTGTATAGTCAAAGCTATGGTTTTTCCAGTAGTCATGCATGTATGTGAGAGTTGGAGTATAAAGACAGTTGAGTGCCAAAGAATTGATGCTTTTGAACTGTGGTGTTGGAGAAGACTCTTGAGAGTCCCTTGGACTGCAAGGAGATCCAACCAGTCCATCCTAAAGGAAATCAGTCCTGAATATTCATTGGAAGGACTGATGCTGAAGCTGAAGCTCCAATACTTTGGCCACCTGTTAGGAAGAACTGACTCATTTGAAAAGAGCCTGATGCTGGGAAAGACTGAAGGCAGGAGGAGAAGGGGACAACAGAGGATGAGATGGTTAGTGGCATCACTGACCTGATGGACATGAATTTAAGCAAACTCTGGGAGATAGTGAAGGACAGCGAAGCCTGGTGTGCTGTAGTCCATGGGGGTCTCAAAGAGTCAGACACAGCTGAACTGAATTGAACCACATCTGGTATTCCTCCCACCTCCTCCACTCCACTGACATGGTAAAGATGGTTATCATATCATGTCATTCTTTCTAGGTCTTGAAAATAGTTTATCCTGATATGAAGAAAACAGCCGGAAAAAAACATAGCATAAATTAAGTTTCAAAACCAGGGTTGATTTCCTTGACCCAAGAACAATTCATGAGTCACCTTCTATGGTAAGTCTTAATGCTTAATTTTTTTTTCCATATATTTTTAACCTCAGAATATTTCCTTTCCCTTTTTTTGTTTTGTTTACATCTGTGGATGTTTGCCTTACACAAATGATTGTTCTATTGACATTAGGTAGCGTATTTACCATGTGTGTTTCTCAAAGCTGGGGATGAGCAGATCAACATATTTTAGAAACTGGTGAGTCAGGAAGTTGGCTATTATACTACTGACCACTTCACACACTTTACAACCACGTGGAAAAATCATGTGTGTGTGCTCAGTCACTCAGCCATGTCTGCCTTTGCAACCTCATGGACTGTAGACCACCAGGCTCCTCAGTTCATGGAATTCTCCAGGCAAGAATATTGCAGTGGGTTGCCATTTCCTCCTCCAGGGAATCTTCCCAAATCCAGGGAATCTTCCCAAATCCAGGGAATTCTCATTGGCAGGTGGATTCTTTACCACTATGCCACCTGGGAAGGGCCTGTGGAAAAATTAGGTAGGGCTAAAGATAGTTTGCTTATGGCTGTATTTAAGATTTTCTTGGCATCTGAATAGGAGAAGCCTCTGAGAGTCTGGCTGTGGGCTAAGATGTGCCAATAGTATACTGATACTATCAAAAACCTGACCGTTAATATTGCTTAGATTCTCAGAAAGAATAAAGGAATTTTTGGAAGATTATATAACAATTTTACATAGGGAAAGTCAAATTTCTTCTGGTGTTTAAAAAAAGCTGCCTTAACTTGTGGCTACCTCCAATAAGCTGATGTACTACTCCTTGTTTTGAAGACCTATAGAATTATGATTTTGTTTGTATCTTTACAGCAAATGGCTTATACAAACACCAGGAAGAGAATAAGATGCCTGTAACTCCTCAGCAGAAGGTAGAGTTCCTGGTGAGCTGCAGTCCATGGGGTCTTGGAGAGTCGGGCATGACTGAGCGACTTCACTTTCGCTTTTCACTCCAGTGTTCCCGCGGCAGCAGCAGAGTCCTTGTACCCCTGCCTTCTTTGCACCCTGGCGACGTGAGCCCTGCCCAGGGGCAGTGAGAAGCGGTGTGAGGAAGGAACTCTATGAGCGCCCTTTAAGAGCCCTGGAGAAACAGCCTGAATTTGGGCAAGTCTGTGTGAGCCAGCTCTTCGACGGCATTTTATATAATCCTGGGAACAGCACCTATTGACTCTCGGTGACTTTGTAGGAAGATGTGATTTGCATAGTCCCACCCAGGGGCGTGGTGAAGCTTCTCTTAGTCTCAGCTAGTGCGGTGGCTCAGAGGTTAAAGCGTCTGCCTCTAATGCGGGAGATCCGGATTCGATCCCTGGGTCGGGAAGATCCTTTGGGGAAGGAAATGGCAATCCACTCCAGTATTCTTGCCTGGAGAATCCCATGGACGGAGAAGCCTAGTAGGTTACAGTCCATGGGGTCGCAAAGAGTCGGACACAACTGAGCGACTTCACCTCACCTTCACCTCAGTTCATTGCCAGACAACGCAAGCATGGGGCATCTGGGTCACCAGCAGGCTTTCCTCTTGTCTTTCTATCCTCAGCAACTACAGGGTATCTAAATGGACACCTGGCTTAATGACCATTGATTCCCAGAATGATTGTGGATCAGTGATCTACATTAAAAAGGCCCAATTTAGGTAGATATCTTCCAACATTTAGACGACTCTTATATTTCATAATGCTATTCAGAAATGCAACTGATTAGATTGCCTTTCTGTGCACTTTGCAATCCATTTATTTTATAGGCATACTAAGCTGTTTTATTTTTAGGCAAATCATTCTATGGGTGCATAGAATGGTCTGAGTGGGGAGCGGTTAGTTCCTAATTTAAAGATCTTAGATGCCGAAAGCACATTACTGTTGAATAACTAGTTGAGTGAATGGACAAATATTGCAATTGTTGGACGATACTGAAGACGTGAATTCTGTGGATTCTTAGGTATGTATTTGCCTAAACACTGGACTTGATCCAACACAAGTTGTTGAGAAAAATATTGATTGTCTTTATCACTCCCCTTGAATTCTGTTCCATAATCTGAAATTAGAGGTAAAAATTATACATATTGGCCCATAAATTTCTCAACTTCCTGTTGAGTTCAGATCTGAACTCATGCAAAAGCGAAATAGCTGTGTACAGATGGTCATCCAGGATATGCGACTTCAGGTATACTGCCTGCCAGTATTTACCAAAAGCTTGAATAAAGGAAAGAGTGCTTGTAGAAGGTAACCTAAAGGCCATTCATTACTGGGCTCTGAGGTCCATTATTAGGTTGTTCTGATGGAGCTGAGACTATGTATAGCAGTAACTGTCCTCCTTTATCTCGACATACTGTGACTTGGCTTTATATCATCAACGTGTTAGTGTTAGTTACTCAATCATGTCTGACTCTTTGCGACCTCATACACTACAGCCTGCCATATTCCCCTGTCCATGGAATTCTCCAGGCAAGAATACTGGAGTGGATTGCCATGCCCTTCTCCAGGGGATCTCCCTGATCCAAGGATCAAACCCAGGTCTCCTGCATTGCAGGCAATCTTTACTTCCTGAGCCACCAAGAAGCCCTTTCCTGGTGGCTCAGATGATGTCATCAATACTTGTGTCAAATAGTATGAGACCAAAAAAAAAAAAAAGAAAAAAAACTATTAAAGTAATCTGAATATCTGTCATTAGAATATTGTTGAAAGCCATTCCCATTGCATTATATACTGAATGGAGTTTTCTTTGGTCACTATTCCAGAATAATGATGCTGTTTCTGAATATCTGTTTTATTTCTACTTTATGGGCACTGGGCATTTAGTGATGTCTTTGAACTGACTGCTAAAAAACTTATAATGAAATCTGTGACCTAATTCTAGAAATGGCATAAAACTTGAAAGAAGATTTTTTTATAGGTCAATATTATGCATGGCTTCATATTTTATCTCAATTCTCATTCTCTCTTTTTCCTTCTTTCCTATAAGTATATTTTAAACTGATGTATACTTCATAAAAGTTACCTTAAATGATGGCTGTAGCAAGATGTGGAATAAATAAAACTTCTACAAACAGTCTGTTTACTATTAATAATTGAATGTGAGTGAAGTCAACATCAGCAATTTTGATTTGAGCTTGAGCTTCTTAGAGTCATTAGCTCATACACAAAAATATAACTTAGTCTCAAACAAGAGGCAGCACCTAAATTCCTTGAGTACATTCCTAAGGGAATTGACTGATGAGAAGAGTCTTGGTTCCCAAGATCCTCACTAATATGTCTGCTTATATATCTCCTACTTACAAAGCCTGGAGTATGGCACGTGTTTCATATGTGATTCTTGAAACAAACAATTTAAATTGGGTGAAAAATTAAAATTTATGGAAGGATTCAAAATAAAAAATGCAATTTCTAGTATATCAATATAAAGTAAATCAATGCAATTGAATTAATAAGGAATTGTCTGCCATTGAGCCATTTCGCTATGCAAGGAGATAAAAGCTTTTATAATCAAGCAGTGCACCTGTTATAATCGAGTTCCCAGATCCGGCCAATGTCTGTTCTGATGGGACAGATGTTCGGAACTTGATGAGTTTAGAACATGGGCTCTATAGATTCAAATATTAACTTAAAGGCTGTGTGACAAGAGGATTAAGCTTGGGTTTGATTTCTGCCTTCCCTCCTTGTGATCTCTTTGCCTTGAGGATGCTCTCTGATCTTTAGTCTCTCAGATGTAAAACATAGCCAAACTACCTGCCTCCTGGGGTTATGAGGATCAAAAGACATCAGGTTTGTAAAGCCTTCAACCTAATGCAGAGCATTCAACAAAAGCTATCAATTATAGTACCTACTACACGCCAAACACTGTTTCAGGAACTGAGATACAAAAATGAATAAGATGGGCATCTTTGTCCTTGAAGAAATTATAGTTTAGTGGTGGAAACCATATAAAGAGGTTTTCAATAATTCTTAGTAAATGGCTAACAGAAATGTGAACGCAGTTTATGGGAACATAGAAAAGCATCATTTAGTCCCCATCTCTGCACAACTTTGTATAATTATTTGTGACATTAAAGGATGTCTTCCTCTCTGTGACAGTCTATAATCCTGATGAAGATGCCATCAAACTAGAGCAATCTATATATTTTTTAATTTATAAGAGACCTTCTAAAACCAAAAGCTTTGATCCAGATGTAAGAAAGAAAATGTTTGACGAGGAAGATGAGTCTGCAAAGCTGTGTTTCCCCTCACCGTATCAGATTAACCTGCTAGGCTGGGATGAGGAAAGAGTTAGACAGGACACAGGAGAGCTGTGTCCTAGGCTTGTTTCTCAGCGTTGCTCACAGTGGGCTTAAAGGTAGACGAGCAGGGATGGGTACAGAAGGGTGAGAAAATCTCCCTTTGACATTCTGGGGATGAGGCAGAGATGACCTGGCTCCTTGTGTGGACCTCTGATAGGTCAATGTCAATGAGGGGTGTTAGGAGGACATGTGGAGGAGGGTATGGCAACCCACTCCAGGATTCTCGCCTCGATATCCTCATGGACAGTGGAGCCTGGCTGGCTACGGTCCGTGGGATCCCAAAGAGCTGGACGCAACTGAGTGGCTCGGCACAGCTCCTCTGTCCATGAGGATATGGCTCACTCACACAAGCCTGAGTTCTTCTGCCACAAACGAGTGACTGGGTGACACAGCAGGGGTTGAGACTGAGGCTCATGGCCGGACAAGCCGAGGGAATGCGTATCAAAAAGGCCTGATAGAACTAGTTCCCTCTGGGTTTCAGGTGAGGGTACCAAGACATCACAAGAGATGGATCAGTGAACCCCTTGGTTACTGAGGGCTTCCCAGGAATTCCTCAGCTATTTACACTGAGTACGCAGTGGATTTCCTTGGGAGTGGAAGACCATCATGAGATGAATGCAAATGAAATTTTAGAACTGAGGTATTCTCCTCAACATCACTAGACCAGCAACAAAGAAGCCCTCCGGAGCTTGCCATCAATCCCAGAGGGGAGCAGGAGGAGGGTTCTCCTGAGGGGAAGTCTAAGCTGAATGTGACTGAATGCTATACTTGATAGACTAGGAAACCATGGCGCTATGCTCAGTTTATCTGAAAGTGACCAGATTTAGTTTCTACCTCAGGTTTGGACAGCTAGGAATCAAAACAACACATTCGTGGTAGGAACATAAAGCTGCATTTTTATTTCCATTGATCTCCGTTTGCAAAATTTAGATCTGCTACTTAGCATCCGCCTTTTATGTGGTTTTCTAGGAGGTCAACAGCCAGAGGGAAAGTTTTAAAAATGCACAAAAAGTTTATACAGTCCACAAACATGCCTGTCTTATCCATTATTGTAACTCAGTGTCACACACACAGACCACAGGATGCAGGATGGCTGTTGACTTGATACATTTGGGACGTATAATTGTTGAAGTGACTAATGATTATGAAGACAAATTTAAATAAGATATACAGTGGAAAGGGACTCTGTTTTCACCATCCTAGCCTTTTTTAAAACAAATTCACTAAGATGTGGTTTCCGATTTTGACTCATGCAGAATAGAGTACATTCATAGGTCAGGAAAATCCATGCTCTTGCCCTGGAAATCCTGTACAGATGATAGACCACCAGATGGATCTTTAACATTTACTTCTGTGCAGAAGCATGTTGAAACACAGATGAGAATGAGAAGAAGTTTAGGGAAAAACTTTGAATGCTTTTTATAATAGGAGCATATACATGTTTTGGAAATTCTGGACTTATATACAACTACCTTAAGTTACCAATTATTTGTGAAAAACCTCATAATGTGTGTGTGTGTGTGTGTGTGTGTGTGTGTGTGTGTGTGTGGAGAGAACCTCGACTCCAGCCTGAAGCTTCCTTTGAGGTTTTGCTTCATTCAGTTGTGTATCTGCAGTACCCAGGAGACTGGTGTATATAGGACAGTTTCAGTAAACATTCTATTCAAGTGTATCTACAACATCAGAGCCTCTGGGAATTTTTTTTCAAAAAAAAAAAAAAAATCTGTTCTGAAAATCTATGCCCAGAATGTGAGAGCACTAACATAATTGAAAAGTTTGCCAGAAGGACTGGGAGAGAGTGTGTATCATAACAGACTTGTCTGTCACAATAAACTTTTACATATTTATATGCATATAAATTTACAATCATCTCTTTTGTATGACACATTTTATTTTGCATTTTTGTGCATACTATTCAATCCTTTTGTGCCAATAAAATGTCAATAAAGTCTTTGTCAAGAATTTCTTCTTTCAATAATTATACTACTTACAATATTCAACATAATGCAAGCATTGCTAAGATTGTCCTAACCCCTAAAGGATGTGAAGATTCATAGACATCAAATAACTTTCTTGAGGTACCATCTGAGGAAGACACTTTCCTGGGAACTCTCAGCTAACCAGTTGTAAAGACTAGCTAAAGAAATTTAATGAAAGTGAAAAAGGAGAGTGAAAACGTTGGCTTATAGCTCAACATTCAGAAAACAAAGATCATGGCATCTGGTCCCATCACTTCATGGGAAATAGATGGGGAAACTGTGTCAGACTTTATTTTTTGGGGGCTCCAAAATCACTGCAGATGGTGATTGCAGCCATGAAATTAAAAGATGTTTACTCCTTGGAAGGAAAGTTATGACCAAACTAGATAGCATATTCAAAAGCAGAGACATTACTTTGCCAACAAAGGTCCGTCTAGCCAAGGCTATGGTTTTTCCTGTGGTCATGTATGGATGTGAGTTGGACTGTGAAGAAAGCTAAGCGCCGAAGAATTGATGCTTTTGAACTGTGGTGTTGGAGAAGACTCTTGAGAGTCCCTTGGACTGCAAGGAGATCCAACCAGTCCTTCCTAAAGGAAATCAGTCCTGAATATTCATTGGAAGGACTGATGCTGAAGCTGAAACTCCAATACTTTGGCCACCTCGTGCGAAGAGTTGACTCATTGGAAAAGACTCTGATGCTGGGAGGGATTGGGGGCAGGAGGAGAAGGGGACGACAGAGGATGAGATGGCTGGATGGCATCACTGACTCGATGGATGTGAGTTTGAGTGAACTCTAGGAGATGGTGATGGACAGGGAGGCCTGGCGTGCTGCAATTCATGGGGTCACAAAGAGTCAGGCATGACTGAGCGACTGAACTGAACGAAACTTGAAGCTAGAGCTGGCAACAAGTGTTCATCTGCCACATATGGTATTAGTAAGAGTCACCAATCACACTGAACTTTTGGATATGTATATCGGTTAGACTCCTAAAACAAAGAAATTCTGCACAGAAGGAAGTCAAAATAATTTGGAGGAAAAAATGAAAAGCAAAAACTGGAATGAACTGATTCAAAAAAGAAGATTCAGACTTTGCTGAAGCGAGACAAGTTGAATCCCAATTACTTCATAAACAAATCTTCATAAAGTCACCCTTTCAATCGGGGTTCTCTGTGACTGTAATTCATGCATGCACACTCTGTCAAAGGAGAGAAATATCATATGTTCAAATACATTTGCCTTTTCTCTGAGCAGAAACTTTGCCTTCTATGCACTTATCACTTTTTTCTGTGCCTTTGACACTGCATAAAATATTTAGTTAATACTCCCTCTACAATCTGTTAGGTTCCTCTCTTAACCAGCTACACTACAATATAGCCAACTTTCTGCCAAAACAAAAATATTTTTGACACAGACAGATGATGACTGGGACCCAGCACAACACTGTTCTGACTTATCTGCCGTTTCTGTGTGCCCCTCTGGTCCATCATATTTTAACTCTAGCACAGCACTTAATACACCATGTCAAACATGTAGCTATTCATATGTTTCTCTGCTGAATGATACATTCACGTATGGCAGAGAATATTCAAAGGGTTTCTCACAGTGCCTGAGAACATGGCAGGGGTCCCAGTGTATACTGATCATATCAATGAACAGTAGAAATCATGTTTAAGTTGTTTAACTTGACAGTGGGTGAGAAAACCTGACCGCAGGACCCTCGGATGCCAGTATACAAAGATTTCATCAGTGAGTAAGATTAATAGAGAGGAGACATGAGTTATAGCCAGTATGAGATCTGGAGTGGGGCAACTCCTGCCTCTTCACCTGTTCCCCAGTATCTCTGCTCCAGAAAATAGAGGACACAGTGCAAAGGATGGCTTCCCGAAGACATACATCTGTATTTTATGATACGTGGCAAAATGGACTTAACAAATATAATTAAGGTTATGTTTAATAGGAAAAATACTCTGGATTATCCAAGTGGGACTAACTGAGCAACAGCCTCACTAACCAAGAACTTTCCCAGGCTGAGAGCAAGAGAGGTGTGGCAGAGAAGAATGCTAAAGACATTTCAAGTATGAGAAGAATTAGACATATAATGGCTGTCTGAGATGTTGAGGTCCCTGTCCAAAAACTGGAAAGAGGTCATAGAACTTAAGAGCATCCCAATCTGCAAGGAACAACCTGAATGATCTTGGAAGCAGATTCTCCAGCAACATCTCTAAGTAAGAGCCCAGCCTGTCAACATATTAATTTTGACTTTTACAGATCTAGAGGATAGGAACCCATCCAGACTCCAATACATAGAAACTATGAGATAATAAGTTTGTGTTGTTTTAAGCCACTAAGTGTGCAGTGCTTTGTTATTACAATAATATAAAACTAATAGAGAGGGGTCCCCAAAGTGATTTCCACTAAGAAAGATTTATGAACCTAGAGCATCATCCTACTGAAGCAAGGAAGGGCATTAAAGTGAACAAAAGGAGAAAGACATTCACTCTGAAGATGTTGTATTCACTCCTATTTTGGTATCATTGGTTTCAGGGTAGAGGCAGCATCTCTCTTCCTGCATTGCTGTTGCTGTTGCTTAATAGCTAAGTTGTGTCTGAGTCTTCTGTGACCCCATGGACTGTAGCCCACCAGGCTTCTTTATCCATGGGATTTTCCAGGCAAGAATACTGGAGGAGGTTGCCATTTCCTTCTCCACTCTTCCTACATTGGGAGGTTTATAGGTGAAAAAGACCACTAAAATTGACCCAGAGAGATGGTATGGGGAGGGAGGTGGGAGGAGGGTTCAGGATTGGGAACTCATGTACACCCGTGGCAGATTCATGTTGATGTATGGCAAAATCAATACAGTATTGTAAAGTAAATTTAAAAAAAAAAATAAAATAAACTTAATAATAAAAAAAACTTGAGTAATCAAAGAAAAAAAAATTCTTAGTTACAGAGTTTCAGTCAGCCTTGAACAGTGGTGCTTTTAAGAGGGCTAATGACGACCCTGTATGCAAGACAGGAAAAAAGACACAGATGTGTATAACGGACTTTTGGACTCAGAGGGAGAGGGAGAGGGTGGGATGATTTGGGAGAATGGGAATTCTAACATGTATACTGTCATGTAAGAATTGAATCGCCAGTCCATGTCTGACGTAGGGTGCAGCTTGCTTGGGGCTGGTGCATGGGGATGACCCAGAGAGATGTTGTGGGGAGGGAGGTGGGAGGGGGTTCATGTTTGGGAACGCATGTAAGAATTAAAGATTTTAAAATTAAAAAAATTTAAAAAAAAAGAACATCATATACCAAGGTAAACAAATGGGTAAAGGATCAAACTATATATTTCTAATTAAAATCTGTCAATTATTTGCATATATATTACACAATCTAAAAAAAAAAAAAAGAGGGCTAATTTCAGAATGTTTGGGACAAAGCAACACTGGTCTTGGGCTCATCCTTGCGCTTTCCTCTGACTATAGCTTTTTCATGTATTCATTCAATCCAGTGGTTCGTCAAATCATGCACTAGTACTCTCCTTTATCCATTTACCCGTTAGTGCCTGGCACTATACTTAGTGGAAGAGATATAGGATAAATGAAAGTAATCCTAAACCTCAAGAAGCTTAAAGCAAGAAAGAGAAAGATGAACATATATTAAGCAGATAGAAACAGATAATTCTCACATGCAGTGGTCTCTACACCAATGAACACTTGACCTGTAACTAGTAGCAATTCTCTATTTTTAATCTTCTTCATGTCCTGCCATCCTCTTTTGTGGTTGTTGAAATTGCCAACTCCATTTCAACTTATGTTCACCACTGAAAATACAACATTCACTCAAACAGGGCACGTCTGTTCTGTCCAGTTCTATGTACAGCACTGCTGGTTTTGTCTGTCTTCCTTGAGTCTCAGGATCCTATATTGCCATCCATAATTATAAAGTGCCTTCACCCCCACCCCTGCAATTATTCACTCAGATCTCTGGGACTGTGAATATCATGAGCTATTACACACTGATTACGTTACTGTTGCATGGTCAAAGGGATTTTGCATATGATATTAAAGTTAATAATCAGTAGACTTTAAGTTAATCAGAATAAGATTATTTAGGTGAGTCTGAACTTATCACATAAACCCTTTATGAGCAGAAAGTCTTTCTCTGGTTGGTAGCATAAGGGCAATCCAAGAGATTCAAAACAGAAGACGTTCGCTTTTGAAGGCAGCATGTGATTTTCCAATTTGAAAATGGAGTGGGTCATGTGAGAAGGAAACTGGGTGGCTTTGCCCTCTTTGATAAGCATAGACCCCAGCTGGCAGTCAACGGGGAAACAGGACCTCAGTCCTACAACCACAAGAGGATGAATTCTCACAACCTGAATGAATTTGAAAAAGAACCTCGAATTTCAGATGTGCACATTGGATTTCAATCCTGTGGTCCTATGAGCAAAAAACTCAGTTGAGCTGGCTCAAACATCTGTGCTACAGAACCAGGGGATTATAAATGGGTGTTGTTTTAAATCACTATGTCTATGGTAATTTGGTTTGCAGTAATAGAAGACAAATAGATTGTTGTAACAAAGTTACATTTTGTACAAAGGGACAATTGTTTCCTTTGTTAATCATCTAATGAAACATGATTAAATGGTTAAGTGGGAAAATAAACTTGTGCTCTCTCTGTGTGGTCTAGAGTTTGAAACTCCAGAATGTCTAAAGAATATTGTTTGTTTTGGGTGATACATGGCACCCACTACATGGAAACTAACCATGTTATGTGATCTTCAGCCCTACATCTAGACCCAGTCATATAGTGCTTGCCTTGTAGTAGGTTACACCCAATGTCTATGTTATCGTTAAGCTTTTGGACAATCTTGTAATTAGCGTAACAGTCTTTCTGAGCAATTATAATATAAAAAGGAAAGGGGTCAGGTTTTTTATATGAGTGATTTTCTTAGGATAGCAATTGGATTTGTAGTATTCTACTTTGAAAGTTCAGGGAAATTTTACGTAAGAATGATTTTTTTTTTTAAGTATGGTGACTTTAATGTTTGTTAAAGTTACTTTTCCTAAATAGCATCTAATAGATTAGATTACATCAAATTGCTGATATTCAACCATCCTGCAAATGACAAAAACTATTTAAAAAATGCCTTAAATTTTTTAATAAGCTTAGTCAGATGGCTGAAAGGTTCTACAGAACAAGATAAGTGTAGGTTACAGGACAGTTCATATGTTTTCAGGAAATGAAAATCTCTCGCATTACTACGGCAGGTGGTAACAGTATTTGACATTCATTAATGTGTTCATTCATCTAGACTGTCATCAAGCATTTGTTAAGACCTAACAACACAGCACAAGTAATCTCAGGTGCTAGTTTTACAGAGGTGAGAACCAGAGTGCGCACCCTCAGAATCTAGTAACAGAGAAAGGCAACTGGCATAGGGTTGACAAGTTCTAGGATGAGAATAAGCAAGGATGCTAGGTGAGTAAAAGAGGCATCCCCCCAGGCAGGAAGTAAGGAGGGATTTAACTGAAGAAGTAATAGATCTTATCCATAATTCAAGGACAGCTAGATGGTAAGCAAGGAGAAAAGTGAAGAAAAGGCATTTTGGAGGGAAAAGATAGCAAGTTCCATTCCAGGGGAGTGAGAGCACATGGCATCCTGGGGAAATGAAAGCATGCTGAGTTCGATGTTTGGTAGCAAAAGTGTCAAGGCTGAAAAAGTAACCTGGAGTTAAACAGATGCTAACTCAATGCACAATAATGGTACCTTGTTAAGGAGTATGTTTTTTTACTTTCTGCTGCTTCATCATTTCTGACCTTTTGAGGTATCATAATTTGAAAGTAATGACATATCCTGAGTGCCTTCAACATCTCCTAGACAACCTTGGTTTGAAGCAGCCAAATTATCTTTTAAGCCTCGCAACCCAAAACAACTCTTTCCTGACAACCTCATTTTTCCTAGCTGGAGTTGTCTGGCTACTTGAGACTAGAGAATCAGACTGCGGTTCAAACTGTCAGACAAGGAGCTCAGTCTGAGCTACTGTGGAGGCATGAAGGTTTAGTGATAAACATTCCAGCGAGGCTCCAATACCAAACTAACCAAAAGGTTGGGTGACCAACTATGCCAGTCTCCCAGGACTATTTCAGTTTAGCACAGAAAGTCTCACATCCAAGAAACCCTTTTCCAGGGAACAGAAAGCCACAGCATACAGATATGGGTGAAAATGTCAGGGAAAAAGTACAAAACTCATGTGGTAGAATTAACTAGGGAGCAAAAAGCAACATATTTGCTAGTGTCAAATAGATATGCAGTAGATTATTTCTTTCATAGTTATGGTCTCTATCTCTGAGCACTAATGGGGGCCGCCATGATTTAAAATTTGCATTGTTGTATTGATGTAAATGTGCAGTTTAAGTGCATTGCAGTCATGAGTTTTAACAGTTCATCTCTGGCTTTACTACAGAACGACTGTGGTGCTTTGGACTGAGACAACGCTAGCTGAATTTTAACACTGTGAATATTTCTGGCATGTTTTCTAAGAGGTCAGGTGATACAAAGCAAAATGATGACAGAAAAAATGCCAACATGACCCCCACACCAACAAAGAGAATTAAACAAATGTGTTCTTTTCATGACTGCTCGAAGAACACACACTGGATTAGGGAGGGGAAAGATCCAAATGAAGCATGGCATGCAATATAGAGAAAGAAACAGACATGATATACACAATACACAGACTTGGTAGAGATGTGAATTTCTGAGACTGAATCTCTCCTTTGAAATTAGCCAGGCAAGTATATCTTTAAAAATCAAGAGGGTTTTGTTGGTGGTGGTGGTTATTGCTTATCTCCCCCAAAAGACATCAATGCTTAGGGGACAGTAGGGTTGTTGAATTAGTTTGGGGACACCACATGAAGGAACATATGCTATCTTATTGTTCCCTTGATTGCTCTAAGAAACTTAGTAAAATTACACTCCCAGATTCACAACTAAATGATCTCATGACAAACAGAAGGGGACCTTTTGATAACAGATGAGTTGACTTCTCCTAGAGCAGAGCTGCTTCTGTGAGATTTTACCAGCAATCCATGTTTTCTCTTGAGTGTGATGAGAGATAGAGTGAATCATAGAAAAAAATATGCTTTCAACTTGTGGTGCTGGAGAAGACTCTTGAGAGTCCCTGGGACAGCAAAGAGATCAAACCAGTCAATCCTAAAGGAAATCAACCCAGGATATCATTGGGAGGACTGATGCTGAAGCTCCAATACTTTGTCCACCTTTGATGCAAAGAGCTGACTCATTGGAAAAGACCCTGATGCTGCGAAAGATTGAAGGGAGAAGGAGAAGGGGACGACAGAGAATGAGATGGTTGGATGGCATCATTGACTCAATGGACATGAGTTTGAGTAAGCTTCGGGAGTTGCTGATGGACAGGGAGGTCTGGCGTGCTGCAGTTCATGGGGTTGCAGACAGTTGGACACAACTTAGCAACTAAACAACAACAACAACTAGTTCTGAAGTAATTTGATTTGAAAAATATAGTTTCCTTTTATTTTCTTGATTTGCATAAAAAGTTTAATGACATTGAAGACATCATAAAACAAAAGGTAATTGAGATCTTGTCCAAACACAAACTAGACTTTCCTCTTCAATCTGCATATTTAAAAAACTGTGCAAAGGTAATTTTTGGCAGTTTCCCTTTCTTTGTCAACAAAGGTCCATCTACTCAAGGCTATGGTTTCTCCAGTGGTCATGTATGGATGTGAGAGTTGGACTTGTAAAGAAAGCTGAGCGCCAAAGAACTGATGCTTTTGAACTGTGATGTTGGAGAAGACTCTTGAGAGTCCCTTGGACTGCAAGGAAATCCAACCAGTCCATTCTAAAGGAGATCAGTCCTGGGTGTTCTTTGGAATTAATGATGCTGAGGCTGAAACTCCAATACTTTGGCCACCTCATATGAAGAGTTGACTCATTGGAAAAGACTCTGATGCTGAGAGGGATTGGGAGTAGGAGGAGAAGGGGACGACAGAGGATGAGATGGCTGGATGGCATCACCGACTCGATGGACACAAGTTTGCATGAACTCCTGGAGATGGTGATGGACAGGGAGGCCTGGAGTGCTGAGATTCATGGGGTCGCAAAGAGTCGGACATGACTGAGCGACTGAACTAAACTTATGTCTATACACTTCTTATCAAAGTAACTAAAAAGATCTGCTAAATATCCTGTGCCCCATGTGTCCATTGATAAGAAGTAGTATGATTTATTGATCTGTGAAATAGAGGCATTTATAATGGGAGTTTATGATCACTTCTCAGCCTTCTCCAGATCATGAAGGATTACTTAATGAAATTTTTGACCTCATAGAAATAGCAAGAAATAATCTCTATAGACATGTGGCGATAAGGTGGCCATTGTTGCCTGCCATAGAAAAGATGTTGAAAGGCTCCTCTGTTGTTATTATCAAAAATTTGAACAAGAAGGTTATCCTTCTATAATATGTGAATAATATATTAAGGATAAAATTGGAGAAAGGATTACAGTAAAACAGAAATGTAACTATCATTTATCCACAGCTATGTGATGGTCTTTAAAGAGGTCATAAGTAGGTTAGGCGAGTATAACCTGACTGCACCCAAGTTGCTTAAGGTCATATTTAGGCTTGAACAAAATTCATATAGTGAAAAAAAAAAAAAAAAAGACTCACATTTTGGAAATAAGACTGCACCAGATATACCAGAAACAAACGAACAAAACACCCTTACCTGGAAAGGAAAGCCAAGTTAAATAGTTGTTTCTCAATTTCTTTATGAAAACTATAATTTCTTTGGAATTCAACTGCACTTTCAGAAGTTAAAATTACCTCTGTGCCTAAAGTCATTCTCCCAGAAAAAGAGGTTTAACTGGGAATGACATTCAATGTACTTCTCAGTATTTAAAAATAATGAATTTTTTTGATGTGGACAGACTTCATGATAAATGTATACAAAGCAGAATAACTAACTGATAAACAAATGGTTTATTTAAACAAACCTTTGAATAGAAGCAGGCTTCGTCCTGCTAAGCATTGTTTAATCTTAGCCGATATCATCATTTACAAGTTGAAGGTTTGTAGCAACCCTGCATTGGTCAAGTCTATCAACATCATTTTTTCCAATAACATTTGGTTCCACTATGTCTGTGTGTAACATTTTGGTAATTTTCACAAAATTTCAAACTTTTTAATTATTGTGATATTTGTTATAGTGATTTGAGATCAGTGATCTTTGATATTACTATCAAATCTTTGATATTACCATAACTGTTTTTGTGGTGTCTCGAACCATGAACGTAGAAGATGGCAAACATGATCAATAAATGTGTGTAATCTGACAGTTCACTCTCCTCTCCCTCTCTCCTTGGGTCTTCCTATTTCCTGAGACACAGCAATGCTGAAATGAGGCCAACTAATAATCCGACAATGGCTTCTAAATGTTCAAATGAAAGGAAGAGTCACATGTTTTCCATTGTAAAGCAAGCACTACAAAGGATGAAGCTTAGTGAAGACGTGTGTTGAAAGCTGAGATAGACCAAAACTAGTCCTCTTGGACAGTTAACCCAGCTGTAAATGCAAAGGAAGGATTACTGGAAGAAATTAGAAGTGCAACTCCAGTGAACACAAGAATGCTAAGAAAGTGAAATTGTCTTGTTGCTGTTAGGGATCAAGTTTCAGTGGTTTGGATAAAACATCGAACCAGCCACATTTCCTTAAGGCAATGCCTAGTCCAGAGCAAGTTTCTAACTCTCTGCAGTTCCATGAAGGCTAAGGGATGTGAGGAAACTGCAGAAGAGGAGTTTGAAGCCAGAAGTTGGACATGATGTATAAGGAAAGGAGTCGTGTACATAACATAAAAGAGCAAGGTAAAACAGCAAGTGCTGATGTAGAAGCTACAGAAAGTTATCCAGAAATCTGAGATAATGAACAATTTTCAATGTAAATGAAAAAGCCTTGTATTGATAAAAGATGTCATTTAAGAATTATAGCTGGAGAAGAGAAGTCAATGCCTCGCTTCAAAGGATCTCTTTTTAGGGGCTAATGCAGTTGGTGACTTTAAGTTGAAGCCAGTGCTCATTTACTATTCGGAAAATCCTAAGACCCTTAAGAATTACGCTAAATCTATTCTTCCCATGATCTATAAACACAACAATAAAGCTTGGATGACAGCACATCTGTTTACAAAACAGTTTACTAAATATGCTAAATCCACTGTTGAGAATTATTTCTCAGATAAAAGAGAAAAGGGGTCATATATCCTTTTGATATATGACTGCTTGTTGAAAATACAGCTGGTAACTTGTGAGCTCGGATGGAGATCTACAATGAGATTAACGACTTCAAGCCTGCTAACACAACATCCATTCTGCAGGCCAGAGATTAGGGAGTAATTTTGACTTTCACGTGTTAGTATTTAAGAAACAAATTTCCTAAGGCTATTACTGCCACATGGATATGAGAGCTGGACTATAAAGAAAGCTGAGCGCTGAAGAATTGATGCTTTTGAACTGTGGTGTTGGAGAAGACTCTTGAGAGTCCCTTGGACTGCAAGGTGATCCAACCAGTCCATCCTAAAGGAGATCAGTCCTGGGTGTTCATTGGAAGGAATGATGTTGAAGCTGAAACTCCAATACTTTGGCCTCCTAATGCGAAGAGTTGACTCATTTGAAAAGACACACTGGTGCTGGGAAAGATTGAAGGTGGGAGGAGGAGGGGACGACAGAGGATGAGATGGCTGGATGGCATCATCAACTCAATGGACATGAGTTTGGGTAAACTCCAGGAGTTGGTGATGGACAGGGAGGCCTGGCATGCTGCGGTTCATGGGGTCACAAAGAGTTGGACATGACTGAGAAACTGAACTGAACTGATTGCTGCCACAGGTAGTGATTCCTCTGATGAATCTGAGCCAATTCAACCAAAAATTTTCTTGAAAGGATTCACCATTCTAGAAGGGATTGAGAATATTCTTGATTCATGGGAAGAGTTCAAAATACCAACATTAACAAGAGTTTGGAAAAAGTTGGTTCCAACCCTCACAGATGACTTTGAGGGGTTCAAGATTCCAATAGAGGAAGTAACTGCAGATGTGGTAGAAATAGAAAGAGAACTAGAATTAGAAATGGAACCTGAATATGTGACTGAATCACTGGAATCTCATGATCAAATTTTAACACCTGAGGAGTTGCTTTATGAAATCTACACCTAGTGAAGATGCTGTGATGATTATTGAAATGACAAAAAATGATTTAGAATGTTACATAAATTTGGTTGATAAAGCAGTAGCAGGCTTTGAGAAGATCGATTCCAATTTTGAAAAAAGATCTACTGTGGATAAAATGCTACCAAATAGCATTGCATGCTACAGAGATATTATACATGAGTCAGCTGAGGTGGCAAACTTCTCTACTGTCTTATTTAAGAAATTGCCACAGCCACCTCAACCATCAACAGCCACCACCCTGATCTGTTAGCAGTCAAAAATGTCAAGCAAAGTCCTTCATCAGCAAAAGGAACACATTTAATTGCAGGTTCAGATGACAACATTTTTTAGCAATGAAATATTTTTAGTTAAGACATATTTATACTGATTTTTGAAACAAAGTTCTTGCACACTTAATAGTATACCTTAATGGTATAGGATAAACATAAATTTTATATGTACTAGGAAACAAAAAAAATAGTGGGACTCAATTTATTGTGATATTCGTTTTGCTGGGTCCTCTGGAATCTGTGGTATGCCTGTGCAAAGGGAATGGATACTTCTGGAGACGAGGGAAAACAATTCCTACATATCAGAAAGTCTACTGTTGTTGGTAAAATTCTGATCACTCACGTCCAGCTGCTATATTCTGAGGATGTTTAGCTTGATATCACTACAACTGAATCATCACATTGTATCATTGTAACATGGCCTTGATAAAAACAGAACTGTACATCAAAGTAAATTTTACATTTGCTTGTATTCAGTTTTACCATCATATTGTACGGAAGAAAGTTGTCGCAGTGACTGTGATTGCATGACATTTACTTTACAAGACTCTGGTGACTGTTCTGTTTTTAAGAACTCATATCTATGTACATTTATGTAACTTAAAAATGGAGACTACAATAATGGAGACTACAAAGTTTAGAATTCTAGTACAGAGTGAAGAAGAGTTCAAATAAATTGCTGCATCAGAAGACAGAAACACGAAAATAATTTTATGTTTTTTTCATGCATGCTATTTGGTTAATTTGTCATACTATCAATTACTACTAACTTCCACTGTTTCAATTCTACAGTTGTTCTGTTTAATTAATAATGTTTATGTAACAGAAAGCAATGGTAATCAAAATTTCAGAAATGAAGACCTTACTGAGATAAAGAGGTATATATTGGGGGTTTGTTAGGACTGTGGTCTAGAAAACATAGATTCATGAAACTCTTAAGTTATGTTTCTTTGGACTGCAAAATGGAGGGAGATTTGAAAGGCAAAAATTGTAAGGCTGCATAAATTTTTGTCAGGAATTATGATCAAAGCTGGCAAGAAGTAAGGGTACTTATTAAGCAAGAATTTGTTGGGGTCCAAAATGTTATATGCTTGTGAGAGTATAAGGTGGCACCTAGCAGGTGTTGTTCTAAAAGGACTGATGGCATATTTGGGAGGTTGTGGTTTGTTACAACTCTGGAAGTTCAGGTTCTCAGCAGTGCAGAAACGTGTCTGAGACCAGATCCTCAATGGCCGCCTGAGTCCATTGTATAGGCCTGAACTATGGTTACTCTACTTTGACTTCAAACTATCAGCAACAAATATACAGAATAATATATAATTTCAAATAAATAATATATACATGTATTATGTGTCAAAGTAATGATGCTCATACATATCACAGTCATATATATACTATTATTATTTATTTTTTGGTACAACTATATCCTGCATCAGCTTTCTAAAAATTTGGTCACCCTATAGAAAAATTATTTGTGCAGCATTTTAAACATCAAAATTCCCAAACCCCACATCTAGAGTTTTAGGTGAGAAATAAAGCCTGCTGAGGGGTACTGTAAAAAGCACTCACTCAATTTTAATGCATGACTCAATATGGGAACAATTATAATGTTTTGCTGGAAGCAGGCATTTTTTTCCCACTTTTGTCTCAGATTCAGGAAGTTTGGTACTTGAACAGACCAAATGGTGTCCCTACACAGGAAATATGAAGATCTTAACAATTTATACTGGACTCCGATCCCCTCATTGTCAGAGGGGTTTGCCTTTTTCTTCATCTTCCTGGTGATGAAAAAGTCTGGTGTGATGAATACACACGTGGAGTGAACAGGCGGCAGTGGGGAGGCTGGGGACAGGGGTGCTGGGGACACAGGAGGCCAGCTGCCTGTGTGTGTATTCACGTCTAACCATTCACTTGCCTGGCATCAATGAGGGGATGGACATGAGTTTGAGCGGGCTCCAGGAGTTGGTGATGGACAGGGACGCCTGGCGTGCTGCAGTCCAGGGGATCACAAAGTGTTGGGCACGACTGAGTGACTGAACCGAACTGATTCACTTGCTATAAGGTTATGGGCATGTGGACTTTTGTCAACCTATTTTTCTCAACTATAGAATGTAGATAATGACAGATTACACTCAAAGAATTGCCTGTTGCATGGGATTTTTAAAACATTTCTCAAATATAAACCAAATAAAGAAAAAGAGCAATTTAAATTTGTTTCATTCAGAGATCTCAGATTCCAGATGGAAACCCAATGAAGAACAGAATCAGGAAATACTTGTTTAGTGGGAAAAGGCCTAGATTGAGATATATAGTATAGGAAAACAGAAAATACAGCCATCAGATGGCTTCAAATTTCTCACTTCTTATTTGACCTTGAGCCAAGTGAGCCCTGGCTTCAATCACCTTACACTGGAATTTTAATAACATCCATTTCACATGAATTTTTTGAATCAAAAGAACAAAAGATTTGAAAAGAGTCTTAACAAATATTAAAATGCTAGGTAAATAGTGGGGCTTCCCAGTGGCACTACTGGTAAAGAACCCATCTATCAGTGCAGGAGACATACGAGTTGCGGGTTGATCCCTGGGTCAGGAAGATCCCTTGGAGGATGGCATGGCAACCCGCTACAGTACTCTTGTCCAGAGGATTCTGTGGACAGGGGAGCCTGGCTGGCTACAGTCCATAGGGTTGCAAAGAGTGGAACGTGACTGAAGCGACTTAGCACGCACATGCCTGTAGGTAAATAGGAGTTATTATCCGTTTCTTTTTGTGAGTTCAAAACTACTGGTTGTAAATATAGCACTGACTTGTATGAATTGGAAATAAAATAGGTTATAAAGTAGTAAACCTGAGCTGACAAGAAAGTTTTCCTAGAGGTTGAATAGTTTTACGAGTTTATTTTTCTTATACAAAGCTTGAACTTAGAAGCGAAGAAGAAAAGAGGTTCTTGTATTATAGTTGGGTTCGAGAAAGTAGCATGTAATAAGAAAGAATTCTGTGAATCTCCTGAGGGCTCTGATTTTTTTTCTTGCACGGTGTAATCCCTGTTTTCCTTCTGTGTTTGACTGATAATGTACATTGTACCTGGCACCACGATAAATATTCCACACTGACTGAACACTAATGAATCGAGATTGTGAACAGGAGCTTAAATTATAGAACCATCATCTAAGCTCATTCAAATTTCTAAACTTGACAGCAAATGCTCACAACTGGGTGAACAGGAAAATAGTCCAAATTTCACACTACCCAAAGCATAATTAAACTGAAAATCAGCATTTCAGGATATTTCTCCTGAACCTTCCCTGGTCTTATAGTTACAGAGGTCATGGGAGAGAGAGAGGATTGCAGGAAATGATTTCTTACAAGGGTTGGCAGGCTTATGTGAACAAAACAATCAAAATGCCAAACAATTTTTTGTGAAAAAGCATTTCTTAGCCCTAGAGTTCTTTATATTTTCTCATGAGGAAATCCTCCGAGGGCTTTAGTAAAATCCCAGCTGTGAATCTAGTTGTGGCCCAATCATATTAGAGAAATTCAAAATTCCTCTTCGAGTTCCCTGACATTTATTAAGTGACTGATCTGGCTAAAACTGTCTATACCTCAGTTTTCTCACCTGCAAAATGGAGCATAAATCTCCCCAAGAACATTTTTCCAGGTGTTAAATGAATTAATATGGTGAAAACTATTTTTGTATGGTGCTATGCTAGGAAAAAAGTCACTTTTAAAATTTTTTAATGTTTATTGTATATTTTATTTATTTATTTAAATTTTTATTATTTTACTTTAAAATACTGTATTGGTTTTGCCATACATTGACATGAATCCACCATGGGTGTACATGCGTTCTAAAAACAAAAAAAATAAATAAATAAAATAAGGTTCTTTGAGAAGCCAAGCTTACACAGATGAGATCAAAGACCACTCAAGTCTTTGCAATTGCTATTTCTGATGAAGGGGAAGTTTTACCTCTGTCATAACATTTAGTTCATTCTGCTTCAGAGAAATTGCTACATTGTTTGTCGAAGTAAATAAGCAATACTAGGTGTGCCTATGTGCACTGCATCGGTACTTTCCATTGAAGCCTAAAATGCATGTGGTTACTCTCAGAATACAGATGAGAAAACCGAGATTCAGATCTCATGATTTATGCCAGTGCAAATGCAGATAATCCAGAGTAAAGTCAGCATTGAAATTCAAGTCCATCAGATGGTGGCATGAAGGTGTTTGGTCTCTACTATTCTCCACTGAAACACTCTGAGAACATCAAAAGGACAAACTACAGAGGAAAATTCAGCAACATTATTTTCAATAAAATAAGGAAACAATGAAATGTCAAATCATAGACTCAAAAATGATAACTTGTCATATGTCTGAAAATTTGGGCCCGTATGAGAGGACATCAAGCTCTGTAGGATGCCTTTCAGTATAGATTTTTATATAAACAGGTGGCGAGATCCTGAAATACCCTCCAATGATTCTCTGCTAAATGTGATGAGCTCCAGGGCCATGAACAGGTAAAAGGAAAAATAAGAACATGGTTGCAGATTCCAAATCACAACTAGAGACTTAAACATGGAGGACAAATATATAGACCCCAAGGGGAAAGGAGGACATGGGATGAATGGGGAGATAGGTATATATATACACACACCATAGATAGTATGTATAAAATAGATATTCATGAGAGCCCACTGTATATATAGCTGTAGAGTAGGAAAGGGCAATCCATTCCAGTATTTTTGCCTGGAAAATTTCATGGACAGAGGAGCCTAATGGGCTACAGTCCATGGGGTCACAAAGAGTCGGACACAACTGAGCACGCATGGAGTGTATGACACAGGAAACTGCTCAGAGCTCTGCTGCTGCTGCTGCTGAGTCGCTTCAGTCGTGCCCGACTCTGTGCGACCCCAGAGACGGCGGCCCACCAGGCTCCCCCGTCCCTGGGATTCTCCAGGCAAGAACACTGCAGTGGGCTGCCATTTCTTTCTCCAATGCATGCAAGTGAAAAGTGAAGAGAAGTCACTCAGTCGTGTCCGACTCTTAGCGACCCCATGGACTGCAGCCTACCAGGCTCCTCTGTCCGTGGATTTTCCAGGCAAGAGTGCTGGAGTGGGGTGCCATTGCTCAGAGCTCTTTAGTGACCTAAATGTGAAGGAAATCCAAAAGAGAGGGGATACACGTATATGGGCAGCTGATACACTTTGCTGTACGTTCGAAAGCAAGTATACTACAATAAAAAAATACAAATAAATTAAAAATAACTTTGGAAGATTAAAAAAAAAGAAAGGGAAAGTCAGGGAGGAAGGGCTAAATGAGAAAAGACAATGCTGAGCTTCTCTGCGGGAACTCGGAAAGGAAGGCATGGCCACTTAAAGCAGCAGTTCCTCAAGTTGCACAGAGACTTGGTTTATGAGATGAATGTCTGCATATGGCCCACCGTTTGCTGCTGCTGTCTTCGGGTCACTGCTAGCCTACCCAACCCCTCCTTGAAGAGGAGGGCGATTCTAAATGCTGTGACTCTCTAGACTGGCAGAGCTTGGATATGTATCTGGACCACAGAGGGCTTCACTCTCAGTCCCCTCATGATTACATTTGGAGCTTCTTAAAGGCAGAAAATAGTCTGCAGGACTAGAGCCATGCCCAGGGTCTCACTGGTGTTGAATAAGCACTCAGGCTTTTGAACTAAACCAAAGAGAATGGAATTCTCCATTTTAATGGAGAATTCTGCATGATCAAGCTGAGAGCTCGCAGTAACTACTACATACATTTTTGAGATCTAGTACTAAGCATTTTTCTGGCTCAAGGACTTCATGAATTAGTGACCAAATGAGGACACTTTGCTCTGATTTCATGTTAACATGGCCTGATCCTTTCACACTGTCACAAGCAGGACGTTTTTTTCTCTCTCCTTATTTAAATAATTTTTATTACCAGGAAAGCAGACTGAGTTAGTGGTCTTTGGCCATTAATTGCTGTTCAAAAGTTATAAAAATGACTGGAGGCCATATGTACCCTTTGTGGGATAGCTCTAGGGGAGAAGGGTGAGAACTTATTCTGTGCCTACTATGTGCCGAGGTTATCTCATTTATTCCTTAAAAACATCTTTCATCGTAGGCCTTATTTTCTCCATTTAACAGACTGAGAAACTCAGGTGGAAAATGGCTTGTTCAAGGTCACCTAGTTAGTAAATGAAAGGGTTGGGACTTTATCTTAGGTCACTGAATTGAAAACCTGTGTTCGATTTGGGTCACTGTACTTTCCATGATGAGTATTTTAAAAGCACAAATAGCCTTGAATTAATTAGAATGTGCGATCAAGTCAGAAAATAAACATGAAGTGTGCCAATGATGTCTAATCCTCACGGGTCATTTCCCGAAAGAGTATAAGTCATGAAATCATTTTAAAGCAGAGATCAATAAAATAGAAATATTCTCCCAAGATTTAAAGTTACAATCACATTAACATTCTCACATGGAAAGGAATCAGCACATCATAAATTGGAGAAAGAATAAAAAGGACAACAGTGATCCCTATTTAAGTTGTAAAAATTTATGCAGTGTCCATAAATAATGAAATTGCTTAATAAATCTTTATATCCAATTATCTTTCCACATTGTCTTTAACTTCCATTTTTGAGCTGTATTTCATGAAGTGTAAAAAATACTAGACTTCATCCAAAAGGTATCTTAAGCACCAATATTTTCTCTATCTAGAATCCCAAATGCTGCAAATAACCTAAGAATGAAGTCACTATTAACAAAGGGATTTCCCTTTATTTAGTCATTGAATTACCCCAGAAAAATATACAATGCACTGTGATAGTTAGTACTTTTGCCTTAAAATTTAAACTCCAACCATGATAATGGCAAGACGAATTGAAAGGGCATTTCAGCAGAATACCAGATGGCCACCACTCTGCTTTGCCATGTTTTTTAAATAAGCAGACATCCTAGACCCATGAATTTCAGAAATTTCTTTCTTATTCACAACCAATTTAATCTGCCCTCTGATATGACTGAATGAGCTGTACAACAGTATGGAACAACAGCAATGAGAACCCACCGTATAGTCCTAGAGTAGGAAATGGCAACCCATCCCAGTGTTCTTGCCTGGAAACTTTCATGGACAGAGGAGCCTGGTGGGCTACAATCCATGGGTTTGCTCCAGCCAGAAGCCAAGAGAGCTGAAGTTAATTTAGATTATATCTTTTCTGTTGATAAACTGTTTTTCATGACATTCTGAGTCATTTTGCCCTTCATTTAGCAAATATCTGCTGAATGTCTACCTTATGCCAAGCTCTGGAGAAACAATAAAAACACAACAAGCAAGTCACCTGCTTTCAGTGATCATACTATTGTAGTGGGCAAATCATTCCCAAATACTGGGTTTTCTAATGATTTTCTGCTTTTCCTATCTACCCTCAATTTAAAAGTTTAACTACATTTGGGGTTTATTGCCCTACAGAACCCTACAGCAAGGCTATAAGAAGGAAGTGGTTACATGTACCTTTCCAAAGCCCTAAAGCGTAGAGAAGAGTGGAAAGGGCCCCATCCCCCCGCCTCTGCTTCTACCACTCTGGAATCTGGTGAGCCAGCACTGTCTCTTGCCGAGCTTTGTAGTAGCTTTCCATGGAGTATCCTACTGTTCCTGTTGCTCTAAAGTCCATCTTCCATAAAGTGGCTCTATAGTCCTTGTGAAAGGTAAGCCATGCCATGCCATACCTTTATTCAAACCCCTCCAATTTCTTTTCATTGCTCAGTGTGAAACCCAAAGGCTCTCTCTCAACTCTCCCATTGCCTTCCTCTGAGTTCATGAATAGTTTTGTGCTCTTTTCTGGTTACTAAAGGAAGGGTTACAAGATGATAAGTTAACTTCAGAAAGAAGTAAAGGTCAAGGAGGAAATACCTTTCTCCATGACCATATTGGGTAAAGTCACCTGTTCATCATTGGTGGATATACAACTCTAAATATATGGGTGGGAAAGAGGGCAAGAAAATACTTTTAGCACTTCCTGATGGTAGTCTGTGAATATTGTCTCTGACAGACAAGTCAAAGCAAACTGAAATTTTAGAATGAGAACTGAATTCCTTGATTTGAAGATTAGAGTTTAGGGTCTGTATAGATTGCTATGAATGTGCTGCTGCCCCCCTCCTTATTTGTTATATGTATGGTATTTCTGAAGTGCATTATTCTTTTTAGTCCTAAGTAAGAGAAGGTAGGCATAGTGCTAATATTTGCCCTGAGATGTTGTCATCCAGTTGCTGTCCAAGCTGCCTACCATGTATTGGGTGGCTCAGAGGTTAAGGCGTCTGCCTCCAATGCGGGAGACCTGGGTTCGATCCCTGGGTCGGGAAGATCCCCTGGACAAGGAAATGGCAACCCACTCCAGTATTCTTGCCTGGAGAATCCCATGGACGGAGGAGCCTGGTAGGCTACAGTCCACGGGGTTGGAAAGAGTCAGACACGACTGAGCGATTTCACCTTCATCTTCACTCTGTGTTAAGTTGAATAATAAGCAATGGACGTTGAAAAATGATTAGGATGAAACCTCTGCCTTTAAAGGCCACATCCATTCTAGTGACAGAGGCATAGCCTGTAGCTTCACCATCATCTTTTATTTTCAAAGTTTGAAAATAACACCGCCTAAAAATTAAACTTAAGCCTGTGTATTCTTGGTCAAGCTACGTGACCTTTCTCAGCTTTAGTTTCATCCTCTACAAAGGCAATTATGAGGATGTGATGATCAGTTTTACTTAAAGGTCCTGCTTTAGTGGTGGTACATAGTAGGTGCTCACAAGAGGTGACTATTGTTCAAATGCATCAGAAGTAGTTCATGCCTCTGCCAGGACTTTAGATTTCTGTGTGTAACCACTTGACACATGAGTAATGGTATTATTCAATTAACTCATAAGCAAACAGTTCATTTAAAAGCAAACCAACGTTGGGGTGGAGATTAGGTCACTAGTGGAATCCAGAGGTAAACAGAAGGACATATGTAAATATAAATTCTGGACCACGTGCTGTGTTTCCTTAGGTATGGCTTTATTTTCTTCCTTTAGAAGACCCGGTTTCTTTGCAATTGCTTAGTTCAGTCATAGATCAGGATGTATCATAATGCTGACCATTATGACAGAGCCAGATGTAAATTGAAACATTTGAAAATTTGAGCTCTCTTTTCATACATGTATGAGGGAGGTGACAAGTCTTTCTGCCTCTCTCTACTTGTTCTTGCAGCTTATTCAGAAATATCCTTCAGTAGGGAGGGGAAGGAGTCTAAAATTCTCTGCAGAGCTGCCATGCATGCAACATGTGCTAAGAACATTTTTCAGTGTCCTGATTAATCCCTCTAACAACTCTGCATCATGTCAGGATTTGGTTCACAGAGGTTGAGTATGTCACCACAGGTCACAGAGATAATCATGACAAGACCCAGGGTAGAGGCCAAGTGCTCTTTCCCTACAGAGAACTGTCCCGTTTCAAAGCCAGCAGAGTGGAAGCCAGGTATTCTACAGGAGAGCCATGCCATTGCCTTACTCTACCTAACTGCTCTCCGGGAAACCACCTGATATACAACGTACTTTCAAAGTATATCTCCCGGAAAGGGAAACACAGATTTCAGGACTGGCCTTTGGTCTCCACGTTACACTCTCAGTGAAAAGCACAGCAGTGGCTTGCATGCAGATAAGCCTCAGCTGATTGAGGATGGGAGGAACTGATAATATTCAGGTTATCAGCAGCTGTCAGGCTGAAGACCTCACACAAAATCCTAGGCTGAATAACTAAATGGCTTTTCTCCCTGCAGGACTTCAAAGAACATTTAATATGCTAAAGTGCATATCATGAAACATTCTTTTAATTTTTTGGATCTGAAGAGATGAGTGTTCTACTGAAGACATTCTGGAAGCAATTGTAATAATAATTTTAAAAGTAACAAAAAAAATACACTATTCTAGGCTTTCTTACATATTAAATTTCCCTCTAGCTTTTGTGTAATATCATAGATACGTGCATACATACATATTATGTGTGTGTACATATTAATATATATGTGTATATATACATATATATGTGAGTGTGTATGTGTCTATACAGAGAAAGTCAATAAAAATATGAAAACAGTAATACTAATAACAGCTATTTATTAAGCTGTAATTACTTGCCAAAAAACCATGTTAACCCCTTCTCCCCATGAAAACTCTGCATGTCAGATCACATAAAATATACAAGAAACAATAAAATTGCTAAGAGCACAGACTCTGAAGTAAACCTGAGTTTAAATTCCAATTCTTTCTATATAATCTCCAATACTTTGGCCACCTGATGTGAAGAACTGACTCATCGGAAAAGACCCAGATGCTGAGAAAGACTGCAGGCAGGAGGAGAAGGGGACAACAGAGGATGAGATGGTTGGACAGTATCACCAACTTGATGGACATGAGTTTGAGCAAGCTCCGGGAGTTGGTGATGGACAGGGAAGCTTGGCGTGCTGCAGTCCATGGGGTTACAAAGAGTCAGCCACAACTGAGCAACTGAACAACTGAGCAACTGAACCAAAAGTTCCCTTACAGGGAATAATAGGGCTGATAATACCCAGCAACCCTCCCCCCCCTCCCCGAACCCCGCCCCCCCGCACACACACACATGCATACTGTGCCATTGTACAGATTAGATTAGAATGAATTAGAAAGCCTCCAGCATGAAGCTTGGTGCACCCATATTCAGTAAATGTTTTGGAATCTAAATGTTCTCTTTCTCCATTAAACTGCAATCAAGAAATGGTGTTTTAAGATAACAATGACAGAAAACTGAGTCAGCAAGTGAAGGGTAAGTCAAATATATGTGTTTTCCTTTCCCTTTTTCTTCTTTACATTTTCTTCCCCCAAGAGACACAGTCATCCCCAAAGCTCAAATGCATTAGGCACCCCGTGGAGCTTTTGTGAGAGAATTTATCTTTCATTTATTTTTCTCCTAGGATCTTCATATTGGATGAAACTTGCATACATATATTTTCCCACATCTTAATTTTCTCCTACCTCACTCAATATGCACTTCTTTGACTATCATTGCTTCTATTGCTCAATGTTCTTTTGATTTCTGTATTGATTTTATTTAAAACTGTGTAGTCTTAAGAGATCTTAAAGGCATTTTTCAAAATAAAATAAAGATTAAATAGGGTTCACTCACTCCCAACTGTCTCTCCTGCTTCCAGACTCTACCTCTGCCCATGTATTCAGTTCAGTTCAGTTCAGTCACTCAGTCGTGTCCGACTCTTTGCAACCCCATGAATCGCAGCACGCCAGGCCTCCCTGTCCATCACCAACTCCTGGAGTTCACTCAGATTCACGTCCATCGAGTCAGTGATGCCATCCAGCCATCTCATCCTCTGTCGTCCCCTTGTCCTCCTGCCCCCAATCCCTCCCAGCATCGGAGTCTTTCCAATGAATCAACTCTTCGCATAAGGTGGCCAAAGTACTGGAGCTTCAGCTTTAGCATCATTCCTTCCAAAGAAATCCCAGGGCTGATCTCCTTCAGAATGGACTGGTTGGATCTCCTTGCAGTCCAAGGGACCCTCAAGAGTCTTCTCCAACACCACAGTTCAAAAGCATCAATTCTTCAGTGCTCAGCTTTCTTCACAGTCCAACTCTCACATCCATACATGACCACAGGAAAAACCATAGCCTTGACTAGACGGACCTTAGACGGCAAAGTAATGTCTCTGCTTTTGAATATGCTATCTAGGTTGGTCATAACTTTTCTTCCAAGGAGTAAGCGTCTTTTAATTTCATGGCTGCAGTCACCATCTGCAGTGGTTTTGAAGCCCAAAAAAATAAAGTCTGACACTGTTTCCACTGTTTCCCCATCTATTTACCATGAAGTGATGGGACCGGAGGCCATGATCTTCGTTTTCTGAATGCTGAGCTTTAAGCCAACTTTTTCACTCTCCTCTTTCACTTTCATCAAGAGACTTTTTAGCTCCTCTTCACTTTCTGACATAAGGGTGGTGTCATCTGCATATCTGAGGTTATTGATATTTCTCCTGGCAATCTTGATTCCAGCTTGTGTTTCTTCCAGTCCAGCGTTTCTCATGATGTACCCTGCATAGAAGTTAAATAAGCAGGGTGAGAATATACAGCCTTGACATACTCCTTTTCCTATTTGGAACCAGTCTGTTGTTCCATGTCCAGTTCTAACTGTTGCTTCCTGACCTGCATACAGAATTCTCAAGAGGCAGGTCAGGTGGTCTGGTATTCCCATCTCTTTCAGAATTTTCCACAGTATATTGTGATCCACACAGTCAAAGGCTTTGGCATAGTCAATAAAGCAGAAGTAGATGTTTTTCTGGAACTCTCTTGCTTTTTCCATGATCCAGCGGATTTTGGCAATTTGATCTCTGGTTCCTCTGCCTTTTCAAAAACCAGCTTGAACATCAGGGAGTTCATGGTTCATGTATTGCTGAAGTCTGGCTTAGAGAATCTTGAGCATTACTTTACTAGCATGTGAGATGAGTGCAATTGTGCGGTAGTTTGAGCATTCTTTTGCATTGCCTTTCTTTGGAATTAGAATGAAAACTGACCTTTTCCAGTCCTGTGGCCACTGCTGAGTTTTCCAAACTTGCTGGCATATTGAGTTCAGCACTTTCACAGTATCATCTTTCAGGATTTGAAACAGCTCAACTGGAATTCCATCACCTCCACTAGCTTTGTTCATAGTGATGCGTTCTAAGGCCCACTTGATTTCACATTCCAAGATGTCTGGCTCTAGATTAATGATCATATCATCATGATTATCTGGGTCGTGAAGTTCTTTTTTGTACAGTTTTTCTGTGTATTCTTGCCACCTCTTCTCAATATCTTCTGCCTCTGTTATGTCCAGACCATTTCTGTCCTTTATCGAGCCCATCTTTGCATGAAATGTTCCCTTGGTATCTCTAATTTTCTTGAAGAGATCTCTAGTCATTCCCATTCTGTTCTTTTCTTCTATTTCTTTACATTGATCGCTGAAGAAGGCTTTCTTATCTCTTCTTGCTATTCTTTGGAACTCTGCATTCAGATGCTATATCTTTCCTTTTCTCCTTTGCTTTTCACCTCTCTTCTTTTCACAGCCATTTGTAAGGCCTCCCCAGACAGCCATTTTGCTTTTGTGCCTTTCTTTTCCATGGGGATGGTCTTGATCCCTGTCTCCTGTACAATGTCATGAACCTCATTCCATAGTTCATCAGGCATTCTATCTATCAGATCTAGGCCCTTAAATCTATTTCTCACTTCCACTGTATAATCAGAAGGGATTTGATTTAGGTCATACCTGAATGGTCTAGCAGTTTTCCCTACTTTCTTCAATTTAAGTCTGAATTTGGCAATAAGGAGTTCATGATATGAGCCACAGTCAGCTCCCGGTCTTGTTTTTGTTGACTGTATAGAGCTTCTCCACCTTTGGCTGCAAAGAATAGAATCAATCTGATTTTGGTGTTGACCATCTGGTGATGTCCATGTGTAGAGTCTTCTCTTGTGTTGTTGGAAGAGGGTGTTTGCTATGACTAGTGCATTTTCTTGGCAAAACTCTATTAGCCTTTGCCCTGCTTCATTCCGCAGTCCAAGGCCAAATTTGCCTGTTACTCCAGGTGTTTCTTGACTTCCTACTTTTGCATTCCAGTCCCCTATAATGAAAAGGACATCTTTTGGGGGTGTTAGTTCTAAAAGATCTTGTAGGTCTTCATAAAACTGTTCAATTTCAGTTTCTTCAGCCTTACTGGTTGGGGTATAGACTTGGATAACTGTGATATTGAATGGTTTGCCTTGGAGACGAACAGAGATCATTCTGTCATTTTTGAGATTGCATCTAACTACTGCATTTCAGACTCTTTTGTTGACCACGATGGCTAATCCATTTCTTCTGAGGGATTCCTGCCTGCAGTAGTAGATGTAATGGTCATCTGAGTTAAATTCACCCATTCCAGTCCATTTTAGTTCGCTGATTCCTAGAATGTCGACGTTCACCCTTGCCATCTCTTGTTTGACCACTTCCAATTTGCCGTGATTCATGGACCTGACATTCCAGGTTCCTATGCAATATTGCTCTTTATAGCATCGGATCTTGCTTCTATCACCAGTCACATCCACAACTGGGTATTGTTTTTGCTTTGGCTCCATCCCTTCCTTCTTTCTGGAGTTATTTCTCCACTGATCTCCAGTAGCATATTGAGCACCTAATGACCTGGGGAGTTCCTCTTTTGATATCCTATCATTTTGCCCATGTATTAGGTGAGAAAATTGTCAACTTGAACATGAAAGAGAAGCTTACTATTCACTTCTTCACCAAGACATCCTAAGTGATTTCTGGGCTGTCTGAATCTCCTGATGATTGTGGGTACTTACCTTATCTCAGACATTCAATGTCTTCCCCTGATCACACCTTGTGCATCTCATGTTTCACTCTTTTATTTACCATCTACCATGTGACACAGAGGAAACAGCGTCAGACTTTATTTTTTGGGGCTCCAAAACCACTGCAGATGGTGATTACAGCCATGAAGTTAAAAGATGCTTACTCCTTGGAAGGAAAGTTATGACCAACCTAGACAGAATATTAAAAAACAGAGACACTATTTTGCCAACAAAGGTCCATCTAATCAAGGCTATGGTTTTTCCAGTAGTCACATATGGATGTGAGAGTTGGACTGTGAAGGAAGCTGAGCACTGAAGAATTGATGCTTTTGAACTATGGTGTTGGAGAAGACTCTTGAGAGTCCCTTGGACTACAAGGAGATCCAACCAGTCCATTCTGAAGGAGATCAGTCCTGGGTGTTCTTTGGAATGAATGTTGCTAAAGCTGAGACTCCAGTACTTTGGCCACCTTATGGGAAGAGTTGACTCATTGGAAAAGACTCTGATGCTGGGAAGGATTGGGGGCAGGAGGACAAGGGGACGACAGAGGATGAGACGGCTGGATGGCATCACTGACTCGACGGATGTGAATCTGAGTGAACTCCAGGAGTTGGCGATGGACAGGGAGGCCCGGCGTGCTGCGATTCATGCGGTCGCAGAGTCGGACACGACTGAGCGACTGAACTGAAGTGAACCATGTGATAAGCACACTGAATATCCCAGGGTGGTATTAGTCTTCACTTAAACCTACCAATATGTCTCCATATAACTTCCATTCTATCGTCCTTAGCTGTGCCAGAAGCACGCTGCCCGATCACAGGAGACAGCGCAGCTGATTGTGTCCTTCAACGTGGGGAAGACTTTGCAAAGGAATCCAGTCATAATAAGTGAGCAGAGACGTTCTGTGAGAAAAATACCTTGAAGACACAGAACTCCAGGCAGAGGAAACAGAATGATGAGAGGCATGCCTGTGGGGATGTACAACTGAAGAAGAAGAAGAAAAAAAAAAAAAGACGCTGATAAGAACAGCATAAAGAGAAAGCAAAACATAAAACCTCTCAGACTGACAAAAGCAGTGTCTGTAAGAGCGAGAAGCAAAGGAGTTTCCTGCATATGCGGACAGTATTTATCTTTTTTTAAAATTAGTGAACAATTAATCATTGTCCCAGTTTTTTTTTTTTAAAGAAATGATTAGCATGGATCACTATGTAAGTTTAAAGCACAGAGTACAATGGTTTGATTTTCATATTTATATGTATGTGAAATGGTTATCATAATTGGTTTAATTGACATTGTTCTTTTTTTCTTTTTTGGGGGGACACCAGTGAGTAAAAGCCAAATTTCTGTAGGATTATGAAGCAAGAAATCCTTTGTGAATTAATAAAATTAAGGAGGTTGTGATTCATTTTGACAGTAAAGATTATTTCTTTTTATTTTAAATCTCCCATCCTCCTTTTAATTTTTAAGATAAAGTCTAAAAGCCTGCAGAGCCTTCTGTAAACTGCTACCATTCTTCCTCTGCAGCCTCACTTCTGATTCTGGCTGGGATGCCCCTGTGCCCCATTGCCACATTGCTTCTCTTATCTGAGTGCCACTCAATTTGCAAGGGCTTTTGCCACTCTCTGGGACTCTCTCTCCCTATCCCAAACTTGCTTTCATAAGTCCTGACTGTCCTTCAGTGTCTGCTCAAGTATTACCTCCTTTGATAAAACTTCTTTGAACACCACTGTTAATCCCCCTGCTTTAGAAAACCAAAGTGGGGACACTCTTTGTATTTCCCACAGCACTCTAACCAGAACAGTTAGTTAAATGGATTATTGGCATTATGTGCTATAAGAGTAGAGTGTGAGTATTATTCAGCCTTTCACTTGTTTATTCATCCACCTATTATTCATCAAAAATATATTGAGGACTTAAGTTAGGCTTTGTGAAAAAGACACATGATTTCTGCCTTCACAGATCTTACAATCTCATGTGAGAAATAAATAGGCAAGTGCAATAGAGTCTGGTAAATTTTATGATGGCAGAAGTACATGATACTTAAGCAAGTTCATGGGGAGATCATTTAGCCTGGACGGAGGAGAGCAGAGAATAAGTAAAGGAGAAGGATTTAGGAAGACTTGAAGTAAATATTTCTAAGCTGAAACCTTATTTATTCAATACAGTGAACACTTACAATATGTCAGGTACAATTTGAGATAGATCTGTGATCAGAAGACAAAGATCCATACCCTGTAGAGTTGAGTGTTTAGTGTTGGGATACAGGAAAGAAATCATTGTTATAAATAATTAAATTACATAGTATGCCAGAACATAGCATGTGCTACAGATTAAAAAGAAAAATAATGTAGAGCAAGTTAGGGATTTGGGGTGGTTGAGTAATGGGTAGGTGTTGGAAATACTTAAAGTATCTATGATTTTTGATGAACTGGGGTATTTGGCAGTGCTGAGTCCTAATTGGCAGACCAGGAGGGAATGTCAAGTAAGGTAGTTGGAATGAAAGGGGTGCAAGAATACGGAAGTTGAGGCAGAAGGACTATCAGCAAGGTCATAGGATCCTGAATTCAAAGAAGAACTATATCAACCATGATCAACTAGGAAATGTATGACATACACGAGGGTTATGTGAAAAGGGTTTAACAAAGAAATATGGGTATAAAGATAGAGGAAGGGTTATGCTGGGCAAGTTTGTAATATCCTCAGTTCTGTCTTGTTGCAACAAAAATCTGAAGCGACAGACCAGTGCTATAGCCTTCGGAAGAACCAGTGTCACACCCCTCAGATGGACCAGTGTTACAGCTCCGTTTTACAGCTCATTTTTATTTAGAAAGTAAAGGAAAATACGTCCTCGAGGCGTGAGGGCATGCCAACCCAAAAGTCACGAAGAGAAGAGAGGCCCCAGCCCAGTTTTGGCTCTTTTCATATATTTTTCCTCCTCCTCCTGGGCCTGCCCTGTGTGAATTGGGGTAGCCAGGAGTGCTATTTGTTTTACTTAAGGTCCTCACTCTTGTCCTCAGACCTACCTTTGTCCTATTTTCGCGGGCTTTTCCCTTCTGTGTCTTTTAACTACTGCCATTCTGGACTCCTTTTTCCTATTCGAACTACCTACAGGTATAAGAAAATTATAAGGGATAAGGAAGTACCCAGGGCTGAAAACAGTAGGACCAATTACCACTCTGCACTGAAGGATGAACAATGTCATCTCTTACAGAACCAGGTGAGGAAAGGGCTGTAGGGAGAGAGATGCCAACAGAAGCTGAGCTGAAGTAATCAGACAGCTGCCAGCAGCCCCACAGGCAGCAGCAAACTCCCTCTCCTTCCTTCAGTGCCTGGTTGCCGTACCCTGTGGATGAAATCCAATAGCAAGCCAAAGACCATGGAAATAGGTGGACAGTGAATTTAGAGAGATGAAGGATGTTTCTGAGAAGTTTATTCTTGTGAATGAGAGGCTCCTAGGTAATGAATGTGTTTAAAAACAAGGGTTTAATCAAATGAATGAAGAAAAGGAGAGATTTGGTATGGAGTTATCTCCTGGAGAAGGAAATGGCAACCCACTCCAGTATTCTTGCTTGGAGAATTCCGTGGATTGAGGAGCCTGGTAGGCTACAGTCCACGGGGTCGCAAAGAGTCGGACATGACTGAGTGACTTTACTTACTTTACTATAGACAGGATATCTGCTCTTGGTGAAAGAGATTTTTGAAGTTAGACTGAGAAGGGAATAGTAAATATTTGTCACAGCTGGCCATGAATCGGTGTCTAGGAAGAGAATGACTATCACAGCCATGTTTTGAAAACTACCGGAAAATGCTTTTCTTATTGCTTTTTGTATTTCCATCTAATTGTCAGTGTCGTGATCTTGGTCCTGAAACCCCTTCTATATCTGGCTTCCATTCCTCATTAAAGGGACCCTCTTCAGTACCAGCATGAGCTCAGAATTCAACTAATGCTCTGATACCAACAACCAGTGTTGTGATCTGGAGGAAATTAGCCCACATGCCAAAAATGTATAAAAACTTCAAAAATTCAGAGGGCAATAGGAAAGAAAGGATGAGACTCTTTGCCTTAGTGTGATGGCCTGCTCATAATCCATATTTCATTGGTAAGTGATAATATTCATATATATTTGAGAAATCAGATTACATTAGAATATCACTGTGGAATCAGAAGCATGTGGCAGCTACAAACAAATGGACTTTAATAAGAAACAGATGAACCAGCTTTCCCTGACCCTGCCTTAGGACAGTGAATAAAACCAAGAAAATGAAATCAGTGAGGCAGAATGTCAGAGTGAGACCAGGGTGCAAGGCTGTTTTATTTTGTTTTAATGCTATAAAAGTGGGATGCTTATTGACTTTATGGTCAGATTTACTAGTCTGATTTCCTTGACTTAGCTTTTTCTTTGCCATGTCATCACATCTTCTATAAAAAGAAATGGTATCAAAGCTTCCCACCTAGAAAATAGGCAGCATTCAAATTTTTTGGCTAAGGCTGAAGGGAGAGTTTGCATAATTTATGAGACCTTTAAGTGTTTGGAAAGGAGACTCAACTTGTTTTTATCTGTTAAATGGACACAGTGTCATGAAGGAGCCCACGCCCTCTGGATCTCTCCTACTCTGTGAAGTTTTTCTCCCGATGGGGAAGACCATCGGGCATTCAATCGGTTGGAAGTCTGTGAAGATTCTTATTCATGGTTTGAACTGGAGGAATTTAAGTGGTGGTGGTGGTGGTGGTGGTGGTGAGTGTCCTAACTAGAGACTTGTTTCCAACTGACTACTTGCACCAGGGGCTGCGGGGAGCCCTGGAGCTGGAGTTGATGGGCACAATCGAGAACAAAAAGAAAAAGACTGAGATATAATAGCAGGGAAGAAGTCATCAGAAGACAGAATGAAAGAAAACTTGGAACTGGCAAGTAGCGGATAGCTGATGGGTGGCACTAGTAGTAAAGAACCCCCCCGCCGATGCAGAAGACATAGGATACCAGGGTTTGATCCCGGGGTCATGAAGATCCCCTGGAGAAGGGCATGGTAATCCACTTTGGTATTCTTGTCTGGAGGACCTCATGGACAGAGGAGCCTGGTGAGCTACAGTTCATGGGGTCGCAAAGCATCAGACAGGACTGGGCGATTGAGCATGTAGATATCTGAGGAGGGAAAGAACAGTCAGGTCCTGGTAGACAGAGGTGAGAATTAGAAAAATGGTGCAAACAAAGTTTTACTTTGGCCCTTAACTTTCTTACTTTAGCAGAGAGTCAGTGGCTGTTCTTTGTAGCCCATTGTGAACAGATGTTTTCCTGTGGATTTTTAGAATGGAATTTTGAAGGGCTGTGGACCAGAGTAAAAGGACTTATGTAGTGTGAAATTAGAGTTGTAAGTGATTAGCAAAATGGAAACTTTCTGCACCGTAACTGTTAAATGACCTTGCTAGAGTCTATATTCAATGGTGATATGCAAATATTAACAGCTTACAAGTAGTTAAGCATAGTAGATAGACTTTCCATATAAACTATACCAATTTGATTTAATGCAGGAACCTAGAAGGTGGCTTAGCATTACTAATATTGCTATTTACCACCTAACCGTTGCTTTTTCCCTTGTCCAAATTCCACTTTATGTAGGCAAATGACTATAGGGAATTGCACCCCATCTCCTAACTATCTAGAACAATGGCATTGCTCTCAAAGGTAAAGAAGTCTTTTTAGAGGCTGACAATTTAAAATCAGAGCATTCATGGTGGGAAGGGAGTTTTAAAGCCATCTAATCCTATCACGTATCTGCTGCTTAAATGTCTTCTATAACAGCAGCTTTCAGCTAACTTGTACCGGGGAGCAGGGGCAACAAGCACTTACATTCAGAAAGTATGTATTGAGAAACTACCATGAGGCAGATACTGCACTAGGAATACAATGGATAATAAGACAGACATCATACCTGCTTTCTTGAAAACTTTCAGTGGAAAAGACAGGTGGTTAAAAGGTAAGCCGAAAAAAAAAAAAAAAAAACCTGCAATGATTTTAAAGAATTAAAACACCAGAAAACATTAAAGAAGGTTGAATAACAGTTAAAACTAGCTCTCTGAAAATGTTTGCAAAGCCTTCAGACTACCCTGTCTATGCCAAAGCAAGAGTGCAAAGATAGCTCATGATATTAGAGCATGTGCGTGGGTCCCTCCCTCGTTGTCAAAGCGAAACATAATGCTCAGATCAGAGCAAACTGCTTAAGGGAGCCACTCTGTCCTTATTTCATATGGACAAAGGGAAACTTCTGAATCTGAATGATGAGGGAACTTGATAATGCATATTCATTAAGTTGTCACATATTCATTGTGTACCTGCTATGTGCTAGTAACTTCGGGGATAACAGCCCACGAGGACGGAGACTTCTTGTTGTTCCCTGCTGTACCCTCTAGAATAGTAGCTGGCACAGGGTAGATGCTAGATTAGTCAGGGTTCTCCAGAGAAATAGAACCAAAATAATAATAGCATATATTCATAATGATATGTTAAAAGATTACATATTAAAACATTAATATTATATCCATGATATCATATAGTAAAACATTAATAATATCATATATTAATATGTGCATGCACATTCGCTCAGTCATGTCTGACTCTTTCCCACCCCATAGACTTGTAGCCCACCAGGCTCCTCTGCGCATGGAGCTTTCCAGGCAAGTATACTGGAGCGGGTTGCTATTTCCTACTCCAGGGGATCTTCCCGACCTGGCATTAAAACCATGTCTCCTGCATCCGCAGGTAGATTCTTTACCACAGTGTCAGCTGGGAAGACACACACACACACACACACACACACTCACACACTCACTCACTCACTCACTCACTCACTCACACACACACACACTCACTCACACACGATAGGACTTGCCTGGTAGTCATGAAGGCTAAGAAGCCCCACAATCTGCCATCTGCAAGCTGAAGAATCAGGAAAGACTAGTATAATCAAGTCCAAGCCCTAAGGCCTGAGAACCAGGAGCACAGATATCCAAGGGTAAAAAAACCTGATGTCTCAGCTCAGAGAGAAAATGCACCCTTCTTCCACATTTTTGTTCTATTAATTTGTTCTATTAATATCCACTTCTTCAGTGGATTGGTTGATGCCCACCCCCATTGGTGAAGGCAATCTTCTTTACTCAGTCTACTGATTCACATGCTAATCCCTTCCAGGAACACCCTCAGACACACTCAGAAATAATGTTGTATCAGCTATCTAGACATCCCTTAGCTGGGTCCAGCTAACATACAAAAGTAACCATCACAGGTCCTTACTATATTGTTTAACTGAATAAACAGATCAATATAAGGCATTGAAAATTCAAATTCTAAAATAATTAAGTTTACTACTTTGGTGGCTCAGATGATAAACAATGTGCCTGCAGTGTAGGAGGTCAGGATCCGTGAGCCAGAAAGATCCTTTGGAGAAGGGAATGACAATCCACTCCAGTATTCTTGCCTGAAGAATTCCATGCACAGAGGAGCCTGGCATGCTACGTGAAGTAGCAGACTCTATTCTATTTCATGAAGAATCGAACACAACTGAGCAACTCACACCGATGCTAACTAACTTTACAATAGCAAGCCTGGGAGGCTGAAGATTTTCAAATTTGACAACTGATGAAACTGGGTCTTAAAAGGCTAAGATAGTGCATTAAGCTTGCATAGTTAATGAAAGAGACAGCCAATACTAAAGGTCACTTCTGCCTAATTCTTATTGTGTACTCAGAGGTCTCTTGTCATGACAGTGGGATATGGAGAAGCAGAATCCTGATACAAGCTATGACCATGTGTTCCTCAGCTAAGTTTGTCCTGTGACTTTGAAATAAGTTTCCAAAATTCATATCTTAAGATGGAGTTCTCCAGAATTTGGTCCCTGACTAAATCTAGTCTCCTTTCTAAAGATTTAGATTAGCCTCTCCTCTTAAAGTTTATTTTAGTCCACAACAGAAGTCTATTTGCCTTGAGCGTGTCAAATTTCTTACCACTTCCATGCTTTTCCATACACTAGAGCTTCCTTGCCTGGTGGTTCAGATGGTAAAGAATTTGCCTGCAATAAAGGAGATGCAGGTTCAATCCCTGGGTTAGGAAGATCCCCTGGAGAGTGGAATGACAACTCACTCCAACATTCTTGCCTGGAGAATCCCATGGGCAAAGGAGCCTGGTAGACTACATAGTCCATGCAGCTGCAAAGATTTGGACACGACTGAGAGGCTAACACACTTTCCATACACTGTCGCTCCACATGAAATTTGCTTTGTTCCTGCTCTTGCTCATAAGATTTCCACCAGTTTTCCAAAATCTAGCCCAAGAGCCCCCCTCTACAACATGTCTTCTCTAAACCCCAGGACAGAATCAGGCATCCCTGCTCTATGATCCTCTGGCTCTCTACACAGCCCTCTATCATGTAACTATGAATTCCTCAAATTGCTCCTGGGACTGGTCTATCTTGCCAACATGACTTTGAGCTCTTAGGAGAATGGGTCTATATTTTATTTCATTCCTGTGGTTTAATCAAATTGATGATGAATAGACAAATTAATCCCAGAATGAATAACCGAGACTGTGGTACCTGCAAGGATACACCATTAGGAGTAGTATCTAGCACTACTCCAGAATGATAAAGATATTAAGTGATTGACAAAAATGTATCAGACATTAATCAGGTATTAGAACTAGGGGATGCAAAAAGAGGGGTAAAGCTCATGAGAAGTAAAAGCCAGGGTCTTTAGGGCCTTTCCTGGTGGTCTAGGCGAAGTCTAGACTCCATGCTCTCAAAGCAAGAGGCCCAGGTTTATCTCTGGTTGGGGAACTAAATCCCACATGTTGTAACTAAGAATCTGCATGCCACAACTGAAGATCCCACATGCTACAATTAAAGATTCCATGAGCTGCACCTAAAGGAGCCCGCATACAGAAACTGAAGAGTCTACGTGCCTTAACTAGGGATGCTGCATGTTGCCCCGAGGACTGAGGACCCCTAGTGCTGCAACTGGGAACCAGTACAGCCAAATAAATTAAAACAAAAACAAAAACAAAAAAAAAAAAAAAAGAAGAAGAAGAAGAAGAAGCAGCAGCAAAGGCTAGGGTTTTTTTTTTTTTTTTTTTTGAGTCCCAGTGTTAGAATACAACCTAATTAGGTCCCAGCTACCAAAAGTGAGGCTATGAGAGGGTGAGTGGAGAAATTATTTGTATCTTGCGGTTTGGAAATCAACTGATTCAGCCCTGGTGGGGAAAAGGGATTGAGAATCTGGCCATGAGAAGACTGTGACTCACGTTGACTTTTTTCTCCTCTCCTGGGTTCTCCTGAAACCCTATACTCTTTTGAATAGGCTTAACTACAATTTGAATTGCTTAAAGCTGCACTCAGAAATGACTCCATTCTCACTGAAATGAATTCTCCTTTCACAGATTTTGTACTCAGAAAACATCTCTTTCTCTTTGGAGCTCTTTTGGATATTGTGTTTGACTCAAACTTGCCTTACCAAAATAAAAAAGAAAGAAATCTCCCAATCAATTTTTGCTTTAGTTGAAAGCAATCTAGTTTTTCAAACTAGAATTTTTTTTTCAATGGTACAAAGTATATAAGATGAGAAAAGTCTGGGATTGAGAATTTTGATCCTTCTGAATTTCATTGCTTTGTTTATATGTCCATCTCTACCCAATTCTTAAGCAATACTGTTCTATTTTCCCTATTCTGGTGTGTGACGTTGTGCTTTGCTTCTTGGTAGGTAGCAAGTACCTACCAAATAGTAGTCAAACAAAGTTGAAATAATGACAGCTATAATTATGCAAAGAGTATGTTAGAAATAAAAAGTGCATAAACCTATTTTTCTCAATTTACCCCAATGGCTAGTATATACAGAGCATAACTGCCTAGGTTTAGGTTCTAGCTTGGCCATTTACCAGCTCTTCAAACAGATCAGTATACTGCAGGGACTTCCTGGTGACAGACACCTTGGTGTCTCCAGATTCTTGTTTGTAATAAGAAACAATTTAGTCTCCCAGGACTTCCCTAAGTTTCAAAGTGGAGACTCAAACAGCTAATGATTAGACAAGTGAGAAAATGAATAAACAAAGAAAAAGCAGTTTCAAGCAAGAAAAGCAATAATACCTTGAACAAAAGAGTCACAGGGTTCCTAGTCCCTCTTCAAGGAACATAGGTAACAATCTGATGCATAGCTCTGAGTTGCTTTGCAGAAAGCAAGACCTCCCTCCCACCACCCACCCAGTGGAAGATGGTGACTACATGCTGATCACAAGCATGAAGACCTCAGACTGGTTGGAATCAGAAGACTGATGATTGAAACATTAGCTTGTTACCTTACCACCAAGCAATCAAAACAACAACAACAAAAATCCATGAGCTGATCACGCATCCTGGGTCCTTCAGTCCCAGGGTTATCACTTAAAAATGCTTGTCCAAAAGTTACTGAGAAGTCTTAGATCATTTGAGTGCTAGCTGCCCATTCTCCTTTCTTCAGTTCAGTTCAGTCACTCAGTTGTGTCCAACTCTTTGCAACTCCATGAATCGTAGCACGCCTGGCCTCCCTGTCCATCACCAACTCCCGGAGTTCACTCAGACTCACGTCCATCGAGTCAGTGATGCCATCCAGCCATCTCATCCTTGGTCGTCCCCTTCTCCTCCTGCCCCTTATCTCTCCCAGCATCTCCTTTCTAAGTGCCCTGCAAATGAATGCAGTACTTTCCTTCATCACAACCCACTGTCAGTAGATTGACTTTGTTGTACTTTGGGCAAATGAATCAGAGTTTGGTTTGGTAATATTATATGCTCTATAATCTTGAGTAAGATACCTTTCTATGTGTCAACAGGCTTGTCTCTAAGATGAGAATGCCAACATCTGCTGGATATTCAAGAAAGCAATAAAGTTTCAGAAAAACATCTATTTCTGCTTTATTGACTATGCCAAAGCCTTTGATTGTGTGCATCACAATAAACTGCGGAAAATTCTGAAGGAGATGGGAATACCAGACCACCTGACCTGCCTCTTAAGAAACCTGTATGCAGGTCAGGAAGCAACAGTTAGAACTGGATATAGATCAACAGACTGGTTCCAAATAGGAAAAGAAGTACATCAAGGCTATATATTGTCACCCTGCTTATTTAACTTATATTCCGAATACATCACGAGAAACGCTGGGCTGGAAGAAACACAAGCTGGAATCAAGATTGCTGGGAGAAATATCAATAACCTCAGATATGCAGATGATACCACCCTTATGGCAGAAAGAGAAGAACTAAAGAGCCTCTTGATGAAAGTGAAAGAAGAGAGTGAAAAAGTTGGTTTAAAGCTTAACATTCAGAAAACTAAGATCATGGCAATCAGTCCCATCACTTCATGGGAAATAGATGGGGAAACAGTGGCTGACTTTATTTTTGGGGGCTCCAAAATCACTGCAGATGGTGATTGCAGCCATGAAGTTGAAAGACACTTACTCCTTGGAAGGAAAGTTATGACCAACCTAGACAGCATATTAAAAAGCAGAGACATTACGCAGTCAACAAAGGTCCATCTAGTCAAGGCTATGGTTTCTCCAGTAGTCATGTATGGATGTGAGAGTTGGACTATAAAGAAACCTGAGTGCCGAAGAATTGATGCTTTTGAACTGTGGTGTTGGAGAAGACTCTTGAGAATCCCTTGGACTCTCTCAGGAGATCAGTCCTGGGTGTTCATTGGAAGGACTGATGTTGAAGCTGAAACTCCTATACTTTGGCCACGTTATGCAAACAGCTGACTCATTTGGAAAGACCCTGATGCAGGAGGAGAAGGGGATGACAGAGGATGAGATAGTTGGATGGCATCACTGACTCAGTGGACATGGGTTTGAGTATACTCCAGGAGTTGGTGATGGATAGGGAGGCCTGACATGCTGTAGTCCATGGGGTCGCAAAGAGTTGGACACGACTGAGGGACTGAACTGAACTGAAGATGAGAATGAGAATTACACTTATCTCTTAGGTTCTTGTGAGGATTAAATGCATTAACATATATAAAGTTCTTAATATAGGATCAATACATATTAAGATCAATGCAAATCCTAGGCCTTTGTAATTTTATGAAACCCTCTGCTCTGATTTTTCTGTTTTTTTCCCCCTGGAAATTAGGTTAAAAATGGAAAACTGGAATTTCATTTCTGTATTAATTTGTTTATAAATTTCCCTTTGTAGATCTATCCTGTTGCCTGCTAGCCTTTACCAAAAAACAACAGTCCCTTTGGTGAAGTAAGTAGGTTATGCCCGGGGAAGTCCCACAAAATAATGATGGACCAAGGACAGTAGGTGACCCAAAAAGATAACCAATATAAAGCAATTTTATTTTAAGCAGACTGGGACTTATGAAATTTAAGTTTGTAAAAAGTAGAGAGTATTCATTTGGTTTTCTTCAACTTCATTCCACATTGAATTCTCTGCAAAGACACTGTCTGAACCATTATTGTGAAGCGCAGAAAACAAAAGCCTTGATATTTAAGTTCACTTGACCTTGGATGGGAGAAGGCAATGGCACCCTACTCCCGTACTCTTGCCTGGAAAATCCCATAGATGGAGGAGCCTGGTAGGCTGAAGTCCATGGGGTCTCTAGGAGTCCAACCCGACTGAGCAACTTCACTTTGCTTTTCACTTTCATGCACTGGAGAAGGAAATGTCAACCCACTCCAGTGTTTTTGCCTGGAGAATCTGGGCAACACAGATTCTCTCTGGGATCACACAGAGTCGGACATGACTGAAACGACTTAGCAGCAGCAGCAGCAGCAGCAGCAGCAGCAGCAGACCTTGAATGCTGGCTCTACAACTTGATGTGAACATGGGCATATCATGAAACTTCTCCAAGTCTAGTTATCTCATTTATGATTATAAGAAGGTCCTAATAGTATGATTAATTAAAATTTAAGGAATGATTTAAGCTCTTAAACTAAACACACATACACGGTATACATGTAGTCTCACGGTATACATGTAGTCTCACATGCACATGTTAACAGACACTCGTATTACCCTACATATCATCACCCCAAGTTAATAATGGTTGTTTCAGTTTTACAAATGCATTCGGAAACAGAAAAACATGATAAACAATTTATCAAAGTCACAGAGAGCATAAGTGGCAGATCTAATATCTGAACCTAAATGTTTCTGGCTGTAAAGCCATGATCTCTGGCTTTATTGCACCATCTTTTGTTACACAGCTGATCTGAGCATTATTGCAGTGATCTAGAAAATATCTAGTATGAGGTCCAGCGTATGATAGATTCTTCATAAATACTACTTTAATATTAAAGTAATAGCTACTCTAATACTAAAGTAATAATAAATAATAGCTACTTTAATACTTGAATGCTTTGTTGAATGATGATAATGGTGATGCCTTTAATGATAATAGAAATAAATATTACTTACCACTTATTTAGCATTATACTTTATATACTTTGCATTTATTAGCTTATTTAATCAATATTATAGGAACAGGAACATTGTTATTATCATCCCCATTTTAAAAATTAAATAAAGGAAAAGTGAGAGAAAGGGAGGGAGAGAGAGAGGAATGGGGTGGGGGTAAAGAAGGGTTGGAATTTTTTGAAAATCAATCAGATTTAAATTCAGGACTGAATGATTTATTCATATTTAGCAACAAGACTGTTGAGAGTCCCTTGGACTGCAAGGAGATCCAACCAGTCCATTCTAAAGGAGATCAGCCCTGGGTGTTCTTTGGAAGGAATGATGCTAAAGCTGAAACTCCAGTACTTTGGCCACCTGATGCGAAGAGTTGACTCATTGGAAAAGACTCTGATGCTGGGAGGGATTGGGGGCAGGAGGAGAATGGGACGACAGAGGATGAGATAGCTGGATGGCACCACTGACTCAATGGACGTGAGTTTGGGTGAACTCCGGGAGTTGGTGATGGACAGGAAGGCCTGGTGTGCTGCAATTCATGTGGTCGCAAAGAGCTGGACACGACTGAATTGAACTGACCTGAACTGAGCAACAATCTTGCCCATAAAGTATTTGAAACTATTCCTTGCCTTTTAAAGAATGATTCTAATTTTCCTTTTTTCTAATAACTTAGTTTGAAGTGGCTGAGTACTTAAAACACCTGCATGCCACTTAAAATTATTAGTCATATTGTTCTTTATTTTTATACCATAGCTAATAAGTTTATCCCAGTCTGTACTTTAAAAGGGGCTTCCCTGGTGGCTCAGATGGTAACGAATTTGCCTGCCATGTGGGAAACCTGGGTTCAATCCTTGGGTTGGAAAGATCCCCTGGAAGAGGGCAGGGAAACCCACTCCAGTGTTCTTGCTTGGACAATCCCCATGGACAGAGGAGCCTGGTGAGCTACAGTCCATGGGGTTGCAAAGAGTCAGACGCAACTGAGTGACTAAGCACACTATTTAAAAAGGGAAATTCCATCACAAAGTTGAGTAGCAGGCCTAAAGTTTATTCTTCCATATGGTAGTTTATCTTTAAGTTGGAGCAATTAACCTGAGATAGTCTGCGAGATACACCTGTCTGCTAGCTGTCTCTCTCCCCAAACTTATGGTACTTATTGATGCTCTATATGTATAGAGTGCTAGGTACTCAAATTGAGTAATACAATATAAACCTTGTCCTTGAGTTAACAGAATGGAAGGCAACATAGACATCTCATACAGAGGTGGTACACTGGGAACCAAAAGTATGTAAATGAATCCCCAATGCATCCATCTAGCAAGTGTCCTGAGCTCAAATCTAGACTCTTTCTAAGTCATCAACCTCTCTAAGATCTGCACGGATTGGCTTGAAACTTTTCCTCCTTTCCTAATGATAATGATATATACCATTCAAAGCAGTTAAAGAAAGCTTGCTCCTCTAAATTTTGTGTATGCATGTTGAGGGAATGCATTTTGCTCTTTCTATTCCCCTTAGAGTTCTCGCTACAGAGAAGAGAATAAGGACCCTTTCCAAGAATGCTGATGAAGTTCTGCAATGCTAGTCACTCTTTGTGACTCATTGCAGTGGGTTGTATGTTTGCTAAATGGCACGGTGTTGATACTTTTCTTAGTTCCACGCACTTTGAAGAGTCACTTATCCTCCCTATGAAAGTCCTAGTTTCCTAAAACAGAGAGCATAATATCTATTTTAGGAATGTTTTAAAGACTATATAAAATAATTTAAGGAAAAATCTCCACATAGTTTCAAGTTCAAGAGATTTGGACAAAATGTAGGTTAATTTAATAGAATTTATAAATTTTAATTTAGGGAATAGTATGGAATACCAATATGTACCAGAAACTACAAATAAATACACTGAGATTTTACTTGTTAAAAAATAATCTGCATGTAGAGAAATAATCTTAAATATACTTGAAGATTTTATTTATGCCTTACATTAAAAGGCACATCATACTGTATTGGTGTTTTTTCTTTCTGGCTTACTTCACTCTGTATAATAGGTTCCAGTTTCATCCACCTCATTAGAACTGATTCAAATGTATTCTTTTTAATGGCTGAGTAATACTCCATTGTGCATATGTACCACAGCTTTCTTATCCATTCATCTGCTCAACATTTTAAAGTAATTAGCCTCCAATTAAAATAAATAAATTTATATTTTGAAAAAAAGGCAGATCATATTGTTTAAAGAAAGAATATAGGTTATAATCTGTGTTAGCCAGGGTCCTGGAGGAATAACATGGTATAAATTTAGGAGAGTTTAAGGAAAGGACAATTGACTGAATTTAAGGAAGCCAAACAGGCCCAGTGCAGTGTACCAAGGCTAGTAACCTGGAGGAGTTTTTATTGCTCATGAACAGATAAATGGAAGAAGCACAACTGAAACCTAAAGAGCATGGCTATAAGGAGGGAAGAGCCTGACAGACATGTGGCCTTCAGTAGAGGGATGTGGGTAACCATGGTGATGTGAATTCACCTTCTATGTGCCTTTTCACCTACTCCCAGTGCCTTCCATTGGCTGAACCCAACTTAAAGTCAGAGGTCAAAGGAAAAGTTTGCCAGAGCAGGACAGAAAAAGGCAGACAGTGAAAGCAGATCTACAGAGGCAAATGAAAGATAACCAGGACAGAGGTGAAGGGCCATCATCATGAATATGGAGGCAGCATTACTGCATTGGGATAAGCGGAAAGTAAGGGGATCGTTAAAATGTTATAGGGATACAGATGAAGACAACTTAACTATACGTTCCTCAAAATTATTTTCTGCTCGGTGTTCATGATTTCATGTCTTTGAAGTTCTTTGGGTTCTTTAATGTTTAAACATTGCAAGTGCCCTGAACTGTGGCAAAAATAACCACTTTCAATGTTGACTTTTTGAGTCACCTATAGTTCAAAGATCCAAAGACTGATCTGTTGTCTCAACCTCAATGATTTTGAGTGATGTTTAGGAAGTTGGTTACTCTTTCTGGAACTCTTGTAAGGTCACATTTAATAACTGAGCTGATCACATTGATCTCTAAGAGAGATTAAACTTCTAGGATTCTATGATCCAATGTATGCCTTGGACAGCTGCAGGAAAAGGAAAGGATCTAAAGCCGAGGGTAAATGCGATAAATTTGCCCAAGTGTGTTAATGTTAGATAGAGGTGGTGAAAAGGGAAGTCTTTTGGTTAGCATGCTTAATATAGGCTTAGTGGTTTTAAGTGATCCATATTAAGCCATCCATACAGATTTTTTAATGTAACAACACAGTTCAGAATCATTGCCCTCCATTTAAACAATTTTCTACAAAACACATTGCTAGTGTGAGGTTCCCTATATTGCTCTCCTCCGGCCACCTTTCAATCCAATTCCAAGACAACTGGAATTTAGTCTGCAATTGAATTTTTACAAAAGACCACATCTGATGCTTTGGTAAAATCAACACTTACATCATTAGCACAACCTTAATTATGCTGTCCCCTAACAGAAGGTTAGCTGATCCTGCAAGGCTCTTGTGTAATCTTTTGTAGACATGATTGAGGTCTAAGTACAATTTTATTGAGTGGTCTCAGCACGCTAGGCTCTGGGACGTGTGCTCTTACACTGTCGGTCTCACTGATTCTTTAGAACAGTTCTGTGAACTGTTCCCATTTATAGATGAGCACATCGAGTCTTGCACTCTTTCTTTCATACTTTATATCCTTCCTGCTCAGAGTTGCTCTTTTCTCCAGATTTTTTGTGCTGATCAGTTCCTTATTCATTATAAACTTCAAAATTTAACACAAATTTAACCATTTTTAGAGGTACAGAGAAAAAGCATGTAGGACTAGTGCCTAAGAAAGAGTGATTTGTAGCTAGATCATTTGGATTTGAATGTGAGCCCTGCCATTTGTCGTTTATTTGACTTTGGTTATATTATTTAACTTCTTTGCTCCTCAGGTTCTCCATCTGAAAAATATGGGGACATTTGGAATATATACTGCATTTATCATCCTCCTTGTACATAGATGTGTTATTTCTGAAAAATGTCTTTTGAAATGAGGGTGAGATGTCCTTCACTACCCATTTTTCCTTTCTTCTGGCTGGAATGGGGAAGTGATGGCTGGGGCCACAGATACCATATTGCATAATGGGATACCATGGGATAAAAGACTATGTGTTATAGAAGACAAAATAGAAGGTTATTGCTATTTTGAACAACCTATGCCAAGACAGCTTTGTGAATAAGAGAGAAAAAAAAAATGTCTACTATATTTAGCCACTTGCATTTGAGGCTTTCTATCATATATTTGCATGGCTTAAAAAGAGGGAAGATAATAAGAGATGAGAGTACAGCCAGGAATAAGGGGTGCAAATTTATCTCAAACTCTTTAAGTTGGATTACTGAGGATCAGAAACATTCCGCCATGTGTTGATAAAGCATATGAATGCAGGTTTTAGCATTGCCTGCTGCTGCTGCTGCTAAGTCGCTTCAGTCGTGTCTGACTCTCTGCGACCCCATAGACGGCAGCCCACCAGGCTCCCCTGTCCCTGGGATTCTCCAGACAAGAACACTGGCGTGGGTTGCCATTTCCTTCTCCAATGCATGAAAGTGAAAAGTCAAAGTGAAGTCGCTCAGTCGTGTCTGACTCAGCGACCCCATGGACTGCAGACTACCAGGCTCTTCCGTCCATGGGATTTTTCCAGGCAAGAGTTTAGCATTGCCTAGAAGGCCCTATGTTCTGGTATTCTCATTTTCCTTTCCTGTTTAACTTTTCTCCAGAGAAGACTTAGCTGATTCCATTCTACTCCTGAGTCGAAAATGTTATCTACAATTTAGGATTGATCTTTGTCATTATATTTGCCTTTTCTACTCTATGGACACAGGGCCCCATCTATCTTCATTTTGGTGACGAGCTAGCAGTCTGCAAAATGTCTGGCACATGGAAATGATCAATAATATATATAGCCATACTCAGGTATCTTTTTAGAAATATTGTAAACATTTTCAGGTTCAAACTGAAAACAACAATCAAAATATACTTAAATGACCAAATGGGCTAGATACTTTATGAGGTCTTGTGGAAACTTTCTCATTTAATCCACATGACAACTCTATGAGGGGCAGATATTCTAATTTTACAAAGAAGAGGTCCTGAATCCTGAGGCTAACAAACAGCTGAAACCAGACTGGACCACTGGTCTGTCTGGTGCATTATTTTATGATCATCTAATTCTCTGAAATGTTTGTAAGAATGAGAAATCCCAAGAATTTACAAAATGCCCCCTTTTCAACAAATCCTTTGCACTCAGGCACAATACTGCCAGCATAGTTTCTTTTCCCTTGAAGAATCAGACTTAGGGGCATCTTCAAAATGAGAGCTAAATGGGCTATCTAATCAATGTCTTTGAGTCTGTTTGACACAATATCCTGTTTAAAAAAATCCTAATTATATACATATATATATATGTATACTTAGAATAATTTAAAATATATGTTATGACATAGTCATGTCTATATTTATATATCTATGTACAAATTTATGTGTAAACACATTTTTTTTTTAAGAGATAGCATATCCTACCCTGGGAACTGGACATGGCTTATTACAGAGCCAATGGGATAGTGAGGAGACTAACTGGCTACTTCTTTAACCCAGGAATAAAAGCATGTGGTTATCTTGATAGCATGGGAGTGAATTCTCCATTTTAGCATCATTTAACCAAAACACGCTGGCCTGGGTTCCAGTTTCTAAGTGTCTTCCTCCAAAAGGCATTTGTCTTTCCTTTTGTATTATGAGAAAAGGTGTGTTGTGGTCTGATGGAGTAAGAACCAGTTCACTTGGGTTCCATTCGAGCTCTACCACTTACTGGTCATAATGACCATTGGAAAGTTATTTAAATCTTGAACTTTAATTTTCTCATCTGTGCAAATGGGGATAATGAGAGCACCTGCTTCTCAGGGTTATTCTGGGCATTAAACTGGAGAAGGCAGGTAAAGGTCTCAGATCATCCTGGATTATTAAAATATACTAGTCCTCTGCTCAGGCTTACTTTCGCATTTCCAAAGATAGTCCAGAATCAAGAAGGGCCATGCAATAGGCTGGAGAAATTCACACACAGCGTTTCCAGGGCTGCGGTGGAGATGACACACACCATATCCAGCAAGCCCCTGTGCACAGTGTGTGCTTCCTCCCCCATCTTCATTAGGAAATGATGCTCAGAACGTAGCCCAGAAGCAACTAGCTAATGAGAAATGCAGGCCTTGAGAAGGTCAGTTCAAGCCAATGCTGATTACAGTGAGGGACACATCACTAGGATTAGAAAGTCCCCAAATCTTTTGAGGTTTTCCTAAAAACCTAAGTGAGGTGAAAGTTGCTCAGTTATGTCTGACTCTTTGCAACCCCACCAGGCTCCTCTGTCCATGAGATTTTCCAGGCAAGAGTACTGGAGTGGGTAGCCATTCCCTTCTCCAGAGGATCTTCCTGACCCAGGGATTGAACCTGGATCTCCAGCATTGCAGGCAGATATTTCACCAGGTGAGCCACCAGAGGCCTGCCTCCTGCTGGCTGCAGCCTTGGCCAACTCTGCTACTGTGCTTTGTCACCGCAAGAGGGTATTGAGAGAGCAGATAAAGCATGCACACACTACTGTATTTAAAATGGACAACCAACAAGGACCTACTGTATAGCACAGAGGACTCTGCTCAATGTTATGTGGTAGCCTGGGTAGGAGGGGTGTTTGGGGCAGAATGGTTGCATGTGTATGGTTGGCTGAGTCCCTTCACAGTTCACCTAAAACTATTACAACATTGTTTGTTAACTTGCTATGCTCCAATACAAAATAAGTTTTTTTCTTTCTTTTCTTTTTTTTTTTTAAAGCTGATTCATTATCCTTAACTTTATTCTCTCAGGGCAGTTGGTTGACATCCAGCCATGCCTGCAGGCATTCTCTGAGTCATCCTGAATCCTAGGGCTTCTCTCAGTGAAGAAGGTTTGCTCACCCTCATCCACATATTGATACTTTGATACAAACTTGGCCTCCTCTCCTGGGGAAAGAGGTATTTTCCTCACTCTGCTTCAATCAATTTTTTTGAGAATTTCCCAGTTAACAAGAATCAGCTGCCGGACCATAGAATTAGACATATCTGCAATGAGATCCCATCCCTGTTGCCCTCTGACTGTTTGATGATGGTCACTGAGCCCTTGTGAGCTTCTGCATATGTGAAATGGTGGCATTGATCTTTGCTTTCTGTCTATCATGAAAGTGTGAGGACAAGGAAGTAAAATGGAAAATGCTGAGGTCATCAACTGAGAACATGATGCAAACGTTAACCATATAGTTATTTGAATTCTTCCTATCTTGGAGTTCCATCTCAAAATTCTGCTCTTTTTGAAGCTATCCTTGATGACTCCGAGGCAGAATAATTTACCCCTTTTGGAGCTCCTACGAACAGTACATACTTTGTAGTAATCAACTTTTTCTCTAAGTATTCTGCATCTTCTTTTTTTCCCCCTAAGTTGTACCTGAGCTCACTGCAGATAGAGACGTGTCATTTCCTATCCAACTGAATATTCCCCCATACCTAAGCAGTGCTTAGGGGTTCAATGAGTACCTAGTTGACAGAGTTTAAGATTTAAACTTAAACTCTGTCCAAATTCTTATCTCAGCATGCAAAGATCTGGCTACCTTGGTAGGTGTATGATCACCATTCTCACAGTCAGGATTCTAGTTGAGACAAAAGAGTGAAGAACTCCTGGATGCTCTGCCTGTTGTGCCAGGTGCCTTGATGTGCAGAATTTGTTTTACCAGGAAGATACCTTTTAGATTTTGCACTTATAACCTCTGATTTTTATTTCAAGACTGAGATGAAATCTTATTTTACCCTGTAAATCCTCAGTAGCACCAGTTGTTTCCAGTGTGTGTCATCAGTATCCACACTGATGTCCCCACCAGTTAAACAGTTCATACACCCTGCTATAGTTATCACATGTTAATCTCTTCTAAATTCTGACCTTCACAAGGACAGAAACTACAGGTTTTAAAATAAATACATATATTTTTATATTTAGCACATCACATAATAGGTACTCAATTATATTGTTCAACTAGAGTGATGCGATGTTCTGTTCTGGATTTAAAAGAAAAAAATCTACAATGAACACTTTACAACGATGCATTAGCATTTGGATACTGACACGACTGAGCAACTGAACTGAACTGAACTGAACTGAATGTATTTTTTCCAACTGCTAAGTGTCTGTCACTCTACTTGATTTAGTCTAATATCTGGCTTATCTGTAGGCTAATTTATCAGATTGTTTCCCTACCAGATGTGTGGGAAACAGCTGGCAGCCCCTCTCCATTTGAATGCTGCTGGTTCCATCTGAACTAGGTGCCTTTAAGATTACAAATACAAAATTTAATTCTGCTTGAGAATTTCAGAGTATAATCAGAGCTACCAAATTCATTATATATTTGAGAAGTGCTAATACTCTTATTTTTTATTTGCATATGGACATAGTTAGCTTCCTCCAGAACTGAGCTAGTAAAAAAAAAAAAAAAGTTAAATACATACTCTTGAATCAAAAAGACCTTGGTTCTGGAATTTATTAAGTTTTTGACTTTGGTCAAGTCACTTAATCCGCTGAGCTGCAGTTTTGGCCTCTGTAAAATGGGGGATAAAATAGACTTGTTTGTGAGGATTACATGATGAGGTTTATAAAGTCCTTAGTGTAGTACTGAGCACATACTAAAATCTTATTACAGTAAACGATAAATGATAAATCTTATTACAGTGGTGATTCACCTTAACGTCCTCTGAAGGCTATGTCCTAGACTTGTGTTAGGAATTGGCGTAGAACTAGAAATTAGAGATGACCAAAGGGATTTTTGTACCCATGGCTTTCAGTCATGTTGGAACAAGAGCAAGATAAATTTAAAGGGTGAGTTGAGGCCAGCTAGCAATATAGAGGGGGTAGAGGAGCAGAGAAGACGAAAAATCACCCAACCAGATGAGTTAAGAAAGAAAGGCTACCCACACAATGTGAGTAACTCTGACCTCCTCACATATCCTCAGCTTGATCAATGGGAGTCAAAAGGACACCCACCTACTGAGAATGAAGATATATCATCCCTCGAAAGGGTCAAGAGACACCCTAGTCACATATCCCTAAGGTTCACTTAAAAGAAATGCAAAAACAGAAATGCAAAATGGTTGTCTGAGGAGACCTTACGAATAGATGAGAAAAGAAGAGAAATGAAAGGCAAAGGAGAAAAGGAAAGATATATCCACCCGTAGGCAGAGTTCCAAAGAATAGCAAGGAGAGATAAGAATGGCTTCCTAAGTGATCAATGCAAAGAAATAGAGGAAAACAATAGAATGGGAAAAACTAGAGATCTCTTCAAGAAAGTTAGAGATACCAAGGGAACGTTTCACGTAAAATTGGCACAATGAAGGAGAGAAACAGTGTGGAAATAACAGAAGCAGAAGATATTAAGAAGAGGTGGCAAGAATACATAGAAGAACAAAAAAGACTGTAATGAATGAGATAACCATGATGGTGTGATCACTCACCTAGAGCCAGACATCCTGGAGTGTGAAGTCAAGCAGGCCTTAGGAAGTGTCATTACAAACAAAGCTACTGGAGGTGATAGACTTCCAGTTGAGCTATTTCAAATCCTAAAAGATGATGCTGTGAAAGTGCTGCACTCAATATGTCAACAAATTTGGAAAACTCAGCAGTGACCACAGGACTGGAAAAGGTCAGTTTTCATTCCAATCCCAAAGAAAGGAAAAGCCAAAGAATGTTCAAACTACCACAAAATTGCACTTTTCTTACATGCTAGCAAAGTAATACTCAAAATTCTCCAAGCCAGGCTTCAACACTATCTGAATTGAGAACTTTTGGATATTTAAGCTGGATTTAGAAAAGGCAGAGGAATTAGAGACAAAATTGTGGACATCTGTTGGATCATCAAAAAAGCAAGAGAATTTCAGAAGAATGTCTACTTCTGCTTCATTGACTACACTACAGCCTTTGACTGTGTGGATCACAACAAACTGCGGAAAATTCTTAAAAAGACGGAACTATCAGACCAGCTTACCTGTCTCTTGAGAAATCTCTATGCATGTCAAGAAGCAACAGTTAGAACCAGACATGGAACAATGGATTGATTCCAAATTGGGAAAGGAGTACATCAAGCCTATATATTGTCACCGTGCTTATTTAACTTATATGCAGAGTACATCATGAGAAATGCTGGGCTGGATGAAGCATAAACTGGAATCAGTATTTCAAAGAGAAATATCAATAACCTCAGATATGCAGATGACATCAACCTTATGGAAGAAAGCAAAGAGGAACTGAAGAGCACCTTGATTATAGAGGTGAAAGAAGAGAGTGAAAAAGCTGTCTTAAAACTCAACATTCAAACAATGAAGATCATGGCATCCAGTCCCATTACTTCATGGCAAATAGATGGGGAAACAATGGAAACAGTGATAGACTTTATTTTGGGGGCTCCAAAATCACTGCAGATGGTATCTACACCCATGAAATTAAAAGACACTTGCTTCTTAGAAGAACAGCTATGACCAACCTAGACAGCATATTAAAAAGCAGAGACGTTACTTTGCTGACTAAGGTACATCTAGTCAAAGCTTTGGTTTTTCCAGTAGTCGTGTATAGATGTGATATTTGGACTAGAGAAAGCTGAGCACTGAAGAATTGATGCTTTTGAACTGTGGTGTTGGATAAGACTCTTGAGAGTCCCTTGGACTGCAAGGAGATCCAACCAGTCCATCCTAAAGGAAATCAAAACTGAATATTCATTGGATGGACTGATGTTGAAGCTGAAGCTCCAATATTTTGGTCACCTGATGTAAAGAACTGACTCCATTGGAAAAGACCCTGATGCTGGGAAAGTTTGAAGGCAGGAGGAGAAGGGGACAACAGAGGATGAGACAGTTGGATGACATCACTGACTTGATGGGCAAGTTTGAGCAAGCTCTAGGAGTTGGTGATGGACAAGGAAGCCTGGTGTGCTGCAGTCCATGGGGTCACAGAGAGTTGGACACAACTGAGGGACTGAACTGAACTGAAGGTTCACTAACACACCCCTGCTGACGCTATAGATGTGATAAGAAAATCTTATCAAATAAGATAACTGGTCTCCTAGTATCTTCCACTGCTACTTTTGTCTTCCAATGTAAGACATCCTAGATGCATAGATCACGGCTCCTTTGACACACTCTTCTCTCCATAAAGCAGAATGTCTTGCTCCATTCCTTTCTTGCCTTTAATTCCTTCCACTGAACCCTCTGGAATTCAGCAGTTTCTATCATTAGGGGTAAGTTGTCATCAGCAAACTTTCCTATATCTTCAAACTCTTCTTGGTATGTTTTCTTTAACTTTTTGCTGTTTCAGAAAACTGGCTTTCCCCCTTCCAAGGCTTCTGCTTCTCATCCAGCCCTCACATGTGGGGATCTTCTTATTCACACACAGACCTGACACCACTGAACTAAAGGTGGGGTCAGTGCCTCTTGGATGCTCGTTTTCAGACTACTCTCATATCATACCTCAGTGGTGTGCTGGAGCAGACTTGGGCCTACTCATGGGAGTCAACTGTGCATGGTCCTACCCAGCTCTGTCTTTGATAATAGTCTGTTAGCAGCTTGAGGACACCACGATGTAATGTTTATCATGAAAACTGGCATACACTAAAAATTCAGGATATTTTGTTTTATTCTCCAAAGACCTGGTTGTTATACCTTTATGGGCACAGCACTGCATATTCCCTGAAAACCTTCAACTTGAGATCCTACCACTTTCCTTTCTCATTCATTGTCATTTTCTCCAGTATCACTGTCTTATCACTTGAGTACTTTAATATACACATAGATCAGTAGATTGAAAACGTTTCTAACACTCCAATCTCCTCTCAGCTCTGTGACCTCAATCTTCTGCAAACACACTGTCCTCCTCCACTCTACCTTAGCCACTCCCTCCCTGGATCTCCATAAATCCTGTTTACTATAATTTCAATGACCCTATCCCTTGACATCATTTCCTAACATCATTTCCAGGTTACTTCCTATAATAGTCCCAATAATCTTTTCACCTCACCAGGACTTATCGCCCCTTTCCCTAATTACTTCATCTCTGTCCTTTGTCCGTTTCAAGCCCTCTATCCCTTTCTTCTGCTGTTAAGTCTCTTCAGTCATGTCCGACTCTGTGCAACCCCACAGATGGCAGCCCACCAGGCTCCCCCATCCCTGGAATTCTCCAGGCAAGAGTACTGGAGTGGGTTGCCATTTCTTACACATCTTAGATTCCAACTTAACCACTTCTTTGCCTGAGTTCTCAGATCCTTCTCATTGTTTTCAAAATCCATTTAGAAAACCATTGTTAAATACTACTCTGGACTTAATCTATACCAGGAACTGGCAGTTGGCTGTGGCTAGGAGGAAGAAACAAAAACAAAGCAGGCTGATCAGTCTTTCATTATTTTAAATATTTTATAGATGTATGCATGTATTTGGCTGCAGCAGGTCTTAGTTGCAGCACATAGAGTCTTTGATATTAGTTGTGGCACATGGGGTCTAGTTCTCTGAGCAGGTATCGAACCTAAGCCCCTGAAGTGGAAGCATGGAGTCTTAGCTTCTGGACCACCAGGTAAGTCCCTGGTTATTCTCCTTTTATATTATGATTATGAGTTCAGCTTAGCTCTTGCAATTGTCAGACATACTTACACATTCTTCATACATTCATTTCCCCACCATTCTAGCAATTATCATCCCTCTTATATAACCCTTTTTCTAAAAAATATTATCCTACTCCCATTGGCATAACTACTTGTTTTTATTTCTTTCATAATGAAACAAACAGAAATAAAACTTTGTAACCCATCTTCATATTTCGACTATGACTCTCCTTCTTACTGGCTCTATAATTTAATATATTGTACCTGTACCTATCTCCGGCACTTTCCTTCAGTTTTAAACTAATCCAGATGACTTTTATCCTCACCATGCCACCAGAAGTGTTTAAATGAAGGCTACTTATGACTTGTGCTTCCCTGGTGGCTCAGAGGTTAAAGCGTCTGCCTGCAATGTGGGAGACCTGGATTTGATCGCTGGGTTGGGAAGATCCCCTGGAGAAGGAAATGGCAACCCACTCCAGTATTCTTGCCTGGAGAATGCCATGGACGGAGGAGCCTGGTGGGCTACAGTCCATGGGGTCACAAAGAGTCGGACACGACTGAGCGACTTCACTTTCACTTTCTTTTATGAGTTACTTGCTGTCAAAGCCAATGGTCAATTTCAGTCCTTCCATTTTCCATCAACTATCAGCACTACTTGAAGCAGCTAATCACCACCTCATCCATAATAAAACCATGCTTTCTCATTTGTTTTTCCTCCTACCTCACTTTTGTTCATTCTCTGATCTCAGAAAACGAGAATATCTCAAGGCTTAGTCCTTTGTTTTCTTCTCCATCTGTCCTCTTTCCTTGGTGATCTTCTCTAAGCTCATGGCCTTAAACATCATCCCAATGGGGATAATTCTCCAACGTATTGTGTCATCTTAGAAACTGCTCCTTGAACTCCAAGCTCATACATCCAACCACCTAGTCAATGCCTGCTCTTATAAGATAGCCATCTTACGGCAAACAGGCCCCAGGCTGAACTCATACTTTAGATTGGGCAAATTTCTCAGGTCAAAAATAATAAATTGATCCTTCTTCCTTCGCTTTGGTCACACCTCACTTCCAATCATGTAATTTTATCACCTTGATTTCCAAAATTATTCAGAATCTGACAGCCTTTGTCACTGCCACCAGACTCCCTCATTCCTGGCCTTTTGATACCTGCAGTCTCCCTGCCTCCACTCTTGCCTACTTGCACTCTGGTCTTAAGAGCAGCCAGAGTAATCCCCCACATAAATGAAATCTGGCCACAGCTCTCCAGTGGCTTCCTATTTCTTATCTTCCCCTATATGCACCTTCTCAATTTGCCCCTATATACCAATCTGATTTTATGTTTGCTATTCTCCTTTAGTTCACTGGGGTTTCCTTGCTTACCAGAGCATACTGAGCATGGACTTGACTTGGAGTCCTTATGATGCCCCTTCTCTCTGCCTGGAAAATCTTCTCCCAGTGGACCTCACTACTTTCTACGCCACCTTCTCTACTCCTGAAAGTCTGGGCTTAAATGTCATTTTCCCAGTGAGAACCTCTCAGACTGTCCTATGCACAGTTAATATGCCCCCCAACCGGTCTCAGGCAACTATACTGACTCTATCTAGTGCTCACTTATACTCTATTATATCAGCTATAACATTCTACTATGTTAGGCAATGTCCTATAGACTATGTTTATTCTGTGTGTTCCTCTGCTGCAATATACCCTCCAAAAGAACAGGACATTTTTTTTTCTACTTTTTCAAGCTCTAATATATGTCTGGTATATTCCAAACATCTCCTAGAAGTGTTTGCTGTTCAGTTGCTAAGTCATGTCTGACTCTTTTTGAACCAATGGACTGCTGCTGCTGCTACTGCTGCTAAGTTGCTTCAGTCACGTCTGACTCTGTGCGACCCCATAGACGACAGCCCATCAGGCTCCCCCGTCCCTGGGATTCTCTAGGCAAGAATACTGGAGTAGGTTGCCATTTCCTTCTCCAATGCATGAAAGTGAAGAGTCAAAGTGAAGTCGCTCCGTCGTGTCCGACTCTTCGCGACCCCATGGACTGCAGCCTACCAGGCTCCTCCGTCCATGGGATTTTCCAGGCAAGAATACTGGAGTGGGGTGCCATTGCCTTCTCCCAATGGACTGCAGTGAGCCAGAATTCCTTGCCCTTCACTATCTCCTGGAGTGTGCTCAAACTCGTGTCCATTGAGTCAGTGATGCCATCCAACTATCTCATCTTCTGTCACCTCCCTCTCCTCTTGCATTCAACCTTTCTTAGTGTCAGGGTCTTTTCCAGGGTCTTTCACAACAGGTCGCCAAAGTATTGGAGCTTCAGCATCAATTCTTCCAATGAATATTCAGGGTTGATTTCCTTTAGGATTGACTGGTTTAATCTCCTTGCATTCCTAGGGACTCCCCAGTCTTCTCCAGCACAATTTAAAATCATCCATTCTTTGGTGCTTGGCCTTCTTTATGGTCGAACTCTCTCACGTGTACCTGATTACTGGAAAAACCATAGCTTTGATTATACAAACCTTTATTGACAAAGTGATTTCTCTGCTTTTTAATATGCTGTCTAGGTTGGTCATAGCTTTCCTTCCAAGAAGCAGGCCATCTGCAGTGATATTGGAGCCCAAGAAAATAAAATCTGTCACTGTTCTCACTTTTCCCCCCATCTATTTATCATGAAGTGATGGGACCAGATGCCATGAACTTTGTCTTTTGAATGTTGAGTTTTAAGCCAGCTTTTTCACTCTCCTCTTTCATCCTTTTCATCAAGAGTTTCTTTAGTTCCTCTCTGCTTTCCGCCATTAGAGTGGCAGAATCTGCATATCTGAGATTATTGATATTTTTCCCTGCAGTATTGATTCCAGCTTGTGCTTCATCCAGCCTGGCACTTCTCATGATGTACTCTGCACATAAGTTAAATAAGCAGGGTGACAATATACAACCTTGACATACTCCTTCCCAATCTGGAACCAGTCCATTGTTCCATATCTGGTTCTAACTCTTGTTTCTTGACCTGTATATAGGTTTCTCAGGAGACAGTGAGGTGTTTTGGTACTCCCATCTCTAAGAATTTGCCACAGTTTGTTGTGATCCACATAGTCAAAGGCTGTAATACAGTCAATGAAGCAGGAGTAGACACTCCCTTGCTTTCTTCATAATCCAGCGGATGTTGGCAATTTGATCTCTGGTTCCTCTGCCTTTTCTAAATCCAGCTTTTAGATCTGGAAGTTCTCGGTTCATGTACTGCTGAAGCCTAGCTTGAAGGATTTTGAGCATTCCCTTTCTAGCATGTGAAATGGGTGCTTCTGCATTCAAGAAAGATGAAGTTGAATGGTTTTATAAAGACCTACAAGACTTTCTAGAACTAACACCAGAAAAAGATGTCCTTTTCATCATAGAGGGTTTAAATGTAGAGGTGTTTGACATATGTCCTTTGCCAAAAAACATATTCTAATTGCATAACTACCTTAAATAAAAATTTCAAAAATGTTAAAAATTAGTCATGGAAAGCTATTTCTTTCCTTTTTCAAAAATTGAAGTATAGTTGACTTACAATGTTGTGTTAGTTTCTGATGTACAACAAAGTGATTCAGTTTTATTTTCAAGGTGTGTGTGTGTGTGTGTATGTGTGTGTGTGTGTGTGCATGTGTGTACTAAGCCATGTCCAACTCTCTGCAATTCCTTGGATTGTGGCCTGCCAGGCTCCTCTGTCCGTGGAATTTTCCAGGTAAAAATACAAGAGTGAGTTGCCATTTCCTGCTCCAAGGGATCTTCCTGACCGAGGGACTGAACCCATGTCTCTCGTGTTTCCCGCATTGGCAGACAGTTTCTTTATCAGCACACCACCTTGGAAGCCTCGTGTTATTTTTCATGTTCTTCTCTGATTTATCACAGGACATTGAATATAGCTCCCTGTGCTATAGGACCTTGTTGCCTATTCTTTCTATGTATAGTTGTTTGAATCCCACTAATCCCAAATTCCCAAACCAATCCTCTCTGGCCCCACTCTCTTTCCTTTAACTCCAGTGCTTTTCTTTATTTTTTCAGGTCTTCAGCAGCTTTATTATTAGAAATTTCACACAAAATGTCCATGTTAGAAGCCACATCTCAGTTTTTCCTTTGTAAAATACTACTATCATAAATTGGACACTAGCAAATTTCAATTACACATTAAGAAAAAATAAACCTCACTGGAAGTCAGTTTATGCAATTGCAAAGTGAGTATAATGTCTACTTAAATTTATTTTTTTAAGAATCGAACAAAATTTAAAAAAAAATTGTGGCATAAATTAGGTACTCTGTAGTGGAAGTTAGTAAATAAACATTTATGCATTAGGTGACTGAAGTAATAAATGAATGAATGATTTAGCCTGTATACTTTAAATATGTCTAGCAGGACTTCCCTGGTAGCTCAGATGGTAAAGAACCTGCCTGCAATGCCAGAGACACAGGTTCCGTCCATGGGTTGGGAAGCTCCCCTGGAGAAGGGAATGGAAACCCACTGTAGTATTCTTGCTTGGAGAATTCCATGGACAGAGGAGCCTGGTGGGCTATAGTCCATGGGGTTGCAAAAGAGTCGGACGTGATTGAGCAACTAACACTTTCACTTCACTTCATGGAAATTGTCAGACATGACTGAGTGACTAAGGGCTTCACTTCACTTCACAGAAATCTCATTGGAAAATAAATTAAATATTCAAAATACTTTTTATTAAAGTCATTTTGGTTTGCGTCTTATGTAAAATCCAACACATATTTATCATTTTGCTTATACCATGTAAGCTGTATACTCACATTATCATATGACAATATCTTAGAGAAATATGAAAGCTTGATTCAAGTGTATAACAAGAGACAACCAATTTGGTAGACACGCACAAGAGGAACATTGTATATGCTCTACAGTTGGATTTTACATTGATTTATCCATACAAAACAGGTATGACTGGCATGGGAGATGAATGAGAGTCAGATATTTAATGTGTCTCTCTTAATCTAATCAATGTTTCTTTCTATAGCCCAAATAATTTTCTTTTCTTTTCCTTAATGCATGACATAAAAGGTGAATTTCATAGTGCTCTAGAAAATCAAATTATGTGACATTGACTAGTAGATAAAATAATATTGAAAGACTTAGATGATATTGCTAAATGTACACCCCTCTCTCCCAATGCAAGCATTTAGACCTTGATGGTATAGGTTTGAAGTCTTTGATAATTACCTATAAGGTGAAACTGGATTATCCTTTATTACCAGTCTATTAAATGCATTGGGTCACATCTCAAACCTATATCATGAGGTTATGAAATGAAAATGTCAGCCTATGCCTATTGACTCTCATACGGGCTCTTGATGAGTTTGACCCAGAGAATCTTTCAATCACTTTTATATCAAGTTCACAGGTACTACTCAAGTTCATGCTGATACTCAGATCTTTCTGCTATGAAGTCTAGAGCCCCTAGCAAACAACAATATATGAATGTAGAAGACTGCCATAAAATACCAAAGAAGTAGAGAGCCTACATTAGTGGAAAAGGATGGCCCATCATCAAAAAAGGCTTTGCAAGGCCTAAGATTTGCCAGAAGACTCAGTTTGGAACAAATTATGGCAAAGAAAGAAGCTATCTTTTGGTTCCTTAGTGTTGTCATGTATAAAAACACAGTAGTAATACATAATACATGTTGCTATGGGAAGTATTTAGGCAGGAAATATGAAATAATTTAGGAGAAAAACTTGCCTTACAAACATAAGAATCACAGATCATAGCAACAATACAAAGCAGATTTTTTTTTGTATTAGCTCCATAATATTTTTAACCATAGAAGATAAAAATAGTTATTTGATCTAACTTGAAACATAGGACCCCATAGTAAAGAAAATAAGTTTGCACTCAGTCTAACCTATTTGTAATCCTTGTTTCAACACTTCCTACTTGTGTGACCTTGTACAAGTGGCTTAACTATTTTATGCCTCATTTTCCTTTTAGATTATATGGCATTCAGTTCAGTTCAGTTCAGTCACTCAGTTGTATCTGACTCTTTGCAACCCCATGGATTGCAGCATGCCAGGCTTTCCTGTCCATCACCAACTCCAGGAGCTTGCTCAAACTCATGTCCATTGAGTCGGTGATGCCATCCTACCATCTCATCCTCTGTTGCCCCCTTCTCCTCCGCCTTCAATCTTTCCCAGCATCAGGGTCTTTTCCAGTGAGTCAGTTCTTTGCATCAGGTAGCCAAAGTATTGGAGTTTCAGTTTCAGCATCAGTCCTTCCAATGAATATTCAGGACTGATTTCCTTTAGGATTGACTGGTTTGACCTCCTTGCAGTCCATGCGACTCTCAAGTGTCTTCTCCAACACCACAGTTCAAAAGCATTAATTCTTTGGTACATCTGTCTTTATGGTCCATTTCACACATCCATGCATGATACTGGAAAATAGCTTTGACTCGACAGACCTTTGTTGGTAAAGTAATGTCTCTGCTTTTTAATATGCTGTCTAGGTTTGTCATGGCTTTCCTGCCAAGGGGCAACTGTCTATTAATTTCACGGCTGCAGTCATCATCTGCAGTGATTTTGAGGCCCAAGAAAATAAAGTCTATCACTGTTTACATTGTTTCCTCATCTATATCAATATAGATGATATCAATAACCTCAGATATACAGATGACACCACCCTTATGGCAGAAAGCGAAGAGGAACTAAAGAGTCTCTTGAAGAAAGTGAAAGAGGAGCATGAAAAAGCTGGCTTAAAACAACATTCAAAAAACTAAGATCCTGGAGTCTGGTCCCATCACTTCATGGCAAATAGATGGGGAAACGAGATTATATGGCATGTGTATATATGTATATGTATATGTGTATATATATATGTATATGTGTATATATATATACAGACACACACACATATGTATGCATGCATGTATATATGGCCCAACCACTGTGTGGTTGTGATTATAAATTATATAACACATGTAAATGCACTGACATAACAATAAATACTCCCAGAATGTTATCAATTTTCCTTCATTGAGGAAGTCGCTTAAGCACTGGCCTCAGTTTAAGAGCCATATTCCTTACTCATCAATTTTTCTTACATGGATATTCCCAGTAAGAATTACAATAGCTTGGCATTTTTAAATTCATTACCAATTTTAGATACCATAATAATAATAAATATACACTGAGCATTTACTTGGTGATGGATACTCTTCAGAGTACTTTACATGTAATAACTCCTTTAATTTTCACAACACTGTTGTAGATGTTATTATGATTCTCATTTTATAGATGAGAACAGTGAAGCATTGAATAATTTCCCATTGTATGTGCGTGTGTGTGTATCACAATTTTTGTCTCCATTCATCTATCAATGGGCATTTAAGTTGTTTAGGTTGTTCCATAACTTGACTATTGGGAATGAATGACACCTTACTGCTACAATGAACATGAGAGCTCAGATCTCTTTGAGATAATGATTTCACTTTCTTGGGATATATATGTAGAAGAGGTATTGCTGAATCACATGGTAGTTCCATCTTTAAATATTGGAGGAACCTCATATCTTTTTTGGAGAAGGCAATGGCACCTCACTCCAGTACTCTTGCCTGGAAAATCCCATGGATGGAGGAGCCTGGTGGGCTGCAGTCCATGGGGTCGCTAAGAGTCAGATACAACTGAGCGACTTCACTTTCACTTTGCACTTTCATGCATTGGAGAAGGAAATGGCAACCCACTCCAGTGTTCTTGCCTGGAGAGTCCCAGGGATGGTGGAGCCTGGTGGGCTGTCGTTTATGGGGTCGCACAGAGTCAGACACGACTGAAGCTACTTAGCAGCAGCAGCAGCATACCTTTTTAAGTTGTACCAATATAAATTGTAATTATATTCCTACCAACAGTGTACAAGTGTTCTCTTATCTCCACATCCTCACCAATACTTATCTCATTATTATTATTGATAATAGCCATTCTAACAGGTGGGAGGTAATATTTCATTATGGTTAGTGAAGCCTAAACTTCTTTAGCTAAACTTAGGCTGCTAGCGTAGACTACACCCTGAAACTGTCAGTATCATCAGTCGCTTTCACTATTTCCTCATACACAGACGATTTGATCACTGTGGGGCTAGTGACCATCCCTAAATACCGCTAATTGATCACTGTGGGGCCAGTGACCATCCCTAAATACCGCTAACACTTCATATAGTCACAGATTGCTGCTGTAAAGTCACTTGGTATATAACTCCTACTTATCCCTAAATTGACATTCAAATATCACCTGCTCCATCAAGGTTTTCCCAGATCCTCCTAGAATAATGAACTCTTCTCCATTCTCCTACACTGGGATGTCTTTATTTAAATCATTGCATGGGGACCATTGTAAGTCATTGCTTTAATGACTGTCTCTTTCAGTATGATCTTTTCCAGAGGAAGAACCAAGTCTCATTCATCTAAATATCTCTACTCACTACCTGATGCTTTACTTGGCACATAATTAATCCTCCATAAATGTTTAACAAATGAAATGGGATTAGTTATATCTTAAACACATCTAGATGAAAATCAAACATCATTCTTAATTTTTCAAAAGGTAAATGATAAAGATGATGAAATTATAAAAGGGAATTGGTATACTGGACAAAGCATCAAAAGATGAGAACAGGCACTCGAATTTTGGCAAGATTTGTTCTCACTGTTTAGCCATTTCACTCAGACCGGTGATGGTCATAGAGTAACTAGAACATAATATGTACTTTGTGGTCTTAGACAAGCATCGGTTCGAAACACACCTCCACTGACTTAATAGCTATGAGATTTTATCCTGGATATGTAGCTTCTCACCTTTTTCAATGGAGAAATGAGCACAGCAATACCCATCTATGGATCAGTGAGGGTAAAGGGTCATATGATAATGAATTATTAAATGTTTACTATATCAGTATATTTTGGTCCCAACTAAAGGAGCTTTACTCAATAAATTAACATATGGCGTCCCCTTCAAAAAACAATGTGACAACAAAAGGTTAGTGATGGGAAATAGCATCTCACTGCGTAGCATGGTTTAAGGGAGAAAAGGTATCTGTTATATCAGGCAGAGCTGCTACCTTCTAGTGCTGTGACTCTCAAAATTCTCCAAGCCAGGCTTCAGCAATACATGAACCGTGAACTCCCTGATGTTCAAGCTGGTTTTAGAAAAGGCAGAGGAACCAGAGATCAAATTGCCAACATCTGCTGGATCATGGAAAAAGCAAGAGAGTTCCAGAAAAACATCTCTTTCTGCTTTATTGACTATGCCAAAGCCTTTGACTGTGTGGATCACAATATACTGTGGAAAATTCTGAAAGAGATGGGAATACCAGACCACCTGACCTGCCTCTTGAGAAATCTGTATGCAGGTCAGGAAGCAACAGTTAGAACCGGACATGGAACAACAGACTGGTTCCAAATAGGAAAAGGAGTGCATCAAGGCTGTATATTGTCACCCTGCTTATTTAACTTCTATGCAGACTACATCATGAGAAACGCTGAACTGGAAGAAACACAAGCTGGAATCAAGATTGCCAGGAGAAATATCAATAACCTCAGATATGCAGATGACACCACCTTTATGGCAAAAATTGAAAAGGAACTAAAAAGCCTCTTGATGAAAGTGAAAGAGGAGAGTGAAATAGTTGGCCTAAAGCTCAACATTCAGAAAACGAAGATCATGGCCTCCGGTCCCATCACTTCATGGTAAATAGATGGGGAAACAGTGGAAACAGTGGCTGACTTTATTTTGGGGGGCTCCAAAATCACTGCAGATGGTGACTGCAGCCATGAAATTAAAAGAAGCTTACTCCTTGGAAGAAAAGTTATGAGCAACGTAGATAGTATATTCAAAAGCAGAGACATTATTTTGCCAACTAAGGTCTGTCTAGTCAAGGCTATGGGTTTTCCTGTGGTCATGTATGGATGTGAGAGTTGGACTGTGAAGAAGGCTGAGTGCCAAAGAATTGATGCTTTTGAACTGTGGTGTTGGAGAAGACTCTTGAGAGTCCCTTGGACTGCAAGGAGATCCAACCAGTCCATTCTGAAGGAGATCAGTCCTGGGATTTCTTTGGAAGGAATGATGCTAAAGCTGAAACTCCAGTACTTTGGCCACCTCATGCGAAGAGTTGACTCATTGGAAAAGACTCTGATGCTGGGAGGGATTGGGGGCAGGAGGAGAAGGGGACGACCGAGGATGAGATGGCTAGATGGCATCAGGGACTCGATGGACGTGAGTCTGAGTGAACTCCGGGAGATGGTGATGGACAGGGAGGCCTGGCGTGCTGCGATTCATGGGGTCGCAAAGAGTCGGACAAGACTGAGTGACTAAACTGAAGTAAATCACTCATACTGGGCTTCCCAGGTGGTGCTCCCAGTAATGAAACTGCCTGCCGTGCAGGAGACATAAAATACACAGATTCAGTCCCTGTGTCGGGAAGATTTCCTGGAAAATGGCATGGCAACCCATTCCAGTATTCTTGCCTGGAAAATCCCATGGACAGAGGAACAAGGCAGGCTACAGTCCATAGGGTCCCAAAGGGTCAGACACGACTGAAGTGACTTAGCACAATCATCCACATTAGAATGTAGAATGAGACTGACCTGCAGCAGTCCCAGCCATTCCCTGGATAATATGGTACCCAATGCCTTGAAGAGTTATTGAGAAAAAGCAAGGACTCTTGAACTTGGCATGCATGATTTTTGACCAATGCATAAGCAGATAGTTTTTATTAATAGTAGTAAGTATTCAACACGGCAGGCAAGCGTAGACTGATATGAGGCAAGGACAGACAAGAAATATAATGAAAGGCTCAGAAACTCTTAGACCTTCCCAAGAATAAGAAGACTAGAGTATAAAATTAAATAAAGGATAGTCTTTACGTTACATCTGAAAAAAAAAATGCTTTCACACGTCCTTAAATGAAGACAAACATAAACCAAATTGGAATCCACTCTTTTTCAATCAGGGTTTGCAATCTATAACTAAAGCTCTCTTTTAAGTATCCTTTCCTAAGTCTCCAAGACAGGGCTAAGCACATACCCCATGGGTACCATAGTGACGTTTCTATTTTGCTATTTCATTTAATCTCTTTTTCATTTATCTTTTTATTCATCAAGAGATAAATACTTTCTGTGCACCTTTTATGTACCAGCCAGGGCTGCTAGGAGGTAGGGATAAACCAGTGAACAAAACAGACAAGGCCCCTGTCTTTTCATGCCTCTTCATTCAAAAGGAAGAGAAATATAATGAATATGTTTTTTAAAAAAATCAATAAACAAGGGAGATACATTGTACTGAGTGCTGTGAAGGAAGCTCAGTGGTGGGTGAAGCTTTCTGAGGTGGCTGACTTCAGACAGAATTAACAGGGAAGGCTTCTGTGAGGAAATGCCAAGCGAGCTGAGACATAAAGGATGGGAACAAGCCACCATTTGAAAAGTTAGAACGTTCCTCATGATGGACGGCAAAGGCCTTAGTGGGGACAGGCTGTGTGCATTTGAGACAGAGAATTGACTTGGTGAAAGCTGATCCACTGAAGGGCACAGTTCAAACTGGTTTCCCTCAGTTCTTTCTAGAGCACTGCAGTCTTCTCACCTGTTTCATCCTCACTGCCATGAGCTGGTCTCCCCCAGCAGCCAAACCAACCACGTGACAGTGGCCTCCTGCCTTTAGCCCTGCTCTGGTTTCTGCTCACATTTAGAAGGATTCAAAGTCCTTGAAAGACCTAGAAGCGAATATTCATTACATCCATGACGCACTTTCTGACCTCGTTTCTGCACTTTGCCCCTTGAACATTCAGCCCCAGTCACACTATCTTCCTTACTGTTCCTCAGATATTCCAGGAAGGTTCCTGCCTCTGGAAATTGCACTTCCAGATATCCATGTAAGCAACTCCCTCACCACAGGCCTCAGTTCAATTCATCTTCTAGAAGGCCTCCCTTGACCACCTTCCTTCTGCCAGTCTCTTCTCTATATTTTATTTCATTTTTTTTTCTATAATGTATATGGATCTAGCATTCTACTGTATATTTAATGTCTATTGTCTGTCTTCTCCACCGCAATTGTAAACACCACAAAGAGAGTTAATGTTTCTGTTTCATTCATCTGCATTAGTGAGCCTGATGTACTGAATCATGCAGGGCACGTTATATAAAGCGTGTTTCTATTTGGCTAGGTTATGTGTCATATGCTAGCGGAGCGCAGTGTTCTTCAGAGGAGAAAATGTCTTACTCAGAGGGAGGAGTTGAAAAAGACTTCAGGGGAGACATTACATATGAATCAAGTCTTTGAAAAATGAGAAGTCCTTTGCAAAGTATAGCAAAGCAGGGAGAAAGTAAGGAAAAAAGGCAATTTGAATAGCGGAAATTCCCGTGTAAAGGCACAAGGTTGGTTACTATAAAGAAGAGGAGATGCTTAGAGTGTCTGGAGCATGGGAAACACAGGGTCCATAAGAAGCATGAGGAGCGGCAAGAGAGAAGGCCAGTTGGGGGTGAGTAGTGGTGAGTTTAGCCACTTTAGTAAAAAATGTATGCTTCATTCTTTGGGTACTAAGGGGCTAGTTAAAATACACGCCATTCAAAATATGATTTCTCACTAAGATCACCATGGGGAGACAAACCTGTAAGGTGATCGTAAGAAAGCTAACGGGGAGCCATCTTCCTCTTTCACGGATCTGTCCTCAGTCATGTATTTGCATATGTTGCTGCATTGGGGGTCCTCATTCCTGACATTACCCAATATTTCTAGAGCTCAACATGTCAGAAAGATCATGGACCTGATGCAGAGCTTTTGTGGCTCTCTGTTCTCCTCTGTGGTGTCTCTGTTGCCATAAACGCTCCATGCAGGAGGAAGAGCTAGGCACGATCTCTCCCTTCGTTTGGTCATCTTTAGTGATGCCCACATGTGCCATGCTCTTTCACTACCCCATCGCAACACGGTGCAATAAAGACATGATGGATATATGCAAAGTCTGTCCGCTTCTCTCTGAGCACAGCTGCCATCTCACTTCCATTATTATTATTATTTGCTATCTTATTGACTTCCAAGGAAGGGGATAACAGAAGTGAGACCGACAGCTGGTACTTTGATATCTAATCAGCCTTCACAATTCTGCCTGCCCCAAAACTACATTGTTCTAGAAATATTTAGATGGGATCTATAAAAAAAAATCTCAAAATAATAATGATAAAGGAAAAGAAACGGGAAAGAAAAAAGAAGGCTCTGGCAGATGTTAGGCTTGGGGATTAGAGTTTACATTTATTTTAAAAGCAAATTTAGCACTAACTTAGCCAGAATAATGATGGAAAATATACTAATGTGCTATATAAATGCAATGTTTCTCAGATCATCTACATCTGCCTGGGGCAATATGGTGTAGCAGTTAATAACTTGCATATTGGAATAAGCCAACCATGGATGGATTTGAAGTTTGGCTTTACCCCTTACTAAGCTGCATGACCTTGAACAAATTACTGAAATTCTCTCACCTTCTATATCCTCATCTGCAAAATGAGGATAAATAATGGTAACACGTGACTCAGAGAATTGTTCCAAGTGCTAAACAAGATAGAGCATCTCCTCTAGTCCTTGTAATGTGTCATCAATCCCACCTTTTCTCTCTTCTCTTCAGACCCTCATGGAGGGCTCTGCCCTTTATCAAAGCAATAATGGATCCTAGGCCTATGCGTTTTTGAACTGCCCTTCCAGTCTACTGAAGCATCTCAGATGGGAATTTTGATGACAGAAGCAAAGGAATGTAGAAAGAACATTTTTTCCTCCCCTTCACTTTCTTATGTTATCTTGAGTGGTGAAATTTGGAAGCTTCTTTTGAGATCTATACATGCCTTTGATCTAGAAGTCTCTTTAACCTTAGACAAGGAAAAGAGGCCTAGGTCACATGATGAATCTAGACTCAGGCTCTGAGAGAAAACAAGAAAAATGACTTTGTTTGATTTCTTTCAGTCCATGTCATCAGGCATCAGAAACATGCAGGGCTTATGAGTAGAATAATTCATCAAGAATGGCAGATGAATTTCGCAGGAAGAAGCCCTTCGCTTTGCATTTCTGGAGACCTGTAGTTGGCAGTTGTACAAATCAAGCATAAGGCTGAGAACATACATCACTTGTATATACCTGATATTTTGTTTTCCCATACATGCTCCCTATCATGTGTTCATCCAACCAAGGTTTGATTCCTTCATTTATTCAACCAATGAACATGTATTGAGCAACAGTTCTGTGTTAGACCCAGGGATAAAGGAATGTAACAAACTCAATCTCTGCTCTCCACATACTCAGTCTTTGTGAATAAAGTAGACACTGAAGAGATTTTTATGAGAGAGGTTCATATCAGTGCAGGAACATAGAGGAGCAAGAAGGAGGGGCAATTCCGGGGACAAGGAACAGACACTGTGTTACTGAGGTAGGACTCACCTGCCACACCTAGAATCTCAGTTTCATCATGACATTGTTGGATTGTTCCTTGTTAACAATGAGGCTATTCTGACCCTGTGACATTGGAGACATAGAAAGTGAAATGGTTGGAACCTGTTGGACCAGAAAGGATGGAAGGAGGGACGCTGGGGCTTCTAGTCCCCTTCATCTCATGAAGCTCTTCTGCTTGCTCGGCAGTTATCCTGTCATCTCTAACAAACCATGTAAAGGTGGAAGTTAAAGCTAATTAGCATGCAATAGCTTTCCTCCTTGGTCTTTTAAAATCTAAATTGAATGCTCACAAGGGGGCTTGTTATGAGGCAGCTAATAAGAGAGCCATGGTATTAATTGATATGGCATTCACCAGTCCATATCATTGCTGTGTATCTCAATATTAATTGAGTTTATTTTTATTGAAAAAGCATCATGCTGGGCCTGTGAGGTGTGCATGGTGTATGTGTGTGTGCGTGTTTGTGTGTGTCTACCAGGTGGGACAGGTAATACCGAAAGCAAGGCAGAGAGTTCTTATAACTCACTCATTTGTGTGGATTTTATTATGAAGCCACCGACATCGGCTTGTGTCAGGTACATGAACACTGAATATATGAAAAGGAAGGATAAAGCATGTAGTTCCTGGCTCCCAGAAAAGATGAGTTAAGTGGTGGGATATGTGTGTGTGCACGTGCTTAGTCGGGTCTGACTCTTTGCGACCCCATGGACAGCAACCTGCCAGGCTCCTCTGTCCAGGGAATTTTCCAGGCAAGAATACTGGAGTGGGGTGCCCTTTTCTACTCCAGAGGATCTTCCTGACCCAAGGATCAAGCCTGTATCTCTTGCCCAGGGATCGAACCCACATCTCTTGTGTCTCCTGCACTGGTAGGCTGATTCTTTACTACTGTGTCACCCAGGAAGCCCAAGGGGTATGCTATCAAACTATAAACAAGTAACTTTAAAGTAAGCACGGGCTGCTGACAGAACACAAAGAAGACAGATTTGAGAATGAGTTATAGCTAAACAAATGTTAATGAGGTGACAAGTGTTAGTCACTCAGTTGTGTCCGACTCTTTGTGACCCCACAACTGACTGTAGCCCACCAGGCTCCTCTGTCCATGGAGTTCTCTAGACAAGAATACTGGAGTGGGTTGCCATTCCCTTCTCCAGGGGATTTTCCCAACCCAGGAATCAAACCCAGGTCTCCCACATTGCAGGCAGACTCTTTATCATCTGAGCCATGAATAGGAAGTAATCTGTTCAAAAAGAAGGGCCTCCAGATAGGGAAACTACTCAAGCCAAGATACAGAACCGTGAAGCGATGTGGTGAAAGGATCTAGAGCCCTTCACTATTAACCCAGGGACAGGAACAAGCCAGGGAGTGACAGAAAAGTCATCGTTTCTTTTGAGCCTCATAAGAACCCACTCTTTTTCACAAATGAGAAAGTGAAGAAGTGAGGTGAAGTCGCTCGGCTGTGTCCAACTCTTTGTGACCCCGTGGACTGTAGCCCACCAGGCTCCTCTGCCCATGGGATTCTCCAGGCAAGAATACTTGAGTGGGTTGCCATTTCCTTCTCCAGGGGATCTTCCCAACCCAGGGATGGAACCCAGGTCTCCGCATTGCAGGCAGATGCTTTAACCAAATGAGGAAACTAAGGTCTAAAGAAAAAAGTGACATATTTTACCTGTTAAATGGGGACACCAGAATTTGGATACAACTCTGCTTGACTCTCAGTCCCTTGCTCTTTCCACATCTTATGTTGCCTGAGGGTTAAAGGACCGCTAAAACTGAAACCTGAGATTTTTATGTTGTGATACTGAAGCAAAGATTGTAGGTTTTAGCCTAAGAAAACTGTATGATTATCTGCTTTAACACAATCATGACTAAAAAGATATTTCTACATGTTGACCGCACAGAACCTTCTTATTCTCTGAAATGGTTCTAAGTGGATTAAGTAGGTCTTTTCCATGTGTGTGTGTGTATTATGCGTGTGTTAGTTACTGTCATGTCTGACTCTTTGCAACCCAGTGAACTTTAGTCCGCCAGGCTCCTCTGTCCATGGAATTCTCCAGGCAAGAATACCAGAGTGGGTTGCCATTCCTTTCTGCAGGGGATCTTCCTCATCCAGGAATCAAACCTGGGTCTCCCATATTTCAGGCAGATTCTTTAGTGTCTGAGCCACCAGGGAAATCCAGGTCTTTCCTATAGTATTATAAAATCAAATACTATAATGTCTCTCAGAATTCACTTGTCTTATAGTTCTGCCTTTCTTGAGAACCTAGGGTAATTAAAAAAAATAAAATAAAGGCACTAGAAATTGAGACTTGTTGTTTTCAGTTGCTAAGTCATGTCTGACCCTTTGCAACCCCATGGACTGCAGCATACCAGGCTTGCCTGTCCCCCACTATTAAATTAAGGCATTATAAGACATAATAACCACAAATAACACAAACAAAATCTGACCAAGGGAAACTTTATATTTGAAATGTATTTCAAGAAATCAATATTCTATACTGCATATTCTCAGAAATATTGATATAGGTCAGTCTCTTTTCATTTTAAATCCCTATCAATCAATCTGAAGCATATGAAATTTACTAAAGTCCACTAAATATTCCCTGTATTATCAACATCACTAAACAATAATATTTTTTAAAACTTTGTTAATGAAGAACCAATCTCTTACTTGATTCAATAGCTCTCACTATGCTTAGATTTTTTTTCCCTTTTACTCCTTATATCTTGAATTTTTAGCTCATTGGATTGATCCTCTTCCTTATGCAACCATTATAGATTGTCTTAGTAGTGCAATCACGATTTCATGCTTTCTCAGAAAAATCATGTTTTCTCTGGATTTCAACAATTACTCCAGTTCTGATGCCTTCCCTATTGAATCAGACATCCTGGTTATTTTTAAGTTATTGCTATTTTTATCACCTACCAACTTTTAGTGTATTATATATTTCTCTCTCTCTCTCTCTCTCACTAGATGGCAAGCTCTTAGAGAGCAGGTTTTTATATTTTAGCTCTGTATGTCCTATGTAAACACTGACTGAGTTGAATGCTTGAACAAATGATTAAATCAATGAAGAAGAAGGGAACCCTTCTATATTATTGGGAAAGTAAACTGGTGCAGCCATTATGTAAAACAAAAAGCTAAAAATAGAGTTGCCATATGACGCAGCAATCCCACTCCTAGGTGTGTCTGGGACAAAACTACAATACAAAAGGCTACATGTACCCCTGTATTCATGGCAGCACTATTCACAATAGTCAAGACAGGGAAACCTCACTGTCCACTGCCAGTTGAATGGATAATGGAAATGTGGCATATATATTCAATGGAATACTGTTCAGCCATAAAAAGGAATGAAATAATGCCACTTGCAGCAACATGAATGGACCTAGTGACTGTCATACTAAGAGAAGCAAATCAGGAAAAGACAAATATCATACGATATCACTGATATGTGGGATATAAAATACGACACAAATGAACTTATCTATGAAACAGAAACAGACGCACAGACATAGAGAGGAGACTTGTTACCAAGGTGGGGATTGAGAGAGAAATGGACTGAGAGCTTGGCATTAGCAGATGCAAACTATTCTACATATCATGGATAAACAACGAGGTCCTACTCTATAGCACAAGGAACCATATTCAATGTCCTGTGAGAAACCATAATGGAAAAAATATGAAAAAGATTGTGTATATACATATATATATATATAGGTAATACAACATTGCAAATCAACTTCACTTCAATAAAATAAATTGAAAATGATAAATGAATGAGGGAACTAAATCTCTAAAACTGTATTTTCAGCCTGAAGTCTTTCTTAGTCCACCTATTAAATTCTTCAGTAAGATCCCCTTTACATAGTCCTCCTTTAAGTTTTCTTTCATTCCTGCCAAGGAGCAGTTAGTCCTGCTCCACATTTGGTGCTTTCTTTCTCGCAACATTTTTAAAAATGGCATTTCTACTGTGTTGTAATTGTCTGTTTACATATCATCCATACAGATGATGAGCTACCACCTAGTAGATCCTCTATAAACCCAAGATGAAAGTCCCTGATAACACAATCTCCCTGCGCCTGCCAACACCCCACACCTCTAGACACACTTGCGCCTAGAAATCCTAAGTCTCCAGGTGGCAAATGTATCACCCTGCAATGATTGCCCTCACATTTAAGTCTCCAATCACAGTCTCTTCTGAAAATCCCACACATTTTCAACTATCAAACTGACATTTGCACTAGAATGCAAATAGGCTCTGAAATATAACCTATAGCATATTATCAGGGTAAGAATGGCTCCTCGGTTGTTAAGAGAGAGTTGAAAAGATAACCCCCCACCCATGTGTCAACGTCAGATGAGTAATGCAATTTCATAAAGTGGGGTTCAAGGAAAGATAAAAGGGAGCTTAAGACTGTGGAACTTGAAGAGCAAATGGTTTGTTTAAAGGGGAAAGCCACTTCTCATCTTCTGCTGATTGTTGCCATGTGGGAATGTGGTCCAGTAATGTTACAGCTTCTAATTCTCAAGAGATGCTTTAAAAAGTCTTGATTAATATATTAAAGACAGGCCAGAGACAGAAAGGGAAGAGGGAGGGGAAGAAAGGGTAAAAGAAAGTGAAAGAAAAACAAAGATGGGCAGAGAATAGGAAAAGAAATGATAACAAGAAGGAAAACATCTACAGATTGATAGGCATTAGATAAAGATGTGTGCAGACTCAGGCAATTAGGACAAATTAGTTGCTCAGTCATGTCTGACTCTGCAACCCCATGGACTGTGGCCCACCAGGCTCCTCTGTCCATGGGGAGTTTCCTGGCAAGAATACTGGAATGGGTTGCCATGCCCTCCTCTAGGGGATCTTGCCAACCCAGGCATTAAAACAGGGTCCCTTGCATTGCAGGTAAATTCTTTATCAGCTGAGCTACCAGGGAAGCCCCAGTAAATACTCATAAGCCCTTATGATTGTGTATATTTGAGGATAGCCCAATAGGAGAAAAAGTTTAATAATAGTAAATATAAAGTTGGTTAGATTTCTGACTCAGATTCAACTAAATATACTGAGAGTTGATATGGGTCATGAAACATGCTAAATTATTTTCTTAATATTTTAAATTATCATCAAAGTAATAAATGCACATAGCTAAAAAGTCAAATTGTTTTATGAGGTTTACTCTGACTCCCCTTCTTGCATTTCATATTCCATAGAAGCAAATATAACTTTAATTTTATGCATATCTTTAAATTACATTATTATATTGCTACTTATTGTTTTTTAGTTTATGGTGTTATCTATTTCCTTCCAACCATGGAAGGTGAGGATATAATTCCCACACAAATTCCAGAATCCCCTAAACATAAACAATCACAATTCCCATGGTTCACATCCACCCAATGTGCTTTTATCCCTAATATTGTTAGTTCAATATTGTTTTCATGATTGTTTGACTGTGGGAAATCCATTTCTGTCTAGCCATGTAGAATTTTATACTTTTTCTTTCTTACCAAATTATTTGTTTTTCCTTAAGTTAGTAAAACCTAAGCCTTTCTATTTACTTAGTTTTCTAGGCAGTACTTTTAAATTCAATTTCAAACTCTCCCATTTGTCTATATTTCCCCTCAATATTTTCAAATATATCAGAATTATCTAGTTTTGTATCTTGAGGACATCTCTCTGACTCTCTGCTTCTTCCTCAAACACACCTTTGCTCTCTGTCTTTAGTGGATAGATGTCATTCTGGAATTTCTCATCGCTTTCATGCTATTTTCTCTTCCCCTGACCTGTCCCTGCTTTCTTCCCTTGAATTGGATTGTGCAATTCCAGAATCCCATTTTTCCTCTCTCTTGAATTACTCCTTATTTTCATGGAATATATCCAGAAGCTTCTTAGAAAAGAGTATTTATAAGGAGGTAAAATATTTTAGTCCTAGCATGTATATGTATTAAAAAAACATTATTTTACCCACAAAACTAATACATTTGGCTATATGTAGAATTATAAATTAGTAACAATTTTTCCTGAGAATTCTTGGTGTTGCCCTATTCTCTCCTAGCTACAGGGCTCGTGTTGCTGCTAAGTCGCTTCAGTCGTGTCCGACTCTGTATGACCCCATAGACGGAAGCCCACCAGGCTCCCCCGTCCCTGGGATTCTCCAGGCAAGAACACTGGACTGGGTTGCCATTTCCTTCTCCAATGCATGAAAGTGAAAAGTGAAAGTGAAGTCGCTCAGTCATGTCCGACTCTTAGCAACCGCATGGACTGCAGCCTGCCAGGCTCCTCCGTCCATGGGATTTTTCCAGGCAACAGTACTGGAATGGGATGCCATTGCCTTCTCCAGGGCTCATGTTGAGACATCTCAAAATTGTTTGGATTTCTGAACTTGTATATACCATTTGTTTCCTTTCCTGCCTTTGGAATATTTTAGAATTTTCCATTTTCCAGTTACCTGAAACATTATAATGTGTTCCTTGATATAGGTCAACTTCATCTATTACGTTGGTCCATAAACAGAGACTTCTCATCAGGAAAAATATATCTCAGATAATTCCCCCTCTCTTTCTGATTCCATTTACAAACACTGCTTTAATTTGGCTTTGGGCCTCCTGGGCACATTTTATTTTTTCCTCCTCCTTTGTAATTTGTTCTTCTCTCTGAAATTTTCTTATATTTATCTTCCCACTCCTTACTGAGTTTTTCACGGCTTTAATTTCTGAAGGTGCGTTTCACTTTCCTAACTGTTTTTCAGCACTTCTCATAGAACGTCGTGCTGTGATGGAAATGTTCTGTAACATGCGTTACTCCATATAGTAACCAATAGGCAGAGAATGTTTAATATTATTTAAAGTTACTCATTTAAACTCAATAACCATTTGGGGCTAAGGCTACTATGTTGAGGCAGCCTATTTTGTGCCTTATATTCATAAGAAATAATAACTAAAGATGTTATAAACTTTTCATTTTCCTTCTTTCCTCAAATTGGCTTATTTCTGTTTGTGTTTGTCTTCCACATGAGAACATACTTTTTTATGTTTAGTAACCCAACATTAGTATCTTCAGGTGTTTCTCTTGATCTAGATCATTTCACCTGAGAAAAAAATTCCAAGAACCAGCTTGAAGTACAAACTAGCTATCTGGATTCTGAGAATCAAGCGGGGGAGGAGGGCTGGATTTCAGCTCAATTTTGTTAGGAAAATTTTCACCATTTTCATTGTAGAATCAACATCCCCAAGCACAGACACACTTATTTTACCCAGTCTAAAGAAATCATCAATCTTCTGTTTTGACGGGAAGGAAAAGAATGAACCAGTGTTGTCTGGTTACATGGCCTCAAGGACAAGACATGGGATCTAGCCACTTAAAGAGGTTTTCAACTAAGTCTATGCTTTCAACTATCCCTACTCCTACTTTCAGGGTTCCCATTTATTGGAAATTCTTGAGTAATTTGAGACCTCTGCTACAAACAAAATTGCTTTTCAATTTTTCCACCAATGGCTTATATCAACGAAATCAGTTTCTACTCATTGTCTATTTTCCAGCTGCTGTTTTTCTTTCTTTCTACTTTCTTTATCCTCAACAATTTGTGCTTCAAACACGTGAGCAATTTGGCAAAAGCCACATGGCTCTTACTCTCATCCGTCTGCATCATGGTTTCTGGCCACGCACCTGGCAGAGAAGATCATACAATACAAATGATAATAAAATTATAGATTAAAACAATGTAACAGGGACAATGCAGAGTGAGAGTCTCTGATGTGGAGATGCTAATTTGGTAGTCTGTTTCTCTTTAAATATTGTGTTCAAGAGGCTGCCAAAATTAGCAAAACGATTACTAGACACTTATGGTGCTTCCACTTGGGTGGGCAGTACTTTTTTGCACACTCTTAGGTGTGCCATGAAGCTCGGGCACAGACCCTTCCTTCCTAACCTACAGGCAGCATAATGTCGAGGCATTATTTTTTGTTATTTTTGTTTACTATTAGGTGACTTTTTGCGACTATTATTTCCTTAATTTGGTTAGCCAGGCCTGTGATTTTGTTTTCCTACCCCACTTTGCTGACAGTCTTGTGGGAGGAAGTGAAAACACTGTGAGTGGCGTGTTTATTTATGCACCTCATCCTGGATGACTCTGTGACAAGCGGCGGGGATATATTTTTTCAAGCACTTTCTGCGTCACTTGTCAGCTTATTATAAGGTGGTTGAGTTTACCGCATTTTTAGCTATATTTGAATGCCTAATAATCCCACAGCACATTAACTATAATTTGTGAATTATATCCATCTTCTAAGAGTACATTGCTTTATATCTCTTAGTAAAACGATTCATGTGAATCTACCCACATGAGAAAGCTTCTGAGATTTTATTACCAGGAAGACGATTATACTCATCCTCATTTGGCATTTTCAAGCTCCTCTGGAAATATTTTACCATGTCTTTTATCCCTTTCTATCTCAACATGTCAGTCCTCTGGGACAGGCCTTGTGACTTCTCAAAATCATGGCGGTCTAGCTGTCACCTCAAATTCTGCATGTATAAAACTAAGCTCATTATCTGTACCCCTTTTGACCCCCTGTTCAAAACTGGTCCCCCTGGGATAACTCCCTCAGTTAATGGAAGCTCCATGCTTCCTGTTACCTTAGACAGAATTCTTTGTGTCATCTTCGGCTCTCTCTAATGTCTCATTCCAATGAATCATCACCAAATTCTGTCATTCCTACCTGAGAAATATATTTCATGCTGTCTCCTGCTCAGTCAAAGCATAAGGTCTAATATTTTCTGTCCTGTATTACTGCTAAGTTCTCCTTTATGGTCTTTTCCCCACCTAACTTGACTTTCTACATTAGTGCCATAAAGAGTAATTCATTACTGAAAAGTATGGAAACATCAAAGAAAATAATAGAAAGTAAAAGTAAACATTACCCATAGTCTATTACCAGAAGTAATCACTGTTGCAATTTTAGGACATATCCTTGCAGATAAATGCAAATATAACTATAAATGATGATATAGATCTGCATGGAACACCATGGAACACCAGTGATGTACATGTATTTGTGTTATATTTTATTGCATTATACATTATTGGATTCCTATAAACTCTTTATACTTTGAATTGGCTAAATTTAAATTATTAGTGATGTTTACAGAATCCATATTTTTTTGCTTAAAAAGCTTCAATGCTGTCTCATTAACAAGAATACATTCTAAGACTCAGCAAGTAATTAGACTCTGCAGAACTGGCTCGACTTTCTTCTCTGACCTCATTTTCTATGACATCTATTTAATCCCATGGGTCTACTTGCTGTTCTTCTAAAACAAGTCACCCACTCTGGGGCCTTGGTATCTTCGATAGTTTGGACTCCCAGTCTGACATTTTTCAGAGATGTGACCTGCCTGTCTGACCCCTGACATTTTCACTCATCAGAATTCGACTTGGGTTCTAAATAGTTATTCAAAGTTTACCTCTTTTGAGAAAGTTCTACTCATTTCCCCTATTAAATGATTTACCTTCCTTAAGAATTTTCACACGTCTTTTGAGCAGGAATGTATCATACATGTGTTTCCTTGTGGAATACACCAGAAGCCTTAAAGTCATAAGGACCAAGACTCAACTCTTAATTCTGTATCTTACTAATTTGGTAATATTATTTAATTTCTCTGAGCCTTAGATAGGGGCCTATTGTTATCATTAAATGTTGGGAAAATGGAGGGGAGCAGAGTAAGGTTTTACCCAGCGTCACACAACAGATTGGAGCTGGGACTGGCAATCACCATCTGACGTCAAAGCCTATACTCCTGACTGTCATGGCACATCAGTTCTCTAGTTTTTCTCTCCTAAAAGAAACTAGTAGAGATGCTGCTTATGGATTATCACTTCTCACTTCTCCAGTGAGTGTGAAGACTATGATGTTAAAACACTGTTTTGTTTTCCTAGGGTTACTATAAACTAAGTGGTTTATAATAACAGAAATGCATTTTTTTTTCATAATTCTAGAAGCTAGAGGTTCAAAATGAAGATTCTAGCAAGGCCATACTTTCTTTGAAGGGTCTAGGGTGATATTTTTCTTTGCCTCCTCATGGTTGGCACTCCTTGACTTGTCCTTCCCATCTCTGTTCCATGACCCTCTTCTCTCTACACCTTTATATGGCCTTTTCATAAGGATGCCAGTTAATGGATTTAGGGCCCACTCTAATCCAGTGTGACCACATCTTAACTTGATTATGTCTTCAAAGACCTATTTTCAAATAAGATCATATTCACAGGTATTGAGGGTTAAGACTTGAATAAACCTTTATTGTGATCATAGGTACTGGTTAAAGGTGCTGATATACATATATATATATATATCCCGTCATATAATGCTTTGTTATGATTGATTCATTTGCTAAGATCACATTTCCAGGCAATTGGTGTGTTCCTATAACAATTCAACTAGATGCTAGAACAAATACTAGTATGCTAGTCTTGTTGGTAATTAATAGGCATTGGCAGTAGTCAGGATTTTTTTCACAGTTTGTCATAGAAAAATGTACTAATTACAAATTTGACATCATTTCTAATAGACATGTAGCCAGTGATCATAATGATAGAAAGTTAGGGAAGATGCACACAAAGGAAATGGACAGTAGATACATATTCAACTTATCAAGAACAATCTGTGCTTCGTTGCTTAGCCATGTCTGACTCTCTGTGACCCTTTGGACTATAGACTGCCAGGCTCCACTGTCCATAGCATGTCCCAGGAAAGAAAACTTGAGTGTGTGCCACTTCCTTCTCCAGAAGAATAATATACTGGAATCTTAAATTTTATATATTTATTGTTCACATAATATACCAATGATGGGTGTATATTTTCTCTAAGATTTCTTACATTGTTTCTCAGCTACACATTTTGTGTAGGAAAAGGAGTACATCAAGGCTATATATTGTCACCCTGTTTATTTAACTTATAGTACATCATGAGAAACGTTGGGCTGGAAGAAGCACAAGCTGGAATCAAAATTGCTGGGAGAAATATCAATAACCTCAGATATGCAAGTGACACCATCCTTACGGCAGAAAGTGCAGAAGAACTAAAGAGCCTCTTGATGAAAGTGAAAGAGAAGAGTGAAAAAGTTGTCTTAAAGCTCAACATTCAGAGAACTAAGATCATGGCATCTGGTCCCATCACTTAATGGGAAATAGATGGGGAAACAGTGGAAACAGTGGCTGACTTTTGGGCTCTGAAAATCACTGCAGATGAAATTAAAAGATGCTTACTCCTTGGAAGGAAAGTTATGACCAACCTAGATAGCATATTCAAAAAGAGAGACATTACTTTGCCAACAAAGGTCCGTCTAGTCAAGGATATGGTTTTTCCAGTGGTCATGTATGGATGAGAGAGTTGGACTGTGAAGAAAGCTGAGTGCCAAAGAATTGATGCTTTTGAACTGTGGTGTTGGAGAAGACTCTCGAGAGTCCCTTGAACTGCAAGGAGATCCAACCAGTCCATTCTAAAGATCAGTCCTGGATGTTCATCAGAAGGACTGATGTTGAAGCTGAAACTCTAATACTTTGGCTACCTGATGTGAAGAGTTGATTCAATAGAAAAGACCCTGATGTTGGGAGGGATTGGGGGCCGGAGGAGAAGGGGACGACAGAGGATGAGATGGTTGGGTCATATCACTGACTCAAAAGACATGAGTTTGAGTGAACTCCGGGAGTTGGTGATGGACAGGGAGGCCTGGCATGCTGCAATTCATGGGGTCACGAAGAGTCGGACATGAAATTCATGGGGTTGCGAAGAGTCGGACATGACTGAGCAACTGAACTGAACTGAACTGAATATAGTTAGAGCTTCAGATTGCTGCAGGTTGGTTCAACTAGCATTTTTACCATGTATCTGGTATACTGTACATGTTCACAAAAGATGACAATTATATTACGTTGGTGTAAAAGTAATTGTGGTTTTGCACTGGTGAACTTTGCTCTTTGATGTTAGAATATATTCTTAAATACATGTGGTTAAATTATGTGTTACACATCATTTTAACTCACATTTCTCAGTTTGCTTTTTGCTAATGATTTACCACTTGCTGTTTATTTTATATTTATTTTAGACTAGGGAAATGATGTTAGACAAAAATCAAATTTGAGTGATTTTCATATTTGAGTTCAAAATGGGCCTTAAAGCAGTGAAGACAAATTGCAACATCAACAATTCATTTGGCCCAGGAACTGCTAGAATTTTTAGTGCAGTGGTCATTCAAGAAGTTTGCAAAGGAGACAAGAGCCTTGACGATGAGGAGTATAGTGACCAGCCATTGGAAGTTGACAACAACTAACTGAGAGGATCATCAAAGCTGATTCTTTTAAAACTACATGAGAAGTTGCCAAAGAACTCATTGTACAGTACTTTAGCATTTGAAGCAAATTGGAAAGGTGAAAAAACTTGGTAAGTGGGTGCCTGATGAAAGCGAATGTCACTCAGTCATGTCTGACTCTTCGTGACCCCACGGACTATACAATTCATGGAATTCTTCAGGGCAGAATGCTGGAGTGGGTCGCCATGCCCTCCTCCAGGGGATCTTCCCAACCCAGGGATGGAACCCAGGTCTCACACATTGCAGGTGGCTTCTTAGCCAGCTGAGCCCCCAGGGAAGCCCAGGGCGCCTGATGAGCTGACTGAAAATCAAAACATTTTCATTTTGAAGTGTCATCTTCTCTTATTTTATGCAACAAAATGGACAATTTCTTGATCAGATTGTGATGTGTGATGAAAAATGCATTTTATCCAATGACTGGCAATGACCAACTCAGTAGCTGAACTGAAAAGATGCTCCAAGTTTAGTTCAGTTCAGTTTAGTCGCTCAGTCATGTCCGACGCTTTGCGACCCCATGAATCGCAGCACGCCAGGCCTCCCTGTCCATCACCAACTCCCAGAGTTCACTCAGACTCACACCCATCGAGTCGGTGATGCCATCCAGCCATCTCTTCCTCGGTTGTCCCCTTCTCCTCCTGCCCCCAATCCCTCCCAGCATCACAGTCTTTTCCAATGAGTCAACTCTTTGCAGGAGGTGGCCAAAGTACTGGAGTTTCAGCTTTGGCATCATTCCTTCCAAAGAAATTCCAGGGCTGATCTCCTTCAGAATAAGCACTTCCCAAAGCCAAACTTCCACCAAAAAGTGGTCATGGTCAACATTTGGTGGTCTGCTACTGGCCCGATACACTACAGCTTTCTGAATCCCAGTGAAACCATCACATCTGAGAAGCAGGCTCAGCAAATCAATGAGATATACTGAAAACTGCAATGCCTGCAGCTGGCATTGGTTAACAGAAAGAGCCAGATTCTTCTCTGCAACAATGCCTGACCACACGTCGCACAACCAATGCTTCAAAAGTTGAACAAATTGGGCTATGAAGTTTTGCCTCTGCCGTATTCACCTGACATCTAGCCAACCAACTGCCAAGATTCTTCAAGCATCTTGACAACTTTTTCACAGAGAAAAAAACTTACACAATCAGCAAGAAGCAGAAAATCCTTTTCAAGAGTTTGTCACATCCCAAAGTATAGATTTTTATGCTCTAGGTATAAATGAATTTATTTCTCATTGGCCAAAATATTTTGATTGTAATGGTTCCTATTTTGATTAATAAAGATGGTTTTGAGCCTAAGTATAATGATTTAAAATTCACAGGCTGAAACTATAATTATGCTTGCACCAACCTAATAAATGCATGCATTGTTTATGTTTTTCTGATGGCCACACACACATACAGAGAAATTTTGATGACTGTCTCATAAAGATATTTAACATTTGTGGCTAACTGCCCTGGTTATCTTCCTCCTGAGAGAGTTGTTCCCCAGTCCCACAAATCCACTGTGTCCTCCTGCCTCCCTGCCTTCACTCAGTCATTGCCACCCGCTAAAATTGTATGTACTTTTAGAGCACAGACAAAATGATACATCACCTATGAAGACCGTCATGAGAATTTACCACTCCATTTTTCTCCTCCTCCTAGATGATTCTTTTTCTACCTGGATATAACAGCTATTTTGTTCTGCCTTAGTTCCAACGGGGCTCATCACGGGATTAGTAATTGCCTATAGTGTCTGCTGCTGCTGCTACTGCTAAGTCACTTCAGTTGTGTCTGACTCTGTGCGACTGCACAGATGGCAGCCCACCAGGCTCCACCATCCCTGGGATTCTCAATGGCAGCCCACTCCAGTACTCTTGCCTGGAAAATCCCATGGATGGAGGAGCCTGGTAGGCTGCAGTCCATGGGGTCGAGAAGAGTTGGGCACGACTGAGTGACTTCACTTTCACTTTTCACTTTCATGCATTGGAGAAGGAAATGGCAACCCACTCCAGTATTCTTGCCTGGAGAATCCCAGGGAGAGAGGAGCCTGGTGGGCTGCCATCTATGGGGTCACACAGAGTCGGACACGACTGAAGCGACTTAGCAGTAGCATAGTGTCTAGGACAGAGCTCAACACATACTTATTTCCTCTCCACTCCCACCCAAGAAAGAGTTCTGATTTTTTAAGTTAATAAAAGGACAAATTGGGCCAGGGTTAGGAGTGAAGGTAGGGGGTGGGGTTGAATGCCTACCATGTTCTAGGCACAGTACAAGATTCCGGGGCTAAATAAAGATGAGTAAGACAATGCCCCTGATTCCAGGGAAATGATAGTCATGTGTCAAACTGCTAAGGTAATTGACATAACAGAATCTAAAAGCAGGTCAAAAGCCTGCACACATAGCATTCTATGGTAATCAGGTCAGAGGCACCCATGAGGAGCACCTACACCAGACCAAGACTATCAAACTGCAAGAGAATCTCAAACAACACTGAAACAGTGAGCTTGGAACAAGGGAGGGAAAGTGGATAAAAAACATTGCAACATTCCAAGCACAGTGAACCAAGGACAGAGAGGCAAGGCAGATATAAAAGAGTGTTTGAAAACTGAAAGGTCATTGCAAAGGAGGCCTGGTGACTTAATGTCATCTCAATACAAAAGCACAGAACTCACTATGCTCTGATTATCATTGACCTATAGGGTGTGTGCGTCTGCATATGTGTGTAGGGCAGTGGGGGACATGCTTCCTGATGATTCTGCGTTTAAAGTACAAGTCCACCGGAGAGTGGTAGGGCCAAAAGTTCATTACGGATATTTTTTTAAACCACAAAAACAGTCTATCGGAAAGATTTCTGTCAGGCATCTGCCATCTCTAGTAACTTTCTGGAATGGTTACAAAAATGCATATCCAAGTCATAAAGATTTAACGAAGTATTCTCTTGCCATTTATAGTAATGATACCAAATGACAAGTTCAAATTACTTGTTGTGATTACTCTTCATCTGGGCAAAACACATGTTGTAACGTATTCGCAGGATGCAATTACATCGACTGCAATGACATAGAATGGCAACACTGGAAAGAGAGCTAATCACATACAATACACACACTGTTTAGATTTCTTTCCAATTTTTTTTTTTTTTTTTGTATTGCAATCTGTTCACCATTTGGACTAATCATTAACTCTCTCTGTCTTTTTTTTCTGTAATGTGGAAAGTATCGGCTGAATTAGATAAGCACCAAAAGAATGTTAATACAATGAACATAATGTATGCTCTATATTCTCAAATTTAGATGATAATTTAAGAAAGACAATGACTGTACCATGTTCATGAGATATATTATCAGAAAACTTGTAGATTTTGATTTTATGATGATCATAGAGGGAGAAAACCTACTGTAATGACAAACAATAGATGTTTTCAAAGATATTCTTCATGCAGAGTCTTAACAATTCTATCCTGGGTACTTTATTTAACAAATAATTTGAGATATTACATTTTTTGTGTCAATAAAAGGACATGGCGAACCACATTTAAAATATTCTATAAGCTTTTGTTTCCTCTTTTTGGCCTCCATAATTCTTCCTTTTCTTCTCAACTTACTGCCTCTTTGGGGATAGCTCATCTACTGTAGCTTTAATTTCCAATCTTAATTTCTAAACTATACCCCTTTTTTCAGCACAATGCCTACACCTTTGACCACTAAGTAGACTTTCTACCTGCATGTCTTCAAAGTCATTATGGGAAATTTAGAATTCATCACTCGCCCTTCTCTCTCCTCTCCATCTTAAATTTCGCACACTGATGAACGTTCTCAATCATACTTACTGCATTTCTATCCAATCCAGAAACTTCTTAGTAATGCCTGAATTCTCTGTCCTATCTGCACCAAATAGGACACAAAGATTGTTAGTGATGCTTTGTGTTTATTGTCTTTTTCCACTTTCTGTTTTTTATGGCCTTAATTCAGGTCTCAATTCAGGTCTTTATCATAGTTTCTCAGGACATTACGACATAAAATACACGTTTGAGTGAAGTTATTGTTCCACTTACATACTTACCTTCTCTAATGATATTTTTATCAACCGCATTCTAAAGTTAGAAAACTAGCAGTCATATTAGATACCTCCCATTCTCTTCTCCATCATGTGTAATCTGTAAACAAATATGGTGACCTATTCAATATCCCTAGTATCTATTCATGTCTGCTTCCTTAATACAAGTTCTTATTGCCTATCACATACTATTGCAGTGAATACTAACCGGTCTTTCTACCTTCACCCATAAACTCTTCTGCCAACTCGCTAAAGTAAGAACTGGATTGTATAGGGACACAGTTCTTTTTTTTTTTTTTTTCTTTTTTAAATGATCACAAATAGATAAGAACTGTGCGCTTTCAAAAATCAAAGAAATTATCTAGGGAAAATGACCTGGGACTCTGCATTAGTATTTTTCAAAAGGTCCTTGAGTAACTTTTGTGTCTAGTCTTGACAGAGAAATAGTATCACTATTAAGAAAAATTCACTTCAATGCTAAAAAGGTCAGTTCATCAAGGGACATGCAAAAATGTGTAAGTACCTTAAAATAGAACTTAAAAAGTCATGAAACAGTGGCAAAATCTGGAAAAAGTACATAGCGTCACATAATTATAACTGGGAACTTTAAAAAATTCTCTTTTAGTAATTGATATAACTAGTAGCATCCAAAATTCAGTAAAATTAGAGAAAATTTGAACCAAAACACCATCATTGAACAGTATTTGGTGATGCTTATTTTTATAGAACATTTTATTCAATAATAGCAAATATGTGCTATTTTTTTTCCAAGAACACATGAATCATTAGCCGAAAGAGGTCATATGCTAATGAACAGCTTACTTAAAGGACTGAGTTGACATAGAATATGTTCTCTGATCACAACAAAATTAAATAAAAAATCAAAACCAAAAGACATTTTATAAAACTACTATTATTCACAAATAATGCAGCATATTTCTAAATATCCTACGGTACAAGAAAGAAATCACAATGGAAATTAGAAAATATTCTCAATGCAATGGAAATGAAACAACCTATCAAAATTTGTGGCATTCAACTAAAGCAAGGTTTATTTGAAACGTTGCTTCTACTAAAATCACAGAAAGGTGTCAAATCAAAGAAATATACTTCATTGGAAAATATAGAAGAATAGATCCATTTAAACCCAAAATAAGTACACAGAAGTAAAATCAATACCCAGAAATCAATAAGTAGAACATGGAAACCCAATAGAAAAGCAATTATATCTGGAAAATATCTATAAATTGAAAGAAGAATAATAAGTAAAGTGGCCAACCCAAACAGAGAAAACACAAATAACCAATATCAAGAATGAAAAAAAGATATCACTGCTGGATTTATAGGGATATTGAAGAGATATCAAGGTATTTTTTATCAAATTTATGCCAATAATTTTTTAAAAATCTTAGAAGAAATAAAGTTTTCTTAAAAGATACAACTTGCCAAAATTGACATATAAAGAAACAGTAAACTAAAGCAGCATGGTTTTAAGTTAAAATAAATCAATTTATAATTAAACTATTCTCCAGAAAGAAAACTGCAAGTAATTTCAAAGGTGAATTTTATCATATATTTAAGGAAGAAAAATATCAACAAGTTTACTCAAATGTTTCAGAAAATGAAGGAATAGTTTGCCAACTCTATTCCTGAGTCAGTACCACACCGATATCAACATTCAAAGATAGACAGGCACATAGATGCACCTATCTATGTCCAAAGAATGACATTCTTCATAGACATAGGTGAAAAAAATCTTTGAAAAATAATTAGCATATTAAATCCAGATCATGGAATTAGTAGACAAGGATAATAAAATAGCTATTTTAAGTACAAATATCCAAGAAGGTAGAGGAAAGCTAGAGCATGATGAGAGAAAGGCAAGATATTAAACAAGGACTCAAACTTTCCAGAAAAGAAATATCTCAAATGAAAAATTCATTGGATAGCTAGATGGCATAAACTTCCAATCTAATAATGTAGAAAAACCCAGTGACATAGCAATAGAAATAGTCTACCCTGAAGTACAAAATTAGAAACAAAATCATTAAAATAAAGTTAACAGAGAACAGGTCAATTGTGGGGCAATACTGACTAAACTCATACATGGAGTCCCAGAAGGAAAGAGAAGGGTGGACAGAAAAGCTGTCAAAATTCAACTTTTATTCCTTTTAAAATTCTTGGTAAACTAGAATTTGAAATAAAATTTCTTAATCTGATAATGGGCATTTTTAATAATCTCATAATAACATTATATGTAATAGTGACAGTATGAATATGTTCTCTTATGATTTCTTTTTTTCTCTTATGATTTCTTATCCACATTTCTATTTAAATTAATAGATTCCAAGCCAGTACAATACAGTAAGAAAAATAAAGCCATGAGAAATTTAAATATCTGCAGATGATATGACTAGGCAAATAGAAATTGATAAGAAATCTACCAAAAATACTCATTTGAGGAGTAGTATGTAAATTTAGCAATATCATAGAATAACAGGCTAATTTACAAAGATCAGCTGAATACCTATAAGTGACTAAGAGCAAAATTGAAAATAATTATTTAAAATAGCATTATCAAAAACTACTTAGAAATCAATTTACCAAAATATATGAAAACTTTACAACATGCCTACTATATTCTGTTCAGATAAATGTTAAAAGACTGAAATATATCACAAGTATATCAAGTTTATAAACTACCTTAATAAGATTGCATAATGATGATGCCACTTATTCCTAATTTGAGCTGTATCTATAGCTGTGTCTATTTATGTAATATCAATCAAAATGTCAGCAGGAACTCTTATAATGGTCAACAATAGATTCTAAAATTTATATGCAAAAGATCTAAAGTTTTTTAAATTATATATTTTTAAATGTTAAAAAATAATTATATTAATTCTTTGTTAAACTAATAATGCTAATTTCCAAGCATTATATTTATCAAGGCACTGGAGAGATTGGCAGAAAGAATCAAATCAATCAACAGAACTAAAGACTATAGATAAGCAACACTTATACAGATAATTCATTTCCTGCAAAGTCATCAAAGCAGATCAATGAGGTAAAGGAAAATCTTTTCCACAAATGGCACCAGTACTTGAAATGGGCATCCACAGAAGATGGACAAAGATAATTTTGACATTTACCTCATAGTACACACAAAAATATTCTGAGATTAATCACATGTTTAAACATAAAAGCTTAAATTCTAGAAAAATGCATAAGAGAATATCTCTGCAACCCAGGGATGTGCAAATATTTTAGATTAAAACATTAAACACTAACCATTAAAAATAAATGTATATATTAGTCTTTATCAAAATTAAAACTTTTGTCATAAGGCACTGTAAAGTAGGTAACTCATAAACTGAGAAACTATTCACAGAACGTATTTTATAAAGGACTTGTATCTATCATATATAAAGAACTCCTACAACTAAGTTATAAAAAAGCCAAACAATCCAATTAAAATGGACAAAACATTTGTACAAATCAATTAGCCATATAAATGGTCAATAAGCACAGGAAGAAATACGAAACATCACTAATCTTTAGGGAATGTAAATGAAAACCAAAAGATACCACTACCTATCTGTTAGAATGGTAAACATTTTTTTAAGTAAACACCAATGCTCAGAAAACATTTTTTCTAGTTTGCTAGTAAAAGTGTGAAAGTTATATCAGTGTGAAAAATATACTTAGTCCTGGGCTTCTGAAGTGACAATCCTAAATATTTATACAAAAGAAATGAAGATATTGACTGAGATGTATATGAGTGCACTGAAATTTTCATACAACACACATCAGCTCTGTACCACTTTTTGTCAAACAGAAGGGGATAAGTTGGAAGCACTGGCAGATTTTATTTTCCTAGGCTCCAAAATCACTGCAGATGGTGACTATAGCCATGAAATTAAAAGACACTTGCTCCATGGAAGGAAAGCTATGACAAATCCAGACAACATATTAAAAAGCAGAGGCATCACTTTGCTGACAAAGGTACAAATAGTTATGGTTTTTCCAGTAGGCATGTACAGATGTGAGAGTTGGACTGTGATCACTGAACACCAAAGAATTGCTGCTTTTGAATCATAGTACTGAAGAAGACTCTTTAGAGTCCCTAGGACCACAAAGAGATCAAACTAGTCAATCCTAAAGAAAATTAACCCTAAAGATACATTGGAAGGACTGAAGCTGAAGCTCCAATACTTTGGCCCCCTGATGTAAAGAGTAACTCATTGAAAAAGACCTTGATGCTGGGAAAGATTGAAGGCAAAAGGAGAAGGGGCAGCAGAGGAAGAGATGATTAAATAGCACCACCAACTCAGCGGACATGAATTTGAGCAAACTCTGGGAGACTGGAAGACAGAGGAGCCTCGCATCTTGCAGTAGTCCATGGGGTTGCTAAACGTTTGAACATGACTTAGTGACTGCCAAACAATAATAGTTCTTAAAATGCATTGTTAAAAACTCCCTTCTAAATAAAACTTTGGCATTGGGCTTCCCCAGTGATTCAGGGATATAGAAACCATCTGCAGTGCAGCAGCCACAGGAGATGAGGGTTCAATCCCTGGGTTGGGAAGATCCCCTGGAGGAGACAATGGCAACCCACTCCAGGATTCTTGCCTGAAGAATCCCATGGGCAGAGGAGCCTGGTGGGCTATAGTCCATGGGGTTGCAAAGAGTCAGACATGAGTGAAGCAACTTAGAATCAGGAGTAGCAACAGCTGTCCTTGTCTTGTCTAACTGTGATGGCTATCCATGTATCCTATCCAAGTGATTTATCTGAATGAGTTTAATTATTTGATCACCACTCTAGTTTAATTACAAGTCAGAAAGTGCCAAGAAATTAGGCTAAAGTCAAGGATTCCTGGCTTGATAGACTGTTGACTTCTATCTAATGAACTCTGTATTACACTTAAAGAGCAGGAAGAAATATTCTTAATTCTGTAAGAGCTAGTCATTTATCTGCTATTTCCAAGTAAGAGTGGATACCACAAGGAAGAACAGGAAATTCCCGTATCTTCAGAGATATTGTTGAGATACTATCCATCGTGTACAGAAATATACTATAAAATTGCCCTGTTTGGCTCGACGTACACAGAAACACACCAACACACACACAGACACTTGAGTGTTATTAGTCATTCTTCCCAGCATCCATTCCACTCCAAACGTTTTGACTAATTGTCATAGTAGTGTCCAATCTTATTGCCAGTGATTGTTTAGAAACTGACATATATCCCAATCCTGGTATAAGATATTTTATAAATTCTACTAGGGCTTGTGGAAAAAGAGCCATTATTCCTTAGACAGAGATACAGAAAGAGGCATGCATACATTACATTTGGACATGCATCAATCATCTTAGCATAGGGAACATAAAACTTACAATGAACAGGAAGAAAGGAGAGGTGGAAAGAACCTTGGACCTTAAAAGCATTGTTGCACTATGCATTGTGTTAAGATTAGCACTCCTGCTATCCCTGGTCTTGCAGTTCTGTAGTTGAGGTGATTAATTTTCTTATCTTCTAAGCTTGTTTAAGTCAGGTTTTCCTGTTACTTAAAACTGAAGGCATTGTAAGAGAGACACTAACACAGAGACACAACAGTTTAGATAGTAGCTACATTTTGAATTGGTGGGCTTTTGCAAGCCAGCACAATGTCTCAGACTTCATGTACCTGACCCTTTCCTTTCCTTTTCTTGCTGTCGAAGGGCAGAGCGGTACAATAAAAAAGGATAGGAGTTTTGAATGACAAAAATTTGTGCTGGGCTTGGTGTTGTCATAAACTGACTTGTATGACCTTGGAAAATAACCATGCTGAATCTCAGCTGTTCCTTTTGGAAACTTTTGTGGAACTTCCATAGAGATTAATGGCATAGTACATGTAAGGTATTTACACAAGCTCTGGCAAACATAAGGTATTTAAAGTGAATTGGCTGCTATTAACATAAGGAGGAAAATCACATCAATGTTCTGGCAGCTGACTCATCAATTGGGCTTTAAATAAAATAGCATATTTATAAGTTGGGATTGATCTGCTCATCTTTGTGGGCAGGAATAGAATACTTGACATAGTGGGTGGGGTTAGAAATAGCCAAGCAAGTAGAAGAATCAAATAGTAACAGCAATACTAACAAACACCGCCTTCCATATATGAGTATCTGAGCTGTGTATGAGCACTCACCTCACTAAACATATGAGAAAATCAAAAGCTCAAGTAGTAACGGAGTTCAGCCAAGATCACAGAGCAGAATCACATGTGGCAGAATCATCACTTACTTCAGGCACTCTGGCTGTAAACCCCTTGTTCAAAACTTAATCCAGGTTGCTGTTTGTGCATATTTTATTAGAGGCTAACCCTAGCCAACATGCTCATCAATGGGAAGCTTTCCCAACTACTCTCAGTATCATCAAGAAAATTGTCCTTCCATAAAGATAACTTAAGCTAAATGAAACAGTGTGTGTGTGCTATGTAAAAAAGCGATAACTTAGTCCCTAGTGGCTCAGATGGTAAAATGTCTGTCTACAGTGCAGGAGACCCGGGTTCGATCCCTGGGTTGGGAAGATCCCCTGGAGAAGGAAATGGCAGCCTACTCCAGTATTCTTGCCTGGAAAATCCCATGGACCGCAGAGCCTGGTAGGTTACCATCCACGGGGTTGCAAAGAGTCGGACACGACTGAGCGACTTCACTCACTCACTCGATAAAATATACATGGAAGAAAAGACTTCCCACCTGATCTCAGATGACTAGAAATACACAACTGGTAGCCATTTAAGGTTTTACTCTTGCAGAACAACATCTGTGCCTGCGTGTGTGTGTGTGCTGAGTCACTTCAGCCGTGTTAGACTCCTTTGCAACCCTGTGGACAGTAGCCTGCCAGGCTCCTCTGTCCATGGGATTCTTCAGGCAAGACTACTGGAGTGGGTTGCCATGCCCTCCTCCAGGGGATCTTTCCAAGCCAGAGATGGGACCTGAATCTCGTCTATCTCCTGCATTGGCAGGTGGGTTCTCTACCACTAGGGCCACCTGGGAAGCCCAGAACAACCTCTGCTGACACTTAAAAATATTGAAATAAAGGTCACTTCTTTTCTCCTAAGCTCCGTGTGTGTGCACTTAGGTTACCTTGTGTTCTCACAGACATATAGGCATTCATTTACCAAAACAAAATTGGGCAAGTGTCAGTCTTTTCAGGTCTGATGTGAAATTTATTGATCACATTTCCATATCCATAAAAATAGAACACATCATATGATTATGTATTCTGAGTCTATATCAGTTAAAGAAACAGCAAGAAGACCTTCAATCAGATTGTACACTGGGGAGGTGCATTTTAGTATCAAGGAGGCATTATTATTAAGCTCTAGAGTTTGGCTGCGTCAGTTCTTTCACTAAAGAACTCTTTTGCTCAGCCGTTGCTGAATTGAGAGCCTTCTAATCACAAAGGCATTCTAAGATAGTCACAGAGGGCTTATTTGTCTTAAACTTTTCCTCAGGGGAAAGAAAATGAACTCCCGTTGACCCTTTTAATCACTTGGGTCAAATCAGAACTATTGTCAAAGTGGCTTCGAGTCTTCATTATTTTTAAAATGTATGCCAGAGAAGAAACTTTAAGCTTCCAATAATCAGACCTTGTTATAGATTTTCCCTAACAAATGTTCACCCAGAAAGAATGATTGGAGAGTTTTCTTTGTAAAGTGTGCCATTGAGGATCATGCTATAGGATTCAATGGTGGGCTTTAACTGCCTTCTTTAATACATCATATGCTTTAACTCTCGGTTGTGATAAAATTGAAACAAACCTTTTTAATCTGATTTCAGAAGGCAGAGTTCATTAATTCCCTAGCCTGCTTACTCTAGAAATTCCACTTGGGTGTATTTCTCGCACTGGTAAAATTCACTCATTCATTCAGTCATAAGAGCTAGTTAGGAATCATACATATAGGTGCTTAGTCCACTAATTAAAAGTTAGAAAAAAGAACTTTAGAAAGTTGAAAAGGGGATTTGGCTCAGAGACAGAATGTGAGTTGCAATGACTTCCTATTAAGCACATTCATTCTGTTCTTCCCAAGAATAGAAAGACCACGTCAAGATAGCTACTATTACATAAAACTTCTATTCACAGGTAAAAATGTTCACATAAAGTTTCTCCTTTCTTTTCAAACTGTGTGCGTGTGTGTACGAATGTGCACTTGGTTTCCAAGCACTAACAGGCATGTGACTGCTTTCATTACTCAAAGCACTAAACAGAGTACTTCAAATGAAATAAACACTTGAAGAAGGAGTGGGGGGAAAAAAAACCTCTCTGTATTAAAGAAGATGCTATCTGCTGCAGGGCAGACAACAGTGACTGCAATAAATATTATTTACCTTGGCATCTCTCCCTGTCTTTCTCCTTTCCATCTACTTCTTCTACCCATCTTTATTGCCATTTCTTTCTTTGGACTTGGTTTATGTTCTGGATGTGGTTAAGTAAGAAAGTGTTAGTTGCTCAGTTGTGCCTGACTCTGCAACACCATGGACTGCAGCACACCAGGCTCCTGTGTCCATGAGATTTTCCAGGCAAGGATCCTGGAGTGGGTTGCCATTTCCTTCTCCAGGGGATCTTCCCGACCCAGGGATCGAACCCGGGTCTCTTGCACTGCAAGTGGATTCTTTACTGACTGAGCTACAAGGTTAAAGAGACAAAAAATGAAAAAAAAAAAAAAAATCTCGTCTCTAATCCCAGAAAGGAGATGCACATTAGCGCCTCTGGCTTTTCTGGCATGTCCCTGAACTCTTTAGGAGCGCTCCCATCATGCTTTTGAGTGGAATGAGTGTGGCAAGAAAGGAAATAGTATAAAGCCTTAATCATCTGACTGGTTTATTCAACTCACAACCAAGTCCTGTGCTAGAAAGTGAAGGCCAAGGAATTAGATGTGGTCCCAGTACTCATGAAACTCAGCCTGAAGAAGGATACAGATATAAAAATGACCACAAACATTTTAAGAGTGGTCATTATGTGCTAAACTCTAAGCACTTTGAAGTGTTAGTTGAAGTGTTAGTTGCTCAGTCGTGTCTGACTCTTTGTGACCCCATGGTCTGGGGCTCCTCTGTCCATGGAATTCTCCAGGAAAGGATAGTGGAGTGCGTTGCCATTCCCTTCACCAGGGGATCTTCCAGACTCAGGGATCAAGCCCAGGTCTCCCGCATTGCAGGCAGACTCTTTACTGCCCGAGCCACTGAGAAAGCTCATTAAAAATATGGAACACTTCATTAATTTGCACATCATTCTTACACAGGCGCCATGCTAATCTACTTATGTCCTTTCAGTGTTAGTATCTGTGTTGCCAAAGTGATATAAGCACTTTTTGTACTTTAAAATCATTTACTCTTAATGTATGGATGTGAGAGTTGGACTATAAAGAAAGCTGAGCGCCAAAGATTTGATGCTTTTGAACTGTAGTGTTGGAGAAGACTATTGAGAGTCCCTTGGACTGCAAGGAGATCCAACCAGTCCATCCTAAGGGAGATCAGTCCTGGGTATTCATTGGAAGGACTCACGTTGAAGCTGAAAGTCCAATACTTTGGCCACCTAATGCGAAGAGCTGACTCATTGGAAAAGACCCTGATGCTGGGAAAGATTGAGGGCAGGAAGAGAAGGGGACGATGGAGGATGAGGTGGTTGGATGGCATCACCAACTCAATGGAAATGGGTTTGGGTAGACTCCAAGAATTAGTGATGGACAGGGAGGCCTGGCGTGCTGCGGTTCATGGGGTTGCAAAGAGTCAGACATGACTGAGCGACTGAACTGAATTGACTGACTCTTAATGTCAGTCTTAAGAGTTAGTGATACTACCATCCTCATGATACAGGAGAAAAGTAAGAGAGACAAGAGGTGCATGGAGTTCATATCACTGAAATAACTCCAAAGGCCACAAGATTAGTAAGGGAGGCAGCTATGATTTAAATCAAGGGACTCTTGTCCCAAGCTAGAGTGTCATATCACCTCCTTGTATATTGGCAGAAAACCTGGATGTTTCTGCCCATTGTCTCCATTGCAAACACACACACACACACACACACACAAACACACACACACACACACAAAATGTTAAGTTTCTCTTTCAGCTCACCATACTGGAGCTTTTTCAAAACCACTTGGATGAAGTGTGAAAAGTGAAAGTTTCCTTGGTCCTATCCATGGAATTCTCCAGGCAAGAATACTGGAATGGGTTGCCATTCCTTTCTCCAGGGGAGCTTCCCTATCCAGGGATGGAAACCAGGTCTTCTGCATTGCAGGTGGACTCATTACTGACTGAGCCACCACGGAAAAGCCCATCTTGTGAGGGGTTTTAACTGTGCAGGTCAATATAGTTTCTTCTTTCAGGTAGATGCATATAATTCAGCTTAACACATTGCTGTTGAATAAGCATCATGTGTAAAAACATCAAGAGTTAATTTTTGCTTGTTTTGCTTGTTTTGGGAAAAGCGAAAATACTAATAAAGTGAAACCTAAACATATAATCCAAGGTGGGACCTGGTATATACAAAAGGGACTTCAATACTGAAATAAGTAATGTGCTTTATAAGCAAAATTGACTATCCAGTAGCCAATTTTACTTTGCGTTTCCCTCAGTTTTAGAGCATTACTACTAATAAGATAGATTGAGGCTCCAGTTTTATAAAATGGGAAATGGAGAAATGATACAAATTTTCTCGTTACTAATACCTGAGGCCTGGCATGGTTATAATTCCACTGGGCTTGGAGTTAGGTGCTTTGGGTGCAAATTTGGGGCCAAGTTACTTAATATCCTTAAACCTCCATTTTATTGTCTGCAAAATGAAAAGAAGATAGCAATGCTTACCTACCGACTTACCTATAAAACTATTATAAATAGCAGCATGTGTTAATGTAAATAAAAGCAACAATGAAAACAACTTTCATAAGCTAGTGCATGATCCACAGGGATGGTTGAGTTCAGTTCAGTTCAGTTCAGTTCAGTCCTCAGTCATGTCTGACTCTTTGTAACCCCATGGACTGCAGCACGCCAGGCCTCCCTGTTTATCACCAACTCCTGGAGTTTGATCAGACTCATAGGGATGGTGTTATATATGATAAACTCCTTAAGAATATTGACTAAGATTCATGTGTTGACCCAGCACGATACTTAATGCTTTCGAGACATTTAGTAAATATCAGATTAACTAACCATCTGAGTTTCTTTAATAGATATGTAAATAATTGAACATGTAAACAATAAATAATGTTCATAAACTTTTATTTTTATGAACTGTTCCTTACTCATCTTCCAAAGAAAGCTGAAGAGCTATTTAAATAAGTCAGTGTTTACTTTCTTACTGTGAAAATCAAAAGTGCTTTGTTTTTTCTATTTTCTATATATTTTACATTGACTTAAAAAATAATTACATTACATTGAAGCTCATCTCCCCAGTCCCATAAAATATCTTAACTGTTAGCCCTATTTGAAACTGATTTTCTAATTCTGCATAATATATATGCCCTTCAAAAATGGTTGTTTAATAGTAGCAAAGAAAAGGAAAGCAATTCTGAAAAAGAAAAAACAGTGGTAAAGGAGTGACATGAAACTGCAAGATTTGTATTCAGTGTCAACAGACATACACATACATTTACATTGTTCTTTCACTTAATTTGTTCTTTCATTTGAAGCTTTCTCGAAATGTTCATCTTCTTTGCAAAGGAAAGTCCAATGATCTGACAAAATGCTATGACCTGATATGCCTGCCCTGCAGAAATATTTAAAATGAAAGTCTCGGTTTGAGTGCCAAGTTCTGGACTAGGAGCCATAAGAATGGATATATGACTCATTTCTTGCAAGGATTCATAAAGGGATCTTAACCAGTTACTTCTCTCTGGACCATGTGCAAAATAGGCCCATCTGTAAAACCTTAGGCATGGCTGGGTGAAGGTTAAGGTGCTGAGGTCCTTTGGAGCTTTAGCTCGCTAATCTCCAGAATATATAAATATATCTCTAGTGTCAGGGAGCCACCATGGGCTTCCCTGGTGGCTCAGACAGTAAAGAATTTGCCTGCAATGCAGGAGACCCGAGTTTGATCCCTGGATTGGGAAGAGCCCCTGGAGGAGGAAATGGCAACCCACTCCATTATTCTTGCCTGGAGAGTTCTATGGACAGAGGAACTTTGTGGGCTACAGTTCATGAGGTCACAAAGAGTTTGACAAAACTGAGCGACGAACACTGTACACTTTACTATATAGAGTGCTCGTGCTCAGTCACTTCAGCCGTGTCCGACTCTCTGCAACCCCATGGACTGCAGCCCACCAGGCTCCCCTGTCCACAGGATTTTCCAGGCAAGAGTACTGGACTGGGTTGCCATTGACTTCTCCATGCTATATAGAGTATATCTATCTATATTTACTTCTATGTCTATATAATCTATATCTATAGAATCTATCTATATTTACAGAATATATATCCATATTTATCAAATCTATCAATCTATCCCTCCCTCCCTCCCTCCCAGTTTGGTACATTTCCCTAAAGAGAAGACAGAAGTTCTGAGTATCACAGAAGAAAGAGTGCCATGGGGTTTGAAGACTCTCATGTCTACTGATTAATAACTTTAAAAATTGCTAAAAGATCAAATTGGAATTCAAATTTTGGCTGCCTGTCTCTAAAGTCTGCTCCCTTAATCACTGTATACCACGCATCTGTGATAGAATGTGTCTGCTATATAAGATGCTGCTGCTGCTGCTGCTGCTGAGTCACTTCAGTCGTATCCAACTCTGTGTGACCCCATAGACGGCAGCCCACCAGGCTCCACGGTCCCTGGGATTCTCCAGGCTAGAACACTGGAGTGGGTTGCCATTTCCTTCTCCAATGCATGAAAGTAAAAAGTGAAAGTGAAGTCACTCAGTCCTTAGCGACCCCGTGGACTGCACCCTACCAGGCTCGTCTGTCCATGGGATTTGCCAGGCGAGAGTACTGGAGTGGGTTGCCATTGCCTTCTCCGCTATATAAGATAAAAACCCACAAATGATCTCTAGATTGAAAACAGAAGTTTAAAGATAGAACATGGTGAGCACTGAAATGTCTGTGACCAGAGTCTGGTCTGAGAATGAGACTGAGAAGGTTCTGGAAGAGTAAAGGAAACATGGTTCTTCCTATACAGGACCTACTATATCTTCTTGCTTCCCAGCCAGACACTGAAGACAAACTTGATGTTGAAAAGGACAGGACAAAGAGAATCCAACGAGCTAGAGCCAGACACCTGCTGTACTCACCAGCAAGTGTTTCTACCTGTATACTTCTCATAATTTACAAATAATAGGACAAAAATATTCTCATTCTTCAGCCGCACCGAGTTTTCTGCTACTTGAAGCAAAAAAAAAAAAAAAAAAAAAGTCTCTTTAGAGGTAACACAGGAAAGGGTTTTAAACAAGGAGTGTTCGACAGTATTAGATGTTTTAGAAAGAGGAACTATAATTTTGAAATGTCTCACGAAATGGGTATAAATTTCTGATCTCTATCATTTGCCCAGCCAGCTCACGATGCATCTAGCAATCCCCTCATACGTAGCATTAAATGCCCAGAGTACTAAGGGAAGGGATGTGAGGTAGCAGTGGAAGAATCACATAAACCTTGCCATTCAGCTCCTTGGAAGTTTATTCAGTTACATAGGATGACACCTGCAAATGATCTGCACGTTTATATGTGGTCAGTCTTGCATACTAAATCCAAAAAAAGAAAATAGACTCTAGCTCTGAGGATTCTGTGTAATGAAGTTGAAGGACTCTGTAATTAACTCTAGAGTAATTACCCTCACACCAAGCAAACCACTCTGGAGCTGGCAAGTGGCTTACCTGCCAAGAACCACGTTATAATAAGGTCGGAGGGAGCAATTTCCAACATTTTGCCCCTGGTGTAGGAACCTTTAATGGAGCCAAATGCCAGTCATCCACAGAGCGATGCAGAGAAGATCAAGGTAAGTGAAAAGTCTCCAAAGCTCTATTTTTAAGCACCAATTTCCAACTTTAGCCTTACTTGAGTATTATACGTATGCCACCCCACTGCATCATAAAATCAAAGAAGCTTAGAAATTCAAAAGATCTAAGAGGTCATGAGGACCAGCCTGTTTCCCAGTGTGAAGTTCCTTTCAACACACCCCTGATAGGCAACTGAATAATTTTTACTTAAATGCCTTCTGGGAGTCAATGGTGGGAAATCAAAAATACAGGCTTGCAGTCAAACAGATTCAGGTTAATGTTAATCTCTGACATTTATTATTTATAATCTAAAAAAAAAACAAAAACAAAAACAAAAAAATTTGGGCATTAGTTTCCCTTTTTAAGATGGTTAAGACATAGTTTTATTCCACAACACTATTTTGGTAGCATAATTTGTTTTGAGAAAGAGAGTATTAGCTTTCTGTCTTTTCCTTTTGTTCTGAGACATTTAGAGTCTTTATGAGTTGGTATCTGTTCCCCTGCAACACCTTCTCGCTGATTCGCCTGTTCTCTTCCTGGGCTTCATGGACTATAACTATTTTCTCCAAAGATTTCTTCTTCTAACCTCGGGGAAGATATTACATGAATCCTGGCAGTAAGACTTTTGCCTTAAAATGAGCCTGAGATTTTAGTGCTTGTGAGAAAATTCTTTCTAAGATTGTTTAATTATTTGTACTTGATGTAGTAGAAAGGTCAGTGATCTTTAGCAAAGGAATTTTAATAAATCTTTCGCCTTTAGCATCAAGTTCTCCAATGAGAGAGGTTATGGTATTTTATGAATAAATACCTTCATTGATAAAAAATTATCTTATATGATTTCTGAACCCTTTATTTATTGTACATCTTTGTATACATAGAAGTCTATGAATGTTTCATACATATGGCTATCTGAATTAAATTCAACATTTCAGATGTGTGCTCACTGAAAGTGAGGACATGATACCTAAAAGCTGTCATCTGAATGCTGTGCATCTATTAAAAGAGTTAACAGTATGATTAATTTCCCAAGTGGTTATATCACATGATTTCTTACAAGAATCTCTAGATTTTTTTTTTATCCCTACCTGAGTCCTGAGTTGGAATTTGCAGGTACTGACTTTATTATCTGAGATATGATCCTTAGCTTCTAAGGTCCTAATTTTCTACCATGTGCACAAAACTGAAACGATACCAACATGAGCAGAATTAAGTAGGGTGATGTACACAAAATTCTTTTTACTGCACAAAGAATAGAAGTTTGATAAGTATACTTTCCTTATGCTCCTCAACTTTCTTGTTTATTCCTAACTCTTTACATGAAGGTGTGAGTGAAACAACGGTAGTTACTTGGTGGCTTAAGAGAGAAAGAGACCAAAATTAGGAAGGATCAACCATTTTAGCATCTCTAGCGATAACTGAAACATGGTATCCAGCATCTGCTGACAGCAGTTCTCAGATGAGTATAGGGACTTCAGGAATTCCTTTGGACCATTATAACACAACCATTAGTGTGTGAGAGGCGCACACATACAAACACACACCACCCTCCAGATCCTGACAATGTTTGTGTCAGTAAGCACGTGAAACAGAAGCCAGCTTGTTGGTTGTTTGCCTGTTTCAAAAAGGAACTGGCAGGTTTCTACTTCAAGATGATGGCTTCCTGAGCTTATAGATTGAATCCCCAAATCTTTACAACAAAGTTGGAAGGATTGTAAAGGCTTCTGAACAATTCTACACCTTCCAGTCTGTGTGACTAATGAGCAAGTTCACCCATTTTAGCCATTCCTTCACTACTGGTTCCACTCTGCTAATAAGTGCCATCAAAAATAGTCAGCCTGACAAAATGACTTTCCTGTGGAGAAAGTCCTTTTTTCCCTATTTAATTAGCTGCACTTTAGGTATGGTGATTGGAGTGAGCTAGAAACATTATTTAAAACTCTAGGGAGGGCCATACCATGGCCTATTACAACAAACCAAACCCAGTCAAGTGAATCAATTTAAACCGAATAGACCGTATTCTGCTAAATGTACCTTAATTGGTAGAGAATGTATGGTGTCATTTTAAAATTGTATTTTAATGATCCTGGGGAGCAAAAACACTCATTTGAGCTTAAAATTTGTTCATCTACTGACTCAACAACTCTTTATTGAGTAGCTACTATTCTGGGCAATTTAGCTCACTGAAATGCTATGGATGTCTGAGTTAGAGCGCTTAGATTTCCATTTTTACCACTTTCTAGAAAGTGTTCTTTTGTAACCCACTTAAAGCTAATATCTGTAAAGTGGAGATAATATTGATTTCACAGGGTTAATTACAATAAGAGATAATATGTAGCAATAATAGTTACTCAATAAATTTAGGAGAGTGTGTTGTTGTTGATCTTAAAAATACTGGGAAAAAAAAAAAAAAAAGCTTAGGGATTTTCCCAAAGGAAATAGGCCTTGAAGTTTAGAAGTGTAAGTTAGCATAAATAAACTAAATACTACCAGAGGTTAACTGCAAAGTGATTGACATATAATGGACCTTGAAGGTGTTATGTATGCTCAAATTTCAGATAAATAATCTTTTTACTTTTATTTTTTACTAAAACTCCAAGAAAAATTTTTAAATAATGAAACCATCTCCTTAATATCCAATTTGTCTAAAATATATTATTCTAGCACAGTTAAAACCTGTGCTAGAATAACCTTATTCCCACTACTTCCCTAGCAATCAGTGATGTCTAAATTGAGGAGGTTAAGAAATATCAGCATCTTACTGTTTATAAGCCTATGAAAATGAAACAATTATGGGAAATACTAGTAAATTATAGTATATCAACATGAAAGCATATTGTTCTGTCATTATAATAATCACTTTAAGATGATTGAGAAAAGCAGATTCTTGAAAACTAAACACACACACACACCCACAAGGCACCTTGTAGCAGGTACCACCCAGCAACTATTTTCACTTTGGTACCTTATCTGATTTTGTCTAGCCATCTTCCTGCATTATCTTATAGGCAGCCAAATTCTAGATTGATTTTCTTGCTTTCTGGGTGTTTTTACTGAAAAGGATTGCTTTAGAAGTATGTATATGACATATTCTGAGCCCATACCAGGCCATCCTCTGGCCCTCCCTGCTCTGGACTGCTCCTGCTAAATCAGAGAGTGCTATTATCATGGTAGAGAAGGAACAGGGCCAGCTTGGGTCCTGGCCCTACCTCTAGCCAGGGCAGAGATTGCCATTGTATTGCACATGAACCATACACAGGGGAAGGAGCAAAGTCAGATCAGTGCCTTGCCTTGCCTCTTGCCAGAGTGAGAACCCAGAGCCATCTCAGAAGTACCGTTCAAAGCCCTCAGGCCCCACAAACTCCCAAGCAAAGGGAAGACTGCCATCACATCCAGGAGACACCCAACACCCTCAGGGCCCCACTCTAACACCTCAGGTCCCCTTCCCACTTGCTCATAAGGCAGCAATCACCTTTAGCCCTAACTTGGCTCCAGCTCTAGCTCCTCTGACTCCATCCCTACCAAGGTGGCCGCTGCCAACGCATCCCCAGGAGCAGATGCAACACCCACTCACTTCAGAGCCAGGGCTCCCATCAAAGCCACTGGGTACATGGAGACCGCAAGGGATGCTCCCAAACGAGGACATATCCTCAGGAGAGGTGACTACTTTGCTTAATTTCATATTGACAAAGAGAGAAAGTCAAACAAAATGACAGGATAGAGAATTATGTTTCAAATGAAAGAAAAAGAGAAAATATTAGAAAAAATTCTCACTGAAACAGAGGCAAATAATTTATCTGATAAGGAGTTCAAAGCAACAGCAATCAAAACGCTAAATGAACTTGGGAAAAGAAGAGTGAGAACATTGCCAAAGTATTAGAAAGCATATTTTAAAAATTAGAGCTGAAGAATATAAGAACCAACATTAAAAATAGGCTAGGAGGAATTAACAGCAGATGAGGTGATAGAGAAGAATGAGTGAGTCTAGGATACCACTCAGTCAGCACAACAATAACAACAAAACAAATAATAATAAAAAAAGGATCATTGAAGGGACTTCTAGGACAACATCAAGTGTACAAATATTTGCATCATGGGGGTTCCAGCAGGAGAAGCAAGGAAGGGATGGAGAACATATTTGAAGACATAATAGCTGAAGACCTCACTAACTTGAGAGAGGAAGCAAAAGTCTGTGTTCAGAAAGCACAGATATCCCCAAAGAAGATGAACCCAAAGACCCACACCAAGGCACATCACAATTGAAAGGGCAAAAATTAAAGTACAGAAATAATTTTAAAGGTAGCAAGAGCAAAAAAAAAAAAAAAAGCAAACAAACAAAAAAAGTATACACAAGCGAACTCCTATAGAGCTATCAGAGTATTTTTTTCAGCAGACACTTTGCAAGTCAGAAGGGAGTGGTATATTTAAAGCGCTGAAACAAAGCACAACAAAAGAAATTCACAACCTACAAAATAGGATAATCTATCCAACAAAGGTATTGGTCACAGCTGAAGGAGAGAGAGATTTTTCTTAGACAAGCAGAAACTGAAAGAGTTCATCACTACTAAACTGAACCTACAAGAAATGTTAAAAGGTCTTCTTTAAGTGAAAAATACAACACTGTAACAAGAAATAAGAAAATACAGGAAGGAAAAATATTTCAATGGTAAAGACAAACATATAGTAAAAACAGTGTATTAACCACTTAAGCTAGTCCAAAGGTTAAAAAATAAAATAAAATCAACTGTAATTACAATGAATAGCTAAGGATAGACCTGAAGATATGAAACATGACATCAAAAACACAAAATGTGGTAGAAAGTAGCAAAAATGTAGATATTTAGAATGTGTTTGAAATAAATGAGTACCAGTTTAAAATAAGTAAATACATTTATAGGTTGACATATACGAGCTTCGCAGTAACCACAAATCAAAAGTCTACAATAAATACCAAAAAAAGAAGACAGAGAAAGAGAAATACCCAAACACATGCTAAAGAAAAGCACCAAACCACAACAGAAGAAATTAAAATAAGAAATTAATAGGACTATAAAAATAACCTGAAAACAAACAACAAAATGGCAATAAGTACATACCAGTCAATACAGATGTATACCCATGGTGGATTCATGTCAATGTATGACAAAACCAATACAATATTGTAAAGTAAAATAATAATAATAATAAAATTTAAAAGTAATCGCTTTAAATTTTAAAAGACTAAATAATAAAACTGATAAACTTTTAGCCAGCCTCACTCAGAAGGAAAGAGAAAGAGCTAAAATAAATAAAGAAATTAAAAGAGAAGTTACAACCTATTTCACAGAAACACAAGTGATCTCAAGAAAACACTATCATTAGTTACACACCAGCAAATCGGACAACTTAGAAAACATGGGTAAATTCTTAGAAATACACAATCCTCTAAGACTGAGTCAGAGAAAAATACATAAGCTTGTTTCAAAATGGAATCAGTAATTTAAAATCTTCCAACAAACAAAAAAGCCCAGGCCTGGATGGTTTCACAAGAATTTGTACCAAATATTATTCCTATCCTCCTCAAATTATTCCAAAACATTTTAGAGAAGGGAGGACTTCCAAACTAACTCTATGAGGCCAGAATTAATCTGATACCAACATCAGACAAAGGCAACACAAAAAAAGAAAATCACAGGTCTATAATTTTCATATCCCTATTTATGCATATACAGAAGTCCTCAAACAAATATTAGTAAACCAAATTCAACAATGCATTAAAATGATCATAGAACAAGCGGCCTGATGAATCTTTTGTCTTCCTCTTGGGAAGTAGGAGGCTTCAAAGTGAAAAGTACCTTTAAGTCACGTGAATCCAATTTCTAAGACTTAAGTCTTCTTATCCCCCCAATCTATTGGGGCAGGATAGTTCCCCCTCTCTACCTGAATTTCCCATTTGTAAAATCAGGATAATATATGATAATCCTGTAAAAGGATTAAGAATGAAAGCCTATAGATGTAGTGGCTAGCACAGACTAGGCACTCATTGACTATCGGTTTGCTAACCTATCGTGTCTTTATTTAAGGTTCATGGAAGACTGCCATGAATAGCAGTCTTTTTTTTTTTTTTTTAAGAAAATAAAACCTACAGTGGTTTCTGTGTAAAATTGTTCTCTAATACATTTCTCTGAAAACGTGTCCTTGTTCTAAGTTGATTCTGCATTGCATACGGGGAATGAAGAAGAGTTGTGGAATTAAAATATTGTGATTATTGCAAGATTATTTTTAATAAAAACAGATTTGCTGACCAGAATCTATACCAGCCTCCTGCATTTAGTGATGTCTGTGTTTCTGAGCCTTGGTTTCCTCATTTGTAAAACGGGTGAAATAATACTTGCTTTGCTTCTGCCTTTAGATTATTATTTGGTATGACACATGGATGGGAAGATGTTTTGGAGGTAAAACATGCTGTTTAAATATTCCAATAAATGAAACTGCTGTTGCTATATTTACATTTGAAAATTATATTACCTATCACTTTGTTTATAACCATTATATTATTTTACTAACTGTAACATTTTATTACTTTATATGCAATTCTTTTAGTATATGAGAATAATTGATTCTAATGAGGAAAACCTTTTCCTTTTTAGAATTTAAGTATAAGTAAATGGAAAATGTTTGTTTTTCTATTTATCCCCTAAGATTTAAATATCAGAGACAAGTGTGTAAAACATATATAAAGAGAGAAAGAAATTTGAAAAAAAATAACTGCTACTGCCTTAAGTTTCATAGGACCTGCTATCTTCAAATTTTCTTTCACATTCAAGACCCTTTTAAAGGCAGATTCAGCAAAATGAAGAGAATCAGAATCCTCAATTTTTCAAATGACCTACTTTTCAAATTCATCCTACTAATGAGTAGAAATTGAACTGGTGAAGGAATTTAAAAGATATATGTTGATATTGAGTGAATTTTCACGCATTTGGATGTTTCCTGAGTGCCATGTATTGGTCAAGCTCATATTCATCATTTCCTTTAACATTTACCCTGCTATTCAGACCAGTATTATGGGCCCACTTTGCAAACACTGATGAAGACACTGAGGCTCAGAGGGGTAAAGTCTGTAGCAGGTAATAAGACCAAGAAGTCAATCTGGTCTTGTCTGACAGCCTTTCTTATTACAGCCAGCCAGAGTCACAGGTGGAAATAATCTATTTTCACCTTTGATTTTTAGGTATTTTAGAATTTAAATTGGCAAAGCACAGGTGAATCCATTTCTGACTTCACTTCTGTAACTCTCATCCTTAGCTTCAACAAGGTAGTCCTCAACAGTGGACAAGCAAATGTAGGAATTATTGCAACGTTTCAGATTATTACTTTAACGAGGTTGAAAAATTCTTCTCATTAATTAATGAAATTTATGATGTAGGAAGAGCATATTGCATATTACAAATATATTCTTTATAGCAATGGTCCTTAACAGTAGTTCTCAAAAGCCCCCAGTCACTAGCATCAGCACCCCTCAGGCTCTTTTCAGAAACACAAATTTATCTGAGACCTACTTAATCAGAAATTCTGGAAATGGGGCCCAGCAGACTATCCTCTGGGTGATTCTATGACTTGCAAGAGGTTGAGTTCCAAAGATTCATAGTTTACAGGTAGAGATTATATACTAGGACCACATCACAATGCTCACCTGGAAAGCCATGTATTCAACAAGTATTTTGAGTCTGTGTCATTGACATCTCCATACATAGCCAGACATACAGAGAGTGTAGGACATATCCATAAGAATAAGATGAAAGTCCTGACCAAAAGATTCTTGCAATCCATTTGGGGGGATAAGACCACCAAGTGGGAAATTTGGCTCCAAGCCCAGATGAATTTAACACAAATATATAAACTCTAAATATCACATTAAGAACATGACAAAAACATTCAGAGAAAAAGAGGTATGACTCTGTGGGATGCTGTTATCAGACACTTTCTCCTGAAGGAGGAAAATAAGTGGAATTAGAAACAGACGTGGAGATATTTCCTAGGCCTGAAGTAAAGTAGCTGGGCAATGCTGAATAAGTTAAATCTCCTTGCTTTCCAGGTTCCTCATATAATGTAAGGATTATAGGTGGAAAATCATGAGGATGGTGATGAAAATGATGAATGATAATATATCATTTTGTGGTATTTTGAGATTTAATAAAAAAAACTAAAAGATGCACCCAATGTTTTGGAAGAGGCCTGGCATTGTGCAATGCCTTCAAATTCCTTTAATGCACTCCGTTTGTATCATAATTACTTCCATGTGATTATTCTCTATTTCCAGCCATGAAATGTTGAAAGAACTCTTATAGCATCTCAAGTAATCCTCACCACCTCCAAGAAGCAGATATGTCCTCCCAATTTTAGAGGTGCTTTGTCCATGAAAGAAAGAGAGAGAGGAAGAAAAATGTTTTATGTGTGTATATAATGTGATCACGTGAAGTCAGTATTCTCTGATAGCCCTTGCTGGCTATTGCCGATGGCAGTTCCTTTGCCTCAGCATAATGCCTAGCATATGGTGGCTTTCCATTATATAGCTGCATAAATAAAAGGCAAATAAATGGATAACTAAGATTCTTTTGATAGCGCACCTGATTTTTCAGAACAGGAAAAAAAAATTCTTCACAAGGAATGTAGAATAGCATGTTACTCTACTGATGTGCAGAGAGTTTCCTAAAAAGTAATGATGAAACGAATCCTTGTGCTGTCCAATGAATCACACCTGAAAAGGCAAATCATTATGAGCAGCCCATACTCCAACAAGCCCTATTTGGAAAAGCAAGGATGAAGGTAAAGGGGATAGAGGTATTCATCATAACATTTGTACAGAACTGTATAGTTTCAAAACAATTTTATGTACACGATTTCATGTAATCCCCAAATCCCCTATGAGGGATAAAAGGATGCGTTGCCTGCTTAAACGAGAATTGTGATGGCTGAAAAGCTTTCATTCTCTGCTTGTGAAAGGAGGGCTGTGACCACACTTGCAGTGTTGTGATCTTTCTTTAAGGGCTGCCGTCCCCTGACCTCTACAGGGCCTCTGCCCCACATTCTCCCTTCTGATCTCCAAGTCTACCCTGGGAGCCTTTGTCAGCTGCTTGTTAAGTTCTGGCTTCACTCAGCTCCCATCCCCTCTTCGACCACACAATAACCCTACGAAACAGCAATGGGTACAAAAGACTACTCATTTCATTCTTTGCTCTTCTGTTAGGGTGAAGGGATTAGAGAGGAAAAGAAAGGGAAAAGGAAGAGGTAACTTGAGAGATGAGGAAAGAGGAAGTAGAGACCTAAGATCCCCCAGAAATTTTCTCCAGATTTCTCCATTTTGCTGAATGCTGTTTCTATGTCCCCGCTCCCCCCGCCCAACCCCCATTGGATAAACTGATCTAAATGTTCATAAAAATGTTAAGTGAGGACGTGATTTTTCTTTCATCAAGAGATTTTATCTTGATACTGTTTTGTTAATACGAAGAATAACTGTGGTAATATAATAATTCAGATTTATATTTAAAGTCCTTTAGCTCTCATTTGAGCTTCGTAACAACATGAAAACAAACCAAGGTTTAGAGTAAAGGAATGATTTCTTCAAGGTCATTTAACTTAAAAAAAAAAAAAAAAGAGCACAGCTGGATTCTAAAGCCCCATATTCTTTCCATTATCATATCCTGAACTTGGCATGTAGGAATGCTGTCATTATAATAACTTTAGACCAAATTAATCTATCTTCAAATAGACATGATTTATCTAAATCATATATAAAATTGCCACAAGGCAACTCCTGCCATTCTAAATTCAGTTGAACAGGTGAGACAAACATGTGATTTTTTTTTTTTTTAACCATGGAACAACCAATTTCCTACCATGAATGAAACTGACATCAATTTCAAAGAAACAGAAGCAAGGGAGAAACAAATCAGGTTAGCCTGACTGTTTACAAAGTGAGAATTGGAACCTCAGCCACACGTCTGCAGACTGCTTTTTATGTCAGAAGACACCAGTTTGCAGTATTTCTTCAAGTTTACTTTCAATTACGAGCTGATAATGACTGCCGCTTGAAAAGAGTGTTTTATTTTCAACCATATTTTGCCTCAAAGACCTACTCAAACTCTCCCAGTCCTGTTAATAAGAAATATCCCCTACTGCATCCTCAGGGAGGTAAGATGACACCATGAAATGGGTTTTGGAGTTGGGCAGAACCAGTTCCAAATTCCAGCGCCAACACTTTTTTAGCTTTATTTCCTTGGGCATATTGTAGAAAATGAATGAAGTAATGCAGGTCCATAGAGTTTCATGAGAAGTTCAATAAAAACTTTTGCGATGCTTGAAATTATATTTAAAAATCAGTAAGTTATATTTATATTGTGCCTTACATATTTATGATATAAATAATATATGGAGGAGGGCATGGCAACTCACTCCAGTATTCTTACCTGGAGGATAGCATGAACAGAGGAGCCTGGTGGGCTACAGTCCATAGGGCTGCAAAGAGTAAGACATGACTGAAGTGACCTAGCAGGCACATTTACAATGTGCCTGACTCATGGAACATGCTCAATTAGCATACATAGAATTTCAGGCATCCAACTATTTGTCTTAAATGATACAAGTTAAATATACATTTGGGATGGCTTTGATGGTGGACCAAATGCCTGAGATGGCAAGGTCCAGCCTGACGACAGTGGAAGCTCCCATGGTTGACTTTCCACCCTGCTCTTGAGAGCTATAGCTGAATGTTACAGCTTTATAACCCTGGTGAGGTACTTGGTATTTGCCATCTGTAAGATGGGGATAAGGTATAGGACACGGTCTTTCTACCATATAAGATGCTGATGCAGCTGAATTCACCCAGTTCAGGTTTATAAACTGTAACATGTTATTCTAACATAGAGAAGCACCACTGTTACTATCACATCTTATCTTAATGGTTCATGGTGTTTGTGAATCACGGATGAGCTGTTTGGCTATGAATGTGGATCCTATGACAATATTTTTATAAAAGCAAAACAAAATCAAAACCAAAAGAGGAGGATAAATCTGGGTGCTTGCGATTATAATGCAAAGACCATCTCCGGGTATTTATGGTGGTGATGGTGATTTGATTGCTGTTTTTCCCCTGAAAGTTGTTAACTCCCCAAGCTTGTACTATTTTCTTCATTCTGGATCATGGATGACACAGTAAGAAAAAGAGTCCAATTTCACTATATTTCTGACTTGTTCAAACATAGGCATATTTTGAGCTAGCTTATTTTTATGAGATTTTGGCCCTGTTTCTTGGCTCAGGAAGGGAAGAACTACTTGGAGTCTTGTTTTCATGCTTCTCATTTTATTTGTATGTTGGAACTTGCTTCTAAACTTTTTATCTCACTGAATGGGAGGAAAATATCCTGGACAAGTATCCCCATCATTAATCATATTTCCATTAAAGCACAGTCATATTCAATTCATTTTCAAAACTATGTACTGAGTATCAACTCTGCCTCACACTTTGCTAGGAGATAAAGAGAGGAAATGGCAAGGCTCCCTGTCCCCAAGAAGTTCAGTGGCTAATCTCGGAGACACATGCTTATTTACAATTCAGTGTGATGAATCCTTGGATGTAAATGTGCACAGTTAGACAGAAAAGCTCAGAGGATGGCCACTTACACTGAGGAGGCTAAATAAATAAAGACTTTTAGAAGGAGTTTGTATTCCTAAGTACCAGAAAATTTTAAAAAAGAAAAAGATAGCAAGACAAATTCTCAAAACAACTAGCTGGTTTTACTGCAGAAAATATTCTAGAAATCTATTCTGTCGTTATCTTCTCTGTTTTATTATACCTTGATTGACTTAATACTAATTTTCTTGCATTTGTTTCAAGTACTTATTTGCCAGCTGATCTATTAGAAAAAAGATCTCAGAATGCAAAACTGAGATTTGGATTTTGTAAAACATTTGATTATGGATTTTAATGCTGTTGTTAAGGGGTGGGCCATGGTATTTCACCTTCCAAGTAAAATAACTAGCTTATTTCACCACATTCAAAACAGTGAATTTCTCTTTAAGAAATCATTCTAAATGTGACGTCTTTCTCGTGGTATCACATGCCACATATCAAACGAAAATATTGACATGGTCTGCTGCGCTACACTGCTAACGGTTTTTGTGAAGTCAGATATTTTTCTCTTATCGTGGAACAAAAAAAAAAAAGGCAAAAAAGCAAACACTCTAGCTCTCTAATGTATAATTTAAGAAGTTTTGTTAGATCAAAAAGAAAGAAAGAATGAACAGAAGCAAAGAGCGTAAAAAGCGTTAATATTCGAGCGAGCGTACAGCACCTGGAGCTGCCTCTCTTGCTGCTGTTGCACAGCACAAGCAGCAAGAAAGGAACCAGAGAGTGATTTGCTCAAGGTTGTTCAATGTGAGTCAGAAAAGATTAGGTATTTGAATGCAAGGCAGAGTTGACATCTTTCTCCCCTAAAAAGGCATTTTTGTATGTGATTGGTTTCAATCCCAAAAAGTAAACACAATCACATTTCATACATTTCAAGCAGCCAACAAGGTGTCTTTGCTTTTCTTAAGGGTGGGGGAGAGTGCTGGGAGACTTTTGGGGGAGATTTATGTGCTACCTAAAAAAATATAGACATGTCACTCAGCGAGAAATTCGGGGAGATGGGTATGGCTTCCTTGGGACTAATACTGAGGGTAGGAAGATAGGACTGGGGGAAGCAGAGATGAACAAACATGTGAGATGCAGAAATGGGATAGCAGGAATTATTTTTGCTTCCTGCATCTTCCAAAAATATTTGACACTTCCCACCTTGTAGAACTCCCAACTCCTCCTTATCCTCCCTAACCAGCTCATTAAATCCCATCTTCACTCTTCACATCTTGTTCACATGGAAGGCAAGGTGATCTCTTAATATGTAGAGTTAAATGGCACTGCATTCAAATCCCCAAATTATTAGCTGCTAGTGTAGGGGCTTCGGGCAAGTTAATTTACCTCTCTGAGCCTGAGGCTTTCTGAACTAAAGAAAAGAAGGAAATAGTAGTGTCTGTTGCAGAGGTGGCTATAGCATTAAGTGAGAGAATCCATCTGTTCAATGTACTGCCTGACAATGATGGATACGTGGTAGAGAATGTTATCATTTGAATGGCCTTATATTGCTTTTATTCCTTTCATTTGCTTCTCTTCACTTAAAGAATGCTGGCTCCCTAGAAGAGGCTGTAAGTAAAACATGAGGTTACTTTGAAGCCTGTCCAATAGGCTTTGTTACTAAATTCCAGTTCCTTCTCATTAACGAATTTAGCCATCCTGAACCATCTGTGGTTTGGGGAGTAAATCTACTTTGCCCAGAAATGGCATTTCATTCCTTTTATCCCACTTTTCACTTTCCCCTATTCTCTACCCCAGGATGTTTGTTTCTTCAGTTCAGTCGCTCAGTCATGTCTGACTCTCTGCGATCCCATGGGCTTCAGCACGCCAGTCTTCCCTGTCCATCACCAACTCCTGAAGCTTGCTCAAACTCATGTCCATTAAGTTGGTGATGCCATCCAACCATCTTATCCTCTGTCATCCCCTTCTCCTCCTGCCTTTAATGTTTCCCAGCATCAGGGTCTTTTCCAATGAATCAGTTCCTAACATCAGGTAGCCAAAGTACTGGAACTTCAGTATCAGTCCGTCCAGTGAATATTCAGGGTTGATTTCCTTTAGGATTGACTGGTTTGATCTCCCTGCAGTCCAAGGGACTCTCAAAAGTCTTCTCCAGCACCACAGTTTTTGCTTCTTACCAGGGGACTTATTCCTAAACTCACATTTTTCTGTTTTTGTGGACTGTTAGCCCTTAATAAGAATCCACCCACAATGTGGGAGACCTAGGTTTGGTCCCTGAGTTGGGAAGATCTCCTGGAGATGGGCATGGCAACCCACTCCAGTATTCTTGCCTGGTAAATTCCATGGACAGTGGAGCCTGGCAGGCTACAGTCCATGGAGTCTCAAAGAGTCAGACAGAACTGAGTGACTTTCACTTTTACTTCAACCCTTAATAACTGAGAAGTGATTTGTGATGTTTTTCATGGAGTCTGGTTCACCTTCAGCATTTTCCACTAAAGGTAAAGGGTTATAAATCCCCTTTGAAAGAAAAGATCTTGATTTGAAAATGGAAGTCCTTGTTGGACAGAACAATGCCACTCCATGTAGAAAACCATTCAGCCTTTTCGAATAGATATAAATCAGAACATAAGGAACTAATTTTTCAAATTTTGATACTATTTAAATTGTCCAGTTCCTTCTGGCAAAAGATAGATCTCTGCTCTCCTGTTTAAGCTAGGAAGTTTTCACCTCTGTTGCAGCAGAAGACTGAGGGCAAATTTTAGAGAAAGAGTGAGCAAGTCAAGCCTAACATCATAGCAAGGGGATCTGAAGACCAAACTGGAATTTTTTAGGGGCTGAATATATGGAATAATCTTTGACCAAATTATAAGGAAATATAAGGTTGAAGGCAGGAGGAGAAGGGGACAGCAGAGGATGAGATGGCTGGATGGCATCACCAACTCAATGGACGTGAGTTTGAGCAGGCTCCTAGAGTTGGTGATGGACAGGGAAGCCTAGCATGCTGCATGGGGTCACAATGGGGTCACGAAGAGGCAGACATGACTGAGCAACTGAACTGACTGAACAGAACTGATAATAGTTGAATCAGATGGGTGTGGCAAAGAGGGAGTAGGGTTAAAATGTAAACCATGAAAGCCAACATAGGTATGAAAGAAAATAAAATAAAGTGAAAGCTGGAAGATAAGAAGACTGACAACTGGGGAGAATGCTGATATTCTGATAAAATTAGAAAAGTAGAGATATGAAAGGCTAGGTAGTGAATCAGTTTTCAGAGAGGTAATAACTGCAGGTCATTACCAATGCCAGTTCTGGCTCAGGTAGTGATATAGAGCAGTGATAGTTGTTATCATGGGGAGGCCCAAGACCATCAAAGCCCACAACTGTACTGGAGCTATGTAGGGAGAACCCACTTTCCTTTAGTCCATCATGTCTACCCCCGGATTTAATTTCATAATACTACAGCAGTTTGTTTCTAGTCTCACCCATGTCTCTGTCTACCAGCCCATGCTTTCCATCTGATTCAGTCCTAGCAGAGTCACTCCAGGGAATATAACTGCTTAACAAAGCTGAAGTCAGCCAATAATTCAAGGACATTAATTTGGTTATATAAGGACAACAGGGCTGACAAATGGAGACTGTGGGGGTGTACACTGGATATCACTGGTTTTTGAAGACGCTTCTATATGAAAGTGGAAAAAGTGTAGTTGGGAAGGTTTCTGGGGTAGCAATGATTATGGAGGGGTGGGGAGTGTTCTTCCAAACTTGAAATGAACCAAGTGTGAGCTGATGGACATCATCTGGAGAACTGTGTAAGGGGTGGTGTTTATTTGGGAAGTTCAGTTCAGTTCATTTCAGTCGCTCAGTCATGTCTGCCTCTTTCAATCCCATGGACTGCAGCACGCCAGGCCTCCCTGTCCATTACAAACTCCTGGAACTAGCACAAACTCGCATCCATTGAGTTGGTGATGTCATCCAACCATCTCATCCTCTGTTGTCCACTTCTCCTCCTGCCTTCAATCTTTCCCTGCATCAGGGTCTTTTCCAATTACTCAGTTTTTCGTATCAAGTGGCCAAAGTATTGGAGTTTCAGCTTCAGCATCAGTCCTTCCAATGAATATTCAGGACTGATTTCCTTTAGGATGGACTGGTTTTATCACCTTGCAGTCCAAGGGACTCTCAAGAGTCTTCTCCAACACCACAGCTCAAAAGCATCAATCCTTCAGTGCTCAGCTTTCTTTATAGTTCAACTCTCAGATCCACTATGGAAAACACACAGCTTTTGTTGGCAGACAGACCTTTGTTGGCAAAGTAGTATCTCACCTTTTTAATCTGCTGTCTAGGTTGGTCATAGCTTTTCTTCCAAGGAGCAAGTGTCTTTTAATTTCATGGCTGAAATCACCATCTGCAGTGATTTTGAAGCCTAAGAAAATGAAGTCTCTCACTGTTTCCATCATTTCCCCATCTATTTGCCATGAAACGATGGGACCAGATGCTGGATCTTTGTTTTTCGAATATCAGTTTTAAGCTGACGTTCTCATTTGCCTCTTTCACTTCCATCAAGAGGCTCTTTAGTTCCTCTTTGCCTTCTGCCATAAGTGTGGTGTCATCTGCATATCTGAGGCTATTGATACTTCTCCCAGCAATCTTGATTCCAACTTGTGCTTCTTCCAGCCCAGCATTTCTCATGATGTACTCTGAATAAAAGTTAAATAAGCAGGGTGAGAATATACAACCTTGACATGCTCCTTTCCCAATTTGGAACCAGTCTGTAATTCCATGTCCAGTTCTAACTGTTGCTTCTTGACTTGCATACAGATTTCTCAGGAGCAGGAAAGGTAGTCTGGTATTCCCATCTCTTTAAGAATTTTCCACAGTTTGTTGTGATCCACACAAAGGCTTTGACATAGTCAATAAGGCAGAAGTAGATGTTTTTCTGGAACTCTCTTGCCTTTTCAATGAGCCAATCGATGTTGGCAATTTGATCTCTGGTTCCTCTGCATTTTCTAAATCTAACTTGAACATTTGAAAGTTCGCAGTTCATGTACTATTGAAGCCTGGCTTGGTGAATTTTGAACATTACTTTGCTAGCATGTAGTGTGTGAGATGAGTGCAATTGTGTGGTAGTCTGAACATTCTTTGGCATTGCCTTTCTTTGGGATTGGAATGAAAGCTGACCTTTTCCAGTCCTGTGGCCTCTGCTGAGCTTTCCAGATTTGCTGGCATATTGAGTGCAGCACTTTCACAGCATCAACTTTTAGGGCTTGAAATCGCTCAACTGGAATTCCATCACCTCCACTAGCTTTGTGCATAGTGATGATTCCTAAGGCCCTCTTGACTTCTCATTCCAGGATATCTGGCTCTGGGTGAGTGATCACACAATCGTGGTTATCTGGGTCATGAAGATCTTAATTGCATAATTCTTCTGTGTATTCTTGCTATCTCTTCTTAATATCTTCTGCTTCTGTTAGGTCCATACTATTTCTGTTCTTTATTGTGCCCATCTTTGCATGAAATCTTGGTTCCTCTAATTTTCTTGAAGTGGTCTCTAGTCTTTCCCATTCTATTGTTTTCCTCTATTTCTTTGCATTAATCACTGAGGAAAGCTTTCTTATCTCTCCTTGCTATTCTTTGGAACTCTGCATTCAAATGGGCATATCTTTCGTTTTCTCCTTTGCCTTTTAAGTCTTTCTTTTCTCAGCTATTTGTAAGGGCTCCTCAGACAGCCATTTTACCTCTTTGCATTTCTTTTTCTTGGAGTGGTCTTGATCACTGCCTCCTGTAATATATCATGAATCTCCATCCATAGTTCTTCAGGCACTCTGTCTATCAGATCTCATCCCTTGAATCTATTTCTCACTCCACTGTATAATTGTAAGGGGCTTGATTTAGGTCATACCTGAATGGTCTAGTGGCTTTTTCGTACTTTCTTCAACTTAAATCTGAATTTTGCAGTAAGGATTTCATGATCTGAGCCACAGTCAGCTCCCAGTCTTATTTTTGCTGACTGTATAGAGCTTCTCCATCTTCGGTTGCAAAGAATATAATCAATCTGCTTTCGATGTTGACCATCTGGTGATGTCCATGTGTAGAGTCTTCTCTTGTATTGTTGGAAGAGGGTGTTTGCTATGACCAGTGCGTTCTCTTGGAAAAACTGTTACCCTTTCCCCTGCTTCATCCTATACTCCACGGCCAAATTTGCCTGTTACTCCAGGTATCCCTTGACTTCCTACTTTTACATTCCAGACCCCTATAATGAAAAGGACATCTTTTTTGGGTGTTAGTTCTAGAAGGTTTTGTAGGTCTTCATAGAACCATTTAATTTCAGCTTCTTCAGCATTACTGGCTGGGGGGCATAGATTTGAATTACTCTGATACTGAATGATTTGCCTTGGAAATGAACAGAGATCATTCTGTCATTTTTGAGATTGTACCTGAGAACTATATCTCAGAGTCTTTTGTTGACTGTGAGGGCTGCTCCACTTCTTCTAAGGGATTCTTGCCCACAGTAGTAGATATAACGGTCTTCTGAGTTAAATTCAGGGAAATCATATTTATTTGGGAAAACCATACATTAATGCAAAAAGAATGAGTGAAATGAACACTTATCACATATGTGACATGTGCCCATTGCTGTATACGCGGCTCAGGAAATCCGCATAGTATCTTTATGAGACACGTTAACCATCTCTACTTGACAGCAGAGAAAACTGGGTTGCATAGAGGGAAGTGACTTGCCCAAGGTCATATCATCTGTGAGGGGCAGAACCAGGGTTTCAAACTAAGACTTTGCAAATTCCAAGTCATAATCTTCTCATTTAGCCCCTAGCCCTTCTACTTGAGAATCTGTTAGCATATTTTAGGTATGTCAATGAAGGACAGCAGTAGAGAAACCAGGAGAAAAGGACCCAGATTTGAGGAGAAATTGCTGGAGAAGGCACACACTGACCAAGGGCACTCTGAGTAAACTCAGCTGAGTGAAGGATTCACCACCCTGGAAGGTGAAGTACATACATATACCTAAGTATCTTGGATTTCCAGGCAGAAATATGGTAAAAATTAATTTGTGTCCCATGAATTTATTCACCCCAGGTAGACCTTAGAAATTTGCCTAGGATGTTGAATAAACAATCCTAGATAAAATAAAATTTTCTGGGTCAGGATATGAAGAATGTCCTCATATAAGTGGATTGAAACAGAGTTGCCTCTTCTCTAAATATACATAAAATAAATACTTATTGTGAAAAAAGTATAGTTTTACCCTTCAGTGACATTTGACCATATTATATTAGCATACTGATTTTTTTTTCAAATCTAAGATGTTTGTCATTGACAGAGAGATGCAGCATTAGTTTACGTACCAATAAAATAATAAAAAAAAGTGTTTCCAATTATAGGTAGAAGGTGCTATTAATTGTGGGACACATGCTGATTTCAGAGATGTTAAAATGGGAATACATCTGTATCCTAAATGAATATTTTCTTCCCATCTAATTTCTATGTATAAATTGAGGACATGCTGCGATATAGATAATTTTGTGTACTGCTTTTTCACTTGCTTCAACATTTTCTCTTTGAATTGAAATTTTTGAAAATCATAATTTTAACAATTACATAATATTTCATCATGAAGCTAAGCCATAACTTAATAAGCTGTGAGTTATTAGGTAGTAGGTTTATTTCTTCATGTTTCATTATTATAATGAATGTCACAGTAACAAGTTTTTGAATCTGTTTAATAAATGTTAGTACTCATGTTTGATGATTTCCTTACAGGGGATTCCCCCAAATCAAATTTGAATTAACAGACATATATTTTTTCTTAAGACTTTACCTCTATATTTCCCAAGTGCCTCAAAGAAAAGTCATTTTATTTATACTAGAAAAGCAATTTTAAAATCAGAGACAGTAAGACCCATAAAGCCAGTACTTAAAGGCCCTTCCCGGAATCTAGATTCTGCCAGTGAAAGAAGTCAGTACTCACTAGACCTATACTTTAAGCTGGCCCTGCCCAATCCCTTCTTACTTCTCTTGATGCAGAATCAATTGCAAAGCATGCATCATTTCTAGGCTGTTTCTACTGTTCAGACTCAGAAGAATGCCATGTCATCTGCCCCCCAAAATGAGTATGAGTAAAAAGCATCATCCTGAGACACTGCAACCTCCTGAGTTTCATCTTCTCAGGCTAGTAGACAAATTCCTAGGCGATAATCCTACTTTGGCTATGTCTTCTCATCATCTCACCTTCATTTGACAATTTCCAGCAAACCCAAGGAACCTGTCTATGTATTTTCTGAATGTGTACATGCTGATACACTATACTAACTAATTTAAGGTCAAGAGACCTCAACAACAACAACAATAACAACAACAACAAAGAGACCTCAACAGTAGCTGCTTTTCCCATCTGTAGTTTTTGCTTTTATGAACACAGTCTTTTATGGGATTCTCACCAAAGAGGGCAGAGAATCAAACCTAACTACACTCTTAAGCCAGATTGGTTAAATTTAAGTTCAACACAGGATTGCTGGCTACAATATATGAGTGTTAATAGCAGCTCCCCAGATGGCTTACCTTATTCAAGCTTGTTTTTCAGTCCAATGCATCCACAAAAATGAGATTCATCTAGGAAAGAGGAAATATAGAAAATTAGTAGGATTATATAAATGAATACAAGATATATAATGTAGCACATTCATATAAGTTCATTGCTTTTCAGTACAAAAAACAGAACCACACTCCATAATTTAGGAGAAGAACAAAAATGCAGTAACAGAGAGCAATGTTCCTACTAAGTCACTGCAATTCCACCTAGAGAATTTAGACCCATGATGAGTCTAGCCTTAAGAAATGATTTAGCAAGGTGAAACAAGAGTCATTGTAGAGTCATGTAATCTCTTTAATTTTGTGGCTGCAAAGAGCCACAGAAGTATCCCACCTCTTCAGCTCATGGAGGGGTTTCATGAATCAATCCAGTCCAACTATTAAATGCCTCTGAGATTTCAAGTGCAACATGTCTGTGTTCTTCTATGATCTGACTTCTCCAGAGGTATTTCCCATATGTTGATAAGCAACATTAATTCACCCCTGTGTGGAAGTGATGGGTCTAATCCTAAATCTGTAATCATCCACATGGATTCCTTTCCTCAGTATGCTGCTGCTAAGTCACTTCAGTCGTGTCTGACTCTGTGCGACCCCATAGACAGCAGCCCACTAGGCTCCCCCGTCCCTGGGATTCTCCAGGCAAGAACGCTGGAATGGGTTCCCATTTCCTTCTCCAGTGCATGAAAGTGAAAAGTGAAAGTGAAGTTGCTCAGTCGTGTCCAACTCTTAGCGACCCATGGACTGCAGCCTTCCAAGCTCCTCTGTCCATGGGATTTTCCAGGCAAGAGTACTGGAGTGGGGTGCCATTACCTTCTCCATTCCTCAGTATAAAGGAATACCAAAAACATTCTGATGCAATTGTTATTGTTCAGATGCTCAGTCATCTCTAAATCTTTGTGACCCCATGGACTGCAGCACACCAGGCTTTCCTGACCTTCTGGTGCAATAGGATTCTTTAATTAAAATATGCAGTAGAGATGGCTTCCCTTTGACTATGTTTATTATCATTACATAGCAATGCATAATTCATCATGATCGACGTGCTTTGTTATTGTTATGAAGGAACTAAGAGCACAAGTAATTTCAACAGAAACCTTATGATTTAAGATTCTAGAACTCAACCCCTTCAGATAATTTTAAATATCATGACTTAAGATTGTGACCCTTTAATTCTAATATACCAACAATGTCAGACATTAAGATACAAACTCAGTTTCAGAGAAGTCAGGTGAAAATTATTTTCATTTATGTGTGTTGACATTATTAACATAAACATTTTACTTCAAATACACTCTTAACTTTTCATTTGTCTTCAGTAGCATTCTGCTACTAAGCTCTATGTAACATTTCAAAAGAACGTATTTCATGCTTTACTAGTTATAAGACATATGAAATGGCAGTATTAGAAATCAGTCTTCATTAAGATCATGTGAAAAGACAAATTGACATAGGAAGTTCCCCTAGAAAGGGAAAACAGTTTCTTGAGTTTTCAAAGGACACTGTGCTAGCTATAATTCATCTAGGTTGGCATCTTCCCAACATACCTAATATAAAAATCTTAACTAAATTTTAACCAAACTGATCAAATATATTTTATGGTGAATCCCATACGTGTTAAATTCATCATCTAATTATCTTCCAGATTCCAGTTCACATTTACAGACAATCACCAAGCCAATTTATGTATATCATTTTAAAATTATTTATCAAAACCAGTAATCATTTTCTGATACTCTTATTCCTGTTTCTCTCAATGAGGGCTAAAGTAAGTGCTTTAGGAGATGTCCTCAGAATGCCCTTCACATAACTCTGTCATGAAAGTGAAAGTGTTATTCACTCAGTCATGCCCCTCTCTGCGACCCAATGGACTGTGGACAGCCAGGCTCTGTCTGTGGGATTCTTCAGGCAAGATTACTAAGATTACTAATTGAGTGGGTAGCCCTTTCCCTTTCCAGGGGATCTTCCTGACCCAGGAATCAAGCTCGGGTCTCCCGCATTGCAGGTGGATTCTTTACTGTCTGAGCCACCAGGGAAGCTGAAGAATACTGGAGTGGGTAGCCTATCCCTTCTCCAGGGGAACTTCCTGACCTAGGGATCGAACCCAGGTCTCCAACATTGCAGACATATTCTCTACTGTCTGATCCACCAGGAGAGCCCAATTCTACCATAGTGTGTTTCATATAATATGACGATTGATGGTTTAGTATACTTTTCTTCCTCATTATACTGCAGTGTGTAAGAGAAGTAGCCACATCTTAATCACTGATGAGACAAAAATATTCACAGGTGTGTTCACAATTCTGTGCAAACAAAACCCCAGTAGGCTTTGCCACTTGGATTGCTTCACATCTTCCCTATACCACTCCCCTTTCATTGGAACACAATTCTTTTCATTTCCAGATGAGTTTTTAAGCTTCTGTGATATAGCATTGTAATAACTGATAGAGAACACAGCTGAAAAGTGGAAGGACAGGGCCTCGAGGGCTGATTCTCAGGAGAAAAACAGAGAGAAGAGGACATGCATTGTTTGGATGGAGATTTTATAGTGTGGGGGAAGTGTGGTGAATCTAGGGGAAACAGTGACGGAGGTCAGGAAAGGATAAATAAGAGACAAAGAAGGGGAGGAGGAGAAAGTGAGCTAATTAATTATTCAGTTGGTTAGCTTCTGGGCTAGAAAGAGACTCTAGGGATAAGTGGTGCTAAAGAATAGGGTAGAAGAGAATTTTCAGACATTTTGGGATAAGGTTCTCCAACTTTCTTCATTGGTCTTTGAGAGAGATTAACAATGACTGAAGTCTATTTGGGCATTAATGAGCTTCTTCAATAAGAAAATACATTGATCAATGGGTCTTTAAATTTAATGACATTACAGTTACTTATGCATCTTACACTGTAAAATTATATTTCCGATAAGAGTTCACTGAATGAAAAGCATGCCTGAATGAGAAAAATTACTTACTGAATGAGTAAAATTATGTACAGTTAATTTTTCCACTAAGGGAAAAAAAGTTAAAAGAATGTAAGATAGGTAAAAGATTTAATATCTCATCATGTACACATAATAACCTTGTTCATCTTTCTTTAATCACGAATAAAAACTGTGCTAAAAAGACAATTAAATGAACACAATATAAGTCTTAGAACGGAAGCAGAAAAAATAATGAAATATCAAGTTTCAAGTTAGACAAAATGAAAGTTTCATTTATTTAATACAAATTAAGTTGGAGGCAAATTGTCAGGTACTGATGACTAAAAGACACTGTGTCCTGAGGAGGCTTGTACACTGGTGGGTGAGAGAAAGGAACCCCCAGAGCAATTATTCCATTCTTAATAAAGGGAAGCTTACATGCTACAGAGACATGAAAGGAAGAGCCTTCTAAGGGTCAGGCCTCTTCATCAAACTCGCGCCTCAAGGATGAGCATAGTCCACAAAGCAGAGAGAAATGTATGCCTGGCAGAAAACAAGACTAAACAAACAAATGAAACCTGTATATGTAAGCATTTGGGACATTGATAGACAAGTTATCTTCGGAAATCTCAAGAAGGCTTTAAGTTTAGAAACTGGTGTTTTTCATGGGAGGGTGTGAAGTGAGGGGCTTGGGATGGTAGTGGATGAGGATGGAGGTCTGGCTCAGATGAGGAAGGACATGAATAAATAAATGCATGATTAATTAAGAAAGGAAGATGAAAGGAGGGGTAAGTTATATAGACACACAGACACACATACGCTCACATTTATTTGTTTATCTTCAGGTAGAGGATGTCTGTAGTCCTGCAGAAAGATGAGCCTATAGTAGATGTAGCTGGTGAAAATGAATCCAGTGTGGGTGCTGAGCAATAGCCTATGGGAAAGATGGCCAGGGAACAAGAAGAGAGGTTAGACCTGAAAGAGATTTTTAAAGTCAGGATTGACAGGATGCGATGACTGATTGGATGTGAGGGGTGAGGACAAGGGGGAAATAGACAAAGTGGCAGAGGCTTGTGGTTTCAGAGATGGAGTGGATGGCGGCGGCTCCATTAGCCAAGATGTGATATGTGGAGAGAGCGGTCCTGAGGGGAAAGACAGTACCTTCAGTCTTGGACATATTGCACTTGAAGTATCCATAAGACATCGAGGGCTTTTAGCCAGAAACAGTATTTTCTGCACTAAGGAGATATCCTGGCTTTGTGGATATAACGAGTGTCCGCCTTATGGACATGAGACAAAGAGAGCAAGCCGAGGTGAAAACCCTGGTCTGGGAGGAAGGATGGAACAGTATTGAAGAGAAAGTAAGGCAAAAACTGCTAAGGATTGATCTTGAAAATGAAGAGGAAAGCCAAGATACTGACGGGATCTGGGAATCTGAATTGAAAACAAGTTCAAGGAAAATCAAGTGTGTATCTTCCATAAAATAAATAAATAAAAGTGAAAGAGAATTCAAGATACTGACCTAGAAGACTTCCATGTTCTACATCTGAAAATTATCAAGGGATATTGATAAACTCTACAGTGAAGAACATGTGAGAATATTAAATTGATCTTTTCAGCAATAACAAAGTAAAAGTGTTCCTGAATTCTAAATGATGATACATATATATTTGCCCTAAAATAGATATATTGAGTAAACATAAATGTTCCTTCCTCTTCCCTCCCTCCCATCATTCCTATCGGCCTTCAGATACCATAAGCATTTATTGAGCATTTACTTCAAAGAGCACGTGCAGGGAAATGAGAGCATCATATTCAAGTCTAGATAAGTTTGGTTCCACAATCCAGAGGGACAACATCAATTAATTTTAACTCCAGGAACTGGAAACAGCTTTCAGGAGGAGGTGACAATGAAGTTGGACAGATGAGTGTGGTTTTAGCACTTGGAGAAAATGTACTGTGAAAATTAGATTCTTAATGAAAATCATCTTAAATAAGACATCATTTTTATAAGGTAAATGTAATCCCCAGAATTTCTATATTCTTGCTTGAAGATTTAAAATGGCTGACTTGGACAGGCGCACTCTTTGTTCTGTGAACTTCTTACATAAATGATGACCCAAATCAATGAAAGATTTAATCCAAACCGATGCAAATGCCAGTGCCCTAGTTTCAGACAGCTGCAATGGTTATTTCTGTACATCTGGGAAACAGCTGTTGAGCCTCATTTTTTTCACACTGGTCTTTGTTTAACTTCGAATTAGTGTCAAGATGGAAAGGAATGTAGGTGATTAGAAGGTATTGTAGTAAATATCCCAGAAATATGCCAGAGTTTCTGAGCAAGCTTTTTTTTTTTTTTAAATTTCCCTGATGTAGCTTCCAAATGGCCCCCCTCTCACAGAACTGGTATGATAGAATGTTCTTCTGGGTTACCTTTCCACATCCAAACTCTGAGAGCACCTAGGCTGGCTGGAAGAAATAGCTTGCTTAATGATTCCGGAAGCACGCTTCCCCAGTGGTGGCACAGAGCAAGGCGTGGATAGTCAAGTCTAAGTCACTACTCACCTGGATGCAGGGGCTCTGACAGGAGAGACCGAAGCTGATGCTGCCAGTCAGAGGCAAGGTGCAGGGCTTGGCCCTTGCTGTAGGAAGCTGTGGAGATGGGGCATCTGAGCCAGACAACTGACGAGATGCCTTCTTCTTGGGATTCATACCACAACAATAGGCTAATAGATTGATGCCATAAAGGCATTGACCTTTGCGGGCAAGAACATTTTCTTATAGGAGAGAAAAAGTTGCACTCCGCCTCTGCTTGCTATAGTTTTGACAGTGACTGACAGCATGGGCGGGCCCCAGCCTCCAGGAAGCACAGGCATGGGCTTCTGCACTGCTCCCCATTTGATTAACTTATGACACTCTTTGCCACATAAAATTCTTACAGGGAAATTGCTCCTTAATGCTGGCTGTAACATCGACAAACTTTGCCAATGAGTTAAAATATATCCAGAAGCAGCTCAGCTTGGGATGATGTATTTGTGTGTGTGTGTCCATGTGCATTTGTGCGCAGATGCACACATGTGGGCAGAGGGGACACTTTTTGGCCTTCACATTCTCTGCCTCGTAATACTGTTATTCAAGTGCAGTATTTAGAAAAAGCTTCTTACATGTTATGGGCATGCTGCACATGGAGAGACTTAAGCAAGGCTAAGATGAAAATAAATAATGCATGAAGTCAGAGGCCTGAAGCAAATGTTAACTAATTTCAAAATGGGTCAAAATCACAACAATTAAGTCTCTGACATGTGAAGTCATTTTTTTCCTCACTAAAATATTAACCAACTTGCTTCACTTCTACTAGATTGATTTGTAGAGCATGAAAGGTCATTTTGGAGGCAGAGGGGAAATTTGGCTTCTACAAGCCATCCATAATGAGAGCCAATAAATTAGGTAAAGCTCCTGTTTACCTAAGCTGAAATATTGATGTCCAAGCCCACATCGAATGCAAATCTCTACATTAATCATTTTTCTCCAGTCGGGGAATTCAGACCATGGTAACACATGCTTTGATAGACCTATACATCATAGTTACAGCAACATTAGACAGTGCCTCAGTGACAGAATACAAATATATTGCATTGGATTTCCTTCATTTTCCCCAGCCTGACTTTTATTCGTGTCTGCAAACTCTGCTCTGGGTGGGTGAAGTTTTGACACGGATTTGGGGCAGATCTTTGGCTGAGTAAATAACTGAAGATTGGTAACAAGGATTTTATTTTCTTGGTTATCTGCCAATCAAATTGAGAGAACTTTCGTATCTAGTTCCTTAAGCAGAGCACCGTGATAATCAAGTTCCCTGAGTCTGTTCAGGCTTCTCCCACTCACGCAGGAATATCACTACAGCTGCTTTTCTCAAAGCTTGATCTGTGAACATTTTGCATCTAATTATCTGAATGCTTGTTGGGAAATGCAATTTTCTAGGCCCTATAGGAAGGGGCATGGCAGCCCACTCCAGTATTCTTGCCTGGAGAATCTCACGGACAGAGGAGCCTGGCAGGCTACAGTCTATAGGGTCGCAAAGAGTCGGACATGACTGAAGCGACTTAGCATGCACACACACACACATGTAGTGGGTATACTCAGTCTGATTCCCTTACTGGGGCCAAGAAATATTTACTTTTATGCAGGGCCCCAATGTTCCTTATATACATTATTGCTTGATAACTCCTTTAGACAGCTATCAGCTTTAGATTCCTCAAGATCACTCTGATCTTGTTACTTTTTTTACTCAAAGTCATTCTGACAATAAATATGTTCCAAATCTCTACTGAGTTTCATATTTAGCCCTCTTCTTCTACTTATCTAGATACCCTGCTCAATTTCACTCATTGTTCACATTCTTATTTTTTCTATTTGCAGAAGAATTCCAAACCAGTCTTTCCAACAGCGATGCTCTACCTGAGCTTCAGATTCATATCTGAAAATACCTGTTGGATCTCTCTACTTGGTACCTTAATGTCAATACATCCCAAACTGAACTATGCCTGCCACCACCCATCCGGACAGAAATCCTAGTATTTTCATTTACCCTTCTACCTTCCTGTGATTTTTATCAAGTAAGTCATCAAATTAACTTGCTGTGTCTGCTCTCCATCATCTCCCCTGGGATACTTGCTCTTCTGTCCTTCTGGCTTTGCCCAAAGTTCAGGCCTTCATCACTCTCCACTGTTCCAACCTAACAGACTTCTTACTATTCTTATCTTTTGTTTTAAACTTGTAAAATCAGCCTTCCATGTAGCTGCTGAGTAGTCTTTCTAAAGCTAAATCTGACTTAGGACTGTCTGGCATGACACACAGGCCCATACTCATTTTCCATCAATCTTCAGCCTGACTCTAGATTTTTCATATAACAGTTTGTAGTAACCTTACATAGACCACACTTTTTCAAAAGTCTCCTGTTTTTCTTCTGCCTGAAACTCCCTCTTCTCAATCATTTCCACTTACAAAAGTATTACTCAATAACAGTGATAGTTGTTACAAATGTTATTTTATAATCATATTATCTGACATTGATTGAGTTCTTTCTCTGCATTAAACCCTGAGTTCAAGGTTCCTTTTGATTCTCAAGGATCAAAACGTGGATACTTCCCTTAACAATCTTCTCAACAAACCTTGGTAAAGTCATTTTTCCCCTCAGGGTTTTCCTTAATCTCTAGTATAGGTCATTTCTTTTCTTATTAGCACCAAGACTCCTTGTGCTGACTTCAGATAAAACATTTAGCCTACTGTATTGAAATAGTTCATTTTTGTTCTCCGCTTTCCCTTAATCAGTAACTTGCCTGCTCCATAAGGACAGAGCCTCTGTCTTACTCAGCTCCATTTTCCAAGCATGTAGCCCCTATTCTGGCTCATGAGAAGATGATGCCTGCTCAATGTTTGCCTCACCTAGCAGAGCTGATCCAGGGGTGCAGAATATCCCTGTGAGGAGTCCTCTTTGCATGTGTGTGTGCTTCAGTCATATCTGACTCTTTGCAACCCCAGGGACTATAGCTCGCCAGGCTCCTCTGTCCATGGGATTCTCCAGACGAGAATACTGGAGTGTGTAGCCATCCCGTTCTCCAGGGGATCTTCCCAAACCAGGTATCAAACCCAGGTCTCCTGTATTGCAGGCAGACTCTTTCCCTTCAGAGCCATCAAGGAAGCCCTCTCTGCATATTTAACGGGAGACTGTTTGATCTAAGGCCTTGACCTTCAGAGGCAGAGGTTGGGCCATGCTCATGTTTATATCCCCCTGTAGTAACTGGTGCTGCTTTTATATGATGAAGGCTCCAAGTGTTAGAAGAGATTTAACTGTTACTCTCTAGATTTCAGGAATATTAAAGTGATGCTCAGCTCTGCTAAATTTTAGAAACACAGAATACACAGAGTCACTGTGAGAAGCATAGCCATATTTAAGCAGTGCAGTGTCAGAGTGGATGTTCATTAGACTTAATGGATTTGAGTGTGTCAGACAGAATAAATGTAAGAACTTCTGAGTGAGAGCAAAAAGGGACTGAAATGGAACCCTGCGGTGAAAAGGGCAAATTGCTTCTTGTAGAGAGACAGAAATCTCAAGCATTAAGGGGTTCCATGACATGCACTTTTTTATACTAAGTGTTTAAAAATTGTTCAGTAATCATGTAATTTGGATTATATCTGAATATGATGATTAATGCAATGACAATGAACCAGTGTTTCACTTATTAAGTGCACAGTCTGGCCCAGGTGTTTTACATAGCTCACTGTACTGCTAGGCTTGCCTTTTCTCCCATTTTATACATGACGAAACTGAGGCTCAGGGGGATGAGTAATTTTCTCAAGGTCACTCTTTAATATATTTCATACAATATTCTGTATATTCATTCACATAACAAGTACCTGCTGAACAATAACTGTGCCACGCACTGTACCAGGACCTTAACATACAAGAACAAATAAGAACTTAAGGGAACTGATAGTCTGGGGCTATACAGTCGTGGGAAGTAATGCAGAAGATATAATGCAGCAGCTTCTCTGAGAGTCAGAGCCTGTGGGAACCGTGACAAAGGCTACTGTCATCCAGTGAGTTGGGTCTCCAGTTCAGCTTGGAGTGAAAAGGCATATAAGGCATCATGGAACACTTCCCAACAAATCACAAACAGTCTGAGTCATATTTTAGATGGAGGGAATGGAACCTGAGACAGAACTTGGTCCTAGTCCATCTTTCTCATCCCTGCTTTCACTAGAACATGTGTGAGAAATGGCCGGTCATCTTGATTCTGCACTCCCATCTGGATTTTGGACACCTTGAGGGATGATGCTGAATAGACCACACATCCCGCAAAGCTGCTACTCCAAAGTGCTCGGTGGAGACATAGGGGTGTGTCATGGAGGGGTGCTGACATTTTGTCCTGCACATCTGTACACATTCCTGGTGGCTCAGTGGTAAAGAATCCGCCTGCAATGTGGAAGACTCAGGTTCGATCCCTGGGTCAGGAAGATCCTCTGGAGAAGGGGATGGCAACCCACTCTTCAGCATTCTTGCCTGGGAAACCCCATGAACAGAGGAGGCTGACGGGCTACAGTTCATATGGTAGCAAAGAGTTGGACACAGCTGAGTGACTAAACAACAACGAGATGCTTCTGTACGTGTCAACAGTGCCTATTAATGCAGGCGTGAGCACTGTCAACGACAGTCCGGTTTTAGCCATTCCGCTAGGTCTTTTAACATACCTTATCTGATTTATTCCTCACAGTGATTCTACAAATTGGTTTGCTTGCCTTTGATGCATGGATAAAATCTACCTATATCCTACAAAATGATATATAACACACAAAAGACCCAAGATCTGAACTAAGAATTTGATGGCTTCAAAAATTCTTTATCTGCCTGTTTGGAATCAGAAAAAAAGGAAACAAATCTTATTCCATCCTTTCGGTGAGCTCTCCCCCAGCATCCCGGCAAGGCGCGTTCTTCTCCTAGTCTGGTCTTCAAAGGAGACAAGACCATCCCCTGCTTCTCTATCAGCTTCTCAAGGAGTGGCAGACTCTCTGGGCCCTTCTCCTTCTGTGTTTCTGATTCTCCATGATTTGACCCTCTGACTATACCCTGTCTTCCTCCACAATCCAACCAGAAAGAGAGCATTCCTTTTGACTACATATGCTAGTAAGTTTGTTCTTATTATGCTTGCTACCTTGTCTCAATTAAACTATCACGATGCTAATTAATCTAGGTCATAGAAAACCAATAGAAATACCCTAATAATGTATTATTTCTTAAGTAGCATATGTTACCGGGGTTTACAAGAGATCAAGCAGAGCCACTAATGAGAATTATAAGCTCAGAGTGATGAAATAAATATGAAAGGTGATTCCCACAGGTGTGGACTTTGAACACCATTCTATCTCACTTTCAGGGCTATGGGATTGTGCAGCCTAATTTTATGACCAGCGAACTGTTATACAACTTCTCTGTCTTTACTATATCCTCAGTCATGAGGTCACTCTCCTCCCTCCCTTTTCACTTTAGTCTAATTCAAGGTGTGGGTTGAGATCCCAGAAGTAGTTGGTTTCCACTGTGAGCTTACTGTTCATTAATCTACTACACACCAAAGTCCATTAATTTTGAATAGCACTATCAATTATACTGCCTGACAGGGAGATAACTATGTTATCACCTTTGCAGAAGTGTCTTCTTTAGGAAATCTATAGAGCCTCAACAAGACTCTAACGCTGATGGATAACACTCTTCTCAAAAATTACAATTTGTGTTCATTTCCTTTCATGGGATCTTAAAATATAAGCCAAAAAAAAAAAAAAATCCTGAGGCTCGTATCACTTATCCACATAGACAGTCAATGAGCTTACCATTATTCTTCTGATAAAAACAAGAGTTCCTGCTTATTCTGGGTCCTTTAAATATATCTATATTGCAAGTGTGAAAGACAGTATTAGCCCTTGTACCTGGTCTTGTGAGATTTCCCAGATTTATCTATTGGGTGCCATTGTGAAGTGACTCTTCATTTAGCTCTGTCTCGTTCTCCCATTCTCCATACAGACCCTTCCTCAAGGCACTTTGACTTGTTCTTCCTAGCCTTTCTCCAGGATAATTTCTGATTTATGTTATTCCCACAAAACTCCAATACAAATGAACAAATCCACCTTTGTGCTAAACTCCAGGTCCCTTAAATAATCTCTCTTAAATTAGGCAAGAAGGCATAGCAGAAGCTGATCAAAACCTTCCCCTGGTTTCCTAACATGCTCTACAAAAAACATAATTTACTTGCCAGGCATGCTGTGCCAGGCTTCGCTCATTCATTCATGCACTTAAGTTTCTGTTGGGTGCCCATTCTGTGCCAGACATTCTTTTAATTAATGCGGAAAAGATGGAAGCTCTAAACCTCCCCATACTTAATGGAGGAAAAACAATTAGAAAGGAGCAAATATACACGTGATAAAACTGCAGGGGGTGAATGGGATACAGTGAGGAATCAAGGGCAATTAGTGGTCAAATCAGAGAGGGCAAGAGTGCACATCAACATTCTAGGAATCAGTGAATTAAAATGGACTAGAATGGGTGAATTTAATTCAGATGACCATTGCATGTACTACAATGGTCATAGTAGGCAAGAATCCTTTAAAAGAAATGAAGCAGCTTTCATAGTCAACAAAAGAGTCCGAAATGCAGTACTTGGATGCAATCTCAAAACAACAGAGTGATCTCTGTTCATTTCCTAGTCAAACCATTCAATATCACAGTAATCCAAGTCTATGCCTCAAACATTAAGGCCGAAGAAGCTGAAGTTGAATGGTTCTATGAAGACCTATAAGACCTTCTAGAACTAACTCCAAAGAGAGAGAGAGAGAGAGAAGAGATCCTTTTCATTATAGAGGACTGGAAAGCAAAAGTAGGAAGTTAAGAGATATCTGGAATAACAGGCAAGTTTGGCCTTGGGGTACAAAATGAATCAGGGCCAAGGCTAACAGAGTTTTGCCAACAGAATATACTGGTCATAGCAAACACCCTCTTCCAACAACACAAGAGATGACTCTATACATGGACATCACTAGATGTCCCTCAGTACTGAAACCAGATTGATTATATTCTTTGCAGCCAAAGATGGAGAAGCTCTATACAGTCAGCAAATACAAGACTGGGTGCTGACTGTGGCTCAGATCATGAAATCCTTACTGCAAAATTCAGATTTAAGTTGAAGAAAGAAGAGAAAATCACTAGAACATTCAGGTATGATCTAAATCAAATCCCAAAGAAAGGCAATGCCAAAGAATACTCAAACTACTGAAAAATTGCACTCATCTCACATGCTAGCAAAGTAATGCTCAAAATTCTCCAAGCTAGGCTACAATTGTATGTGAATCAAGAACTTCCAGATGTTTAAGCTGTATTTAGAAAAGGCAGAGGAACCAGAGATCAAATTGTCAACATTTGCTGGATCATAGACAAAGCAAGAGAATTCCAGAAAAACATATACTTCTTCTTCATTGACTATGCTAAAGCCTTGACTATGTGGATCACAACAAACTGGAAAATTCTTAGAGAGATGGGAATACCAGACCACCTTACCTGCCTCCTGAGAAATCTGTATGCAGGTCAAGAAGCAACAATTAGTATTGGACATGGAATTACAGACTGGTTCCAAATTGGGAAAGGAGTACATCAAGGCTGTATGCTGTCACCCTGCTTATTTAACTTATATGCAGAGTACATCATGTGATATGCTGGGCTGGAAGAAGCACAAGCTGGAATCAAGATTGCTGGGAGAAATATCAGTAACCTCAGATATGCAGATGACACCACCCTTATGCAGAAAGTGAAGAGGAACTATGAATGTGATGGAAGAGAATGAAAAAACTGGCTTAAAACTCAACATCAAAAAAAATGAGATCATGGCATCAGGTTCCATCACTTCATGGAACATGGATGGGAAAACAATGGAAACAGTGAGAGACTTTATTTTCTTGGGCTCAAAATCACTACAGATGGTGACTGCAGCCATGAAATTAAAAGGTGCTAGCTCCTTGGAAGAAAAGGTATGACCAACCTAGATAGCATATTTAAAAGCAGAGACATTTCTTTGCTGACAAAGGTCAGTCTAGTCAGAGTTATGGTTTTTCTAGTAGTCATATATGGATCTGAGATTTGGACCATAAAGAAATCTGACTGCTGAAGAACTGATGCTTTTGAACTGTGGTGTTGGAGAAGACTCTTGAGAGTCACTTGGACAGCAAGGAGATCAAACCAGTCCATCCTGAAGGAAATAAAATCTGAATATTCACTGGGAGGACTGATGCGGAAGCTCCAACACTTTGGCCACCTGATTCGAAGAACTGACACATTAGAAAAGACCCTAATGCTGGAAGATTGAAGGCAGGAGGAGAATGGGACAACAGAGGATGAGATGGTTGGATGGCATCACCAACTCAATGGACATGAGTGTGAGCAAGCTCCAGAAGTTGGTGAAGGATAAGGAAGCCTGGCGTGCTTTAGTCCATCAGGTCACAAAGAGTTGGACAGGACTGAGTGACAGAACTGAATTAAACTGAAGGTAGGTGACAGAAAAGTAGAAAGAAAGGGCAGGGCAGTCAGTGATAAACCTGTCAGGAAAGACCCCTGAGGAGGTCATCGTGGAGCAGAGGTCTAAGTGAATTTCTTAAGGAAGATTTCCAGATTATGAGTATGTCTAGAGCACAGGATCTCAGGCTGGAAGGCATTTGGCAATTTCAGGGGAGATAATGGGGCCACAGTGCTTCCAGCAGAGACAGAGGTTAGTGTTGGCCAGGGGCTAAATTGGGCACCCCAGGAATAAAAGAAAATAAAGGATTGTTTTGATCTATTCCTAGTCCAGCTATCTGGTGGCTCAGTGGTAAAGAATCCATGTGCCAGTACAAGAGGCATGGGTTCGATCCTTGGGTTGTAAAGATTCCCTGGAGAAGGGAATGGCAACCCACTCCAGTATTCCTGCCTGGAGAATCCCATGGACAGAGGAAACTGGCGGGCTACAGTCCATAGGGTCTCAAAAGACTTGGACACAACTTAGCAACTGAACAACACACAGCCCAGCTCCAGGCCTGAGAGCAGAGCAAGCAACATGCTCTTCATTGCCTAAAGTGATTGCCCATGAGCCTCCATTTTGCAAGGGAATGATTCTACCAGCTTGTCGGTAACAATGAATTTTTGTGTCCTCTCACTATCTCTTTAGGCTGATGCAATTTAAATTTATGTTTTAACAAAATATTTAGTAATATCAAATAATGTTCACAACATTTTCTTTCCTGACAAAGGCAACGGACACCACAGGGCAGCTGGTCTCATCTTAAATATTATACATATATGTGTGTGCGTGTAACATTAGATACAATGTTTATTTTAAATATATATGTATATGGGTTTCCCTATAGAGTTCTTGAAATAAATGGATGAAAATATCACAGAATTATATACTATAATATAAAGAGTAATGATCTTACTGATGAATGATGGGGTTATAGACTTATTCTACATTTTTTTATTATTTGTATATTATTTTCCAAATTTTCCACAATAAATATGTATGACTTTTACTATTAAAAAGATCCAAAGCTTCAGTTCTTTTAAAAATTGCTCTAATTTGCAGATGTCTAGGAAAATCTCAAGGATGAGGCATTGTTTAGAACTATTAATCATTCATACGTGAATTGTGTGCAACTGCTAATTAACAGTATGTTGGACATACTTCACTTCTCTGAGTGTCAGTTTTATCCTTTGATAAAGTGTAAAATAATGCCTACATGTTAGGATTATTATGAGTAGTAAATTAAAGAGATTGCAAACAATTTAGAAATATCTTAAATATACAATTTTAGGGGTCAGAGATTATACGTGTATTTATACAATATCCAGCAGACTTTTGTATGGAGTAGCTTTAGATAAATAATAAAAGCTTCTTATTACAGACTATAAAGCACTCTCCATTGAAAGATAATCATAAAATAATGAAATTACAGGGTAGAAATTGGCTTGAAACATCTATTCTATCATCAATCCAAACCTAATCTTTCTTTGCCATCAATGAATATTCCATTTATCTCTGTGCGCTTTGAAAATACACCCCTCTTTCGCTTAGCAGTAACTCCTCTGTTTCAGAAGAGAACTCACCATTAGTCCTTTTTACTCTGTGAAGACAAAGCTATTTCTTTGTTCTTTTCATTCTTCATCCTGCTTCTTTCATCAGGATCAAGATAAAAGAGGCTTTACTCAAAATTCACATATAACCTTTTCAAGATTTAATAAACTTTATCATCTTTTCTCTCCACTTCTCCAGATTTTTCTCCTCATTTTGCCAACTAGCCCTTGGAAAATAAGGTTACCCGACTCCTCATTTCCTCCTGGAGCTTGCTCCCTATGGATGTAGTAAATGGTAAAACCTAAACCTGAACACAAATTTCAGCCAGGCAGTTTTAATGAGCACAGAACAAGGGACTCCACCTATCTAATCATTTCAGTTCTTTCTAAGATCAGGTAGCTGTGTAGCAGTCCTATCCCTACTTACCTTCAGTGAACTTCTGACATGGTGTACCTGAAATCGGTCTTGGAACTCAGAGTTGAAACATCTGGAAGGTGACTGGCATATAATAAGTATGCCACAAACGATGGCTGCTGTTGTTATCATTGTAATTATTCTAGACTCCTGAAGATCTTTTACATTTTCAACCACTAAGCCATATCTTCCTGATCCTATCCAAACACATTCAGCTTTTTAGATCTCTGGGTACAATATTCATCCTTGTTAAGCTGCATTTTGTAAGAATTAAATTGTCTTATCACCATAGCCCATTACTATCTCTTCAGATCCTGATTCATTCAGAAACTGCACATGCTCTCCTTCCCAGATTCCTGTCTCCCCTGCATTTGATGAGCTGTCAACTGTACCTTCAGCAAAGCCACAGATAAAAACATTAACTGCAGCAAATTCAAAGATAGAGGTGCATACGCTGTGCATCACCCAATGTGAGTAGGAAGAGAGCCTTTTTTAGTAGTGTACATGTGCGCCCACTCTAATTATTTTATTTTAACCCTCTGTGTCACTACATTTACCTGAAGAGAATTCAAAGCTTGAAAATTGTCACTAGTTGTCATTCTTTAAAAGATGAATCACAATTCAAATTTGGAGATTGGAAATTTCTTCTTCTTTTATTTGAGCAGTATCATTAATGAAAATCAATTAATTTTTAAACTTATCCTGTTCTAGGTTCTAAGGTGTTAAAGAAGTTCAGTTTAGCAAAATGCATATGTATATCACCTCTACGTATGTAGTGTCAAGTACCATAACAGAGGAATGTGCAAGTACTTCTAAAGACTCACAAGCAAATTTCTAGTTATATACATATAAAGATGTCAGAATTGGAAAATACCTTGACGAGAATAGAGTTCAATCTTCTCATTATACATTGGTTCAAAGAGGGAAAATAATGGCCCCAAATTCACACAGTTAACTGGTAGACCAGAAATCAAATGTCAGCATATAAATCCAATGTTCCTTCTCCAATCTTCCCCTTGATAAGAACCTCTGACACCAAGAAATGTATGCATTTATTTATTTACAGCATCTGAATAGCCTACTTGAAGATGGATTCTCATAGTCTAGAGTGGATGATATAGATGCAGAATAAATAGGAAATTTGTATCCTATTGAATATTTACCCTCAGTTCAGTTCAGTCACTCAGTCATGTCCGACCCTTTGTGACGCCATGAATCACAGCACACCAGGCCTCCCTGTCCATCACCAACTCCCAGAGTTTACCCAAACTCATGTCTATCGAGTCGGTGATGCCATCTAGCCATGTCATCCTCTGTTGTCTCCTTCTTCTCCTGCCCCCAATCCCTCCCAGCATCAGGGTCTTTTCCAATGAGTCAACTCTTCACATCAGGTGTCCAAAGTACTGGAGTTTCAGCCTCAGAATCATTCCTTCCAATGAACACCCAGGACTGATCTCCTTCAGGAAGGACTGGGTGGATTTCCTTGCAGTCCAAGGACTCTGAAGAGTCTTCTCCAACAGCACAGTTCAAAATCATCAATTCTTCAGTGCTCAGCTTTCCTCACAGTCCAACTCTCACATCCATATATGACCACTGGAAAAACCATAGCCTTGACTAGATGGACCTTTGTTGGCAAAGTAACATCTCTGCTTTTGAATATGCTATCTAGGTTGGTCATAACTTTCCATTTACCCTAGAACCTACCTAAGGATTTAACATGCATGCTCATACACAATTAAACTCCCTTAAATTCCAATATTCGCTTGTCATTGTTTGTTTACTTGTTTGTTTTTTTTTTTTCCTCCTCAGTGAAGTGTAGGAAAATACAATAACAACACCTTGTTAGTTGAGGATTTAGGCTTTTGAGTTTTTAATTAATTCATTCTACAGATACTTACTGGCATTTTCCTATAGGAAAGATCTTTTGTAAGATGGAATATAAAGTAATTCTGGTAGCAATCCTTAAGGATGTCTATTTGCCTTGGTGGAACTCTTCTTTGTGTTATAAAAAGCCTAATGAAATGTATCTTCCAGCATAATGAAAGGTGATCATTCCAAATGCTCTTTCTTTTCAAGGGCATGCCAGCTACTGTTACTGTTCCAGGATATCTGCTCCATCACCATTAGCAGATCCAGTAAACATTTAGAGGATTTCACTAGATAATAAGCATTGAGGGATGTGGTTTAAGTGGTATTTTCTCATTTTGTTCCCCAGCTACTCAGAAAGCTTGATACTTTCATTATCCCTTAGTTATTATAGCAGAAAATCTGAGATTGATAGATACTATTTAACTTGTCTCAGGTCACACATCCAGGAAATGCAGAAGCTGGAATGTGAGTGCAAGTCTGCAAGACTGCAAAATCTATGCTCTTTCTGCATTACCTTGGAATGTTCTGGAATCATGGTGAGGGCCACGGTGTCTCTAATCTTGGGAAAAATGGGTAAGAGGGGCTTGGGAGGAGTCAGTGCATCACTGAACTCAATAATTTGCCTTTGAAGTGAAACTTGTATTATAAAAATATGTTTTTCTATAAATGGAAATTCAAATACATATATACATACATATGTGTGTCTGCATACATACGCAGGCATATTTCTCAGGTATCTCTAAGTGAAAAATTCTGTACTGCTTCTGTGAAGTTCTGCAATCCATGTTTTGACTCTACTCTTCATTATCACTGTTGGTGAGAATTAGTTTTCACTTCCCCTTTGTGAAGCTTCCCTTGCTATAAGTGGTTACATGAGTGGTTATATGCAGAGCGATTTACTACAAGTTTCTATTATACTTTTCCCAGTGAGAACGGTCCTGGCAATGAGTTTATCTCCTGTTAAGCACATTTCCTCCTGGCCATGCCAAACTGCCTCAGCTATTTGGTCTCACCAGCAGTGTTAACACATGCCAAAAAGTTTCCCTGGGGAAATTAGGCAGCCCTAAGCAGCTCCAGATCTTTTATCCTCGAGTTTCTTCAAAATAACCTGGACCACTTCCAAAGTCTTCAGTTCTACCTCACTGATCCCTGGACAAGTGGTGGAAGGTTTTTGAATGACCTTGATCCACCCAAATTTGAAATCACCGCAGGGAACAGAAGGAAAAGCTGAGAGGGAAGGATGATTCCTAAACACGACAGGTCCCCTAGAAACTGACGCAGGCCTGGTACGGGGGCCTCACATCTTCCTTTTTTCTTACTGAAGAGCTTTATTACTCATGATGTGGAGGGGGCTATTCTGAGAAGTAGTATCCAGATACTACTGGGGGTGGGGGTGGGGGTGGGGTGGATGTGTATGTGTGTGTGTGTGTGTGTGTGTGTATGTGTGTGCGTGCGCACGTGCGTGCTCAGTCATGTCTGACTCTTTGTGACCCCATGGACTGTAGCCCACCGGGCTCCTCTGCCCATGGGTTTTCCCAGGCAAGAATCCTGAAGTGAGTTGCTACTTCCCTCTCCTGGGAATCTTCCTGACCCAGGGATTAAACCTTTGTCTCTTGTGTCTCCTGCGTTGGCAGGCGGGTTCTTTACCACTGCACCACCTGGAAGCCTGACTTCCTATTAGAAGAGATCAAAGATTTAAAAAGCAGGGGTCAGATTCTCTATCCTGCCTTCATTTACTTTTCCAAAAGTGAATATCCAATGTAGACAGGAGACTGAAACTCTAAGGGTTTCAACTATGCAGCAGCGGCAGTGGGGATGAAATAAGAAATAGGATGAACAACTCTTCACCCACAAACCCTGCCATTTATCATGAACAGAAGTCATTTCAATAAAGAGGGATACAGGAAAGGCCGCCATACACAACGCAGAAGCATAGGGCTGGACAAAGTCCTAACTTTGGATACCTATGTGCACACACCCTCAGAGATTCCATGTTACATTTTCAGTCTCCCAGATGCTTATGTCACACTTGATAAACACCATGTGCTCTTATAAGTGCTTTATCAACACTAACCACTTTTATCTTCATGTTGACTCTAAGAAGAAGATGCTACCATCATCAGCCCCAATTGATGTCCCAGGAAACTGAGACGCAGAGAGTCTGAGTAACCTGCCCAAGGTCATGCACCTCAGCAGGGACCCAGAGGCTGTGCTCTTACTGCTAAAATAAGTACCTCTCAAAAGATCTGGGAAGGAAGACCCGAATATTGTGTGTATTCTGCTGTGTTGGGAAAGTATAAGATGCGGAAACAATATTTACTCCATGCTCTCGGCTTGAAAGAAAAGGAGGACACCAAGATATTGCTGTGCTAGAAATACAGCTTGGGGGTCAGGAGAAAGGCCTGCATGAGCTGCCTGCCAGGATGCTGTGAGAGCCTAATTCCCATTTCACTTTCCAGGCCAATCACAGACCTCTGTGAGGGCCTGTCTCTAAGGAAGGGGGCATGTAAATAATCTTTCCCCACCTTAGAAGCAATTTTTGCAGACAGCAGTTCCCCTCGCCACACTTCTGCTCCACATGCAGAGGAAGATTGATGACAAAAACTCCATCTCTGACAGGCAAGTCCAAAACTGCCCTCACACTGCCAGGCTTGCCAGGCTTCCAGAGGAAATGAGAGCCCCATTAGTCCAACCAGGGGGAGGATCTTCTCTGTGTTGCTATTATCCATAAGTCAAAAATAACTGGACCTACCAAAAGCCAGAAAACCCCAAAGATCAGTGTGGAAAAGAGAAAAAAATGTATTTGTTTCACAGACTAGAAAAATATCAGAAATGCATATAGGGCTCTGCGTACTCTTAGAGCAAACTATTACACTCAAAGGAAGTCCCCAGGGCCCTTCACGCACCAAACTGTCTATGGCAGACTTTCCTTTTCAAATGTCTGTCCTTTTCTTCATCCCTTCCATGCTTCTATTGCCCGGAAAACAGATACATGTTAAATACAAGTTTGACTTTTAAATGGTGCCTCACTCTCTTGCGGTTTCAGTCTCCTCATCTGTAAAACATGGGGGATAAATGAGACCTCACAGGTAGCTCCATTGTCAGCTGTGGGGTGCATTGTGGCATGCCTCCTGCACCAGGGTCTCTAAAAACAAGCTTCTCATTTTTATTCACAGAAGCAGGTTTTGAGTTCTGGCTCATCCTCCTTAGTTGTTTTGTGATCTTGTATATGTCATTTAACCTGGCTGAACTTCCACTGCTATCCATAAAACTTAAGGTAAAGAGGGAAAGAATTTATCATCTGACAAGCAGAATTTCTATGAGGATTACATTTCCATGTGTTTTACATTAAAAAATAAATCACACCTTGATAAGGAGGGTCCTGACATTGTACAGGAGGCAGGGATCAAGATCATACCCAAGGAAAAGAAATGCAAAAAGGCAAAATGGTTGTCTGAGGAGGCCTCACAAATAGCTGTGAATAGAAGAGAAGAGAAAGGCAAAAGAGAAAAGGAAAGATATACCCATTTGAATGCAGAGTTCCAAAGAATAGCAAAGAGAGATAAGAAAGCCTTCCTCAGGGATCAGTGCAAAGAAATAGAGGAAAACAATAGAATGGGCAAGTCTAGAGATTTCTTCAAGAAAATTAGAGATACTAAGGGAACATTTCATGCAAAGAGGGGCACAATAAAGGACAGAAAGAGTATGGACCTAACAGAAGCAGAAGATATTAAGATGAGGTGGCAAGAATACACAGAAAAATTACACACAAAAAAATATCTTACAACCCAGATAATCATGATGGTGTGATCACCAACCTAGAGCCAGAAATCCTGGAATGCGAAGTCAAGTGGGCCTTAGAAAGCATCACTATGAACAAAGCTAGTGGAGGTGATGGAATTCCAGTTGAGCTATTTCAATTACTAAAAGATGATGCTGTGAAAGTGCTGCACTCAATATGCCAGCAAATTTGGAAAACTCAGTAGTGGCCAAACTACCGCACAATTGTACTCATCTCACACGCTGGTAAAGTGATGCTCAAAAATTCTTCAAGCCAGGGTCCAATAATACTTGAACAGTGAACTTTCAGATGGTCAAGATGGATTTTAAAAAGGCAGAGGAACCAGAGATCAAATTGCCAACATCTACTGGATCATTGAAAAATCAAGAGAATTCCAGAGAAATATCTACTTTTGCTTTACTGTCTATGTCAAAGTCTTTGACTGAGGGGGCCACAACAAACTGGAAAATTCTTAAAGGGATGGGAATACTAGACCACCTGACCTTCCTCTTGAGAAATTTGTATGCAGGTCAGGAAGCAACAGTTAGAACTCGAACAACTGTTATAATGGAATGGAACTAGATCACTTTCTAACACCGCACACAAAAATAAACTCAAAATGGATTAAAGATCTAAATGTAAGACCAGAAACGATAAAACTCCTAGAGGAGAACATAGGCAAAACACTCTCAGACATAAATCACAGCAGGATCCTCTATGATCCACCTCCCAGAATTCTGGAAATAAAAGCAAAAATAAACAAATGGGATCTAATTAAAATTAAAAGCTTCTGCACAACAAAGGAAAATATAAGCAAGGTGAAAAGACAGCCTTCTGAATGGGAGAAAATAATAGCTAATGAAGCAACTGACAAACAACTAATCTCAAAAATATACAAGCAACTCATGCAGCTCAATTCCAGAAAAATAAAAGACCCAATCAAAAAATGGGCCAAAGAACTAAATAGACATTTCTCCAAAGAAGACATACGGATGGCTAACAAACACATGAAAAGATGCTCAACATCACTCATTATTAGAGAAATGCAAATCAAAACCACAATGAGGTACCACTTCACACCAGTCAGAATGGCTGCGATCCAAAAATCTGCAAGCAATAAATGCTGGAGAGGGTGTGGAGAAAAGGGAACCCTCCTACACTGTTGGTGGGAATGCAAACTAGTACAGCCACTATGGAGAACGGTGTGGAGATTCCTTAAAAAACTGGAAATAGAACTGCCTTATGACCCAGCAATCCCACTGCTGGGCATACACACCGAGGAAACCAGAATTGAAAGAGACACATGTACCCCAATGTTCATCGCAGCACTGTTTATAATAGCCAGGACATGGAAACAACCTAGATGTCCATCAGCAGATGAATGGATAAGAAAGCTGTGGTACATATACACAATGGAGCATTACTCAGCCATTAAAAGAATACATTTGAATCAGTTCTAATGAGATGGATAAAACTGGAGCCGATTATACAGAGTGAAGTAAGCCAGAAAGAAAACCACCAATACAGTATACTAACACATATATATGGAATTTAGAAAGATGGCAATGACGACCCTGTATGCAAGACAGGAAAAAAGACACAGATGTGTATAACGGACTTTTGGACTCAAGAGGGAGAGGGAGAGGGTGGGATGATTTGGGAGAATGGCATTCTAACATGTATACTATCATGTAAGAATCGAATCACCAGTATATGTCTGATGCAGGATACAGCATGCTTGGGGCTGGTGCATGGGGATGACCCAGAGGGATGTTATGGGGAGGGAGGTGGGAGGGGGGTTCATGTTTGGGAATGCATGTAAGAATTAAGGATTTAAAATTAAAAAAAAAAAAAAAAAAGAATAGAATGGAGCAACAGACTGGTTCCAAATCGGGAAAGGAGTGCGTCAAGGCTGTATATTGTCACCCTGCTTATTTAGCTTATATGCAGAGTACAGCATGAGAAATGCTGGGCTGAAGGAAGCACAAGCTGGAATCAAGATTGCCAGGAGAAATATCAATAACCTCAGGTATGCAGATGACACCACCCTTATGGCAGAAAGTGAAGAGGAACTAAAGAGCCTCTTGATGAAAGTGAAAGAGGAGAGTGAAAAAGCTGACTTAAAACTCAACATTCAGAAAACTAAGACCCATCATCTGGCCCCATCACTTCATAGCAAATAGATGGGGAAACAAACAGGGGAAACAGTGGCTAACTCTATTTTTGGGGCTCAAAAATCACTGCAGATGGTGATTGCAGCCATGTAATTAAAAGACGCTTACTCCTTGGAAGAAAAGTTATGACCAACCTAGACAGCGTATTAAAAAGCAGAGACATTACTTTGCCAACAAAGGTCTGTCCAGTCAAAGCTATGTTTTTTCCAGTAGTCATGTATGGATGTGAGAGTTGGACTATAAAGAAAGCTGAGCACAGAAGAAGTGATATTTTTGAACTGTGGTGTTGGAGAAGACTCTTGAGAGTCCCTTGGACTTCAAGGAAATCCAACCAGTCCACCCTAAAGGAAATCAGTCCTGAATATTCATTGGAAAGACTGATGCTGAAGCTGAAACTCCAATACTTTGGCCACCTGATGCAAAGAACTGACTCATTGGAAATGACCCTGATGCTGGGAAAGATTGAAGGCAGGAGGAGAAGGGGACAATGGAGGATGAGATGGTTGGATGGCATCACTGACACAAAAACCCCATGTATTTTGAGTGAACTCAAGGAGTTGATGATGGACAGGGAGGCCTGGCGAGCTGCAGACAGGGGTTGCAAAGAGTGGCTGAACTGATAAACTCTGGCATTAGGGAACGGGCACCCCAGCTTCAGAGAAGAGGGATAAGATGCTCTGTGTGGAATAGCTCACCTTGAAATAGAGGAGGAGAGAAAAAACTGTGAAGAGGGGAAGGGATGGCCAAAAAAAGATCCAGTGGGGAGTTTCTACAGTCCATTAGGGTAAAAGATTTACGAAATTACAGTAGTGTGGTAGCTGAAGGGCATTTTAAGAGTGAGCTTTCCTAATTTTCCATATCCATTTGTTCACATGACCATGATGTAAACCCTTCTCTTTTATGCTACATTTTAGGACAGTGTAATAACAGACTCAGACAAATTTATTAGGACTGTTGATTTTTTTTTTTTTTTAAAGGAAAGAGCTTGAGTTCCAACTGTCGGTCAACAAAGATGACCCAAGACAGAAAAGGTACCCAGACACTTAGGTGGCCATGGAAATAGAACTTTGCATATACTTTGGGAAGCATTGCATGTCCACAGCCTCAGCAGGTTGGTGAGGAGAGCTAAATGCAATGTTATATCGATTTTGAGAGGTAAGGAGGATCCCAACTGCGAGCTAGGCTACCCAGGGAAAATCATATTAACATGGAAGATAAATGACTTAATCTCTGTATCACATTATCTGACTCTTAGTAGACCCTCCCTCCTTCACTCTCTCCCTCCATCCTTTGCGTCCTTTAGGTATTATATGTAACCTTGAATAAAAATGCTCTAGGTGTACTTTGAAGTGCATACTTCTACATTGTACTCTGGCCTGCGTCATTTCAAAGGGAAAATACTAACCTGTCTTTTCAACTACAGTGTCTTTCAATCTTCAAAATACACACTTTTTTTTTTTCCCTTTTCAAGCCACATCATCCCAGTGAATATTCATCTGTGTAAAAGTGATTCATTATCACCTTTCATTTTTACCATCGACTATCTTATTGTTCATTACCTTCCAGAGGCTGGTTTCTCATTTTTGCCCTTGAATCTGCAGTTTTTATTTCCTCCGCAGACTACTTTTCATATCTCCTTTTACAGTTTCTGTGTACCTCCAAAACCATGCCTCCATGTCCTGTGATCAAAACGCGTGGCAGTCACTAAATTATTGGATATTCTCTGCAGCTTCCGAACATCAGTGATTTTTGGCTATATAATCTGCTTGCTTTTTTCAGTGAGCCATATATTGGGAAGGATATATGGGTATTACTACTCACAAAGTTCTAAATGGAAGGGAGCTTACTCATAATAGTGCCTTTGGCTGATTTAGAGATCAACTTTCTGTTTATGATCAACTATTATCTGTGTTGATTTTTTCTTTCAATCCTCTTTGTCTTTCTCTAGTTCCATAAGATCGTGTGGCTGAGTTTCCTGTGCCTTGCAATACTATTCCTCTATCTCTAAGACCATTATTCACTGTCAACACCTGGATTTAAAGTTCTCTCTTAGCCCTTTCCTCTTTTTTTTTTTTTTTTAAATAAACTCATTTTACACATAGAAACCATCTCAGGCACCCTGTGATTTCTTACAGAATCTTCCCTGAAATATTTACCCTGAACATATGTCGCCCCTCTCTGTCCCCCACTTTTCTTTTTCTTTGAATAAAAGTCAGAAGAGAATGGATTAGTCATACTCACCAACCCAGGAACATTAGCAATTATCATCATTGGCTCATCAAAGTCTCCTGCTTTATTTTATAAATTTCTGTATTTCCTTTTTTTCACACTGTCTTACGTTCATTTGTTTGCATGTGTTCATATAGCCATTTCTTCTGTAATACTTGTTTTGTAACAGTGAATTTGTTCCAATGCCAAGGATATAAAGAAAAAAATTGAGCATGGTTCAAACTTCACATCATGTGTAATTCCATCCAGGAGAAACAATAGGTGAGTGCAGAAAACTGCACCCTGCTGACTAGAGCCCGGTAGGAATACACCACACACACCCACACACACACACACACACACACCCACACCCACACCCACACCCACACACACCCACCCCTACCTTAAATATCTACCAACTACCTCAAGTCACCACATGTGTTATAAACCATATATTCACAACTGTGTTAACAACTTTCTAACTTCAGATAAGCGTCATTCCATCATCCCATAATAACTCACAAACTACAACCTTTCCCACATTCAAGCCCACTTTCTCAAGAAAACTTCTGATCTCTTTGAAGGTAAAAGTAGGAGTATCTATGCACTGCAGTGTATATGCTTTTAACTTAATGTTAAAAGCTTAAAATTGTGCATGCTTAATTGTGCTGCAGTTTTTTATTAAGTTTCTTTTTCATGTCACCGACAAAGCTTTTCCTGTTCTCCCCAAAACAGTCTCACAAGTGTTGTATTTTTTGTACAGCAAGATGATTTTAGGAAAGAATATGCTGTATTATGACAAACTATTTTGTCATTTGGGGAACATGTATACTTAATTTATGAAACCCATCTTGTGTTATAAATGTCATTCTGCTTCCTTCTATCTGTCGTTATTCTGAGTACTATGCTTTCAGATCTCATGGTTTCTAATTACTGCGTACTACTCCTCCACGTTTTATCCATTCGCCCATGGGTACCCAATATTTTCCACTATAAATGCCATTAAAATAAACAACCTTGACAAAAGAAACTTTACAGATTCACAAAAGCTTTCTTTCACACATACCCAGAAACAGAATTGCTAGGTACCAACTTACTTTCAAGAACTCATATGATGGCCTACCATCTCCACAACAAAGCATAAGCATGTTAATGACTCTACCGAGTTCACAGCATTCTAATCTCTGCCTGTTTATCATGCATTCCCTTCTTTGCCATTTCTTCTTTGTCTTTGGATACAGCTTCAGATCAGTTATGACCCTTCTGATTCAGCCCTACTCCTGAGACTCACTCTGTAACAACAGACGTCCAGCTCTGCAGTTCACATTCCTTTCTCCATGGTCTATATCCATCCTCTGGTTACACTGATTTTGCCTCCACCTTCCTCTGTTTTCTCAATAAATATTCCACCAGTTCTGCAGGGCCCAGGGTGCCTGTCTGCTTGTTCAGTATAGACTGTCATATCTAATTCCCTCCTTTTATTCATTCATTCCCCTATAAGTAAACTGTGGACGCTAGCTCACCTCCAAAGATCTACCCAGGCTTCTCTCACATATTATCTCTTCTATGAAGAATTATTTAACTACTTCATCGAAAGTGAAAAGAATCCCCTTCTTCCACAAATCTGTTTCTTATTTTTTACCTCTTTGCTTTGTTGGTATTTGCTTTATACATCTCTTTTCCTAAGGGATTCCTGATCTACTTGGGGACAGGGCATTTGTCTTATGTTCATTTTCTCCTCATTTAGTAGGCTCTCAAAAACTCTTCCTTGAGTGATTAAATGTATGAGCAAAAAATGAATAAATCAAATGTTATTTTGTATCAAGTACCCTTAAGTAATCAAAGTTTGCAATGCCCAATATGTTAGTCACAATTTAAAACTCTTTATTAACATAGAACAAAAAATAAGATGAGATGATTTTTAATTAAAAATCCTGTATCTTAAAACCGATTCACAAAGGAGATTGCTTGATTATTTGTTGCTTTATTTTTTTTTTCTCTGAAAAGGATGTGTTATTAATTAGCCTCTCTAGTTCGTATCCCTTTTCTAGAGTTATCACACTGTGTATCAGTAATGCTGGGATCTGCTAAAATGAAATATAATTGATAATGAATTCAGCAGCCAACTCTCACATTATTCTCAGGTGAATTCCAGTTGACTCAATTCATCCTTTCTCTCACAATCCCTTAGAAGAATGTCATTAAATATTAAATGGGAGTTAGGAAGGATTATGGTTCTGTATTATTTCTGTAGGAACATATGCTACTTTAGGAGTGTGTGTGTGCGTGTGCGTGTGCGTGTGCGTGTAAATGCAGAGCCTGGCCATCCCAATTCGCTCAAGACCACTCTAGTTTTAGCATCAGAAGTCCTGTATCCCAGGACTCACTTTCAATTCTGGGCAAGTGAAGTTGGTCATCTTAGGTATAAACGGGCTTCACTTACATGCAGTGTTTTAACCAGGCATTTAAGACTTCGCATGATCTAACATTGATTTTCTTTTCTGTCGTATTTTTATCAAAGCTTCCTTCAGTCTACTTTCTAGAAAAAATAAACGAGAGCCTGCTCTTTACACGTGCACTGCTTTCCTTGCCTGCAGTGTTGCAAGTCTAAATCCCTCCTGTTTGTCTAGGGCGAGTTAAAATGCTCTTTCTTTCACCACATGTGCCTTTTTCTACCCACAGACTCTCCAGTATCAGAATATGGCTTTTGATGCGGATGCATTTCTGCTTTGAATTACAATATCTTGATGGGTCTTAATGCTTTGTCCTAAACAAGGAATTGATGTTAACCAGATGATTACATAATGTAGTGCAGACTCTGCCCGTATGTAAATTAATCTTGTATATGACTCATTAAATGTCCATATTTCCTTGTAATCTTTCAATACCAATTATTCCTTTTATTAACCAGTTTTGTTTTCCAGTATCTAATGCATGACAAATCCTTTCAATGACCATAATTATTGCATTTGTATTTTTTAAGTTCATCTCTATAACTGAGGGAGAGAGAATTGTACAACAGAATGAGAATATGCATTGACGCTATACATACAAGAGTTTAAATTCTAGTTTTTCCTTTTACCATCTTGGATGAGTAATCTAAATTCACTAAGCTTCAGTTTCTCCATACTTGAAATGGACAGAAAACATCTTCCCTACAGACATATTATGCAGCTTTAAAATAATGAATATCAAGTGTCAATAAACTCTTCAATGAAGAGATAAATAGGAAATATTTCTGACTTTGTGGACTATACCACCTGGCAAACTACTCAACAACCACTGCAGTGTGAAAATAGCCATAGACAATAAGTAAATGAAGGAGGTGTCTATGTTCCAGTACAATTTATGTCACAAAAATTGTGAGACAGATTTAGCTGTTGGCTAGTTTGGCAACTCCTGATGTGCATTAAGCACTAAATAAATGGGAACCAGTATTTCCATGAACTAATCTTTCTTCCCTTCCTGAGCATTTTGATCTTGTGGTCTTAATCCAAATTAAGCTCAAACTAATGCAGCATTTGCCAACAAAGGTAGTAGGTTTAGTTTCTGGTTTTTCCAAAACGTGTTCCATACAAGTTTTATTTTTTTTTTTTTTTTTTTTTTTTTAGGAAAATTATATGAGCCAATTGGAGAAGGCAATGGCACCCCACTCCAGTACTCTTGCTTGGAAAATCCCATGGACGGAGGAGCCTGGTAGGCTGCAGTCCATGGGGTCGCTCAGTCGGACACGACTGAGCGACTTCACTTTGACTTTTCACGTTCATGCATTGGAGAAGGAAATGGCAACCCACTCCAGTATTCTTGCCTAGAGAATCCGAGGGACAGGGGAGCCTGGTGGGCTGCTGTCTCTGGGGTCGCACAGAGTTGGACACAACTGAAGAGACTTAGCAGCAGCATATAAGTCAATATACTAGTCTATTTCTGGTAGGAATAGAACACTGAAGATCCCAGTTTTGAGAATGTTAACTCCTGATTCCCCATTTTCCTATTCAACTATAGTCACCAATGCCTCCAATATTACAACTTCTCTCTTGTGGTTGTTTTCATTTAGTTACTCCTCCGGCAGCCCTATGGACCTTAGCTCACTAAGCTCCTCTGTCCATGGGATTCCCCAAGCAAGAATACTAGAGTGGGTTGCCATTTCCTTCTCCAGGATATCTTTCTGATTCAGGGATCAAACCCATGTCCCTTGCATTGGGAGGTGTATTCTTTACCACCGAGCCAGTGCAGAAGATGTACGAGATGTATGTTTGATCCCTGGGTCAGGAAGATTCCCTGGAGGAGGGCATGGCAACACATTCCGGTATTCTTCCCTGGAAAATTTCATGGACAGAGGAGCCCATCAGGCTCCAGCTAATGGGGTTGCAAAGAGTAGGACAAGACTGAAGCTACTTAGCACACACACATTACCCAGTACCTAAAATCATCATGGTCTAGTCATGGAGCATGTTATAAGCTCTGAGAGGGCCTGGGATCAACCAGCTACCATAAGCTCAGTGCCCTGGTATGAAGACTGGATACTCAAGTTCTCTCAAGATAACATTTCTCCCAAATATGTTAATTTTTTTTTCCAAATTTGATGTTTTAATTTTCTTAATAGCTGTATAGCTTGTCAGAGAACTGTACTGGTCTCTATAATCCAGATGGTCTCACTTTTGGCTATAAGTTAGAATCATTTGAAAAAGTATGAAAGCCAAATTTTTCTTGTATGTATGCTAAGTCACTTCAGTCATGTCCAACTCTTAGAGACCAGGAATCTCAGTCTCTCCCAGGTTCCTCTGGTTACTCTGCCAGGTTACTCCAGGTAAGAATACTGGAGTGGGTTGCCATGCCCTCCTCCAGGAATCCTCCCGATCAAGGGATCAAATCCATCTCTCTTAGGTCTTCTGCACTGACAGATGAATTCTTTACCAGTAGCACCACCTGGGAAGCCCTAAAAGTGAAAGTGAAAGTTTCTCAGTCGTGTCCGACCCTTTGCCCATGGAGTTCTCCCAGCCAGAATACTGGAGTGGGTAGCCTTTCTTTTCTCCAGGAGATCTTCCCAACCCAGGGATCAAACCCAGGTTTTCTGCATTGCAAGCAGATTATTTACCAGCTCAGCCACAGTGGAAAGCGAAGAATACTGGAGTGGGTAGCCTATCCCTTCTCTAGGGGATCTTCCTGACCCAGGAATCGAACGGGGGTCTCCTGCATTGCAGGCAGATTTTTAACCAACTGAGCTAAAGGGAAGCCCCTGCTGCTGTTGCTACTGCTGCTAAGTCACTTCAGTCGTGTCTGACTCAGTGCGACCCCAGAGATGGCAGCCCATCAGGCTCCCCCATCCCTGGGATTCTCCACGTAAGAACATTGGAGTGGGTTGCCTTTTCCTTCTCCAATGCATAAAAGTGAAAAGTGAAAGTGAAGTCGCTCAGTCATGTCAACCCTCAGTGAACCCATGGACTGCAGCCCACCAGACTCCTCCGTCCATGGGAGTTTCCAGGCAAGAGTACTGGAGTGGGGTACCAGCCCCTAGACCAGCTAAGAACAGTGTGGAAATTCCTTTAAAAATTGCAAATAGAACTACCTTATGACCCAGCAATCCCACTGCTGGGCATACACACCGAGGAAACCAGAATTGAAAGAGATACATGTACCCCAATGTTCATCGCAGCACTGTTTATAATAGCCAGGACATGGAAACAACCTAGATGTCCATCAGCAGATGAATGGATAAGAAAGCTGTGGTACATATACACAATGGAGTATTACTCAGCCATTAAAAAGAATTCATTTGAATCAGTTCTGATGAGATGGATGAAACTGGAGCCGATTATACAGAGTGAAGTAAGCCAGAAAGAAAAACACCAATACAGTATACTAACACATATATATGGAATTTAGAAAGATGGCAATGACGACCCTGTATGCAAGACAGGAAAAAAGACACAGATGTGTATAATGGACTTTTGGACTCAAGAGGGAGAGGGAGAGGGTGGGATGATTTGGGAGAATGGCATTCTAACATGTACACTATCATGTAAGAATTGAATCACCAGTCTATGTCTGATGCAGGATACAGCATGCTTGGGGCTGGAGCATGGGGATGACCCAGAGAGATGTTATGGGGAGGGAGGTGGGAGGGGGGGTTCATGTTTGGGAATGCATGTAAGAATTAAAGATTTTAAAATTAAAAAAATAAAAAACTAAAAAAAAAATATATATATATATAAATTAGATTTTAGCAAATTGTAAAACTTCTCTCATTAAATAATATGATAAAGAAAATAAATTTTCCAGACACAGATCAATAGAAAAGTTTCCATAAAACATATATCTGGCAAAAGACTGGGATCTAGGGTATGTAAAAACAAGCAAATGACAACAAAACCCTTCAACTTGATAGTAAGTAGATAAGAACATAATGTAAGTGGCCAAACAACTTAAAAGTCACAAAAGAAGATACATAAATGGTCGGTAAGTGTATGAAAAAGTGGTTGATGTTACTTGTCATTACAATGAGATACCAATGTATGTATGCCAGAATGACTATAATTAAAAATATTGATCACCAAACTTATTGTGCTAATCACATCATGATGGATGTAAATCAAAGAATTCAGTGCCACAGGTCAATTTTATCTCCAAAATACTGGAAGAACAAGAAAATAAAGTTTAGAAAGCATTTGTTTTTTTCTTTAGGGGGGAAAAAAAAGATGTCATCAAATGCTGGTGAGGTTGTGGAACAAACTAGAATTCTCTTGTAAATTGTCGGTGGGAATGCAAAAAATGGTGTAATCTTCTGGAAAAAAATGTTTAGACAGTTTCTTGTAAAATGGCACTAAGCTTACCTTAAGGCCTAGTGATTCTCCTACAAAAGGAAAACATATGTTCACAAAAGGACTTGAGAAAGAATGCCCATAGTAGGTTTACTTATAATAGCTAAAAGCTGAAAACAGCCAAAGTGCCCTTTAAAAGAGAATGGATAATAAGCAAAATGCAGTATGTTTATACAATACTGCACTACAAAACTCAAGGATAAGAAAAAATGTACTATTAGAGGCATTAGCCTAGATAAACCTCTAAAGTGTTATGCAAAGTGAACAATGCCTTACACAGCAAATACACAGCAAATGATTCCATTTGTGTGAAATTCTCAAAAAGCTGATAATCTGTGGTGAGGAAAAAATTCAGAATTATGATGCCCTCTGGGGAGTGGAGACAAGGAACTGACTGGGAAAGGGCATGAGGAAACTTTCTGGAGTGACAAAAATATTCTACACCATGATAGAAGCTTGGGTTACAGAGGTTCATGCATTTACTAAAACTCAGCAAATGGACTAAGGTATGTGCATTTCATTGCATGTAAATTTTATAACAGAAGACAACTGTTGTAAACACTATTGTATTCTTGTTAACGACATGCACGCTGACATACTCAGTGTGCAAAGATCTGCAATCTGCTTCAAAATGTACCAACAGAATGCATTACTAGATGATGCATTACTAGGTAGATATTTGATAAAGCAAGTCTAGCAAACTTTTAAAAGCAGAATCCAAATGAAAAACATACAGATGTTCAGTGTAAACTCCTTTCGATTTTTGTATACATACAGCTTTTTATAATGATTCTACCCTGAGATTGTGACTTAATTGGTTTGGGAGTAGGATCTAGACATTGGTTTGGTTTTGTTTTGTTTCCTTTTGTTTGGAGAAAGCTTTCCACGTTAATCTAATCAATAGTAGACTCAAGAACAACTGCACCAACATTTTTCAAATCCACCCCAGGGAATATGCACCATTTCCTACATATATTCACTCAGAGATTAGATTTCTTCTCTAAATTTGACAAACTTTTTGCAAACACAAGTCTGCCACCCTGCTAACTTGAGCCCTACCATCGCAGGGTGGACCCTCTCACCCTGCTTCACACACAGCATCACCACCTTTGCTTACTGACTCAAGCCCTGGGCAACCAAGCCCACCGATTCCTCCTTAGGGACCATCACTGAAATGCTCCCCACTGCCTTTATTTTCTATCCCATCACAGAGTCTTTTCTCTTGCTTGTTTCACTGACATTTCAGTATGCCTGAGGCTTCTGCTTCAGTTATAGAAGACAAAACTGAGACATCAGGTCATAAGAATAGATAAGACTATACTACTGGTAACGTCTTACTAGACTCAAGGAAAGTTCCTATTTTATCTGATGAAAGATCACCTTTCCTTATCACCATCAAGACAGATTTTGGTTAAATGTTATATATATATAATTCCAGATTCATGCAAGCATGTTTTATTCTGTGGCATGGAAGCAAAAATTCCTCAACTAGCTGTTTGTGGAAAAAAGCAGAGTAATAATTCTCTGTTCCAAGACAGACAAAAGAAGGACATGTATTTATCGAAAAGATACAAGCACTCCTGTGCTAAATCGGCCTCTCTTCTCAAACTTGACTGGGAGCTCTACCTACCTTTGATTTTCTATTGTTAACACAGCCCTAGCATCTGAGAGGTTCTTAGTAATTAAGACCAATGTGAAAGTAATTCACCAGAAATTCCTGCATTCCTGCAACGTGATTAAGTCATATGCATCTGTGTACCTGTAAATAGCCTATAATCCCAAGATTAACTCACATAGTCAGTTGGTATGATAGCTATTTGGGCTTCCCTGATAGCTCAGTTGGTAAAGAATCCACCTGCAATGCAGGAGACCCCAGGTCAATTCCTGTGTCAGGAAGATCTGCTAGAGAAGGGATAGGCTACCCACTCCAATATTCTTGCCTAGAGAATTCCGTGGACTGTATAGTTCATGGGGTCACAAAGAGTTGGACACAACTGAGCACCTTTCACTATGAAAGTTATTAAAATCACTTTTTACAACTAAGAAAACTGGGGCGTATAGAGGTAAAATAGCTTGCCAACCCAGAAAATAGCAAAGTTGGTATTCTAGCTCAGATCTTCCTCTAAAGACCATGTTTTTCCCATGTCATCATTCTCCTTTCCACAAAGCTCAACAGAAACAAGAAACTGTGACCCATTCTCTCCAATATCAACGAGGCTTCCTTCTCTTTCCTCAAAAGCTTGACCAGGATTCATTACCAGCATCACAGAGTACATAATGTCTCCAATACAATTTTTCCTCTCTTTTATTTGCCTGCCAAGCAAAGCCCAGACACTCCCCTTTGCCTTCTTTAAATCATGGGAGGATTCTGATGTTTGAGTGGAAGGTATCCGTCACAGGTGTTGCTCATCATTTTCCTTTGCAAAAAGATCTGTGCAGGGGGCACTGCTGGGTTGTATAAATCACACATCTACTATAGCTGCCACTTTCGGTCTGATGAGGGAGAGAGAAATAAACTGCTGGCAAACAATCAGAACTGATGGCTTTTTTTCTCTGACATGTCATCCTGCTTGTACTGCCAACTGTCACGGCATCATTTATCTTTGTTACCAGCACCCTGGGTTAAGCAAGAATTAGGTACCGCAAAGGGACTGTGCCGGGTGAATTACTTCAGAAGGCTGTAAACACTTTCTTGAGACCATTTATGTATTTTACTGTGATGCTTGCAGGTTCTCTTATCCAATCCTGTTGTGATAGGAGTCAGGGGTCCCACAAAAGCTTACAGCTTTCCTAGAAGTTGGTGTATAGCAGCAAAGTTTGCGAAAACGTGGTGACTAGTAGCCTAGTAGGATTTTTCCATACATGAAAAGTCAGCTCATAACATTAGAGGGGAAAATGGCGGGGAGAGATGCCCAGAGCTCCCGCTCACAATCCTTTCTCCTCTTCCTTCCCCTCCTCCTGCTCTTTCCTCCCTCCCTCTCTCTCTGTCTTCCTCCTTCAAGTAAGAGGAGGGGATTCTGGTGGAAAGGACTACAGTTATAGAGTAGAAGCTTGGAATTTGTAATGTTCATCTGATGTGACTGGTAAAGTCTTATGTTGGGTTCTTCCAATAGCCAACCTTGAACCTAGATATTTATTTAAGAAGTGACTCCAAGCCAGAGAAGCTAGACAGAGAAGGAAAGGGAAGCAATAAAAGTCCATTAATACAGGTTATTTTAGGAGGTTGGGATTAACACATGCACACTGCTATATATAAAAGAGATAACCAATAAGGGCCACAGTACATACTGCTTAACATGTACACATTAACATGTATGCATTAATATGTACATGTACATGAATTAACATGTCTACATTGCTCTATATAAAAGAGATAACCAATAAGTATAGCACAAGGAACTATACTAAATATTTTGCAATAACCTATACGGGGAAAGAATCTAAAATTCTGTGCTTGTGTGTATACATGTGTGTGTATATATATATATACATATATATATATATACACACACCCTTACATTTTATTTATATATATCTATCTATATCTATATCTATATCTATCTCTATATATCTATATCTATATCTATATATCTGAATCACTGTGCTGTGTACCTGAATCTAACACATTATAAATCAGCCTCAGGTATACTTCAACAGCAACAACAAAAGTTAAGCAGGTTATCACTGTGGGAAGTGTGTTAGTCACTCAGTCAAGCCTGACTCTTTGTGACCCCATGGAGTGTAGCCCGCCAAGCTCCTCTGTCCATGGGATTCTCCAGGTAAGAATAGTGGAGTGGGTAGCCATTCCCTTCTTCGGGGGATCTTCCTGACTCAGGGATTGGACGCAGGTCTCCTGCATTGCAGGCAGATTCTTCACTGTCTGAGCCACCAGGGAAGCCCTTGCTGTGGGAAACTGGGGCTCATTCACACTGGGGACTTCTTGTGGAAAGCAGAGCATCCTCCAGAGTGGTTCCACCTGAAGAACAAGGAGGCTGGCTGTTTGCCCACCAACCCCTGCTCATCTGGGCTGAGACCTACACCAAGGAGCCTGCTAATAGCCTCAGGTTCCCTTGTAAGCAGGTAGAGTGTGCGCCTAGGGCCATAGAAAGCCCTTAGGGAAAAAGGTGCAGTGCCTGCAGGAAGAAGTTTCCATCACGAATAACAAAAGTGAGGGCTGGGGATGTACCGGCAGCCACCAGCAGTGCCTGCTGCAGATAAACACCACTCCGGGTCGGGGAGGGGACAAAATTGGTGGCAAAGAAAAAACTCCAAAGTAAAGGAAGTCAGATAGTGCATACTTAATTATTTTCTTTGATGAGATATGCACGTTTTCAATAGCTTCTCTAAAGCCATTGTAAATTATTATACATAGGGCAGAAAAGAAACCTGTAAATATTCCTTTATTCAGTTTGTTTCCTATTTATAAAGAAAAGGTGATCATTAGACACAAGCATGCTTTGGGAAAAAAAAAAAAAAAAGGAAAGAAAATCCTGTCAAATTAATGCAAATTGTGTTTCACTGCCAAAGGTATTAAACTTTCTATAAGCAGAACTATGTTACTATAATATTATTTTGATTTCCTCTACAATGTACTTCTCATTTACATATGTATGGACAAGAAGAAATAATCAGTTGGGACTTTCAGTTTGTAAAATAATTATGGTCCCAAGTTTCTGATTAAATTTTTAAATATTTTTCATAGTTAGCCCTCTAAAGACTTCCCTTTACTCATCAATTTTAATTTTTTAAGTCAATAATTTTCTTAGATGAAGACACTGAAGAGTTATTAAGTATGTGCTTTACACAAAGCTATTGGATATAGCAATCAGTATTCAGAAATGTCTCTAGAAAATCAAACTGAAACACAGGATTTAATTTATTGAGGATAATTGTACCATCTTGCATTTAGGCTGTAAAATATTAATAGCATTGGTACAGGTACAAGGCAACATGATTTATGAAACATGTTGAAGGATTATAGGATATATATTTGATAGGGATTTATGGTAGGTCTTAAGGGGAAGACAGAATGAACCTGGAGCCAAAGTTGCTACCAAAATTTCTGCCTTGAGCAACTGGATAAATACTTTTTATAATTATTGAGAAATATCATAAGAAATAGACTAAGACTTTCATTGGTTACATAGAAATCCTAGACTTGATCATGAATATCTATCAGAAACAAAACTGAGTTTTCATTGTTTTATGAAATCTTGGAGCCTATTAATATTTTATAAAAACTGTTACTAAAACTTAATCTTCATTAGAAGGACCTACTTTCACAGTTTTTAGCAAGTCAAGACCTGATCTAGTCACGATTTCCTTTCCACACATCCTTCCCCACCCCAACTTAGAGGTAACGTCTTCCTCTGTCACAGGACAGTATCTGTTTCTGCTCTACTCTAGTACTTTATGCAGCTTTCCTTACTTCAAAGACATCAAAGCTGACTGTTTCTCTTTCAGTTAATGTCATGGCTAAGGTCTGAGACTCTGGAGGCAGACTGCTTGTATTTGAATCTCAGGTATTAAGTAGGTGACAGAGGATGAGATGGTTGGATGGCTTACTTACTCAAGGGACAGGAGTTTGGGCAAACTCAGGGAGAGAGTGAAGGGCAGGGTAGCCTTGCGTGCGGCAGTTCATGGGGTCACAAAGTCAGACTTGGTGACTGAACAACAACAACAACTAATTGTCAAGAGTAACCTTCTGTAGGTCAGCTCATCTTTCAGAGTCTAAATTTCTATATCTATCAAATAAGAATACTTCACGATCTGATGTCACGGGATGGACATTTGGATTAGTGAGTAACACATTTTAAAGAAACAGAATAAAGTCATCTGTTACTATCATGAGCCCTCAGGGGACACACGTTTTATAATCAATGTTCCACACAACGCTTAGAAAAATGTTTCCTACTTCATGAACATTTAATGCATGATTATTTAATGGATTTTATTTTGTTAATTTTTCTATTTCTTCTCAAATACAAATAACTGGAGATTTTAATGAACTCAAACTGAGTTCCTCTTCAAAGGCCCAGCTAACATTGGAGTTGACAAACAATAGCAAGACCCTGCTCCAGGTCAGCAGGCTCTGTAATGCACTCAAGTGGTTAAGTACTGTGGGCAAGACTGGGCCTAAATGAACCCAAAATCCCTGATATCATGACCAGTGATAGGTATTTGTTTGAAGGTAGCCTTGTCAATAAACTCTGATATATCCTTTTAAAGGCTTATTAATTAAATTATTATAGATGAAAAGTGAAAACATTTTTGTGATAGAATCATTTCAGTGGGATAATCCAAAGATCAGCTGGTAAGCAAAACATATCAAATGAAATAGTCCTGGTCAGTATGTATTATTAGCAGTAAAGTGACAATTTCAAGGCACATACTTCCTCTGCTGGGTCTAAAAGAGGAACAGAATGACAAAGAAGAGCTAGATTATCCACATCCATTAAAGAAACGCAAAGCAATAAATGCCCACCTTTCCAAGAAGTCGTCATTCACATATTGTTGGTACACTATACATTGATTGATTGACCAATTTTAAACATCAAGTCATTCAGCTTGAGCTGCTGAAGACAAGATTGGTGGTAAGATTTTATTTATTTATTCTGTTAAGAAGCATTATTGACTTACAACACTGTTAGTTCCAGGTACACACCAGAGTGACTTGATATTTCTATCCATTACAAAATGATTTATCACCACATAGCATGCCTTTTTTCATGCTTCGTCACATCTCTATATCTGGTTCCTTCACTAGATTTTATATACTTTATCTTTTTTTATTAGTGTACCACTATAGAACCTAGCACAGTGATCCGCTGGGTTCTGGAGGGTTAGATAGTCAATGTTTGTTGAACTGAATAGCAAGTTACAGCTTAGAAAATCTGACACAGTAGAAAGAAAATGGGCTTTGAAATCAGTCAGATGTGAGTCAAAGTCAAGTCATGGATGTTTACTAATTATATACTATTCAAACTGCTAACTAAACCTGAGGCTCAATCCCTCATTTACACCATGGGACTGATAACTGCTTCCTACGAAGGGGACCAATCAGATCACAAGTTCAGTGGGATGACTCCTGAGGTAAACAGAAATGGGCCCATGAACATGTACAGTGTAAGGAGCAAGAAGCGTAAAGAAGAGAACACAAAAAAACCATTGGGAAAAGCCCCAAAGACCCGTGTTTATACTCCTGTCGCTCGTGCCTCTGATCTACAAGGGTGCGCCAGTTCACATAAAGAGCCTAAAGTGGGGCAGATGCGAAGCTTTTTAGATAAAATGAAATAATAGCTAACTCTCAAACACTGAAAGGATACGCAAATCTGTGCCCGGACTCCTCTGGCTCCCTTCCCTTTACTCCATGAAACAAAGCTATTCCACTTTACATCCTCTGTAATATATTTTATAAGACCATGCCAAGGAAGCTTAATCTATTTTACACATGGAAGGGCAACAGAAAAGAGTGATCACGGTATGAGGGATGAGGTCTGCCTCCAGGAGCATTAGACCTAGCCGTCAGTGTACGCCAATACATGTCTGATACCTGAAATTAATCCTGCAGCAGTGGAAAAGCTCAGTCATGCGGGCTGCACATCTTGCTGAAAGCAAAATCAACAAACTCAAAACACGTGCAGGAGGTTGCCTTTGAAGCTCAAGGATTATTTTCTCTTTTTTGCCATAACAAAGCCATAATAATGGTCACGCTCATTTTTTGCATTTAAGGACCTTCATATTTTTCCTCATTTCTATGGTTTAATTATCAATTATAGATTTTCCTTGGCTTACGACAGAATTACATCTCAATAAACCCATGGTAAACTAGAAATACCATACATCAAAAATGCATTTAATGCAATCAGCCTACAAAACATCATGGTTTATCCTTGCATACCTTAAATGTGCTCACAATACATCCATTAGCCTTGTAGTTGTTCTGTCGCTAAATCGTGTCTGACTCTTTGCAAGACTTAGCCTACATTATCCTACAGGTGGGCAAAATCATCTAATACAGAGTTTGTTTTATAATAAAGGGTTCAATGTTTTGTGTAATTTATTGAATTCTGTACTAGAGCTGAAAATGAGAATGGTTGTGTGGGTAAGGAATGGCTGTGGGTGTATTGGTCATTTACCCTCATGATTAGGTGATTAGCTGGGAGCTAAGCATTGCTGTCACTATCCAGAATGACAGGAGGGTATCATACTGCATACTGCTAGCCTGGGAAAAGATTAAAATTCTTAGAATAGTTTCTACTGAATGCATAATGCTTTCACACCCTTATAAAGTCAAATGTTAAAGCTGAAACATTGACAGTCAGGGAAAGTCTACGTATCTATTTTGACAGTATATCATACTGCTAATAGTTTAAGAAATGAGCTATGGAAGCAAAAACCTGACTTCAAATCCTTGTTCTTACCCTAAGATAAAGGGCAAGTTACTTAATCCAGCAAGTCTTCAGGTTCCTAACCTGTATGCATGCATATGTGATCAGTCGCTTCTGTTGTGTCTGCCTCTTTGCGACCCAATGAACTGCAGCCTGCCAGGTTTCCCCAGGTAAGAATACTGGAGTGGGTAGGCATGCTCTCCCGCAGGGGATCCTACCAACCCAGGGACTGAGCATGCATCTCCTCCACTGCAGGAAGACTGTGTACTGCTGAGCTATCAGGGAAGACCCATCGCGCCTGCCTATCCGTATAAGGCTATATTAATATATATCTTTTGGGGACTATTATGAGGATAAATTTAGATAATATGTAAAAAGTACTTAGCGTGGGGCTTACACAATAGCTATTTTTATTTAACTGCTATATATTCTATGTATACCTATACATATGAGGGTATATATGTGTACTAGGCAATCATTCACTATACTTTAATGCTCATATTATAATATTAGGCTTCTTCAAATTCATAAGGATTAGGTCTCAAGATGTTCAGGTACCCTCAGTGGCATATACAACCTATAAAATGTAGTAGATTGAACTATTACTGTATGTCCAGCAATACATTTTAAAACCATGAAGCTATTAAGCAATAAGGATGCCAAATGGGCAGCTGAACGCACTTATTAGCAAAGTAACAGCCCTGTATATCAGTCTTACAGTCTCACTCCTGCCTCAGACAAATTAAATCCATTACTGTTCTCCATCTGTATCTACAGGGCTAATATCAAATACCCAAACCTGTGACTATTGGATGCACAGACACCAATGATCCACCGTCTCTTTGATATAGCATGCATCCTCGCCTTCTCTTCCCTTTCCCTGCGGTTCTAGCAGCCTGACTAAAGTCGTCAATTCCTCCTCTCGGAACTACTTCAGATACTACCCCTACCATGGACGCTTTTCTTCATTCACCGTGTTATCATAGCCCCTGTTTGTCCCAATGCAGTAGGATGAATTATAGACTATGGTATTTTGTTCATTATTCCCTGTTATCTAACAGACTGTGAGCTCCTTCAGAAGAAGGGACTGTGTTTTATGTGTCTTTGTAACAGTAACATTTAGCACAGTGAGAGCTTCTCATTTTATTCATTTATCCGGCAAGTTGGTTTGCCAAAAGCTCCTTGAGTATCTGCAGTGATCCAGGTGCTGTGCTAGGCATCTGGGTTTCACCAGAGAATAAGGATGATGTGGACCTGCATTCTCCCTGTCTAGCCAGGAAAACAAGCCCTACATGATAACTGCAGGCGTGATGAGTGGTATTGGAGAGGAGTCTGCAGCAACATTGAAGGAAAGGCTCATGTTGCTAGGTGACGTTGGGGATGCACTCTCCAGGCAGGAGGAAGGGGACTGAGGGAAGCCAGAAGCTGAATCAGTCTGGTCTGGGCCAATGAATGATGCTTTGGTAGGGCTCTGGTTTAGAAAACCAGAGAATAGAACCAAAGAGATGGAATGTGTCCAGGTTTTCCCAGGTCTTATACACTATCTTTTGTAGTTTTGAGTGCTGGGAGATGACACAGGGATTTCCAGCAGAGGTGTGTTTTTTCTGCTTAGTCATTATATTGTGTATGACTCTTTGTGACCCCATGGATGGTAGCCCACTAGGCTCCTCTGTCCATGGGATTTCCCAGGCAAGAATACTGGAACTAGTTGCCATTTCCTTCTCCCGGGGGTCTTCCTGACCCAGAAATGGAACATACCACTTCTGCATAGGCAGGTGGGTTCTTCATCACCAAGCCACCAGGAAAGACAGCAGAAGTATGACATGATCCCAGTTGTAGCTGGAAAGGACGCTTGGGTGTTGATGGATTGGAACTGAGGAAAAAGGCTTTGTGGGAGGCCACTAAAGAAATTCATTAAATAATCCAAGTAAGATGTAATGTTGGTTCAGATCAGGACTGTCAGAGGGGATCTACAGTAGTAGAGAGGTTGAAGAGATATTTAAAGGACAAAATGTATTGGACATGGGGAAGTTATGAGAGGTAGGAAGGAGTCAAGGATGGAATTTGGCTTTGAAATCTGAGGAATTCCACAGCTGATACCAGAATTATTTCTTCAGTTCAGTTCAGTTCAGTCGCTCATTCATGTCCAGCTCTTTGCGACCGCATGAATTGCAGCACGCCAGGCCTCCCTGTCCATCACCAACTCCCAGAGTTCACTCAAACTCACGTCCATCGAGTCGGTGATGCCATCCAGCCATCTCATCCTCTGTTGTCCCCTTCTCCTCTTGCCCCCAATCCCTCCCAGCATCAGAGTCTTTTCCAATGAGTCAACTCTTCGCATGAGGTGGCCAAAGTACTGGGTTCTTTGGTGGCCAAAGAACACCCAGGGTTGATCTCCTTTAGAATGGACTGCTTAGATCTCCTTACAGTCCAAGGGACTCTCAAGAGCCTTCTCCAACACCACAGTTCAAAAGCATCAATTCTTCAGCACTCAGCCTTCTTCACAGTCCAACTCTCACATCCATATATGACCACAGGAAAAACCATAGCCTTGACTAGACATACCTTTGTTGGCAAAGCAATGTCTCTGCTTTTCAATATGCTATCTAGGTTGGTCATAACTTTCCTTCCAAGGAGTAAATGTCTTTTAATTTCATGGCTGCAATCACCATCTGCAGTGATTTTGGAGCCAAGAAAAATAAAGTCTGACACTGTTTCCACTGTTTCCCCATCCATTTCCCATGAAGTGATGGGACTAGATGCCATGATCTTCGTTTTCTGAATGTTGGGCTTTAAGCCAACTTCTTCACTCTCCTCTTTCACTCTCCTCAAGAGGGTTTTTAGTTCTTCTTCACTTTCTGTCATAAGGGTGTTGTCATCTGCATATCTGAGGTTATTGATATTTCTCTTGGCAATCTTGATTCCAGCCTGTGCTTCTTCCAGCCCTCAGTTCTAATGATGTACTCTGCATAGAAGTTAAATAAGCAGGGTGACAATATACAGCCTTGACATACTCCTTTTCCTATTTGGAACCAGTCTATTGTTCCAAGTCCAGTTCTAACTGTTACTTCCTGACTGGCGTATAGGTTTCTCAAGAGGCAGGTCAGATTGTCTGGTATTCCCATCTCTTTCAGAATTCTCCACATTTTATTGTGATCCACACAGTCAAAGGCTTTGGCATAGTCAATAAAGCAGAAGTAGATGTTTTTCTGTAATACTCTTGCTTTATCCATGATCCAGCGGATGTTGGCAATTTGATCTCTGGTTCCTCTGTCTTTTGTAAAACCAGCTTGAACATCAGGGAGTTCACGCTTCACGTATTGCTGAAGCCTGGCTTGGAGAATTTTGAGCATTACTTTACTGGTGTGTGAGATGAGTGCAATTGTGCAGTAGTTTGAGCATTCTTTTGCATTTCCTTTCTTTGGAATTGGAATGAAAACTGACCTTTTCCAGTCCTGTGGCCACTGCTGAGTTTTCCAAACTTGCTGGCATGTTGAGTGCAGCACTTTCACAGCATCATCTTTCAGGATTTGAAATAGCTCAACTGGAATTCCATCACCTCCACTAGCTTTGTTTGTAGTGATGCTTTCTAAGGCCCAATTGACTTCCCATTCCAGGATGTCTGGCTCTAGGTGAGTGATCATACCATCGTGATTATCTTGGTCATGAAGATCTTTGGTTCAGATGGTAAAGATCTTTGGTTCAGACCCGGGTTCAATCCCTGGGTCAGGGAGATCTCCTGGAGAAGGAAATGGCAACTCACTCCAGTACTCTTGCCAAGCCCCCACCCCCGCACCCCTGCCCCCCAAACAGTGGCTCAAAGAAATTTTTCCTTAGGTGCAGGTCAAATCTTGACATTTCTATGATTATAACTCTGAAGTGGCTTCCCTTTGCTTCAAAGATAATGTCCAGATACTTAGCAAAGAAGGCAGACATCATTTGGAATCAAACTCTGCTCTTCACTTCTTGGCCTTTTTATTTCACGTTCCCAAATTTGGTGATGTTCTTCAAAGATGCCACACTGCTTGCTGTTTCTTATATATCTTTCTATGCTTTCCTCTCCCTTTCCTAGATTTACATTTATATCTGTCTATCTACATATATATATATATATCATATGTTTAAATACAACTTTGATATTATATATTTACATATATCTCTCACATATTTATATATAATGCCTTGATATATATTTACAAATATATGTATGCATATAGATACATGTGTACATATTTATATTCTCAAAAATTCCAAAAATCCTTCAATCTAGTATCATGGTTATCAAGCTTAGAAAAAACTTCTGCTCACTTATTCCCTTCTCTCTGTTCTCTTTTTACAATAAATATGTTTATTTTTACAGTCATGCCTTTAGAATACTGTGGTCGTTGATGTTGCTTATATACTTTGAAGATAAATACTTCAATATTTTAACCTCAGCAGATCTGTGAGTTTATTTTATTCCCTCCAGGCCTGGAGGGAAATTAGATGTTAGCATTTAGAACACAGAAACAAGAAAATTGTGTGATATTTTTTCCTTTTAGTTTAGGGAGCCCAACTTAAAAAATCCATTGCAAAAACAGAGAGCTTTTCTTGCAAAGTCTGTAGTAATCAACCTTAGAAATAGAAAGAAGGAGAAAGAAAATAAAATGGCGATGTGTTAAGAGCTGGCCACTATGCTAGACCTCATTACTCAAAGTGTCTCATTTTATCTTTGGGATGATCCTGGGAGACAAGTGTCAGAAGTTCCATTTAATACCCAGTTGTCTGGCTTATGGAAACTCTGGGGATACATCTAGGAATGTTCAGTGCGGTGCTAACAAGAAACTCAAAGACATCACTCATTGTTCTCCCCAGGGCAGCCCCCCAACGACTTCTTCTAGTTTTATATTCTACATTATAGGGAATGACAACATTAAGCTGGAACTCGATTTGTGCTGGGTGAAGGGGAAATCTTGTCAGAGATAAATTAGATAGCTTTTATGTCACAATAAAGGTCTCATCTTTCATTGCAAAGGCTCCAAATTCTTCCCAAGGCATCAGGAAATGCACACAATAATAACATACAAAAAGCTAAGAAGAATTCATGGGATTCTTTCCATACAAAAGACAAGTACTTCTTTGGCACCAGTTCTCAGTGGCCCTCGCTTGCATAGTGATGAATTCCATACCTCCTTGGAGTATTATTTATACATAATGTCTTATATTTTTGTTAATTTTTTGAACCTGGGGAAGTAAAACATTGTGACAGAAAATACATGGATATTAAATCTTCATTCTTTTATCTGCCACTTCTGAAAAATGACCTAACCTAAGGCACTTAGCTTTTCATTGACATCAAAGATGGTGATACCATTTGGACAGTAAGTATGACTTAGAAACTTAAATGAGTTTAAGAATATAAAATGGAATAGCCATCATGGTCAACAAAAAAGTCAGAACTGCAGTACTTGGATGCAATCTCAAAAATGAAGGAAGGATCTCTGTTTGTCTCCAAGACAAACCATTCAATGTCACAGTTATTCAAGTCTATGCCCCAACCAGTAATACTGAAGAAACTGAAGTTGAACGGTTTTATGAAGACTTACAAGATCTTTTAGAACTAACACCCCAAAAAGATGTCCTTTTCATCATAGGGGATGGGAATGCAAAAGTAGGAAGTCAAGAAACACCTACAGGCAAATTTGGCTTTGGAATGCGGAATGAAGCAGGACAAAAACTAATAGAGTTATGCCAAGAAAATTCACTGGTCATAGCAAACACCCTCTTCTAACACAAGAGAAGACTCTACACATGGACATCACCAGATGGTCAACACCAAAATCAGATTGATTCTATTCTTTGCAGCCAAAGATGGAGAAGCTCTATACAGTCAACAAAAACAAGATTGGGAGCTGACTGTGGCTCAGATCATGAACTCCTTATTGCCAAATTCAGACTGAAATTGAAGAAAGTAGGGAAAACCGCTAGACCATTCAGGTATGACCTAAATCAAATCCCTTATGATTATACAGCGGAAGTGAGAAATAGATTTAAGGGTCTAGATCTGATAGATAGAATGCCTGATGAACTATGGACGGAGGTTCGTGACATTGTACAGGAGACAGGGATGAAGACCATCCCCATGGAAAAGAAATGCAAAAAAGCAAAATGGCTGTCTGGGGAGGCCTTACAAATAGCTGTGAAAAGAAGAGGTGAAAGCAAAGGAGAAAAGGAAAGATATAAGCATCTGAATGCAGAGTTCCAAACAATAGCAAGAAGAGATAAGAAAGCCTTCTTCAGTGATCAATGCAAAGAAACAGAGGAAAATAACAGAATGGGAAAGACTAGAGATCTCTTCAAGAAAATTAGAGATACCAAGGGAACATTTCATGCAAAGACGGGCTCAATAAAGGACAGAAATGGTCTGGACATAACAGAAGCAGAAGATATTAATAAGAGGTGGCAAGAATACACGGAAGAACTGTACAAAAAAGATCCTCATGACCCAGATAATCATGATGATGTGATCACTAATCTAGAGCCAGGCATTTTGGAATGTGAAGCCAAGTGGGCCTTAGAAAGCATCACTACAAACAAAGCTAGTGGAGGTGATGGAATTCCAGTTGAGCTATTTCAAATCCTAAAAGATGATGCTGTGAAAGAGCTGCACTCAATATGCCAGCAAGTTTGGAAAACTCAGCAGTGGCCACAGGACTGGAAAAGGTCAGTTTTCATTCCAATTCCAAAGAAAGGAAATGCAAAAGAATGCTCAAACTACTGCACAATTGCACTCATCTCACATGCTAGTAAAGTAATGCTCAAAATTCTCCAAGCCAGGCTTCAGCAATATGTGAACCATGAACTCCCTGATGTTCAAGCTGGTTTTACAAAAGACAGAGGAAACAGAGATCAAATTGCCAACATCTGCTGGATCATGGAAAAAGCAACAGAGTTCCAGAAAAACATCTATTTCTGCTTTATTGACTATGTCGAAGCCTTTGATTGTGTAGATCACAATAAACTGTAGAAAATTCTGAGAGAGATGGGAATACCAGACCACCTGATCTGCCTCTTGAGAAATCTGTATGCAGGTCAGGAAGCAGCAGTTAGAACTGGACATGGAGCAACAGACTGGTTCCAAATAGGAAAAGGAGTATGTCAAGGCTGTATATTGTCACCCTGCTTATTTAATTTCTATGCAGAGTACATCATGAGAAATGCTGGACTTGAAGAAACACAAGCTGGAATCAAGATTGCCAGGAGAAATATCAATAACCTGAGATATGCAGATGAAATCACCCTTATGGAAGAAAGTGAAGAGGAACTAAAAAGCCTCTTGATGAAAGTGAAAGAGGAGAGTGAAAAAGTTGGCTTAAAGCTCAACATTCAGAAAACGAAGATCATGGCATCTGGTCCCATTGCTTCATGGCAAATAGATGGGTAAACAGTAGAAACAGCATCAGACTTTATTTTTTGGGGCTCCAAAATCACTGCAGATGGTGATTGCAGCCATGAAATTAAAAGACGTTTACTCCTTGGAAGGAAATTTATGACCAACCTATATAGTATATTCAAAAGCAGAGACATTAATTTGCTGACTAAGGTCCGTCTAGTCAAGGCTATGGTTTTTCCTGTGGTCATGTATGGATGAAGAAGGCTGATGGCCGAAGAATTGATGCTTTTGAACTGTGGTGTTGGAGAAGACTCTTGAGGGTCCCTTGGACTGCAAGGAGATCCAACCAGTCCATTCTGAAGGAGATCAACCCTGGGATTTCTTTGGAAGGAATGATGCTAAAGCTGAAGCACCAGTACTTTGGACACCTCACGTGAAGGGTTGACTCATTGGAAAAGACTCTGATGCTGGGAGGGATTGGGGGCAGGAGGAGAAGGGGACGACCCAGGATGAGATGGCTGGATGGCATCACGGACTCAATGGACGTGAGTCTGAGTGAACTCTGGGAGATGGTGATGGACAGGGAGGCCTGGTGTGCTGCGATACACGGGGTCACAAAGAGTCGGACACGACTGAGCGACTGAACTGAACTGGACATAAAGCATGGCATATAGTAAATTTCTGTTATTTTATGGTGATTTGGAACTTGGATTTTAAAATGACAAACTCTTGAGAGGAACACATATGACTAAATTATATGTGTGTATATATATATATATTTTAAAGATGATATGCTAATTCCTACTACATTTCAGATGCATTGGCTGCTAAACTGCAGCTTTATCCTTTACAGAATTTTTCTAGATTTGTGCGGAAATACCAACAGGAGAAGCGTTCATATCAACAGTCAGTGAATTTTTTTGTGTGTGCTCTGGATAATCAAGCTCAGTTTAGCCCAAAATCTAACATTTTTTTTCTTTCTTTTCTTTTCCTCCTATGCATGCTTTTATGGAAAATTAGTAGCTGGAGAAAATGACCAAAAAAATCAGTGTTGGTATACTCTACATGATACACTTTTTATTGAAGAAATTAAAAGTGTCCAAGGATAATTATATGACATCTGCACATTTTCATTCAAAAATACATGAGAATTTTGTATGGGAACATTAAAGGAACATGGAAATTCAACCTCTAACAAAGGAAAGGACAATGGCCTTCAAGTTTAGTGAGAAAAACAGTTCATGGTGACTTGATGTCAACTTTTGGCCTAGTTTGTTCATTGAAGGCTTTTTTCTTTTAGTTGCTTGCAAACCAACTAAATCTCTATGCTGATGACTTTCAAATTTATCATTTCAATCACTCATATTTCCTTGTTTTCCGAACTCATTCCTGTCTTAAAAATTTCTCTAGGGTGTCACAAAGCATTGCTGAAAGTTGAACTTGACACCTTTCCCCTGGAGTCTCCTTTATTTCTATGCCATTTAAATTAATACCAAAATAATAATAATAATAAAGCTACCACAAACATAAAGAAATAAAAAGTTACCATCGAACCATACCCTGTCACTGACCCTTCAGTTCCTTCTCACCAACCATCCACATCCAATTACTACTCACACTCAGTTGACTCCTTTTCCTGAGTATTTGATGCGAATCTACTTCCCCCTGAAAGCTGCTATCATAGTCTGATCCCCCTCCTTTCACCTCCATAAACGGGACAGTCTTCAATTGACCTCTCAGTTCCCTCCATGCCATCCTTCACCTTTGACCCAGTGATCTTTCTAGAGAGCAAATGCAAATCTGCCCATATCATCCCGTCTTAAAATCTCAAGAGTCTAAAACATAATTTTAGCTACTCAACATGGATACCTAAGTCTGCCTCTGATAACCTTTTCATCCTCATCCTCTGTGCCACCATCACAAACATTTTCTGGACTGATTACCTCTCATTTTCCAGCCTTTTCACACACCATTCCTTCTGCCTGAAGTCCCCTGTGCAACCCTTACACCACTATCCCCATGAACATTTGCATTTCAACTTAGAGATTACTTTCTAAGGGACACTTCTGGTGTCACTTGCCCCAAAATGCCCTCGGGTATATTCCCTTTTGTAATTTCATAGAAATCCTGTATTTCTCATAGCATCAATTCATAATACTTTTGGGGCTTAATTGTGTATCTCTACTACAGGACAAATTCTGTGAAGGCAAGGGAATGCATATTATGTTTACAGGACCTAACACATTATCTGGAATACAAAGCAATCTCAGTTGGTTAGCTGTATGATTATATATAGTCTGAAATCTAGCCTCCTGATTTGCTGAGATTATTGAAGTACTCAGAAAAAGGGGTCCCCTGCTTCAGCACCATCTTTAAAAAGTACATGAATCTCTGTCCTCACACTCAGTCTAGCCTCAGTTGAGGACTAGGGCATTCATTAAAGACCTTGGTCTTAAGGTATTCTTCATATAGCAACCAGAATAATTAAAAATGTTGAGTTAGATCTCATTGACCAAAATAAAAGTCCCACGTTTTACTGTAACCTTCAAGGCATGGTATCTGGTCCGTGGTTACCTCTGACCTCACCACCCCTTACTTTCCCCCGCTCTCACTCTGCTTTAGAAGCACTGGCTTCCTTGTTGTTTACATGTCAGGCACATGCTTGCCTCAGAGTCTCTGCATCTGCTGTTCCATCTGCTTCGAACATTCTTCCCCATATATCTGCATGCCTCCTACTTTCGCCTCCTGTAAGTCTTTGCTCAAATGCCCTCCCAAGAGGGTTTACACTGACTAGCCATCTGGTAATTTCACTCCCTTCCTAACACTTTCCATTCCCTTCACCCAGCTCTATTTTGTACAGCCTCAATAGCACTCATTACCTTCTAATACGGAGGATAACTAATATTTGAATGTCTCTTTCTCCCTCGAGAATGTAAGTCCCTTGAGGGAAGTTATTTTTGTCTATTTGGTTCACTAATGGGTAAATTCCTACATCTACAGTAATTCAGGGCACATAATAACTTCTCAATAAACATTTATGGAATAAATACCCATGTCTTTCACAATAAAAACTCTCTCTTTAGTTTATCGAATTAAGACCAAGGTATGTAAAAACAGTGATACTAATCATTCTTTGAGAACCTGGGACGTACTATAGGCTTTTCATATAAATGAAACAGATTGATGCAAGTTCAAAGCTGAAAGTGAACTTAGCTCTAGCTGAGCTAACTGCACTTAGCTCAAGGCCCATTCATTTGCCATGTGGGGAAAATGAGCCTCTCTCAAACAAACTTACAGTCTTAACTGTAAAATTATTGTTCTCTGTATAGTGTATTTTGAAAATTTGAAGTGTGAAAAGAAAAACTTCTCATAATTCCACAACCCAGAAATTAGCACTAGTAAGATGGATGTATTTAACGCTAGATGTTTTTTCTTATACACATGCATATATGTTCAAATATCTAAATGTATCACCATATGGTATGTATAATATTTCAAATTCATTCTAATAATACAAATATGTATTACATTTTCATATAAATTAGAAAAATACAATAAAAGTAAAGTCTTTCTTGACCAACGGCATGATCACTTTGCTATGTTCAAGTCTGTTTTTACATTTTTCAGAATGCACCCTTGTTAGTATGCTTGTTTATACAGCATGCAGAAATAAATCTTCTGTTTTAATAATTCAGAATTATACTCAAATCCTGTCTCATTTGTAAATGTGGAACATTCAGTCAACAAGACGAACACCATCCATTTTGCTGGAGTTTCGAGCGAGACACCCCTGGCTATTTGTCAGATTTGAAGTTTGTTATTACCTAGAAAGCAGGCAACCCTGGTCACTTGCCACTCTACTGTCCTTATTTAGAGCAACTCAGCACACTGCAGAAAAGTAATTGATTGGGACAATTATCTAGCCAGCCTTCACACCTGCTCCCTCGTAACAACCAACCAACCAACTCAACAACAAATAAATAGGAACAAACCCACTTTTCTCCTGAAATTATAAACTATTGTTTCTTAAGTATCTTGATAATGGTAACAAAAGCAATCCTAACTGAATGAGACGGATAATTTCACACTGAGGAAGGTATAAAGAATTGCTTTTGCCTCAAGTATCCGGTTACTTAAAACAAAATATTTATTTTTCATTTGATTGTCTGGGTGTACTTTTCTTTTCTCTGGTGTGAGGTGAGGCAAAATTGCCTTAATTTTCCATTTAACTTTCATTAGTTTTACCATCAATAATAAAATAACTCATTCTTTTTCTTGAGCAAATGTGAAAATGGTCCTCCATTTAACCCATAGCAGAAACTAAACCAAGACCAGGGCTAATATCCATAACATTTCCATTTGATCCATGAATTATTATCTTTAAATAGCACCTCTACATGTTATGTTTGGGCTTCTTTGGTGACTCAGATGGTGAAGAATCCACCTGCAATGCAGGATACTAGGGTTTGATCCCTGAGTCAGGAAAATGGCCTGGAGAAGGGAATGGCAACTCATTATTAGCAATGGCAATTGCCAATGGCAATTGGAATGGCAACCCAGTATTCTTGCCTGGGCAATCTCGTGGACAGAGGAGTCTGGTGGGCTACATTCCAAGAGATCGCAATGAGTCAGATGTGACTGAGTGACTAACACTCTAATGCTATGTTACTATTAAAGGCATATGTCAAAATGAAGTTTCGGAAACTTTTTTTTTTTCTCAGAATTATGCAGGCTTCTATGAGCTTTCTTTCAGAGGTAGAAGTGTACCACTAAATTCAAATTGAACATTCAAATCACATTTAAAGTAGGTTTATGCATTTAGTTTTATATGGCATTTCCCTGCATAATACAATGGAATCTTTTTTTCCATCAGATTTCTGTCTTAGATCAGTACACAGTTCCCCTGGCACCCCATCTTCATGTGAAGCTGGCCCATTTTAATATTAACCTCGATGAAGGATCATCAGAAAATAAGAAAATTGGGAAAACTCAGGGGTTGATATTTATTCATTCATAATTTGACTGAGTAATATCCATGTGTAGAATAAACTAATAGATTCAAGGGCCTAGATCTAGTTAACAGTGTGCCTGAAGAACTATGGACAGAGGTCTGTAATATTGTACAGGAGGTTGCAAACAAAACCACCCCAAACAAACAAACACACCAAAAAGAAAGCAAGAAGAAAAAGTGGTTATCTGAGGAGGCGTTACAAATAGTGGAAGAATGAAGAGAAGTGAAAAACAAGGGAGAGAGGGAAATGTACATGAAATTAAACACAGAGTTCCAAAAAATAGCTGGAAGAGACAAGAAGGCCTTCTTCAATGAGCAATGCTTAACAACAGAAGAAAACAAAAGGGGAAAGGTTCTAGAGATGTCTTCAGAAAAACACCAAATATCAAGGGAGCATTCTGCCCAAAGATGGGCACAATAAAGTATAAAAATGGTAAAGACCTAGTAGATGCTGAAGAGATCAAGAAGAGATGGAAAGAATACATGGAAGAGCTGTGTAAATAAGATATTAATGAACTGGATCACTATGATGGTATGGTTAGTCACTCAGAGCTAGACATTCTAGAGTGAAAGGCAAGTGGGCCTTAAGAAGCTCTGCTATTAATAAAGCTAGCGGATGCAATGAAATTTCAGCAGAACTATTCAAATCCCTAAAGGATGATGCCATCAAGGTGTTGCATTCGTCATGTCAGCAAATCTGGAAGGCCCGGCAGTGGTCATAGGACTGGAAAAGGTCAATTCTCATCCCAGTTCCCAAGAAGGGTATTGCTAAAGAATGTGCTAACCATCAGACAATCACACTCATTGCCCATGCTAATAAGGTCACACTTAAAATCTTACATGCTAGGCTTCAGCGTTATACAAACTAGGAACTTTCAGATGTTTAAGCTGGGTTTAGAAAAGCAAGAGGAACTACAGCTCAAATTACCAACATTTGCTGGATTATAAAGAAAGCAAGGAAATTTTAGAAACAAACAAACAAACATCTATCTCTGTTTCATTGACTACACTAAAGCCTTTGATTGTGTGGATCCTGACAAACTGTGGAAAGCTGTCTCCTGAGAAACCTGTATGCAGGTCAAGAACAAGTTAGAACCCTGTATAGAACAACTGATTAGTTAAAGATCAAGAAAGTACAACAGAGCTGTCTGCTGTTCCCCTGCTTGTTTAATCTAAATGCTGAGCCATAAGAAATGTTGGGCTAGATGAGTTACAAGCTGGAATCAAGACAGGTGGGAGAAACATCAACAACCTCAGATATGCAGATGATATCAGTATATTGACAGAGAGCAAGAGGAACTGAAGAATCTCTTGATGTGGAAGAGGAAGAGAGTGAAAGAACTGGCTTAAAACTAAATATTAAAAAACAAACTAAAATCATGGCATTTGGCCCCATTCAGTTCAGTTCAGTTCGGTTCAGTAGCTCAGTCGTGTCTGACTCTTTGTGACCCCATGAACTGCAGCACACCAGGCCTCCCCGTGCATCACCAACTCCTGGAGTTTACTCAGATTCACGTCCATCGAGTCAGTGATCAAATCCAGCCATCTCATCCTCTGTCGTCCCCTTTTCCTCATGCCCTCAATCCCTCCCAGCATCACAGTCTTCCAATGAGTCAACTCTTTGCATGAGGTGGCCAAAGTACTGGAGTTTCAGCTTTTGCATCATTCCTTCCAAAGAACATCCAGGGCTGATCTCCTTTAGAATGGACTGGTTGGATCTCCTTGCAGTCCAAGGGACTCTCAAGAGTCTTCTCCAACACCAGAGTTCAAAAGCATCAATTCTTCAGCGCTCAGCCTTCTTCACAGTCCAACTCTCACATCCATACATGACCACTGGAAAAACCATAGCCTTGACTAGATGGAACTTTGTTGGCAAAGTAATGTCTCTGCTTTTCAATATGCTATCTAGGTTGGTCATAACTTTCCTTCCAAGAAGTAAGCGTCTTTTAATTTCACGGCTGCACTCACCATCTGCAGTGATTTTGGAGCCCCCCAAAATAAAATCTGAAACTGTTTCCACTGTTTCCCCATCCATTTGCCATGAAGTGATGGGACTAGATGCCATGATCTTCGTTTTCTGAATGTTGAGCTTTAAGCCAACTTTTTCACTCTCCTCTTTCACTTTCATCAAGAGGCTTTTGAGTTCCTCTTCACTTTCTGCCATAAGGGTGGTATCATCTGCATATCTGAGGTTATTGATATTTCTCCCAGCAATCTTGATTCCAGCTTGTGCTTCTTCCATTACTACATGGCAAATAAAAGGGGAAAAGGTGGAAGCAGTGACTGGATTTCCTCTTCTTGGGCTACAAAATCACTGTAGTGATTGCAGCCATGAAATCAGGAGATAATTGCCTCTTGGCAGGAAAGTGATGACAAACCTAGGCAGTGTGTTGAAAAACAGAGACGTTACTCTGCCAGCAAAGGCCCATATAGTCTTAGGTCTTCCCAGTGGAAGAAAGGCTACGGTCTTCCCAGTGGTCATGTATGGTTGTGCGAGCTGGACCATAAAGATGGCAGAAAGACAAAGAATCAAAGCCTTTGAACTGTGGTGCTTGAGAAGACTCCTGAAATCTCCTTGGACAGAAGGAGATCAAACCAATCAATCTTAAGGGGGAGCAATGCTAAATATTCACTGGAAGGACTGATGCTGAAGCTGAAGCTCCAATATTTTGGTCATCTTATGCAAACAGATGACTCACTGGAAAAGTCCCTGATGCTGGGAAAGATTGAGGGCAGAAGAGGAGGAGGTGGCTGGATGGCATCACCAATGCAATGAGCATGAACTTGGGCAAGCTCCAGGAGATGGTGAAGGACAGGGAGGCCTGGTGTGCTGCACTCCATGAGGTCAGGAAGAGACGGACACAACTGGGCAACTGAACAACAACAACAACAACAACAAATTTGACTTAGTAGCAACTTGATGGCCCTGTACTCCAATGGTTCCTATTTATATGAGAGAGAGAAGAGAGTTTCAGGCCATAGAACTGGAAATAACTCCATTCCTTATCATGCATTTTCTCTGTACAGTTTGCTTATTTAAATTTATTTAGCACCTATCATGCATCAGACATTGTTCTAAACACTAGAAATTGAGAAGTCTCCAAGCTCATGGAAACTGTGTGGCTGAAGCTCAAGGTAAAAATAAAAACACTTATCCCAGGGCTGGGATATGGTTAAGGATACAAGTGATTTTACAAAATTACCAATAAAAAACCAAAAGCTTGAGAGCAAGAATAATGTCCAAAGTCACACGCTAACTAACAAAATAAGTGATAAGAGGCATATTTCTGGAGTTACACTATGTGGGTTCAGATTCTGTGTAGCCCCACTCCCCAATTACTGGTTTTGTGTATTCCAACAATGTATTACAACATTTAGCGCCTTAGTTACCTATTGGTACAACGGCAAAAACGATGATATCTGAAACTGTGGTGAGGACTAAATGGGCTAAGCTGTGTAAAAGAGTACAGCACTTGGTTTAGGGTAAGAGCTTAACACAGGTAAACTATTTTTTTGTGTCTGTACCTCATTTTACCTCATTCAATAATAATCTACATTATTACTAGTGTTTTAATGGGGGGAAGCAAGGCTACAAAACAACATACTCAAAAAAATACTAATGCTAATTTTAGGCCATTTTAAGGAAATATATGAAGTATTAGTTCATTGCACTCTTCTGCTGAGTTAATAATCTGTGCTATGGAGAATTAGGAAAAAGTACTACCCACCCACAATATTATTTTTTTTTATTGTGGCAAAGCATAAAATTTACCATTCAAACCGTTTTTAGCTTTACAGTTCAATGGCGTTAAGTGCATTCACATTGTTGTGCAAGCACTAACACAGTTCACCTCCAGATATTCTTATCTCTCCAAACTGCAACTCCCAAATATTAAACAAGAACTCTTCACTTCCCCTCCCTCCTGTCCCTAGCAACCATCAGTCTATTTCCTGTCTTTGAACTTGATTACTCTAGACATTTATAAGTGTATTAAGTGGAATCATACAATAATTGCTCTTTTGCATGCTAAGCCGATCCAGTTGTGTTCGAATCTCTGCGACCCCTTGGACTGTAACCCACCAGGCTCCTCTGTCCAGGAGATTCTCTAGGCAAGAACACTGGAGTGGGTTGCCATTTCCTTCTCCAGGGCATCTTCCTGACCCAGGGACTGAACTTGAGTCTCTTAGGTCCCCTGTGCTGGCAGGCAGATTCTTTATCTGTGAGCCACCAGGGAAGCCCAGTTGTTCTTTTACGAGTGGCTTATTTCACTTAATACAATGACTTCAAGATTTGTCCATTTTGTAGTGTATGTCAGAATTTCATCTCTTCATAAGACTGAGTAATTGTTTTCTGTATGGTGTGTGTGTACACATATATATTGATGGGCATTTGAGTTATTTCCCTAATATTTTGGCTATTGTGAATAATTCTATTGCTCTTAGGTATATATTCAGTAGTTGAATTTTGTACCATATGTTAGTTCTCTGTTTCATTTTGGAAGGAAGTGTCATATTATCTTTCATAGTAGCTGCATCATTTTTCATTTCCAGCAGTAATACACAAAGGTTCCAGTTTCTCCATATTCTCACTAAAACTTGTTATTTTTTGGTTTTGCTTTATTTTGTTTTTAATGATAGTCATCTTAATGGTGTGAAGGGGTATCTTGTGGTTTTGACTTGCATTTCTTTAATGATTAGTAAAGTAAGCACCCTTTCATGTGCTTATTGACTACCTTTTTTTCAGAAGTGTCTATTCAAACCCTCAAGGCCTTTGCTCATTTTTAAATTAAGCTATTTGCCTTTTTGTTGTTGAACTGTAAAAATTCCATATATTTAACAAAGATGGATCAACAGATAACACCTCTTAGTAAAGGCTATGGAGTATGTTTTCTTGAATGAATAAATGAATTTGTTTCCTTTACATTTTAGCTTGACTGGAAGAAAAGAAAATAAATAACTTACTTGTTTTTAAGGCAGATTAAATGCAGTAAATGGATTTGGTGAGAGCCCAAGTACAATCACATATGAAAAGCTGTCATTTCAGTTTCTATTGAGCTTTGTTGATTATCTCCATTATATTTCAATCCCCCAATTTTACCCATATATCCCATTGATCATGCCCATTATCTATAGCTCTGTGTGCATATAAATACATGGTTAAAGACAAAATATTTGTTGATGATATTTTCCAACTAAGAAATGAGTTGTTTAGGACACTGTCAATTCCCTCTCCTGAGGTAATGTAGCTTGAATATTACTTCGTTGGGTCTTTATCTTATGGTTACACAAAAGACATGTAACAAATCTCATCTTTTCCTAAAACAATTTAAATGTATTTATATATTCCTTCATCAAAACAACCACATATATTACTCTGACATCACCATACCTCATTCATAATCAAATATACACATGAGCCTCCTACAAACTGCAGATCTGATTACATTAATAGAGCACCATCATCACCAACCTCCCCCTCACCTCACTTCCCCACCATCAGTAAAGACCATGAATAGATGTTGCTGCTGCTGTTGCTGCTGCTGCTGCTGCTGCGTCACTTCAGTCGTGTTCGACTCTGTGCGACCCCATGGACGGCAGCCCACCAAGCTCCCTCGTCCCTGGGATTCTCTAGGCAAGAACACTGGAGTGGGTTGCCATTTCCTTCTCCAATGCATGAAAGTGAAAAGTGAAAGTGAAGTCGCTCAGTTGTGTCCGACTCGTAGCAACGCCCACCAGGCTCCTCCGTCCGTGGGATATGCCAGGCAAAAGTACTGGAGTGGGATGCCATTGCCTTCTCTGATAGGTGTTGCTACAAGCAGTTAAAGCTGGAGAGCTACACAGTACCACGGAGTCAGGCTCATCTCAACTCCAGTCTCTTTCACTTACTACCCACCTCCCAGTAAAGTACTGTAGCCTCTCCAGGCTTCAATTTCCTTTTCTAAAACAATATAAATTTGGTGCTTAATTCCTAACATTGTTAGGAAGAAAGAATGATAGATTTGAGCATGCCCCACAATAGAATCTGGCACACAAAAGTATACCATAAAATTAGCTCCCATCTCTGAAACCTTGTAAGGACTTGTAAGGACTGCAGCCCACCAGGCTTCTCTGTCCATGGGATTTTCCAGGCATGAATACCAAAATAGGTTGCCATTTTCATCTCCAGGGGATTTTCCTGACTCGGGGATCAAACCCATGTCTCCTGCTTGGCAGGTGAATTCTTTACCACTGAGACATCTGGGAAGTCATAAGGATAAGTAGCCCAAAGCAAAAGGTGACAAGCTCAGTGCCACCCCTACCTCATAGGATAGACTCTTCATGATGCACATGAGGAGGTCATAGATGCATTTCCTACAGCCTCCCTGGTGAAGGGTTGTCACTAGAGGTACAATACATCGTAATTTGCACAGGAAATTCCAGCTTGCAGATGACACCTGTTCTCAGAGTGAAATTATGCACAGGAACACTTTCATCCACAAAAGTGTCCTGGCTATCTCAAAAACCTAGAAAAGGAAGAGTAAAATAAACCCAAAATGAAGAGAAGGAAAGAAAGAGGAAAAAAAAAAATTAGAACAGAATCAAATAAATTGAAAATAGGAAAACAACAGAGAAAAATCAACAAAACAAAATATTTCCTTGTTTAAAAAAAAAGTTAATGAAATTGATAAACCTCTAGGAAAACTGAAAGAAGACAGACTACAAATCAGTACTATTGGGAATATGACAAGGCTACAGATCCTGCATTCACTATGAACGCATGTATGCTCATAAATTCAACAGTTTAGCTTCAGTTTCCCTAAATGCAAACTATCGAACTCAGCCACAAGAAAAGAGATTAACCTTCTCTTAATGATAGTATGACAAATAAATAAAATTTGTAACTGAAAAGTACTCACTCACCCCAGTTCTAAGTAACAGTTAGAACCAGATATGCAGCAAAAGACTGGTTCCAAACTGGGAAAAGAGTACATCAAGGCTGTCTATTTTCACCCTGCTTATTTAACTTATATGCAGAGTACATCATGAGAAACACTGGGCTGGAGGAAGCACAAGCTGGAATCAAGATTGCTGGGAGAAATATCAATAACCTCAGATATGCAGATGACACCATACTTATGGCAGAAAGTGAAGAATAACTAAAGAGCCTCTTGATGAAAATGAAAGAAAAGAAGTGAAAAAGCTGACTTAAAACTCTGCATTCTAAAAACTAAGATCATGGAATTAAATCCCATCACTTCATGCCAAATAGATGGTGAAACAATGTAAACAGTGAGAGACTTTATTTTGAGGGGCTGCAAAATCACTGCAGATTGTGACTGCAACCATGAAATTAAAAGACACTTGCTCCTTGGAAGAAAGGCTATGGCTAACTTAGTGTATCAAACAGTAGAGACATTACTTGGCTGACAAAGGTCTGTCTAAGTCTAGTCAAGGCTATGGTTTTTCCAGTAGTCATGTATGGATGTGAAAGTTTTATAAAGAAAGCTGAGTGCCAAAGAATTAATGCTTTGAACTGTGGTGTCAGAAAAGACACTTGAGAGTTCCTTGGACTGCAAGGAGATCCAACCAGTCTATCCTAAAGGAAATCAGTCCTGAATATTTATTGGAAGGATTGATGCTGAAGCTGAAGCTCCAATACTTTGGCCACCTGATGCAAAGAACTGACAGAAAAGTCACTGGTAAAGATTGAAAGCAGGAGGAGAAGGGGATGACAGAGGATGAGATGATCGGATGGCATCACTGAGTCAATGGTCATGAGTTTGAGTAGGCTCAGGGAGTTGGTGAGGGAAAGGGAGGCCTGTTGTGCTGCAGTCCATGGAGTCCCAAAGATTCAGACACAACTAAGCGACTGAACCGAACTGAACTACTCTCTTCTGCGTTTTCCTGAAGGCTGAGCACATCATGGATGTGGAAACATATGAGAAAAATGCAAAGTATGCTGCCCAGTTACAAAGTCCAGCCTGTACCTGAAATTCCACCATGCCAGTGGTACCCTTTAGTTTTAGGAAAGAAATACTATAAATATACAGATTGTCTGGTATTCCCATATCTTTCAGTATTTACCACAGTTTATTGTGATCCACACGGTCAAAGGCTTTGGCATAGTCAATAAAGCAGAAATAGATGTTTTTCTGGAACTCTCTTGCTTTTTCCATGATCCAGCAGATGTTGGCAATTTGATCTCTGGTTCCTCTGCCTTTTCTAAGACCAACTTGAACATCTGGAAGTTCATGGTTCATGTATTGCTGAAGCCTGGCTTGGAGAATTTTGAGCATTACTTTACTGGTGTGTGAGATGAGTGCAATTGTGTGGTAGTTTGAGCATTCTTTGGCATTTCCTTTCTTTGGGATTGGAATGAAAACTGACCTTTTCCAGTCCTGTGGCCACTGCTGAGTTTTCCACATTTGCTGGCATATTGAGTGCAGCACTTTCACAGCATCATCTTTCAGGATTTGAAATAGCTCATCTGGAATTTCATCACCTCCACTAGCTTTTTTTTTAGTGATGCTTCCTAAGGCCCACTTGACTTCACATTCCAGGATATCTGGCTCTAGGTGAGTGATCACACCATCGTGATTATCTGGGTCATGAAAATCTTTTTTATATAGTTCTTCTCTGTATTCTTGCCACCTCTTCTTAATATCTTCTGCTTCTCTTAGGTTCATACCTAACAGAGTTGGTGAGGGACAGGGAGGCCTGATGTGCTGTTTTAGTCCTTTATTGAACCCATCTTTGCATGAAATGTCCCCTTGGTATCTCTAATTATCTTGAAGAGAACTCTAGTCTTTCTCATTCTGCTGTTTTCCTCTATTTTTTTGCATTGATCACTGAGGAAGGCTTTCTTACCTCTCCTTGCTATTCTTTGGAACTCTTCATTCAAATGGGTACATCTTTCCTTTTCTCCATTGCTTTTCACTTCTCTTCTTCCCACAGCTCTTTGTAAGGCCTCCTCAGACAGACATGTGACCTTTCTGCTTTTCTTTTCCTTGGGGATGATCTTGCTCCCTGATTCCTGTACAATGTCTTGAACCTCCATCCATAGTTCTTCAGGCACTCTATCAGTTCTAATCCCTTTAATCTATTTGTTACTTCTACTGTATAATTGTAATGGGTTTGATTTCAATTCAGTTGCTCAGTCATGTCCAACTCTTTGTGACCTCATGGACTGCAGTAGGCCAGACCTCCCTGTTCATTGCCAACTCCTGGAGTTTATTCAAACTCATGTCCATTGAGTCAGTGATGCCATCCAATCATCTCATCCTCTGTTGTCCCCTTCTCCTCCCACAGTCTATCTTTCCCAGCATCAGGGTCTTTTCAAATGAGTCAGTTCTTCACAACACGTGGCCAGAGTACTGGAGTTTCAGCTTCAGTATCAGTCCTTCCAGTGAATATTCAGGACTGATTTCCTTTAGAATGGACTGGTTTGATCTCCTTGCAATCCAAGGGACTCTCAGGAGTCTTCTCCAACACCATAGTTCAAAAGCATCAATTCTTTGGCACTCAGCTTTCTTTATAGTCCAACTCTCACATCCATACATGACTACTGGAAAAACCAGAGCCTTGACTAGATGGACCTTTGTTGGCAAAGTAATGTCTCTTCTTTTTTATAAGCTGTGTAGGTTGGCCATAACTTTTCTTCCAAGGAGTAAGTGTCTTTTAATTTCATGGCTGTAGTCGCCATAGGTCATACCTGAATGGTCTAGTGGTTTTCCCTACTTTCTTCAATTTAAGTCTGAATTTGACAATAAGGAGTTCATGGTCTGAGCTTACTTGATCATTATTAGTTAGCTGGCTAGTCAGATACATAGGTAATAGAATACCTGGATAGCAGAGTTAAGCCATTAATACCACAGATGAACAAGGATAAGTGAGCAATTGCTCTTTATCATTTGTCTTAAGGAATCTCACTTCTGCCACAGCAAGCTACCAGTTGTACCTACTGTATTTTTCTCTTAGTGGATTGACACAATGAGTAACAGTGCCTTCTTCAGTGCGTTAATACTGGAAGCTTAAGTTAAGTATCTGCAGAGTGTTGGGGATTGTGGTAGGTACCTTCTCAATAGTTTAATGACTCATATACAAAAGTATCTCAATGAATATATGAGCATATAAATTTATGAGTAAATTAACACATTTATAAGGCACTTAATATGTTCTAATTATTGTGCCAAGCCCTGAGTAAGAAATGGTTTCTGTCAGTGAGGAGCTTACAACCTGGTAGAGGAGACTGACATATAAACAGTTAACTCCAAAAAATATAATGTGTAGGAGAAATTTTTTAAGTACGCATGAGCTGTTGGAGTCATCCAGTACGGTGAGTCTATAATGTCTGGCATGGTAGTAGAATAGCAAACATTTTATAGAGAAAGGAAAATATTTAAAAAAGGCTTTTGAAAAGGCATATATATATTATTTTTTTTTGGCAGAGGCAATGATTTTATAAGATCTTTCACTCAGTTATTCGTTTATAAATTCAGCAAGTTTAGTAAATGCTAGTGAGTTCAGTTCAGTCACTCAGTCGTGTCCGACTCTTTGTGACCCCATGAATTGTAGCACGCCAGGCCTCCCTGTCCATCACCAACTCCCAGAGTTCACTCAGAGTCGTGTCCATCGAGTCCGTGATGCCATCCAGTCATCTCATCCTCAGTCGTCCCCTTCTTCTCCTCCCCCCAATCCCTCCCAGCATCGAAGTCTTTTCCAATGCGTCACCTCTTCGCATCAGGTGGCCAAAGTACTGGAGTTTCAGCTTCAGCATCATTCCTTCCAAAGAAATCCCAGGGTTGATCTCCTTCAGAATGGACTGGTTGGATCTCCTTGCAGTCCAAGGGACTCTCAAGAGTCTTCTCCAACACCACAGTTCAAAAGCATTAATTCTTTGGCACTCAGCCTTATTTACAGTCCAACTCTCACATCCATATATGACCACTGGAAAAACCATAGCCTTGACTAGACGGGCCTTAGTCGGCAAAGTAACGTCTCTGCTTTTGAATATGCTATCTAGGTTGGTCATAACTTCTCTTCCAAGGAGTGTGTCTTTTAATTTCATGGCTGCAATCACCATCTGCAGTGATTTTGGAGCCCCCAAAAATAAAGTCTGACACTGTTTCCACTGTTTCTCCATCTATTTCCCATGGAGTTATGGGACCAGATGCCATGATCTTCGTTTTCTGAATGTTGAGCTTTAAGCCAACTTTTTCACTGTCCTCTTTCACTTTCATCAAGAGGCTTTTTAGTTCCTCTTCACTTTCTGCCATAAGGGTGGTGTCATCTGCATATCTGAGGTTATTGATATTTCTCCCAGAAATCTTGATTCCAGCTTGTGTTTCTTCAAGTCCAGCGTTTCTCATGATGTACTCTGCATAGAAGTTAAATAAGCAGGTGACAATATACAGCTTTGATATACTCCTTTTCCTATTTGGAACCAGTCTGTTGCTCCATGTCCAGTTCTAACTGCTGCTTCCTGGCCTGCATACAGATTTCTCAAGAGGCAGGTCAGGTGGTCTGGTATTCCCATCTCTCTCAGAATTTTCCACTGTTTATTGTGATCCACACAGTCAAAGCCTTTGGCATAGTCAACAAACAGAAATAGATGTTTTTCTGGAACTCTCTTGCTTTTTCCACGATCCAGCAGATGTTGGCAATTTGATATCTGGTTCCTCTGCCTTTTCTAAAACCAGCTTGAACATCAGGGAGTTCACGGTTCACATATTGCTGAAGCCTGGCTTGGAGAATTTTGAGCATTTCTTTACTAGCATGTGAGACGAGTGCAATTGTGTGGTAATTTGAGCATTCTTTGGCATTGCCTTTCTTTGGGATTGGAATGAAAACTGACCTTTTCCAGTCCTTTGGCCACTGCTGAGTTTTCCAAATTTGTTGGCATATTGAGTGCAGCGCTTTCACAGCATCATCTTTCAGGATTTGAAATAGCTCTAGCTTTGTTCGTAGTGATGCTTTCTAAGGCCCACTTGACTCCACATTCCAAGATGTGTGGTTCTAGATGAGTGATCACACCATCGTGATTATCCGGGTCGTGAAGATCCTTTTTGTACAGTTCTTCTGTGTATTCTTGCCACCTCTTCTTAATATCTTCTGCTTCTGTTAGGTCCATACCATTTCTGTCCTTTATCGAGCCCATCTTTGCATGAAATGTTCCCTTGGTATCTCTAATTTTCTTGAAGAGATCTCTAGTCTTTCCCATTCTGTTGTTTTCCTCTATTTCTTCTATGCTAGTTAGGGACCAACTATTCTTTCTAGGTTGCTTTTCTTTTTTCCTGTGAACCTCATTGCACCTGAAATGGGAGTGAGTATAACACTGACACCAAGTGAATCATTATTTGCTGATTAATTAACTGAATAACATTGTGTATCTCTATGTGAGAATACTGGGACAGAAAAAGACTAGTCATAGTTTGTATACATTGTGCTGCCTTTGACCTTGAAGATGAAGTTGTTCTGTTGTGTCCGATTCTTACCAACCCCATGGACTGTAGCCTACCAGGCTCTTCCATCCATGGGATTTTCCAGACAAGAGTATTGGAGTGGGTTGCCATTTCCTTCTCAAGAGGATCTTCCTGACCCAGGGACTGAACCCAGGTCTCCCGCATTGCAGGCAGACTCTTTACTGTCTGAGCCACCAGGGAAGTCTTTGACCTTAACCTCAGCCAAAGGCTATTTTCTACTCTTATTCAATCTTCACAATAATAACCTGATATGAACATTGTAATTCTTACAGAAGACTAACCTTATCAAGGAATACACAAACCCCAAATGCCATCAGGACTACTGAAAACTGTTCTATTGGCCTTCTATTTATACAGCTTGAAAGGACAATGCCAGAAATCAGTGTGTAAGCTTGTATTTGTTCTGCTCAGGGTTCAGAGCTAAACTAAACCTTGCATACAGGGTTGCATGGACAATTGTTTTCAAAAAGAGTCTGATTTCACCCAAATTTGACCTATCATATTGACTTTAGCGTCATACCACAATATAGCAAATAATTCCACCGTTTTATATCCATTCAGAAAAGTCCTTTCATCTCCTTCTCAGAGACAGAGTAATTTTCTGAGTTTGTTACCGGTCTGATTCACCATGGGATTTATTTTCTTGTCGGACACATTAACAATTACTAAAATGTGTTACTTAAGGAAATGCTTTCTAGGTGTATCAATTGGTTTAAAACGCACAGCTTGATGAAATAGTTTGCTGGGCAGATTCAAGACTCCTCATTAAAGAAACACCTCCAGCTGCCTGTCGGTGTCAATGCCTTTCAAAAGGACAGCGTGGGGTATGGATTGTCAGATTCGAGTCTCTCTCACACCCTTACGATGCAAGCACCCCAAAGCCATGCATCCAGCTGCATCTTTTCCCCTGACATTTCAAGAAATTCTGCAGGAAAACAAAGCTAACTTTTACAACAGAGAAAGATTGTAGGATGGTGGGGAGATTCTAGTATTTCATCCTTTTCCATCTTACCAGTTCACTTTCTCACTGCCAGCAGACATATAAATCATCCAGTTCCTTCATTTCCCCTTCTAGTTCATAAAGAGGATGTATCTTCATTTGAAACGCACTTTGCCATTCTTAAAGGATAATTCTGCAAGTGCAGGACGATGTTTCATTCCCCAAACAACAACAAATTAGATTTTGGATGCCCTTCAGCGAAGCAAAAAGCAGCCTCTGAGGGCCCCTTGGAGTTATGATATCTAAGTCTAAAGAGGAGACAGGAAAAATTGAGATTCTAGAAGTTAAAATTTTCTGCTAAGCCTTTTCTCTCTGATTTCTAATGTTCTTTCCAAAAGGTTTAATATTAATATTTTGCCACTATGCAATATTCAGCCATGCTAAAAGCACTATACTAGGTCTGAGTGGATGGAAACAAGAATAATTCAAATATCTATACTCAAGAAGCCAACAGTCTAGTATATGTGAAGAGGAGGAACTTTTTTTTTTTTTTTAAGTACTTACTGTACACCTGGGGCTTTGACATGTAGTTACATAGGTATTACACAATTTTCACAACAACCCACGACCCAGGACCCAGCTATGTTATTTTTAGAAAATAGATGTTCATCTGGTTGATCAGATTAGCTATGATAATAGGTGCAAGCGATTAAGTTTTACTGACCTGATCAAAGCCATCATCATCTCTGGTCTTATCCACTCAGCTTCCTAATGGTTCTCCATTTTTCAATTTTTGCATCTATCTAATATGTACTGTACTTGAAAGCCAAGGTTCAGTTCATTGACTCAGTCCTGCCTCACTCTATGACCTCATGGACTGCAGCACACCAGGCTTCCCTGTCCATTACCAATTCCTGGAGCTTGCTCAAACTCCTGTCCATCGGTGATGCCATCCAACCATCTCACCCGCTGTCATCCCCTTCTCCTTCTGCCTTCAATCTTTCCCAGCATCAGGATCTTTTCCAATGAGTCAATTCCTTGCATCAGGCGGGCCAATGTAACCTTTTATAAGTGTAAAAGAGGCCACACCACTTCCAAGCTTGAGGCGCTTCAGTGACTACTCTTTTCACTTAGACTGCATTCTCAGCTCTTTGTTAGTGGCCAGCAGTGTAGCGCTGCATGGTGGGGTCTTCGTCTGCATCTTCAGACTCTTCTCTTTACCACCTACCTCTTTGTCCCATATGCTGTTTTCATGCTGGTTTTCAGTTCCTCATGCTAATCAACTCATTCTAGCCTTAGGACCTTGGTACGTCTTTGCATTGAACTCTCCCCAGTCCCAACCCTTTCCTATTCAAGCCAACCTGTCAAAGTCACTAATCTATGGAGATTGGCTTACATGGTCCCTCCATAGAAAAGTCTTTTGTAACCGTCTAGTCTGAATTAGTTGGAGAAGGAAGTGGCAACCCACTCCAGTGTTCTTGCCTGGAGAATCCCAGGGATGAGGGAGCCTGGTGGGCTGCCGTCTCTGGAGTCACACAGAATCGGACACGAATGAAGCGACTTAACGGCAGCAGCAGCAGTCTGAATTAGAGTAAATTACAGCCCTCTTGGTATGTTCCAGTATAACACTATTCTTTCAGAGTATGTTTTACACTTTAAAAGATTTATTTGTGTGCTTAAGTCTGCTGCTGCTGCTAATTCGCTTCAGTCATGTGCGACTCTGTGCGACCCCAGAGACGGCAGCCCACCAGGCTCCCCCATCCCTGGGATTCTCCAGGCAAGAACACTGGAGTGGGTTGCCATTTCCTTCTCCAATGCATGAAAGTGAAAAGTGAAGATGAAGTCGCCCAGTCATGTCCGACTCTTAACGACCCCATGTACTGCAGCCTACCAGGCTCCTCCGTCCATGGGATTTTCCAGGCAAGAGTACTGGAGTGGGAGGCCACTGCCTTCTCCGTGCTTAAGTCTAGAAGACTATAAACTTTCAATGGCAGAGCCCAGGTTGCCTTGGTTCACTGTTATGTTCTAGGTATCTAGGAGCACCTTACTCATGATAGACGCTGATTACTTAAATACTTATCTAACAAATGAATACACAAATTTAGAGGGATCTTTAAACTAGACACCAGCAATATAAAAGCCTCCAGAGCCCCCAATAACAAATACCATTATCATAACCAATTCATACTTCATTATGTCTAATTTTCAATGAACTATTTATACATACCTCATTTTTCAGAACAGGATTTATTATTATTCCTTTTCCATGGTGAAATTGAGACTTAAAATGTTTAAGTAAATTATCTAATCTTACCTAATTGGTAAGTAGTTGAGAATGGATTCAATCTAAGTTTCACTTTAAATTAGTACCTTACTATCTCTAGTCACTGGTAGTTTTTCTGATATTTGATTGTATCTGTTCTTCTCTTTTTTTCCCCCTCTGATTCTTCTTTATTCTGATGGTATCCTGGAAGGCTGACCTTTATCAATTAACATTACACTTCCCAAGTTCCTTTGATCCCCCCCCCCAATTCTGCTTTTCCATGTGATTCAAAAAATGGGTGACACTGCTGGAGATCATGGCTGGGAGGGAGACATGTTGATGCATTTATTCCTATTCCCACAGCTCTGGTCAGTTTTTACTGGGTAATCTTCTTCCAGGGTTTGAGATCACCGGGTTCTGGAGATCATCTCTCTCCCTCTGCCCTTTCAAGCCTATGGGTAGCAATGATTTCCCACCTCCTGTTGGTGTTCATACCCCTCCTCACCTGTCAGTGACTAGCCTCTTCACTGAAGCCTCTTACACTTATAGATGAACCAAATGTTTTCATCTGAGACCTGATGATTCCTAAAAGTCAGACAACTTTCATCTTTCATTTCAGGAGCACTGGAAGAAAAATAGTGCTCTGGAATTCCTACCCCACAATTTTCTCCCTGATAATGACAATAAAGATAAAATTCTTTAAAGCTTTCACACTTTTATTGCATGGCAAGCCTTGCAATAGCAAGCACTTTATAAATTTAATTAAATCTTCATAACTTCTCTATAAGAATTGTCATTATCTTGATTTTGCATGTGAAGCAATAGACATACAAATTACATCATTTACTTGAAGTCAAAAGTAGTGAGTAGTGGAGCTAGGTTACTGCTATTCTCTGAAACTCAGTTGAGCCAGCTAAGAAATGGAGATAATGAAACTTCTCTGTGTTACTGACAAGTTTAGAGATCATATACATGAGGGAACTGGCTCAGTGCACTACGCATAGTAGAAACTTCGTACAGCTAAAGGTTGCTATATAACTGTGGTTATCCTGTATTACCCAATGTGAGAATTATTTCTCAGAATAATCCTGCAGTTTAAGACTCATAACTTGGATTTTTACAAAAGAGGAACCTGAGGCTTAGGGAGGGTTAATAATTTGGTTAACATCATATGTTTCAGGGATGGAAACACATACATACCACTTCCTAAGTCAATACATGTTTTTCTATCACACATTGCTTTCATTGTCTAATCAAGGAAGGAATGCTTGTTTGTCAGAAAAGACTACCCATTTCCTGGCTTGGAGCCCTGAGAAATGTTGGCTGGGGGTTGTTGCATGAATTAGCACTCAGCAAAGTAACAGCCAATATCCTAGATGACAGTTTTACCAGAAAGGTGAAAGCCTTCCTTTATCACTGGTTCTTAAATCACAGGCACATAGTAAAACACAATGATAGAGTGGAAAATGAAGTTATTTAAGGCAATTTTGTGAGGATGGAGAGGATGATATGGCCCAGATATGTAACATCTCATGGTCTGACTTTATACAAGGTTAAAGCTGGGAGCCTCTTGAGGAATAAATTCTTATAAAATAAAATGACCATGTACACTACAATTTTAGAGTCAGGCTGGAGTATGATGCCCAGTGGATAGTTTCAATATATACTTATTTAAAATTTCAAGACACTACACAGTTCATAGAGACTTTATGATGGGAACTGGGCTGCCTGTGTGGGATATGGCAGATATTTTTTTCAGAAATATGACAACAGTTTGGAGAAAAAGAAAACTCTTACTGGACTTTGAGAGAAAGAAATGGTCCTGAAAAACATCCTATCCACCATGAACCTATGCATGCTAGAGACATCTCCTATTTAATGACTATTAACTCTGGGCTGGAAGAAGCACAAGCTGGAATCAAGATTGCTGGGAGAAATATCAATAACCTCAACTATGCAGATGACACCACCCTTATGGCAGAAAGTGAAGAGGAACTAAAAAGCCTCCTGATGAAAGTGAAAGTGGAGAGTGAAAAAGTTGGCTTAAAGCTCAACATTCAGAAAACAAAGATCATGGCGTCTGGTCCCATCACTTCATGGGAAATAGATGGGAAAACAATAGATACAGTGTCAGACTTTATTTTTTTGGGCTCCAAAATCACTGCAGATGGTGACTGCAGCCATGAAATTAAAAGATGCTTACTCCTTGGAAGAAAAGTTATGACCAACCTAGATAGCATATTCAAAAGCAGAGACATTACTTTGTCAACAAAGGTCCGTCTAGTCAAGGCTATGGTTTTTCCAGTGGTCATGTATGGATGTGAGAGTTGGATTGTGAAGAAAGCTGAGCACTGAAGAATTGATGCTTTTGAACTGTGGTGTTGGAGAAGACTCTTGAGTCCCTTGGACTGCACCAGTCCATTCTAAAGGAGATCAGTCCTGGGTGTTCTTTGGAAGGAATGATGCTAAAGCTGAAACTCAGTACATTGGCCACCTCATGCAAAGAGTTGACTCATTGGAAAAGACTCTGATGCTGGGAGGGATTGAGGGCAGGAGGAGAAGGGGACGACAGAGGATGAGATGGCTGGATGGCATCACTGACTCAATGGATGTGAGTCTGAGTGAACTCCGGGAGATGGTGATGGACAGGGAGGCCTGGCGTGCTGCGATTCATGGGGTCACAAAGAGTCGGACACGAATAACTGACTGACTGAACTGAACCAATTTCATCTAAGTAGTAAAAATGAAATTAATTTTTCCTTAATCAGAAGCTCTCTCTATATATAATTTAGCCCTTGCTCACTTCACTTGGAAGTATGTTGTCTCTTTAACTTGTATTTTTCACATTTGCCTAGTGGAGAAATTACATGCCCCCTTAGAGAGTCACGGTGAAATCAAATGAGATAGACAACTACAGTGCAGCTACCTTGAAATATGCAAAATGATATCAGAAGAGAGTTGTATTAAATTGTTACATTTTCTAAACACAACTCAATATGAAAATCACAAACAACCCAATTTAAAAGCAGACAGAATAACTGAATAGACATTTTCCACTGAGGAATTGCAAATGGCCAACAAGCACATGAAAGGTGCTCAACACCAGGAATCATGAGGGAAATGCAAATAAAAACTACAATGAGACATCACCTTGCATCTCTTAGAATGATTGTCATCAAAAGGAACATAGAAAACAAATGTTGGTGAAGATGTGAAGAAAAGGGAATACTCATACACTATTGGTAGGATTGTAAATTGGTACAGTCACTGTTGAAAAACTATGGAGGTTCCTCATAACACTTAAGATAGAAGTATGATATGACCCAGCAACTAAGCTCCTCAGTGTATATCTGAAAAGAAAACAAAACACTAATTTGAAAAGACACACATTCTAATGTTCATAGTAACATTATTTGTAATCTTCAAGATACAGAAGCAACCTAAGGGTCCATCAACAAATACACAAAGAAGATGCTTTTATTTATATATATATATATATATCCAGGAGAAATTGAACAATCTCAGATATACAGATGATACCACTCTAAGGAAGAAAATGAAGAGGAACTAAAAAGCCTTTTGATGAATGTGGAAGAGAGAGTGAAAAAGCTGGCTTAAAACTCAACATTCAAAAACCTAAGCTCATGATATCTGGTCCCATCACTTCATGGCAAATAAAAGGGGGAAAAGTGGAAGCAGTGACAGGCTTTATTTTCTTGGGCTCCAAAATCACCACTGACAGTGCCTGCAGTCACAAAATTAAAGATGCTTGCTCCTTGGAAGAAAAGCTGTGACACCTAGACAGAGTATTAAAAAGCAGAGACATAATTTGCCAACAAAGGTCCTTAGAGTCAAAGCTATGTTTTTTTCCAGTAGTCCTGTATGGACAGATGTGAGAGTTGAATCATAAAAAAGGCCAAGCATTCAAGAATAGATGCTTTTGAATTGCAGTGTTAGAGAAGGCTCTTGAGAGTCCCTTGAACTGCAAGGAGATTCAGCCAATCAATTCTAAAGGATATCAACCCTGAATATTCATTGGAAGGACTGATGCTGAAGCCAAAGCTCCAATAATTCAGCCACCTGATGCAAAGAACTGACTCATTGGAAAAGACCCTGATTCTGGGAAAGACTATGGGTAAGAGGAGGTGGCAGAGGATGTGATGCATCCTCTGAGGATTAGATAGCATCTATTGTATAGCACAGGGAAATATATTCACTATTTTGTAACAGCCTATAAAGGAAAAGAATCTAGAAAAGTATATATATATATATAACTGATTCATTTGCTGTATACCTAAAACTGGCTTAAAATTATAAATCAATTATGTTCCAATAAAATTTTTAAATAGTGGCTCATACTATTCTCAAAATTGACAGAAAGTGCTATTTTTATACTGGGAAGTGATACCATAGGATAACATAAGACACTTCAGATGAAATTATGATAAAACATAAATCGCATCAGTAATAGCAATTTTATTACACAATATACAAATTAGATCTATTAATAGGCATTTGAAAATAATTTGGTCAACTGAATACATATTTTAAGCAATTAAATACAGTAATTATAAAATGGAACATACTAGTGGTTTAATATTAATAGTTTGAAAAATATATATCTAAGCAGTATTGAAGAAAATGTATTTTTGACAAAAACCTTAGGTTTCAGAAAATCTAGATGTTAGACATTTAAACATATCTTTTAACTGTATTGCTGAACTCACAGAGAAAGAGGAAAGAAGCACCCCCAAGATCTAGAAAAAGAGAAATGCAAAAAAAGGAAAGTGAGGATCAAGAGGATCAGGAGCTGAAAGCAACAGAGCAAGCAAATTTAGCAAGGTAGACTGCCCCGAGTCATACATCAATACCAGAATATTCAAGCTTTTGTGAACAAATGCTACACTGGAAGTGAATGACTAGGCCCCTGAGCTTTTAGGATGGCAGAGAGGAAAGGGGCATAAATCCACACCCTACCCTACCTCCACATAAATCAGACCCATAAAAGTCTTACCTTTAGCCAACAATATGCTATGAGGAAAAGATCTATTGTGGGTACTATAGGGAGCAAAACGGTGTCTGTAATTTCTTAGTACTAAGTAGAAAATAACCACTAGAACACCCACATTAGTGGTATCCTCTGAGAGTGTGTCTCTATAGCCTTAACTGTGCATGGGACTTGGGATAGGATTCATCACAGCTTCATGGTCTGAGAAAGACCACATGAGAAAATTGCATGGCGGTGGCCCTAGGAGTTATACTTTAAGCATCATAGCAAAAATGAATGTAAATTCTCTTTGAAGGAAAGAAATCTCCTGTGAGGAGCCTCAGGGTCTGTACATATTAAGTCAGTCAAAGATGAGCTCAAAATATTAGATCACCAGATATATGAGAAGATAAAGAGCCTTTGTAAATAACTATGAGTCAAAACACTAAGTGAAAAGTTTGGACCCTAAGGACTTCAGGTATTAGAAATACTATATACAGAAAACAAAATATCCACTAATAAAACATTTAAACATATAAATATGGATTCAAAAGAGAGAGACAGTAGCCTGTAAAGAGAGACAGGTTAACTTATTAAAGAAAAAAGTAGAGCTTATATTTAATTGCATACATTGAATTTTTAAATACTAAGGGGATTAAATGATGGATTAAATGATGGATTAAACATAGCTGAAGAAAATGTTAACAAAATGAAAACTAACTATAAAAAATTAAAAAGTACAGTTCAAGGAGTTGCAGAGATAAAAAAATATTTTATAAAGGTCATTATGGGGTACATAGTATAGAATTAAAAGGTATACATTAATTTGCATTCTAGAAGAGGTAATAGAAAAAAGCAAATGAGAATTTATAGAATTAAAATCTGAAAACATTTCAAAATTTATTAAAAAACACACATTATTAATTCAATAAAAATTCAAATCGAGTTAATAAAAAGAAATCCAAGTCTATATTCAACAGAATAAAACTGTAGACCGCTAAAGACAATGATAAATAGACAAAAAGTAGAGACAGGTCATCTAAATGAAAAATGACTGGAGTGAGTGTAGTCTTCACAGCAGCAATGGAAATCAGGATACATATGTTGACCATGATAAGAGACATACATACTAAATATTTAAAAACTGAACACTCAGCAAAACTATCATTAAGGAAAAGGGCAAAATAAAATATTTTCAGAGGAAACCAGCATGGTTTCACTGAAGAAATCTCTAAAATGATGTAATTAGGGAAGAAGTAAAGGAAAAGCTATATTAAGAAAGAAAAAAGGAAGAAAAGCAAACTGAAACAAACATACATGGAAGTAAAATCTAACATTACTGTTAAACATTTTAGTGATGATAATATGTACTAGTGTGTCTAAATTATAGAGTTAATAAAAAGCAAACCAAGAAAATACAAAACATTTTATATTAAGAGCATGAAAATTATACAGAGAATGTCAAAAACTTATTAAAGACAGGAGGGAAGGATGGAAAGTGTCATGATGAAACTTTTGAAGATGATGGATATGTTCATTATTTTGGTTGTGGTTGCAGTTTCTTGGTGTATGTATGTCCAACATTATCTAGTTGTATACTTTAGATACATGTAATTTAATATATGTGAAATATATTTCTCATTATAAATAAAAAAGCAGACTACAAAATATTTAAAGAAATGGAGAGTTGAGGCATATTCAAAGTATCAGTAGTTCTCTAGAAATTCAATGGCTATAATACAATTTCAATCAGAATTCATATAAGTTTTATTCAAGAATGCCCTAAATACATAAAATAGCAGAGCCCTTAGAATGACCTGCACAATTCTGAGACAAAGTAAGATAGATGGATATTCCCCATTCACATACCAAGCCTTATTTTAAAACCTTAATTGACACATAGACTAATTGTAAGAATCATTAATGTAGAAATACAGAAACAAGTATTTGAGGAAATAGTACATTGTTTAGTAAATGCAGTAATGGTTCAAGTAAAATTGGTTACTATGAAAAACATTAATCCGTACCACTTATCAAAGAAGCAATTCCATATAGATCACAAAGTTAAAATTTGAAAAGCAAAATTTTAATATTATGAAAGAAAATATAGGCAAATTTTTTCCTCCCAAGTGTAAAGGACCACAAAGCATTGTTTGACACACATGCTTGTTAAGACACACAAAGCACGGTTTATAAAAATATGATAAATTCAGCTATTTTAAAACTAAAAATATGTGTACTTCTAAAACTACCATTATAAGAATAAAAATGCAAGCTTCAAACTAGACAAGCTTAAGAGATTATTACTCATAAAATATAAAGTACTGCTGGCAGTGTCAAAAAAGGGTAACCAAACCATAGAAGGATGGGCAAAATATATGAAGATATTTTACAGAATAATCACTAAATATGTAAGTATTCACCTTCATTAACAAGAAGGAAATAAAAAATCAAAACCAAACATAGATGCCACTCATTCTCATTTAGTACATTTGATAATACTCAATATTAGCAAGAGTACAGAACCACAGTAAATTATGTTATGCTGGTGGAGGTGTATTTAGTATAATTTTGATGTAACTATTTTAGAAAACAATTTTCTGCTTTTGTGTAAAGTTCAAGCTCTGGATACTGTTAATAATAAATGAACATGTTTCAGCATCTGTAAATCTCAAAAAGCTAGTACTGGTTGAAAAAAGTAGAGAAAATTATAGCCAGTATGATACATTCATATAAATTTTCTAAAAATGCATATGTATTCAGCGAATCTAAATAAGGTAAACAAAGATCATTCAGAAGTAAAGTTTGATAGTACTGTTAATTTTCTATTTATTCAGGTAGTGATCGAATGACAGAAAAATTCCTCTGTATCTATGAAATATTTTTGTGTTATATAAACCTTCCTTGGTTGTGCCTGATACCTTAATTTTTTAAACTGAAGTATAGTTGATTCCCTGGTGGGCTCAGACACTAAAGGATCCACTTGCAATGCAGGAGATCTGGGTTTGATCCCTGCGTTGGGAAGACCCCTTGGGGAAGGGATTGGCTATCCACTCCAGTATTCTTGCCTGGAAAATTCCATGGATAGAGGAGCCAGGTGGGCCCAGTTCATGGAGTCACAAAGAGTCAGACATCACTGAGCAACTTTCATTTTCACATAGTTGATTTTCAAAGTTGTTTAAGTTTCAGGTAAAAAGCAAAGTGAGTCACTTTTACATATACATATATATATATATATATTTCAGATAACTTTAGATTAAAATGTCATTGCTGCTGCTGCTAAGTCGCTTCAGTTGTGTCCAACTCTGTATGACCCCATAGATGGCAGCCCACCAGGCTCCCCTGTCCCTGGGGGAACTGTAAATCAATCTAGGGGAGTATTTTATACAAATCTATACCCTGTTTAAATTTTAAAAATAGTAATATCCTGCTGCAAAACAAACTAAGAACTGTAATAGGAAACTAACTCTTACAAAGATTTTGAACCTATCAGTTTTCAATGATATTTCTAGTAATAGCTGTTCATTTTAACATATGCTCACCTTCAATGAATGGAGGACTCCCTGAAATTCCCAAGAATCTCAACAAAGGCATTTCATTAAAAAGTCTTTCTTGAACTAAATCTCAAGATCATGCTGTTAGTGAGGTTATATTCCTTAGTATGAATGAGAAATAATTTTATTGAACAATACTCACAAATTGAGAAGTCAGGCTCAATCTTTTTTTTTTTTTTTTGTAAAGTCATTTGTAATACAACACACACAACCGATAAAGCTAACTCTCTTTCAGTAAATGGTGTATTGATTTTTCAGCTGTGAATGCGTATTGTACTATTCAGAGAAAATGTCTGTTCCAGTATCTGCCTATTCCCTGGGAATATGTGTCCACAAACTAAATAGCAAGGTGAGAACTGCTCTAATTTGCTTACATTATGTGGTATTTGCCCTGGAGTATGGTGACTGTTAGAGGGGAAAAAGTCGACATGACATTGAACAACTTCTTTATTGAAAGTGTATGCATGTGAGTATTCACAAACATGCATATATATACACTGAAATAAAAGTGAAAGAAAAAAAAAAAGACAGTGAGAACCTAGTATGGTCAAGCACTGTGCTAGTCATTGGCAATATAAAATCTAATAAAGGATAGTTCCTGCATTATAAGATGAGAGTGAAATGAACTGTCAAGTTCAATGCCATTGGAATAGTGCTGTAAAGCAAATCTGTAAATGGTGCAGGACCAAGAGGAAGACCAAGCTTTGTATGGTAAACAGGAGTCCACAAAAAAGTGAGCTTTTAAGAAGGTTCAGAGAGTGGGAGCAGAAAATATATTCAAAGCAAACTATGCATAATCCTGAAGTCTGAAAGAGAAAGACATATTTGGAGAAATATACATTATTCAATGAGTTTGGAGCAGGGGTGCATAACATGCAAGCAAGGAGACTAGAGAGACAAGAAGAACAGCATAAAAAATAGCCCCTGAATCAGAGGAAGTTTTGAGTACAGGAACAGCATCTTCAGTTTTTATTTTTAATATATTTCTCTGGGGAGATTAAACAGGTTTCTGTTTTAACAGGACCAGATGATGTATAAGAACTGCTCAAAATCCTTGGTGGTCCAGGGCCTAAGACTCTGAGCTCCCAAAGCAGGGGACCTAGGTTCTATCTCTGGTTGGGAACTGGGTCCCATATGCTTCAGCTAGAAGTTTGCATACCATGGCTAAGAGTTCACATGCCACAGCTGGAAAAACAAAACAAAACAAAACAAAAACCTGCATGCTGCAACAAAAGATGTTGCATGCCACAGCAAAGACTGAAGATCCCTCATGCTGCAACTAAGACCCAACACAGGCAAATAAATAAATTTTTTTTTTTTAAATCACTGCAGGAAGAGAATAAGATGACAGAACAACAGGACATGGAATTCACCTCCAACTACAATAACATAAAAAAAAAAAAGAATCCACATGAGGAATAATTCCGATAAAAACTCACTGGAAACTGGCAGTAAAACTCCAGTAAAACCACCCAGGGTGAAAGACGGATCCACACAGAATCAGGTAGGGAGGGAAGAGAAATAATGTTAGGACCTGTGCCCCAGGAGGGGACAGAGGAAAAAAGAGATTACACATGCAGTGAGCCTCCCTGGGGAGTAAGCAGCTCAAGGCATATATATGGAGCCATAGTCCTGGTGTTCAAGTGGAGCTCCCTTGTCTGGTTGGTGGGCCAGTGGGATTAACAGGAGGGCCATGGGAAGCCTGAACTCTGCCCAGAAGGAACGTGCATGTGTTTGAATCCTCCCAAACCAGGGGAGAGATAGCAGATTAAAATTGTGTAGGTGGCTGACTCGTTTCCTATGACCATCCTACCATGTGGACCACAGCCTGAGCCCAACAAACTCTCCAGTCCTGCTTCCTCCAGTTTGCAGTTCTATACTGTAGCGAGGGCCACCATGACCAAGGAAAGAACAGCTATGAGACACCAAGGTGGTTCAGACTAAAATGGCACATGAACAGGTGGGAGCAGCCATCACAGGTGCTTTCACAGGCAGTACTTGGGGAGCACCCCGGCTTCTGCCTGCAGCCATACCACCACAGTCCACACTTCCTAACACGTGGACAGCCCACACCGGGCCTGCTTGCATTGCAGCACAGTTCCACCAGGGGCTTAATGGCAGGGGTTGGGGCAAGAGGTTGGCCATAAAGGATACTCAGACCTAAAGTAGCATCTGTAAGGCAAGGACATCCACTGCTGGCACTTGCACAGGCAGCGAAACAGAAGCATCCTTGAACACTATGGCTGGACTGCTGCAGCCCTTACTCTAGCATATGCTGAGAACTGACAGTCCATCTTGCTCCAGCACTGTCCCCACTGGCGCAAGGTGGCTGATGATAGAAAGAAAATTTACTCACAGGGAACAGAGCCAGCCCAGACCTGAACCTCAGGGCTTCTTCTCCAGCAATCTGGATCTTAATTCCACCCCTTCTAGATTTATGATGACCACTGAGCTGAGGGAAAGCCTCAGCTCACACTTGGCTCTGTCCCTAGTCCCTTCATCCCCAGCACCATCTCCTCCCAAGGTGAAATAGCTGCCAGCACACCCTGAGGAAACGCGTAACTTTTGTTCGTATCAAATTCAGCTGTCTCACCAAAACCACTGAGAAGATACAGGTTGCAGTGGGGTGCTTCCACATAAGGACAGTCCTTCAAAATCATGATACGTAAATCTTTCACCTAATTTCAAATTTATTCTATGAGGCCACAATTACTTTGATACCAAAATCAGAAAAAGACACTACAAAAAAAAAAAAAAAAGAGAGAGAGAGAGAGAAAGTTATAGACCAATTATTTCTGATAAGTATAGATGCAAAATCTCCAACAAAATTTTAACATACCATATCTCACAATATATAAAAAGGTTCATACACAGTAATCAAGTTTAATTTATTTCAGGGATAAAATGATGGCTCAGTATTGCAAATCAATCAGCACAGTACATCACATTAATAAAAGGAAGATAAAATCACAGGATCATCTCAATAGAAACAGAAAAATCATATGACAAAAGTCAACTTTCGCTCATGATAAAAACTCTCAAAGTTGGTATGCAGGGAAGATAGCTCAACATAAAAGACCATTTGTGACAAATCCACCGCTAATATTATGCTTAACAGTGAGATCCTGAAATCATTTCCCCTAAAATCAGAGGAACAAGACAAGAATACCCACTCTTATCACTTCTATTTACCATAATATTGGCAATTATAGCCATAGCAATCAGACAAGAAAATAAAATGAATCCAAATTGGAAGAGAAAATCCCGTATAGCTATGGTCAATCAATTTGTGAGAATGGAGATAAGAACATACAATGGAAAAAAGACAGTCTCTTCAATAAGTCATGCTGTTAATAGTGGATAAATTACTCAGTCAGTAAAGAATCTGCCTGCAGTGCAGGACACCCAGGTTCATCCTGGAGAGGGAAATGACAGCCCACTCCAGTATTCTTGCCTGGAAAATCTCATAGACAGAGGAGCTTGATGGGCTATAGTCCATGGGATCACAAGAGATGGACACGACTTAGTGAATAAATCACCACCAAATATATGTAAAAGAATGAAATTAGAACATTTCCTCACACCATATACAAAAATAAACTCAAAATGCTTCAAAGACCTAAATATAAGACCAGAAACTATAAAAATTCTACAAGACAATCATAAATATAAATCAATACTGTTTTTAATAACTCATAGCAATATTTTTTTCCATCTCTTCCCTGGTGTCTCAGATGGTAAAGAATCTGCCTGCCTGCAATTCAGGAGACATGGGTTCAATCCGAGTCAGGAAGACTCCCTGAAGAAAGGAATGGCAACCCACTCCAGTATTCTTGCCTGGAGAATCCCCATGGATAGAGGAGCCTGGCAAGATACAGTCCATAGGGCCACAAGGTGTCAGACATGACTGACCAACTAATACTTTCACTTTCCTTTAGGAAAAAGAAAGCAGCAACAACAACAAACAAACAAACTCAAATGGGACATAATTAAATGTAAAAGATTTTGCACAGCAAGGAGAATCTTTGACAAAGACAGCCTACTGAATGCAAGCAAGTATTTGCAAATGATATGACTTTTAAGTGACTCATATCTGAAACATATAAACAGTGCATACAACTCAATAACAAAAACAAGAGTGATTGAAAAATGTGCAGAATATCAGAATAGGCTTTTTTTTTAAAGAACACATGCAAATGGCACATAAAATGATAGACGTTCAGTGTCATTGCTGCTGCTGCTGCTGCTAAGCCGCTTCAGTCATGCCCGACTCTTTGCGACCCCATACATGGCAGCCCACCAGGCTCCCCTGTCCCTGGGATTCTCCAGGCAAGAACACTGGAGTGGGTTGCCATTTCCTTCTCCAAGGCAGGAAAGTGAAAAGGGAAAGTGAAGTCGCTCAGTTGTATCTGACTCTTAGCGACCCCATGGACTGCAGCCTACCAGGCTCCTCCATCCATGGGATTTTCCAGGCAAGAGGACTGGAGTGGGGTGCCATTGCCTTCTCCTCAGTGTCACTAGATAAATGCAAATCTAATCATTTGATAAATGCAAGTCAAAGCCACAATGGGATAACACCTCAACTGTCAGAATGGCTATCATCATAAAGTCTATAGATAACAAATGTGAGTAAGGATGTACAAATAGAAAATCTTAGTACCTTACGGGTGAGACTATAAATTGGTGCAGCCACTATAGAAAACAATATGGAGATTTTTCAAAACCACCAATTCCTGGGTATAAACCCAAGAAAACAAAAGCACAAATTCAAAAAGATACATTTATGCCACTATTGACAGCAGTATTAGTTACAATAACAGAGATATGGAAGCAACCTAAGTGTCTATCAACAGACAAATGGATAAAAAAGCTATGGGGGATCTGTATATTTATGTGTGTGTGTGTGTGTGTGTGTGTGTGTGTGTGTGTGTGTATATATATACATGTATACATATGCATACATACATATTACTTAGCCATAAAAAGAATGAAATTCTGCCAATTTCAACAACTTGGATGAACTTAGGGAGCATTATGCTTGATGAAGTAAGTCAGACAGAGAATGACAATATTATATACTCCAGTTATGTTATAGCTTATACATGGAATCTAGAAATTAAAAACAAGCTGAGTTATTTAACAATACTCAATCAGACACACAGATAGAGAAAACAAGCTAATGGTTACCATAGGGAAAGGAGAGTGGGGAGGGTCAAGATAGGGGTGCCAGATTAAGAGATATAATCTACTGTATTTAAAATAGATAAGCAACAAAGATACATTGTATAGCACAGGAAAATATAACCTTTGTTTTGTAATAATATTAAATAGACTATAATCTGTAAAATATTTCATCATTAGGCTGTGTGCCTAAAACTAATGGAAATAAATCATTTATACTTTAACAAAAAATCACTCTGCATGTAAATGTTAATATATGTATATGAATATATGTAATATATAGATGTCTGAAGGTGAAAATGTGACATAAAAACAAAGAAATCTCAGAATCTCCTTAAGGAATTAGTCATTGGACGTTTAAGAGGCTAGAAATCTGGGTCTGGAGGATGATAAGCAGTCTTTCCTGAATATAATAACCACCAACACCATCTTTTATCATACGCTGGCTGTGTATTACATACTTCGAAAAACATTTTATACTTACTGTTTTGTTTGCTCTTACTCTTTTTAAGAGTAGACTGTATGAATTCCCTTTCAGGGATAAGAAATTTGAGAATTAAAAGGTGATAGATAATTCATCTCAAATCACAAAATTAGTAAATGGAACAGAGTATTACTTCAAAGGCTGAGCATGTAAATGTAAAAAGGTAATGGAACCCACATCACTGCTCTTGAGATGAGGAAGTCATCTGCCTGTTATATACTGAGTGACATTGTACCCCAAGAAAACAGGAAAACAGTACTGCTATGATAAAAGTAAGCCAGGGAAGAAAATCAGACAACCTAAGGATCAAAAAGAAATGACTTCTCTAGGAAGCTGTAAAGAGTTATAGAATCTGGTTTCAATACCACCTGCTTGACACAATCAGAGAATGAGGGGTTCTCCCAGGGTATGAGCACAATGACACCAGACAAAGTGGCAATAACAACTTGCCTATTGGATAAATACTATGTCCCAAGATTGGTACCAAGCCATTTAAACATGAGCTAAATGGTACACAGAGAATTTGATGTGACTTGTCACTCATGATCTAACTCCAAAGTTCATTCTCTTATGCAGAATTAATTGCCTTCCATATCTGAGCATAGGAAATATGTGAATGACCATGTGGAGCTGTCTTTTTTAATACTTATTTTTTTTAAAAAAATTATTTATCTTAATTGGAGGCTAATTACTTTACAATATTGTAGTGGTTTTGCCATACATTGACATAAATCCACCATGGGTATACATGTGTTCCCCATCCTGGGAACCCCCCTCCCACCTCCCTCTCCATCCCATCCCTCAGGGTCATCCCAGTGCACCAGCCCCAAGCACCCTGTCTCATGCATTGAACCTGGACTGGCGGCGATCTGTTTCACATATGATAATATACATATTTCAATGCTATTCTCTCAAGTCATCCCACCCTCATCTTCTCCCACAGAGTCCAAAAGACTGTTCTATATGAAGGAGCTGGTTTTTAATATATCAATTTACCCTACCATTTTTTCTGCTTTAATTGTGACTTCTCATAGAGTAATACAGAAGATGGATTAGAAGTGGTTTGACTCTCAACTAGTTATGGTGTAGGAGTACATTTAATCACTTAGGTGATAAGCGTGATGTTTTCAAGTTATGAAATTCTCACATGGTTTGGGGGTGTAGGAGGTATTACTCAGAAAAGACATACTAAATTGATATTAATGCATTTTTTCCAGGTACCCTAAGGTACACAGATAATCTCACCTATATGAAACTCATGGCACACAAATTCAAATTCACAAAACAGATATATCAAAGAGTATTTATTCTCAAGAGCAAAAGCAATTTTCCCACTACACAAGGATTTCTTTAACTAGCAAATTCCCCCCTAGTGTATTTCAATTAGTTTTCCATTTACAAAAAAAAAAAAAAAAATCAATTTGTGTGCCAGTTTACAGTGAGACAGCTATTGCATAAAGTAAAATACAGTAACATCCCATTTTAGAGATTCAAACAAACTCCTGGGTAGAAAACACTTTGAAAACCACATACAGAAATTATGCATCCTTGTAGATGACACACGGAGTAGCCTTCCATTCTTCAGTTGATTTAATGGATGATAAACTCACCAGTCCTCAGAGTTCAGTACATGCCAGCAAAACTCCCAAATTAATTCCTACTGATGACTCTTTTCTATTTTCTTTCTCCCCCCACTGCTATTATCTGGAAACAAGTTGACACTGACTTCTTACACATAGGACTTATCTAGACTTCCAGCTGCTTGACTGATAAGGAGATTACTAAATAAACTTCTAACTCTGCCAGATGGTAGGTGGTCATGTTTGACTTGAAATATTTTCAGCTCTTTGGATTAACAAAGAGCTAAAAATTTTAAGGATAAGAAGAACTTTCCCCTCCCCCTCCTTCCAGACAGTATTTATTTAGAGGAATGAACTTTTTAGACTTTTGGTTGGCATTCTTGCCTAAAGTAGCATCTGATCAACTGTGTGGAGAACATGAAATTTACTGAAAGTATAAACTAACTATGGCTGCAAAAGACATTGGGCTTTGTCCTTGCAAGGATGAATAAACTGGAAAAGACTTTCACATAAATGAAATCTCTTATATAGATGTCCCTTCCCCCAAAACCTTTAGCATAAGACAATGACCATCATGTTGGTGATGATTGGATAGTAAGTCACTGTAAATAAAACTCTTAAATACCAAAGGGATATGGGAGAAAGGTCAGCACTTGGAGTAAAATAGAAGAATATTTTTTGAGTCCTGGGTTTTCCAAAGGACTACCTGCATGCCCTTGGACCTCTCTTTAACCTCTCAGAGCCTCCTTTTTCTCATAAACAAAATAGGGACCAAAGGATCTATAATCTATGGCATATAATCTATGAAATTGTAGCTATTTTATAGTTTTGCAGTCATTTAGAGTATCTTTCTTTCCTTAATTATTTTATGAAACTGCTGACTAGCTTACTTTAAGCCTCTCTTCAAATCTTTCATCTGCTTTAAGGATTCTTAGCAATTATCAATCCAATTCTGTTTAATCAAAGCTATGATTTTTCCAGTGGTCATGTACAGATGTAAGAGTTGGACCATAAAAAAAGACCAAGCACCAAAGAATTGATGTGTTTGCATTGAGGTTCTAGAGAAGACATGTGAGAATCCTTTGGACAGCAAGGAGATCAAACTAGTCAATCCTAAAAGAAATCAACCTTGAATATTCACTGGGAAGACTGATGCTGAAGCTCCAGTACTTTGGCCATCTGATGCTGAGTCAACTCATTAGAAAAGACCCTGATGCTGGGAAAGATTGAGGGCAGGAGAAGGGGCCGAGAGAGGATGAGATGGTCGGATGGCATCTCCAACTCAATGGACATGAGTTTGAGCAAACTCTGGGAGATAATGGAGGACAGGGAAGCCTGGTGTGCTATAGTTCATGGATTCGCAAAGAGTCGGACACAACTTAGCAACTGAACAACAATGAACAAATCAAACACTAATTGAACCAATGATAATAGATAGTTTACTGCTCTAAGCCAAGTACTGTCCTAAATTCTCAAGGAAGAAGCATGGCAATGTTTAAAAATGTTTTGGTTTACTTACAACATATATTAGACCCTTTACCAAAGTAGTTCTAACTTTCCACTCCTCTCTGTAGCCATTCTCTTTGCTATGTGACTCTGTAGCTCTTTTTATTGATATATATTTCCCCAGCTCTTATCTGGACTGATCTTCTGAGCTCTTCATTAGTAAATTGTGATAGAAATGATACTTGGCTAGATCTGAGTCTAGACCTCTGGAAACCTTGCATATATTTCTATATTCTTGGAATTCTGCCAGTTCCATGAGACTAGGTTTGGATTGCACTACTGGAGGATGGGAATCCACTTGGAAGACAGACCACTTGTGACAGACAAGGCACTTCTTGATTTGCTAGAGTCAGTTGAGCACCCAAAATCTGACAGTCCACATTAGATCAGCATGGGAAGGATAGGGTATGGGGGGGACCTAGGACTGCAGATTAGTAGGGAGCTTAGCCAATTCCAATAAAGAAATTGATCTATATACTCATGAGCAAAATGTGTCAAGTATCCCAAGGGGAATCAGTTTAGAAATACAAACAGGCTAATAAATAAACTGATTAGGTCATAGTAATGACTTATGCAATGGAGGCAAAACACAAACCATAAGGGGTATAGAGGAGAGAGAGATCATTGGCATCCAGGAGATTCATGGGAGATATTTTAGTGTGACTCTATTATAACTGAGTTCAGAAAAATAGAACTTGCTGGAAATGTTGCAGGTTTTTAAATTTAAGGACATTTTCTGCTAAAACACGTGCACTATTTGGAGGAGGGGGTGGGTTGACAAAAGGTAAGCAGAGTTGCACTTTACAAATAATACTCTGATGATGAGGTAGAAGCTAAACTGTGAGAGAGAAGAAAGGAGTGAGGTTTACTGATGTCTATTCTAGGAATCACTCATCTAAAAGATAATGAGGATTGCACTAAGATAAACAGTCAACAGAGATGAAGATTAAGAGATGGGTTTGAGAAGTATCAGGAAGTACAATCTATGGATGGAATTGTTGCTTTTGTTTGCAGTGCAGAAGCACTCAGCAGAAAGGTAGCATATCACAGAACTGATAATTCTCTTGTTGCAACTGCTTCTTAGAAACCTACTGTGCCATTTTGATAAAAGGATTTAGCCCCTGAACTTCTAAAGAATGTTAGCTTTTAAAAAGTGAAGAATATGGAATCTCTGTAGATACTGGTAAATGGGTTTAGGTCTGTTGTGTAGCCTGCATTTAGACCTTTATAGATAAAATCAAGGCAGGTGCTAGAAGCTGCAGAGACCCAAGTTTGGCTTCCTGGGACACTGCATGACTCTGGGTCCAAAGTTGCAGCAACTTCTGGAGACACAAGTGACTTCCTGAAATCAGTGAAGGGAGTGACCACTTACTTTCCCTTTTGTCATTATACCTTTCTTTTTTTCCACATTAATCTTTAACTGAGCCTTGATTCAGAGTAGTGGACTGTGAAACAGTGAAAGTGGGCTAAGAAGATTAAAGATCTCCATGAAAAAGGTATGAAATACGACTCTGACAATTCAGTGCTGATCGTTTGTGATGTGTGAAATTAAATCCATATCCAATGTGCCTAGACAATGCAATTAGTCTCGAGTATCTATGTCAGGAAACAATTCTTGTTAAGTCAATGCAGGAACTCAGCTCAAAAATAGACCACTCTGAGTAAAACTTTTTTTTTTTTTAAGTCATTTAGTGCTCCAGATTTCCAATAGGGGGAAAAAAAAAAAAAAAACAGAGAAAAGAAGCATGACGACAAAGAAAAGTTAAGTGATTTGCTTGAGTCAAGGATACACAGTGATTAGTTATCTGTTTATATCATTCATGCATTTCTCTATCCATTTTTCACAAATATTTGTTGAGACCTACTACGTACGAGGGGCTTCCCTGGTGGCTCAGATGGTAAAGAGTCTGCTTGCGATGCAGGACACCCTGCTTCGATCCCTCAGTTGGGACAGCTCACTCCAGTATTCTTGCCTGGAGAAACCCATGGTCAGAAAAGCCTGGCAAGCTACAGTCCATGGGGCCACAAAATGCCAAACACAGGTGAGTGAGTAAAACACACACACACACACACACACACACACACACACACACACACACACTCTCTCTCTCTCTCTCTCTCTTATGAGATATTTGAGAGACACTCTCTCTCTCTCTCTCTCTCTCTCTCTCTCTCTCTCTCTCTGTATGAGATATGTGAGAGATAGTGATGAACAAAACAGGCCAAGTTGGTGCTTCAGAGTATATACAATATACTGGAGAAGAGAGAAGGTGGATATTAAACAAATGATTGAAAAATGAAAATCACAACAAATGCAACATAGAAGCAAAACAAATAGCAAATGTGAGAACAAGACCTCTATCTTTGCCACAGTCAGATGCATCAGACACTGCCCCGAGTCTGCCCATATTGCATTGGTTTGGTATATTCAGAACTATAACCTCAACACCAAGGACCTTGACATACAGCAACTGATTTAATCCTAACGTGTGAGTACTCCTGTTCCTCCTATTTTGGGGATGAGAAAAATGAGACAGAGAGGCAAGTAGTATGCCAGAGATCATCCACTAACTAAGTGGTCAAATCAGGAGTAGAAACTAGGCTTGGGCTTTAGAAGGACATGCTCTCAGCCACTGTGCTATGCCCACCCAGAAGAGCTAATCTCAACCTAATAACCTGATCCTCTTTCCTAATACAACACATCTTGATTATCTCTTATGAGCCTGTTCATGATCAGCCTTTGGTGATACCATCCAAAAATTCTACAGAGAAAGTCGACTCTGCTGCATGCGTTTAATCAAATGCAAGAGGAATAGTGAAGTGGGGCTGCGAGCATGCACTCTCAGACCAGTCAATTTCTTGACTCTGATACTTCAACTGGGTGCAAAAGTTTGAACGAGGCACTTCACCTCTGCGTGCTTCAGTTTCTCTTTGATCCTGGCACCACCAGCTAGACCCCTGATAGATCACTATCATTCTGGAACAACTAGGGACTTTGAAGTCTGCTCATGTTGCACTGATTTGGTATGCTTAGAGCTATTAATACAACCTCAGTATCTAGGATCATACCCCAAATAAAATACATGCTCAATACATATTATTGACTTATCTTTGCCAGCCTACTTGTCTGTTCATTAAACTTTCCAGCAACATTGGACGGTTTGATATTCTCTTCACTTACTTGACAGCTTCTTATGTCAACACCACTGTATTTTTCTCTGCCTATAATAAGGTACCGTGACACAATTCCTTATCTAAAACCTATGCAGTCAGATGAGTGGTAGAATCGGTAATCAGGGGGAGGAGATAGGCAGAGGTATTTTATGAAGAAAAACCAATGCAACTGCATATTAAATAATGCCTTCAGTAGGGCCTGGGGTATATTGTAATTAAAGTATATTAATATTTCTAGAGCACAACAAGGAAATATTCACACTAAAAGAGATTAATGAATGTTTTAGTACATCAGTTTACTTTCAGTTTTGCTACCCTTTGAGCGAGTAAACAACCAACACCACACCGTGTGAGCTATGAAAACTCCGAAAGCAAAACTTTCACCTTCAGAGTGTTGGTTTTTGGAATTGAACAATAAATGCTATGGGCCTGTAGTCTCCTTATACCCTTTCTTGGCCTACTGGTACCTGGATCTCAAGGGTTAAGACCTCATCTTCACAGAAAGTTTACCCTGTTTCTTAAAGCTGAAATTCTCCCGGTTCTCTACTCCCACCAGCCTCAGTTCCTCTAATAGCCCATGACATTTTCAGTACTATGCTTGATTTAGATGTACATGTACTTATTCTCCTTCCTAAATGGAGAGCTACTTGAAGGTCAGAAAATGCCTTATTCATATTTTTTTCTCTGTATCATGAGTAGGGTTTAATTAAGCATAAAAGATACTAGAATTTGGAGGAAAAAACAATGTAGGATATTCCCAAAAAAGGTGAAAATGAAAGAGTAGGAAGGCAATTCTATAAACTGATTAAACTCTGCATAGGGGCATTACTAGCAAGTTACATGTTATCTAACACAAAACTGACAAGCCATGAGGAAATGGAGCTTGAGGGGCTTAGTGACTTACTGTTAAATGGTAGCAGCATTGCAATTCAGATTTAAGACTGCCTCCATAAAATCTGTGTTTTTCCCTCTCTATTCTCCACCCAAAAGAAGTAGTATGGCTAAGGGAATTCGAGGAATCTTAATGAATTTTGAAAGTAATTTGTATATCTCATGTGATACAGACATGATTCTGAAAGAGTCAAGTAAGAAAACAGTATTTCCGTTAGATGCAGTTGGGACCTACTGGGCTAAATAAGGCTTCTCACGAGGTGAGGGGTGTTGGAGGAATTTATCACCCCTACTGTTACAAGGAAACTAAGGAGAATGGAGAGAATATTTAGAAGGAGTCACCAGGTACAACAAGATTGCAAACTTAATCGTAAAGCTGATCCCCTCTGTGCCATTATTAAGCAGCTAGAGAAATCCTTTATCACAAAAGATTTCCAAGGATGTGACCTTTTCCTTCTCTCCATTTCTATTTCACTTAAATTATCACCCTGAAGATTTCAAAGGGGGCACTCTCAGCAGTCTGATAGATTGGAGCCCCTCTCTAACTAAAGGAAGCATTGATTGCATAAAGAGAAAAAAATATCAGCCACATTCCCCTGTAGGTCTCTGTGAAACCAACTTTGTGCTCATGTGAGCCTTACCTTTTTTTTTTTTTTGGTATTTGCTATCGCTTTGAAAATGACAAAGTAGCATTAAAATCATTATTTTTTGAAATAAAATCTTGTGGTGTGATTACAATCATGAAAGCAATTGTGACGATGGCGTTGTAAGTCTCTCTTCCCATTCTTACATAACTTCGCCAGGAAATGTATTCAGGGCACACAAAAAAGGAGGTGATTTGTTCTTTGAGAGAAGTTGAAAACTCACCTTAGGCTGAGAAAATGAAGGCTCTTGTTGCTCTCTCTTAAATCTTCACTAAAATCTTGCAAACCTGATCAGTTCATTCTGAATCTTTTAGATATTTTTACACGCATAAATGTACAAATGCATGCATATATGTAGGTATTGTTGCCATGTCATGTTGGACAGGCAAATATAGTTGCCCTTTTTTTTTTTTTAATGATTATGTGAGCTCTGCAAGGATGACTCAAGACACCTGCCCTTCTTTGTTGTTCAGTCATTAAGTTGTGTCTGACACTTTGGGGCCCCATGGATTGCATCACGTCAGGCTCCTGTGTCCTTTACTAACTCCTGGAGTTTGCATTTCCATGAGAGCTTTCCTATTGCCTTTCATTCAAGTCCAAACGGCCTAACGTGGTGGTGATGCCCTTGTGCTCTGCTCTCTGACCACCTCTGTAGCCCCATCTGCTCTCACCAGCTACTTCAAGATACTCTTCTTTCCTACAGAGTAGTGTGATAGTCTCTCCCACCTCAGTGGTTCAGTACCTGCTCTCTCTTCTGTTTCCAGCACTCTTCTTGATACTCCCATGTAGTCAGGGTCTCAGAAGCTTCCACACTCCTCCTGCCTGGAGCCACCCTGAGCCTGCCTTTCCAGGTGGAGGCCGCGCATCCCCGCCTTTCCCTTTGACCAGCCCTGCTCACACCTAGAATTACTTGGCTTTTGATCGTCTTTCCCACTGAACTATGAACGCACGTAGATTAGACACAGGTGTAGCTTGTGAAACGTTTTTAGCCTTTAGCACAGTGTTTGCTTGTTAACCTTACACTTTTAGCCTTTTAGCACAGTATCTGATGCATACTAGAATCTCAAATATTTGTTGAAACCATAAATGAATGAAAGAAATGAATGTGTCCCAAGAAAGTCAGGATGAAAAGATGGTTGTTCATTTTAAATGAACAATTTTCCAGTGCCTGTTTCCAGAATTCCACAGGCAAACCAAATGGGCAATCTGTTATCAATTTGTCCGTAACTCTGAGCATCTGTGGGGCATATAAAGTAGTGCTCAGTTGGTGTTGCTTAAGTGGAAGGAGCAGCAAAGCTTAAAGAAAAGTTTTGAGCTTTAAATTCTTGAGTTCTTCACTCTGTAGTTAAATGGCTTTCTCTCTCAGATTCCTTACCTATAAAACAGTTATTACTAGTCAATAATTATAAGCTGAATGATGATAGATCTGTTTTCTGCTTATTTTATTTCATTTTAAAGAATTAATATTAAAAATGATAGAACAGTATTGATACTTTGTAGCTAGTCAATAATTGTAACTTTTACAAACACTATTCCCTGTAAAACAAGGATGATTTAGATCAGGTGTAATTCTAACCCTCAAGAAACTCCTAATCTAATTCAGGAAATAAAACCACTAAGTAAAGAACAGACTACAGAGCAATTTATAAAGAACACTTTTAAGGTTCACCTTGAATATGAAAACTCTTTTGAGAGATTACAACAGGGTCACAACAGGGTTCAAATCTTAATTTTATCAGTAAGGGTGAGGTTCTGGGAAAGCAATATTTAGCTTCTATGAAATTTAATTTCCTCAGCTGAAAAGATGGGACATGGCTCAGTTATTACATAGGATTATAGCATGGCTACAATGCGCATGGAAGAATCTAGCAAAAACTGCACTGATATTCCAGTGTCTGTACTACATGCTATGTGGCCTGAGATTTATATCCATGCTCTGGAATATGACTGATGTTGATAGAGTTTTACATAAATTAAAAAAAAAATATGCAAAAGAGTTCTTAAACTCGGAATTGAAGGATGAGGGGATTTAGATTGGTGAGTTACCGAGCAGAATGAGAGTGCAGATAGATTCCAGAAGGGGAAAGAGTGTGAGAAAATAGGAAGGAACAGGGAGCCCCAAAGCATGTTGAGAGCATAGTGAAGTGACTTATCCAAGGTCACAGAGCTAGTCAGTGGCAGATCAGGGCTGTTTCTGTTTTACAGCAATCAGAAGTAAGGCCATAGGTGATATGGGAGAGCCTGAGTTTTAGGAAGATTATTTTGGTGGTTATTTGCAAAGAAGCCAAAGAAGTGGAATTGAGTCCCTGCTCAGATGGTAAAGAATCTGCCTGCAATGCAGGAGACTCAGGATCGATCCCTGGGTCAGGAAGATCTGCTGGAGAAGGGAAAGGCTACTCGCCCCAGTATTCTTGTTTGGAGAAATCCATAGACACAGGAGCCTGGTGAGCTACAGTCCATGGGATAACAGAGAGTCGGACACAACTGAGAGACTAACACCACCTGTTTCAGGCACTGAGCCAGGACACTGGACATGGGCATATAAAGTCATTCATGCAGAAAGTTATGGTGCTGTCACATGTGTGAGGCAATAATAGGTGCTGATGGAAGTAAAAATAATAATACCACTGATAATCATGGCAGATAATCCTGCAATTCTGAGTGTTAGAACTCATCAGTATTTGATCTTAGAATAATGACAATTTCATACAGTTGAAGACAATATATTCCAGGAATTATTCTTTGGGCTTAAAAAAAAAAAGCATTCATTTAATCTTCACAGTAACCCCATGAGACTGGTGCAATTATTATTCTCATTGAGTGTAAAGAAACTGAGGAATATTTCAAAAGACAGTATAGGCTACTTACTGTAATAAGAGCTCAAGAGAGAGGTACATTCTAGAGATAAAATTGAGAATGTCATGAATATTGACGTAGGATTTGATGTGGGATTTCAAAGGTTTTAAAATAGAGCATGGAGAGGATGAATTTAGAAATGTGAGTGAAAGGTCATCAATATCACATGAAACACACTCATACTAAAAGAGAATTAGCTGATGTTTATCTGAATTTTAAGTATGCTCTATATTCCACTTTATGAATTCCAGAAATGCTCTCTATAAAAGCAAAGAGCAAATGATCCCTTTATCATTTGTAAAATGATTGCAAAAACGTAGAATCCTTCATATGATGACTTGCCCAAGACTTATGGATAGTCACTTGCTATCAGAAGATCTGGATTTTACCTCTGGTAGTGCCCCTTTCTAGGCCACGTTTGTAGTGCTTTTCAGGGTATGTATTTTGAAAATATGATTATAAGAGAAAAAATATATTAATAAGCTGGTGCAATACAATATATGTTGTTCTTGGAGGAATAGCAAGATGATAAAATCTGCTTTGCCTCTAGGCCAACAATATTTTTTTGTTGTTGTTGCTTTTCACAATAATTTATAAGCATTCAGTTTCAGTTCAGCTGCTCAGTTGTGTCTGACTCTTTGTGACCCCATGGACTGCAGCACTCCTGGCTTCCCTGTTCATCACCAACTCCCAGAGTTTACTCAAACTCACGTCCATTGAGTCAGTGATGCCATCCAACATCTCATCCTCTGCTGCCCATATAAGCATTGGACATAGTGATATTTAGATACTTCAATAGGGAGGGATTTGTAATATGAACAGGCAGATATAGCTGCTGAAAGGTATCAGTTCCCTGAATCTCCGTTTTCACCTCTAAACTGGAAAAAAAATCATTTTTATTAATCTTGCACTTAAACTTACATTTATTCTGCATATATTGTCTCCTGACCCTCTAGAAAGGATTAGGGAGTTAGAGACAGGCAAACTAAATCCCTCCAGAGGACGCAGGTCACCTTATAGCGTTGCATGAGAAGCAATTACAAAATGAATATGTTTTTGCAAAATAGAAGAGATGATGGAAATACAATTATTTGGTAATTTTTCAATAACCTCCTAAACGGTCTTCCTTTCCACACTTTCTCCTTAACCTATCTTTTGTATCGAACCGTCAATAACACAGGTGCAGCCAGGTTTTTATCCTCTCAATTAAAAGTATTTGATGGTTTATGAGACTCATCGCCTATGAAGTTCAAACTTTGTAATGAAACAGAGAAAGCCACTCACAAACTATTCTTTTCAGGCTCATTTTCCACCATGCCTTTGCAGGAGCTGCTCCCCTTCCCTGCTATTTCTCCCCTAATGAGCTCCCTTTCATCCTGTAAGGCCTGTTTCAATTGTCTCCTATCCTGCAAATCCCTTTCTCGGTCCTTCAAGTCAAAAGGAATTGATTCTCTCACACTTCTCCTTCTACATATGATGCTATTGCATTTTATACAGCTCTGTAACAATTTCTTTGCGTATTTTTCTTTCTGAATATCTTAAGAGTACAGTGTAAAAAAAGTGCATGGAGTTTATTTAAACACACCAGGGACTAACATGGAGACTAGCTCCAAAAATTTTCTCAATTAATATATGTTGAATTAAATATATTTGTTAAATATATTTATGTACATCTCCTGCATAAAAGTACAAATACGTAGGCCAATTATACTTGATAGAGTCTAAACATACGTGCAGACAAACACACATCTTATATGTATGTATATCATATATGTATATTAAGATAAAATAAGATACAAGTTTGGTAACTATATGCTGGTTTGAACCTATGAGTATATCCTTTCTTTTAATCTTAATTATCACCATTATCACAGTCAATATATGTTGATCATTTACTATGTGCCAAACCATTTGCTAGTTTTCTAGTCATGGCTATGGTTTTTCCAGTGGTCACGTATGGATGTGAGAGTTGGGCTGTGAAGAAAGCTGAGTGCCGAAGAATTGATGCTTTTGAACAGTGGTGTTGGAGAAGACTCTTGAGAGTCCCTTGGGCTGCAAGGAGGTCCAACCAGTCCATCCTAAAGGAGATCAGTCCTGGGTGTTCATTGGAAGGACTGATGCTGAGGCTGAAACTCAAATACTTTGGCCACCTAATACGAAGAGTTGACTCTTCGGAAAAGACCCTGATGCTGGAAGGGATTGAGGGCAGAAGGAGAAGGGGACGACAGAGGATGAGATAGCTGGATGGCATCACCGACTCGATGGACATGAGTCTGAGTGAACTCCGGGAGATGGTGATGGACAGGGAGGCCTGGCGTGCTGTGATTCATGGGGTCGCAAAGAGTCAGACATGACTGAGCGACTGAATTAACTAAACCTTTTGCTTTGTGTTTCACATGACCACTCATTTCATTATCACAATAGTGATCCCAAGGTAGATACTGTCATTATTCCATGTTTGCAAAGAAAGAAAACTAGACCCAAAGTGGTGCAGTGAAACATTTACAGCTTGATAGTTATTAAATGGGAGTGCTGAATTTCACGTCTAGACCTATCTGATGCTAAAGCCTGTAGTAACAGCCTGATTCAGTAATAGATTCATAGATGGATTCATACAAACACAATTGAGCTTCCCAGGTAGCACAGTGGTAAAAGAATCTATCTGCCAATGCAGGAGATGCAAGAGGTGTAGGTTCAATCCCTGGGTTGGGAAGATGCCCTGGAGAAGGAAATGACAACCCACTCCAGTATTCTTGCCTGGAAAATCCCATGGACAGAGGAGCCTGGCGGGCTACATCCCATGGGGTCACAAAGTGTCAGACACAACTGAGCAGCCACATACACAACAGCAAACAGAGTTACAGACAGATGGACAGAGCAAGCTATAACAAGACAAATGCACGTATATATACATAAGATGTATAGGCATGTATATCCGTATATCATAAATGCTTACCTATTGAATAGTAATATATTGTGAGTATAAATAATTATATGAATGTATATCTATAACTGTATGTACAAAAATAAATGTCTCTTTCTACTTTCAAAGCACATCCTTTCTTCACACACCTAGCATTTTATTAAGAAAATCTTTGGGTGAATCAATAAGCAGATCTGTAACCGCATTGAACAATATATTTTTATATTACTGTATACAAACATTGATTTGTCTTTTTAATGACTGCACACAGAGGAGGTATGAGAGAGTCTTCTGGTTAAGAAATCTATAGCAATTCTCCCCCAGAACGCTTGTTAGCAAGAGCTGCCAATCCCCATGGGGGAGAGAGGTGAGGACCACCATCAGTAAGTGTTAATTTGTCAGTCTAGTTGGGACAAGGATACTATTATAAAGCTTTGTTCTCTGAAAAAACTTGTACAATCACAGCTGGAATTCAGGCACTTGCTTTCATCACAAAGGCAAGGATTTGCAACAAAAATGTCTCTTTGTTTTTGGTTCTCTTTCTGCTGCTCCTTCCTTTATCCCCTAGCCTGCGGGGCAGTTGCATTTGTATCTATTATTTCCCATAAGCTAACCTAGCAAGGCACACATCTGAACCTGGCCCTGTCTTCCCTGCAATCTCTCCTGCTCCCTTGCACCCAAGGAAAGCTTTGACAGCTCCCAGTTCCCTCTGAAGCAAGCAAAAAGCACTGCTGTCCTTTCAAGGAGGGTTTTGATGTCTGAAGGGCATGAGACATAATCAGGATTCTGCTACTTGCTGTTGGGGGACCTGGGCAAGTTTCTTAGTCTCTGTGTACCTCGGTTTTCCTTTCTCTAAGATGTAAATCATAGCTCTTGCATGATGGATTTTTTAAAAATAAAGCTTCAGTGAAAGTGTCCAAATGGGAATGGTGCAATGGGTACAAGGGGTCCAGAAGACCCAGTCAAATGAAAGGAAAGAATTAAACCAGCAACAGTGTTGGTACCGGAGGAGACTCAATAGTTAGGAGGTGCTAACAAATTGCAGGATGTTGGAGCATAGGTGAAAGTCTATGTTGGAGCATAGGTGAAAGCTGGTGAATGAAACAGACCAGGGAAGAGAATGAATTAGGAGGACTGGACATCTGTGGAAGACAGAGTAGTTTCCTTGGATGAGCTCAGAAAAACAGCTGTAAAATACACCTGAACAACAGGAGTCCAAATCAGAGTTAGAAATCCAAAAAGATGTTTCAAGAGGAAAGAAAGGAATTAAAGTCGCAGACAGCATGGCTACAGAGCTAGATGTTGTTAGTGATGTGGGACATTTGGCCGGTGTTCCTTCTCTCAAAAATAAGAAGTCAATTAGCAACTCCTATACAATTTTATAATGAAAACCCCACATATTTACGCAATGCTTCCCAAGTGTCAGACACTGGCTACGTCCTGGGCATGCATTTCACTGAAATCTCACATACTACATTCTTAGTGCTGTCCTCGTGCATATCTACCAGACGAAGAGGCTTAAGCTTAGTTAGCCAAGCTGCCCAGGACCCAGAGTCAGCATCAGACTCAGAACAAGAACCTGTGCAATCCACCCCAGAACCCCTGCTCTTATTCCAATACTAAATTTGGCCCACAGAGGACACGACTGTCTTCCATAGATGGAGATTATGAGGCATGCCATGATTTTTAGCTGTTGGTGGAGGATAGTAAAACATAGATCTTTGACCTACATGGAAGGAACTTTTTCAAGTGGCACAGGTGGAGTGATAATTGACCCAAAAGGAAGAAAATAACATCAAAACACCAATATTTGGCTTGGGGTGTGTGTGTGTGTGTGTGCATGCTAAGTCCGTTCAGTTGTGTCCGACTCTTTGCAACCCCATGCCTACCAGGCTCCTCTGTCCATGGGATTCTGCAGGCTGAGTGGGTTGCCATGCCCTCCTCCAGGAGAGCTTCCAGACTCGGGATCATTCCCCAGGTCTCTTATGTCTCCTGCATTTGCAGGTGGGTTCTTTACCACTAGCGCCACCTGGGAAGCCATGGCTTGGCAGAGAGGGATGTTTATGTTGTCAAATAATACATGCTTTTTTGGATTTTAGTTTTCACATCAATCTAAAGGTGATATTCCATGTTCAGTCTTTGTGACCCCATGGACTGTAGCCCGCCAGGCTCCACAGTCCATGGGATTCTCCAGGCAAGACTACCAGAGTGGGTTGCTATTTCCTTCTTGGGGGGAATCTTCCCAACCCAAGGATTGAACCCACATCTCTTGCATCTCCTGCATTGGCAGGTGGATTCTTTACCACTAGTGCCACCTGAGAAACCCATCTAAAGATACAACATAGAAAATACAAATGTCATCAACCTTGATGGGATGAAAGAAAAGCAGTTATCCCAGAACATGGGAACACGAGTGTGAGAAGGAGGTAGAAAAACATATAACAGAGGGTAAGGGGTGGAGGTTCTTGAGATGTTCATGAAATAAGAAAGGTCAAATTATTTGATTTAAATGAATACAACTGAGACATTAAAAAAATGCAAATGTTAGGTTATGGTGATAGAGTTTTGGAAAATTAGATAATCTTTCCACATGAGAAATCAATAGATGTCTGAAATCAATTAAATCAAAAAAAACTTCTCTAATTGTATCATTTAGACTTTAGAATAATAATTACCTGAAGTATTGCTTAAATGGTTAAAAATAAGGGAAATAGAACAGAGGATGAGTAGTGGTACCAGAGAATTCAAACTTTACTAAGTTTGACACAATGTGTTTGTGTGTATGTGTGTGCATACATGCATATATGTATATATACACTCATACACATAAAATCGTGATATATATATATATATATATATATAATCCATTAGTTAGTCAATTAAAGTTAAGGGGATGGAATTAACAAAAGAGATAACATATGAAAGCTTCAGCCCATACATTTCTTGATTCAAATATCCTGACATCATGATGAGACAGGGTTTAATTTTCTTCTTATGTTGGAAATAACACAGTGCTCAGATTTGAACCCAAGAGTGTTTGACTCTACTGCCGTTGCTGTTGCTTAGTTGCTAAATTGTATCTGACTCTTTGAGACCTCTAGGAGTGTAGCCTGCCAGGCTCCTCTGGCCATGGGATTTCCCAGGCAAAAATACTGGAGTGGGTTGCATTTCCTCCTTCAAGGGATCTTTCTTATCCAGGGATTGAACACTTATCTCCTGCTTGGAAGGCGTTTTCTTTACCCTTGTGCCAGCAGGGAAGGCGTTTTGACTCTATACCCTATGCTATCAACTATGACACTAGATATTATAAACTCTTGATTTCCTCCGAATCCCTTCCCACAATCTGTCCTCTTGGTATTTTCCATCTCAGTTGAAGGCACCACTACCCATTCACTTACTCAAGTTAAAAAAAAAAAAAAGGCACACTTTAATCCTTCAATTGACCTTGTCTATGCCAAAATAAGTCACAAACTGATCCACTTTCCTTCATTTTCACTATTACTCTAGTTCAAGCCACCCGCCATTTTTGATGATTACATTTCCAAGGGTGTATTCTACTGCATAGCAAAGCATATTGAGCATATTAAAAAGCAGAGCCTTTACCTTGCCAACAAAGGTCTGTATAGTCAAAACTATGGTTTTTCCAGTGGTCATGTATGGATGTGAGAGTTGGACCATAAAGAAGGCTGAGTGCCAAAGAACTGATGTTTTTAAACTGTGGTGTTGGAGAAGACTCTGGAGAGTCCCTTGGACTGCAAAAAGATCAAACAAGTCAATCCTAAAGGAAATTAGTCCTGAATATTCATTGGAAGGACTCAGCTGAAGCTGAAGCTGCAATACTTTGGCCACCTAATGTGAAGAGCCAACTTATTGGAAAAGAACCTGATGCTGGGAAAGGTTGAAGGCAGAAGGAGAAGCAGGCAACAGAGGATGAGATGGTTGAATGACATCACTGACTCACTGGACATGAGTTTGAGCAAGTTCCAGGACTTGAAGGACAGGGAAGCTTGGTGTGCTACAGTCCACGGGGTCGCAAAGAGCCAGACGTAACTGAGCAACTGAACAACAACAACATTCTACTGAGTCCAGATGCTTCCAATCTGGAATCCAATGCTTCCAATCCATTCCTCAAACAACACACAATCTTTCAAATCTTATATCATGTTCCTTTTCTGCTTAAAATGTTTCCCTCTGCTTAAAAGTAAATCAAATTTAAATAAAGTCCCTACATATGCCTTTATGAATAAGGCCTCTATTTCTTTAACCTTCTCTCACTTCACTCTTCCACTCTGTATTTCAGCAGCATTGGTTTGATATTTCTCAAGCACTCCAATTTATTCTGATCTTATTGGCCAGTTGAATTCTCCTCCTCAGAACATTATGTGGTTGGCTCTTTCTTTAATCCAGATCTTGTCGAACATTTACCTTCTCTGAGAGGCTTCCTTTGATCACTCCACCTCAAGTAAACATTCTCAAACACTATCATATTTTTTTTTGTTCCATCGTGTTGTTTCTCTGCAAAAGTATTTTTATTATTTAAATTCTTTTATCCTCCCCTGTCTTCTTGATTGTAATATCAAGAATGCCTGATCTTTCCTCTTATTGAATAAGAATTTAGAACAGTTCATCTATAATCTCCAGAAGCTAGAGCAGTGTGTCTATAAATATTTGTCACATGAAGACCTCTGAATATGTGTTGAACAAATTAATAAACAAACTGCTCACATCCAGTGGAAGGCTGGGTGTGAGTTTTAAACAGAAATGTAGATCAACATCACTAAGAAAAATCAACATCACCATCAATACCATCACCTTTCTTGCTTTATTCTAAAGAGTATCTCTGGCAACTGATCTAGTATCTACCTCAAAGTATCTACCTCCCTGTTACAGCAGCCATGGGTGATAGTCCCTCAAGGAACTGGACATTCTCTATAGGGTAAGAAACATTTCTGCCTGAGAACCATTATCATCTAAGACTACAAACACTGCCTCCAGCAAATCCTGAAGCAGACATTGATCTACAAATGAATTAAAGAAATTCAGAAGTGCAACAGCAGTTCAACTGCATCTTGTTTCTATGCAAAGCTTTCTTTTCTTCTCTTTTCTCTTCCTCTATCCCTCTCTCTACACTCTTTCTTTTTCTTTTCCCTGTCTTTCTTTCCTTCTCTCCTTTCAATTCTATTTCTTTTTTGTATCTGTAATATCACATTACATAGATTATGACCATGATTCCATTAAGCAGTAGGCATATTTATTTCTCAAATGATAACAGCATCACCATATTCACATTGTCAAGAGGATGATTCAAGACAGAAGATGCTGAGAGCTACTCTCTTTTCAAGGTGGGGCTTGTCAGCCATCTTTTACAGTTTAGGTCAAATCCTTGTTCCTCTGTTTCCTCCTTGTGTGATCTTAAGTAAACAATATACTTTGGTTTCTCAGTTTCCACATCTGTAAAATGAGAATATTAATGCGCCAAACTACTCTTAGGAGAGTTAGATGTGAAAGCATCATCCACCTTAGCACTAGCATGGCACCTGACATGCACTTCCTACAATGCTCAGAATAGAGCTGCAAACAGTGGTGTGATAGTCACTACCACCCATTGATGAAATGAGGCAGTGGGCGCTCAGAGTAGTTAAGGGACGGTTCTAAGAGGTGCAATCAGAACTTGAGTCTAAGCCTTCTTGGCTGATTCTTCAGTCTAGGCTCTTTGTGCTATTTTACTTTGCAAAAGGGGTATCTGGGTGGAAGCCAAGGAGCTCCCCACCCCGCTGGTCCCCACGGTAAGCTGTGCCCCCAGTAAGTGATGGAGTGACTATTTAGGATCCCCCAGTTATGGCCTGTAAAGGTAGTGCAGCTAATTCAGAAAACACACACTTAAAAACGCTGCTGATACTGCTCTCATAATTGAGGACAAGAAATTAATTGAAAGGTAGAAGCTTTGATATATATCATCTCAGTTATGGCAACTTATGCCCTTGAATGTATTTTATTTACTTTATGTGAAGCGCTCATTTTTAATGAAAACGATTTCCTTATGGGCATATTATTATTATTTTTATCTGTAACAGAAAAACACAGAAGAAACAAAAGAAAAGATATTGTATTAGGAGACTACAATGCCATCCTCAACCCTTCTGCTTTCTCTACCTACCTAATCCATTTCAAAAATTGCTACTTCTCTTTCCTCAGCCTCTTCAGAATCCAAATCCTCTTTTTCACACCCACAGTAATTCCTTAACCTTCCAAATAAATTTTAACTACTGCCTAACTCCTTTGTTTGCCTCTCACCTGAACCTCTTTAGTAATTTTGTCACTGAAACACAAATGCTTTTTCTCAAAGGCAGAACATTCCATGCCAGTTCTCTACTCACAAGCTTTCAGGAAGTTCAGCTGCAGAAATGATGCGAAGCAAATCCCTTAGGAAGACAAAAGGAGACCCTAGATTTTAAACCCAAAAAGGTTTTCCCTGCCTACCTCACACCTCTGCCTTTAATATTCAAAACTCCAGCAGCAGCCAACTCTGTAGCCCCCAAGACAGGTGAGGTGGCCATACTCCAATTGGCTTGGAATATATAGGCAACTTTGCTCAGTTTTGTATGCCATTATTTATCTTCAAGGACATATCATGAATGTCACTCACTTAACTTTCCCGGAAGAATCCATCTGTACTTTATGTGACTATGTCACTTTTATATATATGCAGCACTTACAGTACTCCATTGCGATTGTTTGCTTACACATTTATCACTCAAAGAGAGTAGACTCCATGGGGCACAGATAATGCCTTAGGTATGTCTATATCCCTGACACATAGAATAGGGTCAGGCATAGAATAGCCTCACCAGTCAATACTTTGTGCATGAATAAATATTAAGGATAGAAGATTGCTCCTAGCATATGACCAGATCATTTAATGGCCGTGTATAATCTATGAGACTCTGTGCTAAACTTTGGGGATACAACTGGGAACCAGCCAAACATAATGTCAAATTTCACTGGGCTTAAACGTTAAAATTCTCACAAAAATGCATGCTTTCACAGTAATTCATTAGATGATAGTTTAGATGAATTTATAGAAGTAAACGATCAGAAACAGATGTGTAATGGAATATATCCAATCCAGGGTTACAATGTCCTCTCCACCCATAAGGCAGTAGCAGAACCATATAGACAACCTTCATATCTTCTGCCCTTTGTGAGGTGAGTGGCTGTAAAAGTTCTGTTTCTTGATCAGTCATGGTTGTAGGGAAGCTCACCTTGTAGTAATTCATTAAACTGTATATTGGATTAATTGTGTTCTATGTCTGTGGCATATTTTACTAAACATATTAAAAAGAGAAGAAAAGCAAAAAAATTAAAACAAAAATTTCCAAATACTGAGTGGATAATCACTTTAAAAATCTCAGAGAGGAAAGATGATATAAGAAAGAAACCAAAAGCAAAGCATAAAAGCAAACAAGCTTTGGAAGATGCTTCTAACCATGTTTACACCTTGGAGCACACAATACCATTTAGGAGGTATGCCAGGGTAAAGAGAAAAAACTGTGGACTGCAGTGCCACTTACTCCAGGCTTTCCAACTGCTCAGAAGGCCAATGTCTTAGACCACTTGGGAGTTATTTACAGCATAGCGGTTGAACGGTGTTTCCTCATAGGGCCAAGGGCCATGCAAGAAATGAAGCCTAAGACTTCAGGCTGGGGGTGAATTTCACTACTAACTGCATGACTTTTCTAATGCTGCTTTGCAGGGGCAAGGAAAGGAATCTGTCTCTCATCCAGAAGTGCAGGACTCATCTGTCTATGGAGCACTCAAAACTCAGGTTCACTCCCATTTCAAACTGCCTCTTTCTCCCTTGGAATTGCCCAGTCTGATCTTCTAATACCTTTGCATTTCTTATCATTGAGACAGTCTGGCAGCAGAAACACCTAGGATCCTGGGATGGCAGCTGGCCAGGGACTAACATCAAAAAGAGAGCGTGTGGAGAGTTTAAAGAAACATCAACAGATAGGTTTGAGGAGTGAAAAATTTTAGAGTAAATAGGGCTTAGAGAATGGATGGAGGTTTTAGAGAATAAGAAACGGGGAGAGAGGCAGGGAGGGCTCAAGGGAAGGAGAAAGGATGGAATGATGGAGGAAGGGGCAAAGGGAGTGTAAAGACTTTCTCTGTGACTGCAGAGATGGTGATACATCAGCTCTTTACACTCTTCCTTTTTCCCTTCCTCAATCCTTCCTTCCTTTCTTCCTCCCGTGAGCACCCCCACCCCCCACCCTCCAGGAAATCTTCCCAACCCAGCGACTGAGCTCACATCTCTTCTGTCTTGTGCACTAGCAGGCAGATTCTTTACCACTAGCACCGCGTGGGAAGCCCAAGATGGAACTGAAGTCTAAACTTCACGTGAGAGATGTGAATTCAATCCCTGGGTTGGGAAGATTCCCTGGAGGAGGGCATGGCAACCCATTCCAGTATTCTTGCCCGGAGAATCCCCGTGGACAGAGGAGCCTGATGGGCCACGGTCCACAGGGTCACAAAGAGTCAGACATGACTGAAGCAGCTTAGCTCACATGCTTGGTTCATTCTTCATTCTTGGCTTTCCCCTTAGCTGCTCTTGTTACTTTAAAAAATCATCCAAGCTCTCCAATCTTTGGTTTCCATTTGAATACTAGATAGAGCTATAGCATTTTATTACATTTTTGTTGATTTTTGAAACTATGGTATATGTATGTATAGTGCTTAGCCCAGGGTACTTAATATGTTGCTGCTGCTGCTGTTTAGTTGCTTAGTCTTATCTGATTCTTTTGTGACCCATGGACCGCAGTCTGCCATTCTCCTCTGTCCCAGCCAAGAATACTGGAGTGGGTTGCCATTTCCTTCTCTAGGGTCTCTTCCTGAGGATCAAACCCATGTCTCCTGCATTGCAGGAAGATTCTTTACTGCTGAACCACCAGGGATCTTTTAGTATTTTTTTTCCCCTTCTACACAAATTGACAAAAACCTAACTTATAGTAGTTGCTCAAAGGAAGTTATGTAAATATGAGATGAGTGAGTGAGTGAAAAGATGTGTTTATAAACAAGGTCATCCAAGAGTACCATCCTAGTAAGACTACGCAGGTCATCTCATGGAGAGAGAGGAGAGATGGAAAGCCTAATGTCGATATGTCTTTCTTTTTTAAGCCTGGACAAAGGACCTCAAGGGCAGATACATCTCACCTATAATTGAGTTTGGCCAGAGGTACCAGCCACCTTCTCTAATCTTCCCCTGGGGCTAGAGCTCTATTATGTGACTGTAGCTTGATTGAGTCTTTTTTTTTTTTTTTTCATGGATAAGGAATCTGGAGGTTAAGAAGGTGCTGTGTGTCCTTCATGATAAGCTTGGCAGAGACAGTGCTGGATTCAAAGCTACCTCTTTCAAGCGTGCAACGCTTACCATGCCAAAGAACAAAGCCAAACTAGGACAGAGTATCTCTTTCTGAAGATATTGGAATAAATATAATCAGATGATGTTAGTCATAGAAGGAACTTTAGAAATTATCTAGAGTTCTAGGCAATTTTCAAACTTGAGTACCTAGAAACACCTGGGTAACTTTTGAAACGTCATCAGTTCAGTTAAGTTCAGTTCAGTTGCTCAGTCGTGTCCGACTCTTTGCAACCCCATGAATCGCAGCACGCCAGGCCTCCCTGTCCATCACCAACTCCCGGAGTTCAGCCAGACTCAGGTCCATCGAATCAGTGATGCCATCCAGCAAACCCCACCCTACAAGAACTGAATTAGAATCTCTGAGGGTAAGGCTAAGGTGTAATCCAATAGATGCTTCAGTAAGATTTTTTAACTTTTTACATGAACTTTTCAGCCATATACCAGAAGTTGAGATAATCATATAATGTATCACTTCATTCCCTGGTGGCTCAGTCAGTAAAGAATCTGCCTACAGTGCAGCAGATCTGGGTTCCATCATCAGGTCGGGAAGATCCCCTGGAGAAGGAAAAGGCAATCCACTCCAGTGTTCCGGTCTGGAAAATCCCACGGACAGAGGAGACTGGCGGGCTACAGTCCATGGGGTTGCAAGAGTCGGATACGACTTAGCAACTCAACCAACTAACCAACAATCACTTCATTTACCAATTGTTGAAATTTTACCAGCCTTGTTTAAGCTATCATTACTACACAGCTTGTGTTGCTACATTATTTTAAAGAAAATTCAAAGGACTATGCAGTCTTATGCACAAATATTTTAATACAAATCTTGAACTGACATGGAACTTTCAAGATGTAATAATCATGCTATGTACAATCTCATAAACTAACAATGGTGACTAGGTGACTCAATGTATAGCCAGGATACACAGATGGAGCCTACACCTTCTATTTTATAGATGAGGGGACTGAGACTGAGAGAAACCAAGTACTATGATGTAGACAATACATCTAAACTCACAGTAGTATCCAGGTCTCTTGACTGGTCTTTAATTGCTAAAGAAATGATTATAGCAACTTGGGGGTGGGGAGGGGGAAGTCCCCATCATTTAAAAAATATTCTAAAATTAGATAATTAGCTTCTGAAAAATCAAACTCCAACAATGAAGAGAACAAAGGTATCAAGAATATTCCAATGATGGGATGGGAAAGAAAATGACAATGATGGGGATGTGATAAAGTGCATGAGAGAACTGAGTCGTAAGGTGTAAGGACTGCCTTGGTGGCTCAGATGGTAAAGGATCTGCCTGCAATGTGGGAGACCAGGGTTCAATCCCTGGGTTCAGAAGATCCCCTGGAGAAGGGAATGGCAACTCACACTAGTATTCTTGCCTGGAAGATTCCATGGACAGAGGAGCCTGAGGCCTGGTGGGCTACAGTCCATGGTTCTCAAAGAGGTGGACACAACTGAGCGACTAACACACACACAGAGTAAGGTGTAAATGAGAAAACTTCCCTTTGTACCCTGCTTCTACCTCAAATCATGCCACATTGCAAAATTTTTTTAGCTGCTCTCAGCCTCACTTTCCTCTTCTGTGAATCAGAGATGATAATACTTGGCTTCATCTGGTGTGCTGAAGACAGAATGAATTCATGGAACATGATTTGCACTCAGTAACAGTTAAGTTTTGTATTCTGGTTCCAAGAAGGGTAGGTTACTTATTTAAAAAGTTTGGTTGATGGAATAACACCCGGTCTCTTTTCTTACTACCACCCAATATGTTGCCCATATATTGCTCCTAGAGTGAAATAGAAATCAGAAAATAGAATACTTGTCAAAAGTATTATCCTATAATGAATCTTTGATCTCAAAGTCAGTTATGAAAATCAGTGATGGTACACTGGAAAAGATGTAAAATTGAGGGTTTCTTTGTGATGGAGCCAGGAACTGAGGCAAAATGCAGATTTCTAAGACAGGAAAAATATTACAGAACTGCCAAGTGAGATAGTCAAGGCCAAATATTACTAATGACTATGTATTAGCACAAACATCTTAATGCTGATTTGGATTTGGCCACTAAATGCAACTGTTTGCTAACTGAAGTGTTGACTTTGTTCATTACTTTGTTAATTCCTATATAACAATGTTTTTAGGAAAATTATGTAACCCCCCCCCCAAGCTTCACTTTTCTTCCATATAAAATCAGACTTTATAAATCTTTATAAACACAGAGATTTCTATTTTTTTTAATCATGCATATTAAGGGCTTAACACTATCTCTTCTCTTTTATAAGCATTCAGCAATTAGTGATCATCACTGTTATTTATATACAAAAACTTAAGGACTTGGTAATGTAGAACTTGACTTGGAAGAAGATAAATTCTAATGGAATGATCATAGAACTGGGATCTCAGAATCTTGGCTCTGCCACTATACCTATGAGAGCAATAGCAGGACCACTTCTAATATAATTTCAGCATCTTGTTTGTTTACAAAGAAGTAAAATCTTTGTTTTCTGCCTTGCCTACCTGAACAAGAGAGAGGGCAGGTATGAAGCACAACTCAAATACAAGGTATGGTCAACAATAAAACAAATGAATACTAGATAATTTGAACCTCTATAGTTAAAAGCAAAAAAAAAAGTTTTTCACACCATGGATCCCTTGGCCTAGAGAGCTTATCCCTCTTTTTCTCCCCTCCTATTTTAAGGTCTTCTCTTAGAAACCTGCTTTGACTGACTCCTCTCTCTTGTTCACCACACTAAATATTGGCCAGGTTCTATTACGAGTTTCTTTCTTATTCCTTAGTGCTCTGTGTAAATCAATATTAATACACATGTGGCAGGACATAATTTTTTTTTTTTTGTACATCTGTCTTCCTTCATAGTGCATGAGATCTCTGAGGGTAGAAACCATAATATTCAGGAGATATAATATAGTGTTTAACAACCCAGGCTATGTGGTCACAGGCTCTAGGTTCAATTCCCAGCTGTACCGCCTTCAACAAGAAACTGTTCAAATTCTCTATGCCTCAGTTTCCCCATCTGTAAAGGAGGGTAACTAGAGTAACTACTTTGTAGGGTTATTGTGAGGACTTGATAGCTTGTGAATGAATATAAAGCACTTGAAACAGTGGCTGACAGGTTGCTGATTGCTCTGTGAATGTTAACTGTTAGTTTACTTTACACACTAAATGTCCAGGTGCCTCCAGAGCACATCAAAGGACCAGGTGCATTAAAAAAAAAAAATTCAAATAGTGCCTTTTTCTCTCCAAAAAGTAAAATTTCTTCAGGACAAGTGCAAAACTGAATCTGTATCTGTATCTATATCTACTAGCACCTACCTACCTATCTCTCTATCTATCTCCAAAATCCCTACAGACGGTGACTGCAGCCATGAAATCAGAAGACGATTGCTTCTTGGCAGGAAAGCAATGACAAACCTAGACAGTGTGTTGCAAAGCAGAGACATTATTCTGCCGACAAAGGTCCATATAGTTAAGGCTATGGTCTTCCCAGTGGTCATGTGCAGTTGAGAGAGCTGGACCTTAAAGAAGGAAGAACACCAAAAACTTGATACCTGCAAACTGTGGTACTGTAGAGGACTCCTGAAAATCTCTTGGACACCAAGGAGATCAAACCAGTCAATCTTAAGGGAGATCAATCCTGAATATTCACTGGAAGGACTGATGCTGAAGCTGAAGCTTCAGTATTTTGGTCATCTGACGGGAACAGACAATTTCATTGGAAAAGTCCCTGACACTGGGAAAGATTGAGGGCAGAAGGAGGAGAGGGCATCAGAGGATGAGATGGGTGGATGGCATCTCCAATGCAATGAACATGAACTTGGGCAAACTTCAGGAGATGATGAGGGTCAGGGACCCTAGCATGCTGCAGTCTGTGGGACTGCAAAGAGTTGGACATGAGTGGATGACTGAACAACATCAAATCTACCATCTCTCTATTTATATTTTTTCAAGCTACACCTAGGCTTAAAACTTGATATCCCAAAACTAAAATGTGAGAAAAGTAGAAAAATCTCCCCTACACCACCTAGAGGAAAATGCATTACCCCAGGATCAAGTAAAAAACAGCTTCATTTTATTCAGGGATCATGCTAGGAAAAGAGCAGGCTCATGGAGTTAGAAGACCTTAGGCAAGTACTTAGACTCTGAGATTTTAAGTTGGCACTGTGGAAAAGAAGGGAGATTCTGCCTTCCAGGAAGAGTAGTTTGTAGGGCCTGAGAAAATATAAATACATTGTTCCCACTTTTCCCAGGATACTGGAGATTCGGGGTGGGAGCTATTATTGGTACTATGGTGATGGTGGTGATGGTGATAATGATGACGGGATGCTCTGCATGGGATGCAGGAGACAACAGTAGATAGTCTCTGCCCCTTAGGCCATTTTTTTCTATGAAATAAGGGAGACTGGCCATGCTCTTTTGGAGGACCTGCCAAACCCTAGCAAAACGTCAAACTGAGAACTGTGAAATAATGTATCAGCCCCATGAAGGTTGGGAGCACAGTACTGGCGTGATTGGAGGGAAAATAAAGGAGAGCAACCCTGGACACACTCAATTTAAATTGGCTTGATTTTCAGATACAGCATCAAATTTTGTTTTCCCCACAGAACAAGGATGAAGCCTGTGGTATTAAATTTTGATTATTTCCCTAGGCTGTCATAGGATTCAAACTCCTTTTAAAAGTTCCATTTTTTCTTCAAAAAAATAAGCATTAAATACATTCCAAGAAATATAACTCTTTCTTTCAATTAATACAGTCATATATAGACACAAAACTTTCTAAAATTCAAAGGAAAAAGGTTAAACATACAGGCTTAAGAGGACTTGACAGGGAATTAGGGCTAAGTCAGCTAGGTATTATCTCAGAAAGCTGATATAGTTATTACAGACAATGTTTCAATAACACTGATGCACAAGATGACTGGATTTAAAACAAAATATAGCCTAGTTGAAGAAGAGGAAATGGACTACAGGGCAGAGTCAGTTACCAGTTTCTGGCATATTCTTTGTGAATTTCAGACCCTTTATTTTTGTCAGGCTTGTTAAGTGAGCATTATTTTACAATGTGTCTTCATTCAGCAAGTCTTTGGGAACATTTTTATTAAGCAACTCAAGGAGAAGAATGAAACAGCATACATGAGTGTTCAAACTTACATAAATAAGATTGTTTCCACCAAACCTGAGCTCTCCCTCCCCTAATAAATCACACAGACACACACACACCACCCACACTTAGTTGGATGTCCAGCACAAGATATGCAAAATTATCAGAAATCCTTTATAAAATTCTTAGAAGATGAAGCAAGTTTGAATTATTCAAGAGGAATTAATCATCAAGTTTTCAGGGGTTTGCTAAGACATAAATACAAATGGATAGACTTAGTCAAATAATAAAATAATTAATTAAGAATATTACTAGAAAAAAATAATTCACGTAAAGGGAATCCAGCATTTACTTAAAATATACACGTAAGCTTTAAGCTTATAAGATTTGACCCAGAAGAACTGTATATGGTAGAAATAATGCCTACAGAGAAAACTCACTGTGATGGATGAAAGCATCAATAAGATTTGGTAGGAATGAGAAAATAGAAAGAAAGAAAAAATAATTGATCCCATTGGAAATAGCATGAAGAACATTGGGATATGCCATAAATTAATTTCTGCATTACATACACTGAATTAATTTCACATAACAGAGGCACAGAAAAATCCCTCCCTAGATGAAAAGAATCACGCTACCCAAACCCGCCAAAAATTAGTTAAATAAAATATCTGGACATGAAGAGGACATCTGTAGCAGAAGTCTTAAACTGCCAGATTTTGAGTCATATATTGTCTTTAGATGTATCATATGGTCAGCACAGTGTTTAAGAAAAATTGAAGCTCCCAAAGTAACAGTAGTTACTTGAAAATAGGAGTTTTCTTATAAAGCACTAGGTCTGAACCTAGTCTCCTCTTGAAATATCTGTTCTAGAGCTTCTGAACTTCTGTTACCACAGGTAACAGTTGGCTGTTGTAGAGCATTGTCAGAGCTTTCTAGAATATGCATCTGGCAGGCATCACTCAGTCATGCACCTGGCTCACCTGGCCCCAGTAAGCATTCAGGTTTGTGAATTCTAACCCAAGTCCTTGAGAGAATATGATGCCAGGAGACATTCTGACCCAGCGCCCAAAGCTGCTTCTGTTTACAGATTAGTTATGTGAACTTGGGGAAGAAATGCACGTTTTCAGAAATCCAGTTTCCTGATCTTCAGGCTAATCCATGGCATTGTTCAGAGGGTCAAAAGACATGTATAAGAATATCAGATATTTCCAGGCTCATGCTTGTGAGACAATAGCTATGATAATGCCAGTTAACTGAGAAACTGTGTCTACTGATAGTTTTGTTACATTAAGTGGAGAAAAAGAAACAAATACACTTTACTTATGGATTGTTTCACTTATAAGTTGAAACCTCATGACCCAATTTTATTTTGAGAAAGAACCAAAAAATTATGAAAGATAGATAGAATTTCTAACTATAGCTGTAAGTCAAATTTAAGGGTTGGGATTTGCAAACTTTATTATGATGGTGGGATGTTAGAGTTCTGATTTATAACATAAATCATTTACATCTCAAGTGCAAAATAAGATTGGCAAAATCAAATCCCTTTATTTCGGTTTTATTACATGATTTGTAAACCCTCTGCTTTTATATATATATATATATATATATATATATATATATTTCCAATGCAATGCACATAAATTTTGAGTGTTTCAGGATTTTCATGTATGTTTCATAATCAATCATGTACTTTCAGAAAGTGTGACTATGTCTGATCCCTATAGAATGCTTATAAATCCTAGTCTTCTTTTTCCCTTTAACAGGGAAAAAGCTTAAGTGTAATAAATATATATTTCTATTCTGGTTGGGTAGAAGTGTGACTTTATAAATAAAAAAAGCAAGAATATTTCTTCAATCTCCTTCAGCTTATAGGGCTGAATCCTGCCTAGGAATGTAACATACCATCCAGATGGAGCTACATCTTTAGAAAACCCAAACTTTTTCCCTTCGGCTTTCCAGGTGGCACAGTGGTAAAGAGAATATGCTTACCAATGCAAGAGACATGGGTTCAATCCCTGGGTCATGAAGATCCCCTGGAGTAGGAAATGGCAACTCAATCCCATATTCTTGCCTGCAAAATTCCATAGACAGAGGAGCCTGGCGAGCTACAGTCCACGGGGTCACAAAGAGTTAGACTCAATTGAACACTTCCCTTGCTTAACTAATACTTTATTTCTTTAGGAAAGTGCAAGAGAAGAAAAACATACATATTCATACATACATACATACATACATATATATATATAATCATCCTACTGTTTGTAATACTTTATAAGATAATTTACTTTTGTTTGTTTAGTAGCTAAGTTTTGTCTGACTCTTGTGTGATCCCATGGGCTGTAGCTCACCAGACGCCTCTGTCCATGGAATTCTCCAGCCAAGAATATTGGAATGGGTTGCAGTTTCCTTTTCCAGGGGATTTTCCCAACCCAAGGGTTGACCCTACTTCTCTGGTATTGCAGGCCAATTACTTACTACTGAGCTACCTGGGAAGCCCAAATTTCTTTATTCACTGACTTTATAAAAAAGTGCAAAAAAAAAAAAAAACCAGAAAAAAAGTGCAACAGATGGACAGTTGTGACGAGAACCAGGTTTGAAATATAGTGCGGTCGCATATTATCTGGGCAGGTCTCACCAAGGCGCTGTCACTTTCTTGCCTTCATCCCTAAGTCAAGAGGACTGGACCACTGCACTTCTGAGGGTCCTTCCAGGATTAACCATGTTCAAATCAACGACTCTACCATCTTTGCCAGACTCTTATCATGATGGGTTCTTTCTCAAGTCACTCTAGTTATCCAACTTGATATTATTCCTCATTAACAAGAACCATGCAATTTATTTTCTTTCAAATAGACTCTGTGCATAACCCTACATTCCACATGAAGTGATTAGTCATTTCTTGCCATATATTGAACCAGCCAGGCACTCAGCCAGTTGTTTATCCATTCTCCCATTGGATGTCAGTAAAGCTTTTGTAGGAGGTATTATGTAAGATTTACACTTACATAAGTCATGTTTTGGAGAAGGCGATGGCACCCCACTCCAGTACTCTTGCCTGGAAAATCCCATGGACGGAGGAGCCTGGTGGGCTGCAGTCCATGGGGTCGTGAAGAGTTGGACACGACTGAGCGACTTTCTCTTTTCACTTTCATGCACTGGAGAAGGAAATGGCAACCCACTGCAGTGTTCTTGCCTGGAGAATCCCAGGGACAGGGGAGCCTGGTGGGCTGCCGTCTATGGGGTCACACAGAGTCAGACACGACTGAAGCAACTTAGCAGCAGCAGCAGCAGCAAGACATGTTTTTGTTCTTAGAGAACATGAGGGAAGCTCTGTGGTTTTCTGGTAGATATTTGGGGGTCAGATATATCTGGGTTCAAAATCCAGGTCATCCCCAGTCCTGTCAAGGTAAGATGACACTAATAATATCTGCTATTACTTCCATCTAAATCCTTCTTATAAACGGCCCTTTCTTTCTCTCCAGACAATTACCTATAGGGCACAGGTTGCCAGCCTCTCCTTTTCCTCATTAGAACCACAGTTTTCTGCCTGCTATGTGTAACAAGGATCTGTTTTTATTTTCAGCATAAAGGAACATTTACTTTGGCTCTCCTCCTAAGACCTCATATTTTGAAACATTATATCAAATGTGCATTATATCAGTGGATGGAGTCATATTTATCAGTGGAATGATATTTAGAGAGAATCTTTCATGTCAATACTTTTACTAGGGCCCTCCTCTATATTAGGGGCTCCACAGATAGCTCAGTGGTAAAGGATCTGCCTGCCAGGGCAACAGATGCGGGTTTCATCCCTGGGTTAGGAAGATCCTCTGGAGGAGGAAATGACAACCCACTCCAGTATTCTTGCCTGGGAAATCCCAGGGATAGAAGAGTCTGGTGGGCTACAGTCCATGGGGCCACAAAGAGTCGGACACAACTTAGCATGCTTGCCTTCTATATCATCTTACTATATCCTGACAACAATCTTGCACAGTAGATGTCGTTAACCTCATATAATGAATAAGAAAAGTAAGATTCCAAAAGGTTAGGTCACTGTCTCATGGAGAGAGATTTAGATAAAGACCTACTCCTATCTTCTGGCTCCAAATTTGAGGCTTGTTCTAAAATAATTCGGGGATGACCCGGAGGGATGTTGTGGGGAGGGAGGTAAGAGGGGGGTTCATGTTTGGGATCGCATGTACACCCGTGGTGGATTCATGTCAATGTATGGCAAAACCAATACAGTATTATAAAGTAAAATAAAGTAAAAATAAAAAGTTAAAAAAAATTAAAAAAATAAACTCTTTGAAACATGAAAAAAAAAATAAAATAAATAAAATAATTCATTATCGAGAATTACTACTAGAACAGTAGAATGCACCACTAACCCGTACCCCTAGTATCCACGTGACAACCGATATCTTCTAATGAAAGGAAAGTTCCCAGATCATAGAATTAGCATAATAGGATAGTAGAAGTCCTTCTGTACCAAGTTCCACCTCTGATTTTTATGACCCACTGTAAGCTGAGATCCCCTGACTTTTTCCTCTCACTGTTGTTTAATGTGAGTTAGTCTCCTTACCATAATGGGTCACTGCAAATTCATTCTCAGCCCTTTCCATGTTGTTGTTCTTTTTTTTTTCCCCATAAAGAATTCTATCCTGATGATAACAAACTGCTACAATTTTTCTGCCAACTAACTACATGGAGCAGTTTACATACATTATCTTATCTAAAGCTCACAAAAATTCTTTCCAAAAGATACCATTAACTCCATTTGTCAAAGGAGGAAATTGAAGAAATTGAGGGAGGTGAAATAATTTGCCCAAAGTGCAAAAGCATTCAGAATCAGGACTTGATTCTCTGTGAATCTATGTGCCATTATTGTAAATAGTAATATACTGTCAGTTTGTCTCACAAGCAAAAGTCCACATCTGATTCAAAAGTGGGGTACATCAGGAATAGTGTGATTTGGTGTTGCTACTCAGGCTGTTGCCTCAGAACCATACCCCTGTCCTTCTCTCCAGGTGAACTTGCAGAACACCTCAACTAACTGTTGCAAGGCTGGGACCACTGACACATTCAACATGTCATCATGAAACGTGCTCGGTTGTGTCCACTGTGCCCTCCACCACACACACATATTAGAAACACAAAGACAAGGAGGATGCAGTCTCTGTGGGTGATCAACTCTTGGTCTAGTTGACTCCTTCTAGAACACTAGTGATAAATTTCATAACAGGACTCTGAGTACCATTTCTTCAGCCTCCAGAGTGATTCCCACACTTAACTTCTCCTCTGGGGAATTCCTTTTCATCTTTGTGGTTTTAGTCACTAAGTTGTGTCCGGCTCTTGTGACACCATGGACTGTAGCCTGCCAGGCTCCTCTGCCCATGGGATTCTCCAGGCAAGAATACTGGAATGGGTTGTCATTTCCTTCTCAAGGGGATCTTCCTGACTCAGGGGTCAAACCTGGGTGTACTGCATTGCAGGCAGATTCTTTAATGACTGAGCTACGAGGGAACCTTTAAGGATTCAATTTAAAAATTATCTCCATAGGAAAGGAAAGCATGGTCTGATTCCCTCCAGGCAAGTCTAACATATTTTAAATGCTCTTGTAATGCTGCATGTAACACAATCCCAAATGTATTCATTTTTCCATGTAAATTTCATCCACGGTCTATAGGCTGTGAGAATCAGAATATATCCTAACTTGCTTTGGAATTAGTACAATGAGCAGCTTATCCTGGGACTTAACCATTTGGTGATTATGCCATGTAGACTGGTTGACAGCAAAGTAGAGTCAATTCAATAGGCATTTTTTATAAACTATCCACGCATCACACACTGTGTTACGCACTCTAGAAACAAAGCAGAAAACTGATGTCTTGTTTTCTAAGTCTTTAGGATTAGTTTTGTTTAAGAGCCAGATACAGAGAAAGACAGTCTCTCTCAAAAAGTAGGGCACTGGTGTAATAATTCACAGTTTAAAAAAGTGTTATAATAGCCATTTCACACCTGGGTTAAATAATAAGCTGTTACATAATGTATAAATTAGTGATTTATTCTCATTTCACAATTGAACAGTCTGAGGCTGGGAGACAACATATATTCTGCCCATGATCACAGGAGGCAAACAGCCTGCAAGATCTTGGTCCTTCTTGGGACTCAGAGCTCTCAGAGATCTTCCAGGTCCTTGATTCATTCAGAAAGCACCTTGATTCAAAGCCAAAGAGGGAAGGCTATTGTGAACTTGGAAAGAAAGTTTATCTATCACTGGATTTGTGGAGTTTTCCTGCATGAATGACATTCATTTTAAATGTGTCCTAGGGTGTCAATAGGAACTATATAATTGATCAAGTATTTGGGGCATGAAGTGACTGAACATCATCCCAAAGGAAAGCTTAGCATCAGAGAATTATCGTGCTTTGGCTTCTCTTGACAAGGGGTATAAATCAGCACAGGATGTGCCCGTCTTGCTCGGGGAAATTGCAGCTTTATAAATAAAAACACTAATCCATGTGGCTGCTGCCCAGCATTTACTGCCAGCTCACGACTTAAGTTCCTCGCCCATCAGCCTCAGGACCCCAGTAAACTTTCCCAATGCTGAGTATTCAATAGCTTTTATTGCTTAAAAAAAAAAAGAAGTTAAAATGTATTTATAAAACAACAATAACCAAAACAAAACCTACACTTGCATATTTATTTAGAACACCTGGAAACTGTCAAAAATATTAACAAAAAATATTTAAGAATTTTGCTACTCAGAAGCAAGATCTGTTAATATTTGAGAATAATTCTTTCTTTTATAGTTGAGATAATTGAATGCATGGGTTTGTATCTTGCTTTTGCTTAACTTTATAATAAACAATGGCATTTTCAGTTTTGTTGCAAACTCTTTTTATGTGAAGTGCACTGGCTTTATATTCAATAATGTGAGAAATCACTGTTTAGTGAAAGTGTTAGTTGCTCAGTCATGTCCAATTCTTTGAGACCCCATGGACTGTAGCCCTCCAGGCTCCTCTGTCCATGAGATTCTCCAGGTAAGAATACTGAAGTGGGCAGCCCTTCCATTTTCCAGACATCTTCCATTCGGAAAATGTGTTGGTATTTTCTTCTCATTTTTTACTCTTTTATCGCACACAATAATGAGTGTCTTAGCGTCCAGAGCTTTATTTCCCTTTATTCTGGATTTATGTCCTGCATTCCTTCAACAGATATGGAAAATCTATCATAAACAGGGTTATATTAAGCATTGGAAACAGAATGAGAAGCAAAAGTCATGTTGCATGGAGCTTATATCTTGTGGCAAATATCAACCGCTGAACAGACTCTAGTGTAATAGTGTCAGGGTGGAAATGTAGAGAATTCCTCAGGAGTGCAAAGAGGGGCAACTAACTCAGAAGTGAAGTTAATGATAAGGCTTCCTGGAGTAAATAGCATTGAAAGATAAGAAGAATATATGGAATAGCAAGCAACAGGGTTGGGGGAAGGGAAGAATAAATTAGTAGTTTGGGATAAACATGTATGCACTGCTGTATATAAAATAGATAACCAACAAGAAACTACCATATAGCACAGAGAATTATATTCAATATCTATAACCTATAATGGAAAGGAATCTGAAAAAGAGCATATATATGTGTGTATATACACACACATCTATAACCAAATAACTTTGCTGTACACTTGAAACTGACACATTGTTAATCAACATACTTCATTTAAAACAAAAAGGAAGAACATAAACAGAGAAAGAGAAGTAATTTAGAGATAAATAATAGTGTGTGAACAGCTCTTCTGGGGATCTGAAAGACATTTATTAAGTCTGGAACCTAGAATTCAAGGTGAGAGAGTGATGAGGCTAAGGAGTTAACAAGCACAAGATCATACAGGACAAGTTTAAGATTTTGTTTGAGATATTGACCTTCACCCTGAGGGCTATGTGAAGCTATTGAAGCATTTTCGATAAGAAGTGATACTGTGAGATTTTTGTAAGGTTATACTCCCAGAAGCTGAATCACCAGGACAAAGATGATGCCTTTCAGGCTCTTGAAATGCACTGAAAAATCATTTTTCTAAATAAAATACTCTCCTTCCATTGGCACCATATGAGAAAGCCCATTTGTTGTTGGCATAACACTCTCTCCCACTTGTTGGAAACTATTTATTCTCTAAGCACTGCACTAGGTGGCCTTTACATGCTTTTAGCTTAAGAAGCCTTGTAACAATCCGTTAAGACTGAGTATATTACTCCCATTTAATAGAAGTTCCTAGGGTGACAAATAAAAGATGATTTTCTCACAGTCATAGAAGAAATAAATGGCTGGATTGAGATCCTATAGCCCTGGGTTGTAGGATTTACCTTTTCCCTTAGTACGTTTCAACACCTCTGAATTTATTTTAGATATGCATAATCTCCATGGGAGGTAATGCCAGCACCCACTATGTTGCGTGTGTGTGTGTGTGTGTGTGTGTGCATGCACACTCAGTTGTGTCTGACTCTTTGTGACCCCATGGACTGTAGTCTCCAGGCTCCTCTGTCCATGGGATACTCCAGGCAAGGATACTGGAATGTGTTGCCATTTCCTACTTCAGGCAATTTTCCTAAACCAGGGATCAAACCCGCATCTCTTGTGCCTCCTGCATGGGCAGGTGGATTCTTTACCACTAGCACCACCTGGGAAACACAGAGTGTTGCCTAGGGTTTATTTACTTATAGGAAGCAAGCACTTCATGGAATTTGTGGAATTCGACTTACCTTAGGGAATTTAACTTACCACTTATTAAGAAAGAAGAAGAGCAAAGGTTAGATGATGGAGAAAAGTTTAGTTACCAGCAGGTGGTTTATTCACACACTACTCCTTATCTTCCCTGTTATCACCACAGAACAATCTATCTCCTGCAGATTAATGTTAGCAATGGATCGGGATGCTGTGATCTGGCAGAGTTCCTGACCTCAGGACACAAGGCAAGTAAATAAACTAAGTTAGAAGGAGTTTTCCTCTTCAATGATATGAGGTTGAAATAGGATAGATCCCTTCATCTCTATGGGGCTTGCTCTGGATTTATCGGTTATTTGTGAAACTGAGTGAGGGCTTGTGGGCCTCTGGGGCATGGAGGTCCTTTAGTTCCCATTTCTTTCAGGCAAGACACCAGCCTCCATGGGCTTCCCTAGTAGCTCAGCTGGTAAAGAATCCACCTGCAATGCAGGAGACCCAATGGAGAAGTGATAGGCTACCCACTCCAGTATTCTTGGGTTTCCCTGATGGCTCAGGAAATCTGGTAAAGAATCTGCCTGCAATGCAGGAGACCTGGGTTTGATCCCTGGGTTGGGAAGATCCCCTGGAGAAGGGAAATGGCTACCCACTCCAGTATTCCGCCCTAGAGAATTCCATGGAGTACATAATCCATGGGGCTGCAAAGACTAGGACACAACTGAGTGACTGACTTTCGAGCCTCCATGACCTTTAGAGGAGGAAGAACAGAATAGGAAAGACTAGAGATCTCTTCAAGAAAATCAGAGATACCATGGGAACATTTCATGCAAAGATGGGCTCGATAAAGGACAGAAATGGTATGGACATAACAGAAGCAGAAGATATTAAGAAGAGGTGGCAAGAATACACAGAAGAACTGTACAAAAAAGATCTTCACGACCAAGATAATCATGATGGTGTGATCATAATCTAGAGCCAGACATATTGGAGTGTGAAGTCAAGTGGGCCTTAGAAAGCATCACTACGAACAAAGCTAGTGGAGGTGATGGAATTCCAGTTGAGCTATTTCAAATCCTGAAAGATGATGCTGTCAAAGTGCTGCACTCAATATGCCAACAAATTTGGAAAACTCAGCAGTGGCCACAGGACTGAAAAAGGTCAGTTTTCATTCCAATCCCAAAGAAAGAAAATGCCAAAGAATGCTCAAACTACCGCACAATTGCACTCATCTCACATGCTAGTAAAGTAATGCTCAAAATTCTCCAAGCCAGGCTTCAGCAATATGTGAACCGTGAACTTCCTGATGTTCAAGCTGGTTTTAGAAAAGGCAGAGGAACCAGAGACCAAATTGCCAAAATCCGCTGGATCATGGATAAAGCAAGAGAGTTCCAGAAAAACATCTATTTCTGATTTATTGACTATGCCAAAGCCTTTGATTGTATGAATCACAATAAACTGTGGAAAATTCTGAAAGAGATGGGAATACCAGACCACCTGACCTGCCTCTTGAGAAATCTGTATGCAGGCCAGGAAGCAACAGTTAGAACTGGACATGGAACAACAGACTGGTTCCAAATAGGAAAAGGAGTACGTCAAGGCTGTATATTGTCACCCTGCTTATTTAACTTATATGCAGAGTACATCATGAGAAACGCTGGATTTGAAGAAACACAAGCTGGAATCAAGATTGCCAAGGGAAATATCAATAACCTCAGATATGCAGATGACACCACCCTTATGGCAGAAAGTGAAGAGGAACTAAAAAGCCTCTTGATGAAAGTGAAAGAGGAGAGTGAAGAAGTTGGCTTAAAGCTCAACATTCAGAAAACGGAGATCATGGCATCTGGTCCCATCACTCCATGGGAAATAGATGGGGAAACAGTGTCAGACTTTATTTTTGGGGGCTCCAAAATCACTGCAGATGGGGACTGCAGCCATGAAATTAAAAGACGCTTACTCCTTGAAAGAAAAGTTATGACCAACCGAGATAGCATATTGAAAAGCAGAGACATTATTTTGCCGACTAATGTCCGTCTAGCCAAGGCTATTTCTCCAGTGGTCATGTATCGAGGTGAGAGTTGGACTGTGAAGAAAGCTGAGCACTGAAGAATTGATGCTTTTGAACTGTGGTGTTGGAGAAGACTCTTGAGAGTCCCTTGGACTGCAAGGAGATCCAACCAGTCCATTCTGAAGGAGATCAGCCCTGGGTTTTCTTTGGAAGGAATGATGCTTAAGTTGAAACTCCAGTACTTTGGCCACCTCGTGCTAAGAGTTGACTCATTGGAAAATACTTTGATGCTGGGAGGGATTGGGGGCAGGAGGAGAAGGGGACAACAGAGGATGAGATGGCTGGATGGCATCACTGACTCGAATGACATGAATCTGAGTGAACTCCGGGAATTGGTGATGGACAGAGAGGCCTGGCGTGCTGCAATTCATAGGGACGCAAAGAGTCAGACACGACTGAGTGACTGAACTGAACTGAGCCAAGAACCCACCTGAAGAAAGATTAAAAGGAAAAGAGAAGCCCTTCAAGATTAGGAGACTGACCACCTGATTTGAGATTAAGGGATCTCTTACACACACCCTAATCTTGTCAGGCACCCCACCTTTGAACTATTGTTATAAAAACCCTCATCAAATTCTTCCAGGTTGAGACACATAGCTTTTTGAGGCAGGAATCTGCTGTGTCCCTCTTGGCCTGTCAAAGTATAGTTAATATGGCTATCCTTTTCTACTTCACTCAAAATTTTGTCACTGAGATTTGATTCAGCATATAGAGAAGCTGAAAAGTGAAAGTGTTAGTCATTTAGTTGTGTCCAAGTCTTTTCGACCCCATAGACTATAGCCTGGCAGGTTTCTCATTTCAGGAGATTCTCTAGGCAAGAATACTGGAGTGGGTTGCCATTTCCTTCTCCAGAGGATCTTCTTGACCCAGGGACTAAACCCAGGTCTCCTGCATTGCAGGCAGATTCACTACTGTGTGAGCCACCAGGGAAGCCCACGGAGAAGCTGAGCTTTTTGCAACGTATGTGATGCATATATACACACATAACTGTGAATTATCCCATGCTTGTAGACTTCCTACAGCTCAATATGGTGCTTCCTATCATTGTTAACTCTCCGCCAAGACGGAGAAAGGGTGAGGCAGTCTTAAACAATGAAGGTTTCAACATTTGCAAATAACTACTTTCTTCTCAGTTTTGTTGCACTTATGTGCATTACACTCAGTCCATTGAGGATTCAGAAATAAATGACTTACAGAAGATAGAAAGGTTTTACAAAGCATACAGAATTATTTTCCAAGGAAGATGGTGAAAAGGAGTAATGATATAGGTCCACTAAATGAGGCAAGAATGCTTCCTCTCTTACCAGCTCTGTGACCTTTGATATCTCAGCATCTTGAAATGTCAGTTTCCTTTTTATCCATTGATGGAGAAGGCAATGGCACCCCACTCCAGTACTCTTGCCTGGAAAATCCATGGACAGAGGAGCCTGGTAGGCTGCAGTCCATGGGGTCATTAAGAGTCGGACACGACTGAACGACTTCACTTTCACTTTTTACTTTCATGAATTGGAGAAGGAAATGGCAACTCACTCCACTGTTCTTCCCTGGAGAATCCCAGGGACGGGGGAGCCTGGTGGGCTGCCATCTATGGGGTCTCACAGAGTTGGACATGACTGAAGCAACTTAACAGCAACTCTATCAACGCCTAATGTGAATGCAAAGAGTAAATGATCTGATTTAAGAAAAAGAAATCCTCTCTTAACAAAAATGAAAGTTTATCTTAAAACATTCAAAATTATTGAAACATTCAGTTATATTTCTTAGATATCTATCAATTTTTCAATTATTTATTCAGTTACTCAAAATTCAGCTTTAAATTTTACTGTATAGAATTGAGAAAACCATCCTAATGGAATAGTGCAAAACAAATAAACAAACAAACAAACAAAAACCCCTCTATTTCATTAGCATCAGAGGCCATGAATTTGGGTCCAGACTTTACTACTGTGGGGCTTTTTAAGTCATTACTTCTTGAACCTCAGTGTTCTCATTTTTAACTTGCATATTTTAAAAGCTCCTCACCAGGCTTTTAGGATCATTACATGGTACTTTCTGGGTAGATTGTTTTGTAATATTTTATATTCTTGCAGACTTTGTCTTTTTAATAAACTTGGAGCTCAATGTGAGCAGAGAAAAGGGCCATGACCATATATCTAGTTCTAAGGAGAAGAGAAGACAAGAGCTCAGGAAGAAAGATGACCTTCTCGGCCCATAAGAAAAAAGCTAGCCCTTCAGGCTGGCAATTCAGAGTCAGGACCCAGGGTGGGTTTGTGATCCCCTTGGAGCATAAAGACAGTGGCCACAGATGGAATTCATGGACCAGGAGGCAGCTCATGGAGGCATGGAGGTGACCGCTCTTCCTCGGAGCTTGGTGGCTATGAGGCATTGGGCCTCCTCCTGAGATGGTGACCCAGGGTAGCCACCACAGCTGCAGACTTTACAGAACGTTAGCTTTGAAAGACATTTTTGAGGTCATGTAAGCCATCTCTCTCATCGCCACACTTCAGAGGCTGACTCCAGAGCACCCATCTTTAAGCTCAGAAGAGTCCCTGTCATCATCCCCACTTGGGCAGTAGGTCTCCTGCCTTTCAGGTGAGACCTGCCAGGGCATTTATGTAACTTTGACCATGTTCCCTGAATGAAGGTGCCCATACTGGACCTTGCTTCTCCTTCAACACTTTTCTTCTCATTCTGGTTTTTACCTAAAGGCTTGAGGATTCCTGCAGTTCAAGCTCCTGTCTAAATTCTCCTCTTATCTTTGGACTATATTGAGTTTCTATAATTTTCAAAATTTTTTTTAAAATTTCTATACCAGGGCTAAAAACTAGAATATATTCTCTCCTATATGTTACATAAGATCAACACATATGAGACAGCTGAAGTCACCAATGTAATAGAAGTATTAATATCTTACTAATACTTTGGACATAAATATATAGGCTACATATTTCCTGTTAAAATAATTGAAGAGGACAAAGCTATGTACGTTTGATCCCATTTTAGAGAAATCTCCTTGGCATATATCCACTATCATTAACATCTTCTCCACTCTCCCATAGAGAGAGGATACAATGCAGATTTAACTTAAAAAAAAAAGCCAAACATTTCCAATGGGTTGAAATCCCATTAAATTGCCGTTATAGTTGACAACTACATCTACTGTTATGTCAGCAAAAGAATGTCAAGAATTTTGGTACCATTATGGCAGAAATCGGCAAACTATGGCCCATGGGACACATTTAGAATTCAATATAAAAGCTGATTTAGGAGGCTTCTGGTTCAAGACGGCAGAGTGGAAGGACGTGCACTCATCTCCCTTTGTGAGAACACCAAAACTGCAACTAGCTGTTGAACAACCATCAGCAGGAGGGTGCTGGAAGCCACCAGAAAGATACCCTATGTCCAAAGACAAAGAAGAAGCTGCAGCAAGATGGGAGAAGGGGGGCGATCATGATAATATCAAATCCCATACCCACCAGGTGGGTGACCCACAGACTGGAGAACAAGAATGCCAAAGCAATTGGCAACAAGATTGCCAATGCAATCTCTCACTGCTGTGAAGATTCGGAACCTCTCGTCAGGCTTTCCAGCCTGGTGATCCAACAAAGGGACTGGGAATCCCCAGGGAGTCTGGCCTTGAGGGTCAGCAGGATTTGATTATAGGACTCCCAAAGGACTGAGGGAAACCAGTCTTGGAGGGCACAAATAAGATTTTGTGCACACCAAGACCCAGAGGAGAGGAGCAACGGCCCTGCAGGAGACTGAACCAAAACTACCTGCTAGTGTTGGAGGGCATCCTGTGGACACATGGGTCAGCAGGGGCTCACCATAGGGATGGGGGCACTGGAAGTTTCCCCTTGGTGTCAGCTTTCTTGGGGTTCACCATTAACCCTTAGCACAGAGCTGGGTTGCCCCAGGCCAAACTACCAGGAAGGGACTGCAATCCCAATCATCAGCAGATAATTGGATTAAAGCTTTAGTGAGCAATGCCCTGTTCACCAGACAAAGATCCCACCCATCAAGAAGCTTACACAAGCCTCTTAGCCTCATCCATCAGAGGGCAGACAGAAGAAGCAAGAACAGTCCCACAGCAGCTAAAACAAACAAGCAAAAAAACATATTACAGAAAGTTAATCACTATGAAAAAGCAGAAACTTAGGTCCCGTATGAAGGGACAAGATAAAATCCCAGAAAAATAACTAAATGAAGTGGAGATAGGCAACCTTCCAGAATAAGAATTCAGAATAATGAGAGTGAAGATGATTCAGGACCTTGGGAAAGGAATGGAGGCAAAGATTGAGAAGATGCAAGAAATGTTTACCAAAGACCTAGAAGAACAAAAGAACAAATAAACAGAGATGAACAGAATACAGAAAAAAGAATGAAAAGGAGATTCAGACAGTCTAAGGGACCTCTGGGACAACATTTAATGCACCAACATTTGCATTTTAGGGGGCCCAGAAGAAGAAGAAGAGAGAAAGAACCTGAGAAAACACTTGAAGAGATAATAGCTGAAAACTTCCCAAACATGGGAAAGGAAACAGTCAACCAAGTTCAGGAAGCACAGAAAGTCCCGCTGCTGCTAAGTCACTTCAGTCGTGCCTGACTCTGTGCGACCCCATAGACGGCAGCCCACCAGGCTCCCCCGTCCCTGGGATTCTCCAGGCAAGAACCCTGGAGCGGGTACAGAGAGTCCTAGGAAGGATAAAACCAAGGAGAAACACACTGAGAAACATAGTAATCAAACTGACAGAAATTAAAGACAGATAAAATATTAAGAGGAACAAGGGAAAAATGACAAATAGCATACAAGGGAACTTCCATCAGGCTATCAGCTGATTTCTCAACAGAAACTTTATAAGCCAGAAGGGAATGGCATGATATATGTAAATGATGAAAGGGGAAAACCTACAACCAAGAATACTTTATACCTAGCAAGGCTCTCCTTCAGATCTGATGGAGAAATCAGAAGCTTTCCAAACAAGCAAAAGTTAAGAAAATCCAGCACCGCTAAAGCAGCTTTACAACAAATGCTAAGGGAACTTCTTTAGTCAGGAAACACAAGAGAAGGAAAAGACCTACAGAAAATAAACCCCAAACAATTAAGAAAATGGTAATAGGATCCTGTGTGCTGTGTTGTGCTTCCTTGCTCAGTCCTGTTTGACTCTTTGCAACCCCATGGACTGTAGCCTCCCAGGCACCTCTGTCCATGGGGATTCTCCAGGCAGGAATACTTGCATGGTTTGTCATGCCCTCCTCCAGGGGATCATCCCAACCCAGGGACTGAACCCAGGTCTCCTGCACTGCAGGAGGATTCTTAAAAAAAAAATTAAAAAAGAGCTAATAGGATCATACATATCAATAATTACCTTAAATATAAAAGGATTAAGTGCACCAAGACTGGCTGGGTGGATGAAAACATGTACATGTATTCCCATGCATTTACTACATCACTCTGCTTGACCACCCTTCCAATTATGTTATATTGTTAGGTTAATCATTTTCCCATTATGGCTTGCAATTTTAATTATCTTTTATTTTTTGTCTGGCTATTGATTGTGAAAACGGATAAATATCTTTTACTATTCTGATTATGTAACTACTACTCAATTAGTACCACTGTATCACAATTGGTCAACAGAAAAATAATAGAACTTTATATCACCAAAAATAGAATCTAATAGGAAAACCTGAAATCACTTTTTAAAATCCAGATGCATATCAGAATTATCTCGAAGTTTTTAAAAAAATACATATGTTCAGGTCTTGCTTTTTTTCTCCAGACCTCCAGATAGGTTTCTAATGAGCAGTCATGTTTAAAAACAACGGGACTATTTGATGGCCTTTTAGTTTTATATAGTTTGTTTCAATTTTTCTATTTCATATTCAGTGCTCCCATCTCATTTATTTTATGTTCTGTAATTTCCCAACCTATTCTTTTAGTTTTCTTTCTTTCTTTTTTTTTGATGTTCTTTCTCAAGCCTTTATCAAGTATAGTAGAAAAGCTCTTGTATACATATATTTATAAATATGTATAAAACGTATATTTAAAAAAAACATGAATTTTTGCCTAACTAAAAAAATTATATTTTGATTCTACTTGTTTGACTTAGTATGGCTAGAATGCTAGATTTCTAATTAAACAATAGATAAGCAGCAAGCAGCAGAGGTTTACTGTATAGCATGGGGGGCTATAGTCAATATCCTGTAATAATATATGATGGAAAACAAGTTCAAAAATAATGTACGTGTATTTGTATAATTGAATCATCTTTCTGTGTATCTGTAACCCTGTAAATCAACTATGCTTCAATAAAACATATACATATATTTAAAAAATTGATTTAGAATTAAAAAATGTACATCAAACAAAGTATTGTGGATATATTGACTAGCATAACTTTGCTCCAGAAGTAATATGTTCCTGGTGTCTGTTTATTGTAACCTTGATCTCCTCACTTCAGCTTTTTAGCAAGCTGTGCATCATGATTTATGTTATTTGGACTCAAACGGTTAGCAACAGTGCCATTCATCAGAAGCTCTGGGTTCCCCTCAGCAATGGAGGAGGAAATCTCTTTAAATTGCAAAATATATCATATTTAACCTCTACTAAAAGAAAGATGATGGGGGAAAGTAGTAACAATAAGTGTTTTCATTTTATTCGTCAAAACTCAAACTTTATGTTGGAAGTTGAATTTAGTTAGATTTTCCACTGTCTGTTCTCTTCTCTTAAAATTTCTAATTAAAATAAATTTATATTTTAAATAAATAAAATTTCTAAAGAAACAAAGTCTTTGGACTGTAATTAACAAAGAGTAATGAAACAATCTTAAGCCTTCAAAAGGATAATATTGTGATAACTTACAGTTGTTACTTATGTTTGGTATTAAGGAATAATCTTTAAAACTCAATTGAATTTTCCTTGTAGTATTAAGAATTTCTAAGAGTGAGATTCTCGTTACTTTGCCAACAAAGGTTCGTCTAGTTAAGGTTTTGGTTTTTCCAGTATAGATGTGAGAGTTGGACTATAAAGAAAGCTGAGCATTGAAGAATTGATGCTTTTGAACTGTGAGAAGTCCTTGAGAGTCGCTTGAACTGCAAAGAGATCCAACCAGTCCACCCTAAAGGAAATCAGTCCTGAATATTAACTGGAAGGACTGATCCTGAAGCTGAAACTCTAGTACTTTGGCCACTTGATGGGAAGAACTGACTCACTGGAAAAGACCCCGATGTTGGGAAAGACTGAAGGCAGGAGGAGAAGGGGATGACAGAGGATGAGATGGCTGGATGGCATCACTGACTCGATGGACATGAGTTTGAGCAAGCTCCAGGAGTTGGTGATGGACAGGGAAGCCTGGCGTGCTGCAGTCCATGGGGTCACAAGGAGGAAGACATGACTGAGAGATGGAACTGAACTGAACTGAACTGAAGAATGAGATTATATGTTCTAGAATCCTATCTTTAATATGCTTAGGCAGATATAAACATATATAATCTTTACCATAATAATAAAGTAATAAATTTTAACTATTAACAGTATGGTAGTGACAGCAGAGGTAATAATACTTGAAGTAGTGATTATGTATTTCTCTCACTATGGTCATAATCCTAATGGTTGTCAGTTCTACACTACAGGACCTGTACAGAGCAATTTCACTTGAAAGTTTTTCTAATACATGATCCAGCATATAGATGTTCTTCTATTGGAGGCCAGTACTGCCCTGTCTGAATCACTTTCTTAATGAAACAGCCCAAGTTAGTCTCAATACTGGAATGAGAACAAAACCCTAGTTCTCAGCTCAGGATTCTTCCCTGCATATTAGGTCTCTTTTTAAAACTTGGACTTGGCTCAATTATCTTAGGACATGAATTTCTTCCTTGGTGCTATCCATCATACTTGCTGAGATTGCAATTAAAATAAACTTATTCTGTAGCATTGCAACCCAAATCTTGTACTTTCTTCATCTTACGAGATCTTTTCATTTAAACCTACAAATGTTCATTGCATAGTGGCCTAAGGAAAAAAAAATGATCCTATTATTAAAAATTATTTGCCACACATTTCTATAACTTGAGTGAATAGGTAAACTTTCTAAATGTAATACTGACGCCATGTCAACATGAACATATGCTGAAGGAGCTTTATTTTTCCTGTGAACATAGCAAACTAATGACAACACTGTTATACAGTCTGAGTGCGACCAGGATATCTAATTATCCTTCGCATAGTCATAAATAACAGACTGCTTGCCACTGATTGAAAAATAGGGGGGATTTCCACTTTGTAGAGATGCATTCTGTCTTGCAGGGATCAGCCCATCCTGAACTAACTCTGTACCAAACTGCCTTCCATGAGCAGCATGTGAAAAGCTCCATATGCAAGATGCATAGTTCATTCACTTATTATGCAGAGTGAAGTAAGTCAGAAAGAGGAAAACAAATATCATATATTAACACATATATATGGAATGTAGAAAGATGGTACAGATGAACCTATTTACAGAGCAGCAGTGGAGATGCAGACACAGAAAACAGACTTGTGGACACAGTAGGGGACAAATAGAAAGGGTAGCATTGAAATGTGTACATTATCATATGCAAAGTAGGATTGCCAGTGGGGACTTTGCTTTATGATGTAGGGAGCTCAAACCCAGTGCTCTGTGGCAACCCAGAGGGGTGGGATAGGGTAGGAGGTAGGAAGGAGATTCAAGAGGGAGGGGACTGATTCACGTTGATGTATGGCAGAAGCAAATGCGATATTGTAAAGCAATTATTCTCCAATTAACAATAAATGAATTTTAAAAGGATGCATAGTTTATGACAACTCCACGGACAAAAGGAACTTTAAAGTCTTATTCACTATCATAGTTCCAGGAGCTAGAGTGGTAATTGGTATGTGATACGTTGATCAATAAGTATACGTTTAATGAAGCAAGAAATGAGTGCCACTTCACAGATCTCTCTTATTACAGCTTTTTTCTCTCAAGGTATTGTACTTTTCAACGTCTACTTAATCTCTCAAATGACTTCTAGATTCAACACTAATCCTTTATTAAAACTTGCTCTGAGTTTTAATTCACAATAAGCAAGAAGATGCAATGACACCTTTATTTATCACATGTATTTGAAATCTAATACTTCTTTAAAAATGTTTTAATTATTATTATTTTTTTTTACTTTTTATTGAAGTGTATCTGATTTACAATGTTTCTGTTATTCAGTTATATTTCTTTTTCCAGAATCTTTTGCATTATAGGTTGTCACAGCTTATTAAATATAGTTCCCTGTGTGATACAGTAGGTTCCTGTTGGTTTCTATTTTACATATAGCAGGGTGTATCTGCTAATCCCAAGCTCCTGATTTATTCCTCCTCTCCTTTTCTCTTTGGTAATCAGCATGTTGCTTCCTATGTCTGTGATTCTATTTCTGTTTCATACATAAGTTTATTTGCATCATTTTTTCAGATTCCACATGTCAGTGATATCATATTTGTCTTTGTCTGACTTACTTCACTCAGTATGATATCTCTAGGTCTAATAATCATTTCTGACTTAAAATACCATGAGAGCAAAGATGAATCAGAACATGTGTTATTTCATCAGTACTTACTTCTCAAAATATGTTTCCTTTTCTACTTTTGGTATTGCTGCTAAGTTGCTTCAGTCATGTCCAACTCTGTGCGACCCCATAGACGGCAGCCCACCAGGTTCCTCCGTCCCTGGGATTCTCCAGGCAAGAACACTGGAGTGGGTTGCCATTTCCTTCTCCAATGCATGAAAGTGAAAAGTGGAAGTGAAGTCGCTCAGTCGTGTCGACTCTTAGCAACTCCATGGACTGCAGCCTACCAGGCTCCTCCGTCCATGGGATTTTCCAGGCAAGAGTACTGGAGTGAGGTGCCATTGACTTCTCCTACTTTTGGTACAATCTCTTCTAATAAAGCTAAACTAATTTTAGCTTCTAGCATATGTTATAGTCACTCTCATTTCTAGGTCTTTGAGTACCTGTAGACACCTCTTCTCTTCTGTCCTCTACCTTTAAAAGGAGCTCTTCCCTGATAGCCCTCAAACATGTTAGGTGTTTCTCCCTGTACATTTAAGTACTTATTGCACTTTAAGTGCCTGGAGGTTTTGTTTGTTTGTTTGTTTTTTTCCCAGTGTCTCTTCCCAGTCTCCCTAGACTTTTAGATACAGAAAGGAATTGATGTGTGTCTGTTTCTAAGTTCCCAGAGAAAATCAATAAAAATATCCACTTCGAGGATCAATGTGTGTTGAATTCAGAGTATTGAAAACAAAAATCAAATTAGTATCTCAGTTTTACAGGTGAGAAGATATAATGATGTCCTCAAAATCTCAAAGCCAGCTGATGACAGAACTAGAAAGACCACTCAGGATTCATTACTGCCCCACTAGGGCTCTCCATTTCACACCGTATTACCCTTCTCCCAGCATAGCCCTACTTTCATAAGGACCAAGGATGTAAATCAAAATGTTCAAACTCTAATGGTGGCAAAAGTTTAAACACTAGTTAAAAAATAGAAGCCACAGGTCTTTCCCTAGAGTTTATGATTTAAGAAATTTGCCAGTAAATTCTTATTGTGTAACTGATCTTGAATTTATTCTATACATATACTTAAAAGCACATTAAGAACCTGCTCAAGATAACTACACTTGAAAACCTGCTATGTGCCCTTCTCCTATCTACAATTTTATAAATATTTTACAAATATTTACAAATATTTTACAAATGTTGAAACTTTACAAATATTCACTTATGTGATTATCATACAGTCCAGAGAAAAATGATTTGCTATTCCCATTTGAGAAATCTGTATGTGGCTCAAGAAGCAACAATTAGAACTGGACATGGAACAACAGACTAGTTACAAATTGGGAAAGGAGTATGTCAAGGATGTATATTGTCACCCTGCTTATTTAACTTACATGCAGAGTCCATCATGTGAAATGCTGGGGTGTATGAAGCACAAGCTGGAATCAAGAATGCTGGGAGAAATATTAATAAACTCAGATATGCAGATGACACCACCCTTATGGCAGAAATTGAAGAGGAACTAAAGAGCCTCTTGATAAAAGTTAAAAAGGAGCATGAAAAACCTGGCTTAAAGCTCAACATTCAGAAAACGATCATGGCATCTGGTCCCATCACTTCATGGAAAATAGGTGGGGAAACAATGGAAACCGTGACAGACTTCATTTTCTTGAGCTCCAAAATGCTGCAGATGGTGACTGCAGCAATGAAATTAAAAGACACATGCTCCTTGGAAGAAAAACATGACAAACCTAGATAGTGTATTAAAAAACAGAGATATTACTTTGCTGATGAATGTCTGTATAGACAAAGCTATGGTTTTTCCAGTAGTTATGTATAGATGTAAGAATTGGACCATAAGGAAAGCTGAGTGCTGAAGAATTGATGCTTTTGAACTGTGGTGATGAAGAAGACTCTTAAGAGTCCCTTGGACTTCAAGGAGATCAAACCGGTCAATCCTAAAGGAAATCAGCCCTAATATTCATTGGAAGGACTGATGCTGAAGCTGAAACTCCAATACTTTGGCCACCTGAGGGGAAGAACTGGCTCATTGGAAAAGATTCTGATGCTGGGAAAGATTGAAGGCAGAAGGAGAGGGGGATGACGGATGGCATCACCAACTAGATGGACATAAGTTTGAACAGACTCCAGGATTTGGTGATGGACAGGGAAGCCTGGCATGCTACAGTCCATGAGGGAGGAAAGAATCAGACACGACTTAGTGACTGAACTGAGATTCCCATTTTACAGAAGAGAAAACTGAGATTAAATTGAGCAATTTAACCAAGTACATTCATCTAGTTAATGGACACGGGGAGTAGTAATCCAAGTCTGTCTTTAATAAAGTATACACTTTCATATATTTTGCATTGTTTTTGTTTTTCACTTATGCCAAAAAATAGCATCCTTAATATTCAGCTATATAACAGTCCCCATTGTTAAGAGCTAAGCATCATTTACTCTTTTGACATTTTAAATCATAAACAAAAGAGAAACTAGGAAAACTCTTCATTTTTGTTATTTCCAAATGTCAGTGGATGTGTATATGTTGCTGGTGCAGGGCAGTTTCAAATATTGCATTTATTTTCAAATTTTTAATCAGCATCTGATTTGTGTTGTCATTTAAGTTTCAATTGACTTCTCTGTGAGAGAATGTTGCCTCTTGGTTTAGGCTGCCAAAGCCCACACAGTTTGGCCAGAAAATGGGATTCTCTATTTAATTTTGCTTTGCGGCCTGTTATAAGAAAACAAATGACCTTTACACTTTGCAAATCTGAAACCTGGCCATCCTTTAATATATTCCCTTCCTTTATTGCCTTGTATATGAGCAGGAAAGACAGAATGTCTTCATACAAATTTAAACTCCCCTCAGCCTGGATCTCAGCAGAACCCCTACATTTTTTGAAGAGTAAATCAATGTTCTCTAAGATTAAAGCTTCGAGGCACAGTAAATCCTCCATAGCGTGATAACTAAGACTTCACTTACATCTGTGGACTGAAAATGTGGCCAGGCTCCACATCACATCTTTGTTGTTTAAGAGTTAACACTGTACCACTCTAGTGGTTTCAAAAGATTGTTATGTCATCATGCAACTTCTTGGGTGTTACTGCTTTTCAAGGGCACCAATCTACCATTCAACAGCGGTCAAATACCCTCAGACACTTTTAAATATCACCTTTGCTTTAACTTTTACATTGTATCTATTCAGTATCTATAAAATTATGACATCCCCTGCGCCAGGCTCTTGACAGGAAACTTGGTTTGAGCTACATAAGAAACACACTCTGAGATGCGAGTTCGTGTACAGGAAACTTATAAGTGATCAATACCTAGAGGCAAGCAAAGTTGCATAGAGCTGAGAATGGAGTGGAATTATGATGCAGTTGTACTAAAGGCCTCCTTCCACTGCCCGGTGGATTCTGGAATTAGAATGCTCCTTCAGAGTTGTCCCACTTTGAGAGAAATGAATGTATTTAACCAACTCACTGGCCAGTCAGTAAGGTAAGCTTTTCCCTGGGAATGGATGTGAGCTGAGCAAAACCACTTTCTTCAGCTACAGGCAGTTTCCAGAGAAGGAGTCAGTTGAGAGCCATCAGCTGCCACCATTCCCAACACTTAGGGGGCTGTGTGCCTCTATCATGATAGGATGAAAAGGGCAGCCCCCCCACAGCACCCACCAGAACAGGTGTCAAATATTTATGGCACAAATGAATAAACGTGCACTGGTGTTGTGCCAAAGGTGAAAAAGAGAGAGCAGAGAAGTTCAGTTCATGCCTTCAGAGTTATTTTGGGGGACTGTTCTGATCAGCTGCTCAGCCGTGTCCAACTCTTTGCAATCCCATGAGCAGCAGCAGCACACCAGGCTTCCCTACCCATCACTAATTCCTGGAGCTTACTCAAGCTCATGTCTATCACGTCAGTGATGCCACCCAACCATCTCATCCTCTCTCGTCCCCTTCTCCTCCTGCTTTTAATCTTTCCCAGCATCAGGATCTTTTATAATGAGTAAGAAAAGGGGGACTATTACTTTATGCCATATGCAGATAGCAAACTGACTCTGAATTTCAGCCCTAAAACCATCAAACACACTTTGTCACCCCCAGAAAATTATTTATATTTTTATAAATCCTTCTAAAATATATTGCCCAAACAACTACTGTATATCGAGCCAAGCTAAAATCCAAGAAATGGAAAGAAAGAAAAATATAATCTTTGTTAAAAAATTGGGCCAAGATATGTGGATCCAATGGTAGAGGACCCACCTGCCAGTGCAGAAGAGGCAGGAGGTGCCAGTTTTGATTCCTGGGCTGGGAAGATCCCCTGGAGAAGGAAATCAACCAACTCCAGTACCAGCCGTCCCCATGGTTGTTTTCCCAACTCTACTTTATCATTTCCAGATGGGACTAGATCACCATCTCCTAAAGGTCCTTCCTGTTTCCTACAAAGGTTTTCACACCCCACCTTTAAGCAATCTTTCTCACTGGAGCCTCATTTAATCTACCATTCAAATCAAAATTTATGATTCCTCTACTTAAACACCTTACTGCGTTCCTAAAATCCTTTGCATGCCCATCAAATCTTCTGAGACAGCGCCTTTCTGCTTCTCCTCTTTTCTCCTACAAGTGCCACATATGCACCCACCTTTATATATGACAGTCTATCCTGAATGTGTTCATTTATTTAACGTTTAGATATTGTTACATACACATATCGTGTGGTTAGGGATATAGAGAATAGTACATATGATAAGAGAAATATACAGGCAGACTCCAGGGCAGGCAAGAATATGGGGTTGAGTTGCCATTTCCTACTCCAGGGGATCTTCATGACCCAGGGATTGAACCCATGTCTCTGGCATTGGTAAGCATATTCTCTTTACCACTGTGCCACCTGGAAAGCCGAAGGGAAGAAGTTCGGGTTTTCTAAAAGCTTTTCTTCTGCCTGACATGCCCTTTCTTTCTGAATGAGGTAAACATTTATGCATTTTTCAGAAAACCACTTGCCTGAGATAGAGCATACTCTATATCTTCCTTCTAAAAAATTCCATCTGTTATCCACCCAGCCAAGATGAGTGATTCCACTTTCTTTTCTTGGGCCATTGTATTCCATGTGTGTATGTCTCTATACTACATTATAAACATTTTTAAATTTAAAATGCCTTTTATATATCACAAATATAAATAATGCATCAAATCTATGGATATATATGTCTGTATACATATGTGAATGCGTGTATATATATATATAAATGTGTATATTTGAAGCATTATGATAAATAGCCATGAACCCACAGCTATACTTAATTACTAGAACATTACTGCTATTATTACATCAATCTATGTGTTTCATCCTTGGACTATCTTTTAATTTTATCCCAGAGGTATTACTAGCCTGAAATTGTGTTTCTAGTCATCCACATTTTATTACCATAAATATATGTGCTTTTATTCTTTAGCAATGTACCATTTACTTTGCATGAATTTGGATATTTTAACATGCAACATAATGATATGATATATAATGACTTAATAGTGAAACTAAATAAACTCTACACATAACATCAAGGATAAATTTTAGCAACATAATGTTGAATGAAAAAGCAAACTGTTAACAGACCACATATAGTAGTATGCTATTATTTTTATTGCAATCTATTTAAACTATTTTATTTGGGTATCTTTTCCCTAGATTACTAGTTCTTTGAGGACAAATTCATTTGAAATTTATCTTTGTAATCTCCATATTTCCCAAGCACCTAATGTGGTGTTCAACACATCAGATGCAGTCAATGCATTTTTTTTAATTGAGTTGTACTCATCAATTCACATCTATTCTGATTTCTGATCATGGCCTGGATTCTGTGTTATCGGACATCTCTTATTTTGCTTTGACTCCAGATTTCAGTCTCCTTCCAAACCTGATATTGCTCCATGTAATATACTTTGACATACCATCTCTATATCTTTCTCTAGGTCTGACTTTAGACTGGTCCTGTTTATAGTTTTGCAACCACTGATAAGACCAGCAGATAGAAGAAATCCCTAACCAATCTGTCCTTTGAAGTATAGTGTCCTTATCTGTTTGCCCTACTTAGTAGTGTGAAAGTAAAAGTAAAGTCGCTCAATCGTGTCCAGCTCTTTGCTACCCCATGGGCTGTAGCCTACCAGGCTCTTCCCTCCATGGGATTCTGCAGGCAAGAGTACTGGAGTGGGGTGCCATTGCCTTCTCCAGGGGATCTTCCCAACCCAGGGATCAAACCTGGGTCTCCCACATTCCAGGCAGATGCTTTAACCTCTGAGCCACCAGGGAAGCCCACTTAGTAGTGTAAGATGTGCAAAACCAGTATGCATACAGTTCTGAATAATTACAACTACCCAACATCAATGACACTTCATTCCAAGTGTATCAATCCTCTTAACAACAGAAATGGCAATGTGGTTCTCTTTGGAAACTGCTTGGTATTATCACCCATCCAAATTAGCCATAGGTTCCTAGAACAGCCTGAAGACATGGAAGGAAATGGAAAATTTTTTATCTCAAATTCACCAAGGGTAAGGATCGCTTCTATAGCACTTCCTTCATATATAATCTCTCAGTTTCAACTTGAATGTCCTCAAGGACACAGAGCTCATAGTGTTCAAGGTGGTCCTTTCATTATTAAATGATTCCAACTGGCCAAATTCTTTCTTCCATCCAAGCAAAATACAACTAACCTGTATTTTTCATTTCTATGTTGTCTTTTTTCTTTTTTTCTGCTGAAGGTAATGCAGTTTAAGAAAACAGTGAAGACTTTAAAGCTGGACTTTTGCTTGAACCCCTGTTCCCTGAGTAACCTTAGCCAACCCTCTTGGAATTTCACAGTCTCAGTTTTCTCATCTAAATGAAGGTAAAACAACCACCCATGAATATACCTTAAAATATACTGGGTCCCCAGTGAATGTCAGTCTCCTTTAATACAAATCACACACTCTTTCAAAAATAATGATGTTAAACTATGGTCACGTCTATGGTCGCTTATGCTGTAGTCGCTTTTGCATACTACCGTTTTCTCCTTCTCACTCAGTTTACCTAAAGGCAATGGCACCCTACCCCAGTACTCTTGCCTGGAAAATCCCATGGATGGAGGAGCCTGGTGGGCTACAGTCCATGGGGTCGCTAAGAGTCGGACACGACAGAGCGACTTCACTTGCACTTTTCACTTTCATGCATTGGAGAAGGAAATGGCAACCCACTCCAGTATTCTTGCCTGGAGAATCCCAGGGACGGGGGGAGCCTGGTGGGCTGCCGTCTGTGGGGTCGCACAGAGTCGGACACGACTGAAGCGACTTAGCAGCAGCAGCAATAGTCACTCCAGCCACAACATGTCTGTGCCTCCACTACAGCAGAAGCCTCTTCTACCAAGAAATCCAGCAAGGGAAAGTAGGAGGACACTGCAATGATGCATGAATGCGCAGGACTGTCCAGGAGAATAGCGTGTGTGTTAGTCGCTCAGTCGTGTCCGACTCTTTGTGACCCTGTGGACTGTGGCCTGCCAGGCCCCTCTTTCCATGGATTCCCTGGGCAAGAATACTGGAGTGGGTAACCATTTCCTTTTCCAGGGGATCATTTTGACCCAGGGATCAAACCCAGATCTCCCACATTCCAGGCAGATTCTTTACTGTCTGAGCCATCAGGGAAGCCACAGTGTTAAAATTCAGAATATGCTACTTACTAGCTGGAGTGTAAGGGAATTCATTTCATGCCTCAATCTCTCTTTCTTTATCTATATCATGAAGATAAAAATACCTCCATTGTGTGTCTATTCTGAGGGTTGAAAGAGAAAAATCTATAAAACACTGCTTAGAAGTCTCCTAGCAGCATAGTAGAAGTTCAGGAAACGGTAGTTACTATTCTTATTTTGTCCACTGACACTGTATTCTTATCTTCTTGGAATATAAATAAGTTAACATTTACTTTATTCTTCCTTGGAAGAAAAGTTATGACCAACCTAGACAGCATATTAAAAAGCAAAGATCCGTCTAGTCAAGGTTATGGTTTTTCCAGTGGTCATGTATGGATGTGAGAGTTGGACTATAAAGAAAGCTCAGCACCAAAGAATTGATGCTTTTGAACTGCGGTGTTGGAGAAGACTCTTGAGAGTCCCTTGGACTGTAAGGAGATCCAACCAGTCCATCCTAAAGGAAATCAGTCCTAATATTCATTGGAAGGATTGACACTGAAGCTGAAACTCCAATACTTTGGCTACCTCATGTGAAGAAGTGACTCATTTGAAAAGACCCTGATGTTGGGAAAGATTAAAGGCGGGAAGAGAAGGGGATGACAGAGGATGAGATGGCTGGATGGCATTACCGACTCAATCGACACGAGTTTGAGTAAACTCTGGGAGTTGGTGATGGACAGGGAGGCCTGGCGTGCTGCAGTCCACGGGGTCACAAAAAGTTGGACGTGACTGAGCAATTGAACTGAACTGAACTGAACATTTACTCTTGCTATTTAAGTTAATTATTCCAGTTCTCCTTGGCTTAGAGCAGGGGTTCTTAACTTCCAGGCTGCAAACTGGTACAGGTCCCTGTCCTGTGAGGGAAGGGGGACGCAGCAGGAGGTGAGTGGCAGGTGTGCAAGCGAACTTCCCCTGTGACCTCCCACTGCCGGCATTACCGCCTGACCCACGCCCATCTCCAGCCCAGTCCCCATGAAAACTGCCTTAGGAAACTGGTCCCTGGTGCCAAAGATGTTGGGGACTGCTGGTAGACGACCACTCCCCCCACCATAATCATACCTTAAGTTATCCAAGAAATCAGGGGCTTTATACATTCCAGAGGGTCCCGCCTTATTTCCAAACACACTGTGGAAGGATACCTGGAGAACCAGAATCATTCATGACGGGGCTGCCATTTTTTGCCACGAGTGGCATTTTTTCCTGCTGCCTCATGGTATAAAACTCATGAATAAAAGATGCCCTCACTGTTTGAGTAGGTCTTTTCCCAGCACAGAGAAGATGTGGAAGTAACTGCTCAGGATGCTGTCAGAGAGAAAAGAATGCCACTCCCCTGAAGCATATGCTCCGCTGGGGTTATCTTGTGTTGCCGTGCGCCTGGTCACAAGATCGATGCCCACAAAAACCACTGACAGTCGGTCTCCTCAAAATAGAGACAAATGAATTATATGATCTCTGGGGTCTTTTTCTTTCATATTTATCATTTGTTGATTTTACTTATGAAACGCTACATATATTCAAGTTTATATGCCACAAAAGCTAGTAGGTCACATAGCTACCAGCAGTTCCAGAACTCAGCTTCTCCACAGTCATGATTGTGCCAACAATTAACATTGATTGTTACAAACCTGGATATTTCAACCATTGTGAAGTTGATAATAACAAAAGTACTTTTTTTTTTTCCCCTGGTTCTTGGGAATTTTGCCTCCTTGATAGATTAGAAACTTTTAGAAAGAGCAATCTTGTCTTATTCAATTTCATTTACTCAGAAACCAGGATAATCCTTGATCCTGTTTGTTCAACCATAAAATGGGAATAATAATAAAAAAATAATAGTAATACCATAAATCCTTCCTCATAGGATAGCTGTAATTAGCAAATGAGATAAAATATATAACAGTATTACCTATATAACAGAAATGTGTTATTACTTACATCTAGGTATGCTAGTGATACGTTTGTCAAAGAGATATCCCTTTTACCATTTTAGATTATAATCTCCTTCAGGCCAAAGATTAGACTTTTATCTCCTGATTTCTGAGGTACTACAAAGCTAATTGCTACTTATTAAACTATTTAAATTAATAATGACTAGATATGGATATCAAAATCATATTAATCTCATTTCAGTTTAACTTTTGGTATTGGTTTTTTAGCCATGGATTAAAAACAGCTAAGTAATTTAAAATATCATTGAAATAACTTAAAAATAAAGGGCTTCCCTTATAAATGCAACTATAAATTTAGAATATGAATATACGAAAAAATAATGATTCCTTCTATGTATACGCATGAATTTATACATACTGATTATCAAGTAATAGCATTGCTCCACTCATAGGAGTCATCACATTTCACAAACTAAATGAAAATCTGAGAGGCTAAGGACCTCACCTAGGTTAACATAGCAAATCAGTGACCTAGTTTGGGTATATTAATAGCTATCCAGCATGTAAAGTCCAGTTTTGAGTGTGGCAATTACAAATGAATCAGATTGTAATTTTCTTTAATGCCAGAGATGAATTCTTTTTCATACTTAATCTCCCACTTGTTTTTTATTCAATCTGTGCTGCTGCTGCTAAGTCGCTTCAGTTGTGTCCGTCTGTGCGACCCCATAGATGGCAGCCCACCAGGCTCCCCTGTCCCTGGGATTCTCCAGGCAAGAACACTGGAGTGGGTTGCCGTTTCCTTCTCCAGTGCATGAAAGTGAAAAGTGAAAGGGCATTCACTCATTTGCGTCTGAATCCTAGCGACCCTATGGACTTTAGTCTACCAGGCTCCTCCATCCATGGGATTTTCCAGGCAAGAGAACTGGAATGGGTTGCCATTGCCTTCTCCGTATTCAATCTATACATTTTAAAAATTTATTTATTTTTAATTGGAAGATAATTGTGTTACAGCATTGCGTTGTTTTCTACCATACATCAGCATGAATCAGCCATAGGTATATGTATGTGGCATCCTTCCCACCTCCCAGCCCATCCCACCGCTCTAGCTTGTCACAGAGCACCAGGTTTGAACTCCCTACCACACAGAGCAACTTTCCACTGACAATCAGTTTTGCATATGGTAATGTATATGTTTCGGTGCTACTCTCTTAATTCGTCCCACCTTCTATACATTTTATTGCCAGAATTTTCAAGTTTTCTCTTGTGAACGTAGGAACTGTGCTTTATTTGCATTTTTATTTCCATTGCCTAGATAAGCCCCTCCCTGGTAGCCATGGGACATTTGATATTTTAAATGCCCTTTTCTTTTTCAAAAGTGAAGGAAAACAGTGTATGCTCTTTACATCTCTTTACACACTCCCTGGCAATGCTCCTGGTCCTTTTTCTCTAATGGTCCTCAGGTGTAATCCTCCACACACAGACTGACTCTTATGCGATCATCCTTACTATATATTTCTGCTAAGTTCTCCACTTACTCTTTCAGATTTCATCAGATGATTGGAAAACGCTTTTGTCGACTCTAATCCCCCAAACACTATGTTTACCATTAATCAAACTCCTCCTAGAATCCCATTTTCTCTCTCTCTGCCTGGCTACACCCTAAAGCCTAGATAAGTCAACTCTTCTACAAGTTCTCCTCAGATTAGGATGAGGAATTATCTCTCTTCTACCTCTACATTCTCACAAAAATAGACCTCATACTTGTCACAAAAATAGACCTCATACTTGTGACTCTTCCTTCTTTTTATATCTGCATTTGTCTGTATCCAGAGCCTCCGTAGTGGCTCAGTGGGCAAAGCATCCAGCGAGACACAGCTTCAATCCCTGGCTTGGGTAGATCTCCTGGAAGAGGAAATGGCAGCCCACTCTAGTATTATTTCCTTAAAAATCCCATGGACAGAGAGGAGCCTGATGAGCTATAGTCCATGAGGTCACAAAAGAGTCAGACATGACTGAGCTACTAAGAAAAGCACAGCCCCTATCCGCATGTATATCCCATGACATCTTGGGCCAGATAATTTGATAATTCTCTGCTATGGGACTGACTTCACTGCACATTAGTGGATGTTTAACAACATTCCTGGTTTCTGTTCATCAGATACCAGTAGAACAGCTCCGGTTGCATTAACTAAAAACATCTCCAGAAATTGCCAGAAGTCCCCTGGAGAAACAAACCTCTCTCTCTCCCCCACTGGGAACTTCCACTTTAAGTCTTCCTTCACATCCATATTCATACCTACTTTTAAGTTGAGGAGGAACATCGACTGATTTGTCTTCATCTATGTTAGGCACTAGGCCAACAGTATACGTTCTCTGTTTTAATTTTTATAATGATCCTAAGTGGTACAATTAGCACCAATTTAGATGTTCAAAAAGTACAGCTCAGAGAGATAACTCACAACAAAATATACTGCAGCATGTGCGTGGTATCCGCAATTTAGGAAGGGCAGGCTTCCTGTTCTTTTCACCTTACCTTTTTACCTCCTACAGGGCCTATCTTGTCATTATTACATAATGATAGTAAAAATAGCAATAAATTGGTAAAGTAAAATGAACATTCTTAGATTTATCAGTTGAGTTGTACACGCTCCTTGGGTTTCACATTTTCTGAATTTGCATTACCTATGAACTGCCTATCTATTCCTTAACCCTGCTATAATTATATTAAGTATGTAAATGGGATATAATAGTATTACTTAAGTGTATGACTTAATAACACAACTGCATTAATCTTTCTGTCTGTCTTCAAGTTTTGACATCATGGTATAATGAAAAACACATGAGCTTTCAGAATCAAAAAGATGTTAAATTTAAATTCTGATTCTATGCCTAACTAGTTTATGTGGCATTTACTTCAAAAATGAAACATTTCTGTGGTCGGTACAAAGAATATAGAGATGAAAAACCCCAATCCTGACTATCTAGAGACTTCTACTCTAGTAAAGGGGAACAAAACCTGAAAAGAAATTAATTCAAATGCAGAGATACAACATTAAAATCATGTGCAGAATACAACTTTGGCACAGAGGAGGAAAGGGTTAGCCTTCTCAGGTAAGGGTAGAGAAACTTCCAGGAGAGTCAGTATTCATGGTAAGTGATAAGGGATAGACAAAGGTGAAAGACAAGCATCTTCAACCTTCAGAATCTCAGTTTCACAATTTGTAAAACAAGGATAATTACATCTGCCTCATAAGGTTGCTATGAGTACTAAGTGAGGTAGGACTATGTTTATCAGAGACTTGGACAGGTGGTAGACATGTGATAAATGTCTTTTTTCCCACTTTCTTTAAAGGGCAAAGGCTGTGTCATTAATCATTTTTTTTTTTAATGGGCTACCTATTTTAAGGACAGAGGGGAATAAGAAGATGAATAATTTTCATAGATTACAAAATTGGCTCACTCCCTTCCTTAGATACTTAGAGAAAATCTTTAGATTCTTTGTACATTAAAAATTCTCCAGGGAAGATGAGCTGGTTTTACATTCCATTTAAAAATATTGTAATATTGTATGATATTTTTATCAGAAAAAAAGGCATCTTTCTCACAAGGCTTCCCATGACCTTCTCTCTTTCCTCTTAAAAAAAAAAAAAAAGGCAAAACTATGCAACCTCACTCTACTGGGTTTGCTCTCTGTTCTGCCCAGTGACAGCAAATATAAGAACAAAATAGAAAATCCTGAAAAGTAAAATCAAATCCCAAGTGCTTTACACATCTCTTTGAGCCTCAGTGGAGGATTCTAAAGATTGACTCTTCTGTTATTCAAATTGCTTCACCCACTGCCCTCTGAGAGCTCCAGACTCAGGCCATATTTGGCATCTTTATCCCCAAATGTCCCTTGTCATCAAGATAAGTCTTTATTTCTCTTTGTAAAGTGACAGCAGAGATCTGGGAGGATGAAGAATCTTTCCCTACTGAGCTTCAAATAACTCACTTCTAAAGCACTCCCATAATTCTCACCGTGGCCATGAGGTTGTGAAGTCTCATTATTTCTGACCTTGGTCTTTCTCAGCTCCCATGACCCATGAGAAAAAGGGTTAGCAGCTGACATTCTTTCATTCAACCCATGTTTACTGGGTACTTGCAGGTGCCAGGTATGATGCTGGGCTGAAGATGCTTATCAAGAATTTATTCACTCAATAAATAGCAAGCCAAATATAATATATTCATTTTAATAGTCATACTCTCTTTTATTTTGGAAAGTTGTCAGTAAAGTGACCACAGATTTATGAAACTTTATATTATATTGGACATCTTTACCATCCCAACTTTTAAAGTCTCTGGACCCAATTGTATGGAAACCAGACCAAATTTATAATGTAGCTCCAGTCTTGATCTGTAAGAATATCTTTTCTAAATTTCAGTATGGGATAATTTCTATGATTAGTGAGGATCTGTCTTCAGTTTATTGTATTTAGCTTAGGTTATAAAAACAGAAAATAGTCACTTGATGTGTGAATGCACTTATATTTCATGATTAACAGAGACTGTTTGCAATTGACCTTGACAATTACTCTCTTTATATATCCAGGGGAGTTTATTTTGCAAGTATGTTCAGTGACTCCTGTTGGATTTGATCTGAATACACACAAACCCAAAGCTGCACACTTTTATATCCACATTTTACTCTTGGCAGAGCCCTGAATCAGTAGTAAGTACAGTATAGTAACTGAGGGAAGTTCACTAGATTAGGTCGGCTACAGAGGGCTCAACTATTCAGTCTGGTAGATTAAGAAGAGTTGAGGAAAGAACTTGATTTTGACTTGAGATGTTGCAATCTAATGTATCAGATGTAAAGTGTCAGATGATGGAAGTTGAGGGTATCTGAGATTTGGCCAAGCCAGGGGATTGGGAGATCCTGAGATTATAACTGGAAAGCAGCAAGTAGGGCCCAGCCTCCAGGGAAGGGGTTGACAGGATCAATGGGAGGCCTCCAGTCCTCTCACAGGCCAGAGTCTTTAGTTCCAGGGTCCTTTCCCGGTGGGGACTGGAGACAGAACCTAAGAGTCTGACAGCAGCCTGGATAAACACTGTCTCCTGGGTAGTGGACTAGGGGTCCTGAAAGTGCCCAGCTTTGCTCTTAGCCATTCACTTGAGCATGTGGTGTGTAATCCACAGACTATATCTAGATGCCTTGTTACATACAGTAAGAGAGAATCACTTCTTCTATCAGGTCAGGTTCACGGGAGCCCAGGGGTAAGTCAGGCAGGCATGGCAGAGGGCATGCAGCTATCGGGCAGGATGGAGCTGGCATAGGTCACCGATGGTGTAGAGATGAAATAAAGGAGGCTCAGAAAAGTTGTGAACATTCTGAGTTTATGTAACAAATGGTTCAGATACTATTCTGAGTTTACAAACTTACCTGTTATGCAACTTTGCCTCATTGTTGCATATGTATGTGCATGTATTATGTATATATATCTACTCTGGCACACAGTATGCACTCCTTAAATGATGGTATAGTGAATGAATACCTGATTTCAACTTGAAAGATGGCCATTCATTCAATAAATATTTGTTGAGTGCCAACTACGTGCCTTTGGTCTGGAGCGGAAAACAAAGCAGAAAAGGTATCTCCCTTTATGAAACTCATATTCATGTGAGGGGAGAAAGTCATACTCAAGATCCAAACAGTTAAACAGGATAATTTCAAATAATATGAATGCCCTGGACATAATAAAATTGGATACTGTGGTAAGAATTTTACCTCCATATCAATAAGGGCAATTATGACTAAATTCAGATTAATAAAACGTGAAGGGGTCTATTTCTCGTTTCTAGCTCTAACGATAGGTCTATCATTTATTTTCCTTTTCCTAATCATATTTTCTTGTTTGTCTGCTATATCACATTTTCTATTGTCCCTAAAAAAATTCCACGTTGTCTAAAATATATCAATGATGTTTCCTTTATATATCAGAAAATGATATAATAGGTGAAATTTACAGATGTGGAGGATTAGCAGTATGATATCTAGGGTCCAGGCAGAACTTTCCACTTCAGAGCGTCAGGCTATTCAATACCAAGATAGAGCTTTTCGTAGGTGGTCCCCAATAAAAAGTCCTTTTCCTTCATCAAGAGACAAGGAAGCACGGTGTATTCTTTTTCCAGACATATCCATAGCTCTTGGCCTTGCATTATACACAGACTAGGCTTCAAAATGATATCAAGACATTAAATTCACAGATTTCTTTATAAATCCCTTTTGCACAATGCCTAAGCCCAGTATGACCAGGGACCACTAGAAGGTTGTTATATGTGAAGTTGGAGAGTCTATTGGAAGCAGAAATTTGATTGATGAAAAGGAGAGCCTTTTTTCTTTTTTTTTGCAATACTCTTATTTCTTTTCTTCTATTGAATGTAAGAGCACACTCAACCTTTAATTCTAGTGTGGACACTCACATTGATAAATCATGAGTCTCACTATATCTCAGGTTTTCTTGTTGGTACACAAAGCAATGTCTAATTACTTTGTAATTCAAAAATAATTACATGTTCATATATACTCACATATATAACACTAAGCTTGGCACACAGTGTACATTCAATAAATATTTTCTTCCTCTATAAGGAGCTTTGGGTTTAATTTCACACAAGTCACAAACTGAAACCATAAAGATGAAAATAAAGAATATAAAATTTGAAAATGTGTAATTTACTGAAAGCACAAGAACCATTAATTGTCAGTGATGGTTCTCATTAAACTCGCAGCATATGTTGCTATTATAAGGATGTTTGTCATGAGCTCCTGAGAGGTCTATTAACAATAAAGGCCTATTATTCCAGATGTTTCACATCCATGTAATACACCCGCAATAATTAATTTGATACGGACTAAATTCATAAATCTAGAAAACTAGAAAGACATGTTACTCACCACAGAAGGCATCTTATATTCTATTTATAATCAGACTGCAATGTTTAAAAATGCCATTAATTACAGGGAAATCTGCTATCACTTTTCTTTATCACTAGAATGGACTTTGCATTTTAAAGTGATCCATTACCATTATAAAGGCGCCATCTGAACAAACAAAGAGAGGAAGAAAGTTGCCACCACATCTGCTGCTGTGGCCAAGGCCACTCCTCCGGCTCGCTGGCGTGACTGTTACTGTCTGCTGCTGCCCAACCCGGCTGCGACCCCCACAGCTGGCATTGGCTAAGCCCCACTCTGTGCCAGGAACTCTGCTGGGGCTTTGCATATGTCTTGACTTAGCTATATAAAATCTCTTTTAGTTAAAATGTTTCCTAATTCTACAAAGTCTCCCCTTCCTAGAAGATAAAAGCTCAAGGAAGTGAAGGAATTGGCCCAAGGTCCAAGCTCCTCAAGAGCTAAGATTTGAACTCAGATCGCTAACCCCCCAAACCAGATCTCTTCCCAACTGACCAAGTTGCCTCTCTGTGGCGATGAGAAAAGCTTTCATTTTTGTATGCCTGATCCAACCTGTCAGAGAGTTCTGAGCTAAAGAAAGATAGAAAGCAGACTCTTTAACATAGGGGCTGAAAGTCAAATACCGCGAGTGCCACTCAACGTCGCAATTCCCTTCACAGAAGACTTGACAAATCGCTAAACGGTCACCCAGAATTCATTAAACATTGCACCTCTTGAAAGCAGAGATCTGTCTTCTAGCACCTGTCATGTACTCTGGTCTGTAGAGTCAATGTTTATTGAATGACTGTTTATCACATGGCTGGCGAGCATGCGAGTTTGAGCTTACAGAAGAATAGTAATAGCGTTCACATTTATGGCATTGAGGACCGACCACGAGTAAAGGCAGCAGCCAGAAGAAGTCATATGTTGCTTTCCAACCTGAGACCAGTACTGCTAGAACAGCATTTGTATTACATAAATAACAGCTACGTTGATAGTTAATATTTAATGAGAACTAGCTATGTATTCATCACCATATTAAGAAATTGAATTCCTGTAACAACTCTATGAGAGAAATACTCTTGTTAGTATCCCTAGTATGGAGAATTTAAATAAGAAATTTCATATAACTAGTAATATATGGAAGCCAGAATTCTACAGTTCAGCCTGGCCCCAAAGCCTGCTAGCCACTGCTGTACTACCGGACATTTGTGAATTCAAGCCAAACTAACGGGATATCATGGAACTGGGAGCTGTCATATCTACTTATGTGCCAAGTCACTTCAGTCATGTCCGAATTTGCGAGCCCATGAACAGTAGCCCAGCAGGCTCCTCTGTCCATGGGATTTTCCAGGCAAGAATACTGGAGTGGATGCAATTTCTTCCTACAGTTTGTCTATTCCATGTTCTTTTTCCATGGAAAAATTACCTAGCAAGCTAGACTGCTTGCCTTTGACTGTAAGAACGAAGAAAAGACTTAAGGAAAAAGACACCATCCAACAACCTTTCGAGGCTGGATACCACAGTGCTAAGACATCTGACACCTTTCAGAACAATGCTCAACTTTCATCCTCACTTGAACTGTGGTTGATGACCACGTGATGCTTGTAATTTGGCTCTCAAGTCAAAGAGAGCTGAGCTCAAGTTCAGTTCTGATGTCATTTATTTATTTAGTGTGTATGTCCATTCATGTTTTACATTTTTTTTCTTATTGAACTATAGTTGATGCACAATACTATATGTAACAGGTGTACAATATAGTGATCCACAATTTTTAAAGATTATACTCCATTTATAGTTATTATAAACTATTGGCTACTTCCCTGTGGTATACAGTATATCCTTGAAGCTTATTTTTAATTTATTTCCTTGTAGTTTATTTTATACAGGATAATTTTTTACCTATTAATCTCCTGCCCTTACAGTGTCCTCTCCCCACTAGTAACCACTAATTCGTTCTCTATAAATGTGAGTCTGTTTCTTTTTCATTACATTTACTAGTTCATTTTATTTCTTTAGATTCCACATATAACTGATACCATACCATATTTGTCTTTCTTTGTTTGACTTATTTCACTTCAGCATAATACCCTGCAAGTCTACCCATGTTGCTGAAAATTCAAAATTTCAATATTTTGTATGGCTGAGTAACATTCCATAGCTTTTTTATTCATTCATTTGTTAATGGACATTTAGGTTGCTTCCATGTCTTCAGTTCAGTTCAGTCGCTCAGTCGTGTCCAATTCTTCGTGACCCCATGAATCGCAGCACGCCAGGCCTCCCTGCCCATCACCAACTCCCAGAGTTCACTCAGACTCACATTCATCGAGTGTGTGATGCCATCCAGCCATCTCATCCTCTGTCATCCCCTTCTCCTCCTGCCCCCAATCCCTCCCAGCATCAGGGTCTTTTCCAATGAGTCAACTCTTCACATGAGGTGGCCAAAGTACTGGAGTTTCAGCTTTAGCATCATTTCTTCCAAAGAAATCCCAGGGCTGATCTCCTTCAGAATGGACTGGTTGGATCTCCTTGCAGTCCAAGGGACTCTCAAGAGTCTTCTCCAACACCACAGTTCAAAAGCATCAATTCTTCAGCGCTCAGCTTTCTTCACAGTCCAACTCTCACATCCATACATGACCACTGGAAAAACCGTAGCCTTGACTAGACGGACCTTAGTCAGCAAAGTAATGTCTCTGCTTTTGAATATGCTATCTAGGTTGGTCATAACTTTTCTTCCAAGGCTAATGTAAATAGTGCTGCTATGAATGTAGGGGTGCATGTATCTTTTCAAATGAGTGTTTTTATTCCTCTGGACACATACCCAGGAGTGGAATTGCTATGTGACCTGGGTCAGCCCAAGACCTTCAAATCCTCCATGTGTAAAAGTTATGCAATTATAATGACTATTCACATCAGAGGACACTGGAAAATATTAAACAAGATAATGCAAGCAAATTGTTAGTATAATTCTCAGAATATGCTTAAATGTATATATAAGTATTACCTGCCATTACTAGTCTTCCTTTTACAGATGAGAAATGAGAGGGTTTGAAACATCAGTCAGGTGCTCAGTGAAGTTTGTGGAATGAAGGGACACGTGAATGAATGAATAAATAATTGGAGAGAAATCCACAGATGTTAATGAAGCAAGTTCTCCTTCGTCTTATTTCCTAGGGGTGACAGCAAAGAAAAGGAATTTCTTTTATTAGCTTCAGAGACATGGTCATTTTACAAATGTTTCAAAGTCCCTCAGCTGCTGTGTGCAGCGCCAGCCCTAATCATTGGTTTGCCCTGGATGGATTTGCCCTCTGCTGAACTACCATCCATGGCTAGAGTGTCATAGTGGCAGGCGTCTATTCCTCCCAATATCCTGTGATATAAAAGAAAGTGAAATGAAGACAAATAATCAAGGGGTCCATCTTTTGTCTCTGCTTTCATGGTGATAATATTTTGCTGGGAGTTGTCCACAGCCATTATGATATTTTGCTCATATGCCTTTACAAGTTGTCAAAGCTTGTCATGTATATTCTCTGACAACGTGATTGTCACAGTCACCTTGTGAGTTAAGTTGCGAGGGTGTCAGACTCTCTCTTCCTCGATGTGGAAACTGAGGCTTAAAGCTTTTATGTGAACTGACTCAAATTACATACCACTGTTTCCCAGACTCTCCTGCCTTCACAATGAAATCTTAATTCCTTTCCATGACTACCAGTGTGAACTTGCTCCTCGTCTAGCCACTCTGCAGGAAACTCTCTCCCTTGTTCATCATGCTCCCATGATATAGCTTTCCTTTGAAAGAAACCAGGTTCTCAGATTGTTTCTGCCTCAGGGTCCACATATGGTCCAAGGACAAAGAGGCAGCAGAGCCACAGTCCTGGGGCAGAACACACCCGGGCTATTCAGGAGAGAGTGAGGCACAGACTGCATGCAGAAATTAAGAGAGTTCTGCTCTGGAATTCTACTGAGGCTTCTTCAGATCCCAAATGTGGATCATTGAGGAACAGACAAGCAGACCATTTAGGAGTAACTATGGGACAATCAAGTTTGATGGTAATTTTCTTTGAAAATCTTGGCAAAAAGACCTAGAAAAGAAAACTAACATTATTCAGTACTTGATGGGTCATGTCTTCTTAACTTTACCTATGAGTTACATTACAAGAAAATAGATTGGATGGTAGAAAATAACTTGTCCAAAGAGGCACAGCTTCTACATGCCAAGCTGGTCTAAATACAAGTTGATTAAGTTCAACTACGCATGTTATTTCCCCTCTAAAAGGATGTCTTGATGCTACATTTCTATGATTGCTCAACTAGGCATTGTCAGGACCTTACTAAAGACAAGATTGGTTTAAGAACAGGAAGGGTGTGAAACATGAAGGGGGAGTTAGCTGGCCATATGACTGAGGAATACAACTCAGAGCAGGAGACAGGAGAGCCTCAAGGAAATGGTTTTAGGTAGCAGGATATTTGTGAAATAAAATTATAGAAAAACCAGTGCTTGAGTAAAACTGTGCATTACCACTTGCTTTAACTTACTGCATATTAACAGAAGACATTAAAAAAAAAAAAAGTTTTACCTGTCTTCAATTCTACTATTTCTATCATTGAAGACAAACAGTACAATTTAATTATATCTTAAAGACTTGTCATCCAAAGATGACTTACAATGGATTTTCTAGTATTTTATGCTAAGGAAATCTGCTCCTTGATGGAAGTATGTGGATAAAATATTCTGAAAAACTGTGTGAAACAGAAAATGCCTGGGCTTCAGAATCAAAAGTTCTGGACAAGTCTTACCTCCTGCATGTGCTGAACAATCTTAGAATATTTAAGAATCTACTTATTTTGCTCATCTGCAAAATGGCTGAAATTCTAGTGTCTACTTTCAGGGTTACTAGTTGAATAAAAATAAATAATACATGTAATTTTTTATATCAAATATTGAAGTCCAGCATGTCTAAGCAATGCATACTTATTGGTGGTGTTTTTTTTTTCTAAGTAATTAACTACCTACATTAATTCTAACTATGTTTCATGTTGCTCTGTAAGAATAGGATCACCAGTGCTTATTGACAACAGTCTTCAAAAATTATAGAAAATAATATAGCAACAATTAAAGAAACAATGCTTATAAAAACTGTCACCTGATTGTATTAATATTCTGCAATCAGTTAATCCCTTTTAGTAGAAAATGGTATGGTTCAAGTTGCAAAGCCTTCCATTTTATACATTCATTGTAAAAAATAAAAAGTTCTTTTCTTTTAGAACTACTTCAAATTCCGATTATTTTCGCATTTGGAAATGTGAAACCTTTCTTCTTATGCTACCTGATTTTTAAGACTTAATGAAATTGCATTTCTCACTTATGCCCATATCAAATGCTTGATTGAATGAATGATTTTTTCAGGGGAGGTGGCAACCTCTTGAGTTTAAGAGAAGCTAATAAAACTAAATACTCTTTCCCCAGTCTATCATTTTGGCTCCAAAACTGAATTTTGATGATGTCCAGTAACAACAAGGGCTTATGTCATAGAGAAAACGTGTCTTTTCACATAGGCTTATGGATATGATGACTTATACTAGATGAAAAAAGAAATAATTTTGTATGTGTGATGTATTTATTCTGAAACAAATAGACCTTTAGACTCATGATAAGAGAGAAGAGGCAAAGTTACTGATCTAGAAGACTGGCAGTGTTTAACCAGAGAGTTTAATCTTGCATCAGGCCGTGGTGGTAGCTTTAGAATGCATGACTAGACCCCCTGCATCACAGCCAGTCCTTTGATATTTCCACATGACTATGCACATCTAGAGTGAATGTGCTACTTAAGTGTATATTATAAGCACACACATACACACACACACACACACACACACACATCCCATTTTATGATTCTGGGGATAAGTCCATGGAAGATGCGGCCTAGCACTAAAATCCTTATTGGCTCTAGATATTAATTAGTCCATTTCATATAATATAATATTTTCTCTTAATCTTATAGTGTTAAATACTGAAGGAAAAAAAGACAGTAACTGTGTGAAGCTAATGTTTGCTCTTTGCCATGGTTTCCAGGGACATCATGGATTCAACAGTCACCTGGATATAAGATTCTCATAGCAAAGAATTATGAGCAATTTTATATTCATCCCACTTTTAGGAAATACTTTATGGAGGAGAAAGGTGCAACCCAAAGTTTGTTGAAAAGGAGGTGAGGAAGAATGTTCAGTAAGAACTTAGAAAATTTACAAATACAGATGGAGTGTTTTCCACTTAATGACCTCGATATCCTCCTGTTCTCATTTTGTTGTTGTTCACATTCTGGGGTCATTTGACTGCTACATTTGCACAGAATCTAGAACAATCCTATATAATAGGCTATATTTGCAAAGCATTAGTTGGATTGGGATACATCAACATCAGATCCAACTTTTTATTAAATTTTTTTGACCCACATGTTAAGAGACTCAGTTTATAACTGGTTCTTTTTTCTCTTGATAAGCGATCCAACTCCCCAAGTTCCCCAACACTGGTGCTAAATCATTCTTGGGACCAAATTCCGACTGTGATAGTATGCCCTGATTTTGATAATGGCATACCTGAGTCCCTTGGACTGCAAGGAGATCCAACAAGCTGATCCTAAAGAAAATCAGTCCTGAGTGTTCATTGGAAGGACTGATTCTGAAGCTGAAACTCCAATACTTTGGCCACCTGATGCGAAGAGCTGACTCATTGGAACAGACCCTGATGCTGGGAAAGATTGAAGGCAGGAGGAGAAGGGGATGACAGATGATGAGATGGTTGGATGGCATCACTGACTCAATGGAGATGAGTTTGGGTAAACTCTGGGAGTTGGTGAAGGACAGGAAAGCCTGGTGTACTGCAGTCCGTGGGGTCGCAAAGAGTCGGACACGACTGAGTGACTGAACTGAACTGACTACCCATTCCTCATCATTCACAGAAATATAGATCAATGGAAAAAAATAGAAAGCCCAGAGATAAATCCAGTGCCGGGAGAAATATCAATAACCTCAGATATGCAGATGACACCACCCTTATGGCAAAAAGTGAAGAGGAACTAAAAAGACTCTTGATGAAAGTGAAAGAGGAGAGTGAAGAAGTTGGCTTAAAGCTCAACATTCAGAAAATGAAGATCATGGCATCTGGTCCCATCACTTCATGGGAAATAGAAGGGGAAACAGTAGAAACAGTGTCAGACTTTATTTTTTGGGGCTCCAGAATCACTGCAGATGGTGATTGCAGCCATGAAATTAAAAGACACTTACTCCTTGGAAGAAAAGTTATGACCAACCTAGATAGCATATTCAAAAGCAGAGACATTATTTTGCTGACTAAGTTCCGTCTAGTCAAGGCTATGGTTTTTCCAGCAGTCATGTATGGATGTGAGAGGTGGACTGTGAAGAAGGCTGAGCGCTGAAGAATTGATGCTTTTGAACTGTGGTGTTGGAGAAGACTCTTGAGAGTCCCTTGGACTGCAAGGAGATCCAACCAGTCCATTCTGACGATCAGCCCCGGGATTTCTTTTGAAGGAATGATGCTAAAGCTGAAACTCCAATACTTTGGCCACCTCATGCAAAGAGTTGACTCATTGGAAAAGACTCTGATGCTGGGAGGGATTGGGGGCAGGAGGAGAAGGGGATGACAGAGGATGAGATGGCTGGATGGCATCACTGACTCCATGGACGTGAGTCTGAGTGAACTCTGGGAGTTGGTGATGGACAGGGAGGCCTGGTGTGCTGCGATTCATGGGGTCGCAAAGAGTTGGACACGACTGAGTGACTGAAATGAACTGAACTGATGGACACCTTATCTTTGACAAAGGAGGCAAGAATATACCATGGAGAAAAGACAATCTCTTTAACAAGTGGTGCTGGGAAAACTGGTCAACCACTTGTAAAAGAATGAAACTAGAACACTTTCTAACACCATACACAAAAATAAACTCAAAATGGATTAAACATCATTTACCTAATAATCACTTATTGAATATCTACTGCAATGCCAGAATAATTATTAGGCATTTAAATACAAAGATACATGGAAATAGCCATGGTGCTATTCTCCCACTTGGGAGAAATATGTGTTGACAATACAGGCTTAGAGTGTATTCTTTAGGACTATAAAAAAGGAAGCACTTAGGCTGGCTCAGAAAGTCAGGAATGACTTCTCAGGAAGAGAAACTTGGGTTGTGCCTTGAAAGGGGGAGTCATAGTTTGATGTGTCTTAAAGAGAGAATAAAATAAAAGCAGAAGCTCTTTCTGACACTGGGATGGGATGACAGCATGGTCATAGCAAGAGATCCCTCTAAGGAGATAGGTCAGGGCCAGATTGATGCAATACTGTAAAGCAATTATCCTTCAATTAAAAACATATATATATATATATATATTTTTAAGACATGCCCAAGTTTAAAGAGAAGGTGTGCAGAACCAAGATTTAAAACACTGGCAGACTTTTCTCATGACTTTTCTTTACACTGAGAAGTTGAGTTTATTTGTTAGGCTTATCCCATTGAGATTCCTGCAAAGTTCTAGGTGAGGCACCACATGGCTGCATGAGTGTCTTTACAGGAGATGTGAGGGGTAAGCAGAGGCTGGGAGTAATGCTCAAGTCATTAAAAACACAGAACTCTCCAGGCCTAAGGCAGGCTGACTCATCTCTAGCATCTTCAGGACAGATTATTTCAAGTAGTGTTGACAGCCTCAGCCATCTGTGAAGAAGTTGGTCATGCCTAACTTCTCTGACTTTTTAAAGTGCCAGGTACTCCTTTGACCATATCTGTCAAACTCTGGGAGCATCTTGACCAAGGGTGAGCAAATGTCTCTTCTCAATGAATCTAATAGCATCCGTGTAACAATAGTCTCCTCTATTCAAATACAGTACCCCAGTTTCAAAGGATTTTTTTCATAATGGTACAGGCACTGAAAAAGTGGTGTTCAGGTGGTTGGGTGAAGTTTTAAAGAAAGAATCAATGGAGAATAAGGGAGACCTAGTTAAAAGAACATAGTGTAGGAGAATATTACAATGAGGTACCACTTCACACCAGTCAGAATGTCTGCGATCCAAAAGTCTACAAGCAATAAATGCTGGAGAGGGTGTGGAGAAAAGGGAACCCTCTTACACTGTTGGTGGGAATGCAAACTAGTACAGCCACTATGGAGAACAGTGTGGAGATTCCTTAAAAAATTGCAAATAGAACTGCCTTATGACCCAGCAATCCCACTGCTTGGCATACACACCGAGGAAACCAGAAGTGAAAGAGACACATGTACCCCAGTGTTCATCACAGCACTGTTTATAATAGCCAGGACATGGAACCACCCTAGATGTCCATCAGCAGATGAATGGATAAGAAAGCTGTGGTACATATACACAATGGAGTATTACTCAGCCATTAAAAAGAATACATTTGAATCAGTTCTGTTGAGATGGATGAAACTGGAGCCGATTATACAGAGTGAAGTAAGCCAGAAAGAAAAACACCAGTACAGTATACTAACACATATATAAGGAATTTAGAAAGATGGTAATGATGACCCTGTATGCGAGACAGCAAAAGAGACACAGATGTGTAGAGTGGACTTTTGGACTCAGAGGGAGAGGGAGAGGGTGGGATGATTTGGGAGAATGGCATAGAAACATGTATACTATCATGTAAGAAACGAATCTCCAGTCTATGTTTGATGCAGGATACATGATGCTTGGGGCTGGTGCACGGGGATGATCCAGAGAGATGATATGGGGTGGGAGGTGGGAGGTGGGAAGGGGGTTCATGTTTGGGGACTCAGGTACACCCATGGTGGATTCATGTCAATGTATGGCAAAACCAATACAGTATTGTAAAGTAAAATAAAGTAAAAATAAAAAATAAATAAATGAAGTAAGGAATTAAATCCATATTAAGGTGGATGTCTTATAGTGTAAATTTATGTCTTGTAAACATATATATGCTTAAATGTTTTTCCTTCATATTGAATATCTGTTTGTGTCTGAAATATGTTACATATCTTGTCTTTCATTCTCTAATTTATTCATACCTATATACATGAAATATTAATGGAGTATCTCGATGCCACAATGAATGTGAGAACAAGGCACGTCTCTCAGAATTAATTATAGTCCAATCCATAATTTCAATAAGAACTGTTAGTAACTAAGGTAGTGTGGGATAGCATAGGCAGGCAGACAACTAAAGTTTCACAATGTAGGCAGGTATGGGTCAGGATTCAGAGAATGCTGCCCAGAGGAAATGGTCTCTTTCCTGAACCATGAATAAAGATTATGAATTGTATAGTTAAATAAATATTTCGGGCAAGGAAATCAATACGTACAAAAGTCTAGTGATGTGAGAGCCCAGAGTCTTCAGTGAACTGAAAATAGTTCACTATTACTAGAGCAATAACTGGAAGGGGATAGGAGTTGGGTGAGAGGGAGAGAAAGGCAAGAGAGGATGAAAAATATGGAGGTAGGAAGGGGCCAGATTGGGAGAGGACCCATGCATCATGTTAGAGAGCATGGACTTTATCCTGAGAGTGCTTAGAAGCAACTGAAGGATTTAAGCTACTTGAGCAATGTGATCACATTTGAGCTTTAGAGAGCCTCCCTGACTGTGGAGGACAGGTGACAAACGAGACTTAGAGACAAGATTCTGTGGTCCAAGTGAGAGAATTGTGGACAGAATCCATCAGAGGAAAAGCTAGGACTGAATGATGTGGTCTTAGAAGGGATAAAACAAGGACGGTTCTAGGGACAATGGCATGGTCAGCCCTTGTCTTAAGAAGATTGGCTGGGTACCACTCATTCTTGGGTGGTTTCCATGTTCTAGTCCGTAGGGATCAGAAGTGTTCAAAGCATTCTTAAAGTATACCTACATACTAATTTTAGATTTTTTCTTAATAAGCCAAGATGAGAGGTGGTGAAAGATGTCAATTTCATAATTAGTTATGTTATTGGCTCTTAAAAATTCCAAGAGAAAATGTACTTCAGGTTTTATTTAGGAATTAATTATATTGGCTAAGAAGATTTATTTAATCTAAGTGAACAAAATTTATTTTTGTAAAACATCATTATCCTGGATGAATAGGCAAGATAAATACCTCTCTTATAGGGAGATAAGACTTAAAAGAATATATTCTTCTTGAGATGTGTTTCCTTTTCTAGAAGAACAACATGTTTAGGATATTGAGGAGGGATATGAAACAGAAATGGTACAGCAGAGACCAGCACAGCATTGTAAAGTGATTATCCTCCAATAAACATTTTTAAAAAAGAAATGGAGTTTTCATAATTTTACTAAGTTGTTTTAACTTATTTTGTTTTCCTTTTTCCTTTTTAGCATAGAAACAGTCAATGCAAATATTAAATGTATCCTAGGTAAAATTGAGGGATAATTTTTAAAGGATTAAAGAAACATTTCCAAGATGTGAATTCAGTCCTAACCCTCATCACCCGTGTTTTTATGCAGCATCACTTTCACCGTCAGATGCTCTTTCTTTTTTGAAACATGAATGCTACATCTTGTTGTGTGCATTGGATGAAGCAAAATATTTAAAGACACTTAACTATAATCATATTTTATAATATTCTTATTATCTGTTGTGAATAGAGGTCAGAATCAATACACTTGAGAGGCAAAGAGAATCAATACACTTGAAAGGCAAAGAGAATAAGCCAAAATTTGTGTGTGAACACAGGGGCATTTAGTGAAGACGCGCAGTATTTCTTTTCTTTTCCTGCTGAGGAAGACTGCATTCTGCCTACAAGGTCCTGAATACATCAAGATCATTAGTTTGGGAAGAGCAGCAGTAAGAAATGTTAGAAAGCATCTGTTTTTGTGCAGAATATTTCACTGCTGAAAAAAAAAAAAAGGTACAAGCTATCTTAAGAAAAGCTTTTTTGAATGTTTTTAAAGTCTCCTAAATTTCCTGCATATAAATGTTGAATATCTCCAAAGTGTCAATCAATGTTGTTTTTCAGTTAAATTAGAAAAAAATGATAATGAACTTGCATTTAGTCGGCGCTTTACTCAGAGTGAGAGCAATTAGACTTGGAAAAGACCTATTAGGATATCTAATTTCATCTCTCTGCCCCAGAGGACTGCTTCTGAGAGTTCCTTATTGCTGTGTCCTGACTAGCTTTAAAAGTGTTCATAAAAAAATTAATACTATATTCTTGGAGAGCTATTTAATTACAAGCTTAAGGAACACCTGTACAGGAATTAGGAAGAATGGTTTTGATTCCTGATTTTGTCATTTATTATTTTGTGAGTTTGAGCTATGAACCTCAGGTATCTAAGCCTCAATTTTAAAAAATGGTGTCAAACTTATATCACAGGACTGTGCTGAGAATGAAGAGAGAAAACACACGCAGTCTTATAGAGAAACAGTTTGGACTATTACAGTCATTGATAACGACCCTTTCTCTCCTTTTGTGCTTCTCACATACTTCCTCCCTCTAATGCTTTTCCCAAGGAAAGTACACTTTCTGAATTTCTGGGAGAGGATATTGTTGCTTTGCTTCTTTACAAGCCTCCAAGCGTGTTAGCTTCCAAGTTACCATAATAAGATTTCACAAACTGGGAAGCTGAAAACAGCAGAAATGGATTCTCTCACTATTCCAGAAGCTGGAAGCCTGCAGTGAAGATACTCAGGGACATATCCCCTCTGGAAACTCTACGCAAGAATCATCCCTTGCGTTTTCCTACTCCCTGGGGTCTCCCAGCAATTTTTTTGCTTTCTCTGTCTTGTAGCTGATTCACTCCTCTCTCTCTCTCCATTTCACATGGCCTTTATCTTCCTGTGTGTTTCTATACGTCATCTTCCCTTCTTGTAAGGACAACAGACATTCGAGTTAGGGCTCATCTAAATCCAAAATGACCTAACTAATTACATCTGCAAACATCCTGTTTCCAAAAGAAGCTCTATTATGAGGTTCTGGACTTCCCTGGTGGCTCAGATGGTAAAGTGTCTGTCTACAATGTGGGAGACTCAGGTTTGATCCCTGGGTTGGGAAGATCCCCTGTGGAAGGAAATGGCAATCCACTCCAGTACTAGTGCCTGGAAAATCCCATGGACAGAGGAGCCTGGTAGGCTACAGTCCATGGGGTCACAGAGAGTTGGACACGACTGAGTGACTTCACTTAGTGGATATGCATTGAGGGAGAGGTTAATCAATCCTCTGTCCCACCCATCACGTGTATCCCCAGCCAGCTTCCCAGCAGAGCAGCTCCTTCCACTTAAGGCACACTTCAGATGTCAATAAGCCATTCCCCTGATGGTGATGACCTGGTTCGATAATCAAACTTTCACTTTTTACTCATCTCTCAGGGTTTTCATTCTTTTCATCAAAGAAAATTATTATCATTCTGCCCCTGTTGTACTTATGTTTGTTGAAGATTCTGCATGCCAGGAGAGAAAATAAAGAAGAGAGATTTTTATTGTGAGGTGGAGAACATCTGACCCTATGAGCCATCCACATGTGCTGAGTTCCTCTGTATCAGTCTGCAATCTTTGCAATGAGAGCAGTTAACTCAGTCCTTGTTCTATTCTGTGGTTCTACTAAGTGACTTAAGCGAGTCTTTTAATTTCTCCCATCTTCACCCCTTCCTTTTTGTCTATAAATGGGTGAAAATAGCATTTTTCTAGCCTATTATTCAGGGTTGTTGAGAGGGCAATATGACATAATCAGTGAGATAGTAATTTTAAAAGGTTAAGTGATATATTTATTTGAACTATTTTGAAAAGTACATTGTTGTCCCCCTGACTCCCGGTTGTAAATGTCTTGAAAATGATAGGCTTTTTCTTCCTTTTTTAACCTTTCTGCAGAACATTTTAATAATGCTTGTAATAAAACTTTATTTTGGAAGCTCATTTTTGTGAAATAGAGTTGAAATGCTACTTTTCTAAATTCAGTGTTTTAAAAAACTCTTACCATGTATGGATAGGAATATTTTTTCCACAAGTTTTAGACTTAATTTTCTAGTTATTAATCCATTTTCTTCTTTTTTTGAATTTCTTTTTATGCATCTTAAATTGTCCTTTTATCCTTTTCCAAGATGAATAGGCAAAATCATTATTTATTTACAATGAAAACTGCCCTAAATAAATTGCTTTCTGTTGAGTTTCTTACAAAACACCTGTCAGAGATAAATTTTGTGTACAGGAAAATGTAAGAAATAACTATTTTGTATAAAACTCTTGCTATGCAATGACGGATATAAAATACTCCACCCATCCTGTTCCTGCCATCCTTTCAACCTTAAAGAAAAGCTACAATAGCATTCCAATCCATTCATTGGTGGGGGCCTCAAGGTCATAAGCCAATACAAACAGAAACATGGAAAGGCAATGTAAAAACTAGAAAAAAAAAAAAAAAGCTGTTTTTCTCATTGTTTGTTAGCATGAAATATTGTGGTAGGCTTAATACTTTTGAACATTTAATTCATATGGCTGAATATATTCATGAGCATGTGATTTTGTTATTCTCAAATGAGTCACTCAAGGTGACATGGTAATTTATTTTAGACAACAGAATGAATCAACCTCACTTTGGCTGTTACTGTTTGATTTGACAACAGTGGGACTTAGCTGTGGACTTGTCCCCTTGTTTGCTTGTTTGTCTTCATTTCCTCTCTGGCAAACTAAACAATTCATTTATTTGAGATAATCCAAGCTGCCTCCCTTCCCTTTTTTTTTTTTTCTTTTTTAGCCATTTATTAAATCAGATACAATCCTGGGCCTCTACATGAGATAGAGTTCTTTAAAAAATTTTACAAGGGCTTAGTTTTTTTTCAAATTCAGAACACATATGAGTATCTTTTTTTCAGGTATATTTAATGAAGATTACTATCATTTATTGGAAAAAGGAGGTTCCATGTGTTGGTTCTGTAGTTCACTGGCATTTAACTTAATCTCTCAAAACAAGTTTTCCAATCTGTAAATGGGGAATGATACCAACTTCATATAAATCTAAGGAGGATTAAAGAGGAGAACTTGAATATTACAGAGGCAAGGAGATGTCAATTGAAATGCTTCTTCCAGTTAATAGCTATTTGGCTCCTGGGAAGGCCATTTCCCTTCTCTGAGTATCATTTCTGTCATATTTACAGTGAAAAACAACAGTACCCACTTCAGAGTTGGGGCGATTGAGTAAGATGATAAAGAAGACACACTTCAATGTTTTCCAAGACTACCAAATCATTTCAATATTAAGCAAGTAGCAGCATGTAAAAATATTAACTCATTTTCTTCAACAAGGGCTACTTATCTTTGGAGGTATTTGAGGGGATGGCATTTTATTTCCTAATTCAGTGTTATCTACTATAACAAAAATAAAAAAAATTTAGATGCAACTGCTCTGATGTTGTCTAAATAAAACTATGTTAGAAAAACTACTTAAAATATATGCTGTAAACAGAGAAATTTCATTTCAAGGAAATGTTAAATTCAAAACAATGCTCTATTCTATGGCCCAAAGGAAGGAGTTTTGCAGGAGAGGAAGCAACAGCAGAATGGAACCATAAAAATAAATAAATAAATAAATAAATGAAAGGGATAGATAGCTGGTAATATTAACTCAGCTAACACATTTCAGGTTGACTCCCAAGGTTCACTGTCATTATGGTGAAACTACAGATTACGAAACATTTTGCCCGAAACTCATTTTTTGTAGACTCCCTCAAATATCTATGAAGATACTATATATTGAGGGAAAATCTATATTATCGTTGTGACTTTGTCAGCACACAAACATCACGCACACAGTGAACAGACCTGATGCATTAAGTGTCCTGGACCATTCAATTTGTGACCCACATAGAGGTTTGAAAATTAACGAGGTACAAAATCGTTAATATACCTATTTCTTAGATTAATGAACAGCCTGTAGAAAAAAAAATGGCTAAAACATTACATAATTTGTACAGCTCTCCTAAAGAGACAAATAATTATAGTAATCATAAATCATTTTTCGCTCCTAACTGTAAATTGTGAACAAAGAGAATGACAGACACTTCTTTTCTAGTTTTATTTCCAGTAAGAAAATATTTTTTGACATGGGTAACTATCACCTATGATTGTCAGCTGAGGGAGAATGGGGGAAGAAAAACAATTTTGTTTTAATTCCTAAAAAAAAAAGAATCACTTTTCAGGAATTGTCATGAATGTTCTTTGATAAGCATGCACTTTTCACACTTCTGATCATCCCCAGGTTGCCTTTGAGGACAAGGGAATGAATCAGAAGAAATAACTTTGGACTTTCATATGACCTTTATTCTAAGCCTAAAAGTGAGATGTTGTAGAGACAGTCTTTGACAAAGTCAAGTTTTATTGTTTTTCTTTCCCTACAAAGGAAAACGAAACAACCACCTTGACCAAAAAAAAAAAAGTATATCTATACAACTGTCTTTACTTCATGCTGACTCACCTTTCAATTCCACTGTAAATAAAGGGATAATTTAGGAACTTGACTTTGTCCATAAGTACGCTGGGCTGGAAGAAGCACAAGTTGGAATCAAGATTGCCAGGAGAAATATCAGTAACCTCAGATATGCAGATGACACCACCCTTATGGCAGAAAGTGAAGAGGAACTGAAAAGCCTCTTGATGAAAGTGAAAGAGGAGAGTGAAAAAGTTGGCTTAAAGCTCAACATTCAGAAAATGAAGATCATGGCATCTGGTCCCATCACTTCATGGGAAATAGATGGGGAAACAGTGGAAAGTGTCAAACTTTATTTTTTCAGGCTCCAAAATCACTGCAGATGGTGATAGCAGCCATGAAATTACAAGACGCTTACTCCTTGGAAGAAAAGTTATGACCAACCTAGATAGCATATTCAGAGAAGGCAATGGCACCCCACTCCAGTACTCATGCCTGGAAAATCCCATGGATGGAGGAACTTGGTAGGCTGCAGTCCATGGGGTTGCTAAGAGTCGGACATGACTGAGCAGCTTCCCTTTCAATTTTCACTGTCATGCATTGGAGAAGGAAATGGCAACCCACTGCAGTGTTCTTGCCTGGAGAATCCCAGGGATGGTGGAGCCTGGTGGGCTGCCATCTATGGGGTCACACAGAGTCAGATGCAACTGAAGTGACTTAGCGGCAACAGATAGCATATTAAAAAGCAGAGATATTACTTTGCCAGCAAAAGTCCGTCTAGTCAAGGCTATGGTTTTTCCTGTGGTCATGTATGGATGTGAGAGTTGGACTGTGAAGAAAGCTGAGTGCCAAAGAATTGATGCTTTTGAACTGTGGTGTCGGAGAAGACTCTTGAGAGTCCCTTGGACTGCAAGGAGATCTAACCAGTCCATTCTGAAGGAAGATCAGCCCTGAGATTTCTTTGGAAGGAATGATGCTAAAGCTGAAACTCCAGTGCTTTGGCCACCTCATGCGAAGAGCTGACTCATTGGAAAAGACTCTGATGCTGGGAGGGATTGGGGGCAGGAGGAGAAGGGGACGACAGAGGATGAGATGGCTGAATGGCATCACTGACTTGATGGACGTGAGTCTGAGTAAACTCTGGGAGTTGGTGGTGGACAGGGAGGCCTGGCGTGCTGTGATTCATGGGGTCGCAGAGAGTCGGACATGATGAACCGAATTTAACTGAACTGATGTTTGTCTAAAGCACAATAACTTGAAAAAAAAAAAGATGCTTCATATTTGGGAAAACTTGGGTTTTTAAAGACATCTATAAAATTGTATTTTTGACATTTTTTCTAACATTTTCAGGTTGCTCACACTGCTGTTATAACTTGGATAACTCCAGAGAGACCTGGGGTTCTTTCTTTCACAGACTTGATGATGTGACCAAATGAGAGGTCAAGAGGCATACAGGTCGCTGTATGCATGTATGCATTCAGGCGCACAGGTCCACATGGCAGACCTTTTAAAACAGCAATATTTGAAATGACTGTGCTCCCAGCAGAATCCGACACATGGAGACTTTGGGAAATGGTATATTTAAGAATCACTCATAGGAGAAACCAGTAAGGGGATGGAGGAAGCACTAAAAGAAAGGAAAAGAAGCAAAGGTAGGCTTTTAGGCAAAGTTCTATAAGGGGTGAAAATTGTAAGTTTTCAAAACTTTATATATTCTGATGCTGAAACCTCCCCACAAATAGGCTGTGAGTACCTCTGCTTGTCCTCCCCTGAGTGTGACCTAACACCATTCAAACACCCAAATACAATGTCTTCACAGTACTTGTTTGTATCACCCTGATGCCCAAGAAAAGCACCTGCCCACCGATTTTCTTTTATTTTTTTCCTGGAGAGCATTCTTTAGCATGATCTGAAATCAATTTTTATCACATTAGATGAACTTTAACTTGAGTTAGAATTTCTTAGTTTATTTTTCATTTTGTTTTATTTTCTTTGTTACTAAATATTTGGTGGGAATTTGTGAGAAAAACGAGATAAGGTGTTATATTAGCTTCCTATTGTTGCTGTATGTAACAAATTGCCATAAATTTAGTGGTGTATAACAATACGAAATTATTATTTCAGAGTTCTGGAGATGAGACCAAAATGGGCTAAAATCAAGGGTTCTGATAAGTTATATTTCATCTGGAGGCTTAGGGAGAGTCTTGTTTGCTGTTTTTTCCTGCTTCTGGAAGACAGTTGATTTATCTGGCTGTGATTCTCCTCTTCAATTCTAGCAGTGAGGCATCTTCAAATTTCAAACCTCTCTCTCTCACTCTCTCTGAACTCTGCTTACGTCATCATATCGCCTTTCCTGTCTCTGAATTTCCTGTCTCCCTCTTTCTTTCATAAAGACCCTTGTCCCTATAATCTGCCTATTTCAAGACTCTTAATCATATCTGAAAATCACATCTTTTTATAAGGTGACATGTTAACAGGTTCTGAGGATTAGGATGTGGACACCTTTGTGCTGTTAGGCTTAGTTGTTCAATCATGTCTGACACTTTGTGACACCATGGATTGTAGCCCACCGGCTCCTCTGTCCCTGGGGATTCTTCAGGCAAGAATACTGGAGTGGGTTGCCATGCCCTCCTCCAGGGATCTTCCCAACCCAGGGATTGAACCCAGATATCCCACATTGCAGGCAGATTCTTGATTGCCTGAGACACCAGGGGAAGCCCAAGAATGCTGGAGTGGCTAGTCTATCTCTCCTCCAGGGGCTCTTCCCAATGCAGGAATCAAACTGGGGTCTCCAAAATTGCAGGTGGATACTTTACCAGATGAGCTATAAAGGCAGCCATGGACATCTTTGGGGGACCATTATTTCATCTCCCACAAGTATAAGCAATATTTAAAAGCATACTTCTTTTCCCTACAATGGCAGAAATAGTTTTAGGTAACCTATATTTAATATACCTCCACAAAATTGCCACCATCCATTGGATCATAGAAAAAGTAAGGGAATTCCAGAAAAACATCTATTTCTGCTTCATTAACTATGCTAACACTTTTGACTGTGTGGATCACAACAAGCTGTGGAAAATTCTTAAAGAGATGGGAATACCAGACCACCTTACCTGCCTCCTGAGAAACCTGCATGCAGGTCAAGAAACAATAGATCCAAACATGGAACAACAGACTGGTTCAAAATTGGGAAAGGAGAGTGTCAAGGCTGTATATTGTCAGCCTGCTTATTTAACTTCTATGCAGGGTACTTCATGAGAAATCCTAGGCTGAATGAATGATATGCTGGAATCAAGATTGCCAGGAGAAATATCAATAACCTCAGATATGCAGATGACACCACCCTTATGGCAGAAAGTGAAGAAGAACTAAAGAACTTCTTGATGAAAGCAAAAAAGGAGAGTGAAAAAGCTGTTTTAAAACTCAACAGTCAAAAAACTAAGATCATGGCATCTGGTCCCATCACTTCATGGCATAAAAATGGGGAAACAATGAAAGACTTTATTTTCTTGGGCTCCAAAGCCACTATGGATGATGACTTCAACCATGAAACTAAAACATTTGCTCCTTGCAAGAAAAGTGATCACAAACCTAAACAGTATATTAAAAAACAGAGACATCACTTTGCCAACAAAGGTACATATAATCAAAGCTATGGTTATTGCAGTAGTCATGTATGGATGTGAGAGTTAAACCATAAAGATGGCTGAGCATTGAATAATTAATACATTTGAACTGTGGTGTTGGAGAAGATTCTTGAGAGTCCCTTGGATAGAAAGGAGATCAAACCAGTGAATCCTAAAGGAAATCAGCCCTCAATATTAATTGGAAGGATGAATGCTAAAGCTGAAGCTCCAATACTTTGGCCATCTGATGCAAACAGTCAACTATTTGGAAAAGACCCTGATGCTGGGAAAGACTGAGGGCAGGGGGAGAAGAGGGTGACAGAGGATGAGATGGTTGGATGGCATTATAGACTCAATGGACATGAGTTTAACAAACTGCAGGAGATAGTGAAGGACAGGGAGGTCTGGTGTGCCGGAGTCCATGGGGGCACAGAGTAGGACACAACTGCGTGACTGAACAACAACAACAATATATGTATTCTATCATTTGAAGCAATTTCATGACCTTTTTCTTATCTTAAAAGTGAATATTTATAGTTGTTGCAAGTTCTATTAAGGTTTGAAGAATTTTTAGTTAAATCACTTTTATATTGTGTTGCATTCTAAATTCACACAAAAAGTGAAAATACTATATAGTCGAATATATATAGCTTATATATATATATAAACTATTTTGAAAATAGTTTATTTTCCTTTTTCCTGCATTCTGCTACAGTTCAAAATTCCCTTTGTCCGCCCCCCAAACCTCAGTACACAGATAGCCAAGTTCTAGAAAAGTGATAAAGTAAAGCAATAAATTCTATCACTCCCCCTTTTTACTTGAATGTTTTTGGCTGTTTAAATACCTGGATTTGACATGATTTTGCATTTAAAGTACACTGGAATTCCACTTTTTCCTTTTCCAGGGGATTTTCCCAACCCAGGGATTAAACCTGGGTCCCCCATAGTGCAGGCAGATTCTTTACCAACTAAGCATGAGGGAAAACCACTTCTATTTATAGAATCTGGAATTTACATCCTGCACACTAAGTGTGAGTCTTCATATTGCCACTAATTATCTGCCAAATTTAGGTTATTAAAATATATATTTACACATATATATTGTTTATTAAGAAATGTGTATAAATTGCATGCAATAAATTTTATTCTTTAAACCATACAATTAAACGATTATTCAGTAATTTCAATTTTTGCAACCATTGGCATAATTTAGTTTTAGTACATTTCAGTTACTCCAGAAAAAGTCATCCTGCCACTTTTGTTCCCATCCTAGCCTTAGGCAACCATCAACCTACTTTTGATCTTTATCAGTTTGATGGGTTTGGATATTCCATATAAATGGAATTATGCTCTGTGCGGTCTTGTGTGTCTAGTTTCTTTCACTTGACAGGTATTTCTGAAGTGAAGTGAATTGAAAGTCACTAGTCATGTCCAACTCTTTGCAATCCCATGGACTATAGAGTTCATGGAGTTCTCCAGGCCAGGGTACTGGAGTGGGTAGACTTTTCCTTCTCCAGGGGATCTTCCCAACCCAGGGATCAAATCCAGGTCTCCCGCATTGCAGGTAGATTCTTTACCACTTGAGTCACGAGGGAAGGCCATATATTTCTGAGGTTTACCCATGTTTTAGCTTGTGTCACTGTTTCCTTTTTTTATGTTGTTGTTCGGTTGCTCAGTTGTGTTTGACCCTGCAACCCTATGGACCGCAGCACACCAGGCCTCTCTGTCCTTCACCATCTCCTGGAGCTTGCTCAAACCAATGTCCTTTAAGTCGATGATGCCATCCAACCATCTCATTCTCTATTGTCCCATTCTCCTCCTGCTATCAATCTTCCCCAGCATCAGAGTCTTTACCAATGAGTCAGCTCTTTGCTTCAGGTGGCCAAGATATTGGAGCTTTAGCATCAATACTTCCAATGAGTATTCAGGGTTGATTTCCTTTAGGATTGACTGATTTGATCTCTTTGCAGTTCAAGAGACCCTCAAGAGTCTTTTCCAACACCACAGTTCAAAAACACCAATTCTTTGGCATGCAGACTTCTTTATGGACCAACTCATATATCCATACATGACTACTGTAAAAACAATAGCTTTGATTATAGGTACTTTTGTCAACAAAGTAATGCCTCTGCCTTTTAATACACTGTCTAGGTTTGTCATAGTTTTTCTTCCAAGGAACAAGCATTTTAAATTTCCTGAATTCAGTCGCTGATTTTGGAGCCCTGGAAAATAAAGTCTCTCATGTTTCCATTGTTTCCTCATTTTTATGCTGTTAAGTGATGGGACCAGATGCCATGATCTTAGTTTTTTGAATGTTGAGCTTTAAGCCAACCTTTTCACTCTCTTCTTTCACTTTCATCAAGAGGCTCTTTAGTTCCTCTTTGCTTTCTGCCTTAAGGGTGGTGACATCTACATATCTGAGGTATTGATATTTCTCCCAGCAATCTTGATTCCAGCTTGTGATTCATTCAGCCCAACATTTCACATGATGTACTCTGCACAGAAATTAAATCAATAGGGTGACAATATGCAGCCTTGACACACTCCTTTTCCAATTTCGAACCAGTCTGTTGTTCTATGTTCAGTTCTAACTGTTGTTTCTTGTCCTGCATGCAGGTTTCTCAGGAGGCAGATAAGGTGGTCTGGTATTCCTGCCTCTTTAAGAATTTTCCACAGCTTGTTGTGATCCACACAGTCAAAGGTGCTAGCATAGTTAATGAAGCAGACATAGATGTTTTTCTGGAATTCCCTTACTTTTTCTATGATCCAATGGATGGTGGCAATTTTGTGGAGGTATATTAAATATAGGTTACCTAAAACTATTTCTGCCATTGTAGGGAAAAGAAGTATGCTTTTAAATATTGCTTATACTTGTGGGAGATGAAATAATGGTCCTCCAAAGATGTCCATGGCTGCCTTTATAGCTCATCTGGTAAAGTATCCACCTGCAATTTTGGAGACCCCAGTCTGATTCTTGCATTGGGAAGATCCCCAGGAGAAATGATAAGCTACCCACTCCAGTTATTCTTGGGATTCCCTGTTGTCAGGTAAGGTGATCTGGTATTCCCATCTCTTTAAGAATTTTCCACAGCTGTTGTGATCTACACAGTCAAAGACTAGCATAGTCAATGAAATAGAAGTAATGGTTTTCTGGATTTCTCTTGCTTTCTCTGTGTTCCAACGGATGCTGGCATTTCAATCTCTGATTCTTCTGCCTTTTCTAAATCTAGCTTTTACATCTGGAAGTTCTAGGTTCACATGCTGTTGAAGCCTAACTTGTATGATTTTGGGCTTGATCTTGCTAACATGTGAAATGAGGACAATTGTGCAGATTTTAAATATTCTTTGGCATTGCTGTCTTTGGTATTGGAATGAAAACTGACCTTTTCCTGTCCTGTGGCCACCGCTGAGTTTTCCAATTTTGCCTGCATATTGAGTGTAGCACTTTGGCAGAATCATGTTTTAGGATTTGAAATAGCTCAACTGGAATTCCATGACCTCCACTCTATTGTATAATACATTGTGCTTATTTATTTATCAGCTCATAGGTATTTGGATTACTTTAAATGCTCAATTAATTTGAATGATATTCCCATAAAAATTCATATACAAGTATTTGTGTGTACATGTTTTCGTTTCCCTTGGGTAGTTTTCTAGGAATGGAAATGCAGGAGAATATGCTAAATTTATATTTAACTTTTTTATGATACTGACAAAATATTTGAAAGCAGCGATACCATTTTTATTTCCACCAGCAATGTAGGAGGGTGTGACTTTTCCACATCCTTTCTAATACTTACAACTATTTGACTTTTTTATTATAGCGATCTTAGTGGGTACTGAGTGCTCTATTTGTATTGTGATTTTTTTAAATTTTATGGTTATTAACGATATTGAGATGTATTCATATGAGATAAAGGATTAAGACCGAGTGGTATATAAAGGGAAAGAGTAGAGGAATCACTGGCTATCATAGGTGACATCATCTCTTCTTTTGAGCACCTAATTTAAGGTAACGTACAATTCCTGTGTCCCATTTGTAATCAGACTGGTAGTCTGTAAAAATAGATGAAGTGATTTTTCTCTCAAGAGGTTTAGTCTAGTAGGGGAGGGGTCAAAGTGTAAAACTGAAGCTATGAACCCACCCAGATTGGCTTACCAATGTCAAAAGAGTAAAAAAGCAACACATTCTGATTAGGAGAATAGAGAGGCTTGGGAAATAAAACTAAATTTAAAAAAATAATATAATTTGTAACTTAATCAGAAAGTAGAAGTATCCCAGAGAAAGATCTGGGACCAGGGTACTGTAGAATTTAGAAAGAAATGAGTGTGAAAAGAACCTTGTGGGGCTTGACAAGTTACTTCGTTTAAGTGGAAATTAGAGTGCATGAAAAAGTAAATGTTAAAATTAAGATAAACTTTTAACTGAATTGAGAAGTTCCAAAATTGATTCCTGAGTGAGCTATTAGGTTGGTTGCAGTTTTTGCACTGTTGAAATTTGCATTTTATATTGGGATGCATTCTTAAATAAATGTGATTATGTTATACATCATTTAAATGCACATTTCTCACTTTATGCTTTTTTTTTTGCTAATGACTTAATTGCTGTTTATTTTATATTTATTTTAGACTAGAGAAATGATGTTAGACAAAATGCAAATTCAAGTGATTTTCTTATTTGAGTTCAAAATGGGTTGTAAAGCAGCAGAGACAACTCATGACATCAACAACACATTTGGCCCAAGAACTGCTAATGGACAGATAGTACGCTGGTGGTTCAAGAAATTTTGCAAAGGAGACAAGGACCTTGAAGATGAGCATAGTGGCCAGCCATTGGAAGTTGACAACAACCAACTGAGAGCAACTATCTAAGCTGATCCTCTTACAAATACACAAGAAGTTGCCGAAGATCTCGACATTGACCATTTTATGGTCGTTCAGCATTTGAAGCAAATTGGACAGCTGAAAAAGTTCAGTAAGTGGGTGCCTCATGACTGACTGCTAATAAAAAAAAATTATCATTTTGAAGTATCATCTTTTATTCTATACAACAACAACAAACCATTTCTCAATTGGATTGTGAAATGACACAAAAAATGGATTTTATACAAGAACTATTGATGACCAGCTCAGTGGTTGGACTGAAAAGAGGCTCCAAAGCACTTCCCAAAGCCAAACTTGCAGCACAAAAAATGGCATGGTCACTGTTTGGTGGTCTGCTGCTGGTCTGATCCACTATAGCTTTCTGAATCCAATTGAAACCATTTAATCTGAGAAGTATGCACAGCAAATTGATGAGATGCAGCAAAACCACAATGCCTGAAACTGGCACTGGTCAACAGAATGGGTCTAATTTTCCGTGACAATGCCTGATCTCAAGTCACACAACCAAAGCTTCAAAACTTGAAGTTTTGGGCTATGAAGTTTTGGCCCATCCATCATATTCACCTGACCTCTTGCCAACTGACTATCACTTCTTCAAGTATCTCGACAACTTTTTGCAAGGAAAACTCTTCCATAAGTAGCAGCAGGCAGAAAATGCTTTTCAATAATTTGCTGAATTCTAAAGCACAGATTTTTATGCTACAAAAATAAACATCTCTCACTGGAAAAATTTGTTAATTGTAATGGCACCTATTTGATTAATAAAGATGTGTTTGGGCCTAGCTATAGTGATTTAAAATCCAGTCTGAAACTGAAACCATGGGGGCACCAACCTAACACTTCTCCCCACCCTACATTATCATGTCTAACAAACCTTCAGTCATCCCTACTCCTTGCTATACTCCGTCTGTAGTGGCCCTGTTCTTCCTCTTTCTTTTCTTTAAAGACTCCCACATATTTGTTCTTTATGGCTTTTGATCTTGTTATTCCTTTTGATTGTAAAATTTCATTCCCTAATGTCCACATGGCTTACCCTATTAGTCAGTCAGGTCTCACTTTATTACTGTGGTCATCCTTGGCTACTTGGATTGAATAGCTAAACACTCCATCTACTACCATCATGTTTTGTTTTAATCCTGGCATTCATCACTACCTGGAATTGTCTGGTACATTTATCTATTTGACAGCCTATATCATCTCACTTCCAATCCCTGAAAATGTTTTAGCTTCTTAAATATGTAAGCCATTAGCCCCATCGATTGTTTCACTTCCAATGTCTGGAAGAGTGCCTTAGACATACTGGATGCTCAGAGCATTTTACTGAATGAATTACAAAAGCCTTTGAATGCCATGGAATATGGGATACATGATGCAGGTTCAAATTTATCTTAATCTATGGATTTCCCTGAGAAAGTTACTTAAAAATCTTTGAGTCTCAGTTTCTTGACATGTTTAATGTGGATTCTAATATCTACTTTATAGAGTTGCTATGAGGTTCAGCAATTATGCAGGAAAGTGTCTAACATAGTAAATGATACATAGTAAACTCTTGAGGGTTATATGGCATTATTATTATTACTATCATTATTATTTCCTTTAGGTATTATAGTTTATTCAAAGGAGAAATTTATGGTATAACTAAATTTTCAAAAATCAGAGAGTCAGTAGGTAAGAGGATGAATTAAAGAGGGGAAGGTGTCATTCAGTAAGGAAATGGTTCTGTAGGTACACGTTAACAATGTAACTGTTGTAATTCTGTAAATACTTCTGATCTATTAGTTTCTCATGGAAATTTCTAAGACTCAGAGAGGCATTCAGTTTGACAATATTTGCAAACTGCTAATGGCCATTGTTATAAACAGGAAACAGTACTCACATCCCCCCAAATCTTAAAATGATGTTTGCCATAATACAGGATTTGCTTAAATGACACACAGTGGAATAGATTGTCAAGCACAGAGAAGAAAATTAATATGGTATAATAAATAGTTACTTAAATTGATGTTTTATTAAAATTTTTAACAGAAATATGTGAATGCCATTCCAAAGAAAATTATGGAAAACCAATGTTTCTGTTCATTAAAGAAACTGCAATAATATCAGTAGTATGTTATTTGTATTTACTGAATGAAGACGCTTGTAGAACATTATAAAAACTAATAGTATGAACATGACATATCAAGAAGTCTTATTTTCCTCATTTTCTTTGATTCTGTGGCTTAATTGATTTGGAAGTGCCTACTTCTTGCAGAAAAGACTGGGTACACAAATTTCTGTCTTCCAAATAGAAAACAAGAAAACTTCAATTTAAATAAAGCCAATATGTAAAAAAAAAATATTAATTTATCAGATTTTTATATCTGAGGGACTTCCAAAGAAATAGCTTTGCAAAATGACTCACCATAGTTCTGTTCATTTAGAATTTGATCCTCTATCACAGTGTTCAGATCAAGGTCAGTGTTACTCTTTATTTAATTGGTTGGAATCCAATTTAATAATTGTATTCAATTTGGGGAGTCAGAGTTAAATAAGCTTATCTATTAATGAAGAGGGTCATTAATAACTTGGACAGTATCCTGAATGGCAAGAAGCACAGTGATAGTAGTCTTGAAAACAGGTCATAAGAACTAAACTAAGGAACTATGGATATTTAACATAAGGTAAGAAAAACACTGACATAGTAGAGATAATCAATGAGATTAAGGAAGTTGATGTTGTCATGCAGTCTTTTAGAGAGTATCAGTCTTCACATGTTTGAATATGAAATGAATTGTCCTATGAAAGAAATTATGTGAAGTACACACAGTTGTAGAGGACAGGATTAGGATGGTAGGTAGAAATCATTATACGTATGCATATATAGGTCAAATATGCATGCTGCTGCTGCTGCTGCTGCTGCTGCTGCTGCTGCTAAGTCGTGTCAGTTGTGTCCGACTCTGTGCGACTCCATAGACGGCAGCCCACCAGGCTCCGCCGTCCCTGGGATTCTCCAGGCAAGAACACTGGAGTGGGTTGCCATTTCTTTCTCCACAACATATGCATAGACATTGACAAAACTAGGCCCAGATTTGACAGGGCACTCACATGAGGTCTTGTACTAGAAGCAAGTGGCTGTCATTCCAAGTCTGTGATGGCCAGACGGCGATGTTGTGAGAATGTGGTGGAAGAAGTTATCTACCAATACTGCTATCATCCCTTTTAATACTAAGATTTGTCAATTCATAAAAGCCATGCTGTGTAACTCTACACATAGTAACCTGATTCTCTGATTCTTACTGTGGATGGAGGCTAAGGGGACATAAATGGCAGTTTTCAGTACAAGAGCCAAAAAGATCTGGAGCCTTATTAGAGTAATCAGTCTGCCCAAGCTAACTTTTATGAAGGATGCGTGAGACACAATCCATTTTTTACTTAATTGCTTGCACTTTCTAATCATGTCCTGCAAGATCTGAAAAGCAAAAATAAGTAAATAAATAATAACATAAAGTAAGCCATATCAAGCCTTTCTGGAACATGAAAGCACACAAGTGAGCAGAGGAGTGGTTGCTTAGATGGCTGGATGGTGGAATTAGAACAATCAGTTGAGGAGGAAACAAACCAGGCTGGCACACCAAGCATTTCAAATAGTGTTCCAAAAAATGAAGGAAATATAATAGGGATTTACCTTAGAAACAGATCTTTTAGGTTAGGCGCTTCTTTAGCAATAACCTACAAATTTTTTTAAAAAATGAACTATAGTTAATGTACAATATTGTGTTAGTTTCAGGTGTACAGCAAGGTGATTAAGATATATGTGCATATATATATGTATATATATATGTAACAATGTCATATGTGTAACATTGAAACTCTCAGAAATCAACTATGTACTAATTGTCAGATAAGAAACATGAAGATGCTCAGAAATTAAGTGACTTAAACCAAGTGACAAGTGACTTCAGTTCTCTTTGAATCAAAAGACAGGCATATTTACATGAACTATGATTTCCAAAAATGCATTAATGGTTTACTTCTAAATAATTCAAATATATAGTTCAGTTCAGTCGCTCAGTCGTGTCTGACTCTTTGCCACCCCATGAATTGCAGCACGCTAGGCCTCCCTGTCCATCACCAACTCCCGGAGTTCATTCAGACTCACGTCCATCGAGTCCGTGATGCCATCCAGCCATCTCATCCACTGTCGTCCCCTCCTCCTCCTGCCCCCAATCCCTTCCAGCATCACAGTCTTTTCCAATGAGTCAACTCTTCACATGAGGTGGCCAAAGTACTGGAGTTTCAGCTTTAGCATCATTGCTTCCAAAGAACACCCAGGACCGATCTCCTTTAGAATGGACTGGTTGGATCTCCTTGCAGGCCAAGGGACTCTCAAGAGTCTTCAAATGAATAGAAAAGCTGCAAGTACACTACACAAAATTATCATATCCCAGAAACCAGTTTCTCTAACTGTTAAAGATTGTTGCATTTGCTCTATGATGTTTGTTCTCCTCTCTGTCCCTCTGCATAACCCCATTATCATTAGTCTTCTTATGAGCCATTTGAGAATGAGCTACCAAAAACCTAATGGCTTGCTGCATATTTTACCTAGAATAAACCCTAATACCCTTACTATGGCAATACGATTCTGTAAGAACTGGCCGCAGACTTTCCCTCTAATCACTTGTCATTTTTCAATGCGCTCCAGCTCACTGGCATCCCTGCTGCTCCTCCCACCTCAGAGACTGCTACGCTTGCAGCTGCACCAGTCTGGAACGTTCCTCCCCCAAACACCCATGGCTCTCACTCTGGCACTTCATTTTGGTTTCTTTCCTGATCACATTTGCCACTCAGGGTTCTCCAGGGCAACAGAACCAAGCTCTCCTCTTGTCTGTGTGTGTGTGAGTGTGTGTGTGTGTGTGTGTGTGTGTACATGTGTCCATGTATATAAAAAACATCTCTCTAGATGGAGAGAGGAAGAAAAAGGAGGAGGAAGAAGAGGAGGAAGGAGGGAGAGGATGGGGAGAGGAGAAAAAGGAGGAGGGTGAGGGTATCCCAGTCTGAGGGTCTGAGAATCTATGGGCAACTCACTATCTGTTATACTGCCTGAAAATATGTGCTCTGTAAAAGCAAGGCTTCATTTTTTTTGGATACCACAGGTATTTCCAGTGCCTGAAACAGTGCTTGAAACATATCTCGGACTAATTAAATATCTATTCACTCTTTAAAAAATAAATGAGTATTAATGATTACAGTGATGGAATTCCAGTTGAGCTATTTCAAATCCTGAAGCTGATGCTGTGAAAGGGCTGCACTCAATATGCCAGCAAATTTGGAAAACTCAGCGGTGGCCACAGGACTGGAAAAGGTCAGTTTTCACTCAAATCCCAAAGAAAGGCAATGCCAAAGAATGCTCAAACTATCACACAATTGCACTCATCTCACATGCTAGTAAAGTAATGCTCAAAATTCTCCAAGCCAGGCTTCAGCAATACGTGAACCGTGAACTTCCAGATGTTCAAGCTGGTTTTAGAAAAGCAAGAGGAACCAGAGACCAAATTGCCAACATCCACTGGATCATGGAAAAAGCAAGAGAGTTCCAGAAAAACATCTATTTCTGCTTTATTGACTATGTCAAAGCCTTTGACTGTGTGGATCGCAATAAACTAATGGAAAATTCTGAAAGAGATGGGAATACCAGACCACCTGACCTGCCTCTTGAGAAATCTGTGTGCAGGTCAGGAGGCAACAGTTAGAACTGGACATGGAAGAAAAGACTGGTTCCAAATAGGAAAAGGAGTACATCAAGGCTGTATATTGTCACCCTGCTTATTTAACTTATATGCAGAGTACTTCATGAGAAATGCTGGGCTGGAAGAAGCACAAGCTGGAATCAAGATTGCCGGGAGAAATATCAATAACCTCAGATATGCAGATGACACCACCCTTATGGCAGAAAGTGAAGAGGAACTCAAAAGCCTGTTGATGAACGTGAAAGAGGAGAGTGAAAAAGTTGGCTTAAAGCTCAACATTCAAAAAACTAAAATCCTGGCATCTGGTCCCATCACTTCATGGGAAATAGATGGGGAAACAGTGGAAACAGTGTCAGACTTTATTTTTTTGGGCTCCAAAATCACTGCAGATGGTGACTGCAGCCATGAAGTCATGAAATTAAAAGACGCTTACTCCTTGGAAGAAAAGTTATGACCAACCTAGATAGCATATTCAAAAGCAGAGACATTACTTTACCAACAAAGGTATGTCTAGTCAAGGCTGTGGTTTTTCCTGTGGTCATGTATGGATGTGAGAGTTGGACTGTGAAGAAGGCTGAGCACCAAAGAATTGATGCTTTTGCACTGTGGTGTTAGAGAAGACTCTTGAGAGTCCCTTGGACTGCAAGGAGATCCAACCAGTCCATTCTGAAGGAGATCAACCCTGGGATTTCTTTGGAAGGAGTGATGCTGAAGCTGAAACTCCAGTACTTTGGCCACCTCATGCAAAGAGTTGACTCATTGGAAAAGACTCTGATGGTGGGAGGGATTGGGGGCAGGAGGAGAAGGGGATGACAGAGGATAAGATGGCTGGATGGCATCACGGACTCAATGGACGTGAGTCTGAGCGAACTCCGGGAGTTGGTGATGGACAGGGAGGCCTGGCGTGCTGCGATTCATGGGGTCGCAAAGAGTCGGACACGACTGAGCGACTGAACTGAACTGAATGATTACAGTTATTGACGGCATTATAGTTAGTACTAAATTGTGAAAACTTGTAGGTTATCTAAATCTTCTATCCTTTTTTACCCCAGGGCCTCTAATACTAGTAGTGAATTTGTATTGAAGGAGTGATAAAATGAATAAACAAATGAGTTAAAAAAAAAAAAAAAAAAAAGCTAAGAGCCATTCATGTAGTTCTGGATTTTGTATTTCCGTTCCAGTGCCCCTTCTAGTAGCCCACACAACTATGTCTTACCTATCTAGCTACATGACTTCCCTGTTTTCAAGGCTGGCAAAATTTGTTTTGCAAAATGCATTTGTTACTAAAAATAATTGCTGGTCAAACTTCTTTTCTTTTCTTTTTTCCTAAAAGGTCATTAAATCTCTTTTTACACAGGTGAAATTCTCAGTCTGAAAACATTTGAAAAATAGCTGTAATAGCTTGCAAGACTTATAAATAGCTAAATGGTGCTTTAATTTAAATAAAAGTGCCTTTTAAATAAGCAATAAAAATGACTTTTAAGGCAAGTTTATTTTCAGTGTTGACAATGGGGAATGAAAACCAAATACCTTTAGTGCAGTTTTCACTCATGTATAAGCTTATTTCCATGAGTGTTTGAAACATACAACTGAGAGAGAATAGACATGTAGCCTGGCCATCAGCGTTGGAGTCTTGGTCTGATGCCCTCTTCATTCTTGGGCAAATTTTCTGATGGCTTTGTATGTGGTACAACAAATGACAGCACCCCCTGTTTCCACTTAACCCATGTTCAGATACAAATTCTGTTGCTTACTGTGGGATTAAGGGCAAATTTTTCTCTGGGCCTCTGTTTCCCCATTTTGAACAAAAAGGACATATTAACAAAGCTGAGCACTGAAGAATTAATGCTTTTGGATTGTGGTGTTGGAGAAGACTCTTGAGACTCCCTTGGACTGCAGGGAAATCCAACCAGTCCATCCTAAAGGAGATCAGTCCTGAATATTCATTGGAAGGACTGATGTTGAACCTGAAACTCCAGTACTTTGGCCACATGAAGGGAAGTGCTGACTCACTAAAAAAGATCCTGATGCTGAGAAAGACTGAAGGTGGGAGGAGAAGGGGATGACAGAGGATGAGATGGCTGGATGGCATCACAGACTCGATGGACGTGAGTCTGAGTGAACTCCGGGAGATGGTGATGGACCGGGAGGCCTGGCGTGCTGCGATTCATGGGGTCGCAAAGAGTTGGACACGAGTGAGTGACTGAACTGAACTGGACTGTAGCCTACCAGGCTCCTCCCTCCATGGGATTCTCTAGGCAAGAGTACTGGAGTGGGTTGCCAAACTAGAAATCTAAGCAGTGTTGACTCAGATTGCTAGTCAAGGAGCCCTTCCCATTTTATCTTTGAAATGTTTCTGCAATCTACCACATCCGTTCCTAAACCCATACTGCTTCCTAATCAGTTCAGCATTTCAGGACTTCTTATTAACGAGATTGCTTGGCCTTTCTGCTTCTAATCTTAGCTTCTCCAATCCAATTGAAATCAAAACTGTCAATACTTTTCAAATTTGTATTGTGTTACTCTCTATAGCAATGGATTCTTGTTGAATAAAGATTAAATTAAAAAAAAAAACAAACAGTGCAATAGAAATAAAAGCAAAAGAAAGAAATAGTAACTAACCAAACTTACAAGTTTTTGTACAGCAAAGGAAACCATAAACAAAATGAAAAGACAACCTATAAATTGGGAGAAAATATTTTAAAACTATGCAGCCAACAAGGACTTAATTGCTAAAATATATAAACAACTTATAAAACTCAATAGTAATCAGGAAAATAAAAATGAAAGTGGACAGAAGACCTAAATAAACATTTCTCCAAAGAAGGCATACAGCTGGCCAACAGGCACTTGGAAAGATGCTCAACATCACTAATTATTACAGAAATGCAGATCAAGACTACAGTGAGGTACAACCTCAAACACCAGTCATTAAAAAGTCGACAAATAAAAACTACTAGAGAGGGTGTGGAGAAAAGGGATCCCTTCTGCCCTGTTAGGGAGAATGCAAATTGATGTACCCACTATGAAACATAGTATAGCGGTTCCTTAAAAGCCTGAAAATAGAGTTGCCATATGAACCAGCAATCCCACTCCTGGGCAAATACCTGGAAATAAGTTAATTCAAAAAAATGCATACACTGTTGTGTCCATAGCTGTGCTATTTCTTACAACCAAGGCTTGGGAGCAACCTAAATGACCAGCAACAGATGAATGGACAAAGATATGGTACATATACACAGTGGAATACTACTAAGCCATACAAAGCATGAAATAATGCCAATCGCAGCAACACGGATGGACCTGTAGATTATCATACTAAACGATGTAAGAAGAAAGAGAAAGACAAACACCACTTAGTACTCATACGTGGAACCTAAAATCTAACACAAATGAACTTATATTGGAAACATGGATAACAGACTTGTGGTTGTCAAGGGGAACAGGGGTAGGGGAAAGATGGACAGGGAATTCAAGTTTAACAGATAAAAACTATTATATAGAGTGGATAAACGACAAGGTCCTACTGTATAGCACAGGAAAATATACTTAATATTCTATAACAAATCATAATTGAAAAGAATATAAAGAAAAATGTGTGTGTGTGTATATATATGTGTATGTATATATATATATATACATATACATACATATATATATATATATGTATATACGTGCATGTTAATCTGCTTAAGTCATGTCTGACTCTTTTTGACCCTCCCTATGGACTGAAGCCTGCCAGGCTTCTCTGTCCATGGGATTTCCCAGGCAAGAATACCAGAGTGGGTTGGTGTGCCCTTCTCCAGAGGATCTTTACAATTCAAGGACTGAATCCATGTCTCTTAGCTCTCCTGCATTAACAGGCAGGTTCTTTACCACTAATGTCACCTGGGAAGCTTAAATATATATATATATATATATATATATATATAATCATTTTGTTGTATAGCAGAAATTAATACATAATTGTAAAAGAAGTATACTTTAGTAAAATAAATTTTATAGAACAAAACTTTAACCTATCATTTAAGCTCTTTTAAGACCGGGTCCTTGGCATACATCAAGGGTGCATATTGTCACTGTGCTTATTTACCTTATATGCAGAGTATATCACACAAAATGCTGGGCTGAATGACTTATAAGCTGGAATCAAGGTTGCCGGGGAAAATATCAACAACCTCAGATAGGCAGATGAAACCACCCAAATGGGTGAACTTGAAGAAGAACTGAAGAGCCTGTTAATGAGGGTGAAAAGGAGGGTAAAAAATCTGGCTTACAACTCAGTATTCAAAAAACTAAGATCATGTCATCTGGTCCCATCACTTCATGGCAAATAGATGAGGAAAAAGTGGAAACAGTGAAATATTTTATTTTCCTGGGCTCCAAAATCATGTGGACAGTGACTGCAGCCATGAAATTATAAGACACTTGCTCCTTGGAAGAAAAGCTATGACAGCATATTAAAAAGCAGAGACATCACTGTGTCAACAAAGGTCAGTATAGTCAAAAATATGATATTTTGCAGTAGTCAAGTACAGATGTGAGAGTTGGACCATAAGGAAGGCTGGGTGCTGAAGAATTGATGCTTTTGAACTATGGTGCTGCAGAAGACTCTTGAGAGTCCATTGGACAGTAAGGAGATCAGACAAGTCAATCCTAAAGGAAATCAACCCTGAATATTCACTGGAAGGACTGATGCTGAAGCTCTGATACTTTGGCCATGTGATGTGAAGGGCCAGCTCATTGGAAAAGACCCTGATGCTGAGAAAGATTGAGGGCAGAAAGAGAAGTCGGGGACAGACAATAAGATGGTTGGATGGCATCACTGACTCAGTGGACATGAGTTTGATAAAGCTCTAGGAGATAGTGAAGGAACAACAGGGAGGCTTGGCATGCTGCAATCCATGGGGTCGTAAAGAGCTGGACACAACCTAGTGACTGAACGACAACAAAGACCTCGTCCTAAGCTACCTATGCAGTCACATTGTCATCACCGTTCTCTGAGTCCCGTGTACTCTAGTCACAACTCTTTTCTCTGACTTAGTGCTTCTATGTACCTGTCACCTTGTACACGTAACTCCTGACCAGCCAGTTCAAATTAACCAGACCCTCTATCATATCACTGTGTTTTATTACCTTTATAACATGTATATCCAACTGATATTTTCTCACTTATTTGTTTATATATTGCCATAATATCAATTCCATAAGAACTATAATGCTGTCTTGTTTAATCATGCTATCCTGGAATCTTCACAATTATCTGGAAAATGTTTCCAAATTGTATTAAATAAGTAAATAAATAAATTCCTCTCCAATTGCCTCTTCTAATTGGCCAACTTGTTTTCATCTTTTAATTCTCGCTGTAATAGACTACAGAGGATATGACAGAGATGACTGGTTCTCACCACTATTCATGTCCTCTTCTTCCTGATCAGAGTTAGACTACATTTCCCAGCATCTATTGCAGTTAGATATGGTCATATGACTATTACCTGGCCAATGTAATGCAATGAACAGAAGTGATGTTGACTGCTTCTAGTACTATTCTGACCCATATAAACGTCCCGTACACAGGGCTTCCCTCATAGCTCAGTCTGTAAAGAATCTGCCTGCAATGCAGAGACCTGAGTTTGATTTCTGGGTTGGGAAGATCCCCTGGAGAAGGAAATGGCAATCCACTCCAGTATTGTTGCCTGGAAAATCCCATGGACAGATAAGCTATGTGGTCGCAGGATTCATACACGACTTAGTGACTAAACCACCACCATCACACAACCATTGCTCTTATTCTTCAGTTCAGGGTAAATGAAAATGAGTCTGGGGAATCTACGTAAGAAGGGAGGCACAAGATGGAAGAAGCCTGTGCCCCTGGAAAGCCAATTAGAGTAGAATCTCTGCCCTCTAAACAGCACCCACACTGAAGTGTGACTGAGCGATAGACTTCTATTTCATTAAGTCATTGGGGTTTGAGGAATAACCATAATAGCAATTTACCATATCCTGACTCAAACAAATCATTTAGTGAGAGCATGTGAGCCCTGGCTCCATGCTCAAATAAACTATGATTATTTTTTAAAGGCAAGTGTCATGGCTGATTTAATCTTCAGCCCCTAGTACAATTGCTGATACATCTGGTATGACGAGAATGGATGAATAATTACAGTGACGCTCAAATTCTTTGCAAATGAGATTTACTCCCAAATGAAACTGAAGCCCCCTGTTTTGTATCAATTTTCCCTTAGCTGAATCAAAATAAAAAGGAGTAATAGAAAAAGAACAGCACGTGAGACCAGACTGACCCGTTCTTCTCAAAGACTGCTTCTGACTATGTGACCTTGGGAAAGTTATTTTTCCTATGCAAGTTTCAATTTCTTCATCTGTAGATGGGGATAATAATTATTATGAGGACTAGAGATAGAAAACATAAATCATATAATTGTGCCTGGCAAATATGCTATATAAATATGGTATGGGTAAGGATTATTTTCATAACTATATGGCAAAAATATATATTTCTCCATGGAAATTGTGGAACAAAGCCGAGCAGTCTTACTTGGGAGAGTAGTTGAGAAGGTCATTAGTACTGATAACATTTCTTGCAAAGGAAGGAAGCTATGCCATTCCTCTGCAGTTTTGGTTAAGGTCTAATGCTTACGGGGAGATAGGCAGCATGTACTTTGCAAGGAGAAAGCTGACAGTAACTCAAAGCAGTGCAGGCACCCCAGGGCTTTGCTGAAAGCTCAGGCCATTTGTAAGAAGCAGTGACTGACCCAGCCACTGAGAACATGACAGGCAGAAATCCAGAGATTTGAGGATTACAAGGACTAAGCGATAGCAACAGGAATTCCCCAGTCCTTCTTCACTATTCCGCAGCACTGCATTTATTATTTGTAAGTGGATATTTTTCATAAAAATCACAGCAAATCCAGACATTGGTGGTCAGATTTCAAGCCAGAGTTTTCTCCAGATAGATTTATTTAGAACAAGCCTTTGAATCATTTAAAAGCAAACCAGGCACATCTTCATGAATTTTCTCCCAGGAAATCTCCTCCTTTCTAAGGGGAAGATCAGATGATACACAACAGCCAATACTAACTTACTGAAGATGCTATCAAATCTTCTGTCTTTCCTCATAATGTTTTAAGAAAATACAGGTGCATCATGCTACTGAGTCCTTGAAGGAAGCAGAAAAAAATATAACACATAATTTTAGTCTAAGGTAGAAAATTTGAAGTTGACATGAACTTGGCTTCAATGTACTATTAGAATCCACATTGTTGACCTTGGGAAAGTATGAAGATGGTTCCTATGCTGGAGTGTGAGCTTTGAATTTTAGAGAAATCATGCACCAAATTACAAAGGTAACAACAATATCACCAGCTCCATCTTTGCCAGCCTACAGTGATTAACATCAACTTAAAAAGCACTTGCACTGACATTCCTTAATCTCCCAAGGGGAACACTGTTAGGCACCATGAGAATTCCACAGAATCAGAGCTAGGCTCATTAAAGAATGGAGGTTGAGGACTCTAAAGAAACAGGGGAAGGTCATGAGAAGGGACAACCTACCCAGTTTGATTTCTGTCTAGGAGATACCACCACTGTTGGAGAGTAGAGCACTAAGGTTGTGGAATCCAGAAGGAAAGGAGAAAAAATTACTTTACGTTCTGGCCAATGCCTAGTTATTTGTGAATCAGACAGAGATGCAAGCATAGAGAATCAATGTGTGGACACCGCACGGGGTGAAGGGGGTGAATGAATTGGGAGACTGGGATTGACGTATACACACACCAGCGTGTGTGGAATACGTACTAGTGAGAGCCTGCAGTATAACCCAGGGGGCTCAGCTTGGTGCCCCGCGGTGACCTGGAAGGGTGGCATGGAGCAGGGTGGGAGGGAGGTCTGAGAGAGAGAGGGTGTATGTACACACATGGATGATTCCCTTCGCTGTACAGCAGAAACTAACACACCATCATAAAGCAATTATACTCCAATTAAAAAAAAGAATAAAAATGAGAGGGCTTGAATTTGGGAAGATTATACATGATTTGGCACTACATTAAAGTTTCAGAGAACTGAAGTATTGGGGAAATAGAATTTAGTGTACTGTTAACCTCATTTTAATGAAGAGAAAAGAGAGAATCAGGGAAATGAATAACTTAAGAATTCAAAAAGAGAAAGTGATGAAGTAGCGATAAGACCCAGGAGGAGACCTGTACGACCTTGTTCCATTTGAGAACCTCCTTCATCTTGAGACATGGGGAAAGTATAAATGTGGTAAATCCTCATCTATCACAACACAAGTCAACAACATTTAAAACTTGTATCTCAAGAATTAGCAGTGTAATTTTTTCATTTGGCCATGTAAAATTGATGATCACAGCATATAATAAGATGAACTAATAGAGTTAAAGTGGTTCCCTCTAGGCAGCAATATTGAGTATGGGGAGAAACATCTTTAAATATTACACATCAAAAATAAATAAATAAAATTTAAATCACAATGCATCAAGGTGAGCCCTAGAGAGGGTGTCTTTTACTTAGCTTCAAGACGACTTTATCAAAACTTCCTATTTTTTAAAAAAAATCTGTATATCAAATATTATATTTATCTATATAATAGGTATAACTTTTTTACTCTCCTTATCAAATAGAGTTTTATTGAAATAATTTATACATGGGGCATAAAAAGCTTCGGTTGATATTAGAAGACTCAAGATATAATCATAGTTCTACCAATATACTTATTGCGGTTGTTAGAGCATGTGATACAAAAAGTAGAACATTGGCCAGAGGGACACAGGATGGTGGAAAGACTCCCCAGAAATGGGGGCAGTGGCAGATGCCAGTGCTTCATTCCCAACCTAACATGCTCCACAGGCTAGTGAGCTTGAATATGGGGCAAAGGACAGTGGCACCCTCCCTTCACATTGCTAAAGTCAAACAGCTCCTGAGTTATAACATGCCCTGGCCCTTGGCTAGGGCTGGCAAGTGCACGTGGTCCTTACACCACAGCAAATAGCATCAATAATGTTGTAATAACTTTGTAGGGTAACAGATGATAACTAGTTAACTAGGGTAACAGATGATAACTAGAATTACTGTGGTGACAGCTTCAAAATGTATATCCATTTTGAATTCCAAGATGTATATGTAAAAATGATGTTGCATGTAGATTGCACTTTAAATTTAAAAGATACACATCTGTTGTAAGAGCCAGAATTAAATGGTGTCTTGTCCATTGACTTCAAAACACACTAGAATGATGAATAATATATTGTTGTGTCTCAGCTACCCATGGCATTGGTGACCTACAATTCTTCTAACTGCTCTGAAGAGCAAAAGATACACATATTTCATTGAATTTTTACCATAAGACTGGTGATGAAGGCTATGCCCCAAGCATACTGGTTAACACAGAGAAAATCACATCAGTACATTGCCTTTTGGATTCATTTCCCAAGATTAAAATACCGGCGGTATGACCGTGCACAGAGGTTTTGGATGGGAAAAGGGTATCAATTTTTCGCAGAACCTCTATGTACCCTTAGAGTAATAGCCTGCCCTTCAGAGACATGCAGAATTTTATATTCACTTCAGTTAAAAGCTACACCTTGCACATTTCTAAGTAAAAAACTTCATTCTACCTACAGTCCTAAGGGAAGCCACAGAATTACTAAAACCAGTCTTTCAGAGTAACTGCTAAAAGCAACCCTTTATTAAGACAGAGGCCTGACGTTTTAAAATTTCCAACATTGTCTTTGCCATAAACTGGCATTTTAGGTGATCAGTCAGAGTGATCTGCACTCTGAACAAATGTACTAAATTTGCGGCTGGGTTCATGTTTTCCTCTCCACTTCTGCTTCTGGTTTGCATGCTTCCAAAACTATCTTCAGCTTACTTGGCAGAGTCATCCATCTTAAGTAAATATCTGACCCAGCTCCCCATTGCTTCGGTCCTGTAGATGGAGTCATGCAGCTCACAGAACGAGCTACAATTTCTTAGCAAGTTATACAAAATCTGCTATGACCTGGCTCTTATCCAACTGTCCAGACTAGCATTTTGTAACCACTTTTAATGCACCAGGCACTGCACTAAGTCTAATGTGAGTTATGTCTCCAAAACTCAACACAATCTCCTGTGAGTACCAATATAATCCACCTTTTATAGATGAAAAACTGATGTTCGGAGAAGGTAGTTTAACCATCATTAAAATGAGAAGCTAGGGCTTCAAGATGTCTTTCTCTCTGCTGTAGCCACCCCTGCTTCACTCACTTACTATGGTTTTGTCACTCTAATCTGTAGTAGCATTTTGTCTTCATTTCGGAGTTTCCTCATTTATATTGGGAGCACAGATGCGGTGTCTTGTAAATAGAGCTTTCGTAGTTGAGTGTTCTCATTCCTCTACAAAGAAACTAAGTCATTTCTATCTTTGCAGACAGTTTTTAAAAAGAGAGAAAACAAAACATTTGAAATAAGAATACAAGACAAAATTATAACAGTGTAGGAGTAAGATTTAAATGAAGTCTGAAGAAAGATAAAGAAAGCAGTGGAAAATCTTTGAACAACACTCCCTAATTCTGTAGGCTTGAGAGAACTGAGGTCAGAGAGAAAGAGAGAGAGAATGAGATGTCTTTAATTTTTTTTAGCAAATACTAAGAAGTAAGGGTGGTAAATATAGATCAATCAATTACTCAGACTTTAAATAAACTTACTATAGTCTTGATTTGTTATGGGGTTACTATCCACTTAAACAAATAGAAAAAGTATTTAAAGGACTTTATATGTTCACATATCACAGTGATCTCCCTCCATTCTATATTTTTCCAGATGCTAATCCTCCAACTTTGGAGGCTTTTCGGGACTGTTTTGCCTGGGAGTTGGGGTAGGCTCTGCTATATGTGTTGCTTCCTCAAGACATGCTTTTTCGTGTGTTTTTTGTAATGCTAGCTTTGTTTACGTTGCTGCCTATCTTTGAGCATATATTTCTTTCTGTTCTTCTCCTCTCCAATGCCTATTGGTCCTTGGAGGTTAACTGGAGGTTGACTTAGGTATGATTACACCTTCTCTCCTATGGCCACATGCATTCAGGAACAGGTTTCCCCTCTCAGAGCATCTTTGACACCCTGCAGGTGTGTCTATGATGGCATTTCCGCGGAGGATATGAATTATCAGTCTTCCAGTGGAAGAAGCATGCCTTTTCTGTGTGGGTGTGTGTGATAGTATAATAAATGAGAATGGTGATAACAGAAACCAGTCCTGGATCTAGCTTTTGCAATCTGAGAGGACTCGTGGAAGTTATCCCATTGCCCTTTCCCTCAGCGTCCTTATCTGTGAAAGGTAATCATCAAAGCAACTACTTAATTCACTGATTTTGCCAATTCATGTGAAGTGATTAGCAAGATAGCTGGCACATAAAAGGAGCTCAGTCACTTAATCGAGTTGAGCAATTTGACTACTTATGTTATGAGATCTTGATTAAACAACATGACTTCATTCCTTTTGATCTTATTTTCTCTTCTGATCAAGAAAAGAAAAAATAAATATTGAAGGTCCATGATTTCTTAAAGAGTGGAGAATACTTGTGTTCAAGAAATAAATGAACTGCCCCATATTTGATCTGGACCTCTCTTGCGGTGGTTTGGTGGTAGTGGTTTCGTTGCTCAGTTGTGTCTGACTCTTTGTGATCCATGGACTGTAGTCTGCCAGGCTTCCCTGTTTGTAGGATTTTCCAGGCAAGAATACTGGAGTGGGTAGTCATTTCCTTCTCTAGGACCTCTCACAGGCCTCATCAATTTTCACCTTGTGACAAAGCTTTCCATCTACTGTTGTTTTAGTTGCTAAGTTGTGTCTGGCTCTTTGCTCTCCTTTGGACTCCAGCCTGCCAGGCTCCTCTGTCCATGAGATTTCCCAGGCAAGAATACTGGAGCAGGCTGCCATTTCCTTCTCCAGGGGATCTGCCCAACCCAGGGGTTGAACCCATATCTCTTGCATTGGCAGGTGGATTCTTTACCGCTGAGTTACCAGGGAGGTCCCCATAGTTCTCTGGTACTCCTGTTTTATATCTTCCTTGAGCAAGTTGGGCCCATATCTTCATTTGCATCTGACACTTTTAGATACACTATGTTGCCTTGATGCATAGTAGAAACTCAAGTATTTGATAAATGAAAATATATAAATAAATTTGCAAGGAATTAAGAGAGCCACTAAGTCTGATACTACAAAGGGTTAACTTGAATTCTTCTTCTTCAAATTGCATTCTGTGACCATGAATCACAGTTAATATCCTCAGAAGTAAGAAACATTACAATTATAAAATATAACTTCATAAATTTCTATTACAATTGCAGATACTATAAAAATCAAAATATATTCCCACCCTCTAAAATCTTAATTTAACAGAACAGTTAAACACCCGGTGCGTATTTATAGACTTCACTGCCGTATGGTAGAGATTTGGTGGTAAATATTCAGGATTAGACATTTGCTCTCAAGGAACTTACAAATGTTTGATGTCATCCTTCTCCTTTAACTACATTTTAAATATATTTTTATGATCCATCAAAAGAGCTTCACTCTAATAGCAAATGATATATTCTGCTTGTCTGTGTACAATATATTCTGTGCAATATATCCCACAGAGAAGAGCTAACATTTTTTTGCAGTTCACTAAAAATCAGAAACCTTATATTTAATTAGATATTATATAAAAAGAGGTACTGATGTGCTTGGGAAAAAAATTAAACCCACTAAAACTTTTAAATAGATCTAATGTTCTCTTACTCCATTTAGCAAATCAGAAAACTCACTGCTTAAAATAGAAGTTTTTCCTCCTTTTCATAATAATTGCCATTAATTTTATGTAAGTTAGCTTCCAAACCTGTGAAGTTGCTAAAGACCACCTTTACTCAGCCAGAAGAACTCTGTTAAGCCCATATTTCGAGGATGTCTCTTTCTCTCTTATCCTCTCTCTCTCTCTGGACTGTGCTTTCTTTTATTCACATTCTTGCTTTCTTTATTTGCTCTGCCACATATGGTTTTGAAAAAGAAGGGCCAAAGTGCAATATATTTTTTACATCCAATCCTTTATTTTCCACAATGCTTTGCAAATGTCATTCCATCTGCCTACTGACCATCTTTCCTATACCCAGGGTGGTCACCTGGAAAAGTCTACTCCCTTCTAGGACACAGTTCTAAAGGGTCATTCTGGAGAATATCTTGGCATCTCCACACCAAGGTCAATTTAGTTACTCTTACCTCAACTAACATCATGATGACATTTCAAATATTGAATCAAGCTTCTCATACATTATCTTTGAAATAGTTCTGTGAAATATGCACTATTACAATCAGAGGTCAAGAGCTAAACAAATGGTGACTGAGAAAGATGAGTTTCTTTGCTTAAATTTACTATGTAGAAGAGCTGGGATTCAAGTCTAGATAGGTCTTTATGATGCCAAACCATGGGTTCATAACCACTAATATATATAAAATGTTATTAAAATTAAAACAATTTTCTAAAATTATCTACTCTATGTGCATTATACAACTGCATTCTAAAGTCTTTGAAGAAAAGGACCTATCATTACAGTCTTAGTCTTGGAACCTAATAGAGGTTTAATAAGTATTTATGGTTTTGAACTGTGGTGTTGGAGAAGACTCTTGAGAGTCCCTTGGACTGCAAGGAGGTCTAACCAGTCAATCCTAAAGGAAATCAGTCCTGAATATTCATTGGAAGTACTGATGCTGAAACTGAAGCTCCAATACTTTACCCACCTGATGCAAATAGCTGACTCATTGGAAAATATCCTGATGCTGGGAAAGATTGAAGGCAGGAATAAAAGGGGATGACAGAGGATGAGATGGTTGGATGGCATCACTGACTCAATGGACAAGAATTTGAGCAAGTTCCAGGAGTTGGTGACGGACAGGGAGGCCTGGCATACTGCTGTCCATAGGATCGCAAAGAGGTGAACATGACTGAGCAACTGAACTGAACTGAACTGACTGAAGTATTTATGGGATAGACTGATGAGTTGGTAGATATAGAGAGATGGATGAAAAGAAGAATAAGCAGATTGGGAGGTAGGCAAATGACTGAATGAATGGCTGAAATAAATGAAAAGATCGAATCCTACAGACAGGCTTTCAGTCTAACACTGAGGTAAGATTTACTTCTTGGCTTTGCTTCCTCATCTCCTGCCCTATCTTATTCTGCTTATATAATCATTCATCAGTGCAAATACACCCCAACCTTTTCACTTCCTGTTGTTACTATATACATCCTGCCACAATTTTCGTTTCTGGGAGTTCTTATAGAATATATTGTAGTGCTCTAATTTCTCGTACCTTCTTCCAGATAATACATGTAATATTTTTTTAATTTTTATTTTTACCTTATTTTACTTTACAATACTGTATTGGTTTATTTTCTGAGGTAATATTTTACAGAAAGGCTTATTCACTACTGAGTACTTGACAACAGTGCTTGTTATATGAATAAATTAATCAATCAAAATGAATGCATTAAGGAATCAATCAATGAATCAATCACCTAATCAATGCTTAGCTATAGAAATGGGTTTAACTTACTAGCTCATGTTAATTTCACACTGTGACCCAGAGAGCTGAAAACAGTTACTATCCAAATACAGCTCTGTGACAGGTACTCTGTAACTCTGTGATGGTAAGCTCTTATGCACACTGCATCATATAATCTTCATAACAGTAGTGCAATATATGTTTTCATTCCCATCTCAGATGTTTATAAACAAAGGCTCAGAGAGTTTATTTCTATGTGCTAAGTAGCCAAACAGCTATGAATTAGCTGAACTTGGGTTCAATCTTGTCATTTGGTTCTTTACGCCTTCTCTTTTCTTTGTATATGGACTGTAGAATGTCTTTGAAAGTGATATATATATATATATATATATATGTGTGTGTGTGTGTATATATATATATGTATGTATATATATATATATATATATATATTTGCAATGTTTAAAGCAATTACTCCCACTTTCCTAATGACACTTAGGTTTATTAGTCAAATATATTACTACAGAGGCCAAACCTCATCCTGAAAAAAGACAATTAAAACTATGAGGAAATATGAATACTCAATTATGTACAATATTCTTCATCAGATTGGCCTCAGCTGCCTTCAGAGGAGCTGTGGTGAAAGAGAGCCAAGTGCTTCCCCTAAATAACTCAGTGTGATCTATCATCTGCTCCTGGCCTCCCACTGCCTTCTCCATACATAGAAAGATAATCATGTATTTATGTAAGGACTTTTATAGCTCAACATATTTTTCAAAAGGTGATTCATTCTTGAGAAGCTTGTGATTACTGACTTGGCATATTCTTCAAAATAAAACTGCACCTGGAGTACACACATTTTTACCAGGACAACTCTATACACCTGTTTTATCTCAGATTGAGAACTCATGGAATTTTTTTTTTAAGTAGCTACTTTTTCCAACTTTATTGGACTATAATTCACAAAGAAAAATTGCATGTTTTGAGGTGTACAACATGCTATTTTGATATATGCATATATTGTGACATGATTACCCCAGTTAAATTAAATAATATATCCATCACCTTTCATAGGTAACATTTGGGTATTTTTGTTGTAAGACTACTTCAAATCTACTCTCTTAGAATATTTCCAATATGCCATATGATTAACCACAGATGTTGTTGCTTTTCAGTTTGTCGTCATGTCCAGCTCTCTGCAACCCCATGGACGGCAGCATGCCAGGCTTATATGTCTTTCACTATCTCCTGGAGTTTGCTCAAACTCATGCCTACTGAGTCAGTGATGCCATCCAACCGTCTTATCCTCTGTTACCCCCTTCTCCTCCTGCCCTCAGTCTTTCCCAGCATCAGGATCTTTTCCAATGAGTCAGCTCTTCCCATCAGGTGGCAAGTACTGGAGCTTCAGCTTCAGCATCAGTCCTTCCAATAAACATTCAGGACTAATTTCATTTAGGATTGACTACTTCAGTCTCCTTGCTGTCCAAGAGACTCTCAAGTGTCTTCTCCAACACCACAGTTCAAAAGCATCAATTCCTTGGTGCTCAGCCTTCTTTATGGTCCAACTCCCACATCCATACATGATTACTGGAAAAGCCATAGCTTTGACTATACAGACTTTTTTCTGCAAAGTGATGTCTCTGCTTTTTAATACACTGTCTAGGTTTGTCATAGCTTCTCCTCCAAGGGGCAAGCATCTTTTAATATCATGGATGCAGTCACTGTCTACAGTGATTTTGGAGCCCCAAAATAAAGTCTGTCACTGTTTCTACTGTTTCCCCATCTATTTGCCATGAAGTGATGGGACCAGATGCCATGATCTTAGTTTCATGAATATTGAGTTTTGTTTTTGTTTTTTTTTTTGAATGTTGAGTTTTAAGCCAGCTTTTCACTCTCCTCTTTCACCTTCATTAAGAGGCTCTTTATTGTGCTATAAACTAGATCACCAGAACTTTTTCCTTCTGAACAAATGAAACTTTCTACCCTTTGAGCAAATCTTCCTACTTCTCCCAATCCTGAGCTCTGGCAATGATCCTTTTATCTGCCTTTATGAGCTCAACTATTTTAGATTCCATATGTTAAGAGAGATCATACAGTATTTATGTTTCTATGTTGGGCTTATTTCACTTAGCATAATGTTTTTCAGTTTCATCCATGTTGTCATGAATTGCATGATGTTCTTTTATTTAAGACTCAAAAATATTCCCTTATATATGTTTTCATTATGTACATATATCATTTTCTTTATGCATTCATCCATCAACAGATACACAGATTGTTTCCATATCTTGGCTATTGTAAATAATGCTGCAATGAGCATGGCAGAGTATTGGGCTGGCCAAAAAGTTCATTTGGATTTCTCCATAAGATGTTACAGAGAAACCCAAACAACTTTTTTTCCAACAGTATAAATATCTCTTCAAGATACTGATTCCATTTCCTTTTAGATATATATCTAGAAGTGGGATTACTGGATCATATTATAGTTCTAGTTTAAATTTTTTTTGATGAAATGTTTTCTATCAAGGCTATACCAATTTACATTCCCACCAAGGGTATACAAGGGTTTTCTGTTCTCTATATCTTCATAAAAATTTGCTGTTTTTTTTGTCTTTTTGATAATAGCCAGTCTAAAAGATGGATACTATCTCACTGTATAGTTTCAAATTTCATTTCTCTTCTATTAGTGATGCTGAATACCTTTCATATACCTGTTGACCATTTGTATGTCTTCTTTAGAGAAATATCTACTAAGTTCTTAACCTTTTTCTTAATTGGGTATTTGATTTATTGTACTATTGAGTTATTTGAGTTCCATATATATTTTGAATATGTGTGTGCTCAGTCACATCTGACTCTTTGCAACTCCATAGACTGTAGCCCATCACACACCTCTGTCCATGGAATTTCCCAGGCAAAAACAGTGGGTTTTCATTTCCTTCTCCAGGGTATCTTCCTGATCCAGGAATCAAACCTGTATCTCCTGCATTGGCAGATAGATTCTTTGCCACTGAATCAACTGGGAAGCCCATATATTTGGAATATTAATTCCTTAATAGATATGGTTTGCAAATATTTTCTCACATTTCATAGGTTTTCTCTTCAATTATCTGTTGACTCTTTCCTTTGCTATGAGAACTTACTGATTTTAGAACCATGCTAAACAGAAAGAGTTAGGAAGTGAGAGAAAAGAAAAAGAAACTAATGGATTCTGCCTTAGAGGCAATAATTTAGATCTTTAAAGAAAATGTAGTGATTCTAAATTATTTGTTTTCTTATGAAAAGCTACTTATTCACTACTCATAAGAAAAGCTTTTAGATTATTTATAATAAGACTACATATGAAATAGAATCAGAGCAGTGAATTAATTTTAAAGGTGAGTGAGAAATCAGAAAGCATTATAAGAAAGAAAATATATGGATTAAGTATTTATGATGAGCTAATTACTGTAGTTGAACATGGACATTAGAATAAACTTTCTGGCAGCTTATTTAATGAAGGAAGATACTTGGCGCTTCATAGCATTCACTGATATGAGAAAATAAGATGATTACCAGAAGAGGCAATTTCTTCCTGGGCACTGCACTAGGGGGATTTCACCTTGAACAGAGTCAAAAATGAAATGGGGGAGCATGGGATCTGGATCACACAATCCTGAATGGGACACTGTCATTAGAAATAAATTTGGATAGGTTATGTAATCCTTCTAAGATTTACTTCAGTAAATATAATTTATGTTTAACATCTAATTAATTCAAAAGAATATTATATATATACATATGTATATAATATATTTGAAATAAAAAATGACAAATTAAATCTATATATACCTACATTTGTTAACAAAGTTTATGACCAATATCTCTGAAGAATCCTGGATAGCCCTCTGAGGACCCATTCTCTTCACTCCATTCACTCTAAGGAATAATCAAGCTCATGAATTTTTAGAGTAGTCAATCCCTTAGGGTACTTTAAAGTTTTCCCCTTATGTCTATGTATCTCTAAACAAGATGTTTAATTGTTTGCATTTTGGGAATTTATATACATGTAATCATAGTGAATGTTTATTTATTATTTTCTGCATTTTTCACCCAACTTTATCTTTGAGATTTATCTCTTTGGATACATTTACCTGTCAGTCAGTGTTTTCATTATTGTATAGTATCCTGTTATATAACTATAATCAAGTAGTTTACTTCACCATTTTACTATAATCTCCATCAGGTTGTTTTTGCCCCAGTTTGTTCTGTTTTGCTATTACAAGCACTGCTTCTATGAACATGCTTATCTATGTCTCCTGAGTGTACGTATGTGTCTCCAAGGTAGATTCTTAAGAAGCCTACTACTGGGCAAAAATACATATCATACCCAATCTGGCCTAATGGACATCAGGTGCTTAAATTAGATTATTCATAATCCTTGTTTAATGAAACAGTCATTTTAAAAAAGCTCTTTTTTTTTCTTTTATTTTTTCAGTTAATGACAAATTGTTTTCCAGAGTGATTACATTCTTTCCAGTGAAACCTATTGCTTCACATTCCAGTCAATAGTCAGATATTTTCATTTCTCCAAATTCGGTGGATGAGATATCATGTTGTCTATATCGTGTCTCTAGTGAAGCTGAGCATATTTTTGTATGTTTATTGCCTGGTCAGCTATCTTAACTTTAAAACTCAGTGAAATGTTTTATACATTTTTGTTAAAATGATGAAAAGAGAGATATACCAAAATACCCAACAACAGTGCCGGTACAGAGTTGGTATTTAATACATACCATTAACAATCTAGCCTTCACCATTTACACAGTTAAGAAGTACTTGATAAAATGAATAACAATTTCCTCTAAGGCTTTTAAAATATGTCAAAATATTGTTCATATTGTTCAAATAAATGCTCCTTTAGCATATATTAACATGCATGTCCACACACATGTATACTCACTCTGTTCAATGAAGGCATTTCTGTAAGAAGCTGAGTTTAACTTGTCTTACTATTTAATGTTTGCATTCTAATTTAACAAAAAGAAAGAGCCTAGAATTAAATAATTAAAAACCTGGCTATTAAGGAGGTTATTCAAAAAAGACACAGTACAGGGAACTCTGGGCTCTCTGGTCCCTCAGTGGTAAGGAATCTGCCTGCCAATGCAAGAAACTCGTGTTTGATTCCTGGGTCAGGAAATCCCCTGGAGAAGGAAATGGCCATCCACTCCAGTATTCTTGCTTGGGAAATCCCGTGGACAGAGGAGCCTTGCTGGCAGTAGCCCATGGGCTCTCAATAAGTCAGACACGATTTAGCGACTAAACAACAACAATAGGTACCTCTTCACGATGTCATGTGGCAGCCTGGATGGAAGGGGAGTTTGGGGGAGAATGGATGCATGTATATGTACAGCTGAGAACCTTGGCAGTTCACCTGAAACTATCACAAGATTGTTAATTGACAATTGATTGTTACTTGTTATACTCCACTATAAAATGAAATGTTTTAAAAAAGGACACACTACTATATATAAAATAGATAACCAATAAGGACCCACTGTATACTACAATGAACTATACTCAATAGCTTGCAATAGCATATAACAGAAAAGATATAAAGTATATAAAACATATATATATATCTTAGTCACTTTACTGTACACCTTAAACTAACACAGCATTGTCAATTGAGGATTCCCTGGTAGCTCAGTTGGTGAAGAATCTGCCTGCAGTGCAGGAGATCCAGGTTTGATCCCCGGATTGGGAAGATCTGCTGGAGAAGAAAATGCAAGCTACACCAGTATGCTTGCCTAGAAAATCCAATGAACAGAGGAGGCTGGCAGGCTATAGTCCATGGGTCTAAGAGTCAGAAATGACTTACTGACTAAACCACCACCATATTTCAATAAAAGTGAAAAAAAAAAAAAAGTATGAGAAACCGAGGCAGTTTTGTTTGAGTTTTTGGATGTCCTCAACGGAGCAGCCTCTGAACCCAAATCACAATGAGGATGTCCTTTAAACAACAGTAAGTGTAATAAATCAAGTCCAATTTTTTGCAAATTTCAAAAGTTACAAATATTTATATGGTAGCAACACATGTCTTTTAGCAAACAATAGCAATATTGTACAACTTTCTATATTTTGTGGGCACAGCAGCTTCTTTTTATAATTGTTAATATATACAAAAGAAGCTTCCAGGAAATCATCAGGGACTCTTTTATCAGCTCCTAAAGTTTTGGAAGGCTTCCAAGAAGAGATGGAAAAACTTAGACATTTTTAGAGATTTGAAACTAAATTTAAATAGTGGAGATGGTAACACTTTCTTCAAGGATTATTTTTAAAATTAGGGGATATGTGTAGAAATTGACCAAAAGGTAATACTCAATAATAAATTAGTAACAACAAACATTTTTTTAATTTAACATATATTTATTGATGGCCAAATATGTTGGATGGGCTTTGTGCTAGGCACTGGGATATATGTAGTATAAGAGAAAAATAATCAAACAAATATAGCAAACTAAAATAGAATCTCTCTGTATATACATACATACACACACATACTTTCTCTTAAATCTTCCAGCAGTTTGCTGATTTGAATATTGGTAGAATGCTCTAGTTATCATAAAATATACATTAACATGATAGAACTTTCTTTCACTAACCGATTATTTTGGGCTGAAAATCTTTATGGTGGGGCTGTCCTGTGCATTGTAGCCTGTTTGGTGGCATGCCTGGCTTCTGCCTCCTACATGCAAATGGTACCACCACCCACGCTGCGACAATAAAATATGCCATCAGACATTGCCAAATTTCCCGAAGGGACAAAATTATACTCAGTCCACGTCACTGGATTGGTATAAATAGCTGAGTTAAAACAGCAGTGGACTGGGACAAAAAAAAAAAAAAAAAAAACTAGGATGAAAACTATCTTTGTCCACTGACTATTTCTGCATTCATTTAAGAAGGGATTGAATTTAGAGAATAAAGCATATAGTAATTGGGTTATACTAATGGGACTTCACAAAAATTATAGCTATTTCACTATGTTTCCAAAGTAAGACCTGAGCGTTCAAGCACTAGAGTAAAAGTAACTTGCAGTAAGTGAAAAATATCAGTGTTACAACCTCACCAGAGCCATGACAGGTTCAGAGAGGTGCACTAGGCCAAAAATAATCCCTGAGTCATGCTTCCGGGGAGGGTAACTCTGGCCAATCAGAGAGATGATAACTCTGGCCAATCAGAGGGATGATGACTGGCCAATTAGTAAATACCAGGAAACCCCTGCAGCCAATCAACCCTTGCCAACTCCCTGTCTTTGTACTAAACTTATAAATACTGCTGTAAATCTGGACTCAGGGCTCTCGTCAAGACTCCACTGCGCTGGATGAGATGGGAGCCCTGGCTCAAGCTGGCAATAAAACCCCTTTATGCTTTTGCATTGCTGTGGACGTCTTATTCTCTCAGTTTTGGGAACTCGGACTCTGGGCATAACAATCAGTTTCTAGCATTAGCAATCTATACAGCTCATAGTTAAGTGACAGAAGTACTAGTCAACTTATGTTGTTGGTAAGCTCAGTAACTGTGTCCTCCTCTAAAGCTCAGTTTCATTATCTGTCAAAGAAGGATTGAGTCCTTATTTCTCAAATGTGTGTTCAATATCCAGTTAAGAATTTCCACTAGTCCATATATTTACTTCTGTGTCGTATTTTAACATACAATGTTTCAATAAGTTGTTTGTTCGAATGTCCCTCTAAAGCGTAAGAAGAGACAGTGTCTTGCTAATCATTGCATCACAAGTTCCTTACCCAGTTTCTGATACAGAGCAACAAGTGATAAACGCTTGTCAAGTGAATGACTTATTTGATGAATCTATGTTTTTAGATCTATTAGTTCATTTTCCTTCCTTCCTTTCTCCCTTCCTTTTCATTCTTTTCCTTTCCTTTACTCTCCTTCAATTATTTTTTAAAATTTCTACTATCAGTATAACCAGAAGCCACAATGATAAGACAGGTTATGTAAGCAGTCACAAACTCTTATTATTTAGGGGCTTCTGCACTAAATAAAATTCTTCCTACAGGTGCTCATCAAAGAATGGAATTCATATAATAGAACACATTTTCTGAACATTGGGACATTTATTTCAAATAGAAATATCTTTGCAAAAATTTAATGGATGATGATGAATCAACTTGCCTGACTTCAGGCTCTAGTACAAAGCCACAGTCATCAAGACAGTATGGTACTGGCACAAAGACAGACATATAGATCAATGGAACAAAATAGAAAGCCCAGAGATAAATCCACACACATATGGACACCTTATCTTTGACAAAGGAGGCAAGAATATACAATGGAGTAAAGACAATCTCTTTAACAAGTGGTGCTGGGGAAACTGGTCAACCACTGGTAAAAGAATGAAACTAGATCACTTTCTAACACCACACAGAAAAATAAACTCAAAATGGATTAAAGATCTAAATGTAAGACCAGAAACTATAGAACTCCTAGAGGAGAACATAGGCAAAACATTCTCTGACATACATCACAGCAGGATCCTCTATGACCCACCTCCCAGAATACTGGAAATAAAAGCAAAAATAAACAAATGGGACGTAGTTAAACTTGAAAGCTTCTGCACAACAAAGGAAAATATAACCAAGGTGAAAAGACAGCCTTCTGAATGGGAGAAAATCATAGCAAATGAAGCAACTGACAAACAACTAATCTCAAAAATATACAAGCTACTTATGCAGCTCAATTCCAGAAAAATAAATGACCCAATCAAAAAATGGGCCAAAGAACTAAATAGACATTTCTCCAAAGAAGACAAACGGATGGCTAACAAACACATGAAAAGATGCTCAACATCACTCATTATCAGAGAAATGAAAATCAAAACCACAATGAGGTACCATTTCACATCAGTCAGAATGGCTGAGATCCAAAAGTCTACAAGCAATAAATGCTGGAGAGGGTGTGGAGAAAAGGGAACCCTCCTACACTGTTGGTGGGAATCCAAACTAGTACAGCCACTATGGAGAAGAGTGTGGAGATTCCTTATAAAATTGTAAATAGAACTGCCTTATGACCCAGCAATCCCACTTCTGGGCATACACACTGAGGAAACCAGAATAGAAAGAGATACATGTACCTCAATGTTCATCACAGCACTGTTTATAATAGCCAGGACATGGAAACAACCTAGATGTCCATCAGCAGATGAATGGATAAGAAAGCTGTGGTACATATACACAATGGAGTATTACTCAGCCACCAAAAATAATACATTTGAATCAGTTCTGATGAGATGGGTGAAACTGGAGCTGATTATACAGAGTGAAGTAAGCCAGAAAGAAAAACACCAATACAATATACTAACACATATATATGGAATTTAGAAAGATGGCAATGATGACCCTGTATGCAAGACAGCAAAAAAGACACAGATGTGTATAGCGGACTTTTGGACTCAGAGGGAGAGGGAGAGGGTGGGATGATATGGGAGAATGGCATTGAAACATGTATACTATCATGTAAGAATCGAATCGCCAGTCTATGTCCGATGCAGGATACAGCATGCTTGGGGCTGGTGCACGGGGATGACCCGGAGGGATCTTTTGGGGAGGGACATGGGAGGGGGGTTCATGTTTGAGAATACATGTACACCCGTGGTGGATTCATGTCAATGTATGGCAAAACCAATACAGTATTATAAAGTAAAATAAAGTAAAAATAAAAATTAAAAAAAATGATGCTTACATTTTGAATCAAGTTATGTCAGGAAACAAACAAAAAAAATTCCAAAAAGTAATTTTAACTATCTTTAGATAATTATAACCCTAGAGAATTAGAAGCATTAAGAGATACATACAGCCATGCACCAATCTATAGGAGATAATTCATCTCTAGCTTAACTCATCTTTCTGCTAATATGCCTAGTTAGTTACAAACTTTCCTATCCTAGGAAAACCATTGAGGGTGAATAGAAGTAAAGCATGGGAAATTAGTTTCATTATTTTATACATTTTAGAAAGTAAATATTTGCAGAAGAGGGTCTCTGTCTCTGTCTTTCAAATCCCTAAAGAAAATTGAACAGGTTTTCAAGTGTGAAATCAAATAAATGAATTCTCATGGGACTGCATGCTCTACAGAAATAGGACTTTCTTTAGTCTCAGTTCTACTATTAAAAAATATGACTAGCGAAAACATTTAGCCCTCTATGAACTTAATAGTGTTCCCCAAACTTCATGTATACACAGAACCTCAGGATGCAATCTTAATGAAAATATGATCTTTGCTGATGTCATTAGTTAAGGATCTTGAGATCACGTCATTCTTGATTCAGGCAGGACCACACATTCAGTGACTGATATCCTTGTAAGAAGAAGTAGGTACAGAGAGAGACTCAGATGGGACAAAGCCATATGAACACAGAAGAAGAAACTGGTTTTGAATCTGGAAGTCACTGAACACCACAAATTGGGGCATGAAGGAGGCATGGGACAATTTCTCTTTTAGAGCCACCAGAGGAAAAGAACCTTGGTGACATCTTTTTTTCAGGCTTCTGGTTTTCCGAATGGTGGGAAAATAAATATCTATTGTTTTAAGCCATGAAATTTGTGTCATTCTGTTACAGAAACCCTAGAGAAAACTAAATATATCTTCCTTATACTTTTATTGTTGTCATTTCCATATGTTACAATTGAGCTAGATACTTAGATCAGTAATTATATTGTATTTGCATATGGCTAACAATGGTAAAAAGATAGACATATATGCATGAGGAATTGAACCATATGATTAGAAACTTAAAAACACCCTGAAAATCATTTTGCTGGTGGTCAATACAAGATATTATAGGGGAATGCAGCAACCTGGGAGGTGAATGAAGGTGGGATCCAGGAGCAGACAAGGAAAACCTCCAAGGACAGAATGGTAGATTGAGTTCTGGGAAAGTAGAGAAAGAATCATTTTCATGAACAAGGCTATGCAAGAACAAGGACTTCATTATTTCAGAAGACTTAAGTGATAAGAATGGGAATGTGAGGAGATGACACTAGAATGCCAGGCAGGGTCAGGTCATGGATGAAACACTGAAGAGTCTAAAATTTTTCCTGAAAGAATGTGCTTCAGTTTATTCACCTGTCAAATGTGTAGATTGGCTAAAGTTCTAATTTTGCCTCCTGCTCCAGGCTTCTGAGAATATTAAAACCCTTGACAGTTGTTTAACTTTGCCTCTGACACCTAGATAAGTAAGGTCTATTCTACTGCTCAGCAATACTCATCAAGTAAGTCAGTGATACTGAAAAGCACGCAGAGTTAAGTGGTTGCTTAACTAAATTTAAAACACAGTGCTGTGAAGTTCTATACTAAAAAGATTAGTTTAATAAAACCAAGACCTGAATTCTATCCCTACAGCTCAGTTTGCATCTTAGTGAAAGTCACCGTGACAATGGGTCATCCAAACAAGAGGCAGATTTTCCTTCTGTTAGTGTTCTTGCCTGGAGAATCCCAGGGACAGGGGAGACAGGTGGGCTGCCGTCTATGGGGTCACACAGACTTGGACACGACTGAAGCGACTTAGCAGCAGCAGCAGTAGCAGCGTACATATATCAGCTTTAACCACTTTCAAACAGGATAACATGACAGTAGTGACAACATGATTAATTTGAAATTAAAGATGTAAAAAGACCATTAAGGAAACTGCAGTGACATATAACCCTGCTCCCCCATCTCCCAACCACACCACCCCCGCCCAACACACACACACACACACACACATTATATGAGAGAACTGTCTTCAACTGGTCATTCTAGACTGTCTTCATCAAGCTCAAATTTTGTTATTGTAAAGGAAGATATTACAAAGCTTGTTGTACTGCAGACAAGTCTTTGGAGCTGAGAATCCTGAGTCCAACCCATGCTCTGCCATTTATGAGTATGTTTCCTTGGAGAAACTAATGTCTCAGAATATCAATTCCTCAGCTACAAAATGAGAATGATACATTTCATGTTGAACAGTGAGAATGATGATTAATACAAATATATATCTCATCCATCAACTACAGTAATATTTAATACATTTAAGTGTTTAATAAATGGTGCCTTTTAAATTAGCCTCATCATTTATGTTTTAATGGAAAATATAACAGAAACTTTCTAAAAAATCCTTGGATCTTGAGTAATTTTTAATAAAGTAGATTAAAAAAAAACGTTTTATGGTCCTGACTACATTCTTAGACTGCTCCGCACACTAAAATGATTCAGTTTTGCTAGATGCTATGGAGACTTGGTCAGTTCAGTTGCTCAGTCATGTCCAACTCTGCAATCCCATGGAATGCAGCATGCTAGGCTTCCCTGTCCATCACCAATTCCTGGAGCTTGCTCAAACTCAGGTCCATAAAGTTGGTGATGCCATCCAACCATCTCATCCTCTGTTGTTCCATTCTCTTCCTGCCTTATACAAAATTTTTTATAATTCATTTCTACACAGTAGTATATAAGGATCGTGTTGATTTTTCTCCCAGTAATTTGGAGCTGTAAAAAACACCAGACCTACTAACAGACTAACCAACTGCAGCTAATAGTACAGTTTTATCTGAGAAGGGCTGACTTTCCATTATTTTGAATAACTCATGAATATTTCACATCAGCATTTGGTTATGTGGGAATGAGGACGGTTTTAATTGGGATCCAAATGTATAGCAAAGAAGACTAGTCTTTGATAGTGTTGGTTCCTGTTCTGTTGGCCACAGCATACTGCAAGAGTAATAAAGCCTCTTTGGTAATGTGAGGTCAACAAAGATCACTTCATATCATTAATACAATCATCAAACGAGATAACATATATGGCAACACCAAGTTAAATGCCTTAGACACAAGAAGCAACAAAGTGATCATTGTAAAGTCAGGAACAAGACAAGGGTGTCCACTTTCACCGCTACTATTCAACATAGTTCTGGAAGTTTTGGCCACAGCAATCAGAGCAGAAAAAGAAATAAAAGGAATCCAAATTGGAAAAGAAGAAGTAAAACTCTCACTGTTTGCAGATGACATGATCCTCTACATGGAAAACCCTAAAGACTCCACCAGAAAATTACTAGAGCTAATCAATGAATATAGTAAAGTTGCAGGATATAAAATCAACACACAGAAATCCCTTGCATTCCTATACACGAATAATGAGAAAGTAGAAAAAGAAATTAAGGAAACAATTCTATTCACCATTGCAACGAAAATAATAAAATACTTAGGAATATATCTACCTAAAGAAACTAAAGACCTATATATAGAAAACTATAAAACACTGATGAAAGAAATCAAAGAGGACACTAATAGATGGAGAAATATACCATGTTCATGGATCGGAAGAATCAATATAGTGAAAATGAGTATACTACCCAAAGCAATTTACAAATTCAATGCAATCCCTGTCAAGCTACCAGCCACATTTTTCACAGAACTAGAACAAATAATTTCAAGATTTGTATGGAAATACAAAAAACCTTGAATAGCCAAAGCAATCTTGAGAAAGAAGAATGGAACTGTAGGAATCAACTTGCCTGACTTCAGGCTCTACTACAAAGCCACAGTCATCAAGACAGTATGGTACTGGCACAAAGACAGACATATAGATCAATGGAACAAAATAGAAAGCCCAGAGATAAATCCACACACATATGGACACCTTATCTTTGACAAAGGAGGCAAGAATATACAATGGAGTAAAGACAATCTCTTTAACAAGTGGTGCTAGGAAAACTGGTCAACCACTTGCAAAAGAATGAAACTAGATCACTTTCTAACACCGTACACAAAAATAAACTCAAAATGGATTAAAGATCTAAATGTAAGATCAGAAACTATAAAACTCCTAGAGGAGAACATAGGCAAAACACTCTCAGACATAAATCACAGCAGGATCCTCTATGATCCACCTCCCAGAATTCTGGAAATAAAAGCAAAAATAAACAAATGGGATCTAATTAAACTTAAAAGCTTCTGCACAACAAAGGAAACTATAAGCAAGGTGAAAAGACAGCCTTCTGAATGGGAGAAAATAATAGCAAATGAAGCAACTGACAAACAACTAATCTCAAAAATATACAAGCAACTTCTGCAGCTCAATTCCAGAAAAATAAACGACCCAATCAAAAAATGGGCCAAAGAACTAAATAGACATTTCTCCAAAGAAGACATACAGATGGCTAACAAACACATGAAAAGATGCTCAACATCACTCATTATTAGAGAAATGCAAATCAAAACCACAATGAGGTACCACTTCGCACCAGTCAGAATGGCTGCGATCCAAAAATCTGCAAGCAATAAATGCTGGAGAGGGTGTGGAGAAAAGGGAACCCTCCTACACTGTTGGTGGGAATGCAAACTAGTACAGCCACTATGGAGAACAGTGTGGAGATTCCTTTAAAAATTGCAAATAGAACTACCTTATGACCCAGCAATCCCACTTCTGGGCATACACACTGAGGAAACCAGAACTGAAAGAGACACATGTACCCCAATGTTCATCGCAGCACTGTTTATAATAGCCAGGACATGGAAACAACCTAGAAGTCCATCAGCAGATGAATGGATAAGAAAGCTGTGGTACATATACACAATGGAGTATTACTCAGCCGTTAAAAAGAATTCATTTGAATCAGTTCTGATGAGATGGATGAAACTGGAGCCGATTATACAGAGTGAAGTAAGCCAGAAAGAAAAACACCAATACAGTATACTAACACATATATATGGAATTTAGGAAGATGGCAATTACGACCCTGTATGCAAGACAGGAAAAAAGACACAGATGTGTATAATGGACTTTTGGACTCAGAGGGAGAGGGAGAGGGTGGGATGATTTGGTAGAATGGGAATTCTAACATGTATACTGCCATGTAAGAATTGAATCACCAGTCCATGTCTGACGTAGGGTGCAGCATGCTTGGGGCTGGTGCATGGGGATGACCCAGAGAGATGTTGTGGGGAGGGAGGTGGGAGGGGGGTTCATGTTTGGGAATGCATGTAAGAATTAAAGATTTTAAAATTTAATATAAATAAATAAATAAATAAATAAATAGTATAGACACATATACATGCCACCTTCAATCTTTTTGTGGGCATAGGCTATGTATATTTGAATGGACAAAAAAAGGAAACAATAAGCTTGGACACCATATCAATGACCTATTTACACAGTCAAAATGCCTAGAACAATTGTTTATTCTCAGATTCACATTTTAGAGTATAGACCTGGACAGTTTGTTGCACCATTATGTTCTTTACATTGTAAAGTACACTGATGGTGAACACTAAGTACAATAGAGAACATTTTATGCTATTTCTAGATCTAAAAATATCTTCAGTTCAGTTCAGTCACTCAGCCATGTCCAACTCTTTGCAACCCCACGGACTGCAGCACGCCAGGCCTCCCTGTCCATCACCAACTCCCGGAGCTTACTCAAACTCATGTCCATTGAGCCAGTGATGCCATCCAACCATCTCATCCTCTGTCATCCCCTTCTCCTTCTGCCTTTAATCTTTCACAGAATACGGGTGTTTTCAGATGAGTCAGTTATTTGCATCAGGTGGTCAAAGTATTGGAGTTTCAGCTTAAGCATCAGTCCTTCCAATGAATATTCAGGGCTGATTTCCTTTAGGATGGACTGGTCGGATCTCCTTGCAGTCCAAGGGACTCTCAAGAGTCTTCTCCAACACCACAGTTCAAAAACATCAATACCTTATGACGCCTCAAATCAACCGGTCAAACAGAATGCACAATCTACAGTGACTCACAAAGAGTCAGACATTACTGAATGACTGAACAGAACTGAACTGAACAGTGACATATGTTATTGTCTGCATCCTGAGGTTCAGAACATACTTTTTTTTCTCTTGACAAAGCAGCACTTTATTTATTTTTATCAACCATTCACTATTTACCTGAGCTTTGTAAATGCCACACAAAGCCAAATGCTGGGAATTTAATATACAGAGAGAATATCTATTAGTTTTAAACACAAACATACATCTTAACATGTCCTTGAAAAATTGGCATAGTAGCATCACTTATCTGAGGATTAAAAAAAAATATGGCACTTTTTATAACTTGTGTTTAATGGATAGGATTATATAAAATACATGGGGCTCATTTTCATTATTCATATATTATAAAGAAATGGCATTATTGCAGCTGCCCAAGGATTTTGCCTTAATCCCACTCAGCCTTGTCCTTAAAAAATGAGAAGCCACAGATAAAATGTAATATCTTCAGATACATGAGTCCAAATTCTAGGCTCCAAATGTCCATTCATTCGTTTAGTATAGATGCAGTGTAGCAATGGACGATACTCTCTCTCAACTCATTATTGCTTCTATGGCACCAAGTACCAATTAGAGAAAAGCTCCTTCATCTTTGGTGTATTATGTGCTCCCAGAAAGAGATAAATAAATGATAAATAAAAATACAGTCCTTAGAAAGTTATTTTTAAAAGTGACTTAAAGGATACACAATGTTTAGACTCAAATTTAATATATTATTCAAAAATTATGTGGAATTTAGCATTTCACGCCCATTGGGCTTGCCTCTATCTAGGTAGGGAAAGCTGGGCGTGTTCTGTTAACTCTGATCTCAGATCCTTATTCCAGATAATAGATATAATAATAATTTAATGGGTATAATAATTACATTTAAAGGTAATTATCATGACAGTGAAATCTGATAGTGAATTTTAAGGCTCCTAATACCTCTTTTTTCCTTGAGCTTTTCTGGAACAATCCTAAAGTTAACTGTGGCAATTAATAGCAGAGAGGAAGGTGTTGGACCTGAGACCAGGAAGATCTAGGCAAACTTGTTTCCTTATAATTTATTGCGTGTCAGAGAAGAACAAGTAACTTAATCTCAGAATTGTAATTTACTCATCATAAGAATGAAAAAAACAATATCTGGTATCTACCTCAGGGGCTTATTGATGCTGAATTAGAAACTAGATACGAAAATGACTTGTCAACTGAGGGAAAGCTTTCAAAGAAAATAGCTGGGCAGATGACTTGGAGTAATTCTCAGAGTGCTTTGTTACACAAGAAAAAACAAGATGTGCAGAAATATATAAAAGATAATCACACCTTAAACAAACACTAGTATTGGGGTGGTGAAAGAAGAAGTTTGGCAGTGGATCAGCAAATAAACCAATAAAGTTACAAAACATTTTAACTAAATAAAGAAAAAATACATAGGGCATACTCAAAATGTGTGATATAGTCTATGTAAATGTACAGCATATAAATACTTGGATGCATGTTGTGGGTATTTGGGACTTCCCTTGTGGCTCAGATGGTAAAGAAACTGCCAGCAATGCAGGAGACCTGGGTTTGACCCCTCGGTTGGGAAGATCCCCTGGAGGAGGGTATGGCAACCCACTCCAGTATACTTGCTTGGAGAATCCCATGGACAGAGGAGCCTGGCAGGCTACAGTCCATGGGGTCACAAAGATTTGGACATGATTGAGGGACTAACATTTTCACTTTCTGTAGACATACAGTGAATTATATAAGGAGGATCATCAACACATTAAAGGCAAACATCTCAGAGTAAAATATAATATTTCTACATTATTTCTAGTCTTGTTCTGTATTATTTTATTTTTGTTAAATGAGCACATATTATTTATAAAATCTAAAATACACACATTTTTATTGTAAAAAAACAAATCACTAACTAAATCCAAAGTAACAGTATCCATCACACCCAGCATTTCTGACCTATGTGCAGCTATTTCTAATACTTTTCCCATTGTAGATCTTACTAGCTGACCTTAGCACCCTTACGTATCAAGGCTGGATACAGCCTCATAATTCTTCACACAATGCAACAGAAACTATTTCTAAATGATGAGGGATGATTATATACAATGAAGTCAATTTGCCATCAAGGCTCCAATTCATTTCCTGGAAGGTACAGGTCTGGATTTTCATCTCTATATCTCTGTTTTAGATATGCAAAAGTTTAGCCAAATGTTTATTAAATAAACGAATATTTTATTAAGATTATAAAGTGAATGAGGTGTTCATAAGATTAAAAATAGTGATATTAGTGAATAATTCAATTTAAAAATTCATTGTTCATGTATGCCAATGATTCTGTCAGGGAAATAGGTCAAGACAGTAAAAGGATATTTTGTTTCCAAAGTAAAGAGGAAGACTGGACATGGCACATATCTCAAAATTGTGTGCTCATGATCTTATTACCACAAAAGAAACAACAGTACATGTACTTATTAGCAAAACAGATTATGACCTCAGCAAGATAACCTTCCAGCAAACAAAAGCCCAGGTCCAGAAAGCTTCACAGCTGAATTCTACCAAAAACTTACAGAAGAGCTAACAACTATCCTACTAACTCTTCCAGAAAATTGCAGAGGAAGATAAACTTCCAAACTCATTCTATGAGGCCACCGTCACCCTAATACCAAAACCTGACAAAGATGCCACAAAAAAAGAAAACTACAGGCCAATATCACTGATGAACATAGATGCAAAAATCCTTCACAAAATTCTAGCAATCAGAATCCAACAACACATTAAAAAGATCATACACCATGACCAAGTGGGCTTTATCCCAGGGATGCAAGGATTCTTCAATATCCGCAAATCAATCAATGTAATTCACCACATTAACAAATTGAAAAATAAAAGCCATAAGATTATCTCAATAGATGCAGAGAAAGCCTTTGACAAAATTCAACATCCATTTATGATAAAAACTCTCCAGAATGCAGAAATAGAGGGAACATACCTCAACATAGTAAAAGCTATATATGACAAACCCACAGCAAACAATTTCCTCAATGGTGAAAACTTGAAAGCATTTCCCCTAAAGTCAGGGACAAGACAAGGGTGCCCACTTTCACCACTACTATTCCACATAGTTTTGGAAGTTGTGGCCACAGCAATCAGAGTAGAAAAAGAAATAAAAGGAATCCAGATTGAAAAAGAAGTAAAACTCTCACTGTTTGCAGATGACATGATCCTCTACATAGAAAACCCTAAAGACTCCACCAGAAAATTGCTAGAGCTAATCAATGAATATAGTAAAGTTGCAGGATATCAAATCAACACACAGAAATCCCTTGCATTCCTATACACTAATAATGAGAAAATAGAAAGAGAAATTAAGGAAACAATTCCATTCACCATTGCAATGAAAAGAATAAAATACTTAGGAATATATCTGCCTAAAGAAACTAAAGACCTATACAGAGAAAACTATAAAACACTGGTGAAAGAATTCAAAGAGGACACTAACAGATGGAGAAAATATACCATGTTCATGGATTGGAAGAATCAATATAGTGAAAATGAGTATACTACCCAAAGAAAACTATAGATTCAATGCAATCCCTATCAAGCTACCAACAGTATTTTTCACAGAGCTAGAACAAATAATTTCACAATTTGTATGGAAATTTAAAAAAAAAAAAAAAAGCTCAAATAGCCAAAGCAATCTTGAGAAAGAAGAATGGAACTGGAGGAATCAACCAGCCTGACTTCAGGCTCTACTACAAAGCCGCAGTCATCAAGACAGTATGGTACTAGCACAAAGACAGAAATATAGATCAATGGAACAAAATTGAAAGCCCAGAGATAAATCCACACACCTATGGACACCTTATCTTTGACAAAGGAGGCAAGAATATACAGTGGAGTAAAGACAATCTCTTTAACAAGTGGTGCTGGGACTTGTCAACCACTTGTAAAAGAATGAAACTAGTACACTCTCTAACACCACACACAAAAATAAACTCAAAATGGATTAAAGATCTAAATGTAAGACCAGAAACTATAAAACTCCTAGAGGAGAACATAGGCAAAACACTCTCTGACGTAAATCACAGCCGGATCCTCTATGACCCACCTCCCAGAATATTGGAAATAAAAGCAAAAATAAACAAATGAGATCTAATTAAACTTAAAAGCTTCTGCACAACAAAGTAAACTATAAGCAAGGTGAAAAGATAGCCTTCAGAATGCGAGAAAATAATAGCAAATGAAGCAACTGACAAACAACTAATCTCAAAAATATACAAGCAACTTCTGCAGCTCAATTCCAGAAAAATAAACGACCCAATCAAAAAATGGGCCAAAGAACTAAATAGAAATTTCTCCAAAGAAGACATATGGATGGCTAACAAACACATGAAAAGATGCTCAACATCACTCATTATCAGAGAAATGAAAATCAAAACCACAATGAGGTACCATTTCACACCAGTCAGAATGGCTGTGATCCAAAAGTCTACAAGCAATAAGTGCTGGAGAGGGTGTGGAGAAAAGGGAACCCTCCTACACTGTTGGTGGGAATGCAAACTAGTACAGCCACTATGGAGAACAGTGTGGAGATTCCTTAAAAAACTGGAAATAGAACTGCCTTATGACCCAGCAATCCCACTTCTGGGCATACACACTAAGAAAACCAGAATTGAAAGAGATACATGAACCCCAATGTTCATCACAGCACTGTTTATAATAGCCAGGACATGGAAACAACCTAGATGTCCATCAGCAGGTGAATGGATAAGAAAGCTGTGGTACATTTACACAATGGAGTATTACTCAGCCATTAAAGAGAATACATTTGAATCAGTTCTATTGAGGTGGATGAAACTGGAGCCTATTATATAGAGTGAAGTAAGTAATAAAAAAAAACACTGATGCAGTATAGTAACGCATATATATGGAATTTAGAAAGATGGTAATGATAACACTGTATGCGAGACAGTAAAAGAGACACAGATATATTGAACAGTCTTTTGGACTCTGTGGGAGAGGGAGAGGGTGGGATGATTTTGGAGAATGGTATTGAAGCATGTATAATATCATATTTGAAACAAATCACCAGTCCAAGTTCCATGCATGATCCTGGATGCTTGAGGCTGGTGCACTGGGATGACCCAGAGGGATGGAACAGGGAAGGAGGAGGGAGGGGGATTCAGGATGGGGAACACGTATATACCTGTGGCGGATTCATGTTGATGTATGGCAAAACCAATACAATATTGTAAAGTAATAAGCCTCCATTTAAAATAAATAAATTTATATTAAAAAAGGCACTCTTAAAAAAAAGATAATCTAAAGATAGATTTCCAGCTGACTTTGCCTTTTAAATTAATAGTACTTTTCTTGAAATAAATACCACATTTTCATTTTTCTCATCCATGAAATCGAGCAAAAGAAATCGCTCACCTCCTTCCAAACACTGAATACAAATGAAAGCCCTCTGCTGACAACTAAAAAGGATATAAATGAGAATAATTGTGACATTAGAGGGGCATTACAGAATACTATTTATATGAGGAAATGACATGCTAGTCATGATAAAACAATAAAGCAGCAGGTAATTTTTGGAGAAAAAATTTCCATATCAATAAGTTGTTTACTTTTGTTATTTTAGGTTAAGATCCAATAATTCTTTAAATTCATACTTGATTATGGATGATGACACTTGCCTCTTGTTAGTGCAATGAATGTTCATTGTGTTGAATTGTGTATTGTGGGGGTGGAAAGAAAATTACAGATTTTTAAAATCTTGTTTCCTCACAATCCTTTTGATGAAAAAATTAAACCTTATGGAGCCTTCTATACTATTTGTAAAATGGAAAATCATTCAGAGACATTGCATAAAATGATTAATAATGAAATATGTTCGCCTTGGAAAGGAATAGAGATCATTCTGTCATTTTTGAGATTGTACCCAAGAGCTGCACTTTTGTTGACTATGATAGCTCCTCCATTTCTTCTAAGGGATTCTTGCCCACAGTAGTAGATATAATGGTCGTCTGAGTTAAATTTGCCCATTCTGGTCCTTTTAGTTCACTGATTCCTAAAATGTCAATGTTACTCTTGCCATCTCTGTTTTACCATTTTCAATTTACCTTGATTCACGGACCAAAGAAACTGGAGAAAATTGAATGGTTCTATGAGGACATACAAGACCTTCTGGAACTAACACTAAAGAAAGATATCTTTTTCATCATAGGGGATTGGAATGCAAAAGTAGGAAGTCAAGAGATACCTGAAGTAACAAGGTATCTCATTTTTGACCTTGGAGTACAAAATGAAACAGGGCAAAGGCTAATAGAGCTTTGCCAAGAGACTGCACTGGTCATAGCAAGCACCTTCTTCCAACAAGACAAAAGATGACTCTATACATGGACATCACCAGATGGTCAACACCAAAATCGGACTGATTATATTCTTTGCAGTCATAAACAGAGAAGCTCTACACAGTCAGCAAAAACAAGACCAGAAGCTGACTGGCTCAGATCATGAAGTGTTTACTGCAAAATTCAGACTTAAATTGAAGAAAGTAGGGAAAATCACTAGACCATTCGGGTATGACCTAAATCAAATCACTTATGATTATACATTGGAAGTGACAAATAGATTTAAGGGATTAGATCTGATTGATAGAGTACCTGAAGACTATGAACAGAGGTTCATGACATTGTACAGGAGGCAGTGATCAAGACCATCCCCAAGAAGAAGAAATGCAAAATGGCAAAATGATTGTCTGAGGAGTCCGTACAAATAGCTGAGAAAAGAAGAGAAGTGAAAGGCAAAGGAGAAAAGGAACAATATCTGAATGCAGAGTTCCAAAGAATAGCAAGGAGAGATTAGAAACACTTCCTAAGTGACTAATGCAAAGAAAAAGAGGAAAACAATAGAATGGGAAAGATTACAGATCTCTTTAAGAAAATTAGAAAGACCAAGGGAACACTCCATGCAAAGATGGGCACAATAAAGGACAGAAATAGCATAGACCTAACAGAAGCAGAAGACATTAAGAAGAGGTGGCAAGAATATACAGCAGAACTATACAAAAAAGATCTTCATGACCCTCAACACGATGGTGTGATCACTCACCTAGAGCCAGACATCCTGGAGTGTGAAATCAAGTGAACCTTAGGAAGCATCACTACAAACAAAGCTAGTGGAAGTGATGGGCTTCCAGTTGAGCTATTTCAAATTTTAAAAGATGCTGCTGCTGAAGTGTTGCACTCAATATGCCAGCAAATTTGGAAAGCTCAGCAGAGGCCACAGGACTGGAAAAAGTCCGTTTTCATTCCAATCCCAAAGTAAGGCAATGCTAAAGAATATTCAAGCTATTACACAATTGCACTCATCTCACATGGTAGCAAAGTAGTGCTGAAATTTTCTCCAAGTGAGGCTTCAACAGTACATGAACCCAGAACTTGTAGATGTCCAAGCTGGATTTAGAAAAGCAGAAGAATGAGAGATCAAATCGCCAACATCTGTTTGATCATCGAAAAAGCAAGAGAGTTCCAGAAAAACATCTGCTTCATTGACTACGCTAAAGCCTTTGACTGTGTGGGTCACAACAAACTGTGGGAAACTCTCAAAGAAATGGGAATACCAAACCACCTGACCTGCCTCCTGAGAAATCTGTATGCAGCTCAAGAATCAACAGTTAAAACAGGACTTGGAAAAACAGACTGGTTCCAAATTGGGAAAGGAGTATGTCAAGGCTGTATATTGCACCTTGCTTATTTAACTTATATGCAGGGTACATAATGTGAAATGTCAGGCTGAATGGGGCACAAGCTGGAATCAAGATTGCAGGGAGAAATACCAATAACCTCAGACATGGAGATGATACCACACTTATGGCAGAAAGCAAAGAGGAACTAAAGGGCATTTTGATGAAAGTGAAAGAGGAGAGTGAAAACACTGGTTTAAAACAACATTCAAAATCTATGATCATGGTATCTGGTCCCACCATTTCATGCCAGATAGGGAAACAATGGAAACAGTGACATACTTTTTTTTCTTGGGCTCCAAAACCACTGCAGATGGTGACTATAGGCATGAAATTAAAAGCTGCTTGCCTCTTAGGGGAAAAGCTGTGACCAACCTAGGCAGCATATGTTTTTTGGAAAAAAGTTTAATATCACTATTAAAGATGGTTAGTAACTGGCTAAAAAAAAAAAAAAAAAAAAAAAGCAGAGACATTACTTTGCCAAGAAAGGTCTGTCTAGTCAAAGCTATGTTTGTTCCAGTAGTTATGTATGGATGTGAGGGTTGGACCATAAAGAAAGCTGAGTGCTGAAAAACATCCTTTTGAACTGTGGAGCTGGAGAAGACTATTGAGAGCCCCTGAGACTGCAAGGATATCAACATCAATTTGATCATAGAAAAAGCAAGCAAGAAAGAAAATCAGTCTTGGATATTCATTGGAAGAACTGATGTGGAAGCTGAAGCTCCAATATTTTGGCCATCTGATGTGAATAACTGACTCATTGGAAAAGACCCTGATGCTGGGAAAGACTGAAGGTGGGAGGAGAAGGGGACAACAGAGGATGAGATGGTTGGATGGCATCTCTTGATGGATGTGAGTTTGAGCAAGTTCTGGGAGTCGGTGATGGACAGGGAAGCCTGGCATGCTGTAGTCCATGGGGTCACAAAGAGTCAGACATGACTGAGGGACTGAACTGAATTGAATGAAATCTGTTTGGTAGTTTTAAAAATATAATAATTTCATGACAGCTCCTTAGATTTCTTTTCATTGGTATACATTGCCTGGTGGCCACTGTAACTTTGCTGAGTACTTCAGGGGTTACTGTGGGAAGGACAAGGTAACACAAAAGTGGTTGAATTTAACATAGTCTTTAAATGTCTCTTTAAAGATAAAAATCCATTGTCTGGTCTTAGATTTCAATTTTGTGGCATATATTAATTAAATTATTGACTTTCACTAAGTATTTTGCTATATATTTAGAATATGGGCTTCTTCTGGTGGTTAAGACAGTAAAGAATCTGCCTGCAATGCAGGAGACCTGGGTTTGAACCATGTGTTATGAAGATCCCCTGGAGAAGGGAATTAGAATACACTCCCTACTCCATAAAGAAGATAGATAGATCTGCGATAAAATAATTATACGCCATTAGGACTGTACAAAATGGTATTATAGAAAAAAAACATATCTGAGGGGATAGAGAGGAAACCCTTCTTTCCCTAACACATATAAACATGCACACTATCCATATTTGTCCAGTTTAGAAAGGCCTTTTGAAGAAGGTGTTCCTCAAGCTGTGTCTTAAAGAAGGAGAAGTCAATTAAATCACAGGGACATGGAGAGAGAGAATGGAGAGGTGATTCAGAGGACAGATAGACATTTATTGGGCAAATTTTGAGGCCACTGCTCTACTAACCCCTTCTGAACACAGTAACTTTTGTAAATGTTGATCATTACAGATATATATCTTTCATTATTATGAAATACTCTACAAAGAATCATAAGCACTAAACGGTGATGTCAGAATTGGAACTTTATTCCACTATAAATTATCTTCTATTTTTCCTAATATTAATGTTTCCCTCTTCGATTCTGCTACATCCTTCTTCTTCCAGACATGCAATAAGAAATAAATATAAAAACTTTTTTCTAGCATTAAGAATGAAATTATAATTGTCCATAAATATTTTCTTATTTTTCTTTTTTTTAAATTTTTTTTTATTTTTTAAATTTTAAAATCTTTAATTCTTACATGCGTTCCCAAACATGAACCCCCCTCCCACCTCCCTCCCCACAACATCTCTCTGGGTCATCCCCATGCACCAGCCCCAAGCATGCTGCACCCTACGTCAGACATGGACTGGCTTAAGAACCAAGGAAAACATTTATAAAGATTAGTCATGCCTAAGGACAAAGAGACTGCAATGGTGACAACTGGCTATTTCTTAATCAGATCCAGAACCTAGCCAGCCATTTCTGTTTTGAAAAAAAAAAAAAAAATTACTAAGCAGAAAAAAAAAATTCTCAGACTTCAAATCAAGATATCATGTAGTAAAAGGGACACCCACAGAAATATTCTCAGTGCATTTCAACAATGAACAAAGGTGATCTGAGGAAACACCTTATATGAGTATTAGGGTAAAATTGCATTCATTCTACATGTTAGCAAAGTAATGTCCAAAATCCTGATGCTAGGCTTCAACAGCATGTGGACTGATAACTAACATATATAAAAGCTGGATTTAGAAAAGGTAGAGGAACCAGAGATCAAATGGCCAATATCCGTTGGATCATAGAAAAAGCAAAGGAATTCTGGAAAAACATCTACTTCTTCATTGACTATGCCAAAGTCTTAGACTGTGTGCATAACAACAAACTGTGGAAAATTCTTTAAGATATGGGAATACCAGACCATCTTACCTGCCTCCTGAGAAACCTGTATGCAGGCCAAGAAGAAACATGGAAGGCAGGAGGAGAAGGGGACAACAGAGGATGAGATGGTTGGATGGCATCACCGACTCAATGGACATGAATTTTGAGCAAACTCTGGGAAACAGTGAAAGTAAGGAAAGCCTAGTGTGCTGCAGTTGATGGTGTTGCAGAGTCAGACAGGACTAAGGCTGAACAACAAGAAGGGCATCATGGAGCAGGTGCTATTTAAGACGGATTTGGAGGCTTCCCTAGTGGCTCAGGTGGTAAAGAATCTGCCTGCCATGCAGGAGACCCAGGCTCAATCCCTGAGTCAGGATGATCCCCTAGAGGAGGGAATCGGTAACCCACTTAGCGTTCTGGCCTGGAGAATCCCATGGACAGAGGAGCCTGGTGGGCTACAGTCCATGGGGTTGCAAAGAGTAGGACATGACAAAGTGACTAACACTTTGACTTGAGGTACAAGTTGGCATTTTTTTCCCAATTTTAGGAAGAAATATATATATTCCAATTGAGTTAACCTCATCAATAAAGACAGCTGAGTGTTTTGAGTGAGGGACGCTTTTTGTTTGCAGTTCAGAGCAGGTTTGGTAGGAAGTAGCAAACATGACAACAGAGAAAGACACAGCAGGATCGAGAACATCTTAACTGCTGTCTAGGTGCCATCCTATAGCACCCAGATAAGACAGCATCCTAAATGCTGTCTTAGGTGAGTTGGATTTTGTCTTGTTGCCTATTCAGAGTTGTGAAGGTTTTAAGCAAAATATTTCTATGATCAGATCTATATTTGGGTGAATGTGATGGAAGGGAGGTCAGAGGCCAGTTAGGAATCTAATTGAAAGGAACAATAACAAGGTCTATGTGTCTATGAAAATGAAGAGGAAACAAGAGATGGAAGATTATTCCACTCAAGACAGGTCAGCCATGATCCTGATGCTGAGAAGCTCACAGTCTAATAGGGAGGAAAGATATTTTTTTAGGAATGACTCTGCTGCTATGCAGTATCTGATTGTTTTCTCCCTGGTACTACAGACATCAAGCAGAGATAGGTTACTTCAAAGACTATGTAGAAAGATATGGCAATGGCCTCATTTCTCTTCTAGCCCAATGGATCAGGGTCATTAATGGGAGGTACTGGGTGGCTGGCTCCCAGGGGAGCAGGACCAAGTAAAGGACCTTCACAAAGGGTAGCTGTATGTCCTCTTTCTCTCTCTCTCTCCACACACACACACACACACACACACACACACACACACACCACTCACGTACTCTACAGTGTGTCTATGTTTCAGCACAGTCTGAAAAGAACATTTGATTCATGTCTTGATTCTGCATTTATAAACTTAAGAGACCAACAGTGAGTTAACCCATCTTCCTGAGACCTTATTTTTTTCTCACTTACAAAATATGGTGATAATACCTTTCTATCAAGGATGTGTGAGGATTTTAAAACATTATTTATTTGATAACCCCCTGGCACAATCTAACAGACTGTAAGTACTCCGTATGTTTTTGTTTCTGCTTTCCTTCACCCTCCTGGGGAAAATCTTATAGATTTTTTTGTCACAAATACCAAGGAAATATTTTTTTTCTACTTATGACAGGAAAGGTTAGAAATATAGCTGTTGGATACTATATTCTTTTATTGCACACATAGCACTGATGGTGAATCCTTTTTAGGTGCCAGCCAGGTACTGTGGTTAACCTTGGAGATAAGTGAACAGTTAGACAAAAAGAAGGGGCAGCATCCTCAAACAACTCACAGTCAACTAAAGGAAAGGAGACAAATATTCACAGAGCACTAGGTATCAAAATAGAATAGAAATTCAGAATAAGAATTTCTTACCAAATCTCCACTGGGTATACAACATCCATTAACACATCCAGAAAACCTGTTGCTAGAGGATACTTAAGTAGTGGATGAATTCATACTAAATATTTGATGCAGTTCAGCACTACTGAGAAATTCAGCCAGTGTGAAAGAAGTATTTGTAGACCAGAGAGCATAAACAAATTCCATCAACAACAAGGAAAACTGCATTTGGAAAACAGGAAACTACTGTGATCTGAGAGACAGTTATTATTTTTTCTAGCTTGTTTCTTTATTTTGTCTGTCTTTTTCCAGGATTAAGACTGACTTCTTTTTGTTTCCTCTTAGCTTTGCTGCAGACTTTATAAAAATAAGATTTTCAATAATATATGCTCTCTCAAATAGTCAGAACTCACTCAGTAAAATATGTATGAGAACATTCCTTCCAGCCACTAACTGTGATTCATTTATGACCCAGTTGGCCAAGGTTCTTGGAAAAGAGAATGGTCATTTCTTTCAAAATCTACTCCTACAATTCTCCAAGTTTTACCTGTTTTGCTGGTTATAATGCCAATCAGAACTTACACGATATTTATCTTTATTCTCTTCTTCCATCCCTATTCCTATTCTATTTACTGTCTTGACTCAGTTGTTATTTTCTGGTATTAAAAGCCGAACAAATATTGCTTGGAAGTTTTGAAGCAAAATTCTTAGAAGGGGATTGAATGTTGTTGCTTATTTATAGCTACTATCAAGTCTTCTCAAGTAATTCTCCTTCGATGTGACAGATTTAACTCCAAAGGATTTTAAGAAAATTCAAATTTTCAACTGTCCTTATATATTGATACGATACTATCAAGAATCTCACTGTGAGCTTTCCATTCTGCCATAAATAATAAGCATGCACTCGACAGAGAACAGAAAAGAAGAAAAGAAAATTTGGGAGGGATCTGTAGTACTTTCTAAGGCACAGTGGTTTCCAATGTTATCGAAAGCTAAACCGAGGCGATCTTAAGATAGGAAGTAGGAATCTGACAGTAAGAATTAGGAATCGACAGTAAGTTAGTTTCAACTTAACTAGAATTAGAATTAATGACAGAGGTAAAAAAATAAGTAGAGACTTGGAAATAAAGACCTCTATCCTCTGGCTGTAGAAAAATAGAAAGATATCATTCAACACTTACAATCAGAAATATGCTAACTGGCATTTAAGGATAAATACATATGAGATGAACACTTAGAATGTCACTACCACTTTGGATTAATAGTATTTCTATTATGAAAAAAGACATGCAATCCATAGTTTCAAGTAGGGAAAAGCTCTGTGTTTTGATAGAAAAAAATGTTAGAAATAAGAAAGCTTTTTTTTTCTTCCTCCTTAATATTCATTATGTTCCTTTTTATCAGATTCTTTTGTAAACCAACTTTCTGAGATATTTGTATAAGCCTCAAGTAAAATATTATAAATTAAAATTATGTCACATAAAGCTGAAAGGAGATTTTTAGCCTAATCCTTTATTTTACAGATAAAGGCATTGAGATTTAGAGAAATGAAGTAAGGTTACTAGGGTCATGGAGAGAGTCAGTGGCAAAACCAGAAGAGAAATGGACCTAATTTCACCACTGCAGAAAGATACTGAAGTCTTAGAAAGCTCTTTTGTCTACACATCCTGCCTGCTTCTGTGACATATACCCTATCCTCCTCCTTCTTCCCTCATCACAATACATTGCAGAGGGATGTAGTCACTGAAAAAATGAGAGTAAGGAAGCTAAATTAAGAGTAAAACATTCCTGTTACTTTTTGATGCCCAGTTTTACTTAATTCACTCCCCAGGTGAAAGATTAAGGAAAAGAAAATCTTTTATATAGTTAACATAAAACAGTTTTTTGAAATCTGAATTCACAACAAAATATGATGTTTCCAAACAGGTTTTACAGGTCACTGAAAAAATAAGCCTCTAAGGAGCCTTGGGCAATAGACTTGCTTTTCTTATTTTTGTTTCTTTCCTAAACTTTATAGATTTAAGTTATTTCTAAGATGGTCTCGAAGGAAATGCTTTAGTGGAGTCTGAACCCTTAAAGATGAAATGTTTTAAGCCTTATAAAAGAATTTATCCATCAAACTTTCTTTCTTTCTTTTTTTTTTTTTTTTTTTTTTTTGAGTGAGTAGTTAGGTGATGCATTAACTCTTTTTTCTTTGGGGACTTTGGAAGAGAGGTAGGTGAGTTTGATAAAGTACAGGTATCGAGGACCAGCTGGAGACACTATGTATGTCATGCGTGTCCAACATGCAACAACGTAAAAAGACAGACCTTTAATCAGAACCTACTTGCTGCAAAATCATAAAGCAGCTTGGGCTCTTGCCTTTATAGCTCTGACAAATATTGTCTATTGCTGTAGTTTTTACTTCTGTCTACACATCGAAAAGTCCATGGACACAGTGCCAGGATAACCTACTAGATATTCATACCCAAGGTTCCTCAAATTCCGTGTGTCCAAATGCACAGATTCCTCCCTCCCCCAATTTTCCATCTGGTCCTCAAATAGTTTCTTTTATTTCTTTCTTTATTTTAATTGGAGGCTTTATAATATTGTAGTGGTTTTGCCATAGACTGACATGAATCAGCCATGGGTATACATGTGTTCCCCATCCCGAACCCCCTCCCTCTACCAGACATTGTGGAAATTAACAAGCTCTTTAGGGATTATCCTTTCTTCCAACCACCACTACCTTAGTTTAGGATTTCCTTGCTCTTCATCTGGACTAATGTAAAGATTCTTCAACTTTTCTCCAACCCACATTTATTTTTCTTCATACAGCTATTCTGCTACTGATGTAAACTTTTCTTATGTTAAATCTGTTCACAAACTATGCCAGTTTATAATCATTAATTGGCTTCTTATCATGTGTAGTTTAATTTTGAAACTCTGCCCTGTGAAATAATCATCATTGCTCTAACCAAAAAAAAAAAAAGTTTATTCAAAATAAAGTAGGTTTCCTTTATTCAGTAGATTGGGAAATGTTGTAGATTTAATCTCTTTTAAAAATATTATGTCAAAAGCATTGGAAAATTGAACCACACAGAAACCTACCTGACTCTGATAAAAATTTCTCATGACTAGGTCTACATATACACTTAGCCTTTTCTCTCATTGCCTCACTGATACTATAACTTACCACATATTTGTTATTTAGTCTCTTTAAAAGCTTTTGAGAAAAATACAGTACTCTTAAAAGCAGGGACTATACTTTCTGTATCTCTTTATCTCCATAACCTACAATGCCTGCTATACAGTTGATTCTCAATAAATGTGTGATGATGGAACGGGTGAATGGATAATAAACTCCTTCACAGGTAGACTGTCATCTTGTTTTACTTTAGGTAATGAGGCTGAAAAGTTCTACAGCCTAAGTTTGTTTAAAGGAACAGTCAGTGTAGAGTGACAATAGCAAGTGTCTACGGCTTTCTCTTCTGTTTTCATTACTTGCCTAAGGGAATATTGACTCTTCACACCTGAGGTTTCCAGTAATGAATGAATCCTCAAGCCTTGAGGAAGTCATATTGGGAGCCTTTCCTTTGGAGAAAAAGAGGGAGATAATTTAAGTCTGGTCTTAAACTTTACTCTCTGGAGAATTTTCCTCTGCTTCCTCCTACTCCTTTTCTTTTTTGTTTTTTCTAAATTCAAGGATATAAATTTTTCATTTGAGAATATTTCATATTTCACAGTATTCAAAATAATTCCTTAAACTCAAGGGATTTCTTTTTCTTTGAATTTTTCATATAGCTCTTTGGGTCTTTTAAGGTTATTTATTCCTTATGGGATAAGAATGGCAAAGATGACTACGGGTCAGTGAGGATCAGAACAGTCCTTCATTGAAAGAGGTCTCTGAAGATTGTTGCAAACTTCTTTTCATAACACAAGTTTGATAAGTTGGTTTCTTAATTAATATAACAGGGTCAAGGTATTGAGACACTTAACACAAATAAGTTATTTTTTCCCATTACTCTCATTATTATAATATTCATTTTTAAAAAAGTTTGGGGGAATAGAGTATACATTAGATGTTATAGGACATAAAATGGACTGCTATTCATGTATTCATGATAACATCTCCAAAGTCTTCAAGGAGCCCTCAAGGAGAAATTAAAACTGTCTCCATATGAGCAAGCAATGATTCTGATAAACAGGAGATAAGCATTAAAGAAGCTGCAAATACTGAGGAAAAACAAATGGTTAAAATAATAATAATAATAATGAATAAACTGCTGAAGCCTAGAACAGCAGAATAGCTAAATTGGGTCAGGGAGGAGCCTGAGTTGGCTATTATATATATTTGCTAAGACTTGACAGTAAAAGGAGGACATTATATGAGTCATAAGGGAACTCTGATATGATTATTAAATGAAGACTTTTTCAGTAGATGATGAATACTCACTTAACTTGCCCATGATAATTAGAGCAGAAACTATTCCTTGGAGTGAGAAAAGTCTATAAAGTTGTCCTTATTGTTTTAGGCAAATTAATATTTAATACAACTGATTTTTTATAAAAGAAGATTAAACTTAGAGGAAAGATGGCTATTAATTTTTACACAACTCAATGATTATTTGTTTGCTTCCCTCATACTTGGGGTTACCTATTTAGATTTTAAAAGGATACTACTATTATTACTCCTCCTCCTCCTAATATTTATATTAAAAATATTATTTATGTTTTGATTTCAGACAGGAGGATCCCAGAGGTAGTGACTTTCTGAATGAGCTAACTCAGTGTAAAGATTTCTTTTAGTGTAATAACTACTGCCACTTTATTTTACTCTCTCTACTGAGTCATGCACTGCCTAAGTACCCTATAGATATTTCTATTCCTTATAATGATCTTCCATGAGAAGTATTATAAATGAGCCTCATTTATAACTAACCTAAAGCTCAAACTGATTACGTGGATTTCACAATGTCATGCAACTAGTATGTTCCAGTCTTACTAAAAGTCAATGTTCCACTTTCTAAGCAAGATGTATATATTTTTACACTGAGAAATTATCATCCTGCCTCTACCTATATATTTTCAGGACTGGAAAATGTTCTGTGTACTTTAGTCTGCTGAATTATCAGATATTCTGATCAGCAGTTTTTTACTGCTAATTAAAATTTCAACTTCATGTTCGTTAGATTCGATGATTATTTCCAAAGGTTCCACTTCCATAGACAACCTATAGTTTCTTATGAGGAGTGCTAAAAGACTACAATATTAAATAAAGTAAATAAGAATGCAACTATTTTGCTTAAATTATGAACTTGGACCAGGCCATGATGCATTTTGCCGCTGCTGCTAAGTCGCTTCAGTAGTGTCCAACTCTTCGACCCGTAGACGGCAGCCCACCAGGCTCCCCCGTCCCTGGGATTCTCCAGGCAAGAACACTGGAGTGGGTTGCCATTGCCTTCTCTGATGATGCATCTTAGCCCTCACTTATTGGCTCTCCAGACATAGTTACATGGCAGTAGTGTTATTCACAATGTGAAAATTTTGGCAAGACAAACTCCACAAGTTTCTCTCATACTTGGTATATTTTTATGGGTTAATTGAGGACCAATCAAGCCTTTGAGCTTGCAAGCATTTAATAGGTCATTTCATCAGACATCTCATCTAATTCTTGAGAACTTTCTAGAAATGCCTTATAAGTGAATGTAACTATCTACATTAATACATGTGCCAAAACCATACAGTATTGATTTTCTAATTTTATAGGTGAGGGGTTTGAAACAGATTGAGGCAAGTTGCACATCTCAGTAGTTTTTGTGCAAGTATTTGGAACTAGATCTAACTGATTCTTTCTTGTACAACACATTATCTAACAAAAACAAAACATAAGCAAATCAAATTGTTGATTGCTTCTGTTACACAGATTCCAAATGAGAGAAGGCTTTTGTTTTTTAAGTTGATGATTTTGTTTTCTTCTCTATATATCAGTGAGTTGAAATGAATCATTGACTGAGTAACTCCTGAGTGTCTCCAGAGAACTCTGAATGTTTGACTGATAAAATCAACATATAATGGATGAGTTTAGAAATATATATAGCCTTCTAAAGGAGAATGAATCATTCCCAAGGCGGAGTTTCAAGTTCCAAGACTTGACTCATTGGTGTAAGCTAAGTAAAGAAGAAAAAAAAATTATGTCAAGAGAAAATAAGTTGTCAACAATGGAAGCTCAGAAAATTGCAGAGGGAAGAAAACCAGTAATAGCAGTATATATCCAGACACTGTCCAGGGAAAGAAAAATTGAATCTGGATGATGTGAGTCTTATCTCAGGAAAACTCAGTGCTCGTCTTCAGTCCAAGCCCCTCATGTTAGCTATACCCTTTCCTAGGAAGAGGATTATTACTAGGAATGGTCAAGTTTGAAAGCAGTGATTTGACCATGTTTCCTTAGAGATATAGCTTTAGTTTAAGAAAAAGTCTTCACCATAATAAAAGCCTCTTTTGTACTTCCTTGAAATTATTTTCTTTGCACAAAGCTAGCAAGACAGTCCTGGGTCCATGGGCTACTGATTTACCTGAATGGGACCAAAGTCAAGCTATCTCTAGGCTTTAGGACAAACTATCTCCTTCACTACGGATAGTATATTCAAAATTATCTGTACTTTGAAATTGAAGTAATATGACCTGAGATTTAGTAATGGTTTAACTAAGACCAGGGTAGACTATTCTGCCTACTATGATGCTAAGTTCTATGTTGCTGCTAGCCTTCCAAATTAACTAGAATAATCAAGATTAGGGTGACAAATAGTTGTTAGCTCCACATACAGAAATTTGCTGTTCATATTAAAGCCTGTTTACAGCTTGGCAGAAGAAGGTGGTGGCAGTATGTATCCATGGATGCATGTGTTACAAGGGGTGACCGCTTCCCTGCCTTGTCATTCATGAACCAAGAGTATGGCAGCTCTGACATCTCCAATTTGTAGCACCCAGGATTTACTTTGGAACCATCTTCTTTCCCAAGTTGAAAGGAGAAAAACTCATAAAGAAACAAATGGAAAGATTTTATAGTTATAGTTGGCACACATCACTTTTATTTATATTCTATTAGCTATAACTCAATCGCATGACCAATTTAACTGCAAAGGACAATGGGTAAGGTAGTCTGGCTCTGTGCCCAGGAAGAAGAGGAGAAAAGATTTTACCAATACCATTCACTGCCAACTATACAAAAGGGTTTCTACTTGTAAAGTAGCTAAGACCACAGAAGGAGTATGGGGTTGAGAACATTATTTTCTCAGTTACTCCGAAAAGATTGTGTGTGTGTGTGTGTGTGTGTGTGTGGCATGTCTGTTGTTGCTCTAGCATTTATTTTCTCCTGTATATCCCTGTTCTTTTCTGATAAAATTTAGTAGAAGAGACACATGTTTTTGAGGGGATGATCTGAAATGGAAGACCAGCTCTTCTACTTTCTATCTATAAAACCACATCAAGTTTTAGTTTCCTCATCAGCAGAATGAGGGCAATGTCCAGGCTGTGGAGGCTGGTCTGGAATGAGATCTGATGCTGGGTAATTCTGTATTTTGGACACATTTTCTCACGATAGAACAATCTGGTCATTAGAAAGTGGGGAATCATGTTTCGGGTCTTGATTGAAAAGAATCACTTGAAATGCCCATTTTTGTTTGTTTTATTTCTTGATTTTTTTGTCCCTTTCATCAGCTTTATTATGAATACTTTATGTATAATAAAATCAGCAATTTTAAGCATGTGATTTGATAAAGTTTGACAAATATATGCAGTAGTGTGGCAGCAATCATTAAGAGAAAATATTTACATTTATTTCCAAATGCTCCCTTATGCACCACTGCATTCAGCACCTCCCTTTCCGCCTCTGAACCCTGACACCCACTGATATGATTTCTGTCACTATGGCTTTTTCTTTTCTAGACTGTCGTATTAATAAAATCATAAACTTTGTTTTTATGTCTGGCCTCTTTTACTTGACAAAATAGTTTTGAGATTTATCTATGTTTTGTGCAAAGCAATAGTTCACCCCTTTGTTGCTAAGTAGTATTCTATTGTATAGAAATACCAAGATTATCTATGAACTCTATTCATTCATAGATTGATGAAAATTTCTGTTACTTTTGAGTCTGTTTACTATGAATACATCTGTTCTGAACAGTGGAGTGTAAGTCTCTGTGTGGATGTACGTCTTGATTTCTCTTAGGTAAATGCCTAGGAATATGCCTGCCATGTCAATCTTGCTTTGTATTGATGATGGCTAATTTATATGTGTTTCTAAATCTGGTTTCCTTTCTGATTCTATGTTGGGGAGGAAACTGCTTTGTGCAAAAGGAAATAAATTTTGATCACTGAAATGGGGTAAACCTTTACTTAACACCTTGTTTGCTTTATACATACAGCAATCTCTAAAGTCTGGTCAAGTCTGATGGAGAAATAGCAATATAATAGCTATACTTAGCTAAGTTTCTTCCATTTACTAAACACTAAGCTTTGGTGATGGACAGGGAGGCCTGGCGTGCTGCAATTCATGGGGTGGCAAAGAGTCGGACACGACTGAGCGACTGAAATGAATGAAGCTATGGTTGTAACAACAGCAATAAGTATTTAAGCCTCAAGTATTTAACTCTACTACTTATATATTTTCATATCATTTTTTAACATGCAGAATGTAAAATATAAAAATGATTAAGTTTGCCCAAGATCATCAGTTAAAAAGGGGTGCAGACTGGAATTCAAATCCAGATCTACCTGATTTCCAATCCCATACATTTCCCATTTGTCTTAGTATGAATATCATGGACTGGGCGGGTGGCTTATATGACAGATTTTTCTTTCTCATAGTTCTGGAAACTAGGTAGTCTAAAATCAAGGTGTCAACAGATTTGCTATCCTATGAGGAATCACTTCCCAGTTCATAGACAGACTTGCTTTTACTGTGTCATCAGATTTAGGAAATGGGTAAATGCTACCTCTGAATTCTTTTTTATAGGGATGTTATCCCATGCAGAGCCTTCATGACATAATCATCTCCTGTAGGCCTTACTTTAAAATATTTTAATATCAGTACTGAGTTTCAAATATGAATCTGCAGGAGACACATTCAGTCCCATAGTATTACTGATCTGTATATTTGATTTTGTAAAACTAAAGGACAACTTTCTGACAATGGACGTCCACTTATGGCTCTGTCTGTGAGAAGAGCCATCAGCGTGCCTGGAGGCTCTTCTCTTCCTCACAGGTGTCCTCTACCTATGACAGAGCACGCAGGACAAGTATTGCCCAGAATTACTTTCTGTATCACATAAAGGTCCATTTGGATCTTTGAGAGTAGCTTTAATAAGATTCTTTCTTAATACAAGATTAAAAAAAAAAAAACAGATAAACTTGGCACTTTAAATAAATATTATAGTTGACCTGACATTAGAGAAGTTTCCTAAAAGTTAATCACCACTCAAACAAGGCAAGAGTATGTCTTCCAATAGACAAACTCCTCAGCCACAAAAAACAATCCCTAAAACTGCTCCTAATTCTTTTTTTTCCTTCCTTGTACATATATCATATCAAACCGAGTCTCCAACCCTTAGCCTCAAGAGTGTTTCAGTATCTAGGCAATGACAAAAAGACAATGATGGGAATACTGTGTATCTTTTAAAGTGTCTGATCTTTATAAAAAACATTAAAATATTTTAGCTACTTTATTTATGCTTTTCATACAAGCCAAAAATAGTGTTTTGCCCATGAAGAGTTCTCCAACAAGTACTTGTTCTAGAGCACAAGGTCAATTTGTCATCTTTTCTTCCATTAATTTGAATGACACCATCCCAGAATTATGCAATTATTTTCTGTCAGTAAGAACCTTTTGTTGCCGCCAATGGCTGAGGGAGAGATTCTGCACAAGTGTAATCTCAAATAGTATCATCAAGTCATTTCATAAAATAGATTCAACTTTAAAATATTCCATTAAGTTATTCAATATATGATTTTTTATCAAGCAGGGTGGATACTCTAAGCAAGCAAGATTAGAATCATTTGACTGGTATTTGAGGTGGCTGAGCAGGCACAGGAGGGCCTAGAGGAGCTATCCCATGTTGAAGGTCAGGAACGGCGGCGGTAAGGAGATACCCCTCATGAAAGGTAAGAGAAACCCAAGTAAGATGGTGGTGCTGCGAGAGGGAATCAGAGGGCCGACACACTGAAACCATACTCACAGAAAACTACTCAATCTAATCACACTAGAACCACAGCCTTGTCTAACTCAATGAAACCATGCCATGCCTGCGGGGCAATTCAAGATGGGCGGGTCATGGTGGAGAGGTCTGACAGAACTGTGGTCCACTGGAGAAGGGAATGGCAAGCTACTTCAGTATTCTTGCCTTGAGAACCCCATGACAGTATGAAAAGGCAAAATGATAGGATACCGAAAGAGGAACTCCCCAGGTCATTAGGTGCCCAAAATGCTACTGGAGATCAGTGGAGAAATAACTCCAGAAAGAAGGAAGGGATGGAGGCAAAGCAAAAACAATACCCAGCTGTGGATGTGACTGGTGATAGAAGCAAGATCCGATGCTGTAAAGAGCAATATGGCATAGGAACCTGGAATGTCAGGTCCATGAATCAAGGCAAATTGAAAGTGGGCAAACAAGAGATGGCAAGGGTGAATGTCGACATTCTAGGAATCAGCGAACTAAAATGGACTGGAATGGGTGAATTTAACTCAGATGACCATTATATCTACTACCATGGGCAGGAATCCCTCAGAAGAAATGGAGTAGCCATCATGGTCAACAAAAGAGTCCGAAATGCAGTACTTGGATGCAATCTCAGAAATGACAGACTGATCTCTGTTCATCTCCAAGGCAAACCATTCAATATCACAGTTATCCAAGTCTATGCCCCAACCAGTAACACTGAAGAAACTGAAGTTGAACGGTTTTATGACGATCTACAAGACCTTGTAGAACTAACACCCAAAAAAGATGTCCTTTTCATTATAGGGGACTGGAATGCAAAAGTGGGAAGTCAAGAAACACCTGGAGTAACAGGCAAATTTGGCCTTGGAATGCAGAATGAAGCAGGGCAAAGACTCATAGAGTTTTGCCAAAAAAATGCACTGGTCATAGCAAACACCCTCTTCCAACAACACAAGAGAAGACTCTACACATGGACATCACCAGATGGTCAACACCGAAATCAGACTGATTATATTCTTTGCAGCCAAAGATGGAGAAGCTCTATACAGTCAACAAAAACAAGACCAGGAGCTGACTGTGGCTCAGATCATGAACTCCTTATTACCAAATTCAGACTCAAATTGAAGAAAGTAGGGAAAACCGCTAGACCATCCAGGTATGACCTAAATCAAATACCTTCTAATTATACAGTGGAAGTGAGAAATAGATTTAAGGGCCTAGATCTGATAGATAGAGTGCCTGATGAACTATGGAATCAGGTTCGTGACATTGTACAGGAGACAGGGATCAAGACCATCCCCATGGAAAAAAAATGGAAAAAAAGCAGAACGGCTGTCTGGGGAGGCCTAACAAATAGCTGTGAAAAGAAGAGAGGTGAAAAGCAAAGGAGAAAAGGAAAGATATAAGCCTCTGAGTGCAGAGTTCCAAAGAATAGCAAGAAGAGATAAGAAAGCCTTCTTCAGTGATCAATGCAAAGAAATAGAGGAAAACAACAGAATGGAAGAGACTAGAGATCTCTTCAAGAAAATTAGAGATACCAAGGGAACATTTCATGCAAAGATGGGCTTGATAAAGGACAGAAATGGTACGGAGAAAGGTCCGTCTAGTCAAGGCTATGGTTTTCCTGTGGTCATGTATGGATGTGAGAGTTGGATTGTGAAGAAGGCTGAGAGCCGAAGAATTGATGCTTTTGAACTGTGGCGTTGGAGAAGACTCTTGAGAGTCCCTTGGACTGCAAGGAGATCCAACCAGTCCATTCTAAAGGAGATCAACCCTGGGATTTCTTTGGAAGAAATGATGCTAAAGCTGAAACTCCAGTACTTTGGCCACCTCATGTGAAGAGTTGACTCATTGGAAAAGACTCTGATGCTGGGAGGGATTGGGGGCAGGAGGAGAAGGGGACGACAGAGGATGAGATGGCTGGATGGCATCACCAACTCGATGGATGTGAGTATGAGCGAACTCCGGGAGATGGTGATGGACAGGGAGGCCTGGCGTGCTGCGATTCATGGGGTCGCAAAGAGTCAGATACGACTGAGCAACTGAACTGAACTGAACTGAACTGAGGCAAAAGTGAGAGTATGTTATACTATCCTTGCTTCTTCTTCCCTATTCTTTCCTTTCTGCTAAAACTTAGCAGAAGAGACACAGTCTTTGGAGAAGGAGGATCTGGGACGCAGGTCAGCTCTTTCATTTTTCATCTACATGATTTCTTCGAATTTAATTTCCTCATCAGCCAGATAAATAGGATAATGATATTTACTTACAAGGCAGTCATGAGAATTAAATGGCTGCATATGTCATTCCCAATGGTTGTAAACATAGAAGGAGAATAAGTTTAAGTGGGGAATAGAAGTTCATTCCTGTGACCAGTAACCATGGGACAGTCATGAAATACTTAAAGATAGTGGACATGCAGGGCCCAGCTGAACAGCCAGATCAGAGGCAATGAGACATGTGATCTATCAGATACGGGTGATTTTGAAATGCAGAAAGTGATAGCTTTGCCCATGGAGTAGATGTAGAGCCCTAAGACGTGGTGGATAGAGTAGGAACTCAGAACATCAGCTTGTCAGGAATGAGCAGTATTGCCTCAAATCAATAAAGAAGAAGATTCCAGAGAGAAAATACATAAACGTGGTCTCTTGCATTTTGGAGAACTGGAGCTGTTGTACTGTGTTACTTTTATGGGGCTTTTACTCAGATTAAAAAAAAACACACACACTTTGAAAAAACACTGGAGAACACCATAGGAAAACTATAATTGCCTAAACATCTAAGTTTTTGAAGATACTGGTGGCAGCTGGTGGAGCAGCCTTTTCTTCTACTTTCCAGTTTGGAGAGAAATGCTGCCCATAATGTCTTGCTGGCAGAGGGACTGACCTGAATGTTCTTCCTATAGAAGAGGCTGCTTTGGGAGCAAATGGGAAAGAGACCACCTAGCCCGTCTTGACATTAAAGGTTCCACCCCTTGATCCAGCTTTTCTCCTGACTCCATTCAATGATTCTACTTACTGAGTACTTATCATATAATGTATGGGTTGGGCAATTAGGATAAAAATATAATTGAGAAGCAGTCTTTGCCAATGAAATTGTACAAACTGGTAGAAGATAGAGCCAAGCTAATTTATGAAGATAATGCAAAAGAGAATGCCTAACACCAACACTCACCCCAAATTTCTTTATATTTTTTTGCACATTTTTATTCTGTTTCAGGCAATATTTCATTTGCAACTACATTGTGATAAAGGTATGATTATCTCTATTTGCCAATGAGCAAATCAAGCAATGTAAATTTAATTAGCCTGGGACCGCAAAGTCAAAAACAGGTGTCCATGAAATATTTGCTGGTTCTTTTCCATTGCAAAAGCTGGTTATTCACAGGACATCTTATGCTCTCATTGCCATTAAAAATACAAGAACACTTCATCACAAAATGTTAAATGGGAATGCACTGTTCACCTCTGAAATTCAAGAGAGAGAGAGGGAGAGTAGGGATAGAGAAAGGAAGAAGTCATGGAAAGAAGGACAAAAGGGAGTGAGAGTGAGATGTAGAAGGAAAGAGGGAGAGAACACAGATGGAGTGAAGGAAGGAAGAAAAAGGAACTAAGAGATACAGACAATAATGCTTACTTGAGCTAAACAACCCTTCCCAGTTCATAATATTTTTAAGAATATTAAAATATTCATCCTCCAGAAAATGAAAGATTATTACACATTGGGATTTCTTCAAAGGGTGACTAAAATCTGTAATAATTAAGTAAAGCAGGAGAAAACTCCAATGGAAAATTAAACCAAAGATAAAAAGCAGATGGTATTACTAACAGAAGGGCTTTGAAACAAATACACAAATGAAAAATACACACACACACACACACACATATATATGTATATATATAGAAGAGTGGGCAAGGAATAAAGACAGTTGTTTCCATGGTGTGCAGATGTATAATATAAACGTAAGTGTTCAGTTCAGTTCAGTTCATTTGCTCAGTCATGTCCGACTCTTTGCGACCCCATGAATCGCAGCCCACCAGGCCTCCCTGTCCATCACCAACTCCCAGAGTTCACTCAAACTCACGTCCATCGAGTCGGTGATGCCATCCAGCCATCTCATCCTCGGTCATTCCCTTTTCCTCCTGCCCCCAATCCCTCCCAGCATCACAGTCTTTTCCAATTAGTCAACCCTTCATATGAGGTGGCCAAAGTACTGGAGCTTCAGCTTTAGCATCATTCCATCCAAAGAACATCCAGGACTGATCTCCTTTAGAATGGACTGGTTGGATCTCCTTGCAGTCCAAGGGACTCTCAAGAATCTTCTCCAACACCACAGTTCAAAAGCATCAATTCTTTGATGCTCAGCTTTCTTCACAGTCCAACTCTCACATCCATACATGACTACTGGAAAAACCATAGCCTTGACTAGACGGACCTTTTGTTGGCAAAGTAATGTCTCTGCTTTTCAATATGCTATCTAAGTTGGTCATAACTTTTCTTCCAAGGAGTAAGTGTCTTTTAATTTCATGGCTGCAATCACAATCTGCAGTGATTTTGGAGGCCCCCCCCCAAATAAAGTCTGACACTGTTTCCACTGCTTCCCCATCTACATCCCCATGAAGTGATGAGATAAGATGATGTACACAGACTCAATAATTTGCCTACTCCACCTCTGTCTCAGCATCTGCAAAATGTGGTAGAAAGATATGGAACCTGGAAACTTCACTTGAGCCTGGTCCTCACCTCTTATCCCATTATTTGGGAAAATAATTTATATGAATCTCAAAGTCCCCAACCTTAAAACTGAAACAATTAAATTTTCTTCCATATCTATAAAGATTATTTTGATCATTTATCTTAAATAAAATGAATTGAGATAGTAGTGGCAAAATGAGTAACAACATGTATTTTGGGGTAAGTCCCCACATTTGAATTCAGGTCCTGCTACTTTATACACAGCACGCTATTTCACTTCTATAAGCATCATCCCCTTAGACCCAACTTATGAGGGGGTTATAGGGATAGTTTGAGAGAATGAGCATCATGTGCCTTGCACAGTACCCAGTAAGCAGTAAATTTGCAATGAATGCTATTTGATGATTGTAATAATGATGATGGCAATGGTGCTCTAGAGACAATAGCAGTGACAAAAATGATGCCTTAGCTGGTGAAGATGTAATGCCATTTGGAAAGCCTTCCCTCCCTGCTTCCTGATCCCTGGAGATAGGAATGCCCTCCTCTATGTCACTAGATGATTTTTGAAAAAAACCCCACTAGAGATTTCATTACATGTTCCTGTTGCCGCTGAATTTTCTGCCTTTCTTTCTCGCTAATCTATGAGCGCCATGAAGTTCTGAGTCTCTTGTATTCCCTCATTGCCTTGGACACATTAGGCTCTCAAGGAATATCTGTAAAACAGCTGAATCAACTGAGATAAATCCAGATAGCACACTGTAAACTCTATAGCAGTATAAGAATGTTCACTAGCCTTACTGTGGTTCTTTATATAGATTTTTTGCTCCTAGTCAATTAGTCTTCCAAATAATAAGCCCTGTGTGTGTTAGGCAGGTGTCCAATATTACCACACTTGTGACTATGAAAACAGCTGCTCTTTGATACAAAAGAACGTAGGAAGAAATCAACTGGAAGCTGGAGGCATTTAACGCAACATGAAAGTATGAAATTCAAACAATATAAACCTTGCTGATGAAATTGTAGTCTTGGTATAATGGCATTAGCATCTCCTGGAGTCTTATTAGAAAAGAAAAATTTAGGTCCCATATGAGACCCACAAAACCAGAATCTGCATTTTAAGCAAATCCTCAGGGGATTCCTATACATGTTGCATTTGAGAAGATCTGCTCTACATCCTTGGGCACACTTGATGGACAGGAAGGAAGCCTTCTTTTTCTGGACTTTCTTTAAGAAAAGCCATGTGATGACGATGAAGGAAACAGAAATTTCAGTTTGGTTCAGTTACTCAGTCGTGTTTGACTCTTTGTGACCCCACGAATCACAGCACGCCAGGCCTCCCAGTCCATCACCAACTCCCAGAATTCACCCACACTCATGTCCATTGAGTCGGTGATGCCATTCAGCCATCTCATCCTCTGTCATCCCCTTTTCCTCCTGCCCCCAATCCCTCCCAGCATCAGAGTCTTTTCCAATGAGTCAACTCTTCGCATGAGGTGGCCAAAGTACTGGAGCTTCAGCTTTAGCATCATTCCTTCCAATGAACACCCAGGACTGATCACCTTTAGAATGGACTGGTTGGATCTCCTTGCAGTCCAAGGGACTCTCAAGAGTACTCTCCAACACCACAGTTCAAAAGCATCAATTCTTTGGTGCTCAGCTTTCTTCACAGTCCAACTCTCACATCCATACATGACCACTGGAAAAACCATAGCCTTGACCAGACAGACCTTTGTTGGCAAAGGAATGTCTCTGTTTCTTAATATGCTGTCTAGGTTGGTCATAACTTTCCTTCCAAGAAGTAAGCGTCTTTTAATTTCATGGCTGCAGTCACCATCTGCAGTGATTTTGGAGCCCAAAAAAACAAAGTCTGACACTGTTTCCACTGCTTCCTCATCTATTTTCCATGAAGTGATGGGACTGGATGCCATGATCTTCATTTTCTGAATGTTGAGCCTTAAGCCAACTTTTTCACTCTCCTCTTTCACTTTCATCAAGAGGCTTTTTAGTTCCTCTTCACTTTCTGCCATAAGGGTGGTGTCATCTGCATATCTGAGGTTATTGATATTTCTCCTGGCAATCTTGATTCCAGCTTGTGCTTCTTCCAGCCCAGCGTTTCTCATGATGTACTCTGCAGAGAAGTTAAATAAGAAGGGTGACAATATACAGCCTTGACGTACTCCTTTTCCTATTTGGAACCAGTCTGTTGTTCCATGTCTGTTGCTTCCTGACCTGCATACAGGTTTCTCAAGAGGCAGGTCAGGTGGTCTGGTATTCCCATCTCTTTCAGAATTCTCTACAGTTTATTGTGATCCACACAGTCAAAGGCTTTGACATAGTCAATAAAGCAGAAGTAGATGTTTTTCTGGAACTCTCTTGCTTTTTCCATGATCCAGCAGATGTTGGCAATTTAATTTCTGATTCCTCTGCCTTTTCTAAAACCTGCTTGAACATCTGGAAGTGCATAGTTCACATATTGCTGAAGCCTAGCTTGTAGAATTTTAAGCATTACTTTACTGTTTACAAATCACTTATTCTGTACCAAACTCAGAATAGGTGTTTTGATATGAAATTTACTTTAATCCCCCCAACTGTTCTGTGGAGGTTGTATTGTTACCTTTCTTTCTGTTGATGCTCAGAGAGAGTAAATAATGAGCAAGTGGCAAAGTCTGAATTTGACTTGATGACCTTACTTCAAAACCAGATTTTATAGGAAGCTTGTAGTCAGTTTATCAAGCCTTACTTTGGTCAAGTTGTTCTCAAGTCTCCAAATCTCCTTCATAGCACAATTACAAACACACCTTTACCTTTTTCTGAAGTCCTGGAGCACTGCTTTCTTGAAGGCTAGTCTGAATTTTGGCAGAAATGGTTAAAAATCCCAGCTTCCCTTAATTGCTGTGGAACACTAGGATCACCCAGCATTCAGTAACCTAAATAATACTGTTCAGGAGGAAAAATTTTTCCTCTACCTTTTAGGTTCTTCTGATTGGTCTAAGAGTTAAATTAACATGAGACAGATTAAAAGGACAGAATCAAACAAAATTCTAATAATATGTATACTTGGGTGAAACCCAGAAGAACTGAATAACTCACCCAAATGGCTAAACCCGCCAACTTAAATGCCATCTTCAGCTAAAGACAAAACAGGATTTGTGAGTAGTGTTTTGGAACCTAAAAATGTGAGAAGGCAATTCACACAAAAATACAGAAGCAACTATGTAGTTTAAAATGTTTTCTGGGACATGCAGGGACAATGGGAGATCAAGTGGTGACGCGTTGTCATCTCTAGTTCCTGCTGAGTGTCCCCTCCACACCTGGCCCATATTCTATTCCAAAAGTCAAAGTGTTAATCTCTTAGTCACACCAACGCTTTGTAAGCCCATAAACTATAGCCTGCCAGGCTCTTCTGTCCATGGGATTCTCCAGGCAATAATACTGGAGTGGGTAGCCATTCCCTTCTCCAGGGGATCTTCCCAACCAGAGATCAAACCAGGGTCTCCTGCATCGCAGGCAGATTCTCTACTGTCTGAGCCATGAGGGAAGCATACATTCTATGCAGAAGTCTCTGGCAATAGGTTTGCTCCTAGAACAGGCCCTGTATCTAAATTTTTAGACAGCTAAAGAGATAAAAAGAAAGACTTCTGAGTCTTTCTGGCCCCTTGGTTGTTTTCAGCTTGAAATAATCCTCATACAAAAGAGACATTTTGAGTTTGTAAGTTCTGTTTCCTTACAAAGGGAAGCAAAGGACCTACATCAAAGAACTGCTAAAAGACTTAATATCATGTGCACGGAGCACTTGAAACAGTCTTTGATGTTTGTTAATTGCTCAACAAATGCTAGGTGCTGCTCCAAATAAGTATTTGTCAATACAATATTTAATAGAAATAACACCCCCAAAAAAGTCTCCCAAAGTATTACTTATTCACTCCTGTGTTCTTATAGATAGACCTTAATTATTTAATAAACTTGGATATTTTGAGTGCCTTAAGTCAAATACGCTATATCTAATTCCAAAGCCATGAGTCTCCCCTGTCCTGTCCCACAGTTGAGATATCTTTGCCATATTAATTATTACACTGATCATAATTAATTTTTACTTGCATTGAAGTATGACTTTCTTAATAGTAAAGGCTGCATATCACTCAACTTTTGAATTCCTAGCCCTTAGGCACAGTGCCTTGCATGTTGAAAAATTACATGATTTCTATATTTGTCTAGACATGTTTTGTTAACCAAACTTTAGTGAGATCAGAGAAACACCACTGTTAGTTGTCCTGAAAGGATTTGTCATATTTACTTTAGATCCTGAAGTCAGTAACTTTACAAACTCTTATACTGTGGAAACTAGACTATCCACCCGGAGTCTGGATTTATTATTAATGATGCTGTATTTATACAATTCTTTTTTAAGACTGAAAAACAAAGTTCCCACTTGTATAATATTTCTGGCTTCCAGGCCACAGGTAAATAAAAAGACCCACTCTGAATCTGGCTGTTTGGCATGAAGAAGAGTTAGCATAAAGTAAAGGAGAAGCTGCCAATCTCAGGTGGCACAGTGGGAAAGAATCCAACTGCCAACGCAGGAGATGCCAAGAGACTTGGGTTCAATCCCTGAATCAGAAGGTTACCCTGGAGTAGGAAATGGCAACCTACTCCAGTATTCTCGCCTATAAAATTCCATGGGCAGAGAAGCCTGGTGGGCTACAGTTCACGGGGCTGCAAAAAGTCAGACACAATTGAGCACACACATGAGCCAGCGAGCCCAGGCGCAAGCCATTTTGTTAACTGAAATATCAGTTCTTTTGCAGGAAATTCATATCCAATGCTTATTTGACAAGGATTATAGTTTGACTCTTTGTCTCTCTTAGTTCATTAATAATCTAGTGTGAAGTGTATTAGTTTGGTTAATCTCTAAGTAGAGCTTATGTTATAAATCTTGTGGAGGTGGATTTCTGCTCTGAGTTCATGATTTAGCCCAGAGTATTCTATTCCACATGGGGGTTACATGCAGTATGTGTGAAGGTTCGACATATCTTACTATCAAACAGAAATGGAGACTCTTCGGACTACAATATTCAAACTGAGGATCTCAACACTTAAGAGTGTTGGTTTGTGTTTTCTAAAAGGAAGAATATCATAAACGTTCACAAGCATTACTGTTCAACTGTCCTAGGGTTTGAAACCCAGATCAAATACTCTCTAATTGTGTGAAGTTAAAAAATTCTGTAACTTGCTTAATTCACTCTTTAATCTGTAAAACTAAAACAACAATGTAACTTTCAGGGTTATTGTGAAAATTAAAATGAGGTAGCATGCTTCGTAAGTAGAAGTGAAAGTGAAGTTGCTCAATTGTGCCCGACTCTTTGCGACCCATGGACTGTAGCCCACCAAGCTCCTCCGTCCATGGGATTCTCCAGGCAAGAATACTGGATTGGGTTGCCATTTCCTTCTCCAAGGGATCTTCCCGACCCAGGGATTGAACCCAGGTCTCCCACATTGCAGGCAGACGCTTTAACCTCTGCACCACCAGGGAAGTCCCACATTGTAAGTAGAAGGTGTCCCTAAATAGTAACTATTCTACTTTTTTCCAAAGTGAATCTCTAGACTCTGGTCAAATTTGCTACACTATAAAAGAACAACAATATACAGCATAAATTCACATTGGGAGCTCTATTTTCTCTCTGTCTTTGGATATATATATATATATATATATATATATAATTTTCTTATTATTAGGTGATACATTTCCCTCTGAGATTTAGGTTTTTAAAATCTATACATAATGTTTTAGATTAGAAGTTGCCTTAAAGGATAGAATTCCACCCAAATTAAATCAGGAAAGTAGAACTTGGAAATTTAATAACAATATACCTAAAATTAAAACTTTACAAAATGATTATGATGATAATGGTGGTAATAGCCATTGTTTATTGAATACCAATTTTGTACTAGGCTCTCTAGTAACTATCTTATATACATTATCTCTAAGTTTTGAAACTGCTTATAAAAAGTAAAAAGTGTTAGTTGCTCAGTCATGTCTGACTCTTTGCAGCCCCATGAACTGTGGCCCACCAGGCTCTGTCCATGAAATTCTCCAGGCAAGAATACTGGAGTGAGATTCCCTTGTCCAGGGGATCTTATGACTCAGGGATCAAACCTGAGTCTCCTGCATTGAAAACGGATTCTTTACCATCTGAGCCAGAAAGTGTCTATAAAGGAGATGCTGTTATAATCCCTGTTCTATAGAAACTGAAGCTCAGGGAGCTTAAATGGCTTGCTTGGAGTCAAACAACTAATTGTCAGAACAGTGACTACAATTCAGATAGTCTCTGTCTCTACAGCCAGTAGTGAAAATAGACTACAACTCTATGCGAATGGGAAAAAAGAGTAACAAAAATATTCTTCCAAGAAACTACCAAAAGGAAATGCAAATATTAACAGGAAAATTACCAGAATATCTCCAACATTATTCAGAAGAAATTTCAGTGCCCTCACAAAGTGGCACAAGTATTTTGGTCACTTTGCAGGTGATCCCTATGTGGATCCAGGTGCAGCTGGCAAACATGAATTTTTCATTATCAAAAATAAACTTGGTTGCTAGACTCAAATATTCATGAATTTAATCATCATTGGATATTCTGGCCAAGTCTCTGAATTCACAAAGTTGAATCTAGTCTCAAGATCATGTTATCCCCGTCAGGCTGGTACTATATTGAGCCTACTGTCATTAAATCCATGCTAGAACACTTAGCTGATTTTCAGCTACAATATTACTATATTTTTATGAAATAACATCTTAAAACCAAATGACTAAAGGGGGAAGGTTGCGGGGTGGTAAATTGGGAATTTGGGATTGACATATGCACATTGTTATTGTCACTATTTAGTCACTAAATCGTGTCTGAGTCTTTTGGTACCCCATGGGCCATAGCCCACCAGGCTTCTCTGTCCATGAGATTTTCCAGACAGGAATGCTGCTGTGGGTTGCCATTTCCTTCTCCAGAGGATCTTCCTGACCCAGATATGGAACTCCCATCTCATGTATGCATCTCTTGCATTGCAAATGGATGCCTTCAATCACTCAGTCCTTTCCTTCTCTCTGAGACTCCATGGACTGTAGCCTGCATGGTTCCTTTGCCCGTGGGATTTTCCAGACAAGACTACTGGAGTAGGTTGCCATTTCCTCTTCCAGGCTACCTTCCCAACCCAGAGATCGAACCTGTGTCTCCTGCATTGGCAGGTAGATTTTTTTTTTTTTTTTTTACCACTGAGCCACCTAGCAATCCCTATATACACACTGAAGTGAAGAAGTGGAATGAAGTCGCTCAGTTGTGTCCGACTCTTCGCGACTCTGTGGACTGTAGCCTACCAGGATCCTCTGTCCATGGGATTCTCCAGGCAAGAATACTGGAGTGGGTTGCCATTTCCTTCTCCACAGGATCTTCCTGACCCAGGATCGAACCAAGGTCTCCCAGATAGCGGGCAGACGCTTTACCCTCTAAGCCACCAGGGAAGCATATAATCAACAAAAGTGCACTGTAAAGCAGATGGAACTCTTCTCAGAATTCTGTAATAAATTAAATGGGAAAAGAATTTGAGAAAGAATTGATATATGTATATGTATAACTGAATTACTTTCATGTATACCTGAAACTAACACAAAATTGTAAATCAACTATAGTTCAATTCAAAAATTTTAAATGGATTTTAAATGGGCATTTTGAAAAAGACTTTACGACATTTGGCATGTGGGTAAAATATTCAGATTAAATATCTGGCTGCAGGGAGGATCCATATTTCCTTTCCATTTTCTTTTTCTTTTTTTTTTTTTAAATCTCTCTTTATTTCAATAAAAGGAGGAAAAAAAATTTTGCTAAATGACAAATATCATCTTCATAAAAATTAAGTAAGTGGAGTCTTTAAACCATTCCTATATGCCCATATTTCGTGAACACACTTGGAGAAAACACAGTCACTTCTCCAGAAGGTGACTCAACTTCCAAGTGCCAAGGCCATCTACCTCCTGACAGGTGCTACCAAGCAGCTGCTACCAAAAAGAGATCAGTCCTTGGATGTCTAAACTGGTTGCCAGTCTATTTGTTCATTGAAATTAAGTGTCATGGTGTTATGAGATGAATCTGTCAAGATCCATATGCAAACCCTGGCCCAATTACCAAGTGGCAGGAGGCACCTGGCTGGTGACAGAGGAGAGTGACTGCACGCATCAGACAGCCCCACCTCATGACCACTTGGAGGGAACTCACAGGGTAACTCAAAATCAGCAGAATGAACTAGCCTGCTAGGGCTTTCGCCTGGTGGAGTTTTATGTCCTCTGTGCTCTATTCCTGTCCATTAGTTTAGTGAAAGCAAATTAAGGTAATTACTTAATAAAAAATATTTCGTTTTTAATGAAATCCATTGCTGATCAAATTAGATAAAAGAGACAAAGACAGTTTGAAAGCACACTGCACCATGCACATTGTTATTCTGAAGCCTTGGATTAGGCTCATCTCTGGGATTGCACAGGTGCCCCATGACAATTTTCATCAACATATAGGCTGTTTTCTGCAGATGGTCCTGGAGCCTTGGCAAGAGTACACAGTACATCACCCTGGATTTATGCACCAAGAAGCAGACACCTCGGTAGTGAAAAAGAGCCAGAGTTCTAGCAGGAGCTGAGTCTGACCTCAGAAAAATCAATTAGCAGTCTATAATCTTTGCCAAATCACTTCTTTCTCTAAACCTCAGATTCCTCATCTCTATAGTGGGTACAAAGGTCTACTTCATACAGTTACAGAAGAAATCACATAGAAGTCCGTGTATAATGTTCAGTATAGGTACTTCAGTTCCACAAAGTCCACCCTATTCTGCCAGTGCTCTCAGCCCTTTAGATAATTCCAGGCAAGTGGGTCTGAAGCAGTAGCAAAGATCAGAGGGGTAAAAGTTCAGAGACCTCCTAATTCAACTTTTTATAAAGAGTGTCCATAAAATGTATGTGCCCAATTCTTCACTCATTTACTCCTTTCATAAGAACAATTTTTAACATGAAAATTATCAAAATAAGTATGAGGTTTCTAGTGATGTATATGTATAAAGCTTACTAAATCACACCTTTTTTCTCATCCATGTATATTATTCAGGACTTTCCTTCTTCTGAATGCATTTCAAGAGACAGACAGGAAGACATCCCTGAGTTTTGTTAACTCCTTAGCATCTTGCTCATATTAGGCTTTTGAAAGAAAGATTAAAATAGAAAATATTACACTTATAAATGGAGAGGTTTGTGTTTTATATTTAAGCTATAGTTTTATTCTTCACTTTTAGTACCAAGCATAATTCCTTTTCTTGCAGAATTGAGCTGAAAGACAGATGCAATTTCAATTCTGTGATTTATTTATTGCGATTATAGACGAGTCTCAATCCATATTGAAACATCAATAATAACATATTGTTAGTCATAACAATCTAAAGGTCATATATTTTAATTGATCTTTAATAAAAAAAGCAGGATAACATTATATCATTTTCAAGAATATTTATTGTGTACTTCCCTAGAATATGAGCTCTTTGAAAGCATAATCTCCAGTACAAAGTCACTTCCTAGCTCATATTATGCATTGATTAACATAGTAATGAGCTAATTCACAGGTGAATAAAGAAACTAGTTCATGAATTGTTTAGGTCATTATTTTTTTTTTAAGTTTGGAAGTTGGCTTTTATTTTAATTATTTATTTACTGGCTGTATCACACAGCCTGTGGGATCCTAGGCCCCTGGGCCCCTGCAATGGGAACATGGTCCTAATGACTCATTAGTTCAGTCCAGTTCAGTTGCTCAGTCGTGTCCAACTCTTTGATTGCAGTATGCTAGGCCTCCCAGTCCATCACCAGCTCCCAGAGTTCACTCAAACCCATGTCCATCGAGTCAGTGATGCCATCCAGCCATCTCATCCTCTGTCATCCCCTTTTCCTCCTGCCCCCGATTCCTCCCAGCATCAGGGTCTTTTCCAATGAGTCAACTCTTCGCATGAGATGGCCAAAGTATTGGAGTTTCAGCTTCAGCATCAATCCGTCCAAGGAACACCCAGGACTGATCTCCTTTAGGATGGACTGGTTGGGTCTTCTTGCAGTCCAAGGGACTCTCAAGAGTCTTCTCCAACACCACAGTTCAAAAGCATCAATTCTTCGGTGCTCAGCTTTCTTCACAGTCCAACTCTCACATCCATACATGACCACTGAAATGATTCATCAGGTCTTTCTAAGTACCTGATCAGATCTTCCTTGTTAAGGAAATGTAAGCTTTTTTGTTTTACAACATAAAACAACCTGGTATAAATGAAAAATACAGGATAGACTTTGGAAGTCTATAGGTCTTAATTTCAAATCCATTCAAGACAGCTAGCTTGTAGATAGATTCCATATAGAGAGATAGAGAAGTAGATAAAGGGAGAAGGGAAGGATTTTGCTCCCAAAGGAATGCTGAATGCCAATAGGTGGAATGCTGGAGTTAGAAAATCAGCATTTGTATTCATCAAAGAAAAAAATATCTATCTATCTATTATCTTCAGAGAGACTCATCAAAAGATGCCAAATCTAGAGGAACATTCTGATGAGGAGCAGGGTATTTTCATGGTCTTAAGACATCTCCCCATAGACTGTGTATTAGTTGCAAGAGAAAAGAAAATAGTAATTAACAGTGGGAGACATTTGTCGACACTTGGACTAGGTGATCCAAATGAATATCACCAGTAAGAAGGACACTGTAAGTCTCCAGATGTGATACCCTGAGATGGATAAAACATCATGTATAGGCTGAATCTAATCATGAGGAAACATCAAATAAACCATAAATAGGGAGCACTCTATTTTTTCAATAAAAAGATACACTTTATATTTATTAATAAAAAATACTTTATTAAATAAAAATGTAAATGTCAAAAAAAGAAAAAAGATTAGTGGAAATATTCTAGATTAAAAAAGATAAGGAGGCATGATAATTAAATATAATATCAACTCAACTGACTATTGTATTGAAGGGGAAAAACACTATCAAGGACATATTTGGTCAATTAACGAAGCTGGAAAACAGTAGACTGAATAAAATATTGTTTCAATATTAAATGTATTGATGTTTTTAAATGTACTGTAGTTGTATCAGAGAATCATCCTACTTAAAGGAAATATACTGTTGTCAATGTATTTAAAGTTCCATAAATTATCAAATTTATCCATAAATGGTCCAGAAAATGTGCAAAATGAATGAAAGTGTTAACAATAGGTAAACCTAGATAGAGTATTGAGCGTTGTACTATTTTTTTTCTTGCAACATTTCTATAAGTTTGAAACTATTTCCAAGTAAAAAGATAAAATTTCTTTTTAAAAAATGACTCTATATCAGAGACAAGTAATTTTCAACATGGCCTTTTTGGATCAACCTGCTACATGGAGAATAAAGAGGAGGCAGAAATGGAAGTACTAGGTGTCAAATTCTTTGTAAGACTTCATAAGTGGTAATATTCTTGTCTGACTAAAATCTTACCTCACGTTCTCAGAACATAATTACTTTCACTCCTTTTTCTTCTCTGAGAGTCGAAACTATAGCTCTCCTGCCTCAGAACCCGTGCTTTTCGACCTGACACCATGCTGTCTCACACAGGATATCTCCCAACAGAACTTCTTTTGAGATCAGGCAGCAACACAATAGGTGTTCCTCCAGCTCAGAGACGAGCTCCTCTGGGACCTCCAGACCCTCTGGCCCTGGTGATCTGAAGGAGGGAACCCAGGCCAAACTCAGAGTTCTGCAGAAGAAAATCTTGAAGTCTGGGTTACACAGCTCCATCTCAAAAGTCAGGCATTTTATGCAAAAGTGCATCACGAGATTTGTGGCTGCAACTTAAAAATAATATAGATTTTTAAATTCTTTTTGGTATATAATAGGAGCAGATTGTTCAGTTGGAGGAACAGAGGAGGGAATTTTGTTTCTCTTTTTTGCCCCTATTTTGGGAATATCAGATAGTTATTATAAATTACTCAGGCATGACATGAATAACTGCACTAAAGTTGTAAAACAACTTCAATTAAAAAAGTAGCAAAACCTGTGTACTACAGGACACTGCTGCTGCTGCTGCTAAGTCGCTTCAGTCGTGTCCGACTCTGTGTGACCCCATAGACGGCAGCCCACCAGGCTCCCCGTCCCTGGGATTTTCCAGGCAAGAACACTGGAGTGGGTTGCCATTTCCTTCTCCAATGCATGAAAGCGAAAAGTGAAAGTTAAGTCCCTCAGTCGCCTCCGACTCTTAGCGACCCCATGGACTGCAGCCTACCAGGCTCCTCCGCCCATGGGATTTTCCAGGCAAGAGTACTGGAGTGGGGGCGAGTATCTGTTAAGAATTGCTCTGCAATTGAGTGTTTAGCATTCAGAGCCTCAGTCAGGTGACACATGAAATTGCTCAAGAACTTGATCTCATAATAAGGTCTACTTTCACTGTATAATATAGAATGACTAAGTGGAAGCCATCAAAAATATGGTCATTTCTTTAGCTAAATAGAAAAAAATTGAAATTGAGAAAAATTAGTACCTGTGCTAGAACAGGCAAACAAATCTCCTGATTCTAATTTCGTAGCTCTGCCCTTTATGACGCTTGGACTGGATTGTGATGTGTTCAGTTCTAACCCTATGAGGAAACACAGCTACAAAAGAAGGGGAAAACACCTATTTTCAGTTGATTTAACTGAGTGAGTATTGTGAGAGGTAAGTCCTTGACGAGTTGCTTTTTCTCCTGTACTTATCATACTGCCCCGCAATGAGTTGGTTTGTTGAATGAAGTGTTAAATGAAGACAATGCTATTAGCCCACTAAGCATCTACTCTATAACTATTGTGTGTTAGACACTATCACGGATTCTACATGATCTGTGAAACAGTCCCATTCAAGGAGCTCGCAGTCTACTTGGGAAATTATTCATGTAAGCAGATAATTTCAACACAATGTGATGACTTCAACTATGAAGAGATAACTGGGAAGATGTTATGAACCTTTAAAATGCAGAAATTAAAAAGAAATAGGCCTCAATATATTACAGCCTAACTGAAATCCAGATCAAGTAGCATACTGGACAGAGATATGCATTTGTGATTATTATTTTTTTTAACTGGAACTACAAGGATATAGCATACTCTTCTGTATAGGGATGAGGTAGTCCCCAAAGGAAATGCATATTCCTAAAATCAATCACCCTAGGAAAAGCTCAATTCTATGGCAGAATATGGGCACTAAGAAGAGAGATGTTATTGGCTAAACTGTGTTCCCATAAACTTCATATGCTGAAATCCTAATGCCCAGTACTTTAGAATGTGACTGTATTTGGAAGTAGGACTTTTACCATGTAATGAAGGTTAAATTAGGTCATTGGGGTAGACTCTATTCCAATATGACTGATGCTGCTGCTGCCAAGTCGCTTCAGTCATGTCCGACTCTATGTGACCCCAGAGACAGCAGCCTACTAGGCTCCTCTGTACCTGCGATTCTCCAGGCAAGAACACTGGAGTGGGTTGCTATTTCCTTTTCCAATGCATGAAAGTGAGAAGTGAAAGTGAAGTTGCTCAGTCATGTCCGACTCTTAGCAACCCCATGGATTGCAGCCTACCAGGCTCGTTCATCCATGGGATTTTCCAGGCAAGAGTACTGGAGTAGGGTGCCATATGACTGATATTTTCACACACAAGAAAGGAAAATAGGACATCGACTGAGGGATGGCCATGTGAGGACAAAGCAAGAAAGCAGCCATACGGAACCCAAGAAGAGAAGTTCAGAAGAATGCAAACCTGCCAATACCTTGATTTTGTACTTCTGCCCCTAAGAATTGTGAGAAAAGGAATTTCTGTTGTTGTAAGCCACTTGGTATGTGAGTTTTTTTATGACCACCCTAAGAAATTCATAGAGAAGGCTTTAGATTAAAAAGAATTAAAATTCTTAAATTTGAATTAAATATGATATTTTCTATGACAGTTTAATAAGTTTTAAAATGTGCAGCTGACATGAGACACATAAAGTAATCTCAGTCAAAAATAATTATATTTAGAAAGATAATTATGGTTTTGATACTCGAAATACTTCATTAAGTGTCTGTGAGACACATAGATGGTGAAGACTAGACTTCCTTTTACGTCTCTGTAGGGTTGTGAAATCTGAAACTCCTTACATATGTTTTCAAATGATTTGCATCAAATCCTCTTGAAAATAGGCATGTTACTTCTCACATCTACTTTTTGATATATCACTTTCAAATGGACAGAGAATTTGCCATCTCTTTTTTAAAGTGCAAACTCAACTTTCTCAAAGTCACACAGTGAGAGAGAAGGAACTTCTGATCAAATGATCTTTTCTCAAAGTCAAAATGTTCTCCCTAAGAAAAGCTTCTAGCATCAAGAAAAGTTGAATTCATTTCAGGAAGACATATTCCAATACTATATTCTGCAACACAACTTCAGAAAGCTATTGTTGTTTTGCCTAATAGTGATTTTCCTTCTTTCCTCTATTAATGAATCACTAAATAGTAGTTACTATTTGTTTCAATACAAGTATTCCCAGTATAATTCTCTTTTCAAAGTTAGATTTAGTTTTAAAATTGCTTTAGATTTATAGAAAATATGCAAAGATAGTAAAGAATGTTTCTATATGCCCCACATACAGTCTCTCCTAATGCTAAAATCCTACATCAGTATGGTACATTTTCTACAACTAATGAGCCAATATTTATTAATTATAGCTAAAATATGTATTTTGTTCAGAGTTCCTTAATTTTTATCCCTCCCTTTTTTGTTGTTAATTTACTTGTTGGGGGTTGTTTCTGTTTGTTTGTTTTCTTCTGTTCCAGGGCCTCATCCAAGACACCAAATTACACTTAGGTTTCTCTTGGGCATGCAAGCTTTTCAGCACACCTAATTTTTGATAACTTGGAGAGGTTTATGGAATGCTAGCACATATGTTATAGAAGGTACCTTGATTTGGATTGTTCTGCTGTTTTCACAGCTACACATGAATTATGGGTTTGGGGAAGGAGGACCACAGAGGTAAGGTGCCATTCTCATGACATCATATCAAAAAAAGTGAAACTGTTAGTTTCTCAGTCATATCTGACTTTGTGACCCCATGGTCTGTAGCCCGCCAGGCTTCTCTGCCCACGGGATTTTCCAGGAAAGATTACTGGAGTGGGTAACCATTCCCTTCTCCAGAGAATCTTCCTGACCCAGGCATTGAGCCCGGGTCTCCTGATTTGCAGGCAAATTCTTTACCACCTGAGCCACCAGGGATTCTCATCATATCAAAGGTACATGCATGTCAATGTGACTTTATCACTGTTGATGCTGACCTCGATCACTTGACTGGGGTATCTGCCATATTTTTCCACTGTAAAATGACCCTCCCCTTCATGCCATAATTCCTATACTCTGGTAGAGGTATAGAAGCGTTGGGAGCCAGTGTGAGGAACTCCGCCCATGGCAAAGGTCATGAGGAAGGAAGCTTGGCATATGCAAAGGCGTGATCAAGCCTCAGGAAACCCCCTGTTCCCAAGCATCTACCCCCAAAACCAGAGTACTTTACGGGGAGCTCTCCCCCATAACCATTTCTCTCAGAGAAGGAGTTAACTTGCAGCTCCAGTTAATAAAAATTCCTGGGCGTGACAAGAGTGTTTCAACTTACGAACTCTGGAGGTTCTCTGGCCTGCCTGATCAGGCTTATCCGGCCGCATGTCATTGTTTACAGCCTCCCAACTGTGAGAGGCACGGGATGTTTTAAAACTTTCTAAATACAGACTCTTTTGAGAAGTTACAAGATCATTAGTATAGTATTAGTAGGTTGATTAGGAATTATATTGGTGAAGGGTTTTTTCATTTGTCCTGCCAATAATTACTGCTAATTCCCTGACCTGGGTGTGACAAGGATGTCTCAGGTCAAACCTGTCTGCTGACAGACTAGCTTGTGTGACAACCTCTCAACCCTAAACAGCACAGAGAGTTCGGAGTATTAGCATAGGGCTTTTTTCATTGATGAGTCAATGATGGACATCAGGCCTCCATATCCTTAGGCACCTGGGAATATATTAATCAATGTATTTGGAATATAGAAAAGGAAATATAGTAGTTTTTTGACGTTAGCAATACTAGACTTTTTGAGTTAACGAATCTTCTCTTTTGTTATAGATCACTGTACTTTGTTATAAATCACTATAAATCACTATGCTATGTAACTTTATCACTATCTTAAGACAAAATAGATCTTAAGGGGAACATTGGTGAAGGGTTTACATTTGTTGAGCCAATACTTGCTGCTAAATCTCCATATTCCTGTCCTTATAATGAATATACCTAGCATATAGGAGAAATAAGTATTAACCTTTAAGATTAATCATGTTAAACCTTAGGTTAAGTAAATTCCTTTCTTGATTGTAACCCACTACACCCTCACCCTATAGGAACGCAACTTTATTTGGAGGGTGGTGCCTGATTTAAAAAAAAATCACCCCTGGAAAAATAAGTTTTCTGGTTAACTGACCGGTATCAGAAAGGGCCATAAAATGTCAGCAGACCTCATGGCTAGAAGATGATGAAACTCAGAAAACCTTTGTATAATTTTATATGAAGCACCTGATTGTGACAAGGGTCAGGTCTGCTGACCCCCGTGTGACTCTGTATTTATCCCTATGTATAACAAAAAGGTATATAAACAAACCCGAAAAATAAAGAAATCGGATCAGTTTCTGGAAAGACTGATTCCCCCGTGTCATTTCTTTCTTGCTCCCCATTTTCCTGGCTGAATTCCCATCTGAAATGTGGGTACTCACCAAGCCTGCTAATTCTGCCTGGGTTTCTGAGATCGGACCGGGGAGGCCTCAGTGCCTCCTCTCTTTGAGAGAATGGAAAGACGCCTGTGGCCTACGTAGGTGGTGATTGGTATGCCATGTAAACCAGTTATTCAGCCTCTTTTCTCCACTAATTCTCCTACTACACTATCTGTTTCTAATCTCCCTCTATATCTTTAATTAAATAAGTTTTTTCCAGGATGCCAACTCCATCCCCACCTTTGAATTCCCTGGATCCACCAGGGCTGGACCCCGGCATAGAAGTAGATTCTGCAAAATCTGTTCCCGTTGAATGAGGATTATTTTGAACTAGAGGTAATCTTCAAGGGCATTGAAGAGAAATGACTGCTCCTCCCTAATTACCTAGAATAATTTTTATTGGGGATGTTTCCCAAAAAGAGTTATTAATGGAGATAGATTTTATCTCACTAGCCCTATTTATTTGGCAGGGCTAACATCTAATAATCAAACATCCATCACTTACATGTGGAATCTATAAAAAACACTGATGCGGATGAACTTGTTTACAAAACAGAAATAGACACACAGATTTTTAAAAAAAAGACAATTTATGGTTACCAAAGGGGAAATGGAGGAGAGGCAGATTAGGAGTTTGGGATTAATATATACCCAGTGCTATACGTAAAATAGATAATCAACAAGGACCTATTGTGTAGCACAGGGAACTCAATATTTAATACTGACCTATAAGGGAAAAGAATCTGAAAGTTTGTGTGGGTGTGGGTATGTGTATGTATTTGTTGCTGTTTAGTGGCCAAGTTGTGTCCGACTCTTACGATCCCATAACTGTAGCCTCCCAGGCTCCTCTGTCCGTGGGATTTCCCAGGCAAGAATAGTGAAGTGGTGGAGTGGGTATATATAAAGGCTTCCCGGCTGGCTCAGCTGTAAAGAATGCCGGAGACATGGGTTCAATACTTGGGTCAGGAAGATCCCCTGGAGAAGTGAATGGCAACCCACTCCAGTATTCTTGCCTGGAAAATCCCATGGGCAGAAGAGCCTGGAGGGCTTCAGTCCATGGGATTGCAAGAGTTAGACATGACCTAGCAACTAAAACCACCACTACATTATATGAAAGTGAAAGTGAAAGTGAAGTCACTCAGTCGTGTCTGACTCTTTGCGGCTCCATGGACTGTAGTCTACCAGGCTCCTCTGTCCATGGGATTCTCCAGGCAAGAGTACTGGAGTGGATTGCCATTCCCTTCCCCAGGGGATCTTCCCAACCGGGGGATCGAACCCGGGTCTCCCACATTGTAGACAGACGCTTTACCGTCTGAGCCACCAGGGAATATATATATATATATATATATATATATATATATATCACTTTGCTATACATCTGAGACTAACACATTATAAATCAAGTATATGTGAATGAAAATAAATACAATTATCACACTCAAAAAATAATAATCATCTGTTTTTCTTCTTATCATCCTGTGACTAACCTCCTGTTCTTGGAAGCTTTGGCCCTTATTTCATTCCTTAGCTGAGGATGGCATATATATTTTACTTTTCTCTCTCTGAACCTTTCTTGTATGTGAGAATTCTGTGCATATAGAATTAAATTTGATTTTCTTTTGTTAATCTGTCTCAGGTGTGGGGAATTATTGTACCACTTCCTTGAGCACAGAGTAGTTACATAAAATAAATGGAATTCTTCTGCATGAGATATTTGTGCTGCTGTCTTTTTATTGCTAAATATTCATATAAATGAATTTTCTCATGCATTTAGGAAACAAAAAAATAAAAATAATTTTGTAGAATCACAAAAATACCTCTTTATTTATTAATGGAGAAAAATGACATTTCAGAAATAGATACTCCAGTTTCATCTGTAGTTTTTGGTTTGAAACACCCTTCTATCTAAAATCCATTAATATCTTTTTATCATAATCAAGAAAGAGCCCAATACCTCTGGCCATACAAGAGGCTTACAATTTCCTTTATAACTAACTTCATGGTCTGTTTTACTCTCATGGTATTACATAATCTCCATGCTTTGCAGTGTTGTTGTGAAAAGTAGAAATAAATAGCTTATGCAAAATTCCCAGTGTAAAGTAGGTATTAAAAAAATACAATGATTTTTAAATATTAAAAGAAAGAAGAATATTAATACATTCCCTGGTGTATAGTAGGTGAGAATAAAATTCAGGTACCAATTGAAATGGAGAAAACAATGTCCAGGAAATGAAAAGGAAATATAGTTACTTTATATATTGATAGTTTTGTAGTTGTATAGAGCACCATCTTCATCTTACAAAAGAAATAATAGCAGTATAATGATGAATATAATATTGTTCACATATTCAAGAAATTTTAAATTTATTTATCTTACTTCCTTATAATTAACCAAACAGATAGTCTAATATAAGATAGAAACCTTATGACTATTGAGTTACTTCCAATCATTAGAACCATGGTTGGGATATGTCACTTTATTATTTATTGAATACTTTCTAAAGAACAAGTGATGTACCTGGCGCTGGGGAAGACAAGGCTGGAGAAGACAATATCCTTGATTTAGAAAGGTTCATGAATTAATAAAGATAATAGACCTGTAAGTAATTATAGTAAAATGGGATGGTTGTAAAAATAGCAGTATTTGTCTGAGAATAGAAGGGAAGCTTCACAGAGAACGTGTGCCCTAAGGAGCAGGTGAGATGGGAGTCCAAGAGTTTGGAGGAAAGGAGGGTAGTCTGGACATGCGGAATGGCTTTTATGTGTAGACGTGTGCAAAAGAGAACTCATAGCCTTATTCATCCCGTGTCCCCAGTGCCATTCCTCTATTTCTTGTGCAGTTTTAGCTCCAGAGCTAGGATCATTTTTTGACATTTGACTAGCTCTGCTATTTTTCAAGCCCACCTCAGGATATATTCATGCTCTTGTTAAATAAAATGTAGTTTAATGGAATAGGGAAATACTTTGTGTAAAAATATCATTCTACCAAGAAAGCCAACTCAATAATGGACTAAGCATTTCAGCTCTTCTAGTTAAATTTTTCTGTTTAGATTCTATAATATACAGATGATTATTAAAGTAATAACAATTATGGTCACTTAATAGCATTCCCTCCCCCTGTTTCTTGGGTAAGGCAATTTATTTTCAAATGCATAAGCTGCAAATGGAGAGTTATTATTATGGTAATGTCCTACCTAAAATGCGAAACAAATGTAATCATGACACATAGAAAAACAGCCTGCAAGGCTACCAAGCAAAGATTTGCACCTCTGTAGACATTAGAAAGGCATGTTCCTTTAACAACATACCCAGCCATTTATTCCACATGTACTTTCCAGGGTTTGCTGTATTCTAGCCATTGTGGTACAAGGATGGAGATGCAGGTTCTTGAGTTCAAGACTCTGGTTGAGAGAAGAAAAGTAAACACTCTACCTTGGGTTTGTTTTTCTTTTCCTTTGTGTATTTATTTATTTTAATTGGAAGATAATTACTTTACAATACTGCGGTGGTTTTTGCCATACATTGACATGAATCAGCCACGGGTATACATGTGTCCTCTCATCCTGAACCCCCTTCCCACCTTTGTCCCCACCCCATCCCTGGGCTTTGAGTATTCTGCTTCATGCATTGAACTTGCACTGGTCATCTATTTCACATATGGCAATGTATATATTTCAATGAGATTCCCTCAGATCATCCCACCCTCGCCTTCTCCCGTTGAGTTCAAAAGTCTGTTCTTTATATCTGTTTCTCCTTTGCTGCCCTGCATGTAGGATCATCATTATTGTCTTTCTAAATTCCATATATATGCATTAGTGTACAGTATTCGTCTTTCTCTCTCTGACTTACTTCACTTTGTATAATAGGCTCCGGCCATTTTTCATCAGACTTCTGCAGACAGTGAGCTATGCCTAGAGGACCCACCTATGTTTGCCAGGTGAGGATGGAGAGATGAGTAGGAGTTTGCCAGATTTACGGCTAGGAAGATAGCATCCTAGGCAAAGAAAACATCTGCAGGGGCAGAGAGCACAGAGGCAGTCCAGCCCACAGGTTGGTGGGAGTAGGGGGGAGGGGAGAGCTAAAGGGGAGAAGGGTTTAGAGAATCAAAATTGAAAGTGAAGGTGAAACAAGACAGGTCCTTTTTGCAGTTTTGAGGCTGCAAAGCCACAGCTGTAAATTGTGTTCCATTTAGAAATAGGCTTCTTGGAAAACAATATCCCACTGCTGCGTTTCTATCACATATCTCAAGTTTCAACCTGTCTCTTGAGTTGCTCTTCTCAGTATAATCAAGAAGCAGCTTTTCCCTGCTGTCCCCCAAGACTGTAACTTTTGAGAGGGCAAAGATAGCTCCTCCCTCTAGTACCCAGTACAACACCTGGTTCAAAGTCTGTACTTATTGAATATTTGTGGATTGAATGAAGAAAAGAATTACTGGCTATGACCTCATATCACCACAACTTTGGCAGATATTATCTGTACAACCTCAAGAAAGTGACTTAGCATCTCTGAGCATCATTTTCACCTGAAAAATGTGCTAAACTACTCTTGATATGTCAGGATTAAATGTGAGAATCTTTTAAATGGTTAATACATGTTACATCCATCCCTTTGTTTTCATTTGTTTTACTCTGATGTAAAAATCCCAAATACCCTTAATAATACCCTTAATAATAGAGCTGAAGAAGCAACCCAAACAACAATACTTGCTACCCTGCTTCTCTCTCAGACTTCAACCACCTTGGTTTATTTTATCACTCCCCAACACTTCACTGTTGAACATCTGGTAAAAATAGTTGACAATGAACTTCTTAAATACCATGCCTCAAATCTTATCAATCAGTCTTTACCTCCCAAATTCTACTTAGAATTTGTTTTTTTAATTATGATGGGACTCCAAATTTCCTAATCCATTTACCTCTTATCAGGACTTCTAGCAAGAACATCTTTCTCTCTTTTCATATAAATTTTATTTTTATGACACTTTATCCTCCCAGTCTCTTTCTAGTTCATGAGAAACCGGAAGCTTAGTGTTCCCTCGTCTGTCTATTCTTAAATATAGATAATTCTTAAAGCAGCATCCTCACTCTTTCTTCTCTTCTCCTGACTCCATGTACTTTTGGTTTCATAGTTTTGTTCTCATCCCTTAATCAGTTCAGTTCAGTTCAGTTCAGTTCAGTTCAGTTGCTCAGTCATGTCTGACTCTGTGCAACCCCATGAATCACAGCACGCCAGGCTTCCATGTCCATCACCAACTCCCAGAGTCTACTCAGACTCATGTACAGTGAGTTGGTGATGCCATCCAGCCATCTAATCCTCTGTTGTACCCTTCTCCTCCTACCCCAATCCCTCCCAGCATCAGGGTCTTTTCCAATGAGTCAACTCTTAGCGTGAGATGGCCAAAGTACTGGAGTTTCAGCTTTAGTATCATTCCTTCCAGTGAACACCCAGGACTGATCTCCTTTAGGATGGACTGGTTGGATCTCCTTGCAGTCTAAGGGATTCACACGGGTCTTCTCCAACACCACATTTCAAAAACATCAATTCTTCAGTGCTCAGCTTTCTTCACAGTCCAACTCTCACATCCATACATGACCACAGGAAAAACCATAGCCTTGACTAGATGGACCTTTGTTAGCAATAATCAGTGACAATTAGCCTTGGCATTACCTGTCCAGCTGCCGCTAGGACATCTGTACATCAGGCAGGGCCAAATCATTCTCCTGAAATATGGTGGCTAATTATAGGTCCTTCTCTACCCATCTTTTCCAACTTTTCCAATCTGATCTTTCCCCTCTATGCATAAGAAATGCCATTATCTTCTTCTTGGAAACTTTAATCATTTTCTTGTTCCAAATACTTTTTAATTTCTATAAACCATTATTCTATGATTCCTGGAATTTGGGGGCTTCCTAGGTGGCTCTAGTGGTAAAGAATCTTCCTGGAATGCACAAGGCATGCAGGAGACATGGGTTCAATCATTGGGTTGGGAGGATCTCCTGGAGTAGGCAATGTCAACCCATTCCGGTATTCTTGACTGGAAAATTTCATGGGGAGAGGAGCATGGCGGCCTACAGACCGTGGGGCTGCAAAGAGTCAGCCATGATTGAGTGACCGAGCACAATCACAGCCTCAGAAGCTCTTTCACATCCTTACTGTAAGGACTACTGACTCACTCTAGCCTCATTTTCCCTCTGTTTGATAATTAAAAGTTTCCTCATTGTCTTCAATATCTATCTTCTCGAGCTCAGGTTACATTCTATAGCTACAGTTGCTCTGTATTAAGCACAGATATATTCATGTCATATTCACTTGGGCCACTTTTAATTATTCTTGTTATTGAAAAAAGAAAGAATTACAACTCAAGGTATTTTATCCCTGGAGCCAAATCTGTGACACTCCTCAGGCAACTTGCTAAAAGTAGAGTAGGAAAAGGCTTGCTTTCTCCTCCATCAATCCCTATTTGAAATATGTGAGTCACATAGACTGCATTGCTGTTCCCAGGGGGTTTCCTGGGCTGACTTGGCTTCTGCTGACTTGGCTTCTGCTCTTTCTTCTACCTGGAATGTCATTAGGCTCAACCTGCTAACTGCTAAACTTCTTTCATTTACCTAGGCTCAAATTCTACCTCTCCCCCATTGTTCCAGTGCCTTGAATGGTATTTCTAACATCCTAAACATAAACCAACTTCTCTTTTCTCAACTTTGAAAAGAAAGTCTTCCTCATCAGTGTGTGTTAAACTCACACCCAGAAATAATTTAGAGTGATGGTTATCTTTCATTCAGTCTGTAATTTTAGGCCTCTGCATTATCATCATCGTTAGAGGGGGACTGTTGACTTTAGGTGTAAGATTAGCTAGAAGGTTTATTACTCCAAATTAGACCTTCTGATGAGATTCTAAATTCTCCTGTATAATTATTGCTGGCAAGAAATGATCCATCGCCATACATTTAAATGCAAGTTTCTTTCTTTTTTTTTTTTTGAGGGGGAGGTGGTGGTTGGATGAGGAGTTCGATTCACTGAAGTGAATCAGGTAAACATTATTTAATGCCAGGGGATTTAAAGGTTCATCTGTTTCTATTTATTCCTGTAACTTAAAGAGCCCAATTAAATATAATGGGTTAAAGTATTAAAAATCTGTTTGATTATCACTACGTACTCAGTGAGACACTGATTAAAGCTTAGGGAAAAGACAATTCTATTCATAGAGTGGAGACAGGGAGAAAGATCCGAAATGGTTTATAGGCACTTTTCACCTTATATTCTTCAAGGCCTTTAATGAGGGGAAAATTGGAAAGTCTGTTCTACAAAGGCTGGGTTTAAAAAGTGGAAGATGCAGCAGAAATGCTGTGTTCCTATGGAGGATGCGACCACATTTATTTTCCAGTTGTACTAGCTGTGCTCCCTTCTAGCTTGCCCCATTTATGCTCCCTGAGAGGTGTTATCTCCTACAAAAGCTATCTAAAGCACTGTTTTTTTCTTTTCCTCTTTTCCTGCCCATTTGAAATCATTTTAAGCAATAACATTTTCAGTGGAATTAGTTTAAGCAAGATGTCTGTGGAGTGACAGAACAGTATATTGAAAAGAGCTCTGATTGTACAGTTATAGAGTTTTGGTCTCAAATCTTAATTGTACCTCATTCTTTCCTTCCTTTTTTTTTTTTTCCATTCAAGAAATGTTTTATAAGCTAGCTATGGGACCTTGGCCAAGTTAATTAACCGCACAAAGATTCAGTTTCCTCTCTGTATAATATAGATATAATCATTATGGCTTGCCTCATAGGGTTGTTGTGAAGATCAGAGAATATTATTAAAGTGAAACCACTTGTAAACTTTAAACAGGATGTAAATTCACACATTTTTCCTGACACAAATGGTGCAGCAGGAAAGCCTCAAAGGGCTTCCAAAACTCTCTTGATAGTGCAGTGTTTCACACAGTCCCAGCCAGGAAGTATTTACTCTGGAGTAGGCACACTGGGAGCTGCGGGGATGCAAAGGAGGATTCTGCCATAATTGTTCTCTGGAGGGAAAGGGACAGGAGAGGGAGAGGAGAGGAGGTATCAGGAGGCAGCAATCCAAGGCGGCACAAGCCAAGAGTCAAATGATCGATGCAGCCAGTAATAAATGAGCTCAGAGGGAGGATAATGTGGGGAAGGCTACAATACTGCCTTCCTGGGTTCCTGTGTTACTGAAAGGGACACATTTCCACAGGGCTCTCACTGGTAGGTTGGCACAGCCAGCCATTGACTTGGCCTGCTCTGTCTCCCTGGTCTAAGGTACTTCTTACCTTACTGCAATAACCATAGTAGAAAATTCTCTGCACTAATAGAGTGAAGAAAACACAGTCTGCTAAGAGGTCAGGAGACTCTGTTTTCCCCTGCATTTATAAAATCCATTCCTCCTCTCTAGCTGGGAGAAGGAAATGGCTACCCACTCCAGTATTCTTACCTGGAGAACCCCATAGACAGAGGAGCCTGGAGGGCTACATACAGTCCATGGGGTCACAAAGAATCAAACACAACTTAAGACTAAATGCTTCTCTACCCTAATTGCCCCCTCTGTCCTCTGCCCTTCTTTATCCTCCTTCCTACATCAGCATTTCTTTGCTTTTGTGTATTCTCTGGCTTGGGATTAAAGAGGAGTGTTAGGTAGAGAGAAACATAAATAGTTGTGGGTTCTAGGTTTAGACCTAACTTACTTCGCAGCTTGCCCTTCTAAACTTTCTACAACATATTGAATAATCCTTTAAAACCCCCTGTATCTCTGTTTTAGCATAAGCTGGGTAACATTTACTTGGTTGTAAGACAGGCAGTGCTTCTAGAAAAGGTGTTTAACATATTGACACACTCTTTTAACTTATAATAGATACTCCATAGATATCTCAATAAATATTACTAGTTACTGGTAGCTCTATTACCCAGACCTTGCTGGGTGGCAAAGAGACAATCCTAAAACATTTTACAGCAATATTCTTTTTACGTACAAAACTGTTGTACAGCCTCTTTACATGCAGGCTAAGTCACTTCTGTCATGTCTGACTTTTTGTGACCCTATGGAATGTAGGCCACTAGGCTTGCCTCTCCATGGGATTTCCCAGGCAAGAATACTGGAATGGCTTGCCATGTCTTCCTCCAGGGGATCTTCCAGACCCAGGGACTGAACCTACATCTCTCAAGTCTCTTGTATTGGCAGGTGGGTTCTTTGCCACTATCGCCATCTAGGAAGCCCCTAGAACTTACCTCACTTTAATATTCAAAATTTGAATTTTGTATAGAAGGTCTAAAGCTGACCAGAATAAAAGTGTGAAATAAATTGTGACCAAAATTTCACACTTTTTATACAAAATCAGTAGAAATTTTATGCAGTAAGTTGCATAACTGGATCATTTCTGGATTTCTAGTGTTTTCTTATTATTATTTTAGTGGACAAGAAAAGGAAACCATTTGATTTGATGCATACAGAATAATGACTCACTTTTTAAAAATATTTTCTTTTTCCTTCCTTAACTGCTAGGAAGCTCAGAAGCAAACCCATCAACTTCATAAACTATTACCAAATTCCTAGCTTCCTTTTCCTCCTACAATTTTAAACACTTTATTAAAATTTATACTTTGTATAAGTTGCTTTATACACTAGCCCAATATCCTTAAAGGTATCCCCTATGGATCCTTGGTTATTACTCTCCATTGACAGACCTCTGAAACCCTGAAAAGTTCATTTTGTGACTGAAAAGCAGAATGCTGTCATCATAGACAGTACAAGCAGCTCATCAGTCTAAACTCAAATAGCATGTATGTATGCAAATAATGCATTGTTTATATGGAAAGGGATGGTTCTGAAATGATTTACCTTGAATATAGTTTAGCCATTTAAATTATAATTTGTTTTAACCATTTGACTAACCATACCATATGCCTCTCCAGTTCATAATAGTCCACAGTGCTGAAACTTCAGACCCACATCACAATGTACTTATATCTTTATACATACCAATTCACTGACAGAAAGCATCATAATTTAAAAGGGCAGTGCCACACACTGGTCCATTTCATCTTGTAAACCACAGTGTGGAAGCTAATTTAAGAATTTGGGATTCACTTTCCATTCCCCCCTGCACAAATTAAATAAATGTGCTATATTTCTCCCTTAATTCAGTTTTAGTATTTGTGAAATAGACTTTGACATAAGATTAGCCTACAGTTAAATCTTGACTCCAGCATTGATTCCTGGGAGGTTTAAAGCATGTCTCCCAAATTCACTGACACTGTTTCTATCAAACAGTGGTCATGTGGATGAACCATGTTCAAAGAAGATTCTCCAAATTCCAGGTTAACTATCTCCTCAGAGGTCTAGTGGATGAGAGGCAAGCTGTCTCTACCCTATTTGTGAGTAAATAAATGACTTATGCTATCTTTAGCCATTAGGTTTAAGGTGGTTAGCTATAGAAGATAGTTGACTGGAACTGTAGAATAGTGGTTTGTTGATTGCACAGAAATAGCTACCATGATGTTGTTGGGCAACATCAGAAAAATTTCTATAACTTATATAAATGTTACCAAATTATTTTGTTCAAATTTTAGCCAATTCAAGCATTTGTGAATTCTAAACAGCTTTATCAGTCTTCATAAGTAAGATGAGTTATAATAGCTATTATCTATTCAATAGCTTTGTACTAGACAGCAAATGAATACATTATAGATTTTCTAATTTTATTTCATAATTCAATAATAATAATATGAGCTTTATATTGATGAGAAAACTAAAGTTTAGGGAATTTATATAATAATGCATAGCATGATCTAGATATTAAGAAGAGGTGTCAAGAATACACAGAAGAACTCTCCAAAAAAGATCTTCACGGCCTAGATAATCATGATGGTATGATCACTCACCTAGAGCCAGACATCCTGGTATGCAAAGTCAAGTGGGCCTTAGGAAGCATCAATATGAACAAAGCTAGTGGAGGCAATGGAATTCCAGCAGAGCTATTTCAAATCCTAAAAGATAATGCTGTGAAAATGTTGCACTCAATATGCCCTCAAATTGGGAAAAGTCAGCAGTGGCCACAGGACTGGAAAAGGTCAGTTTTCATTCCAATCCCAAAGAAATGCAATGCCAAAGAATGCTCAAACTACTGCACAATTGCACTCATCTCACATGCTGGGATGTGCTCAAAATTCTCCAAGCCAGGCTTCAGCAATACGTGAACCGTGAACTTCCAGGTGTTCAAGCTGGATTTTAAAAAGGCATAGGAACCAGAGATCAAATTGCCAACATCTACTGGATCATCAGAAAAGCAAATATTTCTGGAAAAACACCTATTTCTGCTTTATTGACTATGTCAAAGACTTTGTGTGGATCATGACAAAGTGTGGAAAATTCTGAAAAGATTGGAATACCAGACAACCTGATCTGGCTCTTGAGAAATATGTATGCAGGTCAAGAAGCAACAGTTAGAACTGGACATGGAACAACAGACTGGTTCCAAGTTGGGAAAGAAGTATGTAAAGGCTGTATATGGTCACCCTGCTTATTTAACTTATATGCAGAATATATCATGAGAAATGCTGGGCTGGATGAAGTACAAGCTGGAATCAAGATTGCCAGGAGAAATATCAATAACCTCAGATATACAGAAGACACCACCCTTATGAGAGAAAGCGAAGAGCTAAAGAGCCTCTTGATGAAAGTGAAAGAGGAGAGTGAAAAAGTTGGCTTAAAGCTCAACATTCAGAAAATGAAGATCATGGCATCTGGTCCCATCACTTCATGGCAAATAGATGGGGAAACAGTGGAAACAGTGTCAGACTATTTTTTGGGCTCCAAAATCACTGCAGATGGTGACTGCAGCCTTGAAATTAAAAGATGCTTACTCCTTGGAAGAAAAGTTATGACCAACCTAGAGAGCATATTAAAAAGCAGAGACATTACTTTGCCAGCAAATGTCTGTCTAGTCAAAGCTATGCTTTTTTCAGTAGTCATGTATGTATGTAAGAGTTGGACTATAAAGAAAGCTGAGCACTGAAGAATTCATGCTTTTGAACTGTGGTGTTGGAGAAGACACTTGAGAGTTCCTTGGACTGCAAGGAGATCCAACCAGTCCATCCTAAAGGAAATCAGTCCTGAAGATTAATTGGAAGAACTGATGCTGAAGCTGAAACTCCAATACTTTGGCCACCTGTTGCAAATAACTGACTCACTGGAAAAGACCCTGATGCTGGGAAAGATTGAAGGCAGGAGGAGAAGGGGACGACAGAGGATGTGATGGTTGGATGGCATCACTGACTGAATGGACATGAGTTTGAGTAAACTCAGGAAGTTGGCGGTGGACAGGAAGGCCTACTGTGCTGCAGTCCATGGAGTCACAAATAGTCGGACAGGACTGAGCGACTGAACTGATGATCTAGATATGCACACTGATGGGTTAAAGCTAAAGACAATAGTTTCCTTCTGTTTCATGCTATCTTTCATGTATATAATTAAAAATAGAGTAAATTTTCAAATCGGTCTGAAAGCAGATACCAAATGGGCCTAGAAAAAAAAAAAAAGGAAAGAAAAAGATTTTAGTAAAACTCTGTTTGCTTAAGTTAATTAAATGGTGGAGTAGACAGTGCCTTATAGACAGAGGGAACAGCTAAACCGAAGGCTCTGAAGCGTGATGTGCAAATGCCAGGATACTGCATATATTTTAGTATTGCTGCGTTCTGAGTTTGGGAAAGGAACTGGTTGAAAAAAGAGACCAGAACAGTAAGCTAAGGAAGTCTTAGAGAACCATGTGTGTCTTTGAAAGGAAACTGGACTCATCCTTGAAGGCTAGAGAACCACTGATTGTTTTGAGGCAGATAAGTGATATGGTAGAAATGCATAACCAGTCTCTTAAGTACGTTCATTGTATGCCTAGCATATTTCAAATTCCAATATTAAATTGGATCTCTGATCTCTGATGATTGGTTCTTCTACTATTAAGGTTTTCATCTAACAGGTCCTAAAAGCCCCGTGGGGATTATAAAATTACTACAAAGGACCTAAAATTTCTTATGCCTATAAACTTCACAGCATGAGAGTCATACATAACACTTTCTATGTTGAAATTCCTTTATATTAATGAACCTGTCAAACATGGTAGCTTTGTATCATCTGTGCTTTGCAGAATCAAGAGAAAGCCTAGATTCGTGCCTTGGGGATTAGATGAACAGGAGGGAGAACTATAGTGACCCAAAGACAGTTTCAACCAGCTGAAAGGAAATGAAGAAGCAGCTGAGAATACTGCTTTTCAGGAAAAGGCGGCAGCTGCAAAGGATAGGAATTTGTGAAGAATGTCCATCTTCCTCAGAAACTACATGAGGGGTCAAACGGACTTCCTAAGATGTTGGGAATACTTGAATACAATTAAGGAAAGTATATCTGAGAAGCTGGAGGGTTTGAAGTCTTTTGTGCGATCTATATTGAGGTTTATTTATTTATTTATTTATTTTTGTGGTATGGTCTTCCTCTGGGTCCTCAGAAACTACTGGAGTGGGTAGCTATTCCCTTCTCTAGGAGGTCTTCCCAACCCAGAGATCAAACCTTAGTCTCACTCATTGCAGGCAGATTTTTCACAGTGTGAGCCAGCAGGGAAGTCCCAAAGTGAAAGCAGTATTAGGTTGTTTAGTTGTGTCTGACTCTGTGTGACCCCATAGACTGTAGCCCAGCAGGCTCCTCTGTCCATGGAATTCTCCAAGCAAGAATACTGGAGTAGCCATTCCCTTCTCCAAGGGATCTTCCTGATCTAGAGACTGAACACATGTCTCCTACATTGCAGGAAGATTCTTTACCTTCTGAGTTACCAGGGAGGTCCATTATAATGTTGTTGTTTTCTTAATCTAGTCTTCTTCTGGATCCTCAGGAACTACACGAGGGGTCAAACGGACTTCCCAAGATGATTGGGAATACTTGAATACAATTAAGGAAAGCGTATCTGAGAAGCTGGAGGGTTTGAAGTCTTTCAAATGATCTGTATTTATTTTTTCACATGTTCTTCCTCTCTTTCAGCTATGAACTCCTCAGTCATAACAAACACAATTGATGTTTCTCTGTACAGGTCCAACTTCTATTGAAGTGCTAAGTGTTCAAAGGTCGTCAAAAAATGTGCTATAAATGAGTGAATCTTCATTTAAAGTCCAAATTTTAATAAAAGTTCTCCCAAGACTACCTTAATATCTATCTCTCATTTCCTTCAAGTATTTGTGAGAAAATAAATCATTTCAGGTACTAATGTAATAGTTTTATTGTACTTTGACCAATTTTCCACTAGTAAATATTTTATAATTATCTGGGTAGTTTATATCAAGAGGAGGGTAATCCATGTATAGATGATTTGGGTTTTGTTGATTTGTTTGTGTTTTTACTTGCTTCTTATTTCAAAAAACCTGTATGCACTTTGGCATGAGATTCAGTTTCTGTCTGGGTTCAAGTGTGAGAGGGAAGGCATACCTATGCAGACCAAGAAATCTCAACATGAAAGGGAGTTAGAAATAAACTTCTAACAATTATTTCTCTTTTTTAAGTACAATTTTAAGCATTAGGAAACTAAAAGCTGAGCTTTTAGTGTAGTAGCTAGAACTCAGCATAAATTTCATAGAATTTCTTTTAATTAATGAAATAGCCAGAACTGATCTCTAATACTAAGTTTAGGAGTCATGACATCATACTTATGTACTACCAATTTAGAGATGAATATGTCAATATTTCTGCTTTATTTATACCTTACAGTTTTCATCAAAAAGTAACAAAGTCTATCAAAAAGCATTTTCAATAAAGCCAAGAAAATGTTAAAAGGAAAAGAGAAACCATGAAGGAAAAAAAGGGGGAACTCAAATATTCTAATTCTAGGGGTTGACATCATAATGAGATTAAAAATCACATTTGATACCTTTCTATCCCTTTGTCTATTTTCTTTAATTTTGTATGCATTATATAACATTGTATATTCTTCTTCTTATATATATATCACTGCATCACAGACATTTAGTTATACTATTAAAATTGTTCAATTAAACATCATTTTGATGGCTTTATAATGAGTGAAAACACTTCAGGTTTGAGCCAAGCCATGTGGCTTTCCCTGAGCCTTAGTTCCCTCATTGGCCACCAGAGTCTCATACCACCCACCCAATAATATCTACTTTGCAGGACAGTCATGAGGATTAACTGAGATTGTGCATAGGGGTAAAATGTCCAGCCCAACAACCAACTCATTGCTACAGACTGAATGCTTGTATCCTTCCAAAATTCAGGTTCTGAAATCCTAAACAGCAAGGCAGTGGTACTAGGATGCAGGGACTTTGTGAGGGATTAGGTCATAAGGAAGGAGTCCTAATGCATAAAACCAACGCCCTTCAAGAGACCCCACAGAGCTCTCTAGTCCTTTCTACCATGGGAGGACACAGTGAGAAGATGACTACCTGTGAAGTGAAAAGCAGATTCTCATCAGACACCCAAACTGCTGGTACCTTGATCCTAGACATTCCAAGCTCTAGAACTGTGAGAAATGTTCCTGTTTACAAGCCACACAGGGTATGATATTGTGCCATAGCAGCTAAGATGGACTAAGAACCCATGCATTAAGATCTTTGAATTTGGAAAATAAGAGTACTCAAACACGATGCCAGGATTCATCAACTCAAAAAATTTAAAAAAGTAATCTCAAATAACACCCCTGGTGGCTCAGATGGTAAAGTGTCTGTCTACAATGCAGGAGACCTGGGTTCGATCCCTGGGTTGGGAAGATACCCTGGAGAAGGAAATGGCAATCCACTCCAATACTATTGCCTGGAAAATCCCATGGACAGAGGAGCCTGGTAGGCTACAGTCCATGGGGTTGCAAAGAGTCAGACATGACTGAGCAACTTCACTTTCACTTTCACCACCAACAAAGATATTTTGGATGCAACTAATGTTTTATGAATAGCGCATAAAATGTGAATAAAGTATATGTAACATGCTTTATCATATTCATCATTCTACAACATACAATTTCAATATAAATATTGCCTGATAAACACAACTTTATTCAAATACCTAATTCTTAATTCCAACCAAATGGTTGACCTCAGTCTACTACTGTAAAGCAATTCTGAAGGCAAAACTGAGAGATCTGGATATATCAGAATTTAAAATAATTTTATATGTGCTTAATCTATGATAATAACTTGGCTAAAAGATTTCTAAATTAGTATGAGGAAGACCTGAATCATAGCCATGACCTTTGTCCCACCGAAAGGTTATGCATCACTTAAATTCCATTATTTTCCCTGCCATGGCTATATTGGAACTATTTTGTGAGGATCAATACTATCACTTTATTATTTAAATAACAAGTATAGAAGAAGCAGCAGCAGCAAAAATAGTAATATTTATCACCAACATAATGCCATCACTTCTTCCAATTGACCTTTACTGAGAGCTTGCTAGATGTTAGGCACTAGTGTCTGCTTTTATATACATTATCTCATTTAGTTTACAGTCTGAGATATATTATCATTCTTCTTTACAAAGATTTTTCCTAGCATAATAATACATTTTTGATATAACAATAATTAGGCCTGAAGAAATACATGGTGTTAGCATGGTGTTTATCACATAAATTAAAAATGCAACACTCAGTTAATCTACAATGAAGGAGGTGAGAATATACTATGGAGAAAAGATAGTCTCTTCAATTAGTGGTGCTGGGAAAACTGGACACATTTATGCAAAACTGGCTTTCCTGGTGGCTCAGACAGTAAAGAATCTGCCTGTAACGCAGGGGACCTATATTTGATCCTTGGATTGGGAAGATCCCTTGGAGAAGAGAATGGTTACCCACTCTAGTATTCTTGTCTGAATTATTCCCATGGACAGAGGAGCCTGGAAGGCTACAGCCCATTGAGTCAAAAAGAGTTGGGCATGATTGAATTACTGACACTTTTGACTATATGTAAAATAATAAAATTAAAACATTTTATCACACCATATACAAAAATAAACTCAAAGTGGATTAAAGATCTGAATATAACTGGTGCACTGGGATGGCCCAGAGAAATGATAAGGTGAGGGTGGTGGGAGGGGGGTTCAGGATTGGGAACTCATGTACACCCGTGGCCGACTCATGTCAATGTATGGCAAAACCAATACAGTATTGTAAAGTAAAAATAAATAAATAAATAAATAAATAATAAAGAGGGGAAAAAAAAAAAAAAGACCAGATACCATGGAACTCCCAGAAGAAAACATAGGCAGAATTCTCTGACATAAACTATAGCAATATTCGTTTTTGACTCTCTTTCCTAAGGCAAAGGAAACAAAACAAAAATTTTAAAAATAAGACCAAATTAAACTTTAAATTTTCTGCCCAGCAAAGGAAACCTTTGACAACAGAAAAAGATAACATACTGAATGAAGCAAAATGTTTGAAAATTATATGAATGATGATCAGTTAATACCAACATATGTAAATAGGTCATACAACTTAATATTTACAAAAAAGAACCCAGTTAAAAAAGGTTAAGAAGACCTGAATAGACATCTTTGCAAAGAATATATACAGATGGCCAACAGGCAAATGAAATGATGCTTAACATTACTAAACATCAGAAGAATGAAAATCAAGAAAGACCACACTGAGATATCACCTCATACCTGTCAGGGTGGAAACCATCAAAAAAAATCTGTGAATACATGTTAGTGAGAATTTGGAGAAAAAGGAATCTCAGTATACTGTTGGTGGGAACATAAATTGGTGCAGCCACTATGAAAAAATAATGGTTTCTTCTAAAAATTAAAAACAGATATACCAAATGATCCAACAGTTCCTCTCTTGGGAATATATACCTGAAGAATGAAAACACAAATTCCAAAAGATACATGCACCCAATATTCATAGCAGCATTATTTACAATTGCTGAGATAAGGAAGCAATTTAAATGTCCATCAAAAGATGAATGGAAAAGAAGATATGGTATTATATATACAATGGAATATTACTCACAAAAAAAGGATATATATTTTTTCCATCTGCACCAATATGAATAGCCCTGGAGGGTATTAATGTTTGTGAAATAAATCAGACAGAGAAAGACAGATATTGTATTTTATTACTTATATGTAGAACCTGAAAAACAAAACAAAGAAATACAAGAAAAGAGAAAAAGACTCAAAGATATAGAGAATAAATTAAGAGTTACCAATGGGAGAGGCAGGGAATAGTAGGAATAGGAGATTAAGAGGTACAAACTGTGCATTTTATACTGTGTAAGCATAAAATAAACTTAGGGATGTGTTGTGAGTCACGGGCATTATACTCAATGGTTTATAATAACTTTGAATGGAATATAACTTATACAAGTATTGAATCACTATGTTGTACACCTGAAGCTAATATAATATTGTAAATAAACTATAATTCAATAGAAAAAGAGAAAAAAGTATACAGGAAAATGAAGCTAGGAGAAAATATGACTTTTAAATCAAATAAAGTAGGTTAAATAAAGTATCATCTCTGTCTTGATCTGTCCCATGCAAAGACAGACTAGGTGACACTCCTTAGTACTCCAACTATGGTTACTAGACTTAGCAAATAAAAAGGTAGGGTGTCCAGTTAAATCTAAATTTCAGATTAGCAATGCATCTTTTTTTTAGTATATGTACTGATTATTTCATGGGACACGTTCATGCTTAAAATTATGTATGATTTATCTGAGGTCAAATTTGATCAGATATCCTGGCAATTTTATTTCTAACAATATCTTAGGGTGGTAGCATATTTAAAATTTTAAAGTATTAATTTTGAAGGCAGGGTCAAATTCCAGCTCTGATACTTCCTTGCTTATAAAAAAGCAGGTTTACCTCTCTGAGTTTCACATTTAATAAACTAGAGATAATAATCATACCTATGTGCAAACTTTTGGAGAAAAGTAAATGAGTTAAAAAATGTAGCTCACTAGCAGAGGACTTGTAGCATCAAACTGTAGTTGTCTATTCATCTTTCTTTCTCATAGACTAAGAGATATTTGAGAACAAAATGAGGCTTCTCAGGTGGCACTAGTGGTAAAGAACCCAGCTGCCAATGTAGGAGACACAAGAGATGCAGGTTCGATCCCTGGATCCGGAAGATCCCCTTGAGGAGGAAATGGCAATCCACTTCAGTATTCTTACCTGGAAAATCCCATGGACAGAGGAGCCTGGAGGGCTATGGCCCAAAGGGTTGCAAAGAGTCAGATATGGCTGAAGCAGCTGGACTTAGCATGCAGACAGGAGAACAAAATAAGCCTTTTCTTTAACACCACATCTAACTTTATAGCATTGCTCTTGACACATGGTATATATTCAGTAAATATACGTTGAATAAATGAATCTTTAGTAGATTTCTCAGTCCCCTCTGAAATATGATTTTTATTACTCTGTTCCACAGCATGAACTTCATTAAAAAAAAAAAAAGTAAAGCCCATTACTGTCCCTATCAGAAATCATCTAAGAAATATCATACTAGCTGACATTAGGTAAATTTACCATTCTATTGTCTTCCTAGGCTCACTTTTCTTGCTTTTAAAATTTGGGGGACATAATACAGGAATCCTTGCTTCATAGACTAGACTGAAATCCCTCAAGTGCTAAGGTAAGACTCAGAGTGTATGGTTTCTCTGAGATGGCCTGTACTGAATATTATTTTCTGCTCTTTTTGCTCCTTTGTTTATGATGGTGATAGTTTCTGCACCTTTTCCTTCTTAAACTGGACACTTAGGTAATGCCATGATCCAAAACACAATTGCATGGACTCCACTGTTACATCCTGTTCTGGGTCAAGCTTTTTCAATTTTATTTTCTTAACCATCCTCCATCTACCAACTTTCTAAAGTCTAATTGGAATGAAACTGAAGTAGGGATTATTAGCCATGGTTCTAACCTAATATTGGTTCACTCTATTCCCATGTGCCTGGAGCAGTTTCTAAGGTTGCAAAGGCCTCACAGAAGACTTGGCAGCTACTCTAGTTAGAAGCAATTCTGTTTATTCACTTGTTTCTCATTCTCATTTCAATATCTGCTTGGAAAAAAAAAACACAGGCAAATAAAACTGAAAACAAGTTTGTGGTTCCTATTTTTTATGCTTTTATATAATAGAAGATGCTCTACTGACTAAAACTCTCATTTATTACTACCACGGTGGTGTAGGTGGCTTAGTCACCAAGTCATGTCCAACTCTGTGGCCCCATGGACTGAAGTCCACCAGGCTCCTCTGGCCATGGGATTTCCTAGGCAAGAATACTGGGGTGGGTTGCCATTTCCTTCTCCAGGGGATCTTCTTGACTCAGGAATTGAACTCGGGTCTCCAGCATTGCAAGCAGATTGTTTACCTACTGAACCAGCTATGAGGAGCCAAAATGTTTATAAATGGTCTCTAAATGTTATGTTCTCATAACATACCTGCTGTGTGAGTACTTTCCTCATTTTATATGTAAGGGAAGAGTCAGATAGTTGAGGTAACTTACCCCCAAAACACAGTCCTGCTAAGTGTCTAAGAGATAGAGTCAAAATACACATCTGTTATTTGAGAGTCCATTTTATTTGACCCTATGAGATTTTAAGGGCAGTATTATTGTTTAAGGAAAAACCTGAGTCCAACTCCAGATTCTGTTGTTGCTTTCTTGAAGGCACTGGGTCAATACAATTGATTGAATTCATTTTAGTTCAGTTGTGCATTTCCTAAATACCTGCTTCATACAAGGATCTGCATAGAAATAAAAATTGAAAATGAAATGGTTTAAGTTCTTATTGAATTGAGAAGGTGAAAGTGGAATTACACACACACACACACACACACACACACACACAGATCTTCACTACAAAATAAGGTAGGACAAGTCCTGTAAAACAGACATACACAAATGGCGATAGAAACAGGGGAGAAAGATAAATTTTTTACAGGGAGAAAGAGGAAGAAAGAGAATTTGGGCAAGACATTCCCCCCAAAAGGTGGTTTATCTTGAAGCTTTAGAGACAGAGTTCTTGGATTATTAATAGAGGAGTCCTGAATTCAAATTTTAGTTCTGCCAACAAACATAAAGATATAATGACCATCGGCAACATTTTTGACCACTGGCAGCCTTGGTTTCCTCAGCTTCAGGAGGGGATAATAATATTTACTTCCACCTTGCAGGAGGGTTCTATTGTGAGAAGCAGATTCCTTAGATAGTATATATCAACCAAGTATGCTCTCAACAATGTATGCACTCCATAAAAACTAAAATGTAAAATGAAAGAATTAGTATTTTGGATAAACAGCATACAGAATGAGAGAGAAGATTTTAAGTCTTCAGAGATGAGGGGGCAGAAAACATGGGAGGGATACATTTTTGGAGAAGTATATAATTGGCAGGAGGATGTAAACTGGTCAGAAAGAAAGGGATTATGATTCTGAGCATCAGATTGGTGATATGAGAATAATCCAAGTGAGGAGTGACAAGGCAGACACGATATGGGAACAGCACACTGGGCTGGAGGGGAGCTGGTCAAAGGGAGACCAGCAGATCTTGGTAATTACAGAGCTATGGTCTGGAAAGGGAAGAGATTAAATATAGTCTCATTCATGCTTTCATCACCCCTGTAACAGAAAGCTTGATAATGCCTTTCACAGAAATAAAGAGGAAAAAATTTAAAAAAAAAAAAAGGTGATGATTTTCAAGAAGAAAATCTTCAGTTTGGGACAAAGGAAACTTTAGGAGATGAGTGTGGAGTTAGAGAAGGAAGTTAACCACATAAATAATCAGTTCAGTTCAGTTCAGTTGCTCAGTCGTGTCCAACTCTCCGCAACCGTATGAACTGCAGCACACCAGGCCTTCCTGTCCATCACCAACCCCCGGAATTCACCCAAACTCATGTGCATCGAGTAGGTGATGCCATCCAGCCATCTCATCCTCCGTCTTCCCCTTCTCCTCCTGCCCTCAATCCCTCCCAGCATCAGGGTCTTTTCCAATGAGTCAACTCTTCGCATGAGGTGGCCAAAGTATTGGAGTTTCAGCCTCAGCATCAAGCCTTCCAATGAACACACAGGACTGTCTCCTTTATGGACTGGTTGGATATCCTTGCAGTCCAAGGGACTCTCAAGAGTCTTCTCTAACACCGCAGTTCAAAAGCATCAATTCTTTGGTGCTCAGCTTTCTTCACAGTCCAACTCTCACACCCATACATGACCACTGAAAAAACCATAGCCTTGGCTAGACGGACCTTTGTTGGCAAAGTAATGTCTATGCTTTTGAATATGCTATCTAGGTTGGTCATATCTTTCCTTCCAAGGAGTAAGCGTCTTTTAATTTCATGGCTGCAATCACCATCTGCAGTGATTTTGGAGTGAAAAAAAATAAAGTCTGACACTGTTTCCACTGTTTCCCCATCTATTTCCCATGAAGTGATGGGACCAGATGCCATGATCTTCATTTTCTGAATGTTGAGCTTTAAGCCGACTTTTTCACTCTCCTCTTTCACTTTTATCAAGAGGCTTTTGAGTTCCTCTTCACTTTCTGCCATAAGGGTGGTGTCATCTGCATATCTGAGGTTATTGATATTTCTCCTGGCAATCTTGATTCCAGCTTGTGCTTCTTCCAGCCCAGTGGTTCTCATGATGTACTCTGAATATAAGTTAAATAAGCAGGGTGACAATATACAGCCTTGATATACTCCTTTTCCTATTTGGAATCAGTCCATTCATCCATGTCCAGTTCTAACAGTTGCTTCCTGGCCTGCATACAGGTTTCTCATGAGGCAGGTCAGGTGGTCTGGTATTCCCATCTGTTTCAGAATTTTCCACAGTTTATTGTGATCCATACAGTCAAAGGCTTTGGCACAGCCAAGAAAGCAGAAATAGATGTTTTTCTGGAACTCTTGCTTTTTCCATGATCCAGCGGATGTTGGCAATTTAATCTTTGGTTCCTCTGCCTTTTCTAAATCCAGCTTGAACATCTGGAAGTTCATGGTTCATTTATTGCTGAAGCCTGGTTTGGAGAATTTTGAGCATTACTTTACTAGCGTGTGAGATGAGTGCAATTGTGCAGTAGTTTGAGCATTCTTTGGCATTGCCTTTCTTTGGGATTGGAATGAAAACTGACCTTTTCCATTCGTGTGATGACTGCTGAGTTTTCCACATTTGCTGGCATATTGAGTGTAGCACTTTCACAGCATCATCTTTCAGGATTTGAAATCGCTCAATGGAATTCCATCACCTCCACTAGCTTTGTTTGTAGTGATGCTTTCTAAGGCCCACTTGACTTCACATTCCAGGATGTCTGGCTCTAGGTGAGTGATCATACCATTGTGATTATCTGGGTTGTGAAGATATTTTTTGTAAAGTTCTTCTGTGTATTCTTGCCACCTCTTCTTAATATCTTGTGCTTCTGTTAGGTCCATACCATTTCTGTCCTTTATCGAGCCCATCTTTGCATGAAATGTTCCCTTGGTATCTCTAATTTCCTTGAAGAGTGCTCTAGAGTAACTCTAAGAGAGGAGTGAGTATTCACACTGGTCTAGATTCTATACTTTTTCTTATATATTCCTCAGCACATGCTCTGTCATGAAAATTATAATTTTCATTTTCCAAATGAGAAAATCAAGGTTACTGAAGCTAAAGTAACATCTGGAATCATGAAGCTACTCTGTGAACAGCAAGAATTCAAGCCTGGATGTTATTTCAACACCCATTATTTTGTCTGCCTCATGGTACTGTCCAAAGCAGTCTGAATAAATGGCATTGATTGTAACCAGCTTAGTGTGCCACAGTAAGTAAGAAACTGGATAAGGATATATAGTGATGCTCGCAGTATGTTGTAAATTAGCGTAAACATGTTAGTTACTGTTTTACTAGGGGGAGTTTTGCTAATCATAGAGGTTAATCTCTACTGAACAGCCCACATTTCCACATTTAGTCCCCATGAGGATCAGCTCATTTTTTCAACAGTTAAGCCCCTAAATAGTCATGACTTGGCTCTGCAAGGATCTGAACCAGGAAAGAAGCTTTTGTAAGGTTGTGGAGTATAAGACAAGAGAATATTATAGAATAAAAATGCTTGACATCCCCACATAAGGATGGAAAGTATGGTATCAACCTGGTTAGACCTGTCTTCTCATGCACTGAGAAGATCAGATTTACATGTCAGATGATACACTTATGAAGGCTGTTGTCAGGCTCCCTTAATCTGAAAGAACTAGAAATTCAGCTTTTCTAAAGGGGACCATGACAAATCTTTTAGCTATCCAGAACTACTTCTTTCTAGACAGATGCCATATATATTTATATAAATATATATATATACACACACACGTATATATATGTGTGCATCTGTATATACATAGACATATATGCACACACATATATACCTATAGACATACACACACACATATATATGCTGTGTATATGTATATATATACACACACATACACAGACAGACATATATATCTATAAATATATTTATTTATAGATATATATATATACACATACACACATACATAGACACACGAATGGCATAGAAAGGACTTCATGCATAAATGAATCAAACCAAACACAGATAAACTTTCAATGCATACTTCAAACAGAAATGAATCTGCTTAAGGGGAAAAAATACATAAACACAATATTGTCAGGGAGTTAAAATGAACATCTAATTCATTCACCTACAGTTATTTAGCAAGAGTTAATTGGATGTTTACTATGTTTCAGACATTGCACCAAGTTCTTTTACAAATATTATGAAGGATTATAACAAAACCCAGACAAGATGAATGTTATCTTAGTTTTACAGGTGAGGAGACACGTTTGGCAGGCTTTTCCAAAATCACATAGAGCAACTGTTAGAATATGATTTAAATCCAGGTCTATTTGATTTCTACGCTAGAACTAAGTACTAATGATGAAAACTGAAAAGGCAAGATCTTTATTTTCAAATAAAAACACAGACTAGCTGAAGAGTCCGATTCATAGAAAGATATATTGCAATGAAATGGAAATGAAATAGAAGCTGCAACAATTGAGTTCACTTGGAGGAGACTTTACACAAAAGCTCAACTGTGATGGTTTAGTAGGATCTTGTCAGACAGAAGGAAGGAGAATGTATTATTATTTCAGACAAAAATGACGCAGATGCCAAGGCATGCTATCCTGAAGGACATGCGCTGATGATGTGGAGAATTCCGTTTCTCCTTATGCACTAGGAGCAGAGATTGAAAGCAGGTGAGAGGCTGCAAGCAAACTGGACTGTCAAAACTAAGCTCTAAATATTATCTTGCTGATGAGCAGAGAAAATAAGGAAGTTGAAGTCTTTGAATTCCAGAATTCTTAAACTGTATGGCTGTAAAAGGAGGCATGGCTTAAAAGTTGACTGCTTATAGGAAATACAGAAATATGCTGATTCTCCTTTTTAGTTTCCAAGACTGACACAAGTAAGTGTAAAACCATCACACAAAGATGCAGTAGTAACAATGTCACGGCCTTTCCAAACAATTAGGGAAAGGAGGAGATATTTTTAGTTTCTGATTGTACTAGAACAGCTATGAAGCAATTTGGTTTTCTAGCCTCACTACTTCATGGAGCCATAGCAGTCCCCACTTTTAGCTATCCTCTCAAAGATGATGCACATTCAATGCTGAAACTATGGCTAAAAACTTGGTCTCTTTCTAAGTTAACAAACAGAATGAGTGGATTTTAATCCACACTGTAGCTGTCTCAGGAACACTTCCAAGGCAAAGTGATCTTCATTAATAAAAAGGAAACTATGGTAACTAAACATAGAAAAATGAAAACACATAGCAGGAGTCAAAGAGGTACTTATCATTGATGATGTTTGTCGTATAGACGCAGGATACTTACAGTAGGTTCTAGAACTTATTCAAATACCATAAAAAGTATGTCCTCTGGTTTGAAAGAGCTCTTGTCCACATTGTAGTATCATCACATGAGCTCTCATAGAATTAGAAATGTGCTTAGTATGTCCTTGGAAGATTGTCTGCTAATTCAGTGACATTCAGTTGAAAGAATGAAGGTGAATAAAAGAAAAAAATATCAAAGAACAAATTTGAGAAGTTAGAAAAAAACTAGAGAACCAATGAATAGTAATAGTAATAGTTATACTTTATATAACTATAGTTTATAATAGTAATAGTTTTCCATGGACAAATACTGTATAGACTAGAACACACTAATTCTTCAGTTAATACATAAGAAAGATAATATATTGAATTTTAGTGTATAAAACTGTAAAAGCAATGAGTCTAGAATTTGCAGAAAAGTGTTTATTGTTTATATAAAGTCATCATTATTTCTCTTTGCTGTATCAAGCTCCCTCTTTTTTCAAAAACATAAATAATTAATAACATTCAAAAGTCATCTCCCTGGCATAAAGGCCTATTTTTAATGCTAACCAGTCTAAGTGAGCAAAATATACTCTATTGGGTTAGAAGAAAGAGACTACTGGGGAGGAACAGAACTGAGATTCCTGTTACCCTTTCTGTAAGCTAATGCTTCTCAACCTTTGGAAATGACATCTTAGAGCCATGGAATCTGGCATTTACTCTGTTCTTGATTAAAACACATTTCAATTATCTGAATGTCTATTCACCAATTACACTGAGTTCTGCATTAATAGCAAAACTGTCATTACCATCTCAGCATCTCTGGTGCTGCCTAAGCCTGTCTCATCCTGAAGTTGGAGCATGTAAACATGGCAAGGCCTGCACCACAACCAGCCCCCCACCCCCAGATATATTACTCTTCAGACTGAATGAGACTTTCATCTCTTCTCTCTATGGTACTGTGGTATATAGGTTCAAATGTTATATAGCTCTGAATGTACATTCAGCTTGGGAGTACACTAGTACCTGCTGTTAAAAAAAAATCTATACTAGATACAATAAACCAAAATTCATAGACATTCTGGATGCAGTGAGTTCAACAGAAGCTCATTTACAAACAAATCTCATATGCCAGCAAATTAAAACTCTTTATTTCTTGAAAGGATATTTACAAATTTATATGTGAGTTCTTAAAATTAACCATTAAGACCTTGGAAATATGGACTCTATTGCTGTGGCCTTTATATAGGCCTATTAATTTCTTCTTTTCCAGCTTAAGATTTTTTATTTTAATTCTTTTTCTAACTATGCCACAAAAATATTGGAAAGAATATAGTTCTAGGTACAGACAAACTACCACTGAGTAGCAAAATAAATACTACCAGCTTAGTTTGCTAACTTGTGCCTCACTTTCCCCACCTGTAACCTAAAGAAGTCTGAGTGCCGAAGAACTGATGGTTTCAAATTGTGGTGTTGGAAAAATATCTTGAGAGTTCCTTGGACAGCAAGGAGATCAAACCAGTCCATCCCAAAGGAAATCAGCCCTGAATATTTATAGGAAGGACTGATGCTGAAGCTGAAACTCCAATACTTTGGACACCTGATGCAAAGAGCTAACTTTGTCATCATTGGACAAGACCCTGATGCTGGGAAAGATTGAAGGCAGAAGGAGAAGGGGATGACAGAGGATGAGATGGATGGATAGTGTCATACTCAATGGACATGAGTTTGAGCAAACTCCAGGAGATAGTGAGGGATAGTGCAGGCTGGCATGCTGCAGTCTGTAAGATTACAAAGATTCAGACACAACTTAGCAACTGAGCAACAAAATCTAATGAAAAGGATACTGTCCACATATATTGTTATGTATGTTAACTTCAGTTCAGTTCAGTCACTTAGTCGTGTCCGACTCTATGACCCCATGAATTGCAGCACACCAGGCCTCCCTGTCCATCACCAACCCCCGGAATTCATCCAAACTCATGTCCATCGAATTGGTGATACCATCCAGCCATCTTATCCTCTGTCATCCCCTTCTCCTCCTGCCCCTAATATCTCCCAACATCAGGGTCTTTCCCAATGAGTCAACTCTTCTCATGAGGTGTCCTAAGAATTGGAGTTTAAGGTTCAGCATCAGTCCTGCCAATGAACACCCAGGACTGGTCTCCTTTAGAATGGACTGGTTGGGTATCCTTGCAGTCCAAGAGTCTTCTCCAGCACCAAAAGCATCAATTCTTTGGTGCCCAGCTTTCTTCACTGTCCAAATTTCACATCCATACATGACCACTGGAAAAACCACAGCCTTGACTAGACAGACCTTTGATGGCAAAGTAATATCTCCGCTTTTTGATATGCTATCTAGGTTGGTCATAACTTTCCTTCCAAGGAGTAAGCATCTTTTAATTTCATTGCTGCAATCACCATATGCAGTGATTTTGGAGCCCCCCAAAATTAAGTCTGACACTATTTTCACTCTTTCTCCATCTATTTCACATGAAGTGATGGGACCAGATGCTATGATCTTAGTTTTCTGAATGTTGAATTAGTTTTCTGTATGTTAACTTACCTGCTACCTAATCATTGCTTATTTAATGTTAGTTTTCATTTCAGTGCTAAAACATAGTATTTTTCTACTATCTGAACCTCGATTCGCTAAGGTCTCTAAAAGAAATTTAAGGATGTTAGGAGCTTGTCTATAGAACTTGCCAATAAAGCCAAATAATGTGAAACAGTAGGAAAAAAACATAGACTCACAATTAGACAAATCTAGATGAGTACTCTGCCCTCTCTCCATTTCTTACCTGTATGACTGTTAACATGCTTTTTAGCCTTTCAAAAGTTTAGCTTTCTTATCTCTAAAGTAAGTAGTATAACATTTACCATTAAAGTTTATTTCAGGCATTAAATGAAACAGCAAACAAAGAAATGTCTAAGACTGTTAATCTCTATCATTTTATGGCTTTCAAAAACAGTATAATTTTATAATGAGAGTAGATGCCACATAAGAAAATCTTTCTTAAGTTTAATGCTAGAAATTGAACTTAAGGAAATTTACAGGGATGCCCCAGAAGTTGATGAGATTTACTGGAAATGATTTTAGCTCTGCCATATGGATTTGGGCAGTGTTACAGACTCAGAAAGCATTAAAGAACTCACAAACAGAAACCGACAAAACATTCCAGGAGTCCAGGGTTCATTCAACCCAACCATCAAACATATTCCCAGAGTAAGGCTGTTCATCCCTGTTGAGTTTGGCAGAGGAACAGTTTGTGAGATATCAATGCCACAGAATTAGAGTCTAAAACCTGCAATTAAGTCAATGATGGTTTTTAGTTCTTTCCCTTTGTACTGAAACTCTATAACTGCACTGGAGATAAGACTATTATGATGTCTGGTTTGTTCCAAATCCCAAAAGAGATTTCTGGGAAAAAATACATTTCAGAGATGTGAACAATGACTGGAACACCACAACTCGCATGGAAGCTTTCCCTTTAATGATAAGTGCCTGCTTTTTCCAGCCATCGCATGTACCTTGCCAGGTTTTCCTTCTTCCTTTCCTTTATTGTGACATTTAACAACTAATTTCCATCAGATCAGTACTGGTGAATCTAGATTACATCATCCCATCTAATAGCTCCAATCTTTTTTATTAGCACGCACCCTAATCCCCTTTTACTGAAAATAATATAAGTGAAAGTCATTTAGTTGTGTCCAATCCTTTGGCACGTCATGGACTATACAGTTCATGAAATTCTCCAGGCCAGAATACTGGAGTGGGTAGCCTTTCCCTTCTCCAGGGGATCTTCCCAACCCAAGAATCGAACCAGGGTCTCCTGCATTGCAGGTGAATTCTTTACCGACTGAGCTACCGGGGAAGCCCAAAAATTTATATGAGAGCTTAGTAATGCTGTGAGCAACTGCTTTGAGTAAATACAACATAGGGATAATCTCCAAAATAAAATAATATATTTTATTTTCCAATATCTCACATTTTAGTGGCTTCATTGAGATGTAGTTAATATACAATTCACTCCCTTAAAGGGTATGATTAAATAGTGTTAGTTCATTCACAGAATTGTGCAACCATCACCATCATCAATTTAGAATATTTACTTCACCCTCTTCCTTCCCATAAAAATGCCCATTAGCCGTTACTCCGTCTTCCAATCCCCTACTAGGCAACCACTAATCTACTTTCTGTCTATGAATTTGCCTATTACATACTTTTCATATAATATCCAGTCTTTTTAAACTGACTTATTTCAAGGTACATCCCATTGTATTGTATATCTGTATTACATTATTTTTGTTGACAAATATCCTATTGCATTGATATACCACATTTCATTTATCCCTTAATCAGCTGAAGAACAGCTGAGACTGTTCCCATTCTTTTTGATACAACGAATAATGTGTCTAAGTTTTTGAGTGGACATATGTTTTTATTTCTCCTGAGTATGTACTTTGGAGTTTAATTGTCTAGTACCTCTATGTTGAACATTTTGAGGACTGGCAAAACTATTTTTGAGTTGCTTTTGCAAGCCAATACTTTATTTTTGATAGGAAAAGAAATTAGTTTTATGGTCTCAATTAATTATGTTTCTATTGCTATTAGGGAAAAGTGGCTCAGAGGGATCAAGGGCCAGCAAAGTCACAGAATGAGTTAGTGAGGAAACCATGTCCAAAGTTAGAATCCATTCTGTGACCTCTAGTCTTACATCCTTCCCCCCATACTTCTCTGGACAAGTTACACTGCACTATGTGATACTGTGGCCTTTGTCATTTCGCCTTCTCCTTGTCCAGAGCCCCACCCAAACTATTTGAATAAAAGAAATCAGTCTGATATACAAAGCAATTATGCAGGGAGGACAGGATAGTGAAGTTCCAAGTTATGAAGCAATAAACTGAAATGGTATTTCTCTCAAATTCCATCTGAGAGAAAAGCAAAACAGAACCTCTGAGGTACAGTGAATGAAGTCAAATTTGTAGCTTTTTGTGATAAATTTGAATACCTATGGTGTGTCTTACAGAATTTTGACAGAAAGAAGGAATGGTCAAGGTAAGGTGAGGTTAATCCTAAAGGAAATAGACCCTTGGAATATTCACTGGAAAGACTGCTGCTGAAACTGAAGCTCCAATACTTGGTCACCAGATGCGAAGAGCCTACTCATTGGAAAAGACCTTGATACAGGGAAAGATTGATGGCAAGAGGAGAAGGGGACGATAGAGGATGAGATGGTTGGATGGCATCATCGACTCAATGAACATGAGTTTAAGCAAATTCTGGGAGATAGTGAAGGACAGGGAAGCCTGGCATGCTGCAGTCTATGGGGTTGAAAAGAGTCAGACAGGACTGAATAATTGAACAAGAAGTTGCTGCTATTAAGCTTCTGTGTGCATGACTACCTGGAGCTAATGGTTAAAACTTTACATCTTTGACACCTATTACTCCCCAGGGAGTCTTACTAAGCATGTGTGGGGTGGGGCCTGGGCAGCTGAGCCATAATCAGGTACACAAGGGAAAGCCGAGAGCAGAAGCTCTATAGACACTATTTTGGCAACACTGGTACAGACTGAGCTTTAAAATTAATTAAGGAAAATTAGAATCCTATCACTGTCTGTGCAGTGCTGGGTAATTTCCTAGTGTCAGTGAGTTCGTCTATTACATGGGACTAAACCAGCCCCTTCACAGTGCTTCCATGAAGATTCAGTAATACAAAAGATCCATCTCTAACTGATGTTGCCTTCCTCTTTGCTTCCCCAAACCAAAGTCATAAGGGACTGGTAAACATAATGACTTATACAACTGATGTATAAACAAGCGCTGCTTTGTTTCACCATCTCTCCTTGAGGCCACCTCTTCCGTCCTGCAGCAATGTCTCTATTGTGAGCTTCCTGCCTCAACACGTGAGAAATATGAAAACACTCTCTTTTGACTGAACTAGTTGCAGCTGCAAACATGACGGCAGAAACAAGGTACTATATATGCCCAATGTTGATTAGCATCACCACAACTCATTATTCTGATCAGCCAGAAGCAATTTACAATCATTTTGAAGCAAGCGCACATCATTTTCATAATTGACTTGCAAGAGCTTTGACACAACAACTTGTTATAGCCGTCAATCACTGTCAAAGGATACAGACGAAGGAAACTCTTCTGGAAAGAGGAAAAGTACAGTGCCTGTCCATAATGGGCAGCTATGATTCTTTTTCCAGGTTCCTATTTTCTGGGTCTTAGGACAGAATCTCTTCCAGATGGAAAAAAGAACCGAAACGTCATTGTGTGAAACACAATGATGCTAAATTTATTAAAGAAACCTGGAAAAAAACTAACAATTTTGAATCATATGTAAGCCCTCTCAGAGCCCAGGGTTTTAAATTTTTCTGTAACTGTTTATAACACTGCTAACTATAGTAAAAAGAGTTGACTTCCAAATTCAGTCTCTAAAAGAATGCACATTTTTGGATAACCTCAAATATACCTTACAGCATCTATGCCATAGATGGATCTGGATGGACATATAGACAGATATTTCCATCTTTTCCCAATCAGATAGATGTAAAATATTTATTTACAACTTGTATACTTAATACTTATTTAAATAATTATAAATGGGAGCATCACCTAATTTTTATCTCCATAATACCCAAGAAAGTAAAGAGTACAAGAATTAAGTAAGTAAATGGCCTTGAAAAAATATCAGTCAAAAATAAAAGAGAAAATCAAAACAGGAACAACTGGTATTAAATGCTAATTCTCAAATTTATGACTATTTTGGCTCTTAGTAAAGTGAAATTAATAACATTTTCATGCATACTATTAGACACTGAGTGCAAAAGAACTTCAAAATGTAGAAACTTGGGAACACAGTACTATATATATATATAAAAATAGGACTCTTGATGACCAAGTTGGATTGTAGTTTATTTCTGCCAAAATTGAGCAATGATGATTAAATCACCTATTGATGCATATAATATGCAATATTATATATGACCCATACGATGCATATGACAACACATACGATGTGCATAGGGTTATTTTCATGCAATCAATGCACAAAAATAATATTTGCTGTATTTATCTGGGAGAGTGCCTTTCATATGAGCTAGTAGGAAAGTGAATCAAGGATGTTTAGAATGTCTTGGGCTGCATGGTAGACCAATCTCAGTGTAAAAGATGTTCAAAGGTGGCAGCGATCCAAACTGAGCCTTTTTTCATTTCCTCCTTTACCTGGATAATAAACATTGAGTGGTGGCTTGATTTTCTCTAAGGCAAAGTCACTAACTATGTTTTTACAGACATCCTATAGCTGGCCTAGTACTGTATAATAAAAACCTGCTAAACTGTAATTCCATGAGGGCAGAAAGCACTGTTTATTCTTGTCATTTATCCTGGAGGGTCACATACAGCACTTTGAATATGAGAAGCCCTCAGTAGCTATTTACAAATGTGTGAAAATTGCTTTCTAAAATTTAGAGCACTGTATAAATTATGTTTCCATATCCTTGGCTCATATCTTTTGACCATCACCTATCACATATTACTGCATTGTTCTTTTTTATGAATGTGTTAGCATTTCCTGTATCTAGGAAAGGTGAAGAGGATAGGAACTTCATTTGCTTCTTTTTTCCCTCAGAATCCTACTCAGTGATAGATGATTATGACTTTTATTTTGTTGTTGTTGTTGTTGTTAATAATCTATTTTTTCCTTCTGGTAGATTTTTAAAAATTTACTAAGTACCCTTTATATTTCAAAATTTCATTGTGAAGCGTATGTGTGTTTGTTTTGTACTATTTAATATACTAGGATCTTTCAGTCTGTAGGCTCATGTCTTTTATAAGTTCTGAAAAATCCTCAGCCATTATCTCTTCAAATAATGATTCTCCTCCATATTTTCTGTCTTCTCATTTTGGAATTCCAAATAGATGTGAAGGAATTCTAGATATACCCTCCATAATTCCTCTCTTTTCTTCTATACTTTTCACTTCTTTCCTTTGTATGGCTTTCTAGAAGAATCCTTAATTCCATCTTGCAGACCATTAATTCACTACTTAGCTGAATCAAGCCCACTTTTTAGACCTCTATTTCCTTTTTTATAGCTGTGGTATTTTTTATTTCCAAGATCTCCATTTGTTTTGTTCCATGACTACCTATTTTTTATGTCTAATCCTTCTAATATATATTTGACTTCTTCATTATAGACCTGATAATATTTCTATTTTAGACATTGTCACATTTGCCTTCCATGAATCCTATGTTATCAATTTTTTTTTGTATTTTCAACCCTTTTCTCTTTACCTATGTTCTTCTTATTTGCATTTAAAGATGCTAGAGGTTTTCATCTTGAAAAATAATTCTCCCTCAACCACACTTTTCATCCAACCCTGATCTCTTCCTTTTATATTGAACAAATTCCCTATATTTATAGTCCACATATTCTCAACCATCATTCATTTCAATCTGGTTTTTCTCCCATTGGCAATTACCTAATAGCTAGATAGAATTTATTTATTTAGATGTCATTTTGCTTGGCTCTATTCCACACTAATCACTGATGACAATTCTCTTTTCTTAGCCTTGATGATGCTACTGCTCTTTTTTTTTTTTTTTTTTTTTTCTGCTACACCTCTGAATTTCCCTTTTTAGTTTTATTTGCAGACGTCTATTTGTTTACTGGGCCATGCTATGTTGGAACTCCTCCTCAGGGTTTTGTCCTCTTCTCACATTCTAATTTTGTCCTAGATTATTTAAGTTATGCACTTGGATATGATGACATCCCCACATACAGAGCTTCAGGCCTCTATCTAGCACTAGCTTCTTGTCATCTCACTTGGATATTTCAAAAGCACCCCAAATTCAGCAATACCTAAAACTCATCTTCTGATCTCTAAACCCAGGCCTGTTCTGGCAGTCTTACATGCCACAGCCATCGTTTTGGATCAGCCAACCAGATATTTTAGGACATTTTTTGGCACCTACCTTTCTCTTACTGTTTCTAATCCAATTCATCATCACTGCTTACCAGGTTTACTTCTAAATACCTCACAAATTATCATCAGATATTTTCTTCCCAGTCCTACACACATATCTAATGTCTACACTCCCATTGTATCTCCATTTAAATAGTATTTAATGCAGGCTAAGTTTCTCTCACTCATAGAGTATTAGGAACCTCCCTTATATACTTTCATAATACAGCATGCCTTTTCCATATGACATTTACCAGTTTAAATTGTATACTTTTGTGTGGTTGACTGATGACTACATACACATCTACATAATAAAATGCTTGCATAGACTATTTTTGCTCTGTCTTTTGAGCAATGAGGAGGCACTCAAGGTATTTAAAAAAATATTTAAATGGAATATTTGTAGGGTTCAATGTTAGCTACAGCAGTTGATCCCCTTATAATTTATGTCTGCTGCCACAGTTTAGTTTTGCATAAACCAGAAGATACTTCAGGATCTCTGTGCATATCAGCAGAAAAGAGATGACATATTAAAATTAAGTAATTTGAAGAATATTTAATAAGAAATGATTTGCCAAGGTGTGATATGGATGTAGGGAAATAACCAGGTTAGTGTCAGCAGGGGGAGTGGAAAAAAGACTGTCATTCTCCTCCTTCCCTTCAATTTCCTGCCCATTTTCCTCCTTGGCTAAACCCACCTGGAAGCCAGAGGAAATGGGAGTCTCTTATTCAGTTTGCACAGACCACCTTCCTTCTGCAAAAGGAACGTGGGGAACGTATCTCAAGGAACAAAAAAAGTATCCGGTACAAAATGCAGTCAATTAAACCTGAAAGAACATAATTTTTTAAATTTCTTCTTTAGTAAAAGGCTAAAGTTGACTTCTATTTACTCTTTAACAAATAATGTTTTCCTATTAGGCTACTAGAATGTTTTCCTATTAGGAAGACTTAGGCTTCCAAAAGCAAATGTAGGAAAAAAAAAAAAAATTCTAAGGAAGCTATCTACCCAAACCCTTTAAAGTAGGCATGGCCACACTAAGAAGACATCCATCTGGCCAGTTTTCTTCATTCTTCCTTATAACTGTGAAGTTGGATGATTCAGAGGTTTCTTTGTGATTGTCTTGGTTGTCAGAGAATTCTGCCTGTCCTCCTCCCAACCTCTAGAGAGGATGAGGAGTACTTGTTTTTTTCTTCTCTCTTTGCCATTCTCACATTTTAGATAAAGTTGCTTTTCTCTCAAGTACCAGATGTTTTCCAAAACATTTCTCAGATTTGCCTTTTAATCCAAATGATGGTGGAACAAACTGTATGAATAGTATGTCTCTTATTCCCTCTGGAAATTTATAAAGGATAATAGATAACACAAAGCAAAGGAACTCAGTACAATACATTATATTTTTTTAAAGGCTGAAAATTCTCACAATTAGCCTCAGATTAAGCTATAATTAATTAATTCATAGTTGTTTCCCATGATCATCCTATAAACTTAATTTAAAATTGGCAAAACAATTAATATGTATTTCCTCATATATATCATGAGGTTTGCCTTAAACTGCACCCTACTGATAAAGATCATACAGTAAATGGATACGAAATTCAAGTAAGAATTTCAGAGACTGAATGAATCTCAGATACCCCCTCATCTAGCTACACATCCAGTGTTGGTTTGTCTTCTTTAATCCATCCAGTTTCAATACTTGCCATGATGGATTGTTTCAACTCTATGATGCCACCTTATATTCCACTCAGGTAACTCATTCCAACCTGAGATACCTCTGACTCTGTGTTCTTTTTTTCCCTCTTCATCTAAAAATCTACCTGATCCAGAATGATAAACTATAATGTATTGAGCAATTACTATGGGTTGGGGTTTATGCTTAGGGGTTTACAACTATTACTTGTTTAACCCTCACAATATGCCCTTAGGTAGGTATAGCATTAATAGGTTGCTCAATGACCAAATTTATTAACCCGTCCTGATGACCACACCTCTTGCAATTTGACTTTTCTGCCCTTCCCATGCAGAGGTGGAGACTTTTTCCTCAGCTTCTTAAATATGAACTAATCTCATACCTTACATTAAAAAAATATAAGGTAGTGGGAATGACACTGCCCTTGTTTTGTATTCCAGGTCTCAAAAGTAACAGAAGGATCTTCCTTTGTTCTCTTGGAACATTGCCCCGAGGCTATCAAACTAGGAAGCCAATCTAGATTTCCTGGAGGATGAGAGGCTGAGCCAAAGCACCTCAGCTGATCATCAGCACAAATTGCTAGACCTGTGAGTGAGTACGTTTGAGAGCTTCCAGCCCAGCTGATGCTTTGGCCAAACGCAGTCATGTGCATGAACTCAGGCAGAGCCAGCAGAAGGATTGCCAGGTTAACCCATAGACTTGAGAGGGATAACACATTGTTTCTTGAAGCCACCAAGTTTTGTTGTAGTTCTTCCATTTGTAGTTCTTACATTGTTTCTTTAGTTACTAAGTCATGTCTATTTTGCAACCCCCTGGACTGTATTCTGCCAGGCTTCTCTGTCCATGGTATTCCTCAGGCAAGAATACTGGAGTGGGTTGCCAATTCTTTCTGCATGTTTTCGTATAACAAAGCTTAATTCAGTCAATAGGTATCATAATTATCTTTACTTTATAAATGGATGAATGAGGCAGGGCAATATCTATGATATTGTCGAAAATATTAAAATTGTTATGTGGCAGAGCTAGAACTTGACTCCATACCTTTATGACTCTCATATCCATACCTGAAGATGCAATGATACATTGCCTTTCTAAACATATTTAATATTTTTTCAGTGATTTACTTCCAAATATTGGAAGGTAGTAACCATGCTGTCCAAAGTCCTTTTCCAGACTATGTATTCTATTTTTGTTTTACATTTCTTCATGCAACAATGTCTTTCAGTCTTTTCTGCTTGGTATTCACTTCCATTAGAAGTTCCAACAATGTATGCACCTCTGTCTGAAAGGGCGGTGCTACACTAACCTCTTAGCAGGATCAGACAGAGAGCTTACAGCAGGGTTTGCCAAAATTTGGCCTGCGGTCAAGCTTTGGCCAACCACCTCTTTGAGTATGGCTGATGCGTCAAGAATAGTTTTTGCATTCTCAGTGGTTGAAAAACAATAAGAAAATAATATGTTATGAAAATTATATGAAATTAAAATTTGAATGTCCATAAAATATATATTAGAACGCAGACACTCATTTGTTTACATATTCCTTATGACAGCTTTTTCGTTACAACAGCATAAGTGAGTAGTTGTAACAGAGTTTATGGCCCACAAATCTGAGAATATTTACTAACTGATTCTTTTCAGAAAAGTTGACTAAGCCTTGAAATAAGGCAACCTTCTTCACTTTGGATACTCCACTGCTGTCATTTCATCCTTGACTTATATAATTTTATGGATATTAATGTCACTCTTGAATGATACTGAACCAAATACCACTATCTTATCACCCCTTTACCTTTAGCCACTCCATTTCTTTCATTAACCTTTTGAACCCAAAGGCATGTTATCATATTTAGTTTCATGAAATTGCATTTTATGTGGTTCAAACCACATTCTTGTCTTTATTTTATTTAATTTTTATTTTATATCATGATATATTAATAGTTTACTTACAATGATGTACTAGTTTCAGATGTACAGAAAAGTGATTCAGTTATACATATACATATGTCCATTTTTTTCAGTTTCTTTTCCCAGGTAGTTTATTACAAAATATTGACTAGAGTTCCTTGTGCTATTCAATTGGTCCTTGCTGATTATCTATTTTATATATAGTAGTGTGTATATGGTTAATTACAAACTCCTAATTCATTCTTCCCCCCTCCTCACCATTTCCCTTTGGTAACCTTAAATTTGTTTTTGATGTCTGTGAGTGGGTTTCTGTTTTGTAAATAAGTTCATTTGTATTCCTTTTTAGATTCCACATATAAGTGACATCATACATTTGTCCCTCTCTGTCTGGCTTACTTCACTTAGTACAGCAATCTCTGGGTTTATACATGTTGCTGCAAAAGGAATTTTTATTCTTTTTTTATGGCTGAGTAGTATTCCATTGTATGCATATAGCACATCTTCTTTGTACATTCCTCTGTTGATGGACACTTAGCATACATCCATATCTTGGCCACTGTAAATAGTGTTTTAATTGAAAATTGGGGTGCATGTATCTTTTTTGAAGTATGATTTTCTCTGGGTACATGTCCAGGTGTGGGATTGCTTGATCATATGGTAGTTTTAATTTTAATTTTTTAAGGAATTTCTTACTGTTCTCCATAGAAGTTAGATCAATTTACATTCCCACCAACAGGGTAGGAGGGTTCCCTGTTTGCCACATCCTCGTCAGCATTTATTGTTTGTAGACATTTTGATGATGATCATTCTGACTGACATGAGGTCATACCTCATTGTAGTTTTGATTTGTGTACCTGTAATAAAGAGCGATGTTGAGCATCTTTTCATGTGCTTTTTTGGCCATTTTTATGTCTTCTTTAGAGAAATGTCTATTTAGGTCTTCTGCATATATATATATATATATATATATACACATACATATATATATATACACATACACACACACACATATATAGAGCTACATGAGCTGTTTGTACATTTTGAAGATTAATTCCTTGTCAGTTGCTTCATCTGCAAATATTTTCTTCTATTCCATGGGATGTCTTTTTTTGTTTGTTTGTTTGTTTATGGTTTCCTTTGCTATAAAAAAGGACTTAAGTTTAATTAGGTCCCATTTGTTTATTTTTTAAATTTTCATTACTCTAGGAGGTGGATCCAAAAAGATACTGATGTGGTTTATGTCAAAGAGCATTGTGCTTATGTTTTCCTTTAATAGTTTTACAGTATCTGGTCTTAAGTTTAGGCCTTTAATCCATTTTGAGTTTATTTTTGAGTATGGTGTTCCAATTTTCATTCTTCTACATACAGCTGTCCAGTTTTTCCAGTGAAAGTGAAAGGTGCTCAGTCGTGTCGGACTCTTTGCGACCCCATGCACTTTACAGTACATGGAATTCTCCAGGCCAGAATACTGAAGTGGGTAGCCTTTCCCTTCTCCAGGGAATCTTCCCAACCTAGGGATCAAAACCAGGTCTCCCACATTGCAGGCAGATTCTGTACCAGCTGAGCCAAAAGGGAAGCCCAAGAATACTGTAATGGGTAGCCTATCCCTTCTCCAGTGGATCTTCCTGACCCAGGAATCAATCTACCTGCATTGCAGGTAGATTCTTTACCAACTGAGCTATCAGGGAAGATCACTACTGAAGAGACTGCATTTTCTCCATTGTACATTATTGCCTTGTTCATTATAGATTGACTGTAGGTGTGCGGGCTTATTTCTGGGCTTTCTATGTTGTTTCCTTTATCTTTATTTCTGTTTTTGTGCCAATATCACATTGTTTTGATTACTGTATCTTTGTAGTATAATCTGAAGTCAGGGAGCCTAATTCCTTCATATTTTGCAAGATTGATTTGGCTACTCAGAGTTTTTCATGGTTTGATACAAATTTAAAAAGTTTGTTCTAATTCTATTAAAATATTAAAATACCATTGGTAATTTCATAGGGATTTCACTGAATCTATAGATTGCCTTCGGTAGCAGAGTCATCTTGACAATACTGATTCTTCCAATCACAGAACATGATATACCTTTCCATTTGTTTGTGTCATCTTCAAATTTTTTTTTTCCATTGGAGTCTTATAGTTTTCAGGATACAGGTCCTTTACATCCTTAGATAGGCTTATTCCTAGGTATTATTTTTTTATTCTGATCTTTAAGCATCTTGTTGGATATTTATTCTGTCATCCAGCATGTTTGACCTTTCTCCAGGTTGGACTTATCCACAAACTTAAAAAACAATGATTGTGATATTTTTGATGAAGTGATTACATAAATGTAGAGAGAGCCATATAGCATAGCACTAGAATCCCCTGTTTTGAACTCCCATTCCTTAGCTAAAATATTCTTGTCAGTAACCTCCATATTTTGACAAGCTTTTTTTCCAGGGTTATTAGTCAATAATGTACATGCATATTGAATCTCTATTACATCCTGGGCTTGTGCTGGGGAGACAATGATAAAAAGGGCACAGAGAGATTCAGCCTGTTAGAATACTCAGCCGAGTTACTGTAGTAAACAAGTAATCATCCTCAAAATATGTGATTATAAGCTATGATGTTATTAATAAAATTGCCTTGAATTATTAGAGTGTGTCAAGACATGTGTATGGAATTTATCTCTAACATCTCCCTTGACTCCTTAACAGTGTCTTTGACACCCCCATAAAAGAAGGAGCTGAGGGTAGACTAATGTGATTCGTTCTTGGTAAATCAGTGCTGGTGCCTAGTGATCAGTGTTTCTCTGAAATATGAATCAGAACCTTTCCTCAATGTGCTTACATATCACTTGGGGGATCGTGTTAAAATGTACATTTTGATTCAGTTGGAGCCAGGGATTCAACACAGTTAACAAGCTCTAAGAAACGGTACACCCACTTCATTCCTCTACCCACCTCATTCCTAAGAACAAGACCTTAACCAGATGCTCACAGTCCAGATTTTTAATAACTATTTTCTGTCCTGGAAGAGCATGTCCTTTTAGAGAAGAATTACAGGAACTTTTTGAGCAGAGAAAGGCAAACAGCCTAGAGAAACAACAGCTTTGGAATCAGACATATGTGAATTTATACACAGACCTGCACCTCGACAATTATGTGACCTCAGCTTGGGTCCTTCTCTCATTCCACCTCAATTTCTTCAGCAGTGAAAATGGAAATAATTTTGAGGAGGCGGATAATGATAAGTTTTCCATTTTGCTGTGGGGTTATTTGGAACTCAATCATGAAACATAGTAGATGTTAAACAAACAACGACTTTTACTGTGCTTATCAAAATAATAAAATAAGCAGAGATGTGTTTTGAAAAAGATTAATCACAAAATAAGATGCAGTTTGATCTTTTTAATGGGGAGATACTATGATACTTGGATAAATCAGATATTGCTTCAGTTTAACCATTTTTAAATTAACATACAGTTAGAAATTATGCTATATGATGGGGGTTAAAGCTAAAGCAGTCATGGTTTTCAAAGAAGTCAGTCACGGAGACATCAGCAAATAGACATTAGACCTAGAGGCTTGATAAACTTGGATCCATGTACAATATGAATGCCAGGAAAGTAGCATTTGGGGTAAGGAAATGGAAATAGGTTTGTTATCTATATTATAGTGGTTAAGGTGATAAGATATTATTATAAGAGAAAAAGAAAAGTGTTACTGATATTTCTGAGACCTCAAAACCTGGGAGAATAGAGGTTTCATTAACAGAAATAAGAAATGTGAAAGAAAAATCAAATAAGAGAGGAACAAAATTGATTTTTCTTTTGCACATATTGAGTTGAAGAGTTCTTAGGTCATCTCAGTGTAAATGAATTCAAAGACATTTTGAAATAGAATCACCATGGGTAGCAATACATGTAATTGAAGCTCATTTACAGAATTCAGAGAAAACTAACTTACACTTTCTGGCTATTTTTATAACAATATAATTTGGATCACATGTTTGTGCATCTACTGTGTGTGTACTGATATAGAGAAAGGTGTGTATGTTTATGTTTGGTGTTTACCCTACATCAGTAGTTTTAAAAAATTACTATGTTGTTTCTACTCTATTAATGACAGTCTGAATTTGGAAGGCTTGATAAGTTGTTTACAAGGAAGTTCAGAAGGATAAATCAGTACATGTTTGCAGAATACTGTGAAAACATTTTTCTCAGGATGTGTCATTGGAAATGGCAATTAGTCAATGTAGGGAAACTGATATAGCTTTATACACCAAGTCACACTAACACAAACATCCAGGCCAATGCAGTTAAGCTTCTAAGAGAGAGAGAGAGAAAAAAAAAGGAATTATTTTGATATATAAAAAGCTTTACACAATTCATATTTGTTACCTGTGAATTCTTATTAAAGTTCTCTGAATGAGATAAAAGAGAAGATTTCATACTCATGTGATATAACCAACTCTAGTGAGGAACGGGGAAATGAGAGACTCTGAGACTCTTGGACTAGAAGGTGCCTGAGAAGTTTTATAGTAATATCTGCTATAAGCCAGATACTGTGCTAGGAACTTTTGCTTTTTTGTTTCTTCCTTACACTAATCCTGTGCACAGAGTACAATTTTATTCTTGTCATCTTGCAAGTGAGAATAGTGCAACAACAAGTTAAAATAATCTGATCAAGGTGCCAGGTAGAGCATTTATGAGTCGCCTTCATGTCAACCACTTCTCTCTTTCCCTATTACAGTAGCTACAATTTCTCCTTATTGAACTGAATTCAGTCCTGGCTTCACAAGTGAAACATAAACTAAGACAATCAGGGTATTATGTTACTCACAGAGTTTGGCTTTGAGATGGGCATGCCATCTAGGCTTCTCCAACCGAGAAACTAGAACTTGTTCTGAGAATGTTGAAACAGATATCGTTCTCTTCCACTGGCTGTATGAATGGAAAGACACTGGTAGCTGTTTTAGGATCACATAGTTTCAAAGTAAAGTGAGCAGGTAGAGAGATTGAGGCAAACGGGGTCATTGGTTAATCTGCTGGCCACACCTTGTAGATGTTGGGGAGGCTGGAGGGATTCTGGACATTTCAAGTCGTTGGGTTCATAATTAATCTTCATCATTTAACCACATTTGAAAATTCCACTTGTAACATCCTAACAGCTACAGACATCACCTAGTCCAGCTCCCTTTTGCCAGAGATAGGATGACAAAGCTGAAAGAAAAAGGCAGTTGTCCAAGATGGCATAGGCTCACTCAAGATGAAGTTAAGCCTAGAATTCAGGAGTCTTTATGCCCAGGCTAAGGGAACTTCCCTGGTGCCTCAGACAGTAAAGCGTCTGCCTACAATGCAGGAGACCTGGGTTCAATCCCTGGGTCAGGAAGATATCCTGGAGAAGGCGATGGCACCCCACTCCAGTACTCTTGCCTGGAAAATCCCATGGATGGAGGAGCCTGGTAGGCTGCAGTGCATGGGGTCGCGAAGAGTTGGACATGACTGAGTGACTTCCCTTTCTGTGCCCAGTCTAGCGATCTTTCCAATGCAGCAAGCTGACATACCAAGGCGGCACAAAGACTGAGTAAAGACCAAGATTTCTTGATTAGTTAGAATGTATCATTTCTCAAAGAACTGTGATTAACTTGGATGCAATCTCAAAAACGACAGAATTATCTCTGTTCATCTCCAAGGCAAAATATTCAATATCATGGTAATCCAGGTCTATGCCCCAACCAGTAACACTGAAGGAGCTGAAGTTGAATGGTTCTATGAAGACTACAAGACCTCTTAGAACTAACACCCAAAAAAGATGTCCCTTTCATTACAGGGGACTGGAATGCAAAAGTGGTAAGTCAAAAAACACCTGGAGTCACAGGCAAATTTGGCCTTGGAATGTGGAATGAAGCAGGGCAAAGACTAATAGAGCTTTGCCAAAAAAATGCACTGGTCATAGCAAACACCCTCTTCCAATAACACAACAGAAGACTCTACACATGGACATCACCAGATGGTCAACACCAAAATCAGATTGATTATATTCTTTGCAGCCAAAGATGGAGAAGCTCTATACAGTCAACAAAAACAAGACCAGGAGCTGACTGTGGCTCAGATCATGAACTCCTTATTACCAAATTCAGACTCAAATTGAAGAAAGTAGGGAAAACCACTAGACCATTCAGGTATGACCTAAATCAAATCTCTTATGATTATACAGTGCAAGTGAGAAATAGATTGAAGGGCCTAGATCTGATAGATAGAGTGCCTGATGAACTATGGAATGAGGTCCATGACATTGTACAGGAGACAGGGATCAAGACCATCCCCATGGAAAAGAAATGCAAAAGCAAAATGGCTGTCTGGGGAGGCCTTAGAAATAGCTGTGAAAAGAAGAGAGGTGAAAAGCAAAGGAGAAAAGGAAAGATATAAGCATTTGAATGCAGAGTTCCAAAGAATAGCAAGAAGAGATAAGAAAGCCTTCTTCAGTGATCAGTCCAAAGAAATAGAGGAAAAGAACAGAATGGGAAAGACTAGAGATCTCTTCAAGAAAATTAGAGATACCAAGGGAACATTTCATGCAAAGATGGTCTCAATAAAGGACAGAAATGGTATGGACCTAACAGAATCAGAAGATATTAAGAAGAGGTGACAAGAATACACAGAAGAACTGTACAAAAGAGATCTTCACGACCTGGATAATCACAATGGTGTGATCACTCATCTAGAGCCAGACATCCTGGAATGTGAAGTCAAGTGGGCCTTAGAAAGCATCACTATGAACAAAGCTAGTGGAGGTGATGGAATTCCAGTTGAGCTATTTCAAATCCTGAAAGATGATGCTGTGAAAGTGATGCACTCAATATGCCAGCAAATTTGGAAAACTCAGCAGTGGCCACAGGACTGGAAAAGGTCAGTTTTCATTCCAATCCCAAAGAAAGGCAATGCCAAAGAATGATCAAACTACCACACAATAGCACTTATCTCACATGCTAGCAAAGAAATGCTCAAAATTCTCCAAGCCAGGTTTCAGCAATATGTGAACCGTGACCTTCCTGATGTTCAAGCTGGTTTTAGAAAAGGCAGAGGAACCAGAAATCAAATTGCCAACATTTGCTGGATCATGGAAAAAGCAAGGGAGTTCCAGAAAAACATCTACTTCTGCTTTATTTACTATGCCAAAGCCTTTGACTGTGTGGATCACAATAAAGTGTGGAAATTTCTGAGAGAGATGGGCATATTAGACCACCTGACCTGCTTCTTGAGAAATCTGTATGCAAGTCAGGAAGCAACAGTAGGAACTGGACATGGACCAACAGACTGGTTCCAAATAGGAAAAGGAGTATATCAAGGCTGTATATTGTCACCCTGCTTATTTAACTTATATGCAGAGTACATCATGAGAAATGCTGGGCTGGAAGAAACACAAGCTGGAATCAAGATTGCCGGGATAAATATCAATAACCTCAGATATGCAGATGATACCACCCTTATGGCAGAAAGTGAAGAGGAGCTAAAAAGCCTCTTGATGAAAGTGAAAGAGGAGAGCGAAAAAGTTGGCTTAAACTTTTAAATGTTGGCTCAACATTCAGAAAATGAAGATCATGGCATCTGGTCCCATCACTTCATGGCAAATAGGTGGGGAAACAGTGGAAACAGCGTCAGACTTTATCTTGGGGGGTGGGGGGCTCCAAAATCACTGTAGATGGTGACTGCAGCCATGAAATTAAAAGACACTTACTCCTTGGAAGAAAAGTTATGACCAACCTAGATAGCATATTCAAAAGCAGAGACATTACTTTGCTGATTAAGGTCCGTCTAGTCAAGGCTATGGTTTTTCCAGTAGTCATGTATGGATGTGAGAGTTGGACTGTGAAGAAGGCTGAGCGCCGAAGAATTGATGCTTTTGAACTGTGGTGTTGGAGAAGACTCTTGAGAGTCCCTTGGACTGCAAGGAGATCCAACCAGTCCATTCTGAAGGAGATCAGCCCTGGGATTTCTTTGGAAGGAATGATGCTAAAGCTGAAACTCCAGTACTTTGGCTGCCTCATGTGAAGAGTTGACTCATTGGAAAAGACTCTGATGCTGGGAGGGATTGGGGGCAGGAGGAGAAGGGGACGACAGAGGATGAGATTGTTGGATGGCATCACTGACTCGATGGACATGAGTCTGAGTGAACTCCGGAAGTTGGTGATGGACAGGGAGGTCTGGTGTGCTGCGATTCACGGGGTCGCAGAGTCGGACACGACTGAGCGACTCAACTGAACTGAACTGAACTGAATGCTGGAGGAAAGCAACAAAGAAGAAAAAGATACACTTTGTAATCATGTTTTCACTTTTGTCAGGAAATGAATTTAACATTTTGAAAATTGTGTGAAGCTGGTTCTTCAGCTTACATGTGCCTGCATACTCCTCACTGTGCCAAGGACAACATTACTATATTAGGTACTCAAATAATTCTTTGCTTAATATCTGTCTTCCTTACTAGGTTATATATCTTGATAGCAGGGACCATGACTGCCTGCTTCAGTTCGGTATTGTCAGTGCTTTTCACAGTGTTTGATACATGGTGGATCCTAAATAAACATCTGTTAATGATGTTAAATAATGTCACCCTCTATCTTGCACCTGAGGTTCAACACAACATGAAGTCATAACTTGGCTCATATACATAGTCTACCTAGAACAACACTGTCCAAGAGAAATACAACATAGGTCACACATGTGAGACATGCATGCAATTTTACATATTCTAAAGTCAAGTTAAAAAAGTAAACCAGTGAATTTAAAATTAATTCAATATGCCCTAAATATTATCATGTAAAATATAATCAATAAAAATAATGAGACATTTTACATATTTTTTGTACCAAGTCTTCAAAAACAGATATGTATACCTCATCCTTAAAATACTTTTTTAGTCCAGACCACTGCATTTCAAGTCATTAGAAGCCACATACTGATATGTTAATATGGTGACTTATATTAGACATCTATGTCTATGACATTATATAAAAATAAAGCTCCAAGAGCTAAATTATAATAGAATTTCATGTGAAAAACAGTCAGAAATTTATCCTAAAATTTTACAGTACTCTATATCTCTATCTATGTATCTGTCTATGTGCTAGTGTCACATTAAAGTCTCCAAAAGTAGTCCTTGACACCAAAAGTTGTGTTTTCACAATGCCTAAACACTAAGATGTTAGTACCATTATAGAACAAACACCTAGTTAGTACTTAACATTATTGTTTTTCCCGTTTTGTGGTGGAGGTGGTTTGTTTGTTTGTTTTAATAGTGTAATCCTAACTCAAGGCACTTTCATGACATACATGATTCTAGTTAGGAACCATCTCAATTATCTTACATAAATTTGAATGGCCCGTAAGAAAATTTCCACGTATGATTTATAATAGTGGGATTGAGGACCCCTTGGGTTTCTCTGATGGCTCACATGGTAAAGTGTCTGCCTGCAATGCGAGAGATCCAGGTTCAATCCCTGGGTCAGGAAGATCCCCTGGATAAGGAAATGGCAACCCACTCCAGTACTCTTGCCTGGAAAATCCCATGGACGGAGGAGCCTGGTAGGCTATAGTCCATGGCGTGGCAAAGAGTTGGACGCGACTGAGTGACTTCACACTCATTCACATTCAATAAACTCTTTTCAATCTATGTTAGAAAGCCAGTTAATTATTGTGTGACTTTGCACCATAGCTTAAATCAAATTTCTCTTAGCATCTGGTCATTCAACAGCCATGTTCTGAATCTGTAAGGTTACAGGTTGGTGTTAGGGATGCAGAGATGAATAGTTACTCCTTTCCTTCAAGTAAGTCACTGTCTAGTCGAGTAAATGGTTAATGGATTTGGGATGTCAGAGAGATTCTTTTTTCAACTGAAGTTAGCCCAGGACACACTTGGTGACACACAGGAGTCAGTGATAATTTTACCTGGTGGTGGGGAAAGAAGTGAGAAAATACTCCTCACAGAGGAGAAGAGCTTAAAAGGATTCTGAGATGTGAGTGGTGAGCCACTAGGACTTAGGGAGCTAAGTTCACTCTGTTCTACTGCTCAGAGCTAAGAGTGCAGGATGGCAGGGAGCGGGCAGGGGGTCTGTGTCCTGGGGGCAGCAGCATAGGAAAGTACACTGCATAAAGCACAGAGCGAAGCCCTGGGCTTAGGGGAGACTCGGCCAAATGTGAAAGGCCAAGGTTGCCACAATTTACATATTTCCATTTTGAGACTCCCCCCAACACTTTTAACCCATATGGTTTTGATAATTATCTTTAAATGGAAATTCAGATAGCAGCAGGCAATAAGTATATGAAATAGGACTTCACATTGGGAGACTCAGTAGGGCACTTGGCAAGTTTTATTTCCTCCTCCCAATAAACTAGAGGGCAAAGCTGGCATTTCTTACTCTAATTGTAAGAGCTCCACTCTCACCCTGACCAGCCGTTCTTAATGAGGTGGAAAAGAGCCTGGCTCCTCACTTCCCCCTTTCATGATTTCTCCCACCTGCACAAAAAATAAACACTAGTTAGAAATAGAATTGACCTATATGTAAATAAGCACAGAACATCGTAATAAAGCCAATGCCCAGGGAGTCAACCATTTGTACTAGCACATGGGCACCCTCCGAGTGGTGGCTCTCCCCATATGAAAGGGTGTAATCTAAAAAGCACAATGCCTGACTAATTATCCCAAATAAAATATTAGTCTACTGCAGCAGTTTCCAAATGCTGATCTACAAGTAAGTTTTCACAAATCTGAAGGAAATAAATTTTAGACTAATATACTGTCAAATTCAGACTTAAATTGAAGTAAGTAGAGAAAATCACTAAATCATTCAGGTATGCCCTAAATCCCTAACGATTATACAGTAGAAGTGAGAAATAGATTTAAGGGACTAGATCTGATAGACAGAGTGGCTGGTAAACTATGGATGAAGGTTACTGACGTTGCACAGGAGATAGGGAGCAAGATCATCTCCAAGAAAAAGAAATGCAAAAAAGCAAAATGGCTGTCTGAGCAGGCCTTACAAATAGCTGGGAAGAGAAGAGTAGCCAAAAGCAAAGGAGAAAAGGAAAGATATACACATTAGAATGCAGAGTTTCAAAGAATAGCAAGGAGAGACAAGAAAGCCTTCCTCAGTGATCACTGCAAAGAAATAGAGGAAAACAATAGAATGGAAAGACTAGAGATCTCTTCAAGAAAATTAGAAATACCAAGGGAACATTTTATACAAAAATGGGCTCAATATAGGACAGAAATTGTATGGAACTAATACAAGCAGAAGATATTAAGAAGAGATGGCAAGAATACACAGAAGAACTGTACAAAAAATACCTTCACGACCCATATAGTCATGATGGTGTGATCACTCACCTAGAGCCAGACATCCTGGAATGTGAAGTCAAGTGGGCCTTAGGAAGCATCACTACGAACAAAGCTAGTGGAGGTGATGGAATTCCAGTTGAGCTATTTCAAATCCTAAAAGATGATGCTGTGAAAGTGTTGCATTCAATATGGGACTGGAAAAGGTCCATTTTCATTCCAATCCTTAAGAAAGGAATGCCAAAGAATGCTCAAACTACTGCACAATTGCACCCTTCTCACATGCTAGTAAAGTAATGCTCAAAATTCTTCAAGCCAGGCTTCAACAGTATGTGACCATGAACTCCCAGAAGTTCAAGATGGTTTTAGAAAAGGCAGAGGAACCAGAGATCAAATTGTTAACATCTGTTGCATCATTAAACAAGCAAGAGAGTTGCAGATACACATCTACTTCTGCTTTGTTGGCTGTGCCAAAGCCTTTGACTGTGTGGGTCACCACAAACTGTGGAAAATTCTTACAGAGATAGCAATAACAGACCACGTGACCTGCCTCCTGAGAAATCTGTATGCAAGTCAGGGAAAAACAGTTAGAACTAGACATGAACCAACAGACTGATTCCAAATAGGAAAAGGAGTGTGTCAAGTCTGTATATTGTCACCCTGCTTACTTAACTTATATGCAGAGTACATCATGAGAAACGCTATGCTGAATGAAGCACAAACTGGAATCATCATTGCTGGGAGAAATATCAATAACTTCAGATATGCAGATGACACCACTCTTATGGCAGAAAGCAAAAAACTAAAGAAACTCTTGATGAAAGTGAAAGAGGAGAGTGAAAAAGTTGGCTTAAAGGTCAACATTCAGAAAACAAAGATCATGGCATCTGGTCCCATCATTTCATGGAAAATAGATGGGGAAACAGTGGCAGACTTTATCTTTTTGGCCTCCAAAATCACTGTAGATGGTGACTGAAGCCATGAAATTAAAAGACGCTTACTCCTTGGAAGGAAAGTTATGACCAACCTAGATAGCATATTCAAAACATAGACATTACTTTGCCAACAAAGGTCCATCTAGACAAGGCTATGTTTTTTCCAGTAGTCATGTATAGATGTGAGAGTTGGACTATAAAAAAAGCTGAGCGGTGAAGAATTGATGCTTTTTAACTGTGGTGTTGGAGAAGACTCTTGAGAGTCCCTTGGACTACAAGGAGATCCAATCAGTCCATCCCAAAGGAAATCCGTGCTGAATACTCACTGGAAGGATTGATGTTGAAACTGATACTCCAATACTTTGGTCATTTGATGCGAAAAGCTGACTCATTTGAAAAGACCCTGATGCTGGGAAAGATTGAAGGCAGGAGGACAACGGGATGATAAATGATGAGATTGTTGGATGGTATCACCAACTCATTGGACATGAGCAAGCTCTGGGAGTTGGTGATGGACAGGGGAGCCTGGCATGCTGCAGTTCATAGGGTGGCAAAGAGTTGGACACAACTGAGCGACTGAACTGAACTGAACTACTTTAAAAATATTACAGTCTCTAGGAGGGGTCCTAAGATGGCAGAGGAATAGGACGGGGAGACCACTTTCTCTCCCACAAATTCATCAAAAGAACATATAAACGCTGAGTAAATTCCACAAAACAACTTCTGAATGCCAGCAGAGGACATCAGGCACCCAGAAAAGCAGGCCATTGTCTTTGAAAGGAGGTAAGAAAAAATATAAAAGACAAAAAATGAGACAAAAGAGGTAGGGACGGAGCTCTGTCCTGGGAACAGAGTCTTAAAAAGAGAGAGGTTTCCAAACACCAGGAAACGCTCTCACTGCTGAGTCTGTGGCAACCCTTGGAAGCACAGAGGGCAACATAACAGGGAGGAAAAATAAGTAAATAATTAAAACCCACCGATTACAAGCCTAGCAGTAACTCCCCCCAGCGGAGAAGCAGCGCAGATGCCTGCATCCACCACTAGCAAGCGGGGGCTGGACAGGCTGTAACGGGCTGCATTGCTTAGAAAATGACTGAGCCTGAATGCCCCAAGGGCAATCAGACCGAACTAACGGGCTAGCAAACCAGACTGTGGGATAGCTAGCACGTGAAAACCCCCAACCTAAGACACCACCACGACTGCACACAGAACAAAGGACTGAACAGAACTAGCTGGCTGTGGACCATCCCCATCCAGTGCCAGGCAGCCAGAGCCGGAAGGGGGCAGTTGCAGCCCCAGAGAGACATTATCTACCAAACTGCAAGCAGGCTTCTTTGCTGACTCAGGCTTCTTTGCTAAGTCTTCTTTGCTGACTAAGACTTCTTGGGGTTCTGCACAGTCAACATCTGCCTGAGAAGGTGCGCCAGTTGTACACCCAGAAAACCGAGTGGCAGGGACAGGAGAGGCGATAAGTCGCAGTGACCACACTCACCAAACACCTCATCACCTGAGCTGCTCGGACCTGGAAAGGGCACACAACGCAGGCCCAACGGTAGTCTGCACCTCTGAGGACTACCCGAGTGCCTGAACCTGAGTGGCTTAGACCTGGGAGATGCATGCAGCCCAGGGCCAGCCTCGGACGGTTCCTGGTGGAGCAACCTAGAGCCTGAGCAGTGTGGGCAGGGAGGGCACACATGCCGTGAGTGGGGGCAGGCCCAGTGTGTCTGAGACACTGCGAGCACATGCCAGTGTTATGTGTTTTCAGCGTTCTTGCCTCCCCACAGCGCCACTGAACAAGTGAACCTAAAAAAAGTGTCCACCACCACTCCCCTTGGGTTGGGGCAGAAATCAGACACTAAAGAGACCAGCAAACAGAAGAAGCTAAAACAGAGGGAACAGCCTTGGAGGTGACAGGTCAATAGATTAAAAGCCTGTAGTTAGTACCAACTGCATAGGAAGGGGCCTATAGATCTTGAGAAATATAAGCCAGACCAAGGAACTATCCAAAAATGAACTGACCCCACACTGCCCACAACAACACCAGAGAAAGTGCTAGATATATTTTTACTATTTTTATGATCATTCTTTTTTTAAAAAAATTTTTAATTTTTAAGTCCTCTATTACTCCTTTAATTTTCATGTTTGTAACCTACTGTTATTTTTCAAAAAAAAAGGCCCTATTTTTAAAAGCAAACTTCATATATATATATATATATTTTAAATAATTTTTGTGACTTTTTTTCCTTCTTCTTTTCTTTAATATTGTATTTTTGAAAATCCAACCTCTGTTCTAGATTTTTAATCTTTGCTTTTTGGTATTTATTATCAATTTTGTGCCTTTAAGAACCCAATCTTCTGTACCCATTTTTACTTGGGAGTGAGATTACTGGCTTGACTGTTCTCTCTCCCTTTGGACTCTCCTTTTTCTCCACCAGGTTGCCTCTGTCTCCTCCCTCCCCCTTCTCTTCTCTACCCAACTCTGTGAATCTCTGTGTGTTCCAGACGGTGGAGAACACTTAGGGAACTGATTACTGCCTGGATCTGTCTCTCTCCCTTTGATTCCCCCCTTTTATACTCCTGGCCACCTCTGTCTCCTTCCTCCCTCTTCTCTTCTCTGTATAACTCCATGAACATCTCTGAGCAGTCCAGACTGTGGAGCACACATAAGGAAGTGATTACTGGCTAGCTTGCTCTCTCCTCTTTTGATCCCACCTCATCTCATTTGGGTCACCTCTAACTCCCTCCTCCCTCTTCTCTTCTCCATGTAACTCTGTGAACCTCTCTGGGTGTCCCTCACTGTAGAGAAACTTTTCATTTTAACCTAGATGTTTTATCAATGGTGCTATAGAGAAGGAGAAGTCTTGAGACTACTGTAAAAATAAGACTGAAAACCAGAAGCAGGAGGCTTAAGTCAAAATCCTGAGAACATCAGAGAACTCCTGACTCTAGGGAACATTAATTGATAGGAGCTCATCAAATGCCTCCATACCTACAATGAAACCAAGCACCACCCAAGGGCCAACAAGTTCCAGAGCAAGACATACCACATAAATTCTCCAGCAACACAGGAACACAGTCCTGAGCTTCAATATACAGACTGTCCAAAGTTACTCCAAAATCATTGACATCTCATAACTCATTACTGGACACTTCATTACACTCCAGAGAGAAGAAATCCAACTCCACCCATCAGAACACTGACACAAGCTTTCCTAACCAAGAAACCTTGACAAGCCACCTGTATAATCCCACCAACAGCAAGGAAACTCCACAATAAAGAGAACTCCACAAACTGCTAGAATACAGAAAGGCCACTACAAAAGCAGCAATATAAACAAGATGAAGAGACAGAGGAATACCCAGCAGGTAAAGGAACAGGAGAAATGCCCACCAAACCAAACAAAAGAGGAAGAGATAGGGAATCTACCTGAGAATAATCAAATAATGATAGTGAAAATGATCCAAAATCTTGAAATCAAAATGGAATCACAGATAAACAACCTGGAGACAAGGATTGAGAAGATGCAAGAAAGGTTTAACAAGGACCTAGAATAAATAAAAAAAAGTCAATATATAATGAATAATGCAATAAATGAGATCAAAAACACTCTGGAGGCAACAAATAGTAGAATAACGGAGGCAGAAGATAGTATTAGTGAAATAGAAGATAGAATGATAGAAATAAATGAATCAGAGAGGAAAAAAGAAAAATGAATTAAAAGAAATGAGGACAATGTCAGAGACCTCCAGGACAATATTAAACACCCCAACATTCGAATCATAGGAGTCCCAGAAGAAGAAGACAAAAAGAAAGACCATGAGAAAATACTTCAGGAGATAATAGTTGAAAAATTCCCTAAAATGGGGAAGGAAATAATCACCCATGTCCAAGAAACCCAGAGAGTCCCAAACAGGATAAACCCAAGGCGAAACACCCCAAGAAACATATTAGTCAAATTAACAAAGATCAAACACAAAGAACAAATATTAAAAGCAGCAAGGGAAAAACAACAAATAACACAAGGGGATTCCCATAGGATAACAGCTGATCTTTCAATAGAAACTCTTTAGGCCAGGAGGGAATGGCAAGAAAAACTTAAAGTAATGAAAGAGAATAATTGACAGCCCAGATTACTGTACCCAGCAAGGATCTCATTCAAATATGAAGGACAAATCAAAAGCTTACAGACAAGCAAAAGCTGAGAGAATTCAGCACCACCAAACCAGCTCTCCAACAAATGCTAAAGGATATTCTCTAGACAGGAAACACAAAAAAGGTGTATAAACTCGAACCCCCAAAAATAAAGTAAATGGCAATGGGATCATACTTATCAATAATTACCCTAAATGTAAATAGGTTGAATGCCCCAACCAAAAGACAGACTGGCTGAATGGATACAGAAACAAGACTCCTATATATGCTGTCTACAAGAGACCCACCTCAAAACAGGAGACACATACAGACTGAAAGTGAAGGGCTGGAAAAAGATATTCCATGCAAATAGAAACCAAAAGAAAGCAGGAGTGGCAATACTCATATCAGATAAAATAGACTTTAAAACAAAGGCTGTGAAAAGAGACCAAGAAGGACATTACATAATGATCAAAGGATCAATTCAAGAAGAAGATATAACAATTATAAATATATATGCACCCAACATGGGAGCACCACAATATGTAAGACAAATGCTAACAAGTATGAAAGGGGAAATTAACAATAACACAATAATAGTGAGAGACTTTAATACCCCACTCACACCTATGGATAGATCACCTAAACAGAAAATTAATAAGTAAACACAAATTTTAGATGATACAATAGACCAGTTAGACCTAATTGATATCTATAGGACATTTCACCCCAAAACAATGAATTTCACCTTTTTCTCAAGTGCACACGGAACCTTCTTCAGGATACATCACATCCTGGGCCATAAATCTAGCATTGGTAAATTCAAAAAAATTTGAAATAATTCCAAGCATCTTTTCTGACAGCAAGATTAGATCTCAATTACAGGAGAAAAACTATTAAAAATTCCAACATATGGAGGCTGAACAACACACTGCAGAATAACCAACAAATGACAGAAGAAATAAAAATATGCATAGAAACAAATGAAAATGAAAACACAACAACCCAAAACCTGTGGGACACTGTAAAAGCAGTGCTAAGCGGAAAGTTCATAGCAATACAGGCATACCTCAAGAAACAAGAAAAAAGTCAAATAAATAACCTAACTCTACACCTAAAGCAACTAGAAAAGGAAGAAATGAAGAACCCCAGGGATAATAGAAGGAAAGAAATCTTAAAAATTAGAGCAGAAATATATGCAAAAGAAACAAAAGAGACCATAGGAAAAATCAACAAAGCCAAAAGCTGGTTCTTTGAAAGGATAAATAAAATTGACAAACCACTAGCCAGACTCATCAAGAAACAAAGGGAGAAAAATCAAATCCATAAAATTGGAAATGAAAATGGAGAGATCACGACAGACAACACAGAAATACAAAGGATCATAAGAGACTACTATCAGCAATTATATGCCAATAAAATGGACAACGTGGAAGAAATGGACAAATTCTTAGAAAAGTACAATTTTCCAAAACTGAATCAGGAAGAAGTAGGAAATCTTAACAGACCCATCATAAGCACGGAAATTGAAACTGTAATCAGAAATCTTCCAGCAAACAAAAGCCCAGGTCCAGACGGCTTCACAGCTGAATTCTACCAAAAATTTCGAGAAGAGCTAACACCTATCCTCCTCAAACTCTTCCAGAAAATTGCAGGGGAAGGGAAACTTCCAAACTCATTCTATGAGGCCACCATCACCCTAATACCAAAACCTGACAAAGATGCCACAAAAAAGAAAACTACAGGCCAATATCACTGATGAACATAGATGCAAAAATCCTTCACAAAATTCTAGCAATCAGAATCCAACAACACATTAAAAAGATCATACACCATGACCAAGTGGGCTTTATCCCAGGAATGCAAGGATTCTTCAATATCCGCGAATCAATCAATGTAATTCACCACATTAACAAATTGAAAAATAAAAGCCATATGATTATCTCAATAGACGCAGAGAAAGCCTTTGACAATATTCAACATCCATTTATGATAAAAATTCTCCAGAAAGCAGGAATAGAAGGAACATACCTCAACGTAATAAAAGCTATATATGACAAACCCATAGCAAGCATTATCCTAAATAGTGAAAAATTGAAAGCATTTCCCTTAAAGCCAGGAACAAGACAAAGGTGCCCACTTTCACCACTACTATTCCACATAGTTCTGGAAGTTGTGGCCACAGCAATCAGAGCAGAAAAAGAAATAAAAGGAATCCAAACTGGAAAAGAAGAAGTAAAACTCTCACTGTTTGCAGATGACATGGTCCTCTACATAGAAAACCCTAAAGACTCCACCAGAAAATTGCTAGAGCTAATCAATGAATATAGTAAAGTTGCAGGATATAAAATCAACACACAGAAATCCCTTGCATTCCTATACACTAATAATGAGAAAATAGAAAGAGAAATTAAGGAAACAATTCCATTCACCATTGTAACAAAAAGAATAAAATACTTGGGAATATATCTACCTAAAGAAACTAAAGACCTATATAGAGAAACCTATAAAACATGGATGAAAGAAATCAAAGAGGACACTAATAGATGGAGAAATATACCATGTTCATGGATCGGAAGAATCAATATAGTGAAAATGAGTATACTACCCAAAGAAAACTGTAGATTGAGCAATCCCTATCACACTACCAGCGGTATTTTTCACAGAGCTAGAACCAATAATTTCACAATTTGTATGGAAATACAAAAAAAAAAAAAAAGTCAAATAGCCAAAGCAATCTTGAGAAAGAAGAATGGAACTGGAGGAATCAATCTGCTTGACTTCAGGCTCTACTACAAAGCCACAGTCATCAAGACAGTATGGTACTGGCACAAAGACAGAAATATAGATCAATGGAACAAAATACAAAGCCCAGAGATAAATCCATGCACTTATGGACACCTTATCTTTGACAAAGGAGGCAAGAATATACAATGGAGTAAAGACAATCTCTTTAACAAGCGGTACTGGGAAACCTGGTCAACCGCTTGTAAAAGAATGAAACTAGATCACTTTCTAACACCATGCACAAAAATAAACTCAAAATGGATTAACGATCTAAACATAAGACCAGAAACTACAAAACTCCTAGAGGAGAACATAGGCAAAACACTCTCAGACATAAATCACAGCAGGATCCTCTGTGATCCACCTCCCAGAATATTGGAAATAAAAGCAAAAACAAACAAATGGGACCTAGTTAAACTTAAAAGCTTCTGCACAACAAAGGAAACTATAAGCAGGGTGAAAAGACAGCCTTCAGAATGGGAGAAAATCATAGCAAATGAAGCAACTGACAAACAACTAATCTCAAAAATATACAAGCAACTTATGCAGCTCAATCTGGGCCAAAGAACTAAATAGACATTTCTCCAAAGAAGACGTACAGATGGCTAACAAACACATGAAAAGGTGCTCAACATCGCTCATTATCAGAGAAATGCAAATCAAAACCACAATGAGGTATCATTTCACACCAGTCAGAATGGCTGAGATCCAAAAGTCTACAAGCAATCAGTGCTGGAGAGGGTGCGGAGAAAAGGGAACCCTCTTATACTGTTGGTGGGAATGCAAACTAGTAGAGCCACTTGGAGAACAGTATGTAGATTCCTTAAAAAACTGGAAATAGAACTGCCTTATGACCCAGTAATCCCACAACTGGGCATACACACCGAGGAAACCAGAATTGAAAGAGATATGTGTACCCCAATGTTCATTGCAGCACTGTTTATAATAGCCAGGATGTGGAAGCAACTTAGATGTCCATCAGCAGATGAGTGTATAAGAGAGCTGTGGTACATATATACAATGGAGTATTACTCAGCCATTAAAAATAATACATTTGAATCAGTTTTAATGAGGTGGATGAAACTGGAGCTGATTATACAGAGTGAAGTAAGCCAGAAAGAAAACACCAATATGGTATACTAATGCATATATATGGAATTTAGAAAGATGGTGACAATAACCCTGTATGCGAGACAGCAAAAGAGACACAGATGTATAGAACAGACTTTTGGACTCTGTGGGAGAGGGAGAGGGTGGGATGATTTGGGAGAATGGCATTGAAACATGTACAATATCATATAAGAAATGAATCACCAGTCTAGGTTCGATGCAGGATACAGGATGCTTGGGGCTAGTGCACTGGGATGACCCAGAAGGATGGTACGGGGAGGAGGGTGGGAGGGTGGTTCAGGACTGGGAACACATGTACACCCATGGCAGATTCATGTTGACGTATGGCAAAACCAATATAATATTGTAAAGTAATCAACCTCCGATTAAAATAAATAAATTTAAATTTAAAAAATAATAAAAATAAAAATTTCAGATTAAAAAATATATCATTACTTTCTCTAATACAATGTTGGAAATCCTATGATACATCTCCAATAAAATAATACTTTCCCCATTCGTGAAATTCAAAAAAATTAACACTGGTGCTGCATAAAAAGTGGGCTTGAGAATCTAATCTGTTGAAAACAAAACTCAACTGAATAAATTTTAAAGGTCTTATTGGCTTTTTAAAATAATTCATGAACTAGACAGCATCCAGTCTTCAGACAGAAAAAAGCTCCAAGGAGCTTTACATAAAGAAAGACTTTCATAGAGTAAGAAGTAGCAGGAACAAGGAAGTTATATGGGCAAAAAGAGGGTTGATTACTGTAAGGTTACTTCCCTTTGCAAAGTGGCAGAGGTCTACCAGCCAGATTGCCTAACTAATGCTGCTCAGGTGATTCCTCATTGACTGGTTAAAGATGGCATTTCTGAAGGAGAAAAAATTGTAATTGTCAAGTCTCAGATTGGTCACATGCCATTTGGCATAAACTTCTCCATTTGGGGCCTATTTTCTTAAAAAAAAATGTTCCTTATTGGAGTATAGTTGATTAATATTGCAGCGTTAATTTTAGGTGCACAGCAAAGTAATTCAGTTAACTGAACTATACATAAACATGTATCTATTGTTTTTCAAATTCTTTTCCCATTTAGGTTATTTCAGGGTATTAAGCAGAGTTCTGTGTGCTATACAGTAGATGCTTGTTGGGTTTTCATTTTAAATATGGCAGTATGTACCTGTCAATCATAATCTATCCCTCCCCTCCCCCCACTTTCCCCCAGTAATCATAAATCTATTTTCTTAGTTTGTGAGTCTGTTTCTGTCTTATAAATAAGTTCTTTTTTATCATCTGTTAATGATTCCACATATAAGTATTATGAAATTAAAAGACATTTGCTCCTTCTAATAAAAGCTATGACAAACCTAGACAACATTTAAAAAGCAGAGATGTCACTTTGCCAACAAAGGTCCATATAGTAAAGCTATGGTTTTTCCTGTAGTCATGTACAGATGTGAGAGCTGGACCATAAAGAAAGCTGAGAGCTGAAGAATTGATGCTTTTGAACTGTGGTGTTGGAGAAGCTTCTTGAAAATAACTTGGACAGCAAGGAGGTCAAACCAGTCAATCCCAAAGGAAATCAACTCTGAATATTCATTGGAAGGACTGATGCTGAAGCTGAAGCTCAAATACTTTGACCCCATGATGTGTAGGGCCAATTCATTGGAAAAGACCCTGATGCTGAGAAAGATTGAGGGCAGGAGGAAAAGGGGGTGACAGAGGATGAGATGGTTGGATGGCATCACTGACTCAATGGACATGAGTTTGAGCAAGCTCAGGGAGATTGTGAAGGACAGGGAAGCCTGGCATGCTGCCATTCATGGGGTCACAAAGAGTAGGATATGGCTTAGAGAGTGAACAACAACAACAATTAAGCGAAACCATATCTTATTTGTCTTTCTCTGTATGACTTACTTCACTTAGCACAATGATCTCCAGGTCCATCCATGTTGCTGCACATTTGGCCTATTGTCTTGTTTTTAGCAAACTAATACAGCTTTGAATTATTGCTTGACCAATTACTAAGTGGCAACTGTGGGCAAATTATTCAGCTTCTCTGACCCTTGTTTTTTGGTTTCAAGTTGTAATAATTGATGTCTATTTAATAGGGTCAGTGTGAAAATTAAATCATATCATGTACATAAAGTGCTCTAGAATTAATTTTCCTTTCTCTTTTACCTTTTTCTACCTGTTTAATGACTGTATCATTTAAGAATCAGAAAGGATCTGAAAATTTGGCTTAATAGCCTCCTAAACCCTCCCATATGCACCACATTACATAAATAGACAAAGTAAATTAGCCCTCACTTGACCTCTGTATATATGAAACAGCTTATGTGAATGATTTTAGTGCTGGTTATACTGTTTATGTATCTGTCATAGTCTGTGACAGTATTTGCTGTATCTTCAGCACAGAGTACAGTGCCCAAGTCAGAACAGCTGGCATCTAAGTAACCAAATGGTACAGGAAGAAGAAACACAAGCATTCATCCCAGTTATACCGCCATTTCCTTCTCTTGTACAGAGAAGATTCAAGACTGAACATCCAGCTGGGTCATGCTGTAAATCTGACCAAATACAAACACATATGAAGACACCATTAAGTAATAAGTGGACTTTACATGAAGGAAAGTAAGAGTCTTTCAAAGCCAGTGGCAGTAAAGTTGGAGGAAAAGGAATAAACTGAAGAAATACTAAGGATATAGAAGAAAAACAGTTCTTGTTAAACATCTTGTATACACATGAGAAGGAGCTGGGAATTCCTTAGTTTTAGGATTAAATTGTGTCTGTTATTGCCTCTCAGTAATCTTATGATATTACTGTCAGTTTATTTCTCCTACTAGCGTTGCAAAAGGTGACAACTGATTAAAGGGAAGATGAGTCACTTAAAAAATCTTGCTTTAGGTAAGCAGAGAAAATTCAAGATAAATGACCATGAGATTGCATTTACCAAGACATTATAGGATAGCCACATAAGGAACAGTAATTAAAATCAATACATGGCTTTGAAAGAGGGTGAGGCAAATCTAAATAATTAGGACAATTAATGACATTGTTGAAAAAGAGCCCCAAAAGGTCAACTAATTAATTTATCTTAATGCACACAATAATGAATAAAGCTCCAGATTTCAGGCATATTGGATTAAAGGCAATCAGCAAAGAAGGTGCTATTCAATGTGAAAGCCACCCTCAGAACAGAAATTGACATTAGTTCATGCAGCTAATGAAACAAACAAACCTAAAGAAAACGGTCAATAACATGAAAACAGAAACAACAGGTGGCTACTAAATAAAGGAAGTTTTACATCATCTCAAAAAAGAGTCTGACTCAATTGCTACTAAATGTACTTGTATTAATGTCCCCAAAGTCTGTGGGAAGAACAAGAATAGGAGGTTTAGAACTCTGCACTATGAATTTGAATCCAGATTCTGACTCTTATCAGCTGATTTTCTTTGAACAAGTAGCTTAATTTATTTAAATCTCCATTTTCTGAACTTTAAAATATAAAGGATAATGTATAATTTACAAGTCTGCTTTGACAATATAAAGAGATATGCATGAAAATATCTGGGTTTGGTTTTTGTATCTGTTAAGTCTTATTAAATATCTTCTTCCCTTTTGTCTATGAGGTTTCAGATGCAGTAGAAAAGCAGAGTTTGCAACCAGAAAATCCCATCATGCCGTGTATAATAATTTTACTGCTCTTAGCTTCAGCCCATTTATTAGTAAGATGTAAATAATATCAATCATACAGTGTTGTTATAAAGGCAGAGTTCATAAGTGTTCAGCAAATATTATTATGCGTCATCTTGTTTGCTTTCTATTCCCTTTTGTCTCTAAGGAAAGACTGAAGAATTTTCATTTGCAGCATCCTAAAGCCACAGTCAACTCACTTCTTATAATGCTGCAAGAAAAGAATAGTTTCTTTATTCACAGCCTCAATCCTCCCCTGGATTTGTCAGCTTTACTCATCATTCTTTCCTATGCCCAGAGAAGAATGTATTTCAAGCAATCTGCAGCTTAACTCATGTGAAAATAATAGAGTGCTGGCAGGATTGTTTTAATGGATTTGGTGTGGATAGACTCGGCCTATTCAATAAATCCAGCAAACTCACAGCATGTTTCACAGCCAAGAAGAATGCTGAGCTTGGCGTTTGCCCCCTCGTCCCCACCCACATCTCATGTCCCATAGTGTCCTCACATAAGGGTCATGAAGCAAAGCCAACATTTACATTATTTTCTTATGCACAAGCACCTAAATAATTATTAATACCACTACCACACACTGATTCATTTGAGGCAAAAGTACATTCTAAAAATTCAATCTTTTAGATGGTAATAAGAACAATGCATGGATGACACAGAATGAAACGATGGCGGTAGTTGGGATTGGGGGGAGATGATCGATCATGGTACTAATGATGGTGGTACTGATCACAGTAGTAATGGTGGTGGCTGTGGAGATTCTTGGTGTGCAAGAAGACAAATGTCACAGGGATAAATACCCCTACCATGGTCTATTTTGAGCTATCAATGTGTTATCAGTGAATGCAGAGTTCAGAAGACAGGATAATAGTCATATCTCCTGAGCTGGTATGAGCCAGTCCCAAGACACCACTAGAGATAATATTAGCACTAACCTTAGTGGTACTAGTATTCATGCCACCAGCAGTGTTACTGGTAGTGGACACAACAGTGAGAGCAGTGATGTGAGTGACGGTGAAGCTGGTGATAATCGTAGTAACAGTCACTGTGAAGATGATCGTGATGGTGGTGATGGTAGTGATGATGGTGACCGTGGTGAGGATAGTGACAAAATGGTACCAATGGGAGTGGTGGTGGCGGCAGGGATGGAGACATTGGTGGTGATCATGAAGGTAATCTTGGTCATTTTCGTATACGGTTTTATAATTTAGATTCTTTTTATCTGGATTACTTCATGTAACATTGCAAGGAATATTTAGTTAACGATAATCTTATCTCTTCTTACAGACTAACAAACTAAACTTTAAGGAGTGGTAAGGCTTAGCTATAAAACAAGGCCTTGGGCCCCCAGCTGGCTGTGCCACCCTGTAGTCACCTGCTGTTTTCAGTTCAGTTCCTCTGTTTTTAAAATAGTGAAATTAACACATTTTATTCAAAACTATCAGGAGAGTATTAAGAAAGATAATGCAATTATTTTTAAATAACCATGAATTTCTTTTTTTTTTTTAGTTTTTTTTTTTTTTAATTTTTATTTTTACTTTATTTTACTTTACAATACTGTATTGGTTTTGCCATACATTGACATGAATCCACCACGGGTGTACATGTGATCCCAAACATGAACCCCCCTCCCACCTCCCTCCCCATAACATCTCTCTGGGTCATCACCGTGCACCAGCCCCAAGCATGCTGTATCCTGCATCGGACATAGACTGGCAATTTGATTCTTACATGATAGTATACGTGTTACAATGCCATTCTCCCAAATCATCCCACACTCTTCCTCTCCCTCTGAGTCCAAAAGTCCATTATACACATCTGTGTCTTTTTTGCTGTCTTGCATATACCGTCGTCATTGCCATCTTTCTAAATTCCATATATATGTGTTAATATATTGTATTGGTGTTTTTCTTTCTGGCTTACTTAACTCTGTATAATCGGCTCCAGTTTCATCCATCTCATCAGAACTGATTCAAATGAATTCTTTTTAATGGCTGAGTAATACTCCATTGTGTATATGTACCACAGCTTTCTTATCCATTCATCTGCTGATGGACATCTAGGTTGTTTCCATGTCCTGGCTATTATAAACAGTGCTGCGATGAACATTGGGGTACATGTGTCTCTTTCAACTCTGGTTTCCTTGGTGTGTATGCCCAGCAGTGGGATTGCTGGGTCATAAGGTAGTTCTATTTGCAATTTTTTAAGGAATCTCCACACTGTTCTCCAAAGTGGCTGTACTAGTTTGCATTCCCACCAACAGTGTAGGAGGGTTCCCTTTTCTCCACACCCTCTCCAGGATTTATTGCTTGCAGATATTTGGATCTCAGCCATTCTGACTGGTGTGAAGTGGTACCTCATTGTGGTTTTGATTTGCATTTCTCTAATAATGAGTGATGTTGAGCAACTTTTCATGTGTTTGTTAGTCATCCGTATGTCTTCTTTGGAGAAATGTCTATTTAGTTCTTTGGCCCATGTTTTGATTGGGTCGTTTATTTTTCTGGAATTGAGCTGCATAAGTTGCTTGTATATTTTTGAGATTAGTTGTTTGTCAGTTGCTTCATTTGCTATTATTTTCTCCCATTCTGAAGGCTGTCTTTTCACCTTGCTTATAGTTTCCTTTGTTGTGCAGAAGCTTTTAATTTTAATTAGATCCCATTTATTTATTTTTGCTTTTATTTCCAGAATTCTGGGAGGTGGATCATAGAGGATCCTGCTGTGATTTATGTTGGAGAGTGTTCTGCCTATATTCTCCTCTAGGAGTTTTATAGTTTCTGGTCTTATGTTTAGATCTTTAATCCATTTTGAGTTTATTTTTGTGTGCGGTGTTAGAAAGTGTTCTAGTTTCATTCTTTTGCAAGTGGTTGACCAGTTTTCCCAGCACCACTTGTTAAAGAGATTGTCTTTACTCCATTGTATATTCTTGCCTCCTTTGTCAAAGATAAGTTGTCCATATGTGTGTGGATTTATCTCTGGGCTTTCTATTTTGTTCCATTGATCTATATTTCTGTCTTGTGCCAGTACCATAGTGTTTTGATGACTGTGGCTTTATAGTAGAGCCTGAAGTCAGGCAAGTTGATTCCTCCAGTTCCATTCTTCTTTCTCAAGATTGCTTTGGCTATTCGAGTTTTTTTTTGTATTTCCATACAAATCTTGAAATTATTTGTTCTAGTTCTGTGAAAAATATTGCTGGTAGCTTGATAGGGATTGCACTGAATTTGTAAATTGCTTTGGGTAGTGTACTCATTTTCACTATATTGATTCTTCTGATCCATGAACATGGTATATTTCTCCATCTATTAGTGTCCTCTTTGATTTCTTTCATCAGTGTTTTATAGTTTTCTATATATAGGTCTTTAGTTTCTTTAGGTAGATATATTCCCAAGTATTTTATTCTTTTCGTTGCAATGGTGAATGGAATTGTTTCCTTAATTTCTTTTTCTACTTTCTCATTATTAGTGTATAGGAATGCAAGGGATTTCTGTGTGTTGATTTTATTTCCTGCAACTTTACTATATTCATTAATTAGCTCTAGTAATTTTCTGGTGGAGTCTTTAGGGATTTCTATGTAGAGGACCATGTCATCTGCAAACAGTGAAAGTTTTACTTCTTCTTTTCCAGTTTGGATTCCTTTTATTTCTTTTTCTGCTCTGATTGCTGTGGCCAAAACTTCCAGAACTACGTTGAATAGTAGCATAAATCACCATGAATTTCTAACCAATAATATAAGTAAAATAATATAATTCTTTTGTCATGAAAGAATAATTCTTCTTTGTAGAGATCGTGCTTTCTGATAAATAGATTTTTGTTTATCTATTCTTCTTGCTTTGTTTTATATGGACTTTTTGATGAGTATTTGACACTGAGGACTGAGGAGAGTGCCCCTGTTTTGTATAACAGAATTCAGCTTTCCTCAGATAGTTCCTGGAAGAGGTTACGAAGCAGAGAGAAATGGAGGGAAGAGAGAGAAGGGCAGCCAGTCACCTAGAGATAGGCCGGAATTAATGAGAACAGTACAGCAGCTTAAAAAATGGCCACTCAAAGATATCTGGCCCAAATCCCTGGAACCTGTAGATTCTAAGACAAAAGTTCTTGGCACACACATGTGATTAAGTGAAGGCTTTTAGCATTGGGTGATTGTCCTGGATAATATGAATGGGTTCTAAAATTATCATAAGTGTCCTTATTTGACAGAGGTGAATGGAAGATTAGACTGACACTGATGGGAAGGTGATGTAAAGATGGAAGCAGGCATTAGGATAATGTCAACATAATCAAAGGAATGTCAGCAGTCTCCAGAAGATGGAACAGACAAGGAATGGATTCCCCTTGGAACTTACTGAGGAAACGTGACCCTGACTTTAGCCTAGTGATACTGATTTAGAATTTGTCACCACTAGGTTTGCGGCATTTTGTCACCATGGCCACAGAAAACTAACATAATCAGTGAAACTACTCAGTCTTTCATAAAAATATTTTAGAAATAAGGGGTTTAATGTAAATTCTAACATTGTTTACATTGCTTTACCATTAATGCCATTTTAGCATTCCTATCCCTCAAAAAGAAAAAAATAATAAATCTGCAAAGTGAGTTATGCCTACAAATATTTTATTCAAGTGGATATGCTAAGTTGCATCTCCAGAACAAGGAATAGCATCACAGAGATGGTATGTAGATATAGGAGGCGGAAAGGCAATGAGGATAAATGATCATAGAATTTGGGAAAAAAAAAAAAAAAAAAACTTGGGATAGAGTACTTAATTTCCATAGTCTATGAAATGTAAAGGTTCAAATCAATAGTAACTTGGGTGGTGGAGTCACAGATAAAAAGTCTCCCAAATGGTGTATGTTATTCTTGTGAATTTGCTATTATTGTTTGTCTTAGCTTGAACTGCTATCACACAGTACCATTGACTGGGTGACTTAAACCACAGACATTTATTTCTCACAGTTCTGGAGGCTGGGAAGTCTTGGTGAGGACTCAAGGTGTCAACAGATTCAGTGCTTGGTGACGGCTCTCTTCCCAATTTTCTGATGTCTGCCTTCCTACCATGTCCACATGTGGCAGAGAGAAAGCTCTGATGTCTTTCTTTTTTCATAAGGGAGCTAGTCTCATCATTAGGACTCTAACTTCATGACCTCAACTAAACCTAATTCGTTCTTTAAGTCTCCATCTCCTAATATCATCACACTGGGGTGGTTCCAGTCCTCTTACATGCTCGGAACACTCTAGAAACAAGCATAAATAACCTGGGTAGTTCACTAGCTCCCCCTGATGGGAGTGATTAGACATAGAAGAAATGAAGCATGGATTCCTACTGACTAAGTGAAAGCCCAGGAACACGCACTGGTGGTTAAAAGAGCATGGGCCTCAGACATGAATAATTATGAATTCCAGTCAGTTTTCAAAATTTGAATGAGCTGACTTCCTGATGACTCTCACAGAAGGCAGCCATCACATTAAGGGGAATCTTGAACTGCAATCCCTCATTTTCTTTTCATTTCCATGAAAAAAGTCAGCATAATGGGAACTGATAAGAGAGCCAAATCACTGAAATATGAAAATCATAGAATTAGCATTTATCCAAATTCCTTAGCTGAGCCTATCATGGGAAGAGCTGTTTTAATCACATCAAGTTGCTGCTTCATGACTGTGAAGTTTCTTATGAGCTAAAACACCCTTATTCTTCAGGCAAAATTAATGGCTCACCCCAAAAATTAGATTAATGAAGCAAAAAGCCTTTGACAATCTTCAGGAAAGACATCCTCAACATTTTTGAGTCATCACCCCATGAAACAGAAGCTTCAGGGTTAGATTCTTTGGAATTAATCAATCTAATGATCACCTCCATGTTTTCAGTTCTCAGCCTCAACATTTTGCTCTTTTCAAAAGTTAGCTTGTTTAATGGTTGGGGCAGTCTCAATAGCCACTGCTCTCTCTTCCAAATAACATGATAGATACAATTAAGCACAATGGCTTTGTAAGATAAGTCAAGTGAATTATATTCATGGTCCTTCAAAGGCTATTGTCACTGTGGGTTTGGCTCTGCCATAGAGGAGTCCAGATATTATGGGTCAGAAGCTAGTCTGTTCTTTTTAAAGGCTGCTTCCTATTTATCCTCAACTTTGCCGACTAAGGTCCGTCTAGTCAAGGCTATGGTTTTCCCAGTGGTCACGTATGGATGTGAGAGTTGGACTGTGAAGAAGACTGAGCACTGAAGAATTGATGCTTTTGAACTGTGCTGTTGGAGAAGACTCTTGAGAGACCCTTGGACTGCAAGGAGATCCAACCAGCCCATTCTGAAGAAGATCAGCCTGGGGATTTCTTTGGAAGGAATGATGCTAAAGCTGAAACTCCAGTACTTTGGCCACCTCATGTGAAGAGTTGACTCATTGAAAAGACTTTGAATCTGGGAGGGATTAGGGGCAGGAGAAGAAGGGGATGACAGAGGATGAGGTGGCTGGATGGCATCACGGACTCGATGGATGCAAGTCTGAGTGAACTCCAGGAGTTGGTGATGGACAGGGAGGCCTGGCGTGCTGCGATTCATGGGGTTGCAGAGTCGGGCATGACTGAGCGACTGAACTGATTGACTGACTATGTGTGTGTTTGAAGATATAATATCATTTATGGACACAGCTGGGTTGGTAGGGGGAGAAGGGGAGGGTAGGAGGTATGGTGAGAGTAATATGGAAACATACATTACCATATGTAAAATAGATAGACAATGGCAACTTGCTGTATGACTCGGGGAATTCAAACTAGAGCTTGATAACAGCCTAGAAGGGTGGGATGTGGAGGGATGTTCAACAGGTAGGGGACATGGGTAAACCTATGGCTGATTCATGTTGATGTCTGGTAGAAACCAATACAATACTGCAAAGCAATTATTATTCAATTAAAGATAAATAAATCAAAAAAAGAGAGAAGGTATGTCTCCATGAAAAAAAGAATCCTTACTGCACTGACTAACTGCTTAATTCTCTACTGTTTGCTGACTGCTAAGCAATTTTTGAATTACCACGTAAATTCTCTTGGTCCCATTGAAAATTACTTGTTCTCTCCTTGAAATAAAAGCTTGGATAGTCAAGTTGGTGAATAGTCTTTGGGAAATATTCATTTGGTGGAACTGAAGGAGCAATTTCAGTGTGCAAGCCACAGGCATAAACAGTAATATTGATATATGCCAGGGCAGGTCAGGACATAGCCAAATAGCAGAGTTCTGTGATCTCTGCCATCATACCATGCTCCAGACATCCCAACTCCTTCCTCATCAACAGACCCAGGGGCACCACTTAAAAATTCTGAATGTGCTTTATCTCAATGTACTGTATTTCCCACAGTGCTCAATTTTGAAAAAAAACAAAACAAAACAAAAACATACAAGTCTACTGTCCTTCTGCCATGTACTTTTCCCTACTTTGCCCCCTAAACTCAATAATTCAATATTATTTATAATAATTCTCAAGGTCAATTTTTAAGTTCTAAATGTATTATATATATAAATGTATGTACAACCAATCTTCATTATTCAAGGATTCTATACCTGCAATTTGCCTGCTTACTAAAATATTTTTGCAGCCCCCTAAATCAATGTTTTTGGGTTATTATGTACATGTGCAGAATGGTCAAACATTTGAATTGCATGACATACAACTTCCCAGCTAAGGTCAAACAAGGTGGTCCTCTGTCATTTCGGTTCTCCCACTGTAGGCAAGTATCCTTTCTCCAGCACATTTAGTGCTACACTTTTTGTTATTGTGTGCTTTTTTGTAGGTGATTTCATTGTCTAAGTTGGATCCCAAGGGCAGTGCTGAAGTGCTGTCTAGTGTCCTAAGGGCTGTGATGTGCCTTGTGGAGGAAATACACAAAGTAGAGAAGCTTTATTCAGGCATGCATTTTAGTGCTACTAAATGCATTTGGCCACTCAGTTCAGTTCAGTCACTCAGTCGTGTCCGACCCTGTGACCCCACAGGCTGAAACACACCAGACTTCCATCACCAATTCCCAGAGTTTACTCAAACTCATGTCCATTGAGCTGGTGATACCATCCAACCATCCCATCCTTTGTCATCCCCTTCTCTACCTGCCTTCAATCCTTCCCAGCATCAGGGTCTTTTCTAATGAGTCAGTTCTTTGCATCAGGTGGCCAAAGTATTGGAGTTTCAGCTTCAGCATCAGTCCTTCCCATGAATATTCAGGACTGATTTACTTTAGGATTGACTGGTTTGATCTCCTTGCAGTCCAAGCAATTCTCAAGAGTCTTCTCCAACTCCACAGTTCAAAAGCATCAATTCTTCAGCACGCAACTTTTTTTATGGTCTGACTCTCGCATCCATACATGGCTGCTGAAAAAACCACAGCTTTGACTAGACAGACCTTTGTCAACAAAGTAATGTCTCTGCTTTTTAATAATGGTGTCTAGGTTGGTGATAGCTTTATTTCCAAGGAGCAAGTGTCTTTTATGGCTGCAGTCACTGTCTACAGTGATTTCAGAGCCCAAGAAAATAAAGTCTGTCACTGTTTCCCAATCTATTTGCCATGAAGTGATGGGACCAGATGTCATGATCTTCATTTTTTGAATATTGAGCTTTAAGCCAGCATCTTCACTCTTCTCTTTCACCTTCACGAAGAGTCTTTAGTTCCTCTTCGCTTTCTGCAATGAGTGGCTATTAGCCATTAGGTAAATGTTAAGCAACAAAGTATATTAGATAGGATGTCTTTATACAGAAACATACATAAAACAAGGTTAAGTATTGATCAGTTAGCAAGGTATGCTGTGACCTGAGGCTTACAGGAAATTAATCCCTCATTTCCTTTAGGAACAATGGTTCAGGATTCACAAATTCAGTATTAATGGCTACTTTACAAAATGAAACTAGCACATATAGTGTGAATCCACTGTATTTACTTACAGTGGGAAATTGATCATTTCCTAAAATATAGATGTTAGAACAAAAGAGGGAAGGGAATGACTTGAGTGTTACAAAGTGACTGATTTTGCTCTAAGCTCATAATTGACCTAATCCCTTGACTGCTCTGGGATTCAGGCACCACATCCCATTAAACAAATAAAATAAAATAAAACAGAATATATACACATAATATGAAAATATAATTTATTTTGTATATCACCTTCTGCTCTTACTTTCTCCTGTGAGTTGTAGAACTAGGTTTGCATCTGACTGAATCAATTGCTAAAATTGCTACTAATTGGGTGTGATGATATTATTTGGGTTGTTTTCATATAAAGAAGACTTATTGTTCAGAGATATATTTAAATATTTACAGATAAATTGTTATGACTTTTAGGACTTGCTTCAAAATAATGCTAAATGAATAGGGGACAAAATGATTTGACACTTGTTGAGTGTCACATGTGGGTCATTATCCTCTTAGGTCTCTTTTACATACTTTGAAATGTTCTGTAAAAAAAAGTTGCAAGAATAAAGTAAGAAACACCATTCTTCTGTGCAAAAACCCATGGTTGAAGTTTTCTATATGTTGTTTCTGTAACTTCTACAATCATTTTATGTAGAAGATATTTTCCTTCTTAATTTACAGCAGAACAAATGAGACGAAAATAATACCCTCAGTTAATCAGTGATAGTAATTATCTTTTAAAATTTTAGTTTTGATTTAATTTTTAATAATTTATTATATATGTAACTTGTAAATATAATAAATGTATTTTCTTGCTTCAATTTTGAAAATGTTCCTTTTCATCTTATAATGTGTTGCACATGCATTCTGTGTATGTATGTATATATAAATTTTATCAGTAGCACAACTTTAAAACCTTGCACTATTCTGATCCTGTGAAATGACTGATTCATTACATCAAGTTCTTTTGACTTCAAGAGTACTTCTATGCCATCAATAATCATTCAGATGAAAATGGAATCAGTTCCAGAAAGAAATTCTGCTCCAGATGTGGCACCTCATTAGATTTCCCATCTTAGTGTGAGGTGGAGTTTAGCTGAATAAAAAATCAGGGCAGATAAGTTAAAATAAAATGGTTTCCTCCATTCCCTCCTCAACTTATTTACATGTGTGAATGGTAATGGAGGGTAGTATAATCAAACTTTATTTAGTGATTTTAGAGTTTCTAGAGTTTCAGTTCAGTTCAGTTGCTCAGTCGTGTCTGACTCTTTGTGACCTCATGAATCGCAGCACGCCAGGCCTCTTTGTCTATCACCAACTCCCAAAGTTCACTCAGACTCACGCCCACCAAGTCCGTGATGTCATCCAGCCATCTCATCCTCTGTCATTTCCTTCTCCTCCTGCCCCTAATCCCTCCCAGATTCAAAGTCTTTTCCAATGAGTCAACTCTTTGCATGAGGTGGCCAAAATACTGGAGTTTCAGCTTTAGCATCATTCCTTCCAAAGAAATCCCAGGGCTGATCTCCTTTAGAATGGACTGGTTGGATCTCCTTGCAGTCCAAGGGACTCTCAAGAGTCTTCTCCAACTCCACAGTTCAAAAGCATCAATTCTTCAGTGCTCAGCCTTCTTCACAGTCCAACTCTCACATCCACACATGACTACTGGAAAAACCATAGCCTTGACTAGACAGACCTTAGTCGGCAAAGTAATGTCTCTGTTTTTGAATATGCTATCTAGGTTGGTCAGAACTTTTTGTCCAAGGAATAAGTGTCTTTTGATTTCATGGCTGCAGTCACCATCTGCAGTGATTTTGGAGCCCCCCCAAAATAAAGTCTGACACTGTATCCACTGTTTCCCCATCTATTTGCCATTAAATGATGGGACCAGATGCCATGATCTTCATTTTTTGAATGTTGAGCTTTAAGCCAACGTTTTCGCTCTCCTCTTTCACTTTCATCAAGAGGCTTTTTAGCTCCTGTTCACTTTCTGCCATAAGGGTGGTGTCATCTGCATATCTGAGGTTATTGATATTTCTCCTGGCAATCTTGATTCCAGCTTGCGTTTCTTCCAGTCCAGCATTTCTTATGATGTACTCTGCATATAAGTTAAATATGCGGGGTGACAATATACAGCCTTGATGTACTCCTTTTCCTATTTGGAACCAGTCTGTTGTTTCATGTCCAGTTCTAACTGTTGCTTCCTGACCTGCATACAGATTTCTCAAGAAGCAGGTCAGGTGGTCTGGTATTCCCATCTCTCTCAAAATTTTCCACAGTTTATTGTGATCCACACAGTCAAAGTCTTTGGCATAGTCAATAAAGCAGAGATAGATGTTTTTTCTGGAACTCTCTTGCTTTTTCCATGATCCAGTGTATGTTGGCAATTTGATCTCTGGTTCCTCTGCCTTTTCTAAAACCAGCTTGAACATCAGGAAGTTCATGGTTAACATATTGCTGAAGCCTGGCTTGGAGAATTTTGAGCATTACTTCACTAGCATGTGGGATTTATATATATATAAAACCCTATAAGACAAGGGAATTTTAATACAACATATATATATATATATATATGAATATATGTATATTCTAGGTTCCTTAATCTTTTGTTACTTCCTGTTGTCATTTAGTCGCTAAGTTGTATCCAACTCTTTTGTGACCCCATGGACTGTAGCCTTCCAGGACCCTCTGTCCATGGATAACTGGAGTGCGTTGCCATTTCCTTCTTCAGAGTATCTTCCCAACCCAGAGATGGAACCCACATCTCCTGCATTGGCAGGTAGATTCCTTACCACTGTGACTACTTATCCAAAGTCCCAATTCACATTTCTAGAGTTAATAGTACCTGGAAAGGCAAATGACCAAGATAAAATTTGTTTAAAAGTTCTGGGATGACTCAGAGAGATGATATGGGGAGGGTGGTGGGAGGGGGGTTCAGGATTGGGAACTCATGTACACCTGTGGCGGATTCATGTCAATGTATGAAAAAACAAATACAGCATTGTAAAGTAAAAGAATAAATAAAAAATAAAGAGCACACACAAAAAAAATAATAAAAGTTCTAGAACTCAGATCTAGATATGAAAGACATAAATAGTCAAGACTGTAACAATGATTCCTTCTGAAATAAATCTCATGATTATTAAATTTAGAATCATAGTATTTCAGAATTAGAAGTGGTCCTCAGTTCAGTTCAGTTCAGTCACTCAGTCATGTCCGACTCTTTGCGACCGCATGAGTCGCAGCATGCCAGGCCTCCCTGTCCATCACCATCTTCCGGAGTTCACTCAGACTCATGTCCATCGGGTCAGTGATGCCATCCAGCCATCTCACCCTCTGTCATCCCCTTCTTCTCCTACCCCCAATCCCTCCCAGCATCAGGGTCTTTTCCAATGAGTCAACTCTTCACAAGAGGTGGCCAAAGTACTGAAGTTTCAGCTTCAGGATCATTCCTTCCAAAGAACACCTAGGCTGATCTGCTTTAGAATGGACTGGTTGGATATCCTTGCAGTCCAAGGGACTCTCAAGAGTCTTCTCCAACACCACAGTTCAAAAGCATCAATTCTTCTGCACTCAGGTTTCTTTACAGTCCGACTCTCATATCTAACAACTATAGGCTTGACTACATGGACCTTAGTCGGCAAAGTAATGTCTCTGCTTTTGAATATGCTGTCTAGGTTGGTCAGAACTTTTCTTCCAAGGAGTAAGTGTCTTTTAATTTCATGGCTGCAATCACCATCTGAAGTGATTTTGGAGCCCGCAAATATAAACGCTGACACTGTTCCCACTGTTTCCCTATCTATTTGCCATGAACTGGTGGGACCAGATGCCATGATCTTCGTTTTCTGAATGTTGAGCTTTATATATCCAATATTTCTGCACTTTAATAACATGAATCCTAGAAATAGACAGTAGGTAAAGTGGAGAACAGGTATCTGAATTTCCAGACCTGATCTCTTTCTATTACCTCACGTAGATTTATTTACTTCATATTCGAAAATATCTCAGGAGTTCTAGGTAACTTGAAAGAAAGAATAAATAAGTATTCAAAAATACACATGATTACAGACACACTACACACACAAATGCAGATTAATAATGACATTTAAATTAACTGAAATATTTAAATTTACTAAGTTGTCCCTTACTATAAACTAATAGGCATAGGTCACCTGGAGATGATTTACTTAATTGTTTGCAAATCCAAAATTAAATCCACTTACATTGGCAGCTTTACAAAATTTCATCCTGTGGTGCTACATTTAGTTAAGGATTAATTAGATTAAAAGCTTCTCAGACTAATTCACAGAGATAAGAAATGATAAGTTGTGAAAAGTGAAAGTGAAGTAGCTCAGTCGTGTTTGACTCTCTGTGACCCCATGGACAGTATAGCCTACCAGGCTCCTCCATCCATGTAATTTTCCAGGCAAGAGTACTGGGGTGAGTTGTCATTTCCTTCTCCAAGGGATCTTTTGGACCCAGGGATCGAACCTGTATCCCAACACTACTGTCTGAGCCACCAGGAAAGCTCTAGAGAATTGTGAGTCTATAAAATAAGAATTTGTTTTACATCTTGCTTTTCTAAAGAAAGTCTTAATTATCTCTCTTTAGCCAAGTGTAAAAGCATCTTTTCAGCTTAAAATATCTACTGAGGAAAGAAAAACAAAAACAAAACTCTATAATTGAGAAGAAATATCTGCTTTACATAGAAAATAGTTTATCAAGCAATTAAAACATTAAATATATGAATAACCTAAGTTGAGAGGCATATCATCACAGATGTTGTGAATCAATACCCCTATCTATTTTCCAAAACTTAATTATTATTTGCTAACTTAGATGGATGTTTATTTTCATAGGGAAAAAATCAAAATCAAAGTGATGGCAAAAACAAATCTGAAAATACCTCACAAACTATGCCTCCTCGCAACGAAGTGCTTTTAAAAGTTATAGTGAAAAAAAAAAAAGAAAAGAAACAAAAAAAAATTATACTGCCCATGTTCGTCAGTCATAAACTCTATTGCACTTTAACCTTTAGTGGTTGCATTTTCTGCCCTGTACTTAAGATGCAAGAGCTTCAAAAACAGAGCAAACATTAGGAGAACAAGGATGGTGCTGGTGAAATAATAAACTCACAGAAAATTAACAAGAAAATTGTATTTAGAGGTCCAAAGTGTGGTAAGCAACATTTTAAATCAATGAGGAAAGAATAGTCACTGTATACATTTATAAAAATTAAAAAAAAATTTGAAAGTTGAATTTCGTATACTATATCTTCAAATTTTGGGATAAAATTATGTGAAAAAATAAAATCCTCATATAGCTTAGAATATAAAGAAGTTGTATTTCTAGCATATCAAGAATGGGAGTTCAGTTATAAAGATTATACTAAAGGAAGAAATTAATAAAGGAAATACTGGTTGATCTATTTAATGTGTATACTTTTCTCACATTCCCAATTTTTATGAATCAAACTGAAAACCAAAAATGAAAACATCTCATCATGCATATTAATTAAACCTTTGATGTGAATGATAAATAATAAAACCTATAGTTTAAAGCAATTAAATATGATTTTCATTTGTAAAATTGAGCTTAAAAAATATAGAATATTACAGGGAGTGTCACCTATTAAACAGTCTCAAACACAGCTAATAGGAGTTCAAATTGAAACAAGCATTCTGGAGAGAATGTTGTTAAAATATATGAAAACTACAACATAGAGCAATTTCATTCTGCAATTTTTTTTCTAATAATAAAAATGATAATAATCACAGCAAATACTAACTTCTGCCTAATATTTTTATATTGCATAATACACCATTCTTAGTACTTTACCTACATAGACTCATTCATTCATTTCTACCAGCCTGTGAAGTAAGTCCTATTATTGTCAGCCCATTTTACAAATAAAAAGAAATGGAAACACTGAGAAAGTATTAAAAAATATATATATCCTGGTCTGTTTTTCCTTTTACTTTCTATCCCTAGCCTCAATTTCCATATTGTGCTAAAATTGTCCACAATGGAGGATATTCAATTATATTCATAAACAACTTTGCAAAAAAAAAAAAAAAACATATGTGCCCATATGTGTGGGGCTTCCCTGGTGGCTCAGTGGTAAAGAATTCACCTGCCAATGAGGGAAACATAGGCTTGATCCCTGGATTCAGAAGATCCCCTGGAGAAGGAAATGGCAACCCATTCCAGCATCCTTGCCTGGGAAATCCCATGGACAGGGGAACGTGGCAGGCTACAGTTGATGGGTCACAAAAGAGTTGGGCATGGCTTAGTGACTAAACAACCTATATATGTATAAAACCTATATATGTATAAAACAACATATATATACATATAAACATACATATATTGATTGGGTCGTTTATTTTTCTGGAATTGAGCTGCATAAGTTGCTTGTATATTTCTGAGATTAGTTGTTTGTCAGTTGCTTCATTTGCTATTATTTTCTCCCATTCAGAAGGCTGTCTTTTCACCTTGCTTATATTTTCCTTTGTTGTGCAGAAGCTTTTAATTTTAATTAGATCCCATTTATTTATTTTTGCTTTTATTTCCAGAATTCTGGGAGGTGGATCATGGAGGATCCTGCTGTGATTTATGTCTGAGAGTGTTTTGCCTATGTTCTCCTCTAGGAGTTTTACAGTTTCTGGTCTTACATTTAGATCTTTAATCCATTTTGAGTTTATTTTTGTGTGGGGTGTTAGAAAGTGTTCTAGTTTCATTCTTTTACAAGTGGTTGACCAGTTTTCCCAGCACCACTTGTTAAAGAGATTGTCTTTACTCCATTGTATATTCTTGCCTCCTTTGTCAAAGATAAGGTGTCCATATGTGTGTGGATTTATCTCTGGGCTTTCTATTTTGTTCCATTGATCTATATGTCTGTCTTTGTGCCAGTACCATACTGTTTTGATGACTGTGGCTTTGTAGTAGAGCCTGAAGTCAGGCAGACATACGGATGGCTAACAAACACATGAAAAGATGCTCAACATCACTCATTATTTGAGAAATGCAAATCAAAACCACAATGAGGTACCACTTCACACCAGTCAGAATGGCTGAGATCCAAAAATCTGCAAGCAATAAATGCTGGAGAGGGTGTGGAGAAAAGGGAACCCTCCTACACTGTTGGTGGGAATGCAAACTAGTACAGCCACTATGGAGAACAGTGTGGAGATTCCTTAAAAAATTGCAAATAGAACTACCTTATGACCCAGCAATCCCACTTCTGGGCATACACACCGAGGAAACCAGAATTGAAAGAGACACATGTACCCCAATGTTCATCGCAGCACTGTTTATAATAGCCAGGACATGGAAACAACCTAGATGTCCATCAGCAGATGAATGGATAAGAAAGCTGTGGTACATTTACACAATGGAGTATTACTCAGCCATTAAAAAATATTCATTTGAATCAGTTCTGATGAGATGGATGAAACTGGAGCCGATTATACAGAGTGAAGTAAGCCAGAAAGAAAAACACCAATACAGTATACTAACACATATATATGGAATTTAGAAAGATGGCAATGACAACCCTGTATGCAAGACAGGAAAAAAGACACAGATGTGTATAATGGACTTTTGGACTGAGAGGGAGAGGGAGAGGGTGGGATGATTTGGGAGAATGGCATTCTAACATGTATACTATCATGTAAGAATTGAATCGCCAGTCTATGTCTGACGCAGGATACAGCATGCTTGGGGCTGGTGCATGGGGATGACCCAGAGAGATGTTATGGGGAGGGAGGTGGGAGGGGGGTTCATGTTTGGGAACGCATGTAAGAATTAAAGATTTTAAAATTAAAAAAATAAAAAAATAAAAAAAAATAAAAAAAATAAATAAACATACATATACATATAAACATACATATAAAACAACAACCTATATATGTAATAAAATCTGTATGTACACATGTATACTTACAAACACATGTTACTTTATATGTATGTGTGTATATATATGTGCTTGAATTTTATATGACCAGAGTTTAAAGTTGGGATAGATTAACATATATATATAATATAACTTTATATTATATATAGCATTATATATATCTCATATTATATAGCATTATATATTATAAATATATTAATATATAATATAAATTATATATTATATGTTTAGAAATATACAACTATTTACATAAATAAGCATATATATTATGTTTATATATCATATATTACATTATATATAATAAATATATATATATTAATTCTGTCTCTTACATACACACACATATATGAGCACATATATTAATATATATATATATTTTTTTTCACCTGGATAATAGTGTGCTGGATCTAGATAGTACCAACTTGTGAGAGTTTTCTTTAATGAGCTATTTTTAACATTAGTTATATACACTTAATTAAATATGATGGTAAGTACTCCTAACTCATCATTTTATAAAGAATTTGACTGCAGGTCACAGTTATCTGTATCCTGGAGTTTATTTACATCTATTGTATCTGTACATGCACATCTTTTCCCAATTACAAGTTTGGTACTGTTGCGGTAATAGCTTAAAAACCAATGGGGATATTTTCACCCGAGTGAAAGTGACAGTGTTAGTCGCTCAGTCCTGTCAGACTCTTTGCAACTTCAGGGACTGTAGCCTCTGTTAATGCAATTCTCCAGACAAGAATACTGGAGAAGGCCATTCCCTTCTCCAGGAAATCTTCCTGACCTAGGGATCAAACCCAGGTCTCCTGTATTACAGGCAGATTATTTACCATCTAAACCATCAAAGAAACCGACAACTCGGGGTGTGGTGTATTATTTTGCTAATTGTGTAGATTTAAGAAAATGCTGAAGAAAATATTAATGAAGCAGATTAAATTTAAAACGTGTCATGTCTGTAGACTTTACATCATGGATAACACTAGTAAATGGAGGAAATATTCTTCCATTATTTGAAAGTTATTATTAAATTAGCAGAGAAGTTCCTCACTATTATTAATAAATGAGTGAGGTTCCCACATGGGTGTTCATTGTTTCACTTTTTCATACTCATTCTCGCAGTGAATTTGAAAACTATGAAACACGGCAAATACAATAAAAATTATTTGTAAGAGCTCATTATTTGGGGTTTTTCCTTTCATATACAAATTACCTTAAAATTAAAATGAACTGTGAATAGGATTTTGAATTTCAATAATGTATCATGGGAGGTTCCCTGTGTTATAAAATATACCTTTAAAATAGGCTTTAATAGAGGACCATAATATAGTTTTATTCTTAATTTACTTGACCAACTTCAAATCCATGTTGTTGGACAGTATGTTTTAAAATGCAAATTTTAGAGCAATAATTATAATCTCTTTTATTAATCAATGACATGACCATTCACATCAAAGATGTTTGAAAGTCATATACTGAAGCTCAAAATCACACTGGAGTGAGTGAGTGAAAGTCATGTCAGACTCTTTGTTACTTCTTGGACTATACAGTACATGGAATTCTCCAGGCCAGAATACTTGAGTGGGTATCCTTTCCCTTCTCCAGGGGATCTTCCCAACCCAGGGATCAAACTCAGGTCTCCCATGTTGCAGGCAGATTCTTTACCAGCTGAGCCACAAGCGAAGCTCAAGAACACTCGAATGAGTAGCCTATCCCTTCTCCAGTGGATCTTCCCAACCCAGGAATTGAACTGGGATCTCCTGCATCGCAGGAGGCTTCTTTACCAACTGAACTATGAGGGAAAATTACAATAATTCACAATAATTATGACCTATATTAAGAGCTTAACTGCTTTGGTGATGCTGCAGTACTTTGAACTTTATCCTGTAAGTTTTGTACTTTTGACTCATTTTTAGGTTTTTTTCACTTAAAACCAACAAAAGACAAATCATTTTAGGTTAACACAGTTATCAATAACAGTGAATGTGAAAATCAAGTTGATACTTTCAACAAGGAAAGCTTCTTCCTTATTAGTATGGTGCAGGCATCCCCATTTATGAGAATCAGAACTTGAGATAGTACAAAGGGCTTCTCACTGGGACAGGAGGTTTCTGAAAGTTGATACCAAAGCATTACCATACATCTTACATACAGATTGCTAGTCCCGATATATATATATACATATATATATATGTATACATATATATATGTGATATTTTAATATGTATATGGTAAAGAGGTCAGCTGAAATAATAAAGAATAAAAACAAAATATATTTTACTTCTTTTCACACAGTGAAGACTTCTTGGACTGGGGCTCAGGATCCACATTTATGTTATTAGATACTTACAGCTTCTTAGGTACTTCTCTCTACCAATGCCTGCCTCATCTCCTACCATGCCCTAGGAAGACTTTATTTTTCCAATGTCATCTAAGCTTCATCTTTTCTAGAAAGTCATCCTTCACCCTCCCCTACACACACACATGCACATGCACACACACACACACACACACACACACACACAAATATACTGTGAGCTCTTGTCCTCTATCCCACTTTGTCATCACTCCCTGTTATAGCTTGAATCGTGGCCTCCACCTCACCTCAAAGAATATGTACAAGCCCTAATGCCTGGCATCTGTGAATGTGACCTCATTCGGAAACAGCATCTTTGCAGATGTAATGAAGTTAAGATGAAGCTGTAACGATTAGAAAGGGCCTTAATCCAATGAATAGCATCCACATAGAATGAGAAATTGGACCCTGACAGATGCAGAAAGCTGGCTCTATGATAACAGAAGACGTAGAAGTGCTCCATCTAAATTCTGATGAACACCAAGGACTATTGGCAACTATAGGAAGCTAGAATGTAAGAAATGATACCCCACTAGAGTCTTCAGGAGGAGCATGGCCTTGCCTATTCCTTGATTTCAAGATTCTAGACTCTAGGACTGGAGAAAACAAATGTCTATTATTTTAAGTTGTCCAGCTCATGGTGCTTTGATAAAACAGGCCTAAGAAAACAATAATACCCATTAACACTTTCTTCCTCATTCATCTAGCAAATTTTACTAAATGCTGACTATACGCCAGGCAGTATACTTGCTTGCTTTCTTCTAACTCCTCTACTAATCAACACAACCCTTCAGGAGAGAAACTTCATCATTCCTTTCTCCAGAGCCTATACAATTATACATACAAAAGAGGTTGCTAATAAATAACTGCTGATTAAATGATTAAATGCCACTTTTGATCTTTCATACTGAGCTTCTTTTTAAAGTCATTTTTATCTCTTAGGAAAAGTCAGATTCAAAGAGAACTGAGGACTGAAAAAAAAAGGGAGCAGTCTTTTAATGACAATCAAGAATCTATCTAAAGTAAACAACAGAATATGTGCATTTTAAACAAACAGGTCTTAGATTTTTGTTGGTGCTGTTCTCATCGACTATGCAAATAAAATGTCATTTCTCTTTGATTGTCTGAATGTTATTTGATTCATCAACATAAAAACAGCCAAATGGACTTTCACTGAACTTGAAGGATAGGCCTGAGAAATAGGATGGCATAATGGATAAACTCGAAAGTCAAAATGCTCGAGTTTTAGTTTCTACTTAGCCACTGCTTAGGTATAACCATAATAAGGCAATCAGCCTCCCGAGGTCTATATCCCCTCAACCATACAATGGAATGAATAAGTATATGTTACATATGAAACAGATGTGAGGATTCACAAAGATGCTATATGTCTAATATAGTGCCTTAGATATAGCAAACACTCAATAAAGGCTAAATGCATTTACTCATGTTGTATTACTTTAGTATGACATCTATAATTGTTGGTCATAAAATCTTGGTACAAGTTCATTAGAAACTCTTATTAACTCACTAGGGTAAAATATAAACAATTTTAGAAAAGAGATGAGATCACAACTTTTGCTAATACCAACTAGTCACATGGCAGTTTCAAAACTAAGGACAAGAAGATTGCATTTGCCTTCAAGAAGCTGCTGGTATGATTTAATCATCTTGATCATGCAAAGACCCATTTAATTTTAATTCTCTAGTATCTCTGAGGCAGGTAACACTATTGGTAAAGAACTCACCTGCAAGTGCAGGAGACCTAAGAGATGCAGGTTCAATCTCTGGGTAGGAAAGATTCTCTGGAGGAGGACACGGCAGCCCACAATACAAGAATTACTCCCAATATTTTTGCCTGGAGATCCCATGGACAGGAGCCTGGCAGGCTAGTCCACAGAGTCACGAATAGCTGAACACGACTGAACTGACTTAGCGCACTAGCAGCACTGAGGCGCATTATCACAGGGTGTCCGTGCTGATACACAGAGGCAGTGGAAAGAACTGTCTAGAAAATAACTTACAGTCATATAGGGAGGCAGAGATAAAATTACAGGGTTCGCTACCTCCTTACTTTCTGCGGAAAACTTTTGTAACTCTTGAGCTAAGCACACAAGGTGCTTTATGTAATTACTTTACCGGTGTATACAGAATTATGTTTCCCACGCTGTATTTTGCTTTTTATTAATTCTTCTTTCTCTGTGTTGCCTTTCTTTGTTGCTTTCTTTGAAACAATTCTGTTTATAAAATGTCATTTCTATCTTTTAGTTGGGAAAAAATGCATTTTATTCCTATTCTCTTTGAGGTTAACTGATATATGTTTTAATCTGCATTTTTGAGCTTAAAACTATGTACCTGCCATCCCCTGAAGGATGTTACGATACATCAGTCCAATTATTACTACATCTCCCATTTCAGATATTCTTCATTTCCTGAATGTTTGTTCTAACTTTTGGTTGCCATCCAATGAAATATTTGTATTAGCTTTATATAATCAGTTAATTTCTATTAACTTGCTTATTTAGTTTCTTTGCTTATATTTTCTACCTGCATTTTGTATCATTTCCTGGGATTATTTACCTAGAATTCATTTATTAAATCACATTTTATAATGCTTCCTTTAAAAACACATGCATTGAAGTGCTGTAGGTAGGAAATATTCTGTTTTGCTTGTCAAAAATTATTTTGATTTTACTCTGATTGTTGAATAATAGTTTGTGAACATATTTTCTTGGAGCACTTTAGGGATACCATTTTTTTTGTCTGTTTTAGCAAGAAGTGAGAGGTCAAATTTAACACTATTATTTTATCCTGTCATGTGACTTTTTTCTTGAATCCTTGCCAGATATCCCATTTATGTTTACTGTAGTTTTCCTATGGTGTGCTTATTGTACATTTCTTTTTATTCTGCTTGTGACATTTTGGATTTCTGAGAAGTCAGAATTCAGGTCTCTAATTTATAATGACAATTAAACCACCATTATCACCTTAGTTATTGCCTCTCCCCATTCTCTCTATTCTTGACTTCTGAAACTACAACAAAATACACATTAGACCTTTGTCTTGTCATCCATGTCTTTTAACCAGTCTTTCTTAGTTTCTATACATTTGCTCGTTGTGTTGCCCTCTGTGTAATTCTTTTCAACCTATCTTCTGTATTTTGTGGGCTTCCCTTGTGGCTCAGCTGGTAAAGAATCCACTTCCAATGCAGGAGACCTGGGTTCAATCTCTGGGTTGGGAAGATGCCCTAGAGAAGGGAAAGGCTACCCACTCTAGTATTCTGGCCTGGAGAATTCCATAAACTGTATAGTTCATGGGGTGTCAAAGAGTCAGATACAGCTGAGCCACTTCCACTTTCTATATTTTCGAATTCTCATGTTAGCATTTTGCATTCTGTTATTTTACCCATTCATTGAATATGGTGATCTTTTCTTCTGCTTATTGTTTATGCTGACTTTTGCTTTTTTTAAATTTCCATGTGTGTTCTGTGATTCATATCATGAGTTTCTATTGACATCTGTGTTTCATTTGTAAAATAAAATCTGTAGAAATAATAAGAAAATTATTTCCCTCTGGGTAAATTTTACTTTTGATTTGTCAATTGCCCCCATATGCTTCCACTATGGACAACTCTTATTTGATTTAGCCAGATTATAATTTGGGGATTTCAGAAGTAGTATAAATTTGAACCCTAAATCTGAATTAGGTCAATTTCTCATGAGAGGTAACTTTTTTTTTTAAATCTAGAACCCATGCTAAGACATACACAAAATGTTTATTTCATTTTCGTTTTGCTGATTTAACAGATACCTATCTACTTCAACAATATATAAGACTGTTGGGAAAATGAAATAATATGATGATAAAAAAAATTTATAAATGGTAGCTGTAGTAACAGCAGCAATAATAGTCATGGGCTTTGCTGTTTAAATCAGAGAAATGTAATTGTTATTCTTTGTATAGTTAAAAAATATGACATATATTAGATAGAAAATTTTTGTTGAAACAATTAGAAAATAAATATATAAATTTAAAATATTCTAAATGCCTTAATGTAATGGTTTTAAAAAATGTTTCTAGCTGAGGAAGTGGGATTTGTGGGTGTGTTAAAAAATTGCTCTTGGAATAACCCACTCTTTTTATATGCCAAGATGAAAAGAAAATTATATTTTTGTTTCTGGAGGACAGTGGATTAGTATTTACCATATCACACTGTGTTTTATAATTTACTAGAAGATATAAGGGAGATGATTACATCTGAGATGATAAGATCCAGGAATTAAAGAGACTTGTACTAAAAGAGTGTGGAGGGGTGACAAATTTTTGACCTATAGGAATTAGAATCTTCTTTTAACTTAATAAGAGAAGAATTTTTAGAAGAAATGCTTTAAATTTAGTAATGTTAAATATTCTCCATAACTCCCTTCTCTTCAGTTACAAACTTACCTTTAAAAATGACAGACTATCTTAATACTAGAAAAAGCAAAACAGTTCCAGAAAAAACATCTATTTCTGCTTTATTGACTACACCAAAGCCTTTGACTGTGTAGTGATGACACTCGGTCATGTCTGACTCTTTGTGACCCCATGGACTATACAGTCCATGGAATTCTCCAGGCCAGAATATTGGAGTGGGTAGCCTTTCCTTCTCCAGGGGATCTTCCCAGCCCAGGGATCGAACCCAGGCCTCCCACATTGTAGGTGGATTCTTTACCAGCTGAGCCACTAGGGATGCCTCTTTGACTATGTGGATCACAACAAACTGTGGAAAATTCTTCAAGAGATGGGAATATCAGTCCTCCTTCCCTGCCTCCTGAGAAAGCCGTATGCAGGTCAGGAAGGAACAGTTAGAACCGGACATGGGATAACGGACTGGTTCCAAATTGGGAATGAAGTATGTCAAAACTATATACTATCACCCTGTTCATTTAACTTATATGCAGAGTACATCATACAAAATGCTGTGGTGGATGAAGCACAAGCTGGAATCAAGATTGCCAGGATAAATATCAATAACCTCAGATATGCAGATGACACCACCCTTATGGCAGAAAGTGAAGAGGAACTAAAAAGCCTCTTGAAGAAAGTGAAAGAGGAGAGTGAAAAAGCTCGCTTAAAACTTAACATTCAAATATGAAGATCATGGTATCCAGTCTCATCACTTCATGGCAAATAGATGGGGAAACAATGGAAATAGTGACAGACTTTATTTTCTTGGGCTCCAAAATCACTGCAGATGGTGACTGCAGCCATGAAATTAAAAGATGTTTGCTCCTTTGAAGAAAAGCTATGACCAACCTTGACAGCATATTAAAAAGCAGAGACATTATTTTGCCAACAAAGGTCCATGTAGTCAAAGCTATGGTTTTTTCCAGTAGTCATGTATGGATGTGAGAGTTGGACCGTAAAGAAAGCTGAGCCCCGAAAGTTTGATGCTTTTAAACTGTTGTGTTGGAAAAGACTCTTGAGAGTCCCTTGGACTGCAAGGAGATACAACCAGTCAATCCTAAAGGAAATCAGTCCTGAATATTTATTGGAAGTACTGATGCTGAAGCTCTAAAACTTTGGCCAGTTGATGCAAAGAGTTGACTCATTGGAAAAGACCCTGATGCTGGGAAAGATTGAAGGCAGGAGGAGAAGGGGACAACAGAGGATGAGATGGTTGGATGGCATCACTGACCCAATGGACATGAGTTTGAGCAAGCTCTGTGAACTGGTGAACAGGGAAGCCTGGTGTGCTGCAGTCCATGGGATCTCAAAGAGTCAGCCACGACTGAGCAACTGAACTGAGATCTTAATACAGTTAAACACTTGGGATATATTTACAAATGCCCCTATTTTCAATTATGAATAATAATTCTAATGCCATATGTTCAAATTTGTTGGGGTTCAATATTTGTAGTGTAGTTGTCAATTTATTACTGTATTTCTTTTGTTCACTGAATTTAATTAATATTTTAAAAGCATTGGGACCATCATCCTTGCACCATTTATTCTTTATCTAGGTAACTCTCCCAGGTATTATTTTATTTAAAAAAAAAAACTTCAAAGTAGACATTTCTATTAACTTTCTTTTCTTTTTAATGTTTAATAAGAGTTTTTGAGTCCAAAGTATATAGGCAGTCCAAAGACTCATCATTTGAATTTCAGTTATGTTTCATTTTGCAACCCTTCTAATTCTGATAACAAATTCATCAAGTGTAAACCTATGAAACTCACAGATGGTGAACAATTGGTTCAGTATCAAAGGAATTGCATATATTTTTATTATAAATAAATTTCTCTGGACTGGATGGTGCAACTCTGTAATTGACAAAGAATATAGGATCCTAGAATAGATGTCAATGTTTTACAGACAGTATTAGCAATCAGCCCCTCAGAGTTTCCCTTAACTTTTCTGAATGATTTTAAACTTTACTACTTTCTGAGTGCAATGCTTTATATGTTAGAAAATTATCTTTTAACTCCTCTGTGTTTAAATGCATATCACTGAGCTGAATGAACGCAATCATAATTGGCATAATAAGTTTTCCTCATTTGCTTTTTCTTGTTTATCACTCCAGAGAAGGAACCATCATTAACCCCCTCTACATTTAACAGACAGCTTCAAATCTGTTTCTGCCTCTCTTTGTTCCTTTTTTCCTTATTTACACAGTAACATCCTTTACCTCAGGTTTTAAATTAACTTCCTCTCTTCTTGCATCAATTCCGTATGAATCTGCAGAAAGCAGTCCTCCCCATACTAGCATTCCTGAAATTTTAGTGTATATATGGAACAGAAGGAAATTTTCCTGCAGAGTGAGCCCTGGGGCTTCCTATTTTTAGGCTAAAGATTCTTTAAATATGTCATGACTGAATAAGTGATTAGATAGCATAGACTTGAATTTTACCTTGCATTAAATATTTATGGGTTTCCATTAACCTGGTCTCACTTAATGGAGACAGACTTGATGAGACTAACTCAAATCCCGTTTCCCCACTTGATCCTAACGCTACTATTAATTTTTCTTTTGAAAATATTGTACTGATCCCAATACTAATGTGCTCTCAAACCTCTCATGGTCCCCTATTACTAAGAGAACCAGATGCTTACAACACATTCCATGATCCCAAACCCCCCAGCAAGTAGGGGGGATTTGGGGATCACCAAAATCCCATACAGAAAATTTGAGGGTGAAACTTTTTTATTAATTCATCCAGATAGGAGCATGCATTTTTCTTCACATCTGTATATCACCTATTAAATAATTCTAGAAATACAGAAACTGTATATTTCTAAGTATTGTACTTCTCTCTCCTGTCTCTATCACCCCTTCTGCTGTCTTAATTAAGGACCTTATCATATCTCATCTGGGCTATTTCAGTACCATCCTAGCTCACTTACCTGGATCTTACTGCTCTAGCACCAGACCGTCTCTCACTCTATAGCCAACGGGATCCTTTTAGCAGAAAAATTTGATCATAAACTTCCCCTCCTATTCTGCCTATTATCCTAAGACCTGGCACTTATCTGTTTGTTCCTCCTGCCTCTTACACTACTCCTCCTCCACTCCCAAGCTCCTGCTCTGCCAAATCCTCTCAGCAGTCAACCTGATAGCCATCCTTACTGCTCCTTTAGATGTGCAGAATAATCTCTGCTTGTTCATCATAAAAAAATCTATTGATTTTTCAAAGTCCTTTGCTAATCATTTCTTCATCTTTTAATTTTTTACTTCCCTTTTTTTAGACTGAATTAGCCATCTCTTTCTCTGAACTACTTATATTTCTTGAATGCAATCATCTCCTTGCCCATATCTCACAATACCTCATGGCATTAGAATTATTTGTAATTATTAGTCTAATTTTTCCATATTATAATTCTTCAAGGCAAACAAAATTGAAAGATTGTTCTGAGTACTGCTATATACCAGTTATTGTAAGAGGGAGGCAGGATAGCTAGGCAGGTAAAAGCCCTACCTTCCTTGGCATGATAGGGTAGTGACAGTTTTATTCATCTAGTTACTGTAAGACAGAGAAAGTACCAAGATATATTTGTTAAGTGAACAAACAGGTAAATAATCCTACTAAATAAATGGATATGGCATCCACCATAAAGAGAATTCAGTCTCATTTTTTAAATACCAATCTAATTATTATTATTATTTTTTTTTGTAGACCAGTATTTCAAAAGCCAAATAGCAAAGGAAGTCAATTCCATCCCCAGGTCAAACTACCTAAGATGAGATTATCAGCATCTGAAGACTGCAGTGTGCTCTTGGATATGAGACAGACAGGCGGACATGGCTTGGAATGTCTGAATCATCCCACATGGAGCTCTCAGAGGTGAATTCACATCATTCTACAGACTCTATTATAGCCATGTCTAGACTTGCCTTGAATAGTTTCAGTAATAGAAAATCCTTCATTTCCTATCACCAGTTGTTCCATTAACAATTGTAAATTTTTTTAGCAACTGAAACAAAATAGTGCTTGTGTATGTAGAATTGCAGCAATGACTTGCTGTTGTACTCTTGCTGATAATGTTAAGACTATTTTAAGTAGGACTCCCATATTCTAAATGACAAGGAAATAAGGCATTTCTTTTTGTTTTTGATACAATAACAAGACTGTGGAGGAACTAAAATTAATCTAATCCAACATAATTGTTTTACAGATGGGGCAAGTGAAGTTCTGCCAGGGAAGAAAACAACTTACTCAAGCTGAACTAGCTGTTCAATGGATGAGCCAAAACTTGAATCTAGATCTCTTCCATCTCTCAGTTCACCCCACTGTACCATCTCCTCTAAGAGCTTTATCTGGACAATATTTCATCTAGGTTTTTGTTTGTTTTATATTGTATGGTGTCCATGTTAAAGAAGTATATGTATGTATGCATACAAGGTCATTTCAGTCATGTTCAACTCTTTGAAACTCTGAGGCCTGCAGCTTGCCAGACTCCCCCGTCTATGGGATTCTCCAGGCAAGAATACTGAAGTGGGTTGCTATGCCCTCCTCCAGGGGATCTTCCCAACCCAGGGATCGAACCCATGTCTCTTAGGTCTCCTTTGTCTGCTGTATTGGCAAACAGGTTCTTTACCAGCAGTGCTACCTGGGAAACCCATATACCTATATATAGGTATATAGGTATAGAGAGATAGATGTAGATAAATATTTTATAATTGCTTTTGTGGCAAACTAAGATTCAAGAGTTATGTTTTTACCACATTTCCCATGTCCCCTACCCCATTCTCTTTAGCCTTACCAGGCACACTGTTGTCTCTCCTTGAGCCTTTCCTACCAGCCTAAGAAGAACTTTTCTCTTTCTGGCAGGTTCTTGGGGAACTTTGTGATATGCATTTACACAATAGGTTTGGAAGGACAGACACAGAAACAGAGATGAAAATAACTATTAAGGGAACATAATTATGCTAATCTTTAAGAATCGAGAGACAGAGAGAGAGATAGCAGAGGCTCTGAGATGTCTTTTGGCAGAGAGACTTTTGGTAGTGGAGGGTGAGGATAGGGAGATGTCAGGTGAGGCACCAAATGGTGCTTGCTGAATGCAAGACGTTTAAAGAAGAGAAGACATATGGGGTTATGGCTTAGATCTCCTTTATAATCTACTAAAGAGATGATGCGGAGAAGGCGATGATGATTACTATAAGTGAAATTTTGTTATTGTCTTTATTATCGTTAGACCTGTTTGAACTGTTTCAATAAATTTGACCTTGCAATAAAACTTATGGCTTTATTTTGGGCAAAAGTAGATAAACAACTGAAAGTACTTACAAAGTTCTAAACCAGCATTTGTCAAACTATAACTCAATTTTATATGACGTATGATGTTAGAAAAGATGTGTACAGTTGTATAAGGATTGTAAAGACAAAAAGAACAATAACAGATGAAGGAAAAACTTACAGACTAATCTTAAAATATTTACTCTCTGGCCCTTTAAAAAAATGTTTTCCAACTCTTGTTCTAAATGAAGGGCAAAGAAGGCCCTTTTAAATTCTAAGTATTTGGATTTCAAGTTATCCCTTGAAAAAGAGATGGGACATTTGCCAGATGTGGAGTTGGGACTTGAGGAGTCGACCTGTAACTATATCTGAAATGAGACAATCAGGAGTGGTTAGAGCTGCTAGGAGACTGGAATGCAGAGATTAAGGGGACCTTGTGAGTATCAGAGAGGCTGACAGGCTAAGTAAATAAAATTCAGCATGAAATGTTTCCTAAGTTTAGGAGACATTTCCTCAATAAAAGGGTCATATTAAGATTCTGTTAATATTAGCATGTGCATGCATGCCAAGTTGCTTCACTTGTGTCTGACTCTTTGCAGCCCTGTGGATTATAGCCTGCCAGGCTCCTCTGTCCATGGGATTATCCAGGCCAGAATATTAACCCTGCCTGTGAAACCCTAATATTAATATAAGGACTACCTAAACTTTGGAGTTAAAGTTAATATGTTTGAACAAGTCACATGACTTCAAAAAACACTAGTTTCTTCATTCATAATATGGAAATCAAATTGATAGCTCTTTGATGGCATTCTTATGAGAATTAAATTAGGTAATTTATATTCAGTGCCAACCTTTCACCTTACCTGGCACAGATAAAGTGATAAGTAGAAAGGATTCAATTTTAGACAGTTAATTTTTTGTGTGACTTTTTAAAATAAAATGGTCAATTTTGACAATTACCAGAGAGCTCAATAAGATAGTTGAGAAGCATAGGCTGTGCTATTACAATGTACTGAATACATGGGCCAGTTAGTTTTCTCTCAAGGTAGGTTCAGATGCTCACATGCAGTCAAAGGCCAATCTCTGTCCACATTTCTTTTCTAGGGAGAAAAAAAAATTAGTCTTTCATTTCCTGCCTGACAGCTTGGCTCCTTCCCAAGGTCAGCTTCAAATAATTACACAAATGTACACTCAGCTCTGTCACTGAGTCATAGAATTATCTGCCTAAAGGTGAGTGAGTAAATGAGTGATATTCACTCTGTTGTGTCCGACTCTATGTGACCCGATGTGAGACTACAATGGCAGGACTGTAGCCTTCCAGGCTCCTCTGTCCATGGAATTCTTCAAGCAAGAATACTTGAGTGGTTTGCCATTTTCTTCTCCAGCCTAAAGGTGAACCTGAATGATATTTCCTTAAACTCCTCTTGGATCAATCACTGTGCCACTCATAGATGGTTTATCATGAGTGAAGAATAGATTATATGGCTATTCTGGCATTTGGCTGGGGAAGAAGCATATACTTCCTAACAGAAACCAAGGACACCATTAATTATAAATAGCAATTATTACTTCCATTATCATCAACGTAAGTAGTGAAAGAATATATATAATTGTTTTAAATACCCTATTCTTCATTCCTTACTTACAGCTGCATCTCAGTGTTAATTAGTATCTAAACTACAGGAAGTTCCCCAAAGGACAAGAAGTCAGTATAGGGTGAGTATGTTTATTGTTTACTACTTGGGTAAAATAAGCTAACAAACAAGAAAACAAAACACAGCACAGCAAAAACAAAACTGAATGATCAGTAGTTTTCATTAAAAGCTTTATCAAATCCTCTCTAAGCCCTTCAAAATATCTAGGTACCATATTCAGGGGTCACTTAGTAATTTTATTTTAAATGAATGACTAAATTAAACATATACCCGGCCTGTGGGAGAGGTGATCTGGATATCTTAGTGCCATTATATTTTATCAGTACCTAAATCTGAGGAAAAGCTGAAATAAGATGTGTTATGCCAGACTCCCTGACAGCATAACATTATTTATACTGGTAGGTATGGGTAAGTAAGTGAGTTAATGTTGCAGCATTTTGAAAAGCCCAGCTGTTCCCCAAGCAGGAAAGTAACCGGCTGTCATAAATGATCAATTATATAAAAAGGTCCAAGCTTTGCAAATTTTCACACAAGATATTCACTGAAGTTCTCCATCTACCTAAGTAAGCTCACTCTAGCAACCAAACTGGAGGATGGAGAGCTTCAATTTCATGCTAAGGGATATATTTTCCTTACCCTAGAGTGTCAAAAAATTGGAAATGTCACAACCCTTGGGGGCACATGAAAAATGCATATTATATCACATCTGTTTTTTGCTTGATCCCAATGGGCCTGATATTTCTCCAAATTGCTATGTGGAAAAACCAATTTAATTTGATTGAGGTATGAACAGAAACTTAAAAGCAAATTAGAATACTTCGAAATGGGAAACAGTGTTGTGATTACTGAGAAACGCTTCTAGGAATAGTATTCTCTTTTAAAAAACCTACTTTCTTTACTTATACGTTAATACTAATGTTACTCTAACTATTCTTCTTAAGGTCTACTTCAAGAAACATCCCAAAATTTCACCTAAAATATATGTTTCCTCTTGCTGAAAATCTCCTATAGGTATACTCTTTAGAGGCAGATAATGGAAAGCTTAAAATTAAGAAATGAATAACTGAGTTGAAGGCTTAACCCTATTTTTTAATAGCTGTGTGGCCTTGATCAAGTTATTTAACCATTCTGAGACTCAGTTTCTTAAGAGGCAACATGGAAATAATGAGTGGTCAAGAAGATTAAGCTTGGATGATGAAAAAGATTGGTCTCTTTCCATTTGATAATGATGTGATTCAGTGTTTAGAAATGTTTTCTTTTCTATGTACCAGTACTCTTCACATATTCTAAAGTTTAAAGTTGAAAAGCAAGGTTTTTATTGTCATGATATCAAAAGTCACCCAAGTGCAAGGAACGTAAGGAATACCAGGGCTATGCTGAAGGGAAATGTGGGCATTGTGAAGGAAGATGGAATGTATCCCAATCCATCAACCCTCTGATGATCTTGCCGTTTTGCCGTCTCCCCAGGGGGAAGCGTCAGATTAGATTTAGCACAATGCATTCTGCAGAAGGGCTGTTTGTGTGCTGATAAGCACGCTGAGCAGCAGGAGAGCATTGTCTGTGACTTTTCCCTAGAGCAACAGCTATTTATTTCACTTCTACCCCAATCGAGCAGACATTTACTAAATTTCTCTTGATGCTGTCAGGATCTCTTTAAAAAGCACTGTTTGCAGGAGGCTGAAAAGGTTGGCAAAGGAAGAGGCCTTGTGACTAGCTCACAGGACTATACTGGCATGTGTGGGATTTCTTGGGGAAAATGATGCCTTCGCCGGGCAATTAAAATCCATCTGGTTATTCTGCCAGCCGAAAAAATCCACTGAATTCAGTGCCAGTTACTATCAGGTGTGGATGCCTCAAATTTCCTTTGAATGAGATGTTGGGAACATTCATCCCAGAACACATCCCTTGTGAAATGAAGTTAAAAATACAGAATAGGAGGAGAGGGTCATATAATCACAGACCAATTTATTAGGTGTTGTTTACTGTTTTTGTACTAACCTCTCTGACCATCTAGTAAAGTCCATGGACTTCTTTCTCAAAATAAAATGTTAAGTACATAGGATGAATACATAGGAATGCAGAGAACAAATTATATTGGAATAAAATTATAAATATTTATTAATGTTTTAATAATAAGTTCATGTGTAGAGTCTTCTTGTTGGAAGAGGGCATTTGCTATGACCAGTGCGTTAAATTTGCCTTTTACTCCAGGTATTTCTTGACTTCCTACTTTTGCCTTCCAATACCCTATAATGAAAAGGACATCTTTTTGGGGTGTTAGTTCTAAAAAGTCTTGTAGGTCACCATAGAACCATTCAACTTCAGGTTCTTCAGCATTACTGGTTGGGGCATAGACTTGGATTACCATGATACTGAATAGTTTGCCTTGGAAACAAACAGAGATCATTCTCTTGTTTCTGAGATTGCATCCAAGTACTGCCTTTTGGACTCTTTGTTGACTATGAGGCTACTCCATTTCTTCTCAGGGATTCTTGCCCACAGTAGTAGATATAATAGCCATCTGAGTTTAATTCACCCATTCCAGTCCATCTTAGATCACTGATTCCTAGAATATTGACATTCACTCTTGCCAACTCCTGTTTGACCCCTTCCAATTGCCTTGATTCATGGACCTAACATTCCAGGTTCCTATGAAATATTGCTCTTTACAGCATCAGACCTTACTTCTGTCACCAGTCACATCCACAACTGGGTATTGTTTTGCTTTGGCTCCATCCCTTCATTCTTTCTGGAGTTAGTTCTCCACTGATCTCTAGTAGCATATTGGGCACCTACCAACCTGGGGAGTTCATCTTTCAGTGTCCCACTTCAGTATTCTTGTCTTGAGAACTCTATCTTTTTGCCTATTCATACTGTTCATGAAGTTCTCAAGACAAGAATATTGAAGTGCTTTTCCATTTCCTTCTCCAGTGGACCACATTCTGTCAGACCTCTCCACCATGACCCCTCCATTTTGGGTGGCCCCACACAGCATGACTTAGTTTCATTGAGTTTTCATTCATTCATTTCATTCATTCACTTGCCCCCAAAGATAGAGAAGCTCTATACAGTCAGCAGTCTATACAGAGTTTCTCCTAGTGGCTCAGAGGGTAAAGCACCTGCCTGCAATGCAGAAGACCTGGGTTCGATCCCTGGGTCGGAAAGTCCTCCTGGAGAAGGAAATGGCAACCCACTCCAGTATCCTTGCCTGGAGAATCCTATGGATGGAAGAGCCTGGTGGGCTATAGTCCATGGAGTTGCAAAGAGTAGGACATGACTGAGCGAGCTCATTTCACTTCACATACAGTCAGCAAAAACAAGGCCAGGAGCTGACTGTGCCTCAGATCATGAACTCCTTATTGCTGAATTCAGACCTAAATTAAAGAAAGTAGGGAAAATCACTAGACCATTCAGGTATGACCTAAATCAAATCCCTTATGACTATACAGTGGAATTGAGAAATAGATTTAAGGGACTAGATATGATAGAGTGCCCGATGAACTATGGACAGAGGTTCGTGACATTGTACAGGAGAGAGGGATCAAGACCATCCCCATGGAAAAGAAACGCAAAAAAGTGAAACGGCTGTTGGAGGAGGCCTTACAAATAGCTGTGAAAAGAAGAGAAGCCAAAAGCAAGGGAGAAAAGGAAAGAGATACCCATTTGAATGCAGAGTTCCAAAGAATAGCAAGGAGAGCTAAAAATGCCTTCCTGAGTGATAAATGCAAAGAAATAGAGTAAAACAATAGAATGGGAAAGACGAGATCTCCTCAAGAAAATTAGAGATACCAAGGGAACATTTTATGCAAATATGGGCTCAATAAGTGACAGAAATGGTATGGACCTAACATAAGCAGAAGATATTAAGAAGAGGTGACAAGAATACACAGAAGAACTATACGAAAAAGATCTTCAAAAACCAAATAATCACAATGGTGTGATCACTCACCTAGAGCCAGATCCTGGAATGTGAAATCAAGTGGGTCTTAGGAAACATCACTATGAACAAAGTTAGTGGAGGTGATGGATTTCCAGTTGAGCTATTTCAAATCTTGAAATGATGCTGTGAAGTGCTGTACTCAATATGCCAGTAAATTTGAAAAACTCAGCAGTGGCCACAGGACTGGAAAAGGTCAGTTTTCATTCCAATCGCAAAGGAAGGCAATGCTAAAGAACACTCAAACTACCACACAACTGAACTCACTCACAAGCTAGTAAAGTAATGGTCAAAATGCTCCAAGCCAAGTTTCAGCAATATGTGAACCGTGAACTTCCAGATGTTCAAGCTGGTTTTAGAAAAGGCAGAGGAACCAGAGATCAAATTGGATCAAATTGCCAACATCCGATGGATCATTGAGAAAGCAAAAGAGTTAGAGAAAAACATCTATTTCTGCTTTATTGACTATGCCAAACCTTTGACTGTGTGGATCACAAAAACTGTGGAAAATTTTGAAAGAGATGGGAATACCAGACCACCTGACCTGCCTCTTTCAACCTACTTATTTAACTTATATGCAGGGTACATCATGAGATATGTGGGGCTGGAAGAAGCATACGCTGGAATCAAGATTCCTGGGAGAAATATCAATAACCTCAGATATGCAGATGACACCACCCTTATGGAAGAAAGTGAAGAGAACTAAAATGCCTCTTGATGAAAGTGAAAGTGGAGAGTGAAAAGGCTGGCTTAAAGCTCAACATTCAGAAAATGAAGATCATGGCATCTGGTCCTATCACTTCATGGGAAATAGATGGGGAAACAGTGGAAACAGTGTCAGACTGTTTTTTTTGGGCTCCAAAATCACTGCAGATGGTGACTGCAGCCATGAAATTAAAAGGTGCTTACTCCTTGGAAGAAAAGTTATGACCAAACTAGACAGCATATTGAAAAGCAGAGACATTACTTTGCCAACAAAGGTCCATCTAGTCAAGGCTATGGTTTTTCCAGTGGTCATGTATGGATGTGAGAGTTGGACTGTGAAGAAAGCTGAGCATCAAAGAATTGATGCTTTTGAACTGTGGTGTTAGAGATGACTCTTGAGAGTCCATTGGACTGCAAGGAGATCCAACCAGTCCATTCTAAAGGCAATCAGTCCTGGGTGTTCAATGGGAGGCCTGATGTTCAAGCTGAAACTCCAGTACTTTGGCCACCTGATGGGAAGAGCTGACTCATTTGAAAAGACCCTGATGCTGGGAAAGATTGAAGGCAGGAGGAGAAGGGGATGACAGAGGATGAAATGGCTGGATGGCGTCACTGATTCAATGGACATGGGCTGTGTAGACTCTGGCAGTTGGTGGTGGATAGGGAGGCCTGGTGTGCTGTGGTTCATGGGGTCACAAAGAGTTGGACATGACTGAGCAACTGTACTGAACTGAAGATGGGAATGAAAATTACACCTATGTTTAAGGTTCTTGTGAGAATTAGATGAATTAATATATGTAAAGTCTTGATACAAGATCAATGCATATTAAGATCAATGCAAATCCTAGGCCATTGTACATTTATGAAACCCTCTGCTCTGTTATTTCTAATTTTTCCTCCTGCAATTAGGTTAAAAATGGAAAAGTGGAATTTAATGTATGTATTAATTTGTTTACAAATTTCCCTTTTGTTTATAAATTCCTCCTTGATGGATAGGGATGCCTGGCATGCTGTGGTTCATGGCATCGCAAAGAGTCAGACGCAACTGAGCGACTGAACTGAGCTGAATAATAATTTCAATCAGCAAGTCTGTTAATTGGCATAATTTGAAAATGCTTGTGATCATAAGTGATACCTCATATTAAATATTTAATATGGTGTTATTTTTATTTTTACTGGAGATAAATTTATAGGAATAGCTATACTAATGATTTGTTGTCCACATTCATAAATCAAGGAAATGCTTAAATTCAACTACAGATTAATGAATTTCTCCATTTATTAATTTCTCCCTCAACTTATAAACATCTATGAGTGTGAAAAACTTTGACATCAGAGTGAAAAAAAATGAGGCTGCAATCTAGTACTGCCATATTCTAAATGTGTGATCCTTGTGATCCAGGCAAGTCCTTTTAATAACTATAAGTCATCATTTCCTCAATTTTATTTACAGGGAGTTCAGTAAAATTCAAATATACTAACACTGTTGTCCAACATTTATTGAGTGCTTACCAGTGTCAGGTGTGTGCTAGTTGTTTTATCGACATTAACTCACATCATGTAGAAGAAAATTATTAGTGTAATTAAAAGTTGTATTTAAATATATACATCAGTTCAGTTCAGTTCAGTTGCTCAGTCGTGTCCGACACTTTGCGACCCCATGAATCGCAGCACACAAGGCCTCCCTGTCCATCACCATCTCCCGGAGTTCACTCAAACTCACATCCATCGAGTTGGTGATGCCATCCAGCCATCTCATCCTCTGTCTTCCCCTTCTCCTCCTGCCCATAAATCCCTGCCAGCATCAGAGTCTTTTCCAATGAGTCAACTCTTCGCATGAGGTGGCCAAAGTACTGGAGTTTCAGCTTCAGCATCATTCCTTCAAAAGAAATCCCAGGGCTGATCTCCTTCAGAATGGACTGGTTGGATCTCCTTGCAGTCCAAGGGACTCTCAAGAGTCTTCTCTAACACCACAGTTCAAAAGCATCAATTCTTTGATGCTCAGCTTTCTTCACAGTCCAATTCTCACATCCATACATGACCACAGGAAAAACCATAGCCTTGACTAGATGGACCTTTGTTGGCAAAGTAATGTCTCTGCTTTTCGATATGCTGTCTAGGTTGGTCATAACTTTTCTTCCAAGGAGTAAGCACCTTTTAATTTCATGGCTGCAGTCACCATCTGCAGTGATTTTGGAGCCAAGAAAAATAAAGTCTGACAGTGTTTCTACTGTTTCCCCATCTATTTCCCATGAAGTGATAGGACCAGATGCCATGTTCTTCATTTTCTGAATGTTGAGCTTTAAGCCAACCTTTTCACTCTCCACTTTCACCTTCATCAAGAGGCTTTTTAGTTCTCTTCACTTTCTTCCATAAGGGTGGTGTCATCTGCATATCTGAGGTTATTGATATTTCTCCCAGGAATCTTGATTCCAGCTTGTGCTTGGTTCCGAAATAAGACTGGAAACCTTAGGAAAATTCATTTTAGCCTAGAGTTTGCATGGGGAAACTTTAGAACCTATGGAAATTCCTTCTAGTCACCATAAAACATTACACTGACCATTATATCAGTGATACTTTAGCAAGGGAAAGGAACTTTAAGAGGCCTATTCCAAACTCTTCATTTTCTGGCTGCCACTCTGAAGAGTGAAGGGATTCTCCACCAAAAAAATGTCCCATGAACAATCTCACTAAAATTCTGCTCCATACCCAAATTCCTCTCGTTATAACTTTATGGAGATGGCAGTTGAGATAATCATCAAAATATCTAACCACATAAGATAATGGTGTAGAAAGTGCCTGGATTCACCTCCTTTCAAAGATATAAAAAATGTATGGCCAGACAGGGAAAAATTTCCTCTGAAACAAACCTGAGAAAATAACTGAAGACTTAGTTGACCACAACAAAAGTTGAAAGGGCACAACAAGATGGGTAGGAAAGGCAGAGACACCATATTGGCAAGAAACCCACATGCAGCATAGTAACCCAAAAAGGAGAGGAGTACGTGTGTGTGTATGTGTGCGTGTGTATATATATATAATTAATTAATTGGAGCTTCTCCTTGAGAAGCAAAATGCATATACCCCATACTAAGTACACCAAATCTGGGGGCGTGCATCAGAGAAAAGAGTATCCAAAATGCCTGGCTTTGAAAATTAACAAGGTTTATGTTTAGGAGAAACATAGGGTTATAGGGAACAAAAATTTGACTCTTAAACATTCACACACAGAGGCACTTGCCCCAGGACCTAGTAAAAAAGCAGCCATTTGAAAAGAGTCTGGACAATATGTGAAAAAGATTCACTGCCAATCCCAAGCATCTGCAAAAAGGAGCAAAAGTCTGCTGGGTCTTTCCCTGGGGATAAAGCATTGGTGGATGCTGTTTTCACAGACTGCCTCTACATTGTTGGTGACAGTGCTGCAAGTTACTATTTCTGCACATCTCAATATAACCTGCTAACAGCAGCAAGCAAGCAGCATCATCCTTCCATGCTACTCAAGCAGCCCCATCATCTCCATGTCACTCTCTCAACCCCCTTCTTCCAGAGACAACAGGCTTATGCATCCTACACAGGGGATGTCCACAGAGCAGTAGGCTCAAGTTCCTAGGGAGGGTTGCATTTCCAGACCCCATTAATCTGAAACAATCCTACAGAGGAACAAGAAGAACTAGGGCACGATTAAGTCATAAATTTCAACTCCTACACAAACCCATTCATTTAAGAAAGAAAGAGATAAATTGTTTCACATAATACATACACACAAACACTGAGAGTCAACTAAAATGATGAAAGAGTGAATAATTTTCAAAATAAAGAAACAGAAAAAAAATAAATGGAAATACTATCTTACTTGTTAAAGAATTCAAACAAATGGTCCTAAAGATGCTCACTGAACTCAGAAGAAGAAACAGCGAACACAGTAATAGCTTCAAAAAAGAGACTGAAAATATGAGAAAGTACCAAAAACAACTCACAGATCTTAAAATAGAATAACTTAACTAAAAAATATGCTAGCAGGAAGAAATAGCAGATTAGATGACATGGAAGAACAGACCAGTGACCCGAAGGACAGAGTAATGAAAATCACATAAAATAACAGCAAAAAGAAAAATTAATTTAAAAAATGAGGGTAGCTTAAGGTACATATGAAACAACATCAAGCACACTTCTCTCCATTTTATTGGGGTCCCCAAAGGAGACAAACACAAACAAAAGAAAAGAGGTGTAAACAAGTGGTGCTGGGAAAACTGGTCAACCACTGGTAAAAGAATGAAACTAGATCACTTTCTAACACCGCACACAAAAATAAACTCAAAATGGATTAAAGATCTAAATGTAAGACCAGAAACTATAAAACTCCTAGAGGAAACCATAGGCAAAACACTCTCAGACATAAATCACAGCAGGATCCTCTATGATCCACCTCCCAGAATACTGGAAATAAAAGCAAAAATAAACAAATGGGATCTAATTAAAATTAAAATCTTCTGCACAACAAAGGAAACTATAAGCAAGGTGAAAAGACAGCCTTCAGAATGGGAGAAAATAATAGCAAATGAAACAACTGACAAACAACTAATCTCAAAAATATACAAGCAACTTATGCAGCTCAATTCCAGAAAAATAAACGACCCAACAAAAAAATGGGCCAAAGAACTAAATAGACATTTCTCCAAAGAAGACATATGGATGGCTAACAAACACATGAAAAGATGCTCAACATCACTCATTATTAGAGAAATGCAAATCAAAACCACAATGAGGTACCACTTCACACCAGTCAGAGTGTCTGCTATCCAAAAATCTGCAAGCAATAAATGCTGGAGAGGGTGTGGAGAAAAGGGAACCCTCTTACACTGTTGGTGGGAATGCAAACTAGTACAACCACTATGGGAAACAGTGTGGAGATTCCTTTAAAAATTGCAAATAGAACCGCCATATGACCCAGCAATCCCACTGCTGAGCATACACACCGAGGAAACCAGAATTGAAAGAGACACATGTACCCCAATGTTCATCGGAGCACTGTTTATAATAGCCAGGACATGGAAACAACCTAGATGTCCATCAGCAGATGAATGGATAAGAAAGCTGTGGTACATTTACACAATGGAGTATTACTCAGCCGTTAAAAAGAATTCATTTGAATCAGTTCTGATGAGATGGATGAAACTGGAGCCGATTATACAGAGTGAAGTAAGCCAGAAAGAAAAACACCAATACAGTATACTAACACATATATATGGAATTTAGAAAGATGGCAATGACGACCCTGTATGCAAGACAGCAAAAAAGACACAGATGTGTATAGCCCACTTTTGGACTCTGAGGGAGAGGGAGAGGGTGGGAGGATTTGGGAGAATGGCATTCTAACATGTATACTATCATGTAAGAATTGAATCACCAGTCTATGTCCGATGCAGGATACAGCATGCTTGGGGCTGGTGCACGGGGATGACCCAGAGGGATGTTGTGGGGAGGGAGGTGGGAGGGGGGTTCATGTTTGGGATCGCATGTACACTTGTGGTGGATTCACGTCAATGTATGGCAAAACCAATACAGTACTATAAAGTAAAAAATAATAATAATAATAAAGAAAAGAAAAGAAAACAGAAAAAAAAAAAAAAAGAAAAGAGGTGTAAAACACTTGAAGAAATGATGGATAAAAATTTCCCTAACCTGTGGGAGAAAAGTGACATCCAGGTCGAGGAAGTGAAGGGAGTCTCAATCAAGATGAACCCAAATAGAACTAACATGAAATATCTTGTAATTAAAATATTGCAAAATGAAGAAAGCTTACAGCAGCAAAAGTAAACTGGTTTCATACAAGGGAGTCCCCATAAGAATATTGGCTGATTTTTCTGCAGAAATTTTGCACTCAAGAAGGGAGTGACATGATGTGTTCAAAGTGCTAAAAGAAAAATAAACAGACAGACAAGAAAACCTCCCAATCAAAAATACTCTACTCAGCAGGATTAGTAAGTTAGTATAAAGGTAAAAGTTTAGTATAAAGGTTAATAGTGTAAAGGTTAAAAAACAAAAGTAGCAAAAATCAACTATAACTACAACAATTATTTCAAACTTACATAAAATAAAAGATGTAGACATTAAAAAAACACATAAAATACAGGGGAGGGAAGTGAATGCTATTGAACTTAAGTAACTTTTAACTTAAAGTAGACTGTTACTATATAGGTTGTTGTTATGAACCTCATGGTTACTACACATCAAAATCCTGTCATATGTATACAAAATAATGAGAAAGTGATCTAAACAACATGAAAGAGAGCAATAAAAACACAAGGGAAGAGAGTAAAAAAGAAGAAAGGAATGAAAGAGAACAGCAAAATATTTCACAGAAAGCAATAAAATGGCAAAAAGTACATACCTATCATTAATTATTTTAAATATAGACTAAATTCTCTAATGAAAAGACATAGGGTGGCTAATTGAATAAAAATACAATAACTCATTTAAATAGTGTCTACAAGACTCAATTCACAAACAGACTGCAAGTGAAAGCTTAAAAATGATATTCCCTGTTATTGGAAATGAAAAGAAAGCTAGAAATAAAAGAAAGATTGATAAGCCAAAAATATGTATATCTGACACAATATGCTTTAAAGCAAAGACTGTAACAAAAGACAAAGAAGATCATTACAAAATAATTAAGAGGTCAAGTCAACAAGAGGATACAACATTTGTAAATATTTATGCACCTAACATAAGAGCACCCAAATGCATAAACATATATTAAAAGATAGAAATGGGAAATTGACAGCAGCGCAATAATAGTAAGGAACTTTAACATCTGACTTACAGTAATGGATGTATTATCAAGACAGAATATCAACAAGGAAACATTAGTCTTAAATGTATACAGACTTTGTACCCTGAGATAATAAAGACCATATATGAAAAACCTACAGATAATCTCATACTCAATAATGAAAAGCTTAAAGCTTTTCCTCTAAGATCAGGAAGAGGACAAAGATGTCTACTCTTGTCACATATTAAATATTATTGGAAGTATTAGCTAGAGTAATCAGGATAGAAAGAAAAAAATTAAAAAGCGTTCAAGTTGGAAATGAAGAAATAAAACTATAATTATTTGCAGATGACATTATATATAGTAAACCCTAAATATTCCAGCTGAAAACTGTTAGAATAAATAAATTCTGTAAAGACACAGGACAGAAAATTAATGTATTGGAATATGTTGCATTGCTTTGTACTACTTAAAAAAAAAAGCTGTCAGAGATTTTTTAACTGTCTCATATAGAGTTGTTTCAAAAAATACAATTTCCAAATAAAATTAGCCAAAAAAGGTGAAAGTTCTGTACTCTGAAAACTATAATACATAAGATATTGGGGAAAGAAAATGAATACATCACAAATAAATGGGAAGACATAGTGTGTTCACAGACTGGGAAATTAAATACTATTAAAGATACCATGCTACCTAAAGCAAGCTACAGATTAAACACAATCCCTATGAAATACCAACGTGTTTTTCAGAGCAAAAGAAAAAGTAATACTAAGGTGAATATGGAAGCATAAATGAGCCTAAGTACCAAAAAAATCTTCAGAAGTAATCAGAAAACTGGAGGTACCTCGTGTCCTGATTTCACACTAGACTACAAAGTTAGAGTAATCAAAACAGTATGGCGCTGGCACAAAAACAGACACACACATCAGTGGAATAGAAATAGTCCAGAAATAAACACACACACACATGGTCAATAATCTTTGATGAAAGAGACAAGAATACACAATTGGGAAAAGACAGCATCTTTAATAAATATTGTTGGAAAAAGTGGACAGCTACATACAAAAGAATAAAACTGGACCACTTCGTTACACCACATCCAAATCTTAAGTCAAAATGGTTTAAAGACTTAATTGTTAAGTTCTGAAACTGCAAACCTCCTAGAGGAAAACATAGGCAGTAAGCTCCAATATTGGTCTTAGCAGTGTTTTTTGGACACATCTCCTTAGGCAACAATGACAAAAGCAGAGACAAAGAAATGGCACTACATCAAATCAAGAAGTTTTTGCATAATGAATACAGTCATCAACAAAATGAAAACATAACCTACTTACTAGGAGAGGGTATTTGCAAATAGTATATCTGATCCTGGGTTAATATTATAAATGTACAAAGAACTCACATGACTCAACATCAAAGAAACAAAAATTTAAAAAAATGGGCGGAGGACCTGGATGGACTTTTTTCAAGGAAGACTTATAGGGAGCTAATAGATACATGAAAAGATGCTCAATATCACTAATTATAATGGAAGTTTTACTTGAAAACACAATGAAATATCACTATACATCTGTCAGAAAGGTTATTATCAAAAAGATAAGAAATAGCAAGTGTTGGTGAGAATTTGGGTAAAAGAGAGCCTTTATGCACCGTTGATGGAGACATAAATTGATGCAGCCAGTATGGAAAGTAATATGGAGTTTCCTCAAATAATTAAAAAATAAAACTACCATTATGATTCAGCAATCCCACTTCTAGGTATTTATCTGAAGAAAACAGAAGCACTAATTGAAATTGATACACTTGCATTTCTTGTAACAGTATTTATGTTAACAAAGATAATGAAAGCAAATTAAGCACCCATGATAGATGATTAGAAAAAGAAGTGGTGTATATATGAAATACAATGACATATTACCCATAAAAAGAATGTAATCTTGCCTCTTGTGACAACATGGGTGGAACTTGTAGGAATTACATTAACTGAAGTAAATCAAAGACTGATACCATACAATTTCATTACATGTGAAATATGAAAAACAAAACAAATATAATGAAAGACAAAACACATCCAAACTCGTAGTTACACAGTACAAATCGGTGGGCAAAATAAGTGAAACAGTTCAAAAGGCACAAAGGTACAAATTAAAAAAAAAAAAATAGGTCAAGTGGATTAAAGTACAGCATGTGGTATACAGCCAATGATATTTATTTATTAACTTGGTATAATGACTGATGATAGTTAGATCTATTGCTGTGATCATTGCACGATGTATATAAACACCAAGTCACTGTGTTGTGTGCTTGAAACTAATGCAATTTTGTATGTCAAGTATATGTCAGTGAAAAAAATAAATCTAACCATGTAGGCAGAAATTATCTAGGAAGGACTCCTGACCATTCTAAAGGATACTAGCAGTAAGCAAAGGGCTCACTACATTTACAAAATCAGTCCAATGACATTTAAAGAGTTATAAAAAATGACAAAAGAAGGAAATACCCTACATTACTTTAATGAAGCAGCATACATGGACACCAAACCCCAGAATGACTGGCTTAAGGAATTTTATTCCAGAAATATAGGTACGCATCAATACTAAGAAATGAGTGGTATGACATGTAAATCAAATAAGAAGAAAAATTATATGGACATATTGTGCGTGCATGTGTTCATTTGCTCAGTCATGTCTGAATCTTTGTGACTTTATGGACTGTAGACATCCAGGTTCCTTTGTCCATGGATATTCCCAGGCAAGAATATTGGAGTGGGTTGACCTTTCCTTCTCCATGTACATTTTACTCAATGTTAAAAGAAAAGTCTTTGATTTTTAAAATTAAAAATAAGAAATATTCAGACAATAAAAAATCATCCTGTAATATGTTGGACCAGGGTTTGATCCATGCGTTGGGAAGATCCCCTGAAGGAAGAAACAACAATCCACTCCAGCATTCTTGCCTAGAAAATCCCATGGACAGAGGAGCCTGGCCATGGGGTCAGAAAGAGTCACACATGGCTAACACTTTCACTTTTTCATGAAAGTTTTTTACTGAAATTATAAAGCATACATATTTCAAATTCAAACAACATTGTACTTAAAAACTATATGAATAATCACAAGAGTCAAACAATGATATATATAATCACAATTACTATTTAGTATTTTTGATTTATCAGCCAAAAATTAGAGAACTAAAAAGAGATCTATAATGGAAAATTTGGAAGGATCTAATAATAAATATCATTGTACACTTGGAAATTCAGAAAATAATTTTGAAAAAATATTACCAATAATAAAAAAATTATGTAACTACCTAGGCAAAAAAAATTTTAGACATAAAATCACAGTTTTCATACATGTAAATAGTATTCAGTTAAAGGATGTAAAAAAGTGGGAAAACTCAAATTTCTAACAGCAATAGGATATATAAAATATTTAGCCAGGCTGGATGAAGCACAAGTGGAATCAAGATTGCTGGGAGAAGTATCAATAACCTCAGATATGCAGATGACACCACCATTTTGAGAGAAAGTGAAGAGGAACTAAACAGCCTCTTGATGAAGGTGAAAGAGGAGAGTGAAAAAGCTGGCTTAAAACCCAGCATTCAGAAAACTAAGATCATGGAATCCCATCACTTTATGGCAAATAGATGAGGAAACAATGGAAACAGTGATAGGCTTTATTTCTTGGGCTCCAAAATCACTGCAGATAGTGAGGGCAGCCATAAAACTAAAAGACCTTGTTCCTTACAAGAAAAGCTATGACCAACCTAGACAGTGTATTAAAAAGCAGAGATGTTACTTTGCCAACAAAGGTCGGTCTAGCCAAAGTTCTGGTTTTTCTAGTAATCATGTATGGATGTGAGAGTTAAACTATAAAGAAAGCTGAGTGCTGAAGAATTGATGCATTAGAACTTTGTCTTGGAGAGACTCTTGAGAGTTCTTTGGACTGCAAGATCAAACCAGTCAGTTCTAAAGGAAATCAATGCTGAATATTCACTGGAAGGACAATGGTGAAGCCGAAGCTCCAATACTTTGACACTTGATGCAAAGAGCTGACTCTTTAGAAAAGACCCTGATGCTGGGAAAGATTGAAGGCAGGAGGAGAAGGGAACAACAGAGGATGAGATGTTTGGATGGCATCACTGACTCAACTGACATGAATTTGAGCAAGCTCCAGGTGATGGTGAAGGACAGAGAAGCCTGGCATCCTGCAGTCCATTAGGTCACAAAGAGTCAGACACAACTGAACAACAACAAATATTTAAAAATAAATCTAACAAGAAATGACAAGGTCTGCATAAATAAAAATTTTAAATGCTCCTAAACTACACAAAGATGATTAGAATAGGTCAAAAGGAATATAGAGAGTTTGCATGGGAATATTCTGCATCATCAGAGAAGGAAATGGCAATGCACTCCAGTGCTCTTGCCTGGAAAATCCCATGGATAGAGGAGCCTGGTAGGCTGCAGTCCATGGGGTCATGAAGAGTGGGACATGACTGAGTGACTTCACTTTCAGTTTTCACTTTCATGCATTGGAGAAGGAAACGGCAATCCAATTCAGTGTTCCTGCCTGGAGAATCACAGGGACAGGGGAGCCTGGTGGGCTGCCATCTATGGGGTTGCACAGAATTGGACATGACGGATGCTAGTAAACTAATGCTCAAAAATCTCCAAGCAAGGCTTCAGCAATAGGTGAACCATGTACTTCCTGATGTTCAAGAACATGGCATCCGGTCCCATGTTCAAGCTGGTTTTAGAAAAGGCAGATGAACTAGAGATCAAATTGCCAACATCTGCTGGATCATGGAAAAAGCAAGAGAGTTCCAGAAATACATCTATTTCTGCTTTATTGACTATGCCAAAGCCTTTGACTGTGTGGATCACAATAAATTGTGGAAAATTCTGAAAGAGATGGGAATACAAGACCACCTGACTTGCCACTTGAGAAATCTGTATGCAGGTCAGGAAGCAACAGTTAGAACTGGACATGGAACAACAGACTGGTTTCAAATAGGAAAAGGAGTACGTCAAGGCTATATATTGTCACCCTGCTTATTTAACTTATATGCAGAGTACATCATGAGAAACACTGGGCTGGAAGAAACACAAGCTGGAATCAAGATTGCCAGGAGAAATATCAATAACCTCAGATATGCAGATGACACCACCCTTATGGCAGAAAGTAACGAGGAACTAAAGCCTCTTGATGACAGTGAAAGAGTAGAGTGAAAAGGTTGGCTTAAAGCTCAACATTCAGAAAACGAAGATCATGGCTTCCGGTCCCATCACTTCATGGGAAATAGATGGGGAGAAAGTGAAAACAGTGTCAGACTTTATTTTTTTGGGCTCCAAAATCACTGCAGATGGTGATTGCAGCCATGAAATTAAAAGACACTTACTCCTTGGAAGAAAAGCTATGACCAACCTAGATAGCATATTCAAAAGCAGAGACATTGCTTTGCCGACTAAGGTCCATCTAGTCCAGGCTATGTTTTTTCCAGTGGTCATGTATGGATGTGAGACTGAACTGTGAAGAAAGCTGAGCACCGAAGAATTGATGCTTTTGAACTGTGGTGTTGGAGAAGACTCTTGAGAGTCCCTTGGACTGCAAGAAGATCCAACCAGTCCATTCTGAAGGAGATCAGCCCTGGGATTTCTTTGGAAGGAATGATGCTAAAGCTGAAACTCCAGTACTTTGGCCACCTCATGCGAAGAGTTGACTCATTGGAAAAAACTCTGATGCTGGGAGGATTGGGGGCAGGAGGAGAAGGTGACGACCGAGGATGAGATGGCTGGATGGCATCACCGACTCAATGGACGTGAGTTTGAGTGAATTCCAGGAGTTGGTGATGGACAGGGAGGCCTGACGTGCTGTGATTCATGGGGTCGCAAAGAGTCGGACACGACCGAGCAACTGAACTGCACTGAACTGAACTGAAGCGACTTAGCAGCAGCAGCAGCATTCTGTATCATGATAATGCCATCTCTCTCAATTTGTCATGAGATAAACACCATACAAACCCAACTTTTTTCCAAGTCAGAAGTCAACAATCTGATTTTATATATATATATAGGAGAAAAGAAAGAAGCAAGAATCACTTGGAAAATTGGGAAAAAAAGGATTGGTGTTTAGGTTTTTAGCAATGCTATCACAATTGCACTCATCTCACATGCTAGTAAAGTAATGCTTAAAATTCTCCAAGCCAGGCTTCTGCAATACATGAACTGTGAACTTCCAGATGTTCAAGCTGGTTTTAGAAAAGGCAGAGGAATCAGAGATTAAATTGCCAATATCTGCTGGATCATCGAAAAAGCAAGTGAGTTCCAGAAACATCTACTTCTGCTTTATTGACTATGCCAAAGCCTTTGACTGTGTGGATCACAACAAACTGTGGACAATTCTGAATGAGATGGGCATACCAGACCACCTGACCTGCCACTTGAGAAATTTGTATGCAGGCCAGGAAACAACAGTTAGAACTGGACATGGAACAACAGACTGGTTTCAAATAGGAAAAGGAGTACGTCAAGGTTATATGTTGTCACCCTGCTTATTTAACTTATATGCAGAGTATATCACGAGAAACGCTGGGCTGGAAGAAACACAAGCTGGAATCAAGATTGCCAGGAGAAATATCAATAACCTTAGATATGCAGATGACACCACCGTTATGGCAGAAAGTGAAGAGGAACTAAAAACCTCTTGATGAAAGTGAAAGAGGAGAGTGAAAAAGTCGGCTTAAAGCTCAACATTCAGAAAACAAAGATCATGGCATCTGGTCCCATCACTTCATGGGAAATAGATGGGGAGACAGTGGAAACAGTGTCAGACTTTATTTTTGGGGGCTCCAAAATCACTGCAGATGGTGACTGCAGCCATGAAATTAAAAGACGCTTACTCCTTGGAAGAAAAGTTATGATCAACTTAGACAGCATATTAAAAAGCAGAGACATTACTTTGCCAACAAAGGTCCACCTAGTCAAGGCTATGGTTCTTCCTGTGGTCATGTATGGATGTGAGAGTTGGACTATGAAGAAAGCTGAGCGCCGAAAAATTTTTGCTTTTGAACTGTGGTGTTGGAGAAGACTCTTCAGAGTCCCCTGGACTGCAAGGAGATCCAACCAGTCCATTCAAAGGAGATCAGTCCTGGGTGTTCTTTGGAGGGAATGATGCTAAGGCTGAAACTCCAGGACTTTGGCCACCTCATGTGAGGAGCTGACTCATTGGAAAGACTGTGATGCTGGGAGGGATTGGGGGCAGGAGGAGAAGGGGATGACAGAGGATGAGATGGCTAGAGGGCATCACTGACTCGATGGATGCTAGTTTGAGTGAACTCCGGGAATTGGTGATGGGCAGGGAGGCCTGGCGTGCTGCAATTTATGGGGTGGCAAAGAGCTGGACATGACAGAGCCACTGAACTGAACTGAACTGAATGCTATGAAATATTAAAGCATATTGCAACAAGGACCTACTATGTAGCATACGGAAGTCTGCTATAAGTTATATGGCAGGCTGGACGGGAGGGGAGCTCAGGGGACAATGGATACATGTATCGTGTGACCGAGTCCCTTCACTGTCCACCTGAAACTACCACAATATTGTTTGTTAATCCGCTTTACCCTCAAACGAAAGAAAAGGTTTTCCAAAAAAACATATTCTATAGATTCAATAAATGAAGCAGTGTGAAAACTGGTAAATAAAGTTAATGGCTCAGAGAGTCTAGAAATAAACTAACACGTGTGTTTGAGTCTAGCGTATGAGAAAGATAGCATTATAAATAAGCAAACAACACATGAACTATACAGTGAAAATTCTGTAACATTGTGATAGGCACTTGGAAGGATATGGTTATATTTATGCCTCACTCACAATAGTAGATCAAATTCCAAAATGACTAAATATTTAAAAAATTTATTGAAAATGAAACCATAAAAGTATTGATAGAAAAACTTAGATGTTTAAATGTTATCATTTTGGAAAAGTCATTTTTAAGGATAATTTCATATTCAGAAGTCATTAAAACAACATTCAACTCAAACATAGCTGCATGGTAAAGATAACCATAACCAAAATAAATAAATGAATAGAAAAATATTTTCAGTTAATTACAGAAAAATATAGAAAAACCGGCCTCAGTAAAGCTTTAGTTTATCATCAATAGAAAGAAATAAGTAAAAATGCCAAAATCCAATATATTAGTGGGAAAGGAAAATAAGATAGGTCACACATGCAAAAAATGCCCATGATTCTTAAAGATATTGAAAGATGCTTGGTCTCATTCAAAGACAGAAAATATATCCAATTAAATCACATGTGTATGCCATTTTTGAACTATTCAATTGCCCAAAATATAAAATTTTGATAATTCACTGCTGAGAAGAAGGTAGGGAAGCAAGTATTCCTCTTTCTGGTGAGAAGAAAATTCACATAGCCTGTACAGAGGGCAATTTGTCAATATTTAGCAAAAATAAATACACATTGCTTACATGAAATATTTAGCAGAAAATATACATTACTTACATGAAAATGAAATAACTGATATATAAAGTTATTCATTGCAGTACAATTTATAACATAAAATCAATTGGAAAAATTAAAATGTCTCTCAAAAGGAGGCTGTTTACAAAAATTATGGTACTTTCATAAAATGTTTCTCCTCAATGGTTTAGAGTACTTATACATATTTCAGCTCTTCTTACATATCTTCACATTTTTGTATGTTTTATTAAATAATAAATCCCCATTTATGAAGTCATTTAAGTTACATTATCAGTAACATATAAAATTCTTACAAATATTTTAGTCAATCTTATTAATTTAAAATAGGTGGCAGATTTAAATAACGAACTGTAACAGGTTATAAACCTAGTTTTTTTTTAATGGAAATAATCACATAGATTATCACTATTCACTTGCTGTCATTGTCACCAATTATATTTTAGCAGATGACTTTTCTTCTCATTCGAACTCTGTATGGTCAGTGACTGCAGGAAACTCATGGAAACCATTCTAAGATGAATCTTAAACATACGTAATAATTATATTAATTTATTTATTTATAGAGCTCTTCATAGATAAGTAGCATGTAGACACACTTAGGTAAATGGGGATGGGTGGACAGATTGAAGAGAAGGTGGATAGATTAACAGGCTGACTTAGAGAGTTATAAACTAAATGTCAGCATCCCTCTAAAATTCTTACATTGAGATCTGAAGCAACAATTTCTATTGTTAGTAAGTAAGTGGGGCCTTTGCAAGTTGATAAGGTTGTAAGTGTGGCACCCTCTTGAATGGAATTAATTGGTATCTTTGGAAGGAGACTCTACAGACCTTTCTCAACCCTCTGTCATGTGAGGAGACTTTGAGAAGATGGGAGCCTAAGAACCAGGAAGCAAACCCCAACCAGACAGTACATTTCTTGGTGCCTTGATCTTGCTTGACAGTCCCAGCTTCCAGAATTGTTTAAGAAGTAAATGTCTGTGTTTAAGCCCCTCAGTTTATGGTATTATGTTATAGCAGCCTGGACAAACTAAGATACATACATAGATGATACATAAAGAGTATCTAATTAATTTTTCTATGTCATTGTCACCCCCAACCACAAGCACGCACACATACATACACTTCTGCTTCCCATTCAGATCCTGGCATCATCTTTTCAGTCAGAGTCTTACAGCATAAAGTAGTTTGCAGAGCGATACTTTCCCCAGAAATAGTAGTTTTTAAAAAGTGGCTTTCAAATATAAAGTAGATCCTAAAATCCATTTAGTGAGTCATGAACATTGTTTTATTTGAATAGAATAAAACAGAGAAGCATAGACAACACACATATGCCTAATATATATTTAAATATTTTCATGGCAATTTTACATCCATTTTAATTATAATTTCATATACATATGGACTGAAATTTGACATAAAATATATTTCTTAAAGTAGGGCAAGATAAAAAGTTGAAAATGTGTGAAAATTACTGTCAGATTTTAGACAGCAAAAAGCAGATGGAAGGATTTAATCTCAGATTTAGACAACAAATCAGTTTTTTTCCAGGGCTTTGAAAATTGTAACTTAAACAAATTAATAATTTTAAAAAACTTCCCATTGATCATCTATACTATTCCTTTTATGCTGATAAGAAGCTATGAAGCAGAATTGGGAATCTAGCCCAGGCTCAAGCCTACAACTTCTCAATCAACAGATATAGCAAGCTTATTTATTCCTTTATTTATTCACCCATTCAGAAAATAAATGTGCATTGTATAGTCAGTGAGGTCCAGTCATGGTATGGAAGAAAGGAAATATATTGAAGAACAACATAGTCATTATTGTATTATTGTTGCTGCTGATATATATGTACACACACATATAAATATGTATATATATATACACACACACACATATTTGTTTATATAGTCATGGCCCTGCTTTAATGAAGCTCACAGCCTAACGTCTACAGGCTTCAGTTCAGTTCAGTTCAGTTGCTCAGTCATATCTGACTCTATGCAACCCCATGAATCGCAGCTTAGCAAGTAGTGAAATGCAATTGGACCTCAATGAAGTTTAACTTCTTTCATTGACGCTTAAGAAGAATTATGATGCAGATATAAAAACAGGTTTGTCACGACATAGACCCAAGCCTGCATCCTCACTTCTTTCCCATGTCTTTGATATTGGTCAAATCACTTCTCAAATTCAGCTTCTCCTCCTAAAATGGAAATTATAACACCTAGCTTTCAAGTTTGCTGTTAGAAATAATACAGCAAAAATGTGAGGTCTTATGTCTGGCTCTTCACTGTCATTATTACGAGCTATTACTGTCAATGAACACAAACAAATTCTGGAGAATACTCACTGAAAGCATATGGACTCAGAGAACCTTACATAAGTTAACAGTAATAGATATGAAGACTCCCTAATAAATGCCTGCCAAGTCTCTTACATATAAATGCCAATTTGTAGTCCTCGGCAAATATAAATATAAATGCTGTCTACTAATATGTATTTAACAAGGACAATAAAAACAACATAACCCAGAGAAAATGGAGAGCTCAACATTCCCATCAGTGCCATTTGCTTCATCTCTAGAAGAAGGTAAAGCCAGCCTTGCCAACTATGGAAAATTCTCTTGATTCATAGTAACTGGCTCTACTTACAGCATCAGCACTTAAAATAATTGCTCCAGGGAACTGATAAAGCAAAACTTCCAAGACTTTAGCTATTTCGCAACAGTCTTTTTGAAATTTCCTATAAACATTTACCCTGGACCCGTGATATCCTTCCATTCTTCAAAGTTTGGCATCCCCAGGGTAAAGATGGCAAATTATGTGGAATTAGGTGGTGCTTAGAAAATATAGCTTCACTGAAAAGAGTTTTCAGTAATAAAAATTCTATGAATTTGTCTAGGGCAAAAATCTACAGTTACTTTGGGAAAGGTTTATGTAAGGTCTGACATTTCAAAATGAGGCATCAAATATTATTGGCTGCTTAGCTTTTGCAGTCTGGGACACTTGTGCTTTTGAAAGGGTGAAGAAAAATTGAAGAACACGTAAAGCGTCTCTTCTCCCCCATTTACTCTGTCAACCCAATTCAGAGTGAAAATCATTCTCTGAACAAAGGCTTTTCATAAGGTTAAACTAAAAAACCTAAAAAAGCAAAGAGAAAAGGTCATTTTATCCATGTTAAACATACCAGCCTTGAGAGAAACTTACACATTTCACACTGGGAAAAGACATATATATTTCTAGTCTACTTTGATGGAACAGTTAATTTATTAGATGCTATAAACATGTCCTGGTTCCAAATAGGAAAAGGAGTCTGTCAAGGCTGTATATTGTCACCCTGCTTATTTAACTTCTCTGCAGAGTACATCATGAGAAACGCTGGGCTGGAAGAAGTACAAGCTGGAATCAAGATTGCCAGGAGAAATACCAATAACCTCCAATATGCAGATGACACCACCCTTATGGCAGAAAGTGAAGAGGAACTAAAAAGCCTCTTGATGAAAGTGAAAGAGGAGAGCAAAAAAGTTGGCTTACAGTGCAACATTCAGAAAATGAAAATCATGGCATCTTGTCCCATCACTTCATGGGAAATGGATGGGGAGACAGTAGAAACAGTGTCAGACTTTATTTTTGGGGGCTCCAAAATCACTGCAGATGGTGACTGCAGCCATGAAAGTAAAAGACTCTTACTCCTTGGAAGAAAAGTTATAACCAACCTAGATAGCGTGTAGAAAAGCAGAGACATTACTTTGCCAACAAAGGTCCATCTAGTCAAGGCTGTGGTTTTTCCTGTGGTCATGTATGTATGTCAGAGTTGGACTGTGAAGAAAGCTGAGCACTGAAGAATTGGTGCTTTTGAACTGTGGTGTTGGAGAAGACTCTTGAGAGTCCCGTGGACTGCAAGGAGATCCAACCAGTCCATTCTGAAGGAGATCAGATTTCTTTGGAAGGAATGATGCTAAAGCTGAAACTCCAGTACTCTGGCCACCTCATGCAAAGAGTTGACTCTGATGCTGGGAGGGATTGGGGGCAGGAGGAGAAGGGGATGACAGAGGATGAGATGGCTGGATGCATCACCAAATCGATGGACATGAGTTTGTGTGAACTCCGGGAGATGATGATGGACAGGGAGGCTTGGCGTGCTATGATTCATGGGGTCGCAAACAGTCAGACACGACTGAGCAACTGAACTGAACTGAACTGATGCATATGGCCTCCAAATTGCATTTCACATGTATTTGTTCTACTCTGCTCTTCCTGCTCTGCACCCTGTCCCCAATCCAACTCAAGCCATTTAAAAAGACTGAGCTAAGAAATGTTCAGGAATCCAGATATATTACTCATCAATAGTTCAATAACTGTAAGGTAACTCTAATCTAGAGCCTTCCTTCTCTTCTTTCCTACAGAGTCTGGCTTCTGATCATAGAGAAAGCTTCCTCCAAATTCTAACTCTATATGATCCAAAGACCTTCTCCCCTGACCCAATGTTTCCAAGGAAAAAGATTAGATTTAGACATTGAAAAGGGGAAAACTGGCCCATAATACTTCACAAATATGGTAGTGGAATAGATTTAAGGAGAGAGACATTCTTTGGTAAAATAATATCTAAAAGCTTTGCTTGCAGGAAGGAATGTAGGTTACCATGTGCAGCTGCATGTGTGCTAAGTTGCTTCAGTCATGTCTGACTTTCGACACTATGGACTGAAGCCCACCAGGCTCTTATGTCCATGGGATTCTGCAGGCAAGAACACTGGAGTGGGTTGCCATGCCCTCCTCCAGGGGATCTTCCTGACCCAGAAATCACACCTGTGTCTCTTATGTCTCCTGCGTTGGTGATCTGGTTCTTTAACACTAGGGCCACCTGGGAAGCCCATGTGCAGATAAGCCTCCTTATTTATAGTCCATTAACCTTTGTACGAAGTTTAGCAAAGGTTAATCTTCTTCTCACCACCTCCTATTTTGTAAGAAGAGGTGGGAAGTACACACAGAAGAACTGTACAAAAAAGATCTTTGACCAAGATAATCACGACCAAGATAATCACGATGGTGTGATCACTCATCTAGAGCCAGACATCCTGGAATGTGAAGTCAAGTGGGCCTTAGAAAGCATCACTATGAACAAAGCTAGTGGAGGTGATGAAATTCCCATTGAGCTATTTCAAATCCTGAAAGATGATGCTGTCAAAGTGCTACACTCAATATGCCAGCAAATTTGGAAAACTCAGCAGTGGCCACAGGACTGGAAAAGGTCAGTTTTCATTCCAATCCCAAAGAAAGGCAATGCAAAAGAATGCTCAAACCACCACACAATTGCCCTCATCTTACATGCAAGTAAAGTAATGCTCAAAGTTCTCCAAGCCAGGCTTCAGCAATACATGAACCGTGAACTTCCGGATGTTCAAACTGATTTTAGAAAAGGCAGAGGAACCAGAGATCAAATTGCCAACATCCACTGGATCGTGGAAAAAGCAAGACAGTTCCAGAAAAACATCTATTTCTGCTTTATTGACTATGCCAAAGCCTTTGACTTTGTGGATCACAATCAACTGTGGAAAATTCTGAAAGAGATGGGAATACCAGACTACCTGACCTGCCTCTTGAGAAATCTGCATGCAGATGAAGAAGCAACAGTTAGAACTGGACATGGAATTATATGGAGTCACAGAGAGTCGCACACGACAAAGACTGAACTGAACTGAACTGAACTTTGTACAACTGGATCATGGAGAAAGCAAGGAAATTCCAGAAAAACAAAAACAAAAACAAAAACTACTTCTGCTTCCTTGACTACATTAAAGCCTTTGACTGTGTAGATCACAACAAACTGGAAAATTCTTAAAGAGATGGGAGTACCAGACAGCCTTAGTTGTCTCGTGAGAAACCTGTATGCAGGTCAAAAAATAACAGAACCAGACATGGACCAACTAACTGATTCAAAATTGGAAAAGGAGTATGACAAGCCTGTATATTTTCACCCTGCTTATTTTACTTACATGCAGAGTATATCATATGAAACACTGGACTGGATGAAGCTCAAATTGGAATCAAGATTACTAGGTAAAATATCAACAACCTCAGATATTCAGATGATATCACTCTAATGGAAGGCAATTAAGAGGAACCAAAGAGTCTTTTGATGCAGGTAAAAGATAAGACTGAAAAATCTGGCTTGAAACTCTATGTTAAAAAACAACACCAAAAAAACAAGATCATGACATCTGGTCTCGTCACTTCTTGGCAAACAGAAGGAGGAAAGGGGAAGTGGTGACAGATTTTATTTTCTTGGGGCTTCAAAATCACTGCAGACAGTGACTGCAGCCATGAAATTAAAAGACGCTTGCTCTTTGGAAGAAAATCTATGACAAACCTAGATAGTGTAGCCAAAAGCATAGATTTCACTTTGCCAACAAAGGTTTGTACAGTCAAAGCTATAGTTTTTCCAGTAGCCATGTATGGATACATGAAGTACACTGAGTGATAAAGAATCAATGCTTTAAATTGTGGTTCTAGAGAAGACTCTTAAGAGTCTCTTGGATTCCAAGATCAAACCAATCAATGCCAAAGGAAACCAACACTGAACATTCATTACAAGGACTGATACAGAAGCTGAGGTTCTAATACTTTGGCCACCTGATGCAAAGAGCCAACTCTTTGGTAAAGACCCCAGTGCTGGGAAAGATTGAGGGCAGGAGAAGAAGGGAACAGCAGAGGATGAGATGGTTAGATAATACCTCCAACTCAATGGACATGAATTTAAGCAAACCCTGGAGATAGTGGAGGACAGAGGAGCCTGGTGTATTGCAGTCCATGAGGTCAAAAACAGTCAGACTTGATTTAGTGATTGAACAACAAACAACTATCATCTCTGAGAAAGAACACAAAATTCAGAAAGAAAACCAGTGACACACCACCAGTTCCCCCAGCCCTAATGATGCCTTTTTATTAAGAAAAAGCCATCCCTCACTTTTCAATCCCTGTATTTCCTGATTAAACAGGGGAAATAATTCCTTTCATGTACCCCTCACCTAACCATTGCACAGTGCAACTCTACTCTCTTGGCATATCATCTGGTTCTCAGAAGTAGGGTGGATTTCAGCCCCGACCTGACCCAGAACTATTGGAAGTGCTCAACTGTTCGATGATAGCTTACTTTCATCCACAGCCCAAACCACTATTATGTGCTTGTTATATCTTCCAACCTTAGAATCAGTTTCTTCCTTTCCTTTCCAAGAAATCTAAGCAGTTAAAGGAGAAAATAGTTGTGGCCCATACCAATGGTCCATTATGTAGACCTTAGGATTTCCCAGATGCAAAAGGAAGGGGAGGCCACGGGGGCACCAAAGACTTGGAGATGACTGGAGTGAAGAGGAAAGAGAAGAGTTAAATTGATCCAGGATCTTCTGAAGAAAAGGAGTAGTGTGGGGTCACAAGGCAAGTCTCTAAAGAGCTAAGGAATTAAGTCCCACTTTGGCAAATGCTATATACACTTCAGGTAGTTGGACATGCGCTCCTTGTGTGATATTCTTCATACACCCTTCCCTCCATCTCTGCCAATATTTCCTCCACTCAGTAATTTAGATGTTATCTCTGTAAATCTAAGATAGCTCCCTAGCTAAACAGATGATAGCTGGCTACCTAACCAACTAGTTTGCATCTTTGGGAGTTCCAGGGTTATATTTGCTAGTGATAACCATACTAGAGTTCATGGTCATCAGCAGGCATCCAATATCCACTCAACGTCTGTGACAATGAAGATAAATTGATCAGTTAATCAGTTTATCTAAAATCCCTGACCCATTTCTATACCTCTTAACTGCACCTCCCAAGATAAGAAGCCCAGTGCCTGGCTTCACAGGTAGCCATATTGGGAAACAAACAAACAAACTATTAACTTTGTAGAGCAGTGCTTTTCAACCTTAGGTGTTCACAACAGGAGATCTTAATAAAAACAAAACAAAACAAAAACTTCCTACACCCCCACCAATACAATTAAGACAACTAGGACCAGGATCCAGCATCAATACTTGTTGATATTCTCCGACGTATTCCAATATGTAGTCAAGAATGAGAACCATGCTGTTGACCAGTGGTTCTCAAGCAAGTGCTACATGAGAATTACCTGGAGGATGCACTAGACAGGATGATGGGGACCCGACCTCAGAATTTATTATTCAGTAGGTCTGGGGGCGGGACTTACTATTTGCATTTCTTAAGAATACACATGTGGTGCTAATGCTACTGGTCTGTAACATACCACTGTAATAGAGAAATAGCTCAGTGATCAGAGGCAACCCAGCCACAGGCTATGAAATGCATAAGAGATATATCCAAACAGTTGGAGAGTGAAGGTCTTAGTCTAAGACAAAGGAAGGATGGAATGACTTCAGAATATACTATAATTTACAGCATTGCAGATTTTCCTCAGACTAAAACTGTATAAGAATGAGGGTGCTACTCTGAATTTATGGTATCCCCAGACTCTATCATGCTTGATGAGGAATATTGATAAGAGTAATTAATTGGAAGTCCATGCTGCACCTTATGGAAAAGGAAATGGCAACCCACTCCAGTATTCTTGCCTGGAAAATCCCATGGACAGAGGAGCCTGGAGGGCTATGGCCCACAGGGTCGCAAAGAGTCAGACGTGACTGTGCGCAAGCATGCACACTGCACCATATTTATCTTTTAGTATACGGTTGCATACCATATACCACAAAAATAATTTGGAGATTTTAAGTGAGCCTTAGGGGAATTTCAAAGGGGATGAATTTACTTTTAAATCAAAGGGGAAGGAAATGCGGGTTATGTGAGTTAAAAAAATATTTTAGAGCAAAGAACATTTATTTAAAAGTCTTCCACCATTCAAACAAAGGTTACATGATAAAAATAGACTGAGACTTTAAAATTGCCAATACTTAAAAATTTTGACCTACAAAAATGTTAGTTTATTATGAGTCAATCTTCTGGTAATTTCAGTAACAATGTATGATGTACTTCATTGCACTCAGGTTAATCCTTAATTTGAAGTTCCATGAGCAAAGATGATACCTCATTCATTTTCCTTCCTGTTATCCCTAAAGAGTTCCTATGCCTGTTGCATGATGAGTATTTAATAAATGTAGGTTAAGTGAATAAATGATCTGAAAATAAAGTGCTTTCAGAGCACTGGAACACCCTAAGTCTGTATATCACCTGAAAGTTGAATTTGTTTTGATCTTTAGTTTTATGTACTGGGCTGTCAATTTTAAAACTTCTCTATTTTCATCAATTCTTTTTTTTTTTTTTTCCTTAGTTCCTGTGAGGTCACCCATGGGACCATGGTCTATACATAACTGTTGTCTAGACATGAACTAAGATGCACTTTGTGATTTCAACCCCTTCCATCTTGCAGAAGCAAATCATTATTTCAATGTTACACTTGCAATCACTGTCCAATAAAGCTTCCAGGGGACCCCCTTTCACCTTTGCCAGATTTCTCATTTCTTGTTTGAATGTCCTTCATGTCTTCAAATTGTCCTTTGGCTGCATTCAATACTTAAGTGACTATTACTCTGCAATGCATGCACTGTAACCCCAGATCTCCTTTCACTGGAGTTGATTTTCTGGGGAAAATTGCACTTCATTACAGACCTATTCATCTGTGAGTTGGGGCAAATACAGCATTATTCTGGCCTTAAATGGATCAATTTTTTTCCTCTTGTGCTTGAGGAGCAAATGGGAAAATAAGTTTTGAGGCTTTTTTGTAGATGATTTGGAAAGGATACTTAGAATTATTAGGGTCGTGGCAATTCATGACTGACAAGACAGAATGTGTATTGCTTATGAAATGTAAACAAAAGGGTCATAGTTGAAAATGCTAATGAACTATAGACTCACAGCAGGTAAAAATCATACGTGATTCAAAGAACTCATAGCTATGCATAACAATGCTACTAGCTCAATATTCTAGTCCCTTACGTCCCACAACAGGGGCTTCCCTGGTGGCTCAAAGGTTAAAGTGTCTGCCTGCAATGCAGGAGACCTGGGTTCAATCCCTGTATTCTTGCCTGGAGAATCCCATGGACAGAGGAGCCTGGAGGGCTACAGTCCACAGGGCCGCAAAGAGTCGGGCATGACTGAGCGACTTCACTTTACTTCCCACAACAAAGGTGCTCTGAAGAAATAGTTTCTATAATAAATAAAGCTATATAAACTGAATCATATTTTTGGTGTTGTAGAAAACATAAGCAAAAATTAAAGAAAGCATTTAAATCACATTTTAGTGTTTATGAGAGTCTTTAATATATGTCATTGGATTCTCATTAAAAAATAAATAAACTGTGAAGGAGATAAACCAAATGGCAGTAAGTCCACATATTATGGTTGGGTTTAAATTATATGACTCGACCAAGGTCACATACTAAGTTGCAGAGATTGGTTATTAACCCAAGAGATTAACTAAAATTAAATGTGTTTTTTTTTTTTTTCTGTTTTAGATTTTAAACATTCTTAGTTTAAATTTTTATTTTAGATATCATGCCAGTTTTGACCCAGTATCCTTTTATTTCAGGATTGCTCCAACAGATTTGGTTATATTTCCTACAAATTATGCCTAGATGATCTACATCAAGACCTGAGTTAGTGACTGGTATAATTCTGTCTCTAGATTTTTATTTTACAGAATGGTCATCTATGACATTTTACTCAACTGTAAAAAAGGTGCCTATATATTTTCAGTATATAACTCTCAGGGGGCAACAGGCAGATAGGTCTTTTTAGGGCCCTGTGACATGACACTGGCATTGTCTCTCTGAAATTCTAATGAAAATTATCTTCTCTAGAGACCATATACTTATAGCAGGGGCTCTTCAACTCCATTATTTGTTCTTTAATCTGAATATCTTTAGCAGGAGCTGAGCATGTTTTGAATGCCTCATAACAAATTTAAGCAGGATAAAGGATCAATAGTAAAAGCAGTAGACTAAAGTAAACGTCATTTCTCAGTGTTTACATATGGCATACAAGAGTCTTTGTCATCTGGCCCTTGCCTACTTTTCCAACTTGCTTATAGACACAAAGACAATGAAAATGTTTTGTAAGAAAAATTAAGTTATGTTAAAAGTTGCTTGTCAATACCCTATTGGCCTCCAGGTCTCTTGCCATTCACTGGTAGGTTATCTGGAATTTCTACAATTCTACATTTCTTAAAAATAAGAACAGTGGTAGTTTCTCTTAGCATGCAAATATTTATAGGAAATAACATCCCAAGAAGGCATAAAAGAGTAGAATACAAGAGCTGTGATAAATTTAAAAAATAATCTCACCCCCAAAGTTAATTTTAAACATGGAAAAACTGAGAACTGAAGAGTGAAATGGAATTGTCCAGGAAATAGATGTTCTAATATTAAATGTAATTAAATTTGATATATTTCCAACTAAGCAAGAGGTACTATGTTAGGCAAGGTCATAGGTGTTATTTCATTTAATCTTCAGCATGACTCCAAAAGTGGGATTTTTGTGTCTTCACCTAAAAGTTTCAATGGTATCAATTAGGTTTTTTTTTTTTTAATTGTAGTGAGTGACAGGACATCCTGGGTTCATACTTTCACCTAGGTGAAAGCAGAGTCAATAGTATTGATCAAATTAACAAGGGTTTTGTGGAGCTGTCAATGAGCAGAGTTTAGGTCATGTCCTTTCCAAAGCTCTTAAATGGCCATGATATTAAATATGAGCAACATTTGATCATTCAACTTTGAAATCTATTTTTCCTACTTCTAAGATATATTTTTCTCTTCCACGGTTTCCATTCTTCTTTTGTGTTGAGGTTTCATCTACATCTAGCAAGCATTCTGGCTATTGGAATAAAATTTACTAATATACTGGCTCACAATGTTGCACAGTGAATAGAAAAGCAATAAAAGAAGTGTCTCCAACTCAGGCGTCTTAGCATCCATCTTTCTGCCTTCCTCATTCATTGACCTGAGAGAAGTCTGTTAAAAATACTGATGCTATCAAATTAATGAAGATAGAAATTATCAAGCATCTTTTCTGACCACAATAGCATGAAAGTAGAAATCAACCACAGAAATATAAATGAGAAAAAAAAAATATTACTTGGAGACTAAATAGCATGCTGCTAAAAATCCAGTGGGTCAATAATGAAATTAAGGGAAATTTAAAAAGATCTTGAGACAAATCACAAAGAAAACACAACCATACAAAAATCTACATGCTACATCAAAAGCAGTCCTCAGAGGGAAGATCATAGAGATATAGGCCTGTCTCAAAAATAAGAAAAATCTCAACTAACAACCTAATGTACTACCGAAAACAATCAGAAAAAGGAGAAGAACAATGACAACAAAAAGCAAAAACAAAAAAGCTAAAGTCAGCAGAAGTAAGGATATAATAAAGATCAGAGAGAAAATAATTAAAACAGAGAATAAAAAAATAGAAAAAACAAACAACAAAACCAACAGATGGGTCTTTGTAAGGGTAAACAAAATCAACAGACCTCTGTCCAGACTCACGAAGAAGAGAGACTACCCAAATAAACAAAATGAGAAATGAAAGAGGAGAAATACCAATTAATACTGAAGAAAAACAAAAAAGTCATAAGAAAATACTATGAACAACTATATGCCAACAAACTGGAAAACTTAGAAGAAATGGACAAGTTTCTAGAAACACACAGCTCACCAAAACTGAATCAAGAAGACCTGGTTAATTTGAAAAGAACAGTCACTAATTTACAGAAGCAAAGGTAACCTGTAAAAAACAAACAAAAACTCTGCACACAGAAATTCAGGAACAGATGGCTTTACTGGGGAATTCCACCAAATATACAAAGAACTTATACCGATCCTTCTCAAACTCTTCCAAGACACTGAAGAGGAAGAGGCATTCCCAAAGTCATTCCAGGCAGCCGTCATTATTACCCTAATACCAAAACCACTGACAATATGAAAAGAGAAAATGACAGGCCAATATCTTTAAGAAATATAGATGCAAATTATCAACAATAATAGCAAACTGAATTCAGCAACACACAAAAAAGAGCATATACCAGTATCAAGTTGGATCTATCTCCAGGTCAAAAGGATGGTTCAATATATCCAAATCAACCAATGTGACCACATCAAAAAAAGAAAAGAAAAAAACACACTATGATCTCAGTAGATGCAGAAAAAGCATTTGTTAAAATTCAGCATCCATTCATGATGAAAATTCTTATCAAAGTAGTATGGGGGGACATATCTCAATATAATAAAAGCTATTTATGACACACACACACAGTCAGAATAATACTCAAAGGTGAAAAGCTGAAAGACTTCCCACTAAAATCTAGAACAAGACAAGGATGCCCACTCCTATTGTTTCTATTCAATACATTGTTGGAAGTTCCAGTGACAACAATCAGACATGAAAAAGAAACAAATCACATCCAATTTGGAAAGAAAGAGGTAAAAGTGTCATCATATGCAGATGACATAATATTATATATGGAAAATTCTGAAAACTGCACACAAAAACTACTAGAACTGATGAATGAATTTATCAAGGTAGCCAGACACAAGATTACATACAGAAATCTGCTGCTTTTCTTTTTTACAGTAACAATTAAATATCAAAGGGGGGGGAGTAAAAAAATATCTTTTAAAAGTACATCAAAAATGAAATATTCAGGAATAAACTTGATCAAGGTGGTAATAGACTTACATGCTAAGAACTATAAAGCATTAATTAAGACAAATGCAGATGATTCACATAGAAAGATATCCTATGCTCTTGGGAAGTAAGAACTGATACTGTTAAATTGGCTATTTTACTAAGAGCAACCTACAGGTTTAATGTTCAGTTCAGTCATTCAGTCATATCCGACTCTTTGCAACCCCATGTACTGCAGCACGCCAAGCTTCCCTGTCCATCACCAACTCCAGGAGCTTACTCAAACTCATGTCCATCAAGCCAGTGATGCCACAGGTTTGGTGTGATCTCTATCAAAATATCAATGCCGTTTTTCACAGAACTAAAACAAATGATCCTAAATTTTATATAGAAACATAAAAGGTCCAAAATTGCCAAAGCAATCCGGAGGTAAAAGAACAGAGAGGCAGGCCTAACCTTTGCAGACCAGACAATACTGCAAAGCTCCAGGAATCAAATCATCATGGTGCTAGCACAAAACACACGTAGAATAGAGAGGCCCAAATAAACCCATAGATCTACAGTCAATTTTTGACAAAGAAAGCAAGTATATATAACGAAGAAAAGACAGTCTCTTTAGCAATTGCTGTTGGGAAAGCTGGACAGCAGCATGGAAATGAATGAAGTTAGAACACTCCTTCACACCACAGACAAAAATACACTCAAGATGGCTTAAACACTTAGATATGAGACATGACACCATAAAGCTCTTAGAAGAGAACATAGGCAAAACATTCTCTGACATAAATCATAGCAATTTTTTTATGTCAGTCTCCTAAGGCAAGATAAATAAAAGCAAAAATAAACAGATGGGAACTAGCAAAACTTAACGTTTTTGCACAGCAAAGCAAATCATTAAACAAAATGAAAAGACAACCTATAGACTAAGAGAAAATATTTGCAAATGATGCAACCCACAAGGGCTATATTTCCAAAATATACGAACATCTTATACAACTCAACAAACAACAAAAGAAAAACCAGCACAAGCCAATAAAACCAAAACAAGCTGATAAAAATGGGCAGAAGACCTAAATAGAGATTTCTCCAAAGGAGACATATAGATGGCCAATAGGCCCATGAAAAGATGTTAATCATTGTTAATTAATAGAGAAATGAACATCAAAACCACAGTGAGGTATCATCTCACACCATTCAGAATGGTCATCATTAAAATGTCTATAAATAATAAATGCTGGAGAGGGTGTGGAGAAAGGGGACATCTCCTACACTGTAGGTAGGAATGTAAACTGGCGCAGCCTCTCTGGAAAGCATTATGGAGGCTCCTTAAAGAACAAAGTTCTTTATATATTTATAGTATATAATATACTATCTACTATATATAGTGTATATGTATCTATACATATACACTATCAAGGGGCTTCCCAGATGGCTCAATCGTATATGAATAAGCCTGACAATGCAGGAGACATGGGTTTGATCCCTGGGTTTTGAAGAGCCCCTGGAGAAGGAAATGGTGACCTACACCAGCATTCTTACTGGAATAATCCCAGAGACAGAGAATCTGCAGTCCATGAAGGTGCAAAGAGTCAGACACAACTGAGTGACTGTGGACCCATACATGCATGCATATGCCATGAAATACGGTGTGCTATTTTACCTTCATCTGTTGGGCTCCCCCCGATCCACCATGTTTAACATAATGTTTAATCTTCGGACTGATTCATCTGCCCATTACTGAAGTTCAGCCACTCGTAAGATAGGATTTATTGGTTGTAGAAGAAACCAAGCATAGCCAAAAAGTGACATGGATCCCTGGAGGTTGATAAGGACCCTATGCATGACTGAACAACAACAAATATTTAGACACTACAGTCCATTGCTTCACAGAGAGTTAGACATGACTGAAGTGACCCCTTGGACTGTAGCCAGCCAGGCTCCTCTGTTCATGGGATTCTCTAGGCGAGCATACTGGAGTATGTGGCCAAGACCTCCTCCAGGGGATCTTTCTGACCCAGGGATCAAACTCACGCCTCTTATGTCTCCTGCATTGGCAGGAGAGTTCTTTATCACTAGTGCCACCTGGGAAGTCCTTAAGGACCCTATAGGCAAAAAAAAAAAAAAACAAAAAACTTGCATTTTTGAGGACTTGCAGTATTATGTAGTTTATATACTAAATTTAGCTTATTCATATCATTCACAACCTATCAGGAATATAATTTATTAGGATGATAATATGTGCCAAGTGGGCTTCCTAGGTGACACAGTGATAAAGAATCTATCTGTTAAAGTAGGAAGCCCAGGTTCAACTCCTCGATGGGAAGATCCCTGGAGAAGGAAATAGGAACCCACTCCAGCATTCTTGCCTGGGGAATCCCATGGAGAGAAGAGCCTGGTGGGCGATTTTCCATGGAGTCACAAAGAGTCGGACTCAACTTTAGTCAGACAAGACTAAAACAACAACAGCAACAATGTACGAAAACTATTACAATGCTAAACAGGCACTAACTTATTCAATTTTACAGTGCTAAAATCAAATCCCTTATGATTATACAGTGGAAGTGACAAACAGATTCAAGAGAATAGATCTGATAGACAGAGTGCCTGAAGAACTATGGTTGGAGGTTCAAACATTGTACAGCAGGCGATGATCAAAACCACCCCCTAGAAAAAGAAATCCAAAAAGGCAAAATGGTTGTCTGAAGAGGCCTTACTAATAGCTGAGAAAAGAAGAGAAGTAAGAGGCAAAGGTGAAAAGGAAAGATATACCCATCTGAATGCAGAGTTCCAAAGAATAGCAAGGAGAGATAGAAAGCCTTCCTCTGTGATCAGTGCAAAGAAATAGAGGAAAACAATAGAATGGGAAAGACTAGAGATTTCTTTAAGAGAAACAGATACCAAGAGAACATTTCATGAAAGATGGGCATAATAAATAAACAGGATGGACCTAGCAGAAGTTGACAATATTAAGAAATGGTGAGAATACACTGAAGAACTATACAAAAACATCTTGACCACAATGGTGTGATCACTCACCAGGAGCCAGACATCTTGAAGTGCAAAGTCAAATGGGCCTTAGGGAACATTAGTATGAACAAAGATAGGGGAGGTGATGGAATTCCAGCTGAGGTATTTCAAATCCTGAAACAATGCTGTTAAAGTGCTGTACTCAACATGCCAGCAAATTTGGAAAACTCAGTAGTGGCCACAGGCCTGGAAAGGGTCATTTTTCATTCCAATAAAGAAATGCACTACCAAAGAATGTTCAAACTACCGCACAATTGCACACATCTCACACACTACCAAAGTAATGCTAAAAATTCTCCAAGCCAGGCTTCAATAGTATGTGAGTTGAGAACTTTCAGATGTTCAAGCTGGTTTTAGAAAAAGCAGAGGAACCAGAGATCAAATTTCCAACATCCGTTGAATCATCTAAAAAGCAAGAGCTCTAGAGAAACATCTACTTCTGCTTTATTGACTATGTCAAAGCCTTTGACTGTGTGAATTACAATAAACTGTGGAAAATTGTTAAAGAAATGGGAATATCAGAACACCTTACTTGCTCCCTGAGAAATCTGTATGCAGGTCAAGAAGCAACAGTAGAACCAGACACGGAACAACAGACTGATTCCAAATTGCAAAAGGAGTACATCAAAGCTGTATATTGTTTATTTAACTTATATGCAGAGTACATCACGCAGAATGCTGGGCTGGAAGAAGCACAGCTGGGATCAAGATTTCCAGGAGAAATATCAATAGCCTCAGACAGTCAGATGACACCACCTTTATGGCAGAAAGTGAAGAAGAACTAAAGAGCCTCTTGATGAAAGTGAAAGAGGAGAGTTAAAAAGTTGTCTTAAAGCTCAACATTCAGAAAACTAAAGATCATGGCATAGAGATGGGCATACCAGACCACCTGACCTGCCTCTTGAGAAATCTGTATGCAGGCCAGGAAGCAACAGTTAGAACTGGACATGGAACAACAGACCGGTTCCAAATAGGAAAAGGAGTATGTCAAGGCTGTGTATTGTCACCCTGCTTATTTAACTTCTATGCAGAGTATATCATGAGAAACGCTGGACTGGAAGAAACACAAGCTGGAATCAAGATTGCCGGGAGAAATATCAATAACCTCAGATATGCAGATGACACCACCCTTATGGCAGAAAGTGAAGAGGAGCTAAAAAGCCTCTTGATGAAAGTAAAAGAGGAGAGTGAAAAAGTTGGCTTAAAGCTCAACATTCAGAAAACAAAGATCATGTCATCCGGTCCCATCACTTCATGGGAAATAGATGGGGAAACAGTAGAAACACTGTCAGACTTTATTTTTTTGGGCTCCAAAATCACTGCAGATGGTGACTGCAGCCATGAAATTAAAAGACACTTACTCCTTGGAAGAAATGTTATGACCAACCTAGATAATATATTCAAAAGCAGAGACATTACTTTGCCAACAAAGATCCGTCTAGTCAAGGCTATGGTTTTTCCTGTGGTCATGTATGGATGTGAGAGTTGGACTGTGAAGAAGGCTGAGCACCAAAGAATTGATGGTTTTGAACTGTGGTGTTGGAGAAGACTCTTGAGAGTCCCTTGGACTGCAAGGAGATCCAGCCAGTCCATTCTGAAGGAGATCAGCCCTGGGATTTCTTTGGAAGGAATGATGCTAAAGCTGAAACTCCAGTACTTTGGCCACCTCATGCGAAGAGTTGACTCATTGGAAAAGACTCATGCTGGGAGGGATTGGGGTCAGGAGGAGAAGGTGACGACCGAGGATGAGATGGCTGGATGGCATCACGGACTCAATGGACATGAGTCTGAGTGAACTCCGGGAGCTGGTGATGGACAGGGAGGCCTGGTGTGCTGTGACTCATGGGGTCGCAAAGAGTCGGACACGACTGAGCCACTGAACTGAAGCGAACTGAAGATCATGGCATCCAGATCAATCACTTCATGGCACACAGATAAGGAAATAATGGAAACAGTAACAGACTTTATTTTCTTGGACTCCAAAATCACTGCAGAAAGTCACTGCAGCCATGAAATTAAAGAAATTTGCTCCTTAGAAGAAAAGCCATGACCAACCTAGACAGCATATTAAAAAGCAGAGACATTACTTTGCTGAAAAAATGTTCATCTAGTCAAAGCTATGGTTTTTTGCAGTAGTCATGTTTGGCTGTGAGAGTTGGACCATATAGAAGGTTGAGTGCTGAAGGATTGGTGCTTTTGTACTGTGGTCTTGGAGAAGACTCTTGGAGGTCTAACCAATCAATCCTAAAGGAAATCAGTCCTGAATAATCATTGGAAGGACTGATGCTGAAGCTGATGTTCCAATAGTCTGGCCACATGATGTGAAGAGCTGACTCATTGGAAAATACCCCAATGCTGGGAAAGATTGAAAGCAAGAGGAGAAGGGGATGACGGAGGACTAGATGTCTGGATGGCATTGCCCACTCAATGGATATGAGTTTGAGCAAGCTCTGAGAGATGCTGAAGGACAGAGAAGCCTGGTGTGCTAAGTCCATGGGGTTGCAAACAGTCAGACATGACTGAGCACATGAACAACAAAAAGCTTTATAAACAATGCCAATTAGAGTGGTGATCTTAAAAATGTTCTGTTTAAATTGGCAGTGGCAGCATATAACTTTTTTTTTTCTTGAACTGTTTCTAAGTGAAAACATAGTTCAAATATTATTTAAATATAGTTCAGATTTTATATTACTTGGGATTAGTGTTAGGTTGGATTATTTTCTAAGAGACAACAGGCAAGAGTTGTCAGTGCTCATTACAAGGAATCATAGAAAGGGAACGTTATCAGGAGCTTTAATGTTATTTATGTCAGTGGTGTTCTCCTCCTGCATTGCAGATAGGGAAGCTGAAACCTGAGACAAGACATGATATGGTTTAAGCTCTGTAGATGGTTAATGGCAAAGTCAGTAGTCAAATTCAGTCCTTTTAATTCCCATTCCCATATTCTTTGCACAATAATACCAGATAGGATCTCCTTTGTCAACTACAGAGAACAGTGGAAAAAAACAAAAAACAGAGACACATGCATACTAAATCTACGAAACTGAAGTTCAGTTCAGTTCAGTTCAGTTGCTCAGTCATGTCCGACTCTTTGCGACCCCATGAATCGCAGCACACCAGGCCTCCCTGTCCATCACCAGCTCCCGGAGTTCACTCAGACTCATGTCCATTGAGTCCGTGATGCCATCCAGCCATCTCATTCTCGGTCGTCCCCTTCTCCTCCTGCCCCCAATCACTCCCAGCATCGGAGTTTTTTCCGATGAGTCAACTCTTCGCATGAGGTGGCCAAGTACTGGAGCTTCAGCTTTAGCATCATTCCTTCCAAAGAAATCCCAGGGCTGATCTCCTTCAGAATGGACTGGTTGGATCTCCTTGCAGTCCAAGGGACTCTCAAGAGTCTTCTCCAACACCACAGTTCAAAAGCATCAATTCTTTGGTGCTCAGCCTTCTTCACAGTCCAACTCTCACATCCATACATGACCACTGGAAAAACCATAGCCTTGACTAGACGGACCTTAATCAGCAAAGTAATGTCTCTGCTTTTGAATATACTATCTAGGTTTGTCATAACTTTTCTTCCAAGGAGTAAGGGTCTTTTAACTTCATGGCTGCAGTCACCATCTGCATTGATTTTGGAGCCCCAAAAATAAAGTCTGACACTGTTTCCACTGGTTCCCCATCTATTTCCCATGAAGTGATGGGACCAGATTCCATCATCTTCGTTTTCTGAATGTTGAACTTTAAGCCAACTTTTTCGCTCTCCTGTTTCACTTTCATCAAGAGGCTTTGTAGTTCCTCTTCACTTTCTGCCGTAAGGATGGTGTCATCTGCATATCTGAGGTTATTGATATTTCTTGGCCTTTTGGCTAAGATCAAGTGTAGTATGAAGCTGAAAGAGATCTGTTTTTATTTTCAAAGTACTACTTTGGTGCAGCCAGACTTCAGGGACAGCATCCTGGACAACAAGCTTTACAATACTTCACTGTTGCCTATAGTGAAAGATTGAAACCTCACATATATTATTTAAACATATATGCACTTTAGAATGTAGATATATTATATATTTTAATTAACTTATATATAGGTATATACTTATATTCTAATAAACACATAAATATTTCTTTAAAAATATATGTGTATATTCTACGAAACCTAAGACCTGTTTTATTTTTTGTCAGAATATAATTGCTTTACAATGTTGTGTTGCTTTCGGCTGTGTAACATTGTGAATCAGTTGTCTGTATACATATATTCCTCTCCTTCTTGAGCCCCCGACCCAGTCCCCCTATTCCAAACTCCCCCATTACACCCCTCTGGGTAATCACAGATCACTGAGCTGAACTCCCTGTGGTATACATGGCAGCTTACCACAAGCTATCTATTTCATACATGGTACTATATAAACGTCAGTGCTAGACCTGTATGGTGTGGGTTTTAGAGGAATGCTGATAAATGTTCACCCTGTGAAATGATAAATTTGGCATTATGACATATAGTATATAAAACAGCTAAGTTCTTTCATCACACTACAATTCCTTTTCCTATTATGTACCATCTTGTCTCCACATAGAAATTTCTTCTCCCTGATGGGACCCTGGAAAAATTCTCTATGTTAGAGCTATACACGTAATGCAAAATAATCTCTATATTCTTTCAATTTGTTCCTATCCTAAATTATACTAAAGTGTCAGGAACGTAAGCAGGAGCCTCCCAAAGTAAACGCAGGTTTCTGAATAAGCTCTGTAACTTGGAAGTACTCATTATCCATTTTTACATAAGCAAAGAAAAGCTGCAGTTCTTACCACTAAAATTCAAAGTGCTATACATTACAGAGTGAAACCAAAGAAGATTCAGAGAGGATCTAATCTAGTCCACAGTGTGAGCCGTAGACAATGTTATTTCCAACAAATTAATGTAATTGGTTCTACAATAGCAAGAGGAAATATCTGTGTACGTTTAGATATTCCCTTGACAGCATAGCTGAAAGTGACTCAGAGAATACACAAGAACTCTGCTATAGATCAAATGTTCTTATGGAACTGAATACTTACTGAGTTACCTAATTTCAATAAAATTTTACATCCAAATGATTTGTGCCATTACTTTTTAAAAATGATACACAATACATTTAGTTAAATACATGCTTTTATAATACATTAGGAAAATTTTATGTTAATAGGACAGTATCAACTGGCTAACATAAAAATCTTACCTACGTAATTTGGAACTGACAGATAAATTTATCTAAACTACAGCAATTTTTGCAATTTAAAGAATATGTAAGGGTTTGAAAGTTTATGTAATCATGAAAGTGAATCATTACAGTAGGGACTTAGTTTCTCGTTCCAATTAAAAGGTTAAAAGTATTTTTTAAAATTTACTATAAAAAACTTATATTACTTTTAAAATAGAAAAACACTTATTTTTCAACATCATAAATGCTTTTAAAGAAGAAAATTTAAGGTAAACTAGAAACTAGAATGAGATAACTCTCAGATCCAGTCAGTAAAAGCTATAAGAATATGTAGAAGATAGCTCTACAGATTGAGGAGGAAATATTCCAAGTAGAAGCAATGGTGTTAGTAAATATCCAATATTATATACGTGAGTGAATTAATGAACAATGTTGTGAATAGTAATTGTTTTAGTAAAACAAATAGCTTAGACATAATTGAGAGAATGATAGAAAATTCTTTCAAAATTTGAATGTCTTTAAAGAAGGCATTCTGATTTATATTTTATTAATATATGTATATCAGTGAATAAACCTAAGGAGAAATATTTTGTCTCTTGAACAAATAATGAAAATGGATAATACAGAATTTACAGTGATTTATTCTTTCGTTCATTCAAACCTTTTTTCTTTGGGAAACTACAGTGTATCAGATAGCATTCTGGCTGTTGGAGAATCAGAAAGAAACAAAACTGATCATTCCTGCATTTATAGGAGAGTCCCTATAGGTGAAGGGATCTGAGCATTTGCATTTCTAAACAATGTCCAGGTTATGTATTTCTGCTGGCCTGGGGATTACGCTTATCCAAAGGGAATGCCCATATAAACAAAGCCTAATGAACAATGGGAATGGAGAAGTAGATGAAGTAAGAAACATAGGCAGGGGGTCTTTGTGTGTTTAAAGGGCTATATTAATCATTCAGAAGTTTATCTTTGAGGACATCCATTCAAAACTGTTAAGAGAATTGTAGGAAGTGATAGAACAGATAAGAGTTTTTAAAAATATTACTTTGGAATCCCAATCAAGACGGCAGAGTATAAAGATTCTGAGCTCACTTTGTCCCACTGAGACGGCCATCCTACATTCATACATAGAACAACATCTCTGAGAATAATCTGAAGAACAGATTTTCTACAACTAAAAATATAAAGTAAGGGCCACATAATGACAGTGGAGGGGCAGAGATGCAGTAGAGTCAGAACCCAGATCTTCAGGGTGATGATCCACCAGCAGGAGGAACATCTCAACAACCACAGAGGTCCCTGCTGAGAACACAGGGGTCAAACCCCACACTGGGCTACCAAGCCGAGGAAACAACACCAGGCAGATAAACCCCCTTAAAAATGCTAGGCTTTGAAAACCAAGAGGTCTTCTGTCTGGGAGAGCTGGAAGGCTGTGGGAGACTGAGATGGCTCTTGAAGGACTTACGCACAGACTTACTCCACAGACTCACTTGCTCCTGGTCTCTGCACAGAAGCAGCAGATTGAAAAATGCCTGAGTCATAAAGAAGATCCACTGACCAACTTGAAGATGTATATGTGCCAGAGGGGCAGGGATCTGGTAGAACTTTCTCTGAGAACAGATGCACTGGTGGACACTTTTTTTTTTTTTTTTAACTCTTTCTTCTTCCATGTAGCTGGCCCAGTGCTTGAAGATGCCATTTCTCCCATTCTCTATCAAAGTAGTTAAAATCACATGCTCCAGCCCAGAACTGTCCTGCTGAACCTGCCCAGCTGAACCTGCCCGTACTTGCTGGCCCCTGCAAAGCAACTCCCACCCTGCTCTTCACAGCAGGTGGCACCGGCCAACACCTACAAATAGTCTCCCCTTCAGAGGAATGAACCCTACATGCAGGGATAACTTGGGCCTACATGCAGTGATGACCAGCCAGCTGGCCTGGAGGCAAACTTCACCCACCCATTCAACAATGAAGGACCAGCCACAAAAGAGGGCACATGCAGCCCACACAGGAGACACCCCTGGAGCATCTGGCTCTGGGGACTAGGAGTATTGCAACACAGGACTCAAAGGGACTCTACATAAAGACTTTTTTTTAAGACCAGAAGCATAGCTGACACACTTACTACACAGAAATAAACACAGTGTTAACTCAAAGTGACAAGATGAAGTAAAACCTTCTTGAATAAAAGAACAAAATAAAAACTCAGGAAAAAAAAAAAAGGAAATAGTTTACCAGGTAAAGAGCTCAAAGTGATAGACATAGAGATGCTTAACAAACTCAGGAGAGGAAATAAAGAATTAAGTGAGAACCACAGAAAAGAAATGAAATATAAAATAAAACCCAATCATATCTGAAGAATATGCCAATTGAAATGAAGAATACATTAGAGGTAATCAACAACAGACAGTGGATTAGAGGGTCTAGGAGAATGGATTAACAATCTGGAAGACAGGATAGTGGAAATCACCCAAATGAAAAGGTAAAAAAGAAAAGAAAAAGCATAAGGATTTTAAAAAAATGAGGTTAGCTTAAGGGACCTCTGGAACAACATCAAGATGACTAACATTCACATTATATAGCTGACAAAAAGAGATTAAATAATCAAAGAGACAGAAAACCTATTTGAAGAAATAATGGCTGAAATCATCTGTAATCTGGGGAAGGAAAAATACATCCAAGTCTAAGAAGCACCAAGATTCCAAAGGAAGATGAACCCAAAGAAACTCTCACCAAGACACACTGGGATTAAAATTTCAAAAGTGAAAGAGAAAGAGAGAAACTCAAAGCAGCAAGAGAAAATTAGTTATGTATAAGGGATCTCCATAAACTATAAACTGATATTTCCACAGAAACTTCATAGGCCACAAAAAACTGGCCTATCTACATTCAAAGTGATAAAAATAAACAGACAAACAACCAAAGACAACAACAGCAGCAACAAAAACAAAACAAAACAAAACTTAAAAAATTAGGATACTCTGCTCAGAAAGATTATCATTTGGAATTGAAAAGGATAAACAAAGAGTTTCCCAAAATAATGATTAGAACTAATAAATTCTGCAAAGTTTCAGGACAGAAAATTAATTCACAGAAATAGGGTAGGATTTGTATTCTAACAAACTATCAGACAGCAGCAACAACAAAAAAAAAGTAATAAAATAATCCCATTGACAACTGCATAGAAAGAATAAAATGCATTGCAATTAAACTTAATGAAGTAAAAGACTTGTATCCTGAAAACAATAAAATATTGATGAAAAAATTTGAGGATGACACAGATAAGTGGAAAGATAAACCCTTGCTCATGGATAGGAATGATTAATATTGTTAAGATGCCCATATTACTCAAAGCAACCTAAAGGTTGAATGCAGTTCTTACCAGGTACCAATGACATTTTTCACAGAACTGAAAATGAGGAGGCTATTTGCAACTAGAAAAAAATAATATCCATAGCAATCTTAAAATAGATATTTAAAAAAGCTATTATCATAATCTCAAATTTCAAACTATACTACAAAGCTATTGTAATCAAAGCTATATGGTATTGGCACAAAAGCAGACAAATAGATCAGTAAAACAGGGGAGAGTCCAGAAATAAACCCACACTTGACAGTCAATGAATTTATAACAACAGCACCAAGAACACACAGTACAGATGACCATCTCTTCAAAAAATGGTGTTGAGAAAACTGGGTAGGTACATGAAAAAGAAGGAGAGTGGACTATTTTCTTACACATGTAAAAATAAAATCAATATGGATTAAATGATTGCATGTAATAATGTAATACCTAAAATCATAAAACTCTTAGAAGAAAATATAAGCAAATATCTCTTTTGCATCATTATAGAAATATGTTTTGGTCTATTTATTCTGGCAAGGATGACAAAAGCAAATATAAACAAATAGGACTACATTAAACTGAAAAGTTTTCACACAGTGATGAAAATCACCAACAAAATACTTAACTCACACAGTTAAATATAAAAAGCATAAACAACTCAATTAAACACAATGAGCAGGGGACCTAAATAGGCATTTCTCCATGGAGGACACAGAGATGGTAAACAGACACAACAGAGATGCTCAACGTCACTAATTATGGGAGAAATGTGAGTCAAAACCTCAATGAGTTATTGTCACTGTGCATCGGTCAGAATGGCTATCATAAAAAAACAACAAATAATGAGTGCTGATAAAGATGTGGAGAAAAGGAACCCTTATGAACTGTTGTGAAAATGTAAACTGATGCAGCCATTATTGAAAGCAGTGGAGATTTTTCAAAAAATTAAAAATAGAACCACCATATAATCCATCCAGTAATTTCACTCCTGAGTATTATCTAAAAGAAACAAAAACCATAATTAAAAAAAATACAAGCACCCCTACATTCATTGAAGCATATTTACAAAAGTGAAGATACAATAGAAACAATCCATGTGTCCACTGATAGATGAATGGATAAGGAAGATGTGTTATAAATATACAATGGGATATTACATAGACATAAAAAAAGAATAAAATCTTGCCATCTGCGATAACACGGATGGACCTAAGGGATATTATACAAAGTGAAGTAAATCAGACAAAGACAGATACTATATAATTTCATTTACAGGTGAAATCTAAAAAACACAAATAAATGAATAACACAAAACAATAACGGATTCCTAGATACAGGAACAATCTGGTGATCTGCAGAGGAAAAAGAGGTAGGAGGTTGGGTGAAATAGATGAACTGGATCAAGACATACAAACTTCCAGTTACAAAATATATAAATTAGGGAAATATAAAGTATAGCATAGGTATATAGTAAATAATATTGTAACTAATTCGTATGATGACAGAAATGTTATTAGACTTATTGTGGTCATCAGTGCATAAAATATATAAATTGGGTAGTGATATTGTTGGGTAGCTATGCTGTATACCTGAGACTAACACAATGTTGTATGTCAACATGTTACTTCAGTAAAAAATAAATAGGAAATAAATTTAAATAAGAATAATTAGTTTTAATGTAAAGTGGGAGTGGACTGGAGAGAGGCAAGTTCAGAGGCAGAGAAAACAATGACGAAATTACACAGCATGTGTGATGTACTGAACTAGAGTGATAACAATAGAGCTGGAAAATGGGTGGTGGCGCATCTTAGTTTCTATACTTGAAAATTATAGTTCCAATGTTTTAAGCCAATTTTCTGACTGTATATTTGATACTCTATTGAATAGCTGTTAATGTATGATCCATATCATTACCAGCAACAGCAACAACACCTGAAATCTTGTTAGCAGTGCCGAATCTCACTCAGGCTTCATTCCAGATCTACAAAATCAGAATCCACCCTCAAAAAAAGATTCCCAGGTTATTCACATCCACATTAAAATATACAAAACACTAGTATCCCGTAAAACAACTACCTCCCATATCCCAAGTTTAGATAATACACGCTTTTGAATAGCAAGATCTATGAATGAAATGCAACTTCTCTTCCAAAGACTGTCCAGAATTCTTTATTAGGATGTGCATATTAATAAAAAAGATGCTGCAGAAATACACAGATACTGAATTTATTGATAACCGTATAGCTTAAAATGCAAATGACATTTGAGTTAATGTTTATAATCCATATTAAATTAAAACTTTCTGGGTTTTATTTATTTTTCTATCTATAACTAAGACGCGCTTAGAACAGAGGTAAATGGTTTACAAAACAGTGTTACTAACTAAAAATTTCTATATACAATTGTTAAAGATGATACTTAGAATAATATGAGGTGAAGTAGAATTTGAGGATGTAACGTATTCTTTATACCTTCAACTTTTGGCAACTTAAAGTTTTCATCAGTTCAATTTGTTGTTTTATAAAAAGGATTAAAATATTAAGCAATCTTCAACCTTCATATTATGAATAATGTTCAAAAGCCAAACAAAAGATTTACAGATTCTAATAGGTATTCCATTCTCAATTTGCTAAAACCGATTACAAAATCCAAAATGGTGTCTTATCTTTTAGGCATATTGTTTAATGTTTTATTTCTAGCATTTTGCATTTCAGTTTAACCCTCTTCCTTTGTAATTGAACTTACAGTTGATTAGGCTTAAGGACACAGCGCCTAACAGAAACTAAAGTTGAAGCAAGCCTAGTTATCTCCATCTTGCCTTAACTGTATTGTTTATGAAACAGAAGCTTCTCCTCACCAGCCTCAGAAATTTCATTTTTATCTGTTCTATCCATTTGCGTAGAGTAATAAAGGCAAAGTGAATAAAATATGAAAACATTTCCACCAATGTACATCGCTATACAAGCAGAAGCGGTGCTGCATATAAACTGAACTGCTGGCTAGTTGGTAAAGCCACTGTTGGATGGATCGAAATGTTCTTCTTAAAATGATGCAGTTTGCAGTTGGTACAGAGAAATGATTTAGAGTGTCTTGATGTATAATCCATGAAAATGCAGAATGCACAAATCTGAATGAACAAAGCCATCTGTCTATGGCTTAATTTATTTCAACAAATTAATATCGGGAGTTCATTTTCCAACCAGTATTTTGTATTGATGTCTACACTGAGATAATAAGATACATGGTAGTCCACAGTGGATACTGTTTTGGGGAAGGAAAAAAGTAACATAGTCCCAAGTGATCATATTACGTGTATACATTTGAAAGAAATCTGGAAGGAACTGATGAGGAGGTAACATTTTAAGACTATGGATTTTAATTGGGATTTAACAGAATTAAAGAAATACCTGCATTTCAAACAATCAAAATACAATAAACAATAATTTAAAAGTGAAAAACATGTCTTTGTGATAAAATACAAAGTAGAAAAAATGTTGATCATAAGAAAATCATAGCTAACAATTAGCATTTTTTATTGTCATTCCTTCTTATTGGAATTATAGAATTTAATCTTCATAACAACTCAGAGGGGTAAGAGTTTCATCCCTTCCATTGAACAGACACAAAAACTATAACTAAGGAAAGTACAATAACTCTGCCTATGGCCACATAACTAGAGCATGGGAGGGTGAACAGAACTGTCTGTAATTGGAAAGGCTACTTTTTCTACATCCTTACTAAACAATGCTCATGGTATGTTGTTTAATAAGACTAGATGTACAAACAAGTCTAGAAAGATTAGACCCTGATTTATAAATTGTCTGATTTTCTGAGTTATTTATATAATTAATGCTGCAAGACTTAGGTTAAGTCGTCACCACCCATGTCCTAGCTCTCTCTGTTTTGTAGCAACCGCTATTTCCTTTCTCTATTGCTTTTTCCCCGAGGCTAGAACATTTACCAAATAAGTGATTCTTCCAAACTACTCTGTAGGTATAAACAGTTTCATTTATGTCCATACCTTCAACATGGCCAGGCTAGGGGTCACGTGGCTTGAGTCATGTAGTCAGTTAATAAGTAAATGAATGGAATGTGAATAGGAATGAAATTCCCCTTTTGAAATACGTGTCAATATACCATACAGATAACTCCCTTCATATTAGAAGAAATCCAGTGCATTCTAAGGCATCACATCTCTATCTGTTAACACTGATGTTTTCTGAATAGCATCATAATATGGTGATCATCAACAACACATTTGTGAGTAGGTTTTGGAGATTTAGTATAACATAACCAGATAACAGCCTAAATTCTCATTTGAAAAATCAATTCCCAGTTTGTCTTTTGAAATTCATGTCAGAACACAAAGTTTGAGGATTACACAGAAAATCAAAACAAAGCACACAAACCTTATCCTCGGGAGGCAAACTTAACAAGTAACTACCTTTCATCTAAGTGATTTACATACTTCATTAGTCCTGAGGTGCTTAACATTATAAACACTCTGACTATTTAGTTTATAAATGGAGACATGGGTTATCTTTGGGTGTGCTGAACCTCAACTATTAAGAGTTTGATTCTTTCTCCTGTAGAAATTCACACAGACTCTATAGGCTTCATGTTGCTGTACTGCATTTTAGAGAAGGTCTTATTATAGTCATGGCTCTTTGGTGTACTGAGACCTAGTTACATTGACTGGAATCTAAAATATGTCTGAAATATTAAACTCTCCTGCAAGTGAAGACTGAGTCAGATCTAATTATCAGAGAGCAACTGCAGCTTCAACTGAGCCATCCTGACATAGCTTTGGTGAGAAAGTGACTGGTCAACTGCTTTTCTGGGAAGCCAGCAGGACAAAAGCAACTCAAACTAAAAACACTCAACATTACAGAAGCAAGAGTCAAGTGATCTTTTCTTATCCTTCCATTTATACTGAATTCTCAGACCACTCTAAGCCCAATTCACTGTGAGCATTTTATTTTTAACAATAAACATCATCTTCCTTTTACATAAGGAAATTGAAGCATAGGGAGGATAAAGAATTGGAGCAAATAACGTAGGCAGGACACAGTGGCTCTAGAATTGCAACTCTTTTAGTATACCTGTCACTCTAGGTAGCATCTTGAACACCTAACTTGCTGCGTCTCCTGTAGGCACCACAACCATCACCAGCAGACTTGCTTCATTTCCTGTAGGTACCACAACCATCACCAGCAGTGCTTTCTCCATGACTATTACTACCATCACTATTGACTGCACTTGTTACCTTTTTTCTCCCTTGCACCCATATACATTTTTACTAAATACACTTTTGTCCAAGTCTGTACAAATTACCTGTCTTTTAAATGAGCACTTCTTCCCTACCAAGCATTATAAAAATATTTACCAACCTTAATTTAGTAATCCTTTAAGAAGATATCATTAACCCCTTCATGTAGGTAAAATTGAGGCTCAGAGACATCAAATGACCAGGATAACGGAGCTAATTATTGCATGTGGTCAAGGGTCAAATCCAGATCCTTCAGATTCAAAAGACTGGCTCTAAGAGTCCAGATGGCCCCCGTTTGCTTTATCCCAGTAGATCTCAACCAAAGACCCTAACATCTTCTAGACAGCATTTAGATATGTGGGGGATACTTTATAGCTGTCCCAAAGCATCAAAAGCAAGCATGCTAAGCATCTTTCAATGTGTCGGGATGTCCTTCAAACAAAGAATTGTCTCACCTCCACAATGTTGATAGTGCTCTCCTTGAGATACACTAAATTATGTTTTCTTTTCTCATCAGAGAGATGATTCTCACGTTGTACCTTAGCTAAAGTATTTTCACACAACTCTTCCATCTTTTGTGTCAAGAAGGGCTCAAGGAAATGTTCACCTTTAAGATGGAGTTAGACGTGCACGTGGTAGTGAGAATTTTCTAAGGCAGGTCTAATTTATGTTCCTCTAAGAATAAGAATAATGTATAATTCTAAATAGCAAATGATGGCAGCTGATAAGTAAATAATGCAACTCAGCCGCTTTGATCCCCTTTGAGTAATGCAAATTAATTCAGCTAACTGTTTAAATCAAATATTCAGTAGAGAGACATGGTATTGTTATGGCAGGTGATATGGGAATTATTTGCTGTTGGTAGTATTGGTAATGGTTTGTTTGCTCATTTACAGGTATTCTAATTAGTCATCTATTTGTCCATCTGTACCTAATTGCAGTCACCTGAGGTGTTCACAGAGGCCAACAGTTTGAATCCTTGACTATATCCCTTTTAATTTTATATATTTTCCCCCACAATGACTGATGATATCATTATTCTCTCAAACATCATTACTGAATGCTAATAAGCAATAGTTGGGAAAGGGAAGAAGGTCCTGATGAAAACTGAGAAGCCAATACCTGTGGTGAACTGGTCTTTGCTTTCAAAGGATAATTTAGCTAACTTAAAAAGTGAGAAATGTGCTTAAATCCCTTGAGGTCAGTTATTGCTATAAACCAAAAGTAGGATTTGCTTGGCTTCTGCTTGAAAAAAAAAAAAAAAAGAATAAAACAGAATAAAAGAGAAGTGACGGTAGTTTGTCTTTGGGTAACTTACAGAGAGATTTTCTTTCAGTTACCACCTTAATCAACTGCAGGGGATGGGAGCCTATTTCTCATCAGGCGTTATTCCCACAATGACTCTGTCAGTGTACGGTGGTCATTTCACAGATGAAGCAAATGAGGCTCAGAAAATGAAATGCCTCCCCCAGGACACCGAGCTAGTGAATGTCAAACAAAAAGTCTAACCCAGGATGATATATTTCTAAAGCCTATATTCACCTCACTAGGGAACAGTGAGTTACGGAGCTTGGTGAAAAAAAGGAGTGCTAAGTATGCCTTATGTCTTATATGTTGTCCACATACTGGCAGCAAACATTTATGTTTCCTGTTACTTGTGCTTTACAATGCTGTCAGGAAGTGGTTGGGGAATGAAGAATCCCAAATTTTAGGGAGGGACAATAAAGATCAGAGACACTAAGGGGATCTTCCAATGTCACACAGCCCATAAGTAGTAGAGAATGATGCTTTTCAGCACAACAAATGCTACCTCTTTGAGAGATAAAACTGATGTTCATGTTCTCAAAAATCCATTTGTATTCACACAACAGACCGATCAAATGTTTTTATTCAGCAACGCAAATCTTGTGAATATCTACAAAATAGTGCTTGGCCAAGTCAACTGTTGATTAATTCATCAACACACTCTGCAGCAGATGTGTTCATATAGCTGAAATGACATCCTTTGCTTAACTGAAACTTATCACCAAGTAAAGTACTTCAGTACTCAAGACCTTAACTTTCTTATCTGTAAAGATGGAAACTATAGACTAGAAAGCATCTGTGTTCACAGCATAACATTAAGAAATAACCTAAAATAATAGCAAAATGTTTGATACAAATGACTTGTTTAGACTCCTGTTTCTCCTGCTTTCTGTCAAATTTTTAAAATAGTATATTAACACGTAAATTGCATACATACACATACACAAACACACCCTCACATTTGTTAGTGTTCCTGTTTATAAAATTTATTAAATACCATGTTTTCCCAATTTGATATTCAAATACATAATTAATGTTATAATTAACAACTTTTAGTGAGTCTTTCATAAATTTTAGTTGTTAACTAACATTTGAGAGGAGAAACTCAGGCAGTGTATGAGAAACTTACTCTGATTTGGTTTTCCCTTTAGGAAATAAAGACAGAATGTAAATAGTACTATGATTTGGATCCATACCTACAAGACACAGAGTAGCAATTTTGCATCTGTCAAACTACCCATTGAGGATACTTTCCTGATTTCTTTTGGATGCCTCTTTAAGAAAGGAACATTGTTGAGATAATTCTGCTTGGAATTCTTCCCCTCCTCTCTGACTGGGTTTTAAGTTGGGAATAAGTCATTTGGGGATAAAGACTTGATTCTAACATAACAGTTTTAAGGAGAGAACTGGTCATTCTCAGATACTTAAACATGGGAGATATTATGAGACTATCCTCAGTTTTGAACACAGAGCAGCCGCTTCAGTAGGCATTACATACAATGTCAAGAGGAGAGTCCCAGAAGCTTCCGTGAGCCTCCAGCAATTTCTGGAACTGGAGTCAGATGATCATGAAATTAGCCTAAGACTGCAGAAATCAAGACAAAGCATGAGAGGACTTCTAAAATTCCTTTTCATCAAAAGAAAAGGAACACAGTCAGTGGCAGATCTATATTTTCTTTTTGTTCTAGTTGATAGTATATGGGTCTTCTTTCTTTTCTTAAGAGCTCAATGCTACCAACTGCTAAATTCATCTCTGTGTTAATGGGAGATGGAGAAGGTTATAAATTATTTGAGTTGCCCCACAGAGCTCTTTCTACAGGAAGCATCAGTGTATCAGAAAATAGTACATATATCAACGTGTATGAGACCATACCAATTTTTATTTATTCACAAAGGGTGAGTGATTGACAAATTCAGATTCACTATCACTGGTGTAATACAGAGGTGAGGGGTGGTATGTGAACAGAAAAGTACTTAGGATTTCTGTGTCAAGAACAGTGCATTCAACCTCTATGGAAGTGCACACACACGAAAATGAGATTTAATTTTGAGAACATCTTATGCAGCAAGTGCCATGTGCCAGGAGATTTGTATCTAACTTACCACCACCTCGTGAGCTAGGCCTCATTCCTCCCGTTTCGTAAAGAGAAAACAGAGGCTCAGACAGTCTAAGTAACTTGTTCAATAACTCATAACTAATAAGTGACAAAGTAGAGTCTTATGGAATCCTCACTCTAAAACTGAGATTTTTTGATTCCCCTGCTGCCCTGAGTCACAGAGAATATGGCCCCTGTATGAAAGAAATAACAGTGGGACATGTTAATATCTTTCACAGAAAAGGCCTAAAGTTTCTCTGCCTGGGAGAGTTTACTACAAGCGCTGACTCAACCTCTTGAGATCCGTGCTTCCATTAAGGTCATTTTCAGCATCTCCAATGATTATGATCTCTTGAAACGTTGTGAGTCCAGGTACACCACAAGTGCAAAATGTGTATCAGATCCCAAACATTTACTATGAAACAAAGGACACTAATGGCTTTTATATTGTTTTCATGTTGAAATGGGAATATCATGGATCTATTTATTGTTCAGATATGTTGTGTGTGTGTGTGTCTGTGCTCAGTCATGTCTGGCTCTTTTCAACACCATGGACTGTAGCCCACTAGCCTCCTCTGTCTGTGGGATTTTCCAGGCAAGAATCCTGGAGTGAGGTGCGATTTCCTCCTCCAGAGGATCCTCTCTACCCAGGGACCAAACTCACATTTCTTGTGTCTTCTGATTTGACAGGCAGACTATTTACCAACTTCCCCACTTGGGAAGCCCACATAAAATTAATTTTACCTTTTTTTGTTTGTTTTCCAAAAATAGAACTACTATAAAATGTTTTTACGTACATGGGTGACCTTATTGGATAGTACTGGTCAAGGTCCTGAATGAGGAGAGAGGAGAGATGATTTGTGCCTTTAAAGAGCCCCCCTCCTGCATCCTATTTATATATATATAAAATATATAATATATATTATAAATATAATAATACAACAAATATATTATAAATATAATACATAATATAATATATATTATAAATATATGTATAATATATTATACATATATATTTATATTTATTATATATATATAGGATGCAGGAGGGGGGCTCTTAAAAGGCACAAATCATCTCTATATATTCCTTTTCCTATTTGGAACCACTCTGTTGGTCCAGGTCTAGTTCTAACTGTTGCTTCCTGACCTGCATATAGGTTTCTCAAGAGGCAAGTCAGGTGGTCTGGTATTCCCATCTCTTTCAGAATTTTCCACAATTTATTGTGATCCACACAGTCAAAAGCTTTGGCATAGTCAATAAAGCAGAAATATACGTTTTTCTGGAACTCTCTTGCTTTCTCCATGATCCAGTGGATGTTGGCAATTTGATCTCGGGTTCTTCTGCCTCTAAAACCAGCTTGAACATCTGGAAGTTCACAGTTCACGTATTGCTGAAGCCTGGCTTGGAGAATTTTGAGCATTACTTTACTAGCCTGTGAGATGAGTGCAGTTGTGCGGTAGTTTGAGCATTCTTTGGCATTGCCTTTCTTTGGGATTGGAGTGAAAACTGACCTTTTCTAGTCCTGTGGCCATTGCTGAGTTTTTCACATTTGCTGGCATATTGAGTGTAGCACTTTCACAGCATCATCTTTTAGGATATGAAATGGCTCAACTGGAATTCCATCATCTCCACTAGCTTTGTTCGTAGTGATGCTTCCGAAGGCCCACTTGAGTTTGCACCCCAGGATGTCTGTCTCTAGGTGAGTGATCATACCCTGGTGGCTATCTGGACCATTAAGATCTTTTTTGTGTAGTTCTTCTGTGTATTCTTGCCACCTCTTCTTAATATCTCCTGCTTCTGTTAGGTCCATACTGTTTCTGTCCTTTATTGCGCCCATCTTTGCATGAAATGTTCCCTTGGTATCTCTAATCTCAATCAAGAGTTCTTTTAAAATGGAAATACAAAAAAAAACCTCAAATAGCCAAAGCAATCTTGAGAAAGAAGAATGGAACTGGAGGAATCAACTTGCCTGACTTCAGGCTCTACTACAAAGCCACAGTCATCAAGACAGTATGGTATTGGCACAAAGACAGAAATATAGATCAATGGAACAAAATAGAAAGCCCAGAGATAAATCCACACACCTATGGACACCTTATCTTCGACAAAGGAGGCAAGAATATACAATGGAGTAAAGACAATCTCTTTAACAAGTGGTGCTGGGAAAACTGGTCAACCACTTGCAAAAGAATGAAACTAGAACACTTTCCAACACCATACACAAAAATAAACTCAAAGTGGATTAAAGATCTAAACGTAAGACCAGAAACTATAAAACTCCTAGAGGAGAACATAGGCAAAACACTCTCTAACATAAATCAAAGCAGAATCCTCTATGATCCACCTCCCAGAATACTGGAAATAAAAGCAAAAATGAACAAATGGGATCTAATTAAAATTAAAGGCTTCTGCACAACAAAGGAAAATATAAGCAAGGTGAAAAGACAGCCTTCTGAATGGGAGAAAATCATAGCAAATGAAGCAACTGACAAACAACTAATCTCAAAAATATACAAACAACTTATGCAGCTCAATTCCAGAAAAATAAAAGACCCATTCAAAAAATGGGCCAAAGAACTAAATAGACATTTCTCCAGAGAAGACATATGGATGGCTAACAAGCACATGAAAAGATGCTCAACATCACTCATTATCAGAGAAATGAAAATCAAAACCACAATGAGGTACCATTTCACACCAGTCGGAATGGCTGCTATCCAAAAGTCTACAAGCAATAAATACTGGAGAGGGTGTGGAGAAAAGGGAACCCTCCTACACTGTTGGTGGGAATGCAAACTAGTACAGCCACTATGCAGAACAGTGTGGAGATTCCTTAAAAAACTGGAAATAGAACTGCCATATGACCCAGCAATCCCACTGCTGGGCATACACACCGAGGAAACCAGAATTGAAAGAGACACATGTACCCAATGTTCATTGCAGCACTGTTTATAATAGCCAGGACATGGAAACAACCTAGATGTCCATCAGCAGATGAATGGATAGGAAAGCTGTGGTACATATACACAATGGAGTATTACTCAGCCATTAAAAAGAATACATTTGAATCAGTTCTAACGAGGTGGATGAAACTGGAGCCTATTATACAGAGAGAAATAAGCCAGAAAGAAAAACACCAATACAGTATACTAACGCATATATGTGGAATTTAGAAAGATGGTAATGATAACTCTGTATGCGAGACAACAAAAGAGACACAGATGTATAGAACAGACTTTTGGACTCTGAGGGAGAGGGAGAGGGTGGGATGATTTGGGAGAATGGCACTGAAACATGTATACTATCATAAGAAATGAATCGCCAGTCTAAGTTCGATGCAGGATACAGGATGCTTGGGGCTGGTGCATGGGGATGATCCAGAGAGATGATATGGGGTGGGCGGTGGGAGGGGGATTCAGGATTGGGAACTCATGTACACCCGTGGAAGATTCATGTCAATGTATAGCAAAACCAATACAGTATTGTAAAGTAAAATAAAGTAAAAATAAAAATTAAAAAAAAAGCTAGTTGTCATCTCCATCTCTTAGTAGTTCATTTGAAATGTGAGAATAGTAACATCAACTCCAAATAATTGTCATGGGAATTAAATGAGATAATTCATGCAAAGTGTCTGGCTCACAGACCTGCTCCTAATAAATGCTCAACAAACGTAAATGTGTTTTGTCTCTTACACTTTTCCCTTTCTGTTTTTGTCACTAAATGACACCAGACAAGTCACCTAAATAATGTTATTATTATCTTTTTAAATTTTCACTATGGATTTTTTTTCTCCTAATTTCAACTTTTCTCCATTATCTGATCCACTCTCAAATGATAAGAATGTTGTTTTTCTTTTTGGTCAGCAGCTTGGGGCTGAATTTGTATCAGAAATGAAAAATATCTCCAAGTAAATTCAATTTGTAAATATTTACTTGTCTATTTAAACTGTGTTCTTCAGTTTAGTGAACCAAATGGTAAAATTTTATGAGCAAACCAAGTTATGTGTAGAACTTATTTTTAAAATAGCACAAACCTGAGAAAAATCAGTGTTCATTTTTTATTTATTCCTGTCTTCATTTCCTTCATTGCAGCATCTCCCAGTTTTCTCAGTTTCAGAATTTGAAGATTTTTTTTTTTTTTTTCTAAAGTTATCCTAGGAAGCCGAGTGGGAGTGGCGCGGAGCTAGAGTGCGCAAGCTAATATTTTTAAAATGACCACATCAAACAAGACACCTCCTGGTGCTAACCCTAAGCAGTTGGAAAGGACTGGAACAGTACGGGAAATTGGGTCACAAGCTGTTTGGTCACTCTCATCTTGTAAACCAGGATTTGGAGTGGATCAGTTACGAGATGACAATCTAGAAACTTACTGGCAATCAGATGGATCCCAGCCTCATTTAGTGAACATACAATTCGGAAGAAAAACAACAGTGAAGGCATTATGTATTTATGTGGATTACAAATCTGATGAAAGCTACACTCCAAGCAAGATCTCAGTCAGAGTTGGAAATAGTTTTCACAACCTTCAGGAAATTCGGCAACTTGAATTGGTGGAACCAACTGGCTGGATTCATGTTCCCTTAACTGATAATCATAAGAAGCCAACTCGCACTTTCATGATACAGATTGCTGTTCTAGCCAATCATCAAAATGGAAGAGATACCCACATGAGACAGATTAAAATATACACACCAGTGGAAGAGAGCTCCATTGGTAAATTTCCTAGATGTACAACTATTGATTTCATGATGTATTGCTCAATAAGGTGACCTAAGAACAAAAGTCATTAAACATCTTATCAGTAAAAATAAAATAAAATAAAATAAATAAAGTTATCCTAAAAAGTCTATGACTTCCTTCTCATGAAGGAAGCTTTATTCTGAAGGAAATGTTAATTCATATAATCATTCATTCATTCACTTGATGGGTTTTTATTAGATGCTTATTATAAGCCAGGCACTGCCTGAATTGAAAAGGATACAGTATTTAATAAATCAGATTGAGTACCTAGACTTTCAGAGCTTATATATTATAGAGACAGACATATATGAATATGTAACAAATATAAACCAACAGACAATGAGTGAGAAAACTTTGGGAACTAAGGGACTATAGAAAAGGGACCTGTCCTTTGGGCCAGGGAAATAATTCCTAAAGTTATAATATTTAAAGCAAGATTGTTGTTGACCTAAAAAGAAAAAATGCGTCACTTAAAAGTTGAGAGTTATACTTCATTCAGCAGACAAAACTGAGGACTTCAGCCGGGGACTCAGCATCTCAGGATACGTGGGGGTGGCAGCTCCCATGGCTGATGGCTGCAACATGCTTTGCTTACTTATGTGGCAGGTGGCATTTTTAGTTCACACTATCACAAGGAGTAGGAGTTGGGGAGACAGATATCATCCCAAACCACATCCAGAGCTCCATACTCTATTGTTGTACTTTTAAAAATTAAATGAAACTGGGATTTTTTTGGTGGAACAGTGGGTAAGAATCTGCCTGCCAATGCAGGGGACACAGGTTTGATCCCTGGGCTGGGAGGATGGCACGTGCAGCAGAGGCTGGCCTGCTCCAGGGCCCAAGGCCACAACTAGTGAGTGCTTTTGCCTCAACAACTGAAACCCACATGCTCTAGAGCCTGGGAGCCACAACTACTGAGCTTACTTGCTGCAACTACTAAAGCCTGGGAGGCTGGAGCATGCACTCTATACCAAGGAAAGTCACCACAATGAGAAGCCTGTGCACCACAGTGAAGGGTCGCCCCAGCTCTCTGCAGCTAGAGAAAGCCGGTGCACAGCAACAGAGACCCAGGGTAACCAAAAATAAGCAAGTAAGTTATAAAAAATAAAATGAAATCGGTTGTTCTGGGAAATCAATTTTGACCTTGACAAATCAATGAGGATCAAGTGGATGTGGAACATTCATACTCAATGAATTTCTCAAAAAGCACCTGGATGAAGCTCTCTTTGACTAGCATCTTGCAGAAGTTATGTTCCCAATCTTTTCCAAAAGAAATGGATCATCTTTGAATACTAAGTAAATACTACAGTACTCTCAAAAGGGATATAAAAAAAGCTTTCAGTGACCTGTTAATATCACTCTTTTAATGGAATTCCAAGCATTACTCAGTTTTTTATGAAGTGAATTAATTCAAAGAGACATTCCACATTTAGGGGGAAAAAAAAATCCTCTGTGAGTCATTCTCCAAAGATTACCTCATCAAGAACATTAGCAAAGAGCTACAGACAGAATCTCATCATAAAAGAGTGGAACTGTTAAAACGTATATCCAGTTGAAACTTATTGAACACCTACTTTATGCTGGGCACTTCTATCCCAGATTATTTTAGTGGATCCTCCGATTCTCAGACCGCCCTATGAAGAAGGCATGTGTATCCCCACTGTAAACATAAGTACACTGAAGCTTAGAGGATAAAAATGATTTGCCAAGCTGATGGAGCAAATAAAGTAGTAGGAAATGTACACAGCAGTCTGTGATTTCTGACTCTCATACTGTAACACACACTGATTAAGTTAGCAGTGACTAAATGTCGAAGAACGTTAAGCAGCCTAGGTTGTGTTGGTATTTAGAATGGAATCCCAGAAACCATTCCCTGCCATGAGGAGCCTTTCTTCACTAAAGTGTTCTTGCATTTTAAAACTACTCCTTGGAGCTTCCCTGGCAGTCCAATGGGTAAGAATCCACCTGTCAATGCAAGGGACACTAGTTCAATTCCTGGGCCAGTAAGATCCCACATGCCAGGGAGCAACGAAGTCCCTGCACCACAGCTACTGAGCCTCCTGCTCTGGAGCCCCTCCTGTTCCGGAGCCCCTACTGTTCCTAAGCCTCAATTACTGAGCCCAGGCACTGCAACTACTGAAGCCCGTGTGCCAACAGCCCATGCTCTGCAAGAGACGCCACCGCCAGGGGAAGCCTGCTCACCCCAACTAGAGAAAGCCCCCGAGCAGCAATGAAGATCCAGCACAGCCATAAGATAAAACCAATCATTTAATTAACTTAGAAAAAAAAAAAAAAAGATGAGTTTAGAGCTACCAAGACCCATTCTTTAAAAAAAAAAAAATAAAAGTATAAAATAAAACTGCCCCCTGAAAACTGCCTCTAGAGAATTAAGGGCATCTGTCTCAGAGGAAAGAGATACAGCTTTAGAAGACACATAATCAAATCTCTCCCTAAAGTCTCAGGATTTCCTCACTCATGCAAAGCAAAAATAACTGTAAAATGCATCAAAATAAGACCTTGTGCCAACTACTCACCTATATTACACTCTGTATGTCAGAAGGTATAATCAAACCTCTTTAATCACCTTTCTGTCATTGTCCCCCTAACCCCACACAGAGATGCGGTAGACACACACAGACATATACATCTTTGCTTGACCAATTCCAACTCATTCACTACATCTCAACTTTAACACCATTCCCTGCAAGAAGTTGATCCAGGCCTCTCAGGTAAGCATCATATTTCTATGCTAGACACTCCTGAGGTTCTCTTCCCATGTGTGCATGCTCAGTTGTGTCCAACTCTGTGCGACCCCATGGGCTGTAACCCCCCTAGACTCCTCTGTTCATGGGATTTTCCAGGCAAGAATACCAGAGTAGGTTGCCATGCCCTTCTCCACTGAGGTTCTCTTAGTTAGCCTTTATAAGCTTGCATCTGAATTATATGTTTCCTAGACTGTCTTCTCCATTGAACTGTAACGTGTAAACAGTGATAAATTCTAGCTCTATGAAGACCCAAGTATGCACTCATGGGGAGGGGTCTTTAATAAAAATAATTAAAAATCACAAATGGAAAATTAAGTGGATGTGCATGCATGCTAAGTTGCTTCAGTGATGTCTGATTCTTTGCGACCCTATGAGCTGTAGCCCACCAGGCTCCTCTCTCCATGGGAGGCAAGGATACTGGAGTGGGTTGCCATGTCCTCCTCCAGAGTAGGAGAAAAAAATTACATCAAATTGGAAACTTTAAAATGATGAATATTATAAATATACTGTACATAGAAAGATAACATGATAATTTTACTAATTAATAGCTTCACTTGCCTCTAGGTACTTTCCTACAAACAAACTTCTGGATCTGACTATTTCAAACCTAGTTTTTTCTCCATTATCCACATCCTTCCAGTGTCCAGGTCTACTGGGCACAATTTTGTTGAATAAACTTGTAGAAACAGACCTTCGGATATCATGCAGCCTAGTGAGTTGGTTCAATAAGCAGTAGTATATCTAGCTATCATTTCTAGCCTGGACTGTCTGCTCTTAACACATACAGAAATAACCATAAACCTCACAATCTAACCTCCTAAATCCAAATATGTAGTAACTAGGTGGAGCAATGCAGGAAACCTGGGTTCGATTCCTGGGTTGGAAAGATCCTCTGGAGAAGGTAATGGCAACCCACTCCAGTATTTCTGCCTGGGAAATCTCATGGACAGAGGAGTTTGGTGGGATATAGTCAATGGGGTCACAAGAGTCAGACACAATTTAGTGACCAAACAACTAATACTCATATGTGTGTGTGTATGTATTTATCTTGGAGAAGGAAATGCACTCCACTCCAGTACTCTTGCCTGGAAAATCCCATGGACAGAGGAGCCTGGTTGGCTGCAGTCCATGGGGTCACGAAGAGCCGGATGCAACTGACTTCACTTTCACTTTTCATTTTCATGCATCGGAGAAAGAAATGGCAACCCACTCCAGTGCTCTTGCCTGGAGAATCCCAGGGATGGGGGAGCCTGGTGGGCTGCCATCTATGGGGTCACACAGAGTCAGACACGATTGAAGTGACGACAGCAGCAGCAGCAGCAGCATATATGTATCGTCTCTATTCCTCCCTCTCATCTCTCATCTCACTCTCTCTCTGACACCAGTTTTCCTTAACTGGATCTCCAAAGTGTCCCTAACAACTCTGGTGACACTCCTCTTGGGAAGCCAGGTTCGATCCCTAGGTTGGGACGAATCCCCTTGTGAAGGGAATGACTATCCACTCCAGTATTCTTGCCTGAAGAATCCCATGGACAGAGGAGCCTGGCGGGCTATAGTTTATATTAGTTCTTAGTCACATCTTCGTAATCTATGAATTGCTTTGCAAAATAACTGAAAGCTATGTCTAGCTTTACAAATAACAATAAACTTCATCTGTTGCTATGCACATCAGCATATAACAGGCATACCACAGAGATACTGTGGGTTCACTTCCAGGCTACCACAATAAGGCAAATATCTCAATAAAGTGAGTCACATGAATCTGTTGGCTTCCCAGAGCAAGAAAGGTATGTTTTTACTCTACTGTAGTCTATTAAATGTGCAAAAACATTTTGCCTAAATTCAATGTACATACTGTAATTGAAAAATATAAAACAAAAATTACAAAAGAAGCATCAAAGATTACTGATCACAAATCACCATAATATATATATTGTGATGAAAAGTTTAGAATATTGTGAGAATTATTAAAATGTGACACAGAGACACGAAGTCAGCAAACGCTATTGGAAAAATGGCACCAACAGACTTGCCTTAAGCAGGGTGGCCACATATCTATAATTTACTCAATTTGTAAAAAATGGACTTCTACAAAGTTCAGTAAAGCAAAGTACAATATAAAAGGAATGTCTGTATTATTATTGTCATAAATACCATAATTCTACCACTGTCTGTTTTTATTTTTTTATTTTTTCCACTATCTATTTTTAAAGTACTGTTTTCCTCTCTATGATTAAGAGACAATAGAGAACTTAGGTCTTGAAATAATTTTTTATATTAAGAATTTATTAATTATCGGAGACATGGACAAAAGGTCATGAAAGTAAATTAAGTTCAAGGGACCTATGCCTATCAACAGAATAGATAACAAGCTGTGATATAGCCACATGATGTAATAAATATTCCAGAAATATGAAGGAACCAGCCACTGAGATGTGTGACAATGAGGCAATCTCCAAGTGATTATGGTGAGTGAAGTAAGCCAGAAAACAGGTTGTATGGCTGTCTATATAAAATCACAGAAAATGTAAAAGAAAAATTATGACAGCAGGTCAGGAGTTGTGAGTAGGGGGCATCAAAGGATGGACAGAGGAGATGACAAAGGGGTAACAGGGAACTTTGGAGGTGATGATATGTTCAGTATCTTGATTGTAGTGATGGTTTCATGGATACATATGTATGTCAAAATTATCACATTACACACTTACATAGGTACAGTTAATTTGCATATTAGTTAGGTGCCAATAGAAGTGTTAAAAGGGCTTTCCAGGTGACACTAGTGGTAAATAATCTGCCTGCCAATGCAGGAGATACAAGAGACATGGGTTTGATCCCTGGGTCATGAAGATCCGCCGGAGGAGGAAATGACAACCCTGGAGAGTCCTATGGACAGAGGAGCTTGGTGGGCTACAGTCCATGGGGCTGCAAAGAATCAGACACGACTGAGTGCCTACGCACTTAGAGGTGCTAAAAACATGAAAAGGGCATGCATTTATTGTTACACTGCCAAAATAAAATAAGTATATCAGCATTCTATGACACAGGCTCTTGAGAGTGTGGAACCAAGTAAGTCCCAAATGTGTTCTCGTTTACACAGATGTGTACACCTGCTTATATAAATCCTTTGAGTGCTACAACTCCTGAGCCTCCTCAAAGGTTTACAAAGGGTAATATTTAGTAGAACATCCTTATCAGCATTTCTAAAGAATCCTTATTTCAACAGTGTATTCAAGGCCAAGAGGGATTTGACAAAACAAACAATAGCTTATATAATGAAAGGACAATCTTTATTCTAAAACAAATCTGCAGCATTCTAAGACAAATAGATGGGATGAAGTCTCATTGAATTAGATCAACCTTTTGACATATATGATCCAAGATCATTCTTAGTAAAGGAAATGCTTGCTTTCCCAGAGGAAGACCAAACTTACTGTTGGATTAGTCTCAAGGACATTCCAGCTGCTTACTATAGACCATGATATTTGCATTGAAGAGCTCTACAGAATCAACTTTACTACTTAAGGTATGGAGAGGGCTTTCATATAATCTGCACTAGATTCTGGGGTTTCCTTTGCTTCCATGTGGAATGTTTATTGAATGATTATACCAAGGAATGTACGCTTATTACATAAGCACCTTGGTTTTCTTTCATTTTCTTTTGAAATGAGGAGTTTAAATAAACTTTCAAGATGACAGAAACGCAGTCACATATAAGTAAATCAAGCTGCTTATTCTAACAGCTGTTTCATCTGTCTATGCTTGTTTCAATGTTACAATAATACCAGGCGTGGGGTAAGACAGATATCAATCCACACATTTTATTTTAAAGATGAAGGTCTCTCATAAATTGAGTACATTTTCAAAAATCCTCAATTTAGATGAATTAAAAAGTCCTTCAGTATATCATGTTCCATGTCCCTCTTGTAGCCACAGTATGGTGCTTTCACACTTTCATTTTCTCCTTTGCTTATTGCAGACAGGTTTAGATATTGGAATGTTTCCATTTTTATGCCACCTGTGACTTTTTTTTTAACAGTTCTCTAACACAGTGTGCTGTGTATTTTTCAGGTTCACCCAGATCCTTGGCTTAAACAGTGGTTCCACTCCTTGCATCATGTGCTTCCACAGAAAAACTACTTCTCTCTGGATTTTCTGACCCTTCTTTTGTAGACTTAATTACTTCTCCCAAAGATAGTCATCAATAGGTTTTAGTGCATACTGCTTCCCTTGCCTTGAAATTATACGTTCTTTTAAATGAAAAGCTTTATTGTATAATAGATGTTCATTATATATATTTTTGTCCGCATCTAGACTGTGGATTTCTACTTGAACTTTTAAAGATGATTTGCAATTATTAAGGATTTCCTAGAGTTAGGAAGATCTAAATTTGAATGCTGTCTCTAATATATCTAGGAATCTGGTTTGGGACAACTTAATCTCTCAGTATAATCTTATTTTTTTCAGGCATAAACTAAAAATCATGATACCTGGCTTACCAGTATGTGACTTTTAAAAAATACCATAGAACTGTATTTGTAAGGAATGCCTGGTACATAATACATGTTCAATAAGTGATAACCAACGTTGCTGATGCTGTTTTGTTGCTGGTATTACTTCCATGGTGACAGGTGATTATCAGGAAACCAAAATATCTTTTTGAAGAGCTTTCAGTTACTCCCCAAGTGGTAATGCTTTGCAGATTTTCAAGCAGAAGAATATTACAGAGCTCACAGAACAATATTCCTCAAAGTACACTGACCTTTGCAAACATATTGGCTTGATCTAACAGACCTTGCTATGGTGCAAATGAAGGGAACTGAAGCCAGAATAAGCCATCTGGGGTCTTCGGAGGCATCAAGCCCATAGGAGATAATGAAAACATACATCACCCATAACCTTTTAGGCCAACCGGGCTATTGAACATAACAAGAGCATAATGGCTTTCCTGATGTGTCAGAAATTCTCCACTCCTGCCTCTAGTAGTTCATCAAATTGCTCCATGCTTATTGCTTCAACCTGTATTCATCTTTAATATGCCCTGTATGCTTGAATCCTTTCTCTCAAAACCTTCAAGGCCCCAGGAAATTCTGGTACCCAAATGCCACACTCACTAAGTAACAAAGACCCTGAAAGCTGAAAATCAAACCTGCTACATTATAGAAATGAAAAAAGGAAAGAAGTCATATTAAAAATAAACAGTTTCAAAGATTTCATGGAAAAACGTTGATACAATTTGCAACTTCATTTGTTCCAGTGACAAGCTGATAAAATGTTAGTGGTACAAATGCGTCAGAAAATTTGACACAAATTGAAAGTGACTACACATTCCATTATCCCGAACTCCCTTGGTAATGGAAAATGATGGTTAAAGATGGGTTCTCATATGTCTTAGAAGCATGAGGCTGTCTTTGGGAAATAATACCCTTGATTATCAGGAAAGATAAGCAATTAAAAGGATGCAGGGGCTGCAGTGATTCTGTGATCCAAGCTTCAGGATCCTGACTACTGGATGAACATTAAGAGATGCTAAAATATACACAGAAAATTCTTATCCATGAAATACATTGAAAAATTTTAGTATAGAAGTGACTCATTGGTTAGTGGAATCATTAACAGAGAAGCCATTGTGGTCAGTCAGTAAATAAAGCTTGCTAAAGTATTTAGTGCAATTTTTAAAAAAAGTTTGTATATTTAAATAGCATTCTCTTTATGAACAATCATCATTTAAAAGACACTTTAAAATATGACACATAAAATTAGATTTTCTCTAGAAATTTTTCAGATAAATGTATAATTAGGATCTAATAGATGGTCTTTGCATTAACTCTCTTCTTTTTTATATTGAAGCTTTGTGACATTAGTATTTTGAGTTTTATGGTCACATAAACAACCTAGATTCTAAGAATTGAAGAAGGTACAAGAATACTAAATGTTTATGCTAATACTTGTAGTAACAGCATAGGAGAGTAATTATTTTCTTTATTTTACAGGGAAAATTGACCTCAGAAAAAGTAAGGGCTCTATGGTTTTTCCATTGGTCATGTATGGATGTGAGGGTTGGACTATAAAGAAAGCTGAACACTGAAGAATTGATGCTTTTGAACTATGGTGTTGCAGAAGACTCTTAAGAGTCCCTTGGACTGCAAGGAGATCCAACCAGTCCATTCTAAAGAAGATCAGTCCTGGGTGAACATTGGAAGGACTGATGTTGAAGCTGAAATTCCAATACTTTGGCCACCTGATACGAAGAGCTGATTCATTTGAAAAGATCTTGATGCTGGGAAAGGCTGAGGGCAGGAGGAGAAGGGGATGACAGAGGATGAGATGGTTGGATGGCATCACCGACTCAATGGACATGGGTTTGGGTAGGCTCCGGGAGTTGGTGATGCACAGGGAGGCCTGGCGTGCTGCAGTTTATGGGATCACAAAGAATCAGACATGACTGAGTGACTGAACTGAACTTCCCAAATAAAACCACCCAACTAATAAGTGATAAAGATAGGATTTGAGTTTCAGTCTATCTCACTTGAAAGACTGGACTATTTCTTCCATGCCATCTCTTCCAATGAACTCTGATTCTATTATTCTCTTCAATTATGAATATATCTACTTTACAGCAGCCTTCATAATCATATAGTAATGCAGAAAATGTGTTCAGACTCATCAATATGAAAAATTCACTCATTCAATTCATTCCAAAACATTTAGAGAGAACGAAATGCTTAGTGGCTATTTGTTAATGGCCATAATAACAACAGTAGTAGTCAGAACGATTTTACTTGCAAGTAGGAGAAAGTCAATTCAAACTAACTTAAGCAGCACAAAGCAATTTATTGACAAGATAATTGAAGATATTTCCCAAAAGTGAGGGTAGGGTGCAGAGGCTGGAGCAACTTTGGGACTTTATTTTTTTCATTTTTTAAATTTTTATTTTTATTTAATTTTACTTTGCAATACTGTATTGGTTTTGCCATACATTGATACGAATCCACCACGGATCTACATGAGCCCCCAATCATGAACCCCCCCTCCCACCTCCCACCCCACACCATCTCTCTGGATCATCCCAGTGCACCAGCCTCAAGCATCCTGCATCCTGCATCAAACATAGACTGGCAATTCGTTTCTTACATGATAGTATACATGTTTCAATGCCATTCTCCCAAATCATCCCACCCTGTCCCTCTCCCTCAGAGTCCAAAAGTCCGTTCTACACATCTGTGTCTCTTTTGCTGTCTCACATACAGGGTCATCATTTGAATCAGTTCTAATGAGATGGACGAAACTGGAGCCGATTATACAGAGTGAAGTAAGCCAGAAAGAAAAACACCAATACAGTATACTAACTCATATATATGGAATTTAGAAAGATGGTAATGATGACCCTGTATGCGAGACAGCTTGGGACTTTAAAAGATTGGACTTGCTTTTTCTCACCATAACTCTCTCTCTTTCCCTGTACCACTTCTGCTAGAGTGTCGGCTTCATTTTCTTAGGTTCTACCTCGTGATTATAAATATGGCCCCTATAGCACCAAAGCCACGTCATTACAGTCTGAAAGGAGAAACAATCTCCCTGCAGCTCAGCATATGAAAACACCAGGGATGGATTCTAACTCTCCAGTGAGGTTCACATGACCACTCCAGACCAGTCATTGGTTAGGGTAATGAAATATTATAATTCTCCAGGCTTACCTTTATGGTCTAGGGAATGGGTCCTTTGGTTGGGAGCTCCATCGGAGTTACAGAATTACAGGAGAATTCCCAAGGAAAGAGGCCAGGGGGGCATATCAACTAGAAGCTTAGGAAATCATATTGAGTAGTCATTATTAGCAGTTATTGGATATGCTAGTTAGCACTTGCTGAACATCTGCTATATTAAAGGTGTTATTTTGAACATAGGAAATGCATTATTTTATATTCACAGTAATCATGCAAAATAGATATTTCTATCTCCAATAAATATTAGAAAATTAAGGCTTACAAACTTTAATTGCTCAAGGAGTTATAACCAGTCACTGGGAAGGACCTCGCTGAACATAATACATATCTGTCCGCCCTGCTACTCCTGACTATTCTATGCTGCCTTCAGGTCTGGAGACCTTTTTCTTTTGTTACCCATTACTACTCAGGATATGGTTTGTAGGTCCTGGGTATCCTTCTTTGTGGAATATTTTAGTTTGCTACTACTGTTCTTAAAATACAATGCTTAGAGTCAAAATTGCATGTATCACATCTATCTGTAAAACAGGAAAATGAATATGAACAGCATAGTCATAATTTAGGTCTTTGTTATTTTAGTGAAGCCACTGAGCTAGTTTAAAACAAATACTAAAATCAACATGGGTAATCCTGTTTATACTTTCAGTCAAATATAATGTTTCAAACCTTTTCTTATAGCTTGGCGCCAAAGCACATGTCCTTCTCTTTTTAAAATTAAATACTTATGTTTCTACCTTAATACTCTACGCTGATTTTTGAATGAATTCATTTTTTGGTTGATTTTATTTTTCATGGCTTCGTTCACCATTTCCACATAATATGACACCGAAATGTCTCTATTTTCCTCATTGTATTAGATACTATCAAATTACTTACTGCAGTAGAGATCATACATGATTTATTTGGTTTTGCTGCTGTTACTTAATGCTTGCTTCTCTATTAGACAATAAACTTTCTGGGTGTATGGACTGTGAATACTTTATTCACCACTGAACACCTAGCTAAGTGTTTGGTACAATGGTCAACCAATAGGTAACCTTGAATGAATAAATGAATTAATCTATTGATATTTTAACATATTAAGCATACACCATCTAATCTGACATAAAATTGTGTGGTTTTTTTTGATAGGTAAGGATAAGATAAAATTGCATAGCAGAATTAATTTTATATTTTCCCACTTTTAGCTCCTGCGTCAGGTAGAAATGTATCGGGATTTGTTCATATCAAACTGTCATTGCTTACAATTTCTTTGTCTTTGTCTTACATCACCCAGATTCTGCTTTTTTTATGAGGCAAACTCTTGGTCTCTATTCTAGAAGTTTTTGTCACCACATCATCCATAAATCTGACCTACCTGTAATAGCTGCTTCTCTATTCATGTTTCTACACTGCAATTCAATTATTATCATCTATCACTGATATTACATCTCTAAATGCTATACTTTGAAGGATGGAATCCATCTCTAAATCTGTTTTCATATACTTGGAAACTAATGGAATACTTGTGACATAATGTTATTATCATGTTAATCATTACTATGATCAATAGAACCTTATTTCTCATGAAATTTGCCTAAACGCTCTTTACCAGTGATCCTACCACAAAGCCATATTCTAAGGATGGCCATGACTTTGATGCTGATGGAGCATAGTTGCTTGAAACCTGAAAAGACACAAATCCTGAGAAACGTCCAGGAAGCAAAGGCAGAACTGTATAAGAATGAAAGTATATTTTGAAGAGTGAGTGTGAATTATTAAAGAAGTGAGAGGAAATGAAAGGGAAAATTCAAGATAGGAATATATATCTTTCAATATTGTGTGAATGTTGCCAATCTGAATTTATAATCTAGGTGTGAATTTCCCTGGCAGGTAAACTTGTCCAGCTCAGATTTTACTTTTATTTTTCTCATTTTCTCTCCTAAATTTTCAATAACATCTATTTGTCACTCGGCCTGCTCAGACTCTTGCTTGACATTGAGTATACTGCATTAATTGCCCAGCAAATGACTTTGTGAAAAGGGAAATGTAAGAGGAGATGCATTTTACTAAAGAAATATAACAGTTTAAGTGAGTAACAAAATAATCTATAAAAGCAATGACTCATTCTTGGGGAGACAGGTTGTGCTTTATAATCACATGGACTTGGGTTCAAATTCTGATTATCATTCGCTGGTTAGGAAAATTTTAAATTATAACTCTCTGAGCTCTAGTTTTCTCCTCTGTATGGCAGGATGATACCTATTTCATGTGTTGATCAATAATAAAGTAAAACAGAAGACAAAGTTTTTGGAAAATAGGTCTATGATAATTATGCACTGAATTGAGTTGAATTAAAAAATGTATATTTATCTAATTCCATTCAAATAATACTCCATTTTAAAATCTGAGAGAACTTAAATTTAAATAAGTGAATTAACCAGTGCAAGGTTGCCAGGTTAATCATTGGCATAATCACAAGCAGATTGTAGAAAAAACAAAGTAAAAGGTATTTAGAAGGATGTATCGTAATGAATTGCATATTAGAAATATTCCTAAGAATATAGACAACATTACAATTTGGCCAATAGAGGACAAATTACATTTTTGTTCTCTCTAAATAGTGATGAATAATAAACTAATAAAAATTTGCCAAATAATGAATCATGCTTGATTTCAAGCAGGGAATGGCCAATTCATCTGCTTAATCAACTTTATTAAAACAGATATCACTTTGCTAAGGTGACATCATCACTGGTATAAATACTTGAAAATTTGAGAGCTAGTGCTTATTGTGTGCAAGGAATAATTACACCTCCTTGGAACTTCAGTGGGCATTTTTTGGAAAAGAAATTTGGTGGAGTTTTGTGAATAATCCTTCATCTTAGAGAAAAATAATAATAATCTCAAACTAATGAGACAGTGGTTTCATGATTCAACTCCACTTGACAGCAGACTTCGCTTAGACTCATTAACAATCTGAAGTTTTCAGATGAGTTGAAACTTTATTCGTGAAAACTCTATCCATCTGTGGCAGGTATTCATTGGAGAAGTATTACTGTGAGCCTGGGTGTTCTAGGGGCTTTGCTCCAGGAAGGCTGTGCAGATGGAAGCTTTCCTCCCTTCCTTTTTGCATTAAGGGAAGCCTGAGGCATTTTTCAATGAAGTCGCTCTGGGCAAACCTTAAGGGCCTGTCTTCCTGCTGTGTGTACTCAGTCAGGGGATTTGAGTAGGAGGTGGGGAATCTGGAGAGGATGAAAAGCAACACCACTGCAGATCCACTTTAACCTTTGTTCAAGCATGGAGCATCTCGTAAACAGCAATCAGAACACCCAGGCTCTCTTCTCAGCCCCTGTGATCAGCTTTGTACAGCACTGGCGTTCCTGGACTGCACTTAGTAACCTGGAAAGTCATATCTGAGCAGGATCAGCTCACCTTTGTCAAAGCTGGACACACTTTTTCCATTCTAGGGCCTACATGAACATTTCTCTAGGGATCAGGCACTGAGGTCAGGACACAGTGATAATCATCGTGTGGATTTATAGATTTGATCTGGAAAGGTTTGGGGGGAATTACTGTTCCCTCTGCCTCCTGTGCTCATAAGGATGACCTTATGAGTGCCCACGTTAGAATTTCCAGAGTTAGGGCTATAAGCACATCTCCAAATATTTAATGTGCATTGCTGCATCTCAGAACAACATAAAAAATATAAATGCCATTTGAGACAAGTTGTTCATCCCCAGCCATCCAACCTGTCAGTTATAGATAAAGTCAAATTCCGTCATCTTATAGATAGGGTCTCCAGTTTTCATGAATAGCCAACTCAGTACTTCTCTGGACAAGTAGAAAGAAAAGAAAGGAGAAAGAAAGTGATGTTGTTCAGTTGTGTCTAACTCTTTGTGACACCATGGACTATAGCCCACCAGGTTTCTCCATCCATGGAATTTTCCAGGCAAGAGTACTGGAGTGGGTTACCATCTCCTTCTCCAGAGGATCTTCCTGACCCAGGGATTGAACCTGGGTCTCCTGCACTACAGGCAGATGCCTTTTCCTCTGAGTCACCAGGGAAGCCCAGTATAGAGTATCCAGGAAAAGTACGGGATCTCTGGAGACTGTGCTGACAGAGGCTATGCTAATCTTGAGGGTGCTGAAAATACCTTATTAGTGAAGACAAGAAAAGTATCAAGATAACAGAGCAATGCCTGAAACATCACTGGCATTATAGTACTAATAGAATGTATGAAAGTGAAAGTCACTCAGTCGTTTCCTACTCTTTGCAACTTCATGGACTATACAGTCCCTGAAATTCTTCAGGCCAGAATACTGGAGTGAGTGGGTAGCCTTTCCCTTCTCCAGGGGATCTTCCCAAACCAGGGATCGAACCCAGGTCTGCTGCATTCCAGGCAGATTCTTTACCAGCTGAGCCACAAGGGAAGCCCAGTAGCATGCATAAGGCACTCCTTTTGCACCAGTTAGTTCCTTTGCTTATTCCTATGGCTTGTCCTTTCACTGCACATGATGACAGGACTGGATCTCTCCTTTTACATGTAACCTTTAAAAATGTGTCCTTGACTCAGCTCCTTCCCAGCTACCTAGAAATCTGAATTTTGGGGTTTCCTTTCTCCTCTAGTACTGTTCATCTTCCACTCACCCAGACTCTTCCCCTTCTCTACAGATGCAGGGTCATATTTCTCTGCATCCCATGTGCAAACTCGGTGGCCTTTTAGTGTTTGGAATCTGAAGATGTTCCAACAGAAATCATTAGCACTAATATATAGTGAGATGATTTCTGTTTGACCATCAAATATGTTCACTTTTAATTAAGGACTAAATCTTGACAAGCTCTAAAAATGTACACAGCAAGACAAGAGAAAGGAGTACATTTTCAAAACTGGCAAATGAAAAAAAGAATAATCTCTGCAGTTGAAAAAAAATTACCAAAATTTATGTCAAAAGAAAGAATGTTGTTAATGTAAGTCTTGGATTAGAGACATAACTCTTCGTTTTTTAGTTAAGGGATAGAGCGGCCAGGGCAAGCCAATTCACTTCTCCTAGCTGATGTTTCTTCCCATGTAATATGAAACTAATATGTGTTCCACTCTCAGGCTTGGTGTAAAATTTTATTAATAAAGACATATCAATGACAGGCATTCACATGTATAAACCCTTAATATGTGTCAGCCTGTTAAGCATTTACATGATATTCGATATAATTCTTAATACCTCATATGAAAGACTATTTATATCCACATTTTGTAGAGGAGAAATTGATGATCAGTTATGACATATCAATTACTTCTTTAAAATCTTTTTGTTTTGTATTGAGGTGTAGCCAGTTAACAGCATGTGATAGTTTTAGGTGGACAGCAAAGGGACTCAGCCATGCATATACATGCATCCATTCTCCCCCACGCTCCCATCCCATCCAGGCAGCCACACAACATTGAGTAGAGTTCCCTGAGCTATAAAGTAGGTCCTTGTTGGTAATTCATTTTAAGTATAGTTGTCTGTACATTACCTTTTAACCAAAAGATGCCCTGGAAAGTCATTTATCATTTGTTACTACTGGCCCTTCCAAATGTAAATGAACATAAAATTTTCAAAGTGTCATATTTGGTTCCAAGCAAGGAAATGAAGCTGTCATTCTACGCCCACCACTCTCCTTTCCCCACCAGGTTTTGCGGATGTACTGTTTACAGTTGCAGACTCTCCTTTAAGCCTTTTTCCCTCCTTAAGCTCCCACAACATTCATCTCATCCTCACAACTCTCCTCTACAGGGTGATGAGGGAAACCATGTTTCCATGAACACACTAAGGGGCCAGGAGTTGAACCATATCTTAATTAATTAAATGATTCTTCTCTCTCCCTCCCCTAATTACATGCTCTACTTTCATTTCCTACTTGTGATGAGAATCTACATTCTTGAATGGAATCAATAAAGAATTTGAGTTGAATGGGTATCAACTTCTCCCTGGGGAAGGTGGGGAGAAATCACATTAGTCTACTACACCAACTTAAAAAAGAACTTCACGAGGATTAAGACAGTTTATTTCTTGACTGACTCCATACGACTTTATTGAGCAATGCTAAGTACTGGGCATAATCAATCAGTGCGAGATGTGTTTTCTGTTCTCGTGGGGTCTCACTAGCAGAGGAGCCAAACCTTATCAATGTGACTTAAGGGTGGGAATGGAAGGCATAGATCTGTGCCTTCTTTCACTCAGTAGATAGTAGTGATGTAGCTGTAGCTATGGTATACTTATGGCTCACCTTAACTGACATCTATTTCAGGACAGGCACTGTTCTACACACCTTGCAGGTATGAACTCATTGAAAGACTGTTCTAAACTACAAGACAGGTTATATCACTTTCCTATTTCTCTGCTTCTTTGTGGATCCACATTGGTGGGTAAACTGGCTAGGTATATGAAGAACATTAGACTATCATAGGGCACTAACATATCACTGGAAACAAAAAAGGTGAAGAAGAAAACCATATTTAACAAATCTCTTTTCAGGGAGAAAAGAAAATGCTTGAAAAAATTCATTTATATAGCTGCTGGGCATGAAGAGTGAAAATCCTTTATGGGATGCTTAAGTCATAAGACTTGCTCTTAAAGTGCTTTGAAGAGAAGATGGAGCCTGTTAACTTTCACCTTTGTTTATCTTTGTCACAAAGGGTAGGCCTGATGGAACCAAAAGTGGGTTGTTCTACAAAACTGATAAGAAACTAAACATTGCCATCAATGCTCCCTACCAGTCCCTCCTGCCATCTACAGAGCTTCTTCCAATCAAACATATGTTGGAGAGAACTCAAAAACTATGATTCAACAAATATCGCCCTGAGTCATCCTCATTCTTTAGACATGTCCTGAACATCAGAATTATGTCAAACAATATCCTAGTTTACAAGTCCTTTCTATTCTGGTATCTAACTATCTTTCTATACTTAACTGCTATCATTCTGCCTCTATGTAGGAATGCAAGCTACTGCTGTTGTCTCCCCAATTCCTTTTCTAAATGTTTACTCATCTGATTTATCTATCAAATATGAATTCCATAAACACAGTAATTTGTCTTACGCATCTCTGTACTCCATTGCTGGGAACCTGAATAATGCAGATAGCTGTAATAAGTATTTGCTAAATGATAATTTTCTGCTGAAGAGAAGTGACTTGTTTCCACATCCAATAAAATCATATACACAGATCAGACCCCGGTAAATATTTGTTGAATGCCTGTATGATCATCTGATCCCTTGTCCCTTTAAATAATTTTCATCTCTTCTAACAAGAACAAATCATTTTCTTTCACTTTCTTTGAATAGTCTTTATTGCTATTCTTGTATTGAAGAACATTCAGAAGTGGTTTAGATTTTTAAAACTCTGAAGTATATTAAAATGTGCTATTTATAGACTAATTGGCAAAGCCCTATAAATGCAACGATGGCAGCTCAATTTCTGAGTGTAGTCTTGTTTGTTTCATCATAATTTGACAAGTTGGCATGATTGAGGTTAATGAGAAAATTCATTTTCAGTGATATATGAGGCCTTTAGGAGAGCAACAGTTATACTAATAAAGAATTGCATGTTCCACAGACTGCATAGTCTTTGCAATTTTTTTTTATATATATATAAAACAAATGGCTTGCTTTGCTGAACTCTAGATAAGAGAAAGAAAGTGCAACATGCAGAGGTTTGAAAGAGGAACAGGATGTCTTAATAACTTAACCTGAATGATAGAAGTTCAACGTAATAGACTAGGTAGGCAAATATAAACCTTATCCCTTGCCTGATGTGGAAGCACATAATGAATTTGAATTAATGATATACTTTGTTAACAAAAATAATTGTTCACAAAATTCTCATATACATTGTTTTAAAATGAACCATCAACACAGGTTATCCAAAAGCAACTCTTTCTCCAAAGGCAGTGATTAGAGAGCCAAGTAGCACTCAAGTGAGGCCTCTGAGAAAGAAACACTTAACAAAGTAGCATTTACTAAATCAGTGTTTGCCAGCACTTTCTGTATGATAAGAACTCTGCAAGGTATGAGAGAAACGATAGTGGATGGCAGAGCGACTATCTTTGACCTCAAGTAGTGCACAGTCTAGTAGGAGGAGCCTGACGTTCCTATAGGTTCCTGGATGAGAAACTTGGGAGACAAGACTACAGCAAGTAAATGTGGTCCAGACTGCAGCAAGTGAATGTGGTTCAAAGGAGACAAATCTAGTTTTTTCTGAGTAAACTACATTTCAGTTAAGTCTATGAAAATCTGTGTGCTAATATAGGTTTCACCATGAGACACAGATGAACAGAGAGATAGCCTCCATTTAAAGCACAAGGTGGGGACACCCCGATGGTCCAGTGGTTAGGACTCTGTGCTCCTAATGCAGGGGGCGCAGGTTCAATCCCGGGTAGGAGAACTAGAGCCCACACGCTGCAACTAAGACCCAGTGCAGCCAAATTTAAAAAAAAAAATTAAAAAAATAAATAAAGCACAAGGTCAACTAACCTGGCCAAGCTTCTTGTGCTTATTATCAATGGTCTTGCTTGCCATTTCTATCATTGGTGGGTAACAGTACTAGGCAAAAAAAAAAAAAAAAAAAAAAAAGTAACCATCCTTGAGATCATTGTTTATAAGTATTTGAATATTAAGGAGTAATAACAATATTTAATATTCTTCCTGAGATTCACTGTCTATAATGTGCTTTCAATGTACTTTGGCCACCTCATGTGAAGAGCTGACTCATTGAAAAAGACTCTGATGCTGGAGGGATTGGGGGCAGGAGGAGAAGGGGACGACAGAGGATGAGATGGCTCGATGGCATCACGGACTCGATGGACGTGAGTCTGAGTGAACTCCTGGAGATGGTGATGGACAGGGAGGCCTGGCGTGCTGCGATTCATGGGGTCGCAGAGAGTCGGACATGACTGAGCAAATGAACCGAACTGAATGTACATTTTTTAGTGGCTCTCAACTCTGGTTGTGACTTAGAAGTACCCATACAGGTTGTAAACTAATACCTTGATCCCAGACTAGCATGTTCCGATTCAGTAGGTCCTGGGTGGTGTTTATAAGAAGCTTCATGAATGATTTTGAATTGTAGTTCAGGTTTGAGAAGCATGGTTTTATGTAATTTGTTTTTCCACAATGTCCCCAGGAAACCTGCTTCAGTAATACTCCACAAGATTGCACTCCTCTGTGTTTAAAATACGTATCCAGAGGCACTTCTTTAGGAAAATCTTCTGGATCCCACCCCTCTCTCATCCTGTCACCCACCACCCAGGCAGATCCAAATCACAAACCTTAAACACATCTCTGACTTGTCATCCTACTATGCAGTACTTTTTAAAATCACTATTGTTCATTCGTCTCTCTTACTTGCTAGTGTGCTCCTTAAGAGCACGGGCTAATCTATTCACCCTTGTCTCCTTAGACTGCATTACATTACTTGGACATGGTAGGGTTCAAATTAATAATGACAATAACAACACACAGTATTTACTATGTGCAGGCCCTGTGGCCAGCCTTGTGCATGCATGGATTGATTTAATATGCATGACAACTGTGTGAGGTAGGTAAGATAGTACTATTATTATCCTCATTTTACAGATGAGAAATCTGGTACACAAAGAAGGCAAGCAACCTAAGGCCACACACTGTCTGTTTAACGGAGATATTAATAATGTCTCCATATCACAGGAAGAGGAAACTAAACTCGTTCAATCTCATGAGTCCTTTAAGTGTGGACCCTTAATATTGTGGTTTAGAAACTCGCTCTTTATGACACTAACATCTGGAGTTGGGGGATTCTTTAGGTTTTTGCGTATCCTACCCATGATCCTTCTTTTACATTACGCAATCATCTCTCTTGAATGGGGCAGGCAGAAGACACCAGCTGAACCACTGCAGTATATGTGCTTCCAGTTGAAAATAGATGATGTTAACAAGCAGTGCCAGCCATCTGTTGACATACTGATTTGCCACTGAAAAAAAATAGAGTGCATTTGTTCACATTTCCAGATTATTTAAAAATAAGGAGCAATGGGAGTTATTAAGTTGGGCAATCTGAGTTCTAAGTAGCATTTATACACTTTTTTTTTCTAGATGCTTTCTTTAAAATTAAATTTTTAATAACCTTTAAGCCTTGCAGCCTTGAGGGAATAATTTCTTTCACAGTAGTTCAAAGGTTTAATTTCACAGTAAAGCTTTTGAAATATGGTATTATCCCTTTTGTTCTAGAAAATTACTGTTTAAAAAAATCATATTTCAAAGTAATGATTGTAATGAGAAAAAGATATGAGGCCCAACTTCAAAAGGGAAAAATGATAACCTCGCCTGTGATGTCCTCTAGTGAGCCTTTCCCTTGTGGATTCTAATTTGTAACAGTTAGAAAAATCTCCAGAATTGTGCATTCTCTGCCTGGTAATACAGCCCAGGCTGTAGTCTAGGAGTGAGGTGGGGTGGGGGGGCGGGTGGCTGATATAGACATAACGGAAACCATTAGCTTTCTCATATAAGTAAAATGAAATATGTCTCCAGTGCTGCTGTATGAGTTTTCTATAAGGCTATTTCCAAACAATGTTATCGTTAGGATTCTACAGCCATTTCCAAGAACATTTAAGTTGTGTGTGACGTTACAGAGCAGGTAGTGGGTGACTGTCAAGTATAGCAGAGCCTGACCAGAAAAGGGGAGAGAAACACCTAATTCAGAATACCCAGCATGTACTGGACAGTGTGTTTTGGTATTAATAAATGTTTTATCTTTCTCTAAACTTCTGTAGCTCTCTGAGGTAAGTACCATTAGCCCCATTTTACTGATGTTAGGTCCTCACTCTACAGCAGATGATACCTACCTGGTCTTGTGACTCTAAGAATCAAAGTCCTCACTGCAACTTCCATTTAAAGCTCCCCTGGCCCTTTTATCACTTTATGCTGCTGCTGCTTAGTTGCTCAGTTACGTCCGACTCTTTGCAATCTCATGGACTTACAGGCCGCTAGGCTCATGGACGGAGGAGCCTGGTGGGCTGCCGTCTATGGGGTCGCACAGAGTCAGACACGACTGAAGCGACTTAGCAGCAGCAGCAGCAGCAGCAGCAGCAGGCTCCTCTCTCCATGCAGATTCTCCAGGCTAGAATACTGGAGTGCATTGCCACGCCCTTCTCTGCGGGATCTTCCCAACCCAGGGATCAAACCCAGATCTCCCACATTGCAGGAGGATTCTTTACTGTCTGAGCCGCAAGGGAAGCCCAAGAATACTGGAGTAGGTAGCCTATCCCTTCTCCAGGGCATCTTCCTGACCCAAGAATCAAACTGAGGTTTCATACTGCAGGCTGATTCCTTACCAGCTGAGCTACCAGGGAAGCCCCTTATCACTTTATAAGAATACCTAAAAGGATTTGCTAAATTGCAAATTCATAATAACATTAAATGGATTAAAGAAGAAAGATTAATAGAATGAGAACTATATACACAGGGCAGAATTAGAGCCACGTGTGTTTAGGAGAGAAAAACTCACTGTAATTCTATGAGTTTTAATTTCTCTTTACTCTTATTTTCCCCTCTGAGTCCTTGAAACTTTGGTAAACACAAGAGTCATAGGAAATTGTTTTGAATGCCTACTACTTGCCATGCGGTATGATATGTATTCTTCAACCTTTATCTCACTAAACTCTCTCAATAAATAAACAAGAAGTTAGTACTATGACTATAAATATTTAACAAAGTGAGGCTTGGAGAGATTAAGTAATTATCAAGGTCACTGTAAATACTGGAGGGCAAGATTCAAGACTAGGTCTCTCTAGTTCATTCGACAAATCTTTATTAAGTTCTTTTTCTGTGTCAGCTGTTCTGCTACTTATTGAAAATACAGTGGTAAATACATACACAGGGCTCATACTTGCAGACTCCTTTCCTAGCAGTAAAAGAAAGATGTTAACTATAAAAGTATATGTTTAATTAATTATAATTCACATAGGTTTTCTTTAGATGATTAAACATTAGCTAAGCTCAGAATGTTCTCGTTACATTCTAAACATTCAGAGACATTGTCTCCTTTCTGACAGATTACTTTATGCACATGGGGTGGGTGGTAGACTTTTCTTCTCATTATATTCAAGGAGTCATTTATCATGACTAATATCCTGCTTAGTTCTGATATTTTCAGCCAGTAATTTAGCTTTTCATGTTCACATTCAATTTTAAATACCACAGAAATGCATAGACTTAAAAAAAAAAAATAGAGGCATTGAATATATATTCTCCCAAACAGCCAAATGGCCCTGAAATTGTCTCCAAGAGGTGCCTATCAGAAACGGACGTTTTTGCTGGTATAAGAATTGGGTCATGTAAATTGAGACATTTCAACCTTGGAGTACCTTAACTTAGTTTTACATAACTTTTTTCTCTGAATTTAGAGTCTCGGATTGATATATTTAAACATTATTGGAAAAATAAGAAGAATGGGTGGTTGTGATGTAATAAAAATATGCATTTGATCTTTGTCTTTAGTTCTGGGGACAGAGTTTCTAAACTCCTTGGAACTTCCTGAGTGATGAGTACCTTTTATTACTCATAACAAGCCACTCCCACCCTTTTTTTTTCTTTTATATCGAAGTTAATTTGATTTACAATATTGTGTTAGTTTCGGGTGTACAACAAAGTTATTTATTTATACATATACATCTATTTTTCAGATTCTTTTCCCATGTAGGCTACTACAGAATCTTGAGTAGAGTTCCCTGTGCTCTACAGTAGGTTCTTGTTAGTTATCTATGTTATGTGCAGCAGTACGTGTATGTCAATCTCAGGTTCCTAATTTATCCCTCCTTTTACCCTTCTCCTTTGGTAACCATAAGTTTGTTTTGTAAATCTATGAGTCTGTTTCTGTTTTGTAAATAAGCTCATTTGTATCATTTTTCAGATTCTATACTTGTCTATTTCTGTCTTATTTCACCTAGTATAATAAATTCATGGTGCTGCAAATGACATTATTTTGTTCTTTTTTATGGCTGAATAATATCCCATCATATATATGTACCACATATTCATCTGTTGATGGACATTTCACGTCTTGCCTATTGTAAATAGTGCTGCAATAACATTGGGGTGTATGTATTTATCAAATTCTGTTTTTTTCCTTTTCACCATATCTGAGTTTATGCTATCAAGATGACTCTTGGTTGGCCCCAAGATATTAATAGTTCAAGATGGGGGAGGGGTGGTTAAAGAGAAACCAATCATGTGATACCAGGGTAAGAACTAGCAGCTCAAATCCCTCAGCCTACGGGGAGGTGAGAGTGACTGCTTATTGAAGTCACATATCAGCAGCCAGGGGCTTAATGAACAATGCCTATGTAATAAAATTTTCATAAAAAGAAAACAAAATTCTAAGAGAAGAGATTTGAGGAATATTACAAGTTGAGGAACATGCAGATGTGCTGAGTAGTATTTCCAGAGAGCGTCTGGAAGATCTATACATAATAAAACACCCCTTTAACTCTCACAAGATCATGCATTATGCACTTCTTCAATCTGCCTGGTCTGATTTGAAAACTGTACTAAAAAAAAAAAGAAAGAAAAGAAAGAAAGAAAAGCAAACCATAATAGTTAAATTGGCATTTTCCTGAGTTTTGTGAGTCTTTCTAGGAAATTATCCAACCTGAGAGGGCATGGTTTGTAGGAAATCCTGTATTTGAAGTCCGCAGGTAGCTTGTCAGCTGCTTGCTGCTGCTGCTAAGTCACTTCAGTCGTGTCCGACTCTGTGTGACCCCAGAGAAGGAAGTCCACTAGGCTCCCCCGTCCCTGGGATTCTCAGGGCTTGAACACTGGAGTGGGTTGACATTTCCTTCTCCAGTGCACGAAAGTGAAAAGTGAAAGTGAAGTCGCTTAGTTGTGTCCGACTCCTAGTGACCCCATGGACTACAGCCTACCAGGCTTCTCCATCCATGGGATTTACCAGGCAAGAGTACTGGTGTGGGTTGCCATTGCCTTCTCTGTGTCAGCTGCTTAGAAACTTCATTTTCTGCTGACATCTGAAGCTAAGGCAGTCTTGTGGGATGGAATACTTAACTGATCATGCTTGCACTAATTCTGGGTCATTAGTGTCAGAATGAAGTTGAATTGTAAAACAATCAGCTGGTGTTGGAAAATTGGAGGATTGGTCACTGTTGAATTGATATATCTGAATTGTTTGGGGGAAAAAAATGCAGAAAGGTACAAGGAGTTTAACTTGGTTTTACCAAAGTGCCATGACCTGGCTTGAATTCTGATTCTGCCTTTGAAAATTTGTGTCACTTTGTAAGTCACTTAATTTTTTGGAGCTTTTGTTTCCCAACCATAAAACTAAAATACCCATAAGAAGATTGCTAAAAAGATTAAATTAGCTACTAAAAGTACAGATTTTTTTCTCCATAGCTGACACCAAATAAGATTTAACCATTTTTAATTTTACCCTCTCTTCTTTCCTTCTCACTCAATAGTTTTAGAGAAGCCTACTTAGTAATAGCTCAGAAACCCAGTTCTGTTCTAATTATACATATCATACTCTAGAAATTCCAGGATATCTCCTACAAGTGATGTCTCTGAGAAAGTCTTGCACATCCACAAGTGCAATAAAAATAAATTGCATATTTTATATCTATTTTCCTGATTTTCGAGATGAGCATATTGCTCAAAGGATGAAGCAGCTCAGTTGATGTCATAGGGATATTTAGTGGTTGTCACAGCCTGTGGTTTTAGTCTGTGACTCTGCCTGTCTATTTCTCTTGGAGCAGTTTATAGCCCAGGGTGAGACCATGTGTCAGGCAATGTGTCCCAGTTTAGAATTTGGGAAATATAGTCACCACTTTCAACTATATAGCTATTAAAATGTAAGAGATAGTGCAGGAAACCCTACTGAATTAATTAACATTTACGACATATTAGCTATGGGATTTTTTTTTTTTCCCAGGGGAAAGAGGCAGGAAAGAAGAGTTAGAGCACTTGCTTCTAAAAGGAGGTAGAGGTACCTTTAAAGTTTAACTACTAAAGTTCTAACAAAACCAGCTTCTTTGATAAGGCAGACCAGTCATCCACGGTGTGTTTTGCAATTTTCAATACACAGTTCTGCTTTCACACTTCAATAATTTATTTTCTAGCACTTAGAATCCAGGAACCTGCCTTCACTGATTCAGCTAAAACACAAGGAACAGAGTTTAATAACAAACATCTCCACTTATCTCATCTCATTCCCTAGTAAATTGTGTTCGAAAACATGTGTAAATAGTACCAAGCAAAAAGGGCATTTGTGGTCTCCTTTAGAGTGTGTTCTATTTGAATTCCAGATGTAGTAGTCTTTATAGAGGGTGACCATTTCCATAAGAAAAATGCAAAACTTTCTAAAGTGAAAATTCTAATATTATCAGAGGATCACAGAATTTTCAGACTTAAATTCAAATAGATCTAACATATATGCAACATCCGATTTATCATGTGATATTCTGAATGGTTTCACTCTCTATGTGGTGGATAGTATCAATTTCATTTTTTGGATGAGTACTTTAGACTAGTAGAAGCTAAATTATTTTCCTAAGATTGAAGTTAAAATTTGAAATAGAGCTTGGAAAAATCCAATTAGGCTTACAAGTGCCCCATTAATTACTAACTTTGTTCTTTAGGAAATAATTATAAAGGTTAAAATTATCATTATACATTCCAGGAGTTATTTCTATCAGAGGGAGATACAGTTTTAGGATATACTCAAAGTATGCATTTCACATACTTACTTATGTTCAAGTATTGAGCAATGAGTAGATATGCCAAATAAACAAAATAATCCTAAAAGTAAAGAGGACTTTTCCCCAATGATGTTAAATATAAGAAAATAAAAGAAATATCTAAGAATTTACCAGATACTCTTCAAGGGCATGATGAAAGATTTTTTTTTTTTCAAAGAAACTGAAGATGATTTGTTGAGTAATTTATTTAGCAATATTTAGATACTGTAAGCAACAATGATAATTCAGTTTGATTGGTTGCCAACATGGCTTTAAGATAATCCAGTGAAGAAATTAAGACCATTATCTATATAAGCTGGAACACAGAAGGACACTGATATTTAATAGGCCTATGACAAACCCTTCATCAATGTGCCCCCAGTGATTTAAGGGTGATGTTAAGGTACACGGGTTATCTTATGAACATCAAGAATGTTATTCGTGATTTGATCTTTGCAAATCCCTAGTTTTTTGGTATTAATGCAAACAACAATTAAAATAACAACAGGTCACAATTATTAACCATTCTTTATGTTCTACATACCCTGACAACTTAACTAACATATTTTACCTCCAAATCTTGCATTGTCATTGGCATGGTCTTCTTACATTCTCACAGTTTCACAGATAGGGAAATTGGAGCTCAGCCAGACACTCAGCTATTAAGGACCTGACCTAGAACTCAAACCCAAGTCTTTTGACAGCAAAGGTGGGGCTTAATTTCTCACTACCACTTTTATTTTTTAATTGGTGGATGGAAAATTGCTTTACAATTTTGTGTTGGTTTCTGTCATACAATAATGCAAATTAGTCATATGTACACATACATATATGCATCCTTTCCTCCTAAGCCTCCCCCCCTTCCCTCCCCCGCCCCACCTCTCTAGGCCGTCACAGAGCACCAGGCTGGGCTCCCAGTGTTATTTAGCGGCTTCCCCCTCTCTGTCTCACACGTGATAGTGTGTATATGTCAACGCTACTTCCTCAGGTTGCCCCACCCTCACCTTCCCCCACCGTATCCAAAAGTCCATTCTTCAGTTGGTTCATCTGTCCCATTTTTCTAGATTCCATATGTATGTGTTAGTATTTGACACTTGTTTTCCTTTTTCTGGCTTACTTCATTCTATATAAGAGGATCTAGGTGGAATAGTGTATCTGGATTCTGAAAAAGTAATATGGGTGGAAGAGAATGAAACACTTTTAGGCAATGGCACCCCACTCCAGTACTCTTGCCTGGCAAATCCCATGGACGGAGGAGCCTGGAAGGCTGCAGTCCATGGGGCCGCTGAGGGTCAGACACGACTGAGCGACTTCACTTTCACTTTTCACTTTCATGCATTGGAGAAGGAAATGGCAACCCACTCCAGTATTCTTGCCTGGAGAATCCCAGGGACAGGGGAGCCTGGTGGGTTGCCATCTATGGGGTCGCACAGAATTGGACACGACCAAAGAGACTTAGCAGCAGCAGCAGGCACAGTCCATAAAAACTTGAGTAATGTTTGTCTCTTTGTACCAGCTGGCTATCAAAATCCATGGTGATTCGGAAGCCAAATGTTGAAGAGGCACAGTCGCTATCAGCTTGGGTCCCTGAAGCACAGCAATCCTCCTCTATGCCTACCTTCTGCTTATTGATCGCCAAGTGAATGGAAAATAAATGATTTGGGAGAATGGCATTCTAACATGTATACTATCATGTAAGAATTGAATCGCCAGTCTATGTCTGACGCAGGATACAGCATGCTTGGGGCTGGTGCATGGGGATGACCCAGAGAGATGTTATGGGGAGGGAGGTGGGAGGGGGGTTCATGTTTGGGAATGCATGTAAGAATTAAAGATTTTAAAATTTAAAAAATAAAAAAAAAGTGAAAACTATAAAACTTTTCACTAGAAAAACAAATTGTGCCGTCCTTTCTTGTACATTACCTATGCTTTCTAAAAATAAATTTTTTCCTAAAAAAAAAAAAAAAAGAAAATAAATGACAAACCACTCTAGTGTTTTTGCTGGGGAAGTACCATGGACAGAGGAACCCAGTGGGCTATAGTCCATAGGGTTGCAAAAGAGGCGGACATGACTTAGTAAGTAAACAACAACAATATCAGGCCACTGTGACTTGGGAGATTATCTCTTAGAGCAGTTAGTGTTAACTAATGCGATTATGAGATATGCATAGCATTTTCAATAATGTGATCATTTGAAACAATACAGTTAATCTTGTAGAAAATATTGTAATATCACAAATTTAAAAATATGAAACTAAGTCAACAAGTTCAAAGAAAAAATATTACTTTCGAATGCTGAATAACTGTTCCTTCAGCTGGTGCTTCACAGAACCATTAAAAAAAAAAAAGAAAAGTCAGTAGTTTTTAAAAAACTTGAGAGAAAGCAGAAGCAGAGTCAGTTTTAGGGGCTGAAGATTAAATAAATCATTAAAAGGAAAGGATGCTATACAATAAAGAGACAGTGATATCTTCAATGTTATAAAAATGTTGTTATATACATTATATATTATTATCACAGTGGTGGTGGTTTAGTCGCTCAGTTATGTCTGACTCTTTGCAACCCTATGGGCAAGGCTCCTCTGCCCATGGGGTTTTCCAGGCAAGAATACTGGAGTGGGTGGTCTCTTCTTTCTCCAGTTGAACTTCCTGACCCAAGGATCAAACCCAGGTCTCCTGTATTGCAGGCAATCTCCTTCATCGCAGGCAGATTCTTTACTGAGTGAACCACCATTATCACAGTAACAACAGAAGAAACCTAGACAGTGTATTAGGAAGCAAAGACATCACTTTGCCAGCAAAGATCCATCATAGTCAAAGCTATGGTTTTTCCAGTAGTCATGCATGGATGTGCGAGTTGGGCCATAAAGAAGGCTGGAATGCTGAAGAATTGATGCCTTCAAATTGTCATGCTGGAGAGTTCCTTGGACAGCAAAGAGATCAAACCAGTCAATCCTAAAGGAAGTCTACTCTGAATATTTTTTGGAAGGACAGATGTTGAAACTGAAGCTCCAATTCTGATGTGAAGAGCTGACTCACTGGAAAAGACCCTAATGCAAGGAAAAATTGAAGGCAAAAGGACAAGGGGGTGACAGAGGACGAGATGGGTAGACAGCATCACCGACTCAATGGACATGAATTTGAGCAAACTCTGGAAGATAGTGAAGTACAGGGAAGCCTGGTATGCTGCATTCCATGGGGTCACAAAGAGTCAGACATGACTTAGCAACTGAACAACAACAAAATCACAGTAACACTCAAAAGGTTACCATAAAGTAAGCATCATCTTAGTCATTTTATAATTAGAGAAACAGTTTCAGAAAAATTAGATACAGTGCCCATGGACATATGGCAGGTATGACTGGGAACCAGGACACATCTTAGCTATCTTCCTCTGCCCAGGACACTTCAGGCTTCCATCTCCAAACACCTGATGACTCTACTCTCCGCATTTTCACCAAGACAGTCTAAAAATTGTAAAACAAAGCATTTTTTATCAAGCTGCCCACTGCTTAGCCATTCTGCAGAACTTGCCTCTGCTGATCATCCCCTCTTTTGGCTTGCCCAGCATCACCATCTTGTTCTCTTCCCATCTGTAGCTAATTCTAGGAGGCCTTCACTCTGCGCTTCCCTGAAAGATTTGATCCATTGTTCTTGTTACAGGGAAACTTTCAGTTTTTCAGTGCCTTGTGTGGCTTCTCAACACTTGGAATTTTATTTTTTTTCCCAGTGGAGTGCCACTGTTGGATTTATGTTCAGAGCTCATATATTCCTAGCGAAGAAATGCATTTTATTCTTTATGTAGGTCTGTATTTTATGTTGCACACTTAGGCAAAGGACATGTTCTGTATAAATCCTGCAAATGAAAATGTGAATGTGAACATGCAAATCTGGTAACAACTATGAATTGAGATATAAATAGAGGAGTCAAACACAAGAAACATTTCTTCAAGGCAGGAAAAATAGATCAAGGGAGACAGTAAGATTTGCTTCAGTGCTTGGGACCTTGTTTTCTGCCAAACCCGAGGAATACAAACAACAATATTGACTTTGTAAGGTCAAAGTTACTGAGTTCTAAACAAATTGACTGCAATGGAAAGAATATTTTTTTTGATGTGCACCAAAAAAGGAAGAAATATATCTCTCAGAAGAAAGCAGGAGCTTGCCAGTCATTAGCATTTTAATCCTTAGATCCATAAAGTGGTTTATGAGTAAAAGCATTCTGTAGGGTTACAAGAAAAAGCAACAAGCATTTATTAAGAGCCTATAATGTTTGGGGAATTTTGCTAAATTAATTTATTTAATCATCACAAAATTTACTTTGGCAAACAATTTAACAGTTTCTGAAATCATTAAACACAGAAGTCACCACAGCAATTCCATCCTAGTTATATATCCAAAATTAATAAAAGCATAACCATATAAAAGCTTATATGTAAATATTCATAGCAGCCTTATTCATAATGGCCCCAAACTGAAAACAACCATCAACTGATGAATGGATAAATGTGGCACATTTATACAATGAAATCTTATTCTACATTAAAAAAAACTGAAATTCTGAGGCATGTTAGAACATGCTGCTGTTCACTCAGTCATATCCTACTCTTTGTGACCTCATGGACTGCGTCACGCCAAGCTTCCCATCCCATTCTCTGTCATCCCCTTCTCCTCCTGCCTTCAATATTTCCCAGCATCAGGGTCCTTTCTAATGAGTCAGTTCTTCCCATCAGGTGGCCAAAGTATTGAGCTTCAGCTTCAGCATCAGTCCTTCCAATAAATATTCAGAACTGACCTCCTTTAAGATTGACTGGTTGGATCTCCTTGCAGTCCAAGGGACTCTCAAGAGTCTTCTCCAACACCACAGTTCAAAAGCATCAATCCTTTGGTGCTCAGCCCTCTTCATGGTCCAACTCTCACATCCATACATGACCACTGGAAAAACCATAGCTTTGACTAGACAGACCTTTGTTGGCAAAGTAATGTCTCTCCTTTTTAGAACATGTATGAATCTTAAAAATATCATACCCTTCTTTCAGAGCAACCTTTATCCCAATGACTATTCCAGTGTATTTGTATGTGTGTTTGGGTGGGTGGGTTATGTGTGTGTTTAAACATGTTAATGGCGAGAGAGTATAAAGGCTCTTCAGCTCTACTCAGGACAATCCTGTAGGGTTATCTCAGCTTCAGAGCTCCCTAGAGGACAGGCTGGGGCTTCTGCTGAAACTGCCTTATAGTTCCCCCTTTCTGTCTCTCTGGTGATGCCGCTGCCCTTCCCTTCCTGCAAGCGAGTGTGAATTCCCAGGCCACTGTCTAATTCATATCCTTCACTCCATCTTCCATCCTCATTTCTTAGTCTGCTGTTCAGAGAAATCTACCTGAAGCACTAGGCAAACTGAGACACATGGTCAGCTGTTTACGGGGGACAGTGATAGAAAACACAGTAGAACTTCACAGCATGTGAATTACACTTCAAAAAGCCTGACTGTGTACACAGTGTATGCACAGACTCACAGGTGTTTGTAAAATGCTAGAAAAGCAAAATTTGAAAAATACCTGTTACTTTGTGATGTTGGGTACAACCTAACCTCACCTAAAAACTGAATGGGAAATGAGTTAATGTGAAGGATCTGAGAGCAGGTCTGACCTTCCATAATTTAAGAAGAAACCAGTTTTGGCTTTCTCCCCTTTCTCTTCCCACATTCTTCCTCAAATATGAGAATTTTACTCTGCAAAAAAATGCGATGTATTCTTCACAAGTTTCAAATATTCTGAACCTCATTATAGCACACCAGATTATAGTATAGGCTCCAGACCATACCTGAGGGTTAATTGCTAGCATATTAAAATAACCTCTAATTTATATTGTATTATTGAAAGACAAGCATTGTAAGAACTCCCAACCTTAAAAAGCATTATAGGGATTCCCACCTAGTGTGAAAGTACCACTCATATTGTTTTTAAACGCATTGTCATTCCCATTTATTCATTCATCTATTCAACATATATTCACTTATTTGTTGTCCACCATGAAGACACTATTTATTGAAGGTTCAGAAATGAATATGATTTTGTTTTTGTCGTTGAAAAAAGATTTTGCTTAAGAGTAAATATGGACATATAATTGGACATCTGTGCTAATGTCAAATATTTTGATAGAGGATACCCTGGATACAATGGGAGTTAGTGCAATTAACCATGCCAAGAGCAATCAAGGGAATCTTCTGACATGAGATGAAATGGATTGGTTCTAATAAAAATGCAAGAATCTTCCAAGACCTCCAAAGTCTGGAGAGAATTCTAAGGCAGAAGAAACAACTCACACAAAGGCATAGCATAGACTTCTGAGTGTACAGTAATCCATAAGTAATTTTGTAGGTCAGGGGTATACTGTGACAGAATCATAGTTGCCAAATATAAGCAAGCCCTGGTGACACCAATAAGAGTTGTGATAAAGAACCCTAAAGTGTTTCCGTGACCTATTCAAGGTCACACAAGTAATGTGACGAAGCCAAGAGATGAATATCCGGGTTATTTCATTCCAAAGCTCTTTCTCTGCACAAGGTTCATCTCTTAGTTTCATCTTTATCTTCAACTGTCACTGGTGCCATCAGTGTCTTTTCTTTGTACATATTATGCTACTATTTATTGTGTAGAGTTTAATTCTGTCTCAGGTTGGCAACCTACTTAGGGGCTACCTGAAGTAAGGCAAGGACAGAAAACAGGACCAGTGGAACCAAAATGTCCTGGAAGGCATTTGCTTTCTGATTTAATCATTTAAATTTACTTTCGGGGGTATAAGTGAGTGTGTACATCTGAAACTCACAAGAGAATGTAAAAAGGGCAGCTCCCTCAATACATCTTGAAAGAAATCCATGGCTAACAAGGCTCAGGTTTGAAATGAATGAAAAATTAATTAAATGTTTGACTTCATCAAGGAGACTTAGTAAATGACTATCAAAAGGTCTATGCCAGTCAACATCCTTTCCAGCTTATGCATGTGCCTAAAGTGCAGACAAAATGATCAAGAGTCAAAGATGTTGAACAGTCAAGAGTTTTAACGATCACCTCATCTGCTGCTTTCTAACATGTGCTCTGCCTAACATGGTTCCCATATATTGTCTAAGAACAAGGAATCCTTTTACCAAACAAGCTGATAAGGTCATTCTTGGGAGGTTCACATGGCCCAGCAGCCTGGAAAAGAATCAAAGAAATTCTACAAAACAAACTGATGGGGTAATTCTCAGGAGATTCACATGGCCTAATAGCCTGGAAAAGAATTGAAGAAATTCTACAACCAAAAGACAAAAAATTAAATCCATTTCATTACCAACATTTCTTAAAACAGAATCCACTATTAAAAATGGTCTCTGTAATTTAATAAGAGATAAAGAGCCCAGTGAATATGTAGTTCTTTTAATACATCTTGGGAAATGCTGATTAAGTGTAAATAACAGATTTTTGGTGAAATAAGGGAAACAAAGTCCAAAGAAGTCAAGGGACCCAGCCTGGGCCATTTAGCAAATTTATAATAAACCTGCTGGGACCACTGACTAAGTCTCATGCTTCATTTGTTGTTGTTTCTCACCATTAAAAAGACCTCAAAACCTATTAATAACATCTGAGTAGGCTTCTCTAGTGTACCATCAAATTGAATGGTCTGTGGTGAGCTTACAGGTTTTATAGTTCCCTTTCTTGTTTTCACATATACCTAAGGGAGCAGGTTCCTCTTCTACAAATATGCAAAGCCTTAGATTCACTTCATTTCAACATTTAATCAAATCTTGCTTCGTATCCCCCACTCCCATCCATTCCCAGAGCTGCTAATTGCTTTATATGTATCTGTATCATGAATATTCTTAATTGTGAAATAATTTGAATGGATGGATACAGGATTTAAATCTGATTTCTAAAAATCTCTTAAGTGGTCTTCACTGCCTTCAGGGAAGAGTATCCTTATGCTTTTTTTCCCGTTTGAAGAGGTGTTAATTAAATACTTTGAGTTAATTTAAAATTAACAGTGGATATAATTTGATGTCTTTCTATTGGATCAGCAAGTTCTAAATGAAAACTCTTGGGTCAAGAAGAATCCTGTTTTAGGTGTGATTAATCTAAGCAAATATACTGTTTCTAAGAATGAATCATCTGTACTCTTCCATAATTATATTTTGTGAAAAGGGAGAAATTTCAGTACAGAATCCAGTCCACTTTGAAATGGAAAGAAAACCGGGTGTTGAAACTTATGGAACCTCTGCAAAAGTACAAAGGGATAACTGACTTTCATGGAGATTGTCATCTGATAGTACAAAGGAGAATTTCATAAAACTGTCAGAGCTGGCAAATCCTTGGAGATCAAGTCACCCCACCCCCTCACTGTGAAGACAGGAATGCTGAAACCAATAGAAGAGAGTGATGAACCCAGTGGCACCCAGTAAATTGACACCACTATTTTAGAACAGTTGCTCTGACATTATATCCCACAGAGACATTTAAAAGTGTCACAAACTTGTAGGCCACGTCATTTTTGGTGAAAACTATAATAAAGATGTCAGCCAGTCTATGTTCTTTCGTGGAGCTTGAAATCCCATTCCAAGCTCACCGTTGTTGGCAGAATTCAGGTTTTGCCATTGTATAGCTGAAGTCTTGTTTTCATGGTGGCTGCTGTCAGTTCTGAGTTCCTAGAAGCTGTTTATAGTTCCTTGCCATATAGCCCTCTCACAATATGGCAGTTAACTTCTTCAAGGCCAGTTGGAAGAGAATCCTCTCTTGTAGCTGTTTCTAGTATTCCTCTAAGTCAAGTCATATAAGCATTTCTGATTCAAGAAGAAAGGGACCTGAATTTCCAAAGATCCAGCTATTTTTCTGTGATTTCTTTTCTCATTCTAAATATATATGCACTGTCTTAACCTAATTGTGTATGTTTTCCTGAAGGAGTGCTCCTCAACTTTTGCAAGCTTTAGGTTCCAAAACACATGGCCCTGCCATTGCCTCATGCCACTCACCATGATATAAGTACAAATATTTAAATCTATTGCCTGTCTTTTTTCTATGATCCAATGAATGTTGGCAATTTGATCTCTGGTTCCTCTACCTTTTCTAAACCAATCTGTACATCTGGAAGTTCTTGGCTCACCTAGTGTTGAAGCCTAGTTTGAAGAATTTTGAACATTACCTTGCTAGTGTGTGAAATGAGCACAATTGCACAGTAGCATGGACATTCTTTTGCATTGCCTTTCTTTGGGATTGGAATGAAAACTGACCTTTTCTAGTCCTGTGGATATTCAGATGGTACTACTCTAAATGGCAGAAAGCAAAGAGGAACTAAATAGCCTCATGGTAACTGTGAAAGAGGAGAGTGAAAATCCTGGCTTAAAACTGACATTCACAAAACTAAGATCATGGCAAACAATTCCAATACTCCATGGCAAAGAGATGGAGAAAAAGTGGAAACGGTGACAGATTTTATTTTGTTGGGCTCCAAAATCACTGCAGATGGTGACTGCAGCCATAAATTAAAAGATGCTTGCTCCTTTGAAGAAAGCTACCACAAACCTAAACAATGTATTAGAAAGCAGAGGCATACATTGCTGACAAAGGCCCATATAGTCAAAGCTATGGCTTTTCCAGTAGTCATGTATGGATGTGAGAGTTGGACTATAAAGAAAGCTGAGCACCAAACAATTGATGCTTTTGAACTGTGGTGTTGGAGAAGATTCTTGGAAGTTCCTTGGACTACAAGGAGATCCAACCAGTCAATCCTAAAGGAAATCAATCCTGAATATTCATTGGAAGGACTGATGCTGAAGCTGAAGCTCCCATATTTTGGCCACCTGATGTGAAGAACTGACTCACTGGAAAAAGACCCTGGTGCTGGGAAAGATTGAAGGCAAAAGGAGAAGGGTTCGACAGAAGATAAGATGGTTGGATGGTATCTTGGACTCAATGGACATGAGTTTGAGCAAACTCTGGGAGATAGTGAAGGACAGGGAACCCTGGCATGCTGCAGATCATGGGGCCACAAAGAGTTGGACACAACTTAGTTGAGTGAACAAAAACTGCCTGTCTTAATATTCATCAGGATTTGTCTGGCTTACAGTTTTTACATAAATTATTACCACCCCCTAGAAACTTTAATTCCCTTCTTTGTTTGACTGTCTCCTAATATTTTCAAGAGTAACCAAATGTGTATTCGTATCTTCCCTGGTTTGGGAGCCCCACTTTAGTGTTTATTTCTGCCATACCCTGGCTTCCACAATACTCAATGGGTAAAGAATCCACCTGTAATGCAGGAGATGTGGGTTCGATCCCTGGGTTGGAAAGATCCCCTGGAAGAGGAAATGGCAACCCACTCCAGTATTCTTGCCTGGAGAATTCCATGGGCAGAGAAACCTGGACCACAGACCATGGGATCATAAAGAGTCAGATATCACTGAGTGACTAAAGCTTTCTTTCACTGGCATACAGTTGATGCCCAGTAAATATTAAATTTAAACAAAAGCACAATTATGACAAGAAACAAACAGATAACAACCACTCTAGTGCTGGATAAAAAATCACATTTGAGACAGGAAGGGACCTGGGACCCTTTACTTCAGTGCTCGTATGGGGGCACACCTCTCTTACAGCAGCAAACTACAAAGAAATGATATGGGACTAAAAATGACTGCGTGCATGCACAGTTGGAACAAATGTTACATGAAAGATACAAAGAGGTGGAAAAACCCAGGTGCTATTTTTGCAGAGCTTTTAACAAAATCAGTGGGTTGCGAACAAAAGCAGAGTATTGCACAGGCCCCCTGCAAACACCACCACCTAACGGGCGGGTGAAACACCTAAGCCACCCCTCTGGCCCAACCCCTGGACACTGTGGTACTCTCACTCCATATAAGGAACAAATCCAGCCCTCACCTCCACACCCCCTCCCCCACAGGAAGTGAATTTGTTTCTCCCTTCCCCTTGTTGCAGCAGGAGCCCCAGTTAAGCCTTGCTTGAATTTCCTGTCTGGCATCTGCTGATTAAGGAGGCCAAGAATCCTAGTCAGTAACAATGATTTCCATTTTATAGCTGAGGCCCAGAGACATTAAAGTAATGGGGGAAAAATGACACAGGCATATGAAGTTAAACCACTTAATCTCTCTGAGCCTCAATTTCCCCTTGGAAAAGTGAGAATAGAAATAGTACTTACTGTGAGACTAAACTAACATAGCATATGTATGAATAGCTAAAAAGTACATAGCACAGAGTATTAAAAAAAAAGAAAAAAACAGAACCAAAAAGTATAAAGGAGAGAGAGAAGAGGAAACTACACTTTGGGAGTCAGAGAAATAATTATTTTTTCCCATTCTTGCAGCTGCAAAACCTGATGCTCAGAATATGCAAATATGTCTTCAGTTCAGTTCAGTTCAGTCGCTCAGTCATGTCCGACTCTTCGCAATCCCATGAACTGCAGCACACCAGGCCTCCCTGTCCACCATCAACTCCCGGAATCCACCCAAACCCATGTCCATTGAGTCGGTGATGCTATTCAACCATCTCATCCTCTGTGGTCCCCTTCTCCTTCTGCCCTCAATCTTTCCCAGCATCAGAGTCTTTTCCAATGAGTCAGCTCTTCATATCAGGTGGCCAGAGTACTGGAGTTTCAGCTTCAACATCAGTCCTTCCAATGAACACCCAGGACTGATCTCCTTTAGGATGGACTGGTTGGATCTCCTTGCAATCCAAGGGACTCTCAAGAGTCTTCTACAACACCACAGTTCAAAAGCAACAGTTCTACGGTGCTCAGGTTTCTTTACTGAGAATGAGGATGTCAGAGTCCAACTGTCACATCCATACATGATCACTGTAAAAACCATAGCCTGGACTAGATGAACCTTTGTTGGCAAAGTAATGTGTCTGCTTTTTAATAAGCTGTCTGCTGCTGCTACTGCTAAGTCACTTCAGTCGTGTCCGACTCTGTGCGACCCCATAGACGAGAGCCAACCAGGCTATGCCATCCCTGGGATTCTCCAGGCAAGAACACTGGAGTGGGGTGCCATTTCCTTCTCCAATGCATGAAAGTAAAAAGTGAAAGTGAAGTCACTCAGTCATGTCTGACTCTTTGCGGACCCCATAGACTGCAGCCTACCAGGCTCCTCTGTCCATGGGATTTTCCAGGCAACAGTACTGGAATGGGGTGCCATTGCCTTCTCCAAATATGCTGTCTATGTTCGTCATAAGTTTCCTTCCAAGGAGTAAGAGTCTTTTAATTTCATGGCTGCAATCACCATCTGCAGTGATTTTGGAGCCCCCCAAAATAAAGTCTGACTCTGTTTCCACTGTTTCTCCACCTATTTGCCATGAAGTGATGGGACCAGATGCCATGATCTTAATTTGCTGAATGTTGAGCTTTAAGCCAACTTTTTCATTCTCCTCTTTCACTTTCATCAAGAGGCTCTTTAGTTCTTCTTTATTTTCTGCCATAAGGGTGGTATCATCTGCATATCTGAGGTTATTGATATTTCTCCTGGCAATCTTGATTCCAGCTTGTGCTTCTCCCAGCCCAGGATTTCTCATGATGTACTCTGCATATAAGCTAAATAAGCAGGTGACAAGATATAGCCTTGATGTACTCCTTTTCCTCTTTGGAACCAGTCTGTTGTTCCATGTGCAGTTCTAACTGTTGATTCCTGACCTGCATACAGGTTTCTCAAGAGGCAGGTCAGGTGTTCTGGTATTCCCATCTCTTTCAGAATTTTCCACAGTTTATTGTGATCCACACAGTCAAAGGCTTTGGCATAGTCAATAAAGGAAAAATAGATATTTTTCTGGAACTCTCGAGCACTGCAGCTGTGATGGTGAAGGAGCACAGCAGAGAGGAGCTACCCTGTGCCAGAGGGCAGGGCAGTGTCTGAGAGGAGCTAACCCCTATCAGAGGTAAGGAGCAGCGACTGAGTTTTGCTGGAACAGCCATGAAGAGAGACCCTGTGTCCTAACATAAGAGAAACCCAAGTAAGATGGCAGGCACTGAGAGAGGGGATCAAAGGGAAGACAGACTGAAACTACAGTCACAGACAAGTAGCCAATATGATCACAGGGACCACAGACTTGTTTAACTCAATGAAACTAAGCCATACCCTGTGGGGCCACCCAAGATGGTCGGGTCATGGTGGAGAGGTCTGACAGAATGTGGTCCACTGGAGAAGGGAATGGCAAACCACTTCAGTATTCTTGCCTGAGAACCCCATGAACAGTGTGAAAAGGCAAATATGTCTAGCAGTACACAACTTGATGTTGACAAAATGGAACTAAATTTAAGTCTCCTCTCATCAAGTCTTCCCTCTCCCCAGGAGGCCCCGCTCCTGCAATGTTCTCCAGGTCTGCCGATGAGAGCTGGTCAGACTAGTCCCCCACAGGGCAGGGTTCGAGTGCCCGCACTCATGTGGCCTTGGAGCTGTGTGCAGAGCTGGCGTGTCTGGGTGTGTGTCTATTTCTGCAGCCAAGAGTGTCCTGAACAGGAGCCTGCTTTTGTAGACAGCTCTGTGGTTTTGGAGGGCTTCCCAGATGGCTCTCGTGGTAAAGAACCTGCCTTCCATTTCAGGAGACAAAGGAGATGGGGGTTTGGCCCCTGGGTCAAGAAGATCCCCTGGAGGAGAGCATGGCAGCCCACTCCATTATTTTTGCCTGGAGAATCTCATGGACAGAGGAGCCTGGGGTCACAGAGAGTCGGACAAGACTGAAGCAACTTAACACTCATTAAGTCTAGGCTCATCTGTTGCCCACCTTATCTGCGGTTCCTCCTCAAATGCCTTTCCCACAAGGCATTTGTTCCTAGCTGCTCTGCTGAGGGTATATATGTGTTATGAGCAAATATGTATTCTAGGCGCACAGAGTAACATGGTTCACAAATTCCAAATTGGAATTCTAGACTGAGGGGAGGCTAGGTTGTACAGAGAAGCCCACAGGTCACTGTCAGGCAATAATCATCCTTTAAAATATTCCCCTGTAGGGAAAGGAATTTAATTTAATAAAGAGAATCAAAAATAAAGACTATGGCTTGACAGCTAAGAGGCCAAGTTATGAAATCAGGCTGACAAGGGTATGAATCTGAGTTGACCACTGCCTTAGGCAAATCAACTAAATTTTCTTTCTGCAAAATGTAGATAATTTCTACCTCCTGATTGTTGTGCAGATCAAATGACATACTGCATGTCAAGTTCTCAGGACAGTGTCTGGAATACCTCCCTTTAATGTTAACTACAGAGTAGCCTAAATTCACCTTCATTGTTATGCAGCCTCATACAAGTGCTCCCCAGATTATGCAAAACTCTACCTTAGCGTGCAGCTAAAATGGATAAGGGGTATCGGAGCTTTTTCTTTCTGATAAATGTTTCAATACGAATTATTTGCTTATATATCACAAGTATACAGTGTTATACATTTTTACAACTAAACACACACATGTACATTAGCACTCAAATCAAGGCACAAAACATTACAAGCACTTCAGACACAACTTGTGTCCCCAGCCACTTACTGTCCCTCTCCTCATCCCCAGGTAACTTCGTTTCTGAAATCTAACAACATATACCAAGTTCACCTGCTTTGAATTTCCTAAAAATGAATTATTAAGTATGTACTCTATTTTGTCTAAAATTCTCCTCAGTGTTAAGTTGGTGAGAATCACGTATATTTGCAAATGGACCAGTTATATATCAGCTGATTCTCAGAGCTCTATATCATTCATTGAGTGAACTATACCAAAACTAATTTCTCCACTTTCCTGTTGACTGACAGATGTGTAGTTTCCAATTTGAGGCTGTTATGAACAGAGTTGTGATAACATTCTAGCGTGGGGATTTGGTTAGACATGTATCTGTTCTGTTGAGCAGACACCTAGGAGTGGACTGCCAAGGTTATAACATATGTTCAGTTTCAGCATGTAATGGTGAACAGTTTCCACATGACTGTATCAAATTACACTCCCACCAGCAATGTTGGGAGTTCTGGCTCATCCACATCCTTGCTAACCTTGGGTATTTTTCCTCTTGTTCATCTTAGCTATTTTGGTGGGTACGTAGTAATAGAGCATTATGTTTTCTAATTTACATTCCCTAATGACTAAGAAAATTGAGCATTTTTTCATATATTTCAATTGCCATTTGGATACCCTCTATTGCAAAGTACCCAAGCTCTTGGCACATTTTTTTTTTTGGAGGGGGGTTCCACTTTTCCTATTGCTTAGGGAATTTCTTTATATATTCTGAGTACAAGTGCTTTGTCAGATATCTTACTATATACTACAAACATATATTTTTTCACTCTGATTCCTTTTTTAAATTTTCCTTGTAAGTAAATGTTCTTAATTTATAATATATTGTGATTTTGATCAAACTTAGATATGTGTTCTATTAGTTATATTAAAAGCAACCTCCTCTTTATGCACAAATAATAGGAATGCAAAGTTCAAACAGTATAGTTATCCAATGTAACTTCAATGCATCCATTCCAGGCCTGCGCTCCCCATTGACCTACTGAAGACTCAAGTGAATCTGGCTTTTCTAATGTTGCTTAAGGCCTCTCTCATTTTCTTATTTTTCCAAAATTAGTCCTGCTGCTGTTGCTAAGTCGCTTCAGTCATGTCTGACTCTGTGCAACCCCATAGACAGCAGCCCATCAGGCTCCACTGTCCAGGCAAGAACAATGGAGTGGGTTGCCATTTCCTTCTCCAGTGCATGAAAGGGAAAAGTGAAAGTGAAGTTCTCAGTCGTGTCTGACTCAGCGACCCCATGGACTGAAGCCTACCAGACTCCTCCGTCCATGGGATTTTCCAGGCAAGTGTACTGGAGTGGGGTGCAAATGAAATCATCTGCATTAGCAGGGCAAAATAGCATTGCTGGGTAATTCAGGAAGAGTGTAGGGCAAATAACAAGACAGATTATAGGGAGAACAGTAACATTTAGGAAGAGATGGGAGGATATAAATAAAACTTGTATGAATATAACTGTTATTAAGCAGCATGTTCAGGAACTTGACCCTTACGTATGTAAGGAATGACATTACTGTGGTCATTCAGTCATTCATTTGCTACCTATTGTTTTATATTGTCTTAATAGTTTTTTTCCTATAGTTTTTCCTGGATAGTTTGATTCCTCATTGGATTTGTATTTATTTAAAGCAAGGATTAGCACTTACGTCAGTCTCAAAAATTCTCTCTCACATCTTGTTACCCTAGAAAAGCCAGAGGACCTCGAAACTGAGTGAGTGAGACATACATCTATCATCTCAACAAGAGTATGCTGCAATATTGTTGAAGACACTGCTTCTGAGACAACTTCCTGGGAGCACAGAGACACTTGAAGTTGGGGTGAAGAAAATCTTGACAATGAGAGGTGCCTGAAGCTAGGTCTTAGAGAATAAAGACTTCTCCAGGTAGAAAAGGAAGAAAATGGCAGTTTGTCTTTTGTTTCTCATTGCTGAGTATCACCCAGAAACATGAATAAAGTCAGTGCTCTTTTACTCACGTAAAGCACTATTTATTTATTTCAGGATAGGAGTTTGTAAGAATAGTATATAATTGCATTTTTCAAAGTAAAAGCATCTATAGCTTCAGATAAAATGAGGGAAAGAATGTCTTCTTACTTTGTTTTTGCTCTATACTGATTGAAGAATAGCTCAGAGTTCTTGGGGGAAAAATAATGCCCAGAGCAATCCCGGATGCACAGCAGAGGGCACCAGCAGGCACTATTGGGAGTGAGAACGTGGGCCACAGACTACAAGACTACTGATCAACCTCCATAGGATCTAGTCTTAGGCACTGTTCAAATAATGAACAACTATATCTCAAAATCTGCCCCAGAGGCTGAAACTGTTAACTTGTATTTCTTCCTCAAATGCTTGGGATATCATCCATTAAAAAAATACAATAATATTAAAAACAAAATAAAATGATATGGAAAATCCACATATATACAAGTATTTAAAAACTCACAGAGAATGTGGACCCTGTTCTCCTAAAATACGTTATCATGCCCTAGTTAATAGTTTAGAATAGTGCTGTCCAATAGAAACATTGTGAGCCACAAAATAAATTTCAAATGGTTTAGTAGTCAGACTAAGAGGCAGGAAGACTCCTACAGATCAAGTACCATTTTCAGTACTTAAAAACTGTAAGTACAATCAACATATAACTTATCAATGATGACGTTAAACTTAATCAACTAGTTAAAGATTTGTAGGATTCTCCACTCTAAAATTATTCCCTCCCCCATTTCTATACTGTACTCTTTATAAACACGTAACTAAACATAATCCATCATTAAGGAGGAGAGGGGCAATTATTTCACAAATTATTTGAAATTTTTTTCATAGATTTATCTACCTATTCCCCTCTGCCTTATCACTTTTTTAAAAATTTTATTTATTATAATTGGAGGTCAATTACTCTACAACATTGTATTGGTTCTGCCATACATCAACATGAATCCACCACAGGTACACGCGTGTTCCCCATCCTGAAGCCCATTCCCTCCTCCCTCCCCGTACCATCTCTCTGGGTCATCTTAGTGCACCAGCCCCAAGCATCCAGTATCATGCATCGAACCTGGACTAGCAATTCGTTTCATGATATTATACACGTTTCAATGCCATTCTCCCAAATCATCCCACCCTCTCCCTCTCCCACAGAGTCCGAAAGACTGTTGTATACATCCGTGTCTCTTTTGCTGTCTCACATGCAGGGTTATCATTACCATCTTTCTAAATTCCATATATATGCGTTAGTATACTGTATTGGTGTTTTTCTTTCTGGTTTACTTCACCCTGTATATACAGGCTGCCCAAAGTTACTCCAAAACCATTGATATTGATATCTCATAACTCATTACTGGACACTTCATTGCATTCCAGAGAAGAAATCCAGCTCCACCCACCAGAACACCGACACAAGCTTCCCTAACCAAGAAACCTTGACAAGCCACCTGTACAACCCCACCCACAGTGAGGAAACTCCACAAAAAAGAGAACTCCACAAACTGCCAGAATACAGAAAGGCCACCCCAATCTCAGCAATATAAACAAGATGAAGAGACAGAGGAATACCCAGCAGGTAAAGGAGGAGGATAAATGCCCACCAAACCAAACAAAAGAGGAAGAGATAGGGAATCTACCTGCCTTATCATTTTTAATTCTATCATTTATATCAGTGTGGACTTCATTTTATACTTAGGGGTGTAGATAAATACTAGACTATTAATTTTATCATTCAAATTGTTCCAGTTTTGGTCACTGGGAGTTCTTTCAGCTGGCTTCTCTGTTTTTTGTTTTTGGTTGTTTTTTTTTTTTTGGCACAGCCTCCTCAGTTTGTTTCAAGGAATTCTTCAGTTTCTAGCACTATGAGATATTTCAGGTTAATTTTGTACATTCCATGCCTAAGCTCTAAAATCAGCCATTCATCCATGCGGTTGGATATCTTCTAATGGACAATAGTATTAGAAACCAAGATCTAGACACAAGTCATATGATCTTTTGATGGGAGAGTTTTATCCTCTGCTATAAATGTACACACTACTGTACCATTTGATGAATTCAACACTTCAGTTTGAGATTCCCTGGTACCCCAAAGGCCTGTACTTTTTGAACTCCATCTCTCACTCTTGCAGTAGCTGTGGTCTGAAAAAGACTATATATATGTTAGTTCTTCACCCTAAGCCCTCTTTGAACAAATGAAGATTACCAGATGATTTCATGTGTGCACTAACTCCTAACTGAAGAGCTTCTCTGTGTAGCAATAGGAAGAATTGAAAGACAACTGAAAATGGAGAGCTTTCTAGGGAACATTTCTCAACAAAACATCAGCTGTGAGAGCTATCTATCCTTGTGGATCGGCTACCTGTTTCTTTGTAATCTGAAAAAACCAGATTGCGAAAACCTACATAACCATATCCAATGATCCCATCCAGTATACTCAGTTCTCCTTGTCAGGCACTGGGCTAATTAATCTGCACCATGATGTGATTTATTACTCAAAACAGCACCATGCAGAGGCACTATTGGCTATCACTAGTATTTCTGCTCTGCAACTGAGGAAATTGAACTTGAAAGACTGCACCATGGCATGCAGCTAACCTGACTGAGATACAGCTCTGAATGCTCAGCTTTCTGACCTCCATCAGCCTTGTTCATCCAACCTCACTTAACCACCATATGATATGGCCTGTAATAGGGCCAGTCTTCTCAAACTATCTTGCTTCTACTTTTAAAGGAGATTCTATTTATAACTATTTGTGCTTAATATATAAGCCTTTACATGAGATTTTAAGAAGAAGTGATATTTGTATGTGGAACACCATCTTAAATTTTGGTTCAGCAAATGCAATCATCATAACCATGGCTGGAAAATTGAATCAGAAATCATCTACATGAAAACTTCTGAGAAGAGAGGGCATATTCATTGCAGAATTCTTCACAGAAAGCATGCTGTTGAATAAGAAAATTTACATTTGCTTTTACAATTCAATTTTACATGTGGATACTGATATCAATAAACTGTGGAAAATTCTGAAAGAGATGGGAATACCAGACCACCTGACCTGCCTCTTGAGGAACCTGTATACAGGTCAGGAAGCAACAGTTAGAACTGGACATGGAACAACAGACTGGTTCCAAAGAGGAAAAGGAGTACATCAAGGCTGTATATTGTCACCCTGCTTATTTAACTTCTATGCAGAGTACATCATGAGAAACCCTGGGCTGGAGGAAGCACAAGCTGGAGTCAAGATTACCAGGAGAAATATCGATAACCTCAGATATGCAGATGACACCACCCTTATGGCAGAAAGTGAAGAGGAACTAAAGAGCCTCTTGATGAAAGTGAAAGAGGAGAGTGAAAAAGTTGGCTTAAAACTCAACATTGAGAAAACGAAGATCATGGCATACAGTCCCATCACTTCATGGCAAATAAATGGGGAAACAGTGGAAACAGTGTCAGACTTTATTTTTCTGGGCTCCAAAATCACTGCAGATGGTGATTGCAGTCATGAAATTAAAAGATGCTTATTCCTTGGAAGGAAAGTTATGACCAACCTAAACAGCATATTAAAAAGCAGAGACATTACTTTGTCAGCAAAGGTCCATCTAGTCAAGGCTATGGTTTTTCCAGTGGTCATGTATGGATGTAAGAGTTGGGCTATAAAGAAAGGTGAGCACCAAAGAATTGATGCTTTTGAACTGTGGTGTTGGAGAAGACTCTTGAGAGTCCCTTGGACTGCAAGGAGATCCAACCAGTCCATCCTAAAGGAGATCAGTGTTCATTGGAAGGACTGATATTGAAGCTGGGTGTTCATTGGAAGGACTGATATTGAAGCTGAAACTCCAGTACTTTGGCCACCTGATGTGAAGATCTGTCTCATTGGGAAAGACCCTGATGCTGGGAAAGATTGAGGGTATGAGGAGAAGGGGACGACAGAGGATGTGATGGTTGGATGGCCTCACTGACTCAATGGACATGGATTTGGGTAGACTCTGGGAGATGGTGATGGACAGGGAGGCCTGGCATGCTGGCATGGGTCCCAAAGAGTTGGACACGACTGAGCGACTGAACTGAACTGAACTGATATCAATATACAGATTTGATTAGTGATAGAACTGTATCTGAGGATTTTCACTAATAAATGAATATCTTTTGTGCTATTTTTGTTTTAATTTTAATTTAGAAAGAAGCAGAATGCAGAGTACAAAACACATAAGTTTGAGAACTGGAAGGAATTTGACTCAAGTTTGGACTCTGCCACTTATTAACTGAATACCTTTAAGAAAGTTTCATAAATATTGTTTCTCAGTATCCTCATTGGTATTAATAAAAATGAAAATAATATATTTTTATGAAGCACATGCAAAGTATGACCCAGAGTTAACCCCACTACTCTGCAGTGATAAGCCCCAAAATACCATGATGGTCTGCAATATATGATAATATACACAATACAGAGTGCTGAATTCAAAGTGGTTTGGATTCATGATGTTCATATGGTCCTCCCTGAAATTCTTACAGGTGTATATTACTGCTAAAGTTAATTAAAAATAAGAACAAAACACTGAGAAATACAAAGAAGTTTATAAGAGACAGTATGGAGAAAGTCAAAATTTGAACCTAGTCTTATCAAAAGCCAAGCATGCATTTCCTTCCTTCTGTTAATTTCCAAGTATAACAAAAACCACTACAATATTGTAAAATAATTAGCCTCCAATTAAAATAAATAAATTAATTTATTTAAAAATTTAAAAAAAAATTCCCCAGTACGACTTCTGCAAACACGGAGTCTAACCTGTCTCCATCATCCCTACTATTTTACTTAATGCATGGTGATGCACATTAAGGTCAATAAATAACTAAATGAAAACTAATGAGTAAATGAGAACTAATCTTGTTTTCCTCACTTTAGGACTAAGGAAAATTTAGCCAAATTAGGGAGAAATTCCTTAATCCATTAGGCCCAATTATATTCCCTTTCTTTCTTGCCTGCAAAAATGACTTTGTAAAAAGCCTGACACATGCCTGGTTCATTCTTTTGTGTGAAAACTGCTCAAGCAGTCTCCAGATCCACCCAACTTAGAATGAAAAGGATAAATGACAAGCCTATTATTAATGTTTTGATTAGTACTATTAGCCAAGGTCCAAAGAGAGTTTTTATTCAACAATTTTGAAAAACCAAAAAGGCAAATTTCATGTACATTTCTATGCATTTGCCACAGAATGAGTGACTGACACTTCAGATTGTCAAAATGTCGAAAACCTTCTAAGACTTCCAAACAGGATGGAATGAGGTAGCTGCCTTTCCTGTTTCCAGAGAGACTACTAATCTTAAAATTTAACCTCTCCTTTGCCAAATTAATTTCAGTTTGACATTCTTACTTTCTACTCTCTTTGCTCTTAGAGCTTTTCTGAAAAGCAGTCTTATCTGGACTAGATTAGAGTTATAGTTCTTGAACCCAGTTGGAGCATCATGCCCACATGTAGCGTGGAGGCCTGCTGAACTCAATGCCCTTAAGTAAGACAGTGAATTGTCATTCTAATCACTTTTAAGCTTGGGGATGATCTTGGAATCTGACTCATATTTTCACAAAAGGAGTATAGATGCAACCCATAAGGGATATAGCATGCTGCAGGGGTATGAAAATACAACCCATTCAGCTCCCATTAAGAGCCAGGCCCTGGCGTAAAGTAATATTTGGCCCATATTCTGATTTGAGGGAAATTCTGAAAATTCTCATTTGACTAAAGCTTCGTCACCACTAGGTTTTGGAATGAGATTTGCATGCAAGTCGGGGAGGGCATGTGTAGTGTAAAGAGAAACTGGCACTGGAATCAGTCAGGCTTGGTTTGAAGTCATTGCTCTGACACGTACATGCTTGTGTGCCAGTGTGGGCCAATTTGTTTTAATGGCTACACAATAAATCCCAAACCCCACCAGCATTTTTTCAAATGTATGCTAATTGATTTCACTGGAAATCCTGAAGAGATTATTTGGAATGCTTGTTGCATTTCTATTATCGTGTTAAAAAATGTGTATTGTGCGTCCTCTCCCTTCACTCTTGCCAGTCACACCGCTAAAGCACCAAGTCATGCCACTGCCTCACTAAAGCCTTTGAGGGCTCTGCAGTGTGGGCAGAATATGGTCAATGTCTTGAGCAGAATGGGGATGAAAGCTGTGTGTACCACCCTTGTTCTATCCATCTCTGTTTTTCAGTTCTTTCAAACTTATGCCCATTAGGTATACAACTGGATTGTTCTTGACATATGTATGTACTCCTGAAACCATCACTGTTATTGAAGAAATGAATATATCCATCACCGCAAAATTTCCTCTTGTTCCCTTTAATCCCCTTTTCCTGCCCATTTCCCCATCCCCAGGTAACAACTGATTCACTTTCTGTTGCTATCAATTAGTCTGCAACTTTCTAGAAATTTATATAAATGGAGATCAAACAGTATGTACCTTGTTTTTTTTTAATCTGGCTTCTTTAATTTCAGAATCATATTGAGATTCTTTTACATTGCTACATGTGTGGGAGGTCCATTTATGTTCATTCCCTTTCATTGTATGTTTCTATTGTATGGCCCTACAATAGTTAATATATTCATTCACCTGTTGATAGATATTTGGGCTGTTTCCAGTTTGGGGGTATTAAAAATAATGCTTCTATATAAGCATTCACCTATATGTCTTTATAGAAGTATATACTTTAATTTTTTCTTGGGATAATACCTAAAAATATAATGACTGTGTCAATGCATGATACATGTGTGATAAGAAGCACTTCTACTGCTGCTGCTGCTAAGTCGCTTCAGTCTTGTCCAACTCTGTGCGACCCCATAGACGGCAGCCCACCAGGCTCCACCATCCCTGGGATTCTCCAGGCACGAACACTGGAGTGGGTTGCCATTTCCTTCTCCAGTGCATGCAAGTGAAAAGTGAAAGTGAGGTCGCTCAGTCGTGTCCTACTCTTCACGACCCCATGGACTGCAGCCCACCAGTCTCCTCTTCCCATGAGAGGCTGCGTCAATGAAAAACATGTTTAATTTTAAATCACCAAATGTTTTCCCAAGGCCTTGTACCGTTTTACACACCAACTTGAAGTATATGAGATTTCCAATGTTTCCACATTCTTGCCAACAAATCGTGTTGTCATTGTTTTTAATTTAAGACATTCTATTAAGCATGTAGTGGCGTGGTTTGTAGTTTTAATGTACATTTCTTTAATGATCAATGACAAATGCTTATTTTTAATTCACATGTATTCTTTTGTGAAGTATCTTTAAAAATCTTTTCTTTGTTTATAATTGGTTTATTTGACTTCTCATAATTATGTTTGGAGAGTTACTTACATATCCTGAAATAAAATCCGTTATTAGATATTTGATTGGTACAAACTTTTCCCAAGTCTGTGTCTTTTTAGATATTCATTTAGTAGTGTCGTTCAAAGAGCAAAAGTATTTAATTGTGATCAAATGTAATTTGTGTATATTTTCTTTTATAGCTCTTGCTTTCAATGTTGAATTAAAAAAATAAAAACTAAAAAGTATTCCTAACCTAAGACCACAATGACTTTCTCTTGCTTTCTTCTAGAATTTCTATAGTTTTATATTTTAAATTTAGATCTATGATCATTTATGTTCACTTTTATATACAGTAAGAAGTATGGATACAAGTTCACTTGTTTGCATATGAATATCCAATTGTTCCAAAATCACTTGGATAAAAGACTAGCTTTTCTCCACTGAATTATTTTTGTCAAAAATCAATTGTTTATGAACGTATGGATCTATTTCTATGGGTTTCAATCCTGTTCCATTGATCCATACATATGTTTCTCTTTACACTCCCACCACACTGTCTTATTCCTATAGTATTATAATAAGTCTTGAAGTGAGGTAGTGTAATTTCTCCAAATTAACACTTATTTTTCAAAGTTTCTAGGCTGTTTGAGGTACTTGTATTGTCATAAGTATTTTAGAATCAGCTTGTAATTTTTACCAAGAACATCTGATGGGATTGTTACTGGCATTACAATGAATCTACTAGACAAATTTAGGAAGGATTAAAATCTCAATATAGTCTTTTAACTTATAAATACATATTATCGCCCCCCTTATTTAGGTCTTTAAAACTTTCAGCAATATTTTGTTGTTGCTGTTCTCAGGATACAAGTTTTACACATCTATTAGATTTATCCTGAAGCATGTCACATTTTTTACATTATTTTAAATAACATCTCTTAAAATTAAATATAACAGAACTGGTTAAAATTAAATTTCAGTTATATCCTTCAGCCTTGCTAAACTTACTTAAGTCTAGTCGCCTTTTTTGTGGCTCTCATAGGATTCTCGATTATCTACATAGACAACTATGTCATCTGCAAATAAAGACAGGTTTAATTATTTTCATTCCAATTTGGATCTTTCTCTTTCTTGCTTTCTTTACTCTTCTGCTTTCCTTCTTTACTCCTTTGTTTCCTCATTGTATACATTAGAACCTCCTATAATCTTTTGAACACAAGTTGTGAGGGCAGGCATGCTTACCTTGTTCTTTATCTTAAGGGAAAACATTCAGTCTTTACCATCTTGACCACCTAACAGGTTGGGAAAATTTCCTTCTAGTTGGAGTTTAGTTTGAGTTTATATTAGAAATATATGGTTTTTCAAAGCCTTTTCTGACTTTATTGAAATGATCATGTGGTTTACTGTTGAGTCAACCTTGCATTCCTTTAATGAACCTAAGTGTAGAGCATGTATTATCTATTTGTATATTTTTAAATTTGCTAAAATTTTATTAAGAATGTTTGCTTTTATGTTCATGAGGGATATTAGTCTATTATAGTACTCCTGTATGACTTAAGTATTAAGGTAATGCATGTAAGAATTAAAGATTTTAAAATTTAAAAAATAAAAAAAATAAAAAAGAAAAAGAAAAAAAAATAAAGACAAGCATGTTAAGCCAAAAATTAAAAAATAAAAATAAATAAATGAAGAAAAAAAATAAAAAATAAAATAATTAGTTAAGAAAAATAGCTCTTAAATATCTATGAGGGTTTGTAAAGAATTGATACTATTACTCCTTTAAATGTTCAGTGGAATTTGTAAGTCTTCTCATGCTGGAAATTTCTTTGTGGGAAAGTTATTAACTACAGTTCTATTCCCTTAACAGTTATAGTGTCACTTATCAATTGTTGAGTGATAATATTAGTTCCTTAGGGTTGCTATAATAAAATTGCCACAAACTGGGTAGTTTCCAACAACAGACATTTGTTTTTTCATAATTCTAGTGGCCAGAAGTCTGAAATCAATGCTTCAGTAGAGCCAAAGTTCATCTGAAAGCTCTGGAAAGAACCCTTCCTCATCTCTTGTAAGTTCTGGTGACTCCAGATGTCCTTGGCTTAGGGCAGCATCTCTCTAATCTCTGGCTCAGTCTTCACATGGCCTTCTTCCCTACGACTGTGTGTAAATCTCTTTCTCTTGTAAAGATATCAATCAGATTCAGGGTCCAACCTAAATCAAAGAAGATTCTACCTCAAAATTTTTAACTAATTACAACTCCAAAATTTCTAGTGTTCTTCCAAAGGACATTATTTTACCCACTCAAGTGAGCTTTAGAACTTAGTGTCATCCAAGAAATTTGTCCGTTTCATCTAAGTTGTCAAATTTATTGGTATGATGTCATTCATAATATATATCTCACTTTCCTGATATTGATAATGCATGTCTATTCTGTTTTTATTCTAAATCAAACTGACTAGAAGTTTATCAGTTTCATTGATTGTTACAAAAATAAGCTTTGTTTTCATTAATTTTCTCAATTGTTTTCCTGTCTTCTATTTCATTGAGGGGGGGTTGTGTTGAATATTTAATATTTCCTATCATTTGCTTAACTTGCATTTAATTCACTATTCTACTAGTTTCTTAAAGTAGAAGGTAAGGTCATTCATTTAACTTTTTATTTTCTAAAATAGGTATTCAGGGCTGTAACTTTTTTTGTTTTGTCATAGCCATATCCCACAAATTTTGATATCCTGTATTTTCATTTTCATTCAGTTCAAAATTCTATGTATTTATCTCCTTAGATTATTTTCATTCTGACAGTTATTCATACAACTTTTTTCAATAAAATTCAATCTTTCAGAGCTTTACCAGGTATGGGATGGATGTTCTTATAGGCAGCACCCTAGAAAATGGAGTGGGCAAGGGGAATTTCTCTCCCTGGTCATTGAAAACCAATCTCAAATGGAGATCAGCAAAGCCTCTAATTGGTGCATAAATTAACAACTTTAGAACTGATATGCTTCTACATTGGAAGCATCATCCAAGTTTCCAATACATCTTCATTCTCTGTTTCTTTAAACAGACCACTAATTCACCACACTCTCTGAAGAATGCAATGAGATATTCAGTGTCTCTTTCAGACAGAAAAATTGTTGAATTTCTTCCGAGATATTGAAGCTCCAGGGTACATGATATATAATTACCCTCTCCTACAATTTCCTATATTATAGCTCTGTAGTCTGCAATGAATATCTCTATAATTATTTCTATAATACTTACATGATTTTATTTACATAATCTCTCAGTTCAGTTCAGTTGCTCACTTGTGTCTGACTCTTTGTGACCCCATGAATCACAGTATGCCAGGCCTCCCTGTCCATCACCAGCTCCCAGAGTTCACCCAAACCCATGTCCATTGAGTCAGTGATGGCATCCAACCATCTCATCCTCTGCCGTCCCCTTCTCCTCCTGCCCCCAATCCCTCCCAGCATCAGGGTCTTTTTCCAATGAGTCGACTCTGCATGAGGTGGCCAAAGTATTGGAGTTTCAGCTTTAGTATCAGTCCTTCCAATGAACACCCAGGACTGATCTCCCTTAGGATGGAATGGTTGGATCTCCTTGCAGTACAAGGGACTCTCAAGAGTCTTCTCCAACACCACAGTTCAAAAGCATCAATTCTTCTGTGCTCAGCTCTTTTACAGTCCAACGGTCACATCCATACACGACCACTGGAAAAACCATAGCCTTGACTAGATGGAACTTTGTTGGCAAATAATGTCTCTGCTTTTTAATATGCTGTCCAGGTTGGTCATAACTTCCCTTCCAAGGAGTAAGCGTCTTTTAATTTCATGGCTGCAATCACCATCTGCAGTGATTTTGGAGCCCCCAAAAATAAAGTCTGACACTCTTTCCACTGTTTCCCCATCTACTTGCCATGAAGTGCTGGGCCCAGAAGCCATGATCTTAGTATTCTGAATGTTGAGCTTTAAGCCAACTTTTTCACTCTCTTCTTTCACTTTCATCAAGAGGCTCTTTAGTTCTTCTTCACTTTCTACCATAAGGGTGGTGTCATCTGCACATCTGAGGTTACTGATATTTCTCCTGGCAATCTTGATTCCAGCTTGTGCTTCCTCCTGCCCAGCATTTCTCATGATGTACTCTGCATAGAAGTTAAATAAGCAGGGTGACAATATACAGTCTTGATGTACTCCTTTTCCTCTTTGGAACCAGTCTGTTGTTCCATGTCCAGTTCTAACGGTTGCATCCTGACATGCATACAGGTTTCTCAAGAGGCAGGTCGGGTGGTCTGGTATTCCCATCTCTTGAAGTATTATCCATAGTTTATTGTGATCCACATAGTCAGAGGCTTTGGCATAGTCAATAAAGAAGAAATAGATGTTTTTCTGTAACTCTCTTGCTTTTTCAATGATCCAGGAGATGTTGGCAATTTGATCTCTGGTTCCTTTGTCTTTTCTAAAACCAGCTTGAATATATGGAAGTTTATGGTTTACATATTGCTGAAGCCTGGCTTGGAGAATTTTGAGCATTACTTTACTAGCATGTGAGATGAGTGCAATTGTGTGGTAGTTTGAGCATTCTTTGGCATTGCCTTTCTTTGAGATTGGAATGAAAACTGAGCTTTTCCAGTCCTGTGGCCACTGCTGAGTTTTCCAAATTTGCTGGCATATTGAGTGCAGCACTTTTATAGCATCATCTTTCAGGATTTGAAATAGTTCCACATAATATCTAAGATAACGATTTATTTTTCAGAAACTTTAAGTTGCTCTCAGACAGGACACAATGAGGCTATATTTATTTCCTATATTAAATGGTAAAGAAAAAATAGTATATGCATATATAGCTTGCCATAAACAAGTATATAGAAATTTGGGATATGATACTGAAAAAGTTGTAAGTAGAATAAAAAAGGCATATTCATATCAGAGTGATGTTATTATTTCCATGTGACATCAAGAGAGAGGAGTATTATATCCCAAGAAAAATTAACATCAAAGAACTCTATAATTGCAAGAAAAATCTAGCGTATGAATTTTCCCCTGGAATTTTAGATGTTCTATGACATGTGTTTGAAGCCCAGTAGGTTTGAATTCACAATAGGCAGACGTAAAACTCTGGAGTCAGTTACATCTGAGTTCAAATCCTAGCTCTGCAACTTCCAGCTGAATGATCTTAGACAAGTTATTGAGTATCTCTAAATAGCAATTCAGATAATAAGATATATTTCATAGTGCTGCCATCAGGATCAAATTAGATAACTGCTAGAAATCAAAGAGTGGTATGGTGATCAGTGAATTTTACTTTCATTATTCCCTCTCAGTATTTTTCTTTACAGGATTCTGTGTATCTTCATAGTGGTTTTTGCCCATCGGTAGGTAGGCCATATAATTAAAATTATTTTTTCAGACAGAACTAATTTTAAAATAATGTATTTAATATAGAGGTTTCTTACACTTTAATGAATATCAAAAACCCCTAGAGAGTTTTGTAATCCTTAAATTCCTGGACAATGCCACCAAAGATTTTGATTCAAGTGGGTTGGATAAGCTGAGGAATTTATGTTTCTAAAAAGGTATGCTAGTGTTGCTGATTGGAGAACAGAATTCGAGAACAACTGCTATGACCCATTTGCAACCACCAAAACAACATGATTGGCAAAAAGAAAGGGAAGGTCACATTTCCCACAGGCATATTTGCTTTCCTAACCTTTAAATGCATTCTGCGGAAAAGTCAGCATGTTCCAATAGAGGAGAGTCAGCATACCCAGACTTCTCTCCCTTAGTGTGCTACCTGGGGCATATCGCTTCTCTATTCTTAGCTCCAGTTTTTCCAACCTAAAATTTAAAGGACTAAAAATAGATCAGTCTGTCTTAAACTGTATCCTCTAAAGCATTAAAGGTTCTTCAGAGAAAACTCAGGGATGATGTTGGTGAGGGAGCTGAACAGACAAGGAAACTTTATCATTCCCAGAAAGATCTGATCTCATTGTATAACTTTGATCTATAGTGAAGTTCCATGCAAGGAACCAAACCAAATCAAACAAGACAAATGTAAACAAAAAGATCCAGCTAGAAAAGATCTTCAGGCAAGATAATATTCATGGTCACAGTCACACTGCCTTTCACATATACTGAACTCCACACACACAGAACATTCTGTACTCCTAGCTTTCTGAGCTTACAATGATAATCATTAGTGATGACAGCCTGAGTCACTGCAAAAATTCAGACTCTAAGCTATCTTCAGTGTGCTTTTGCTGGTAAAATTTTCTTCTAGTCCAATTATTTGAAAACAGATGCACCTTCCTTGCTCCCTGTAATTACTCTGTTAATCTACATATATTTCCACTCATATTCCATGATACAGTTAACATCTTTGAGTGCTTGCTCTGTGTTACCCAGTATACTAAGAGCTTGAAATATATTACCCACCTCAATCCTCCACCTAATCCTTTTGGATAATATCATTGTTTGCTACCTGCCATGCAGCTGCTGTAGCAAAGAGAGGTTAACTTATTTTCTCATGAGTTACAGGAAGCAAAAGATGAGAGTGGAATATGATCCTGTATACTTGTCTCTAAAGTTTATATTCTAGTTATGTTTTAAAAAAGATCAAACAATCAGGTTATCAAGTGGAACCATCAAAATATATTCAGATAGAGTTCTTTGTCTGATACCAAAATGAGAGAGACAAATTTAAAAGGAAAGAACAAAGACACTATATTCCTGTAATGAGAGGAGATAGCCTTCCTCCAACAGAGGTCTTTCATCAAGTGAGTAGAAGACAGGAGGGTTTCAATTATTTGTCCAGAATCATGAAAACAGTCTTATAAACTAGGAAACAATATTACTTCTTTTATTACTTACTTGATTTCTCAAAAGTAAGGCTGACTGAAGAGCATTAGGCTAAGCTAATGAAATTAAAACAAATAAAGGCATATATTACACAGATATCATGGTAAAAAGCTGTAACGTGTGTATATGGTGAGTAAGATACAAGGTAAGGAAGGCATCATGAAAGATGGAAATCCCACTGTAATGCCACGTTCTTGACCACAGAGACTAATAGCCTCTTAAGTATGGGAATTCATTCCAATGATGTTTTACTTGGAACCTCCTAATTATATGTGAATAAAGCATTAATAGTATAGATTAGACACATGGTCCATGATCTGAAGAAACTTAGACGATTTTGTATGAACCTTGGGCAGGTCAGTAGTCAGGGGAATCATTCTAACCCAAAGACACTCATTCATCTTAATAACTGTTTAAGAAATTCAGATAAAAAACAAACAAACAAAAATAAATAAATAAAAACAAGGAGTCACCACAAATAACCTGAGGACTGAGACTGCTGTAATTGGAAAACCACATGATATCATACCTGATGTGATGGTAACTTGCATTGTTACCTAGGCTCTTAAGATTGAACCTGTCATTCTTCCTTGGGATATTAGCTAATTAGGCTCCCATCTCAGTCTGGTCAGCTCATCTGTATTCTCAGTTTTATTCATGAACGATTCAGGAAGTGTTTGTGAAGGTTGAAAAAAGTAATTACTAACAAATTTATTTAAACATGTATGAATTACCATGCTGCTTTTGCAAAAAAAAAAAAAAAAAAAAAGAAAGAAAATGGAAATTGCTTTGGCCTCAATTCTTTCCTCAATATGAAATTAATAGTTCATGAACACATACAACATATTTTAAAATATTCTCATAATGTTATCAATTAGAAATATCAGTGAAAAATACTGAAAATATATATGTAGAAACAGGAGATAAATATGATGTATAGAAGGGAAATCAGTTAGCTATTATGAAGTCTTTGTATTTTGACTACTAAATATCATAAACTAAATTTTATAGAATTCTGAGCCAAAAAGTAAAGAAGTATCTAATATAAATATTAGATTAATGTAATATTCTTGTATTATACAATATATAATATTTGATATTAATATGATAAAATCTAATATTAATAAGAATGTGCTGCCATGCCTTCTGTTAATATACTGATACACTGATAATCCAAGCATGAAATTCTGATGGTTTTGTTTTCCTTTTCTGTTTCTCCTGTTCTCTTTGTTAAAATCTATTTGTTAAAATCCCAGCTACAAAGGCAAATTATATTTCATTTTACCAACTGACTGAAGTTGTGTGCCTATTCTCCAGAATGGAGAGTATAGCTGTTTCCAAATACCATCTCTTCGGCAAGTCACTGATCTTTACAACTTTCACTAGTATTGATTTCCGTTTCACAAATGTGTTTCCCCCCATTTTGAAACATGCATGAAAGCCTGCACATATTCAGTTTAATTTGTGGTTTTAACCCCTACATTCACATTCAAGGGAAACAGCTGTCCTACTCATTGTTGCTTTCATTTCAACAGACAATGCATTCAAAAACTGATTAGAATAAGATGCTGTGTGCTTCCAATGCATATCAAACAGAAGAACAATGAACACCCAGATTACATTAGAAAGACTGTGACTAAAGACATTTAGATAGAATGTGTGTTGATAGAGTAATTATTAGGTGGAGTAAATTGCAATGTAGAAGCTTTAAGAAGTACTTGTATAAATAGTTTCTTTTCCACAAAAGAGGTCTTGTAGCAGAGGAAAGAAAAATAGTCTCTTCTAGTAATTTTGAAAATCAATTGCCTCAAGTAGTATTGCAAGAATATTTTTAAAGTTTCCGTTTACAGTGTATTAGTTACATTTAATTTTGAGTGAGTGCTTTTGGGTAGTGAAAGCCTTACCTTCTCCAGTGGTTTCTTCTTCACCTTGGGCAGGGAGAATCGATAGATGGATGCTGTGAGATGGCTACCTGGGGTGATCTAAAATGAAGAAGGCATTTTGAAATTAGGAAAAGAAACTTGCAAGCTTCAATAATGACGGCCTCATAAGAGAATGTTTCTCAGTCAACAGCAGTTACAGTGGTTGCACTGTGTACTAAGCCCAGTTTTAGTACAGTTTTAGGCCTGGAAGTGAAAAGAGAGTACAATGAATAGACGGGCAAATGAAAATGAAAGTCAAAAAAGAAAATGAACTCATTCTTCAGATGTGTTTATAAATTACCTGGGAAGTTATAGTGTTATATTTATAATTGGAGGAAAGATCACTTTGCCAACTATAGCCACAGACATTTCAACAGACACAGAAATTCTTCAGTGAAGGCCCCTTGCATGGAAGTGCTTTGGCATCTTTTTTTTTTTTTTAATTCAATAATTGAAGTTGTTAAAAAATGGCTTGCCCTGCATAATAGAAACGAATTGGGAGATTCAAGGGTATCTGAGTGGTAGAGAGACAAAGACGATAGATGGGGAAGGTACATGTGAAAAAAAAAGACAGAAAGAATCAATAAAATAAATTGTCATCCCCACAAACTTTCAAAATTTTGTAAAAGAGGCAAAACTTCCAACTAAAATGATAAATGTGTTTTGTGGAAATCAGTAATAGGAATTCCTTTCAGATGGAACTGACACACAGTGGGAGAGTGAACTCTCTGGAAATTAGTGTTTATCTTAAGGAGTGCTTTTAAATTCCTTAGGCTGTGAAATCCAGAGAAGTGTTCAAAAACATTTTCTAGGTGTGAAGGACATTTTGAACATAAAATACACTACAACAATATTATTCATGTAATATAACATTTTGACATGGATCTCAGTGTGTTAGGTTGAAGACAACAGCTTCCTCTAAGGATACCCACATCCTAATCTCTAGAACCCATAAATGTTCCCATACATGACAAAAGCAACTTTGTAGAGGTGATTAAGTTAATGATCTTGAGATGGAGAGACTCCCTAGATTATCTGTGTGGTCCCAAAGACTGTGTAACCCTAAGACTCTTTATAAGTGGAAGATGGAGGCAAGAGTGACAGAGTCAAGGAGACTGGAAGAGTCTCTGTTTCTGGCTTTAATGATGAAGAAAGAGACCAAGAGCAAAGCATGCCGATGGCCTGCAGAAACTGGAAAATGCAAGGAAACAGATTATCCCTCAAGCTTCCAGAAGAAATGCGGCTGTGCTAACACTGAGTTTATCTTAGTAAGATTTCTCAAATTATAAGACATTAAATGTTTATTGATTTAAACCACTAACTTTGTTGCAATTTGTTGCAGCAACAGTTAAGAAACTAACCCGCTCAGATTAGTAAATCTTGATTAACTAAGAGTGAGATCTACAACTTTTCAAGACTTAACCAAATAATAAGAAAGCAATGAAGCAGATTGCTAAGGCACAGGGTAGAAGGGAGGATGAAAACCACTGAACTGTACACTATAAAATGGTGAATTTTACGTTATGTAACATTTTGTTATGTGAATTATATATCAATGAAAATTAATCAATAACCTGCTGAATAACGATTATACAATCACAACCAATTTTGCTTTAGCCTATTGTTCAACTGTTTCAATGTATTATCCTAATCTATTTTCTTATTTTTCTGGAAACATAATTGATGATGATGATGTTAGTGGTGGTAATTGTAACTGAAAAGCAATCTTCATGAGGAAAACAATTCAGCTGCTTTTTGTCCATCCTAATTCTGTTCCCGTCCTAAACAGATATAATAAATAAATAAAGCAACACAATATCCATCCTTCATTTCCTGATTCCGATCCAATAGTTTGCCTTTCTATCATTATCCCTTGCAAGTGTGCATGCATGCTAAGTCACTTCAGTCATTTAGCATTCAGACTCTTCATTATCCCATGGATCTCCCCTTTTCTTCCCTTTCCTTTCCTTTCCTTTTATTTCTTGGAGGACTATGTGATTCACAAGGCAAAATACTTTGCGATAATTTTTACTGTCTTTATTGCCTTGCCCTTTCATTTGAAGATACACAGCCTAGAGAAAATGGCTGCACTTTCTCAGGGAGAGGATTCTTGCATCATTTCAGAATTTTGCTACTGCCAAAGGATTATCCTAGTTTCAACGAACAAATTCAAGGACTAATGACAAACCATTAACGAAAACTTTTAAGTTATCCAGACAAAATGTACTACAAAATGCCACTCTAGACTTGCGAATTATACAAAGCCATATCTAGTATTTCAGCTTGACTGCAGACCAGTAAAGTTATGCAAGATATTAAGAAAACACATCAGGTTCAGAGATCTATAATTAATCTTGTCAGCAGATGTGGCAGGACAGATTCCTATTTAAACTTGCATATTGATGAGACTTTTCCCTCTTTTACTGTATCAGTACAGAACACACTGGGGACCCAAGGGATCTAAACCCATCACAGTTTATTTTAGAGTCAAGTTCATGCTCACTGCATGCCCTGCCTTGTTCTTGGTGGCATTAAATAATTAACTAACTATGACCATGAGTTGTTGAGAAAGCGGCAGCTTTTTGTGCATTTTTTATACTTGCTGTTGAAAAACAAATATAAAATTAGAAAGTCTGTGTCCAAGGCTTGTGGTAGAATAAATGGTCACGGGACAACACTTTCTGCATTTAGGTTCTGTAATTGAATTATATTGCAAACCTTTAAAAATATATGTATGCATCATATTCTATAACAGCTAGAGCTAAATGTGAAGAGTCATAGGCAATAATTCTGTCCTTTAATTTTAATGTGCAAGCACAAGTTGGATAAAAAAGCATGCATCTAAACCTTGAAACAATACTAGCAAAGATAAATTATCTTGTAAACTGAGAGGCAAATTAGATTATCTTTTAGTAACATTTAAGACAGAGGAACAATCACAGATTGAGGAAAATGGTAAATTTTCAGTAAACAAATGAGTAAATGGTAGAGTTTTATATTGATCAGACTTATTCCTCATTATTAGTTTGCCTTTAGGAAAAAAATAAAGGAAAATAATTAAAGAAAAAATATTTAGTTTTGCTCATATGCTTTCTATTTGTCAGTTTTTATTTTAGAAGTTTGTATTATTAATTACAATATAGCAACACACCACATTAGATTGGGACATGACATATATTTTAAGCACATAGTTAATGCACAATAAAGTTCATGGAAACTAGGAAGTGTCTCTTTTATTAGAATAATACAATAACACAAAAAGAGCTGTGTATTTTCTATCTTACTCTCAACCTTCTAAATCCAAGTAATGTACAAGCTTCATGGGGTCAGAGAAATGAATATGACCTATGCTGAAACTTGCAACAGGAGAGTGAATAGTAAACCAAATTATACATATAAACACATACATATATGTTATACATACATTGTCATTTTTCAGCTGCTCAGTTCTGTTTGACTCTTTGTAACCCCAAGGACTGAAGCATGCCAGGCTTCCCTGTCCTTCACTATCTCCTGGAGCTTGCTCAAACTCATGTTCATTGAGTTGGTGATGCCATCCAACCAGCTCATCCTCTCTTATCCCCTTTTCCCCCTGCCTTTTATCATTCCCAGCATAGTCTTCTCCAACACCACAGTTTGAAAACATCAACTCTTCAGCATTCAACCTTCTTATGATCCAACTCTCACATCCATACATAACTACTGGAAAAACCATAGCTTTGACTAGACGGACCTTTGTCAGCAAAGTAACTTTTCTGCTTTTTAATATGCTGTCTAAGTTGTCATAGATTTTCTTCCAAGGAGCGAGTGTCTTTTAATCTCATGGCTGCAGTCACCGTCTACAGTGATTTTGGATCCCAAGAAAATAAAGTCTGTGACTGTTTCCATTGTTTTGCCATCTATTTGCCATGAAGTGATGGGACCATATGCTATGATCTTAGTTTTTTGAATATTGAGCTAAAAAATGAATTATATTATACATATATTTATAATGTGTATATATGTATTATTAACAGGTAATCTACTATTTGCTTGATCCAGTTAGAATGATTCATATTCTATGCAGAAATCTCCCTGATTTAAAGTAAGTCAGACTAATTGTGGATAAGTGAAAAAGTGAAAGTGTTTCACTCAGTTGCGTTCGATTCTTTGCAACTCCATGGACTGTAGGCTGCCAGGCTCCTCTGTCCATGGGACTCTCCAGGCAAGAATATTAGAGTGGGTAGCCATTCTCTTTTCCAGGGATCTTTCCAACCCAGGGATCGAACCCATGTCTGTTGCACTGGCAGGCAGATTCTTTACCATTTCCAAGAATTTGGACTTTATCCAGTGACAAATGGGAATATCACTTACTGAAAAATATCATCACTGATATTTTATAAGAAACTGGAGAATGTCAACTTATGTTAAAAATATTTTGTTTACTAAGAAAGGTGATCTATTCAAAGAAGATTTCCAGTTAATACCCATGGGATATATATCCTAGGATCTGGTATTAAGAGTTTGGGTTTTGATCATGTGGAGAACTCAAGTCTGCAACCTAGCATTCTTTACTGACTATCTTTGGTTCGTACATGAGCTTATTCAGCAGGTTTTCATGACACTGTCTCTATGGGTGGAAGACATACAGATTTTCACTCAAAGAAGTCAGTATGTGCATCATGATCAGAATAACCTATAATATTAATAGCAAGGTAGTAACATGATGTTTTCAAACTGCGGTGCTTGAGAAGACTCTTGAGAATCCCATGGGCACCAGTGATATCAAACCAGTCAATCCTAAAGGAAATCAACTGACTATTCATTGGAGGGACTGATGTTTGAGCTGAAGCTCCAGTATTTTGGCCACCTGATGTGAAGAACTAACTCACTGGAAAAGACCTGGATGCTGGGAAAGACTGAGAGTGGGAGGAGAAGGGGGAAATAGTGGATGAGATGGTTGGATGGCATCATTGACTCAGTGGACATGAGTTTGAGCAAACTCCAGGAGACAGAGAAGGACAGGGAAGCCTGGCACGCTGTAGTCCATGGGGTCCCAAAGAGTTGGACACAACTGAGTGACCGAACAATGACAGCATGTACTTTGCTATCGTGTAATAATGACTCAATATTTTTCTAAGAGATAACTTGATTTTCTTGCAGTGACACTCAGTTACCCTATGAAGTGTCCCTCCACCATCTCTACCATCTTACTTGTACTTATCAGCATGTGTATACTGTTCTGTGGCTCTCAGCAGACTCTATTCTTCCTGTGATGCATTATTAGTCCGTGCTGTGTTGTAACTCAAAGCTCCACAGGCTCCTCTTGTTTTGAGAAGCATCTGCGGAATAAATGTGCATTTTTGTTTCAACTAACACCCTCATGGACATGGAAAGCTAGTTTCTATAATACCTGGGGAGATCTGAATCACAATGTAACACAATTAAATTGTGACAGGGAATATGTCTAAAGCAACAGGAGTTCACCACAGATACAGTGTGAGACGTGTGAGCTCAGATATAAGGATTGTGATACGTGCTTTGATGAACACTAACTGTGTTCATGTTTTGATGCTTTATATCTCTTTTGTATGGACTAGTCTCTGAAAGCACAGGGTTCTGATCAGAGGCAATAAATCAACAAGTTGTGATAGAGCTTTTTAATGAGGAAGGAACCTGCTGGTCTCTCAGGCAGCTGCCAAGGTGAGAGGAGCCACTAATTTTGAACACCTACACACCGCTGGATATTGTGAGATGCTTATTGGCATGCATTATTGGGACAAGCCTAGAGGGTAGGTATCACTATCCCAGGTTTAGTCATGTATAAATTGAGGTTCAAGTTAAGTCTCAGAGCAACCAGGGAAAACATCTGTAATTTAAGCCCAGTTAGCACTGAGTTCAAGGTCTATCCAGCTAAAGATATGTAGTGTTGCCAAAGCAATAATTAAGAATCAGAGTCCACCCTTTTCTCTGTATTGAGATCTCCTAGGAGTACTCTCAAGAGACTAATAAAAGCGACAGATGCTATTCCTGAAAAATAAAAATAAGTCCACTTGTGGCCATTCTTTCAAGAAATTTGCAGACCCTGAAACTGATCCACAGACACTTGGATTTTAGAATAAAGACAATCTACAGGGAAGAAACCCAGACTTATTAACCTTTGCTTTCACCTTGGTGTATAGGATCCCTGCGAGGCACAGAATGGTGATAAATAGAGATTGCTAAAGACAATAAATTAATTAAAAAGTGAATTAATAAAAATACTGTCTCTTTTCATCTTTCTCTGTTAACCTAAATTATGTTTATAGGTATTTGGCTTATTTCTATATACCACTGTATCATATGTTCTAAAATCTATTATCTTCTAAATGCTGGGTCCTTGTTCTTCACTCTGTATGCACTATTTAATTGAATACTGATCATGGTTGATTGTCAATTATATAAATCTTACATTGAGACACTAGGACAGTGCCTGAAGTCGAGTGAGCAAAATATAAGTGATAGGAAAAATGCAGTATGTGTGAACACTAAAGCTAATATTTATTTAGAGCTTGTTATGTTCAATGCACATATCCAAATGCTTACATATATTATCCTAGCTTAATCTTCACAACCCCATGAAGCAAATATTCAGACTAACTTTTCTTTTTATTAAAGATATAACTGACAGAGCAAATAATAGATCTTAAGTAAGAACAGAAAGTTATTATAGAACAAAGCCAAGATTTGAATCTGGGGCTTTCTAATCTTACATCTCATGGAAAATGAGACACGAAAGTAACTTGTCTGAAGTCTTAAAGACACTAGGTGATAAAGCAGAGAAATTAACTCCATTATTCTTTCCACTATGCTATTTTAATTCTTAATATCATTTAATACCAGAAAACTGACAGGCATCACTCTCCAACTAGCCCTGATTTATAATTTGTTAGCATTTTAGCTGTGGTGTCTGCAGGTACAGGACAGGAAAAAAAAAAAAAAGAAAGAAAGAAAAGAAACTAACTTGTCTGACAAAATTTGGTAGCTTCATTGATCTTGTGATGCTTCCAACATTTTCAGAACAGGATGATCAAATATGCTACAAATAGTCAACCTAGATTCACAATTTGTTTAGGCTAGAGAAATTCCTACACATTTTTCATTCTTAGCTTGGTTCATATTGTATTTTCCTTAGATTTACACTTTACTTTTAAGCACCATTTATAGATTTATCTGAAACCACAACAACTGTATCCCATAGTAACCATTTAGAAGAATTATCAATAGAGGGAGAATGTGGCTCCTGGAATCTTATTTTATGAGATTTTATTAACGATAATAGTATTAGAATGTCGATTCTTTTACCTACTTCTAGACTCCTGTAATATCTAATTATACCACTTTCATCTATGTGTTCTTTCCCCAGAAACTAGCAACCATATAGCAAATACTAGGTTATATATCTCACTTAACAAATAAGGGTAAATTAAGAAAGACAGTATAAAATACAGGTTACAATTCTGGTTTTTAAACTCAGAAAGATATGGCCCTAAATCTTGTCTCCATTCATTGATAGTTGTGGGACTTCTGGCAAAATATGTATTTAATCTATGTATTAGTTCTATCCTCAGGAAAATAGCTGCTGCTGCTAAGTCGCTTCAGTCGTGTCTGACTCTGTGCGACCCCATAGACTGCAGCCCACCAGGCTCCGCCATCCCTGGGATTCTCCAGGCAAGAACACTGGAGTGGGTTGCCATTTCTTTCTCCAATGCATGAAAGTGCAAAGTGAAAGTGAAGTTGCTCAGTCGTATCCGACTCTTAGCAACCCTGTGGACTGCAGCTCATCAGGCTCCTCCATCCATGGGATTTTCCAGGCAAGAGTACTGGAGTGGGTTGCCATTGCCTTCTGCACAGGAAAATAGAGATAATAAGATATTCTAAAGGAAATAAACCCTAAATATTCACTGGAAGGACTGATGCTGAAGGTGAAGCTCCATTACTTTGGCCACCTGATGCGAAGAAATGACTCACTCTAAAAGACCTTGATGCTGGGAAAGACTGAAGACAGGAGGAGAAGGGGATGACAGAGGATGAGATGGTTGGAGGGCATCACCAATTCAGGGGGCATGAATTTGCGCAAACTCTGGAAGACAGTAAAGGAAAGGAAAGCCTGATGTGCTGCAGTTCATGGCGTCACAAAGAGTCAGACACAACTTAGTGACTCAACAACAAGATATATGTTTCATAGGATGATAAACATTAGCATAAATAATATAGATAAAGCACTTGGAAGAGGCCCTCCATATAAGTGCCTAATAAATGTTAACTTTATTAAACTCACATATATTTTCTTTAGATTTATGCTTCACTTTAAAGTACCATTTATAGTTCTATCTATATATCTACCTAAATCACTGGCTCACTTAATCTTCATCACAATTCCATGATATTTGATTATTAGCCCCATTTCCTCAAAGAGTAGACCAAAGCTCAGCAAGCTTAAGTAACCTGCAAAAGAAAATCACATATTTAATAAACTTTAACTTTCTCCAATACATCTTTTCCTATCGTTCTTTATCTGTAGTACCATAATAATAAAACAACAATAAACAGCACCAGTAAAAAAAATTGAAAACAATATATGCCCAATGACCTCTATCCTGATTCTATAAAAGTTTCAGTAATAGCCTTTAACAAGGAGTACAGGCTCAAAAAAAAAAAAAAAAAAAAAAAAAAAAAAAAAAAAAAAAACCAAAAAACGCATCTAACTATGAGAACAAAGAATAAAGACTACTAGCTTGGATACATTTTTTAAAAAAGTATTTGTTTCCCATAAAATTCATACCCAGTACTATTTAACCCAATTATTTTTATGCAATCCCATATTAAAAACTCTTCAACACTATGACTTTAAATTATAATATTTCTTTATTCTTTAATGTTTAAAAGATAGTTTGGGATAAAACCAGTTACACTGAGAAGAATTAAAACTTGGAATGTGCCAATTGTATCAAACAGCTCTGCTTAAAAGAGAAACAAGCTCTTTGACTCCATGATAAGCAAAGGAATGCAACAATAATACAATAGAAAGGAAAAGAACACAATATCTATAAGCCTAAATTCAAATCCTGCTGACCTTGGTCAAGGAATTCACCTAACTTCTCAAAGACTCAGGGTTTTTGTTTTGTTTTGTTTTGTTTTTTTCCCTCAACTGTAAGGGGGAAATAAAAATAAAACAAGGATTTTTGCTTCAATCACATTTTTTTTGTGATAAAATATACTACGGTGCTTCCCAGGTGGTGCAGTGGTAAAGAATCTGCCTGCCCATGCAGGAGAGGCAAGAGACCCGGGTTCCATCCCTGGGTCAGGAAGATTCCCTGGAGAAGGAAATGGCAACCCTCTCCAGTATTCTTGTTGGGAAAACCCATGGACAGAGGGACCAGGTGGGCTACAGTTTGTGGGGTCGCAAAGAATCAGACACAACTAAGCAGGCATGAACCATACTATAAACAGTATAAATGCGAGGAAGAGATGGCTTTGTACTCTTGGTCAAAAGCCTACCACAGAAGTATGAGTTTTAGGTTATCTAAAGTCTCTATAAGCAACAAGTACAAAATAGATATTTGTTGATTGGTTTAAGAAAGGACTTTGGAAACAACTTACAAAATACTAAGTATGTATATAGATTTAGATCTTCAAATCTCAAGGTTTATTATGTACGTGGCTCCTGCCTTGCACTGAATTTCTCTTTCAGCACCCTGTGGCCACAGATCCAATACTTAATTTACTTAACTCGTTTCAACCAAATGTCTTCTGTGTAAGGTTATGATGACAGACTGTTATGGTCAATCTATGTAATTCAGCAACACCTAAAAATTACAATGGAGATTCAATAAGCACTGCTATTTTAGTTTATTAACATTTGTGAGAAAATAATGCCAAATAAAATTTACAGAAAATGAAGGACATTTGATTAGCATTATAAATCATGTTTTTTGTGTGACTATTTTCAGTGTTTTTCCGCTTCAGTACAGACATGATTTTGAAGGCACCTGTCAACTTTTATCATGCTATATGTAAAAAATTATTATTGACTACAACTACATTTCTGAATTTATCAAATTATTAGCTTTAAGTTTTAATGACATTTTTTAAAGTAGGACTGATGTATGGAGACCAAGAAAAATAGCTTCATGAATTACATTGCTGTTTACATTTCCACCAAAAAGTCTAATGATTTGTTTAAATACAAAATCCTATTCTTATTGAATAAGTTAGGGCTAAGCTAAGAAATTCAAATAACAGTTTCTCTGGATTACACATTATCATGCCATCTGTCACTAAACTATACAAATTATCTGCTTCACTTACTTCCTGTATTCAGTTTCTGCCAGCTTCCAGAAGTTCCATTCAAATGTTTATTAAGCATGCATACTCCTCTTCCACTATAAGATTTGCTCTCCTAGTAAAGGAATTTGCCATCTGGGCAGTTATTCTAGCCTCTTACATAGTCCCTCTAGCCTCTCACCCTTCTGACTATCTATGAATCACATGATTAACAAATCCTTACCCTGGGAATTTGCTTTTTGACTAATAGATAGCATTCAAGCTGCTCCTTCTGTGACCCCCAGGAATAGATGCTCATTAAGCATCAAGATCTTATAGCTTTGCAGGTGACCACTGAACCTGACACAGTTCCCATGGCTGAAGTTTGACTCCAACTGAGGCAGCTACACCTACTCCATCCTCAGCAGTGGAATGGAATATTTGCTGTCTACCACCTACACCATCATACCTTTCTGAAAACAGCTGACTCTGTTGCATAGCTCATTAATGATGCTTTCCACTGCATAATGTAGCATGTAATCATGTGGCAACAAATACATATTTTCATCTCCTATCATCTGCATTGCTCTATGGATTTGCACATGCTGTTCTCTCTCTGTAGATTAATTGTTTGCCTGTCCACTCCCTAGAAAACACTTGATCATTCTTCAGAGTCCATGGGAACTCACAGTCCAAAGAGAACAGACTTGTGGTTACCATGGGAAAGGTGCCGGGGAGAGGGACTGAGTGGGAGGTTGAGGTTAGCAGATGAAAGCTATTGTATGGAATGGATAAACAGCAAGATCCTACTGCACAGCACAGGGAACAATATTCAATATCCTGTGATAAACCATAATGGAAAAGAATATGAAAAATAACTCATATATATATATATATATCTGAATCATTTTGCTCAACAGCAGAAATTAATGCAACATTGCAAATCAACTATATTTCAATATTTAAAAAAGTCCACTGGAAAGAACACTTGCTATCTGAATCCTCCGTTAATGCAACTCATCTGCTTCCTAACAGGGGAGTTGACTACTCCATCCTCAGTGCCCACAATGTAGTTTAATATCAAGAATTTCTCTTATCCAAAACTACCTGTGTTTTATTTGAATTTCACGTGCAAACCCTTGTCTCCCCAACAAAGCTGTAAATTTCCTGAGGGAATGGGTCATCATACTGTACTCATTTCTGTGTCTCAAATGCATGTTCTAGTGCTTGCTTCAATAAGTTTGTTGTTGTTCTGTTACTAAGTCCTGTCCAATTCTTTGCCATCTCATGGCCTATAGCATGGCAGGCTCCTCTGTCCTCCACTGTCTCCCAGAGTTTGCTCAAATTCATGTCTATTAAGTCGGTAATGCCACTAAACATCTCATCCTCTGCCTCCTTTTTCTCCTTTTGTTTTCAATCTTTCCCAGCATCAGGGGCTTTTCCAATGAGTTGGTGACACAATAAAAAAGTCTGTGCTCTTGAATCCCTATTTAAAAGATGTCTTTTAGCTAAAATGAAACAAATGGAAGAGATAATATAGTTAGGAGAGATAGGTCAAAGAGAGAGAAGACGAAACTTGTCCTATTCTAAATTAATAATGTTAAGGTTAAAGATTGGAAGCAAGATGATAGCCACAAGTGAACCAAGTGGCTCATATAGGATTTATATACACTAAGCAGCAAGGCAAGAAAGCTACCATTTATTAAGCACTTACTGTATGCCAGTTAGTATACCAGGCCCTTTCATGGTTTTAGATAAGTTAATCTGTACAATGTTATATGCAGAGTGTTGGTGAAGAAACTGATGTTTGGTAAGATGAAACAGCTTGCTTGTGATACCATAGATGCTAGTATTATTGCTAGGAGATCTACCCAAGAGTGTGAAACTCTGGAGTCTTTCTTTTTTTTTTTTTTTTCCTTCTTTAAGTGATCATTTCAGAGTCTCATACACAGTAGGAACTAGATGAATGATAACAATAATAATATTCATAAAGAAAATTCCTAACATTTAACTTACTATGTTTCATGTTCAGGGCTGAGCCCTGGGAAAAAAAGTGGTGAATTAGACATATCTTCTTCACAAAGGTTTTTAAATGTATCTGAAGGAAATTGAATTAAACCTAAAGCTTAGTGTACCCAACCTTAAAGTAATTCTGAGGTTTATCAAACAAGCAGAAAGTACTCAGTTTTGTTTAGCTCTGTTTTGCTTCTGTGACTCCAGAAAGAGGAAAAAGAGTCTCTTCATCAAACTGTGGAGGCAGGAGGCTCTGTTCCAAGGCAGAAGAGTGCCTTCAGTAATTACAAAGGAGCTGGAGACCTACAGCTCCTTCCAATTAACTTCTGTTCCTGAGTGCTGTTAACTGCCTGCCTGACAGCCACACACAGATGGGGGAGAGGAGTGCGCACAAGAATTCGTAGTTCACAGATTAAAGGCAGTGTCAAGAGTAGGTCAGAGTTGAGGGATTGATTTATTCGGTACTGAGTGTGCAGGGAAGGGCCACTTTGGAGTCCATTACAAACAAAGCTGAGCTGCTTTCATATTATGTCCTACCTCTTGGTACACAAATCAAACATTTTTCCCCCCATCTAGATGCATTTACTCCGAGTTCCACTGCCAGACAATGTGGCTAGATTCAGCTTTCTTAAGTCTCAGCACTCATAACCATAATGGTAACTGTTGTAACCACTCTGGCTCAAGCTAAAGACTTGCGGGGGGAGCTGCTGATACTGGGAACAAGCAGCTGGTAGACAAGTTAGAGAAGATTCTGGAGGACTTGATCTAGGCAAAGTTCCAGACTGCCAGACACAAAAAGATATGATAACAGCACATTAGCTATAATAATAGTTATGCCATAATGGCAACCACTGAAATATCATCTATAAGTGTTAGGCCTTTCCAGAGCTGTGTGTACGTGTGTGTGACAGGCAACTGTGCAGATGTCCCACACCTCATCAAAATTTCTCCCTGGCTGAATTAGGATTCATCGATGATTCCTTTCTAATCCAGTATTTAAGGGTACAAAATTTTAACTTTCTAACACAAACACTTCTTTCACATTAAACAACAAGGCCTTGACATTTTACTGTAAGCAAGAGGCTGCCCTTTTCCTCCACTGATTGAGTGATTTGACCTACTTCTTATCAGATATGGTGAAATTAATACAATATTTCTATTTTTCAATCAGTTCTTTATTGCACTTCATTATTTTCAAATTGTTGTGTTCCAGTTGTTCCAGATTTGTCGAATAGAAGCCCTATCATGCTATTTTCTGTGTTATTGTTTTCATCTTTTTTAAAGCATTCCCTAGCTTCCTATTAATATCGTAGTAAGATATTATATCTCCTGCTACAAGCAGGAATCCCTTAGAAGAAATGGAGTAACCATCATGGTCAACAAAAGAGTCCAAAATGCAGTACTTGGATGCAGTCTGAAAAAAGACAGAGTGATCGCTGTTCGTTTCCAAGCAAACAATTGAATATCACTGTAATCCAAGTCTATACCCCAACCAGTAACGCTGAAGAAGCTGAAGTTGAACGGTTCTATGAAGACCTACAAGACCTTTTAGAACTAACACCCAAAAAAAGATGTCCTTTTCATTATAGGGGACTAGAATGCAAAAGTAGGAAGTCAAGAAACACCTGGAGTAACAGGCAAATTTGGCCTTGGAATGCGGAATGAAGCAGGGCAAAGGTGAATAGAGTTTTGCCAAGAGAACGCACTGGTCATAGCAAACACCCTCTTCCAACAACACAAGAGAAGACTCTACACATGGACATCACCAGATGGTCAACACCAAAATCAGACTGATTATATTATTTGCAGCAAAAGATGGAGAAGCTCTATACAGTCAGCAAAAACAAGACTGGGAGCTGACTGTGGCTCAGTTCATGCATTCCTTATTGGCAAATTCAGACTTAAATTGAAGAAAGTAGGGAAAACCACTAGACCATTCAGGTATGACTTAAATCAAATCCCTTATGATTATACAGTGGAAGTGAGAAATAAATTTAAGGGACTAGATCTGATATAGAGTGCCTGATGAACTATGGAATGAGGTTCATGACATTGTACAGGAGACAGGGATGAAGATCATCCCCATGGAAAAGAAATGTAAAAAAAGCAAAATGGCTGTCCACGGAGGCCTTACAAATAGCTGTGACAAGAAGAGAAGCGAAAAGCAAAGGAGAAAAGGAAAGATACAAGCATCTGAATGCAGAGTTCCAAAGAATAGCAAGGAGAGATAAGAAAGCCTTCTTCAGCGATCAATGTAAAGAAATAGAGGAAAACAACGGAATGGGAAAGACTAGAGATCTCTTCAAGAAAATTAGAGATACCAAGGGAACATTTCATGCAAAAATGGGCTCGATAAAGGACAGAAATGGTATGGACCTAGAGAAGCAGAAGATATTAAGAAGAGGTGGCAAGAATACACAGAAGAACTGTACAAAAGAGATTTTCATGATCAAGATAATCACTATGGTGTGATCACTTACCTAGAGCCAGACATCCTGGAATGTGAAGTCAAGTGTGCCTCAGAAAGCATCACTACAAACAAAGCTAGTGAAGGTGATGGAATTCCAGTTGAGCTCTTTAAAATCCTGAAAGATGATGCTGTGAAAGTGCTGCACTCAATATGCCAGCAAATTTGGAAAACTCAGCAGTGGCCACAGGACTGGAAAAGCTCAGTTTTCACTCAAATCCCAAAGAAAGGCAATGCCAAAGAATGCTCAAACTACTGCACAATTGCACTCATCTCACACGCTAGGAAAGTAATGCTCAAAATTCTCCAAGCCAGGCTTCAGCAATACGTGAACCGTGAACTTCCAGATGTTCAAGCTGGTTTTAGAAAAGGCAAAGGAACCAGAAATCAAATTGCCAGCATTTGCTGGATCATGGAAAAAGCAAGAGAGTTCCAGAAAAATATCTATTTCTGCTTTATTGACTATGCCAAAGCCTCTGACTGTGTGGATCACAATAAACTGTGGAAAATTCTGAATGAGATGGGAATACCAGACCACCTGACCTGCCTCTTGAGGAACCTGTATGCAGGTCAGGAAGCAACAGTTAGAACTGCACATGGAACAACAGACTGGTTCCAAATAGGAAAAGGAGTACGTCAAAGCTGTATATTGTCACCCTGCTTATTTAAGTTCTATGCAGAGTACATCATGAGAAATGCTGGGCTGGAGGAAGCACAAGCTGGAGTCAAGATTGCCAGGAGAAATATCAGTAACCTCAGATATGCAGATGACACCACCCTTATGGCAGAAAGTGAAGAGGAACTAAAAAGCCTCTTGATGAAAGTGAAAGAAGAGAGTAAAAAAGTTGGCTTAAAGCTCAACATTCAGAAAATGAAGATCATGGCATCTGGTCCCATCACTTCATAGCAAATAGATAGGGAAACAGTGGAAAGAGTGTCAGAGTTCATTTTTTGGGGCTCCAAAATCACCGTAGATGGTGATTGCAGCCATGAAATTAAAAGACGCTTACTCCTTGGAAGGAAAGTTATGACCAACCTAGATAGCATATTGAAAAGCAGAGACATTACTTTGCCAACAAAGATCCGTCTAGTGAAGGCTATGGTTTCTCCAGTGGTCATGTATGGATGTGAGAGTTGGACTGTGAAGAAAGGTGAGCACCAAAGAACTGATGCTTTTGAACTGTGGTGTTGGAGAAGGCTCTTGAGAGTCCCTTGGACTACAAGGAGATCCAACCAGTCTATTCTAAAGGAGACCAGTCCTGGGCGTTCTTTGGAAGAAATGATGCTAAAGCTGAAACTGCAATACTTTGGTCACCTCACTGGAAGAGATGACTCATTGGAAAAGACTCTGATGCTGGGAAGAATTGCAGGTAGGAGCAAAAGGGGACAACAGAGGATGAGATGGCAGATGGCATCACTGACTCCAGGGACATGAGTGAACTCCAGGAGTTGGTGATAGATAGGGAGGCCTGGTGTGCTGTGGTTCATGGGGTTGCAAAGAGTCAGACACGACTGAGTGACTGAACTGAACTGAGAATATTTTTTCAGGCTCATCTTGTTACCTACCCTGCTCAGCCCTGAAATCACTTTGTTGAGAATCTCTGCCTCTTGTTAGTGAAGAACTGCATTAGATATCAACATCTGTGAATCACGTTTACTTATTGCTATGGGGATATGTTTGATTCTTGGCCCTGTCAGCAGATGGAGCCAGGAAACATATGCATGCATAAACTATGCAGAGAAATACACATACACATATGCATATAAAGGTACAATGTACAGATCCAGGCACATCCATATACACATATAAAATACATATCAGAAATAATAAATTCACAATGATACTCAAATTCCAGTCTCCAAGATATTTTTGTTTGTTTTTTTGCCGTATTGGTTTTACATTTGTATTATACTTCAATCACAATGAAAATTCTATCTTCCTTTAATATCAGTATACTTATTGATTAGCTCAATCCCATAATACATGGAAAAGAATTTCAGAATGACTTTACCCATACTACCAACCGAAAAAAAAGAAAGAAAAAGCATACTACCAATCAAGAGAAAAAGAAAAAAAAAAAGGAGAGAGTTTGGCGTTTATTGGCATTTCTCCCTCTTCCTCCCTCACACTGCCTGTGCATGAGGGTTCATAGTACAATACTATGAAAATGTTACTTTGAATGAATCCTTCCTTCCTTTCTCTTCAGTTTCTTTTTCTTGCACTCATTAATTTTGTTTTTTTTTGAAAATGTAGAACATTAACATACTTTCATGCATTTGCTGTTCCAAATTTGTTCTTTTTTTAAATAATTTTGTGTATGTTTATGTAAGTTTTTAGGCATATGGATTTTCACTCTGACTTAAAAAGATTTTCCTATACCTATACTTAACAGTTGAATTCACCAACATTTTCTTCTTCTAGGACTTGTGTGTTTTTATAATTAGAATTCTCTAGTTGCTCCGGATTGTTTATAGCTGCAGTTTCCAAACAGTTCTACAGAACCTTATGTGTCCTCAGAAGTGATTCAGGAGGACTGAACATAATTAATTTAAAATATATTTTATCAGTTAAAATCTTTAATTAAAAGCAACACATCTACTTAGATATGTCAAATAAAAAATTTAACACACTGAAGACCATTAATACACTAAAATTTGCTGCCAAACAAAATCTTTCAGTAAAGCAATCACAATATAGTTTCTCCTTTCATATCTGAATATATATTGAACCTTTGGGAAAACATTATTGATAAACACGGTTTTTCTCTCATTTGTTTTTAAATTCATGCCTATATGTGTCTGCTAAAAATAAAACAAAGCCAAACAAGCGAAACCTCTATAAAGCAATAATCAGATGTGCCATGCTTAATTAAGATTACACGAAGTGTAGGTACATCTGCTTGGTGCATGTTTTTTATACACTGCAATAGCGAGCTGTGTGCAGAAGCAAGTAAACACTTAAAACATTACAGTGGGGACAGGCACAGTGTTGGTATTTGGGGAACTCAACAGGAAATTTAAATCTGACTTGCCTTATTCATTCCAAAATCATTTGTTAAAACCCTATGTTATCTGTTAGGCCCTGGACTGGGTTTCAGATATAAAACATGAACATGACCCTTGCCACTTCAGAAACTTGAAATTCTAAAAAGTCTTTTAATTTATAAAAGCCAAGTTATATCTCCAGGCAAGAATACTAGAGGGGATGGCCATGTCCTCCTCCAGGGAATCTTCCTGACCAGGGATCAAACACAGGATTCTTGCATCTCCTGCATTGGCAGACAGCTTCATTACCACTAATGCTACCTGGGAAGCTATATCCACGCAAGACATATTAAATAATTACATATAATAAAAAAAGATGAGTGTTATAAAAGAAAGAGTACAATGCGATATTTAACTTAAGTACAGTTCAGAACAGGTAAGTCACTCAGTCATGCCCCACTCTGTGACCCCATGGACTGCAGCACGCCAGGCTTCCCTGTCCATCACCAACTCCCAGAGCTTGTTTAAACTCATGTCCATCAAGTTGGTGATGCCATCCAACCATCTCATCCTCTGTCATCCCCTTCTCCTCCTGCCTTCTATCTTTCACAGCATCAGGGTCTTTTCAAATGAGTCAGTTCTTGCATCAGGTAGCCAAAGTATTGGCATTTCAGCTTCAGCATCCATCTTTTCAATGAATATTCAGGACCAATTTCCTTTAGGATTGACTGGTTGGCTCTCCTTGCAGTCCAAGGGACTATCAAGAGTCTTCTCCAACACCACAGTTCAAAAGCATTAATTTTTGGCACTCAGCTTTCTTTCTAATCCAAATCTCATACCCATAAATAACTACTGGAAAAACCATTGCTGGTCATAGGTTTTCTTCCAAGGAGTAAGCATCTTTTAATTTCATGGCTGCAATCACCAAAATCATCTGCAGTGATTTTGGAAGCCCAAGAAAATAAAGTCTGTCACTGTTTCCATTGTTTCCCCATTTTTTGACATGGAGTGATGGGACCAGATGCCATTATTTTAGTTTTCTGAATGTTGAGCTTTAAGCCAACTTTTTCACTCTCCTCTTTCACTTTCATCAAGAGGCTCTTTAGTTCTTCTTCACTTTCTGCCATAAGGGTGGTGTCATCTGCATATCTGAGGTTATTGATATTTCTTCTGCAATCTTGATTCCACCTTGTGCTTCATCCATCCCAGCATTTCTTATGATGTACTCTGCATAGAAGTTAAATAAGCAGGGTGACAATATACATCCTTGACGTATTAGTTTCCTGATTTGGAACCAGTCTGTTGTTCTATGTACAGTTCAAACTGTTGCTTCTTGATCTGCATGCAGATTTCTCAGGAGGCAGGTCAGGTGGTCTGGTATTCTCATCTCATTAAGAGTTTTCCACAGTTTGTTGTGATCCACACAGTCAAAGGCTTTGGTGTAATCAATAAAGCAGAAGTAAATGTATTTCTGGAACTCTCTTGCTTTTTTGATGATTGAACAGATGTTGGCAATTTGATCTCTGGTTCCCTCACCTTTTCTAAATCCAGCTTGAACATCTGGAATTTCATAGTTCACGGACTGTTGAAACCTGGCTTGGAGAAGTTTGAGCATTACTTTGCTAGCATGTGAGATGAGTACAATTGTGTGATAGTTTGAGCATTCTTTGGCCTTGCCTTTCTTTAGGAGTGGAATGAAAACTGACCTTTTCCAGTCTCGTGGCCACTGTTGAGCTTTCCAGATTTGCTGGCATATTGAGTGCAGCACTTTCACAGCATCATCTTTCAGGATTAGAAATAGCTCAACTGGAATTCCATCACCTCCACTAGCTTTGTTTGTATTGATGCTTCCTAAGGCCCACTTGACTTCACATTCCAGGATGTCTGGCTCTAGGTGAGTGATCACACCATTGTGGTTATCTGAGTCATGAAGATTTTTTTTTACAGTTCTTCTATATAGTCTTGCCACTTTTTCTTAATATCTTCTGCTTCTGTTGCATCCATACCATTTCTGTCCTTTATTGTGCCCATCTTTGCATGAAATGTTCCTTTGGTATCTCTAATTTTCTTTAAGAGATCTCTAGTCTTTCCCATTGTATTGTTTTCCTCTATTTGCATTGATCACTGAGGAAGGCTTTCTTATCTCCCCTTGCTATTCTTTGGAACTCTGCATTAAAATAAAAGTATATCTTTGTCTTTAGCTTATCTTCTTTCTCAGCTATTTGTAAGGCCTCCTCAGACAACCATTTTGCCTTTTTGAATTTCTTTTTCTTGGGATGGTCTTGATCACTGCCTCCTGTACAATGTCACAAACCTCCATCCATAGTTCTTTAGGAACTCTGTTTATAAGATCTAATCCCTTGATTCTATTTGTCACTTCCACTGTATAATCATAAGTGATTTGATTTAGATCACACCTGAATGGTCTAGTGGTTTTCCCTACTTTCTTCAATTTCTGTCTGAATTTGGCAATAAGGAGCTCATGATCTGAGCCACAGTCAGTTTTTGGTCTTGTTTTTGCTGAGTGTATAGAGTTTCTCCATCTTTGGATGCAAAGAATATCATCAATCTGAATCCAATTTCATTCTTTTGTGTGTGTATATCCAGTTTTATCAACACCATTCATTGAAAGGACTGTTTTTCCCCACTGAGTACTCTTGGCTTCCTTGTCAAATATTGGTTGACCTTGTATGTAAGGGTTTATTCCTGAGCTCTCTACTCTATCCCATTGATCTATGTATCTGTTTTATGTCAGTACTAAACTTTTTTGATTACTATAGTTTTATATAATAGTTTGAAATCAAGAAATATGATGCCTCCAGATTTGTTCTTCTTTCTCAAGTTTGCTTTAACTATTTGGGATCTGTCATCATTTCATATAAATTTTAGGATTATTTTTCTATTTATTTTAAATATGCCACAGAGATTTTAAAAGAAATTGCACTGAATCTATTGAAAGTTTTGGGTAATACAGACATTTTAACACTATCAATTTTTCTGATGCACAAACATGAAATATCCATTCATTTAATATGTGTCTTCTTTCAAATGGAAGAAGACATTTCTTTCATCAGTATACAGATCTTTTATCATCTTGGTTAAATTTATTCTGAAATTTATTTGAAGCTAGTGTAAATATGACTGTTTTCTTCATTTCTTTTTAAATATAAATTTATTTATTTTAATTGGAGGCTAATTACTTTACAATATTGTATTGGTTTTGCCATATATCGACATGAATCCACCACGGGTGTACACGTGTTCCTCATCCTGAACCCCCCTCCCTCCTCCATCCCCGTACTATCCCTCTGGGTCATCCCAGTGCACCAGCCCCGAGCATCCTGTATCATGCATAGAATCTGGACTGGTGATTCATTTCACATATGATATTATACATGTTTCAATACCATTCTCCCAAATCATCCCACCCTCTCCCTCTCCCACAGAGTCCAAAAGACTGTTCTATGCATTTCTGTTTCAGATATTTTGCTGTTAGTGTACAGAAATGTGCACCATATCACCATGCTGTACATGTTGCACACTTTAAACTTACTTAGTAGTATTATATATCAATTATTTTGCAGTAAAACTGGAAAAATAAACAAAACCCATAATCTTGAAGGCCTCCATATCAGCCTCCACCGTCCATCACAATCACTTACTCCTACATCTGACTAACTTGTTCCTTTAGACTTGTATTGCTGAAGATTGATCCAGGATTGCCTTTAAGAGGATACCTTTTCCTGTTCATCTGCCCTCTGCATGGCCATTCTTTCCATTCTTATTGTATTCTCTGTATTTATTTCTCTACTATATCATTTATCATATTCTATTCTCTATTTCTCACCATTGAATGCTCAAGTCCTTTAGCTCAGGACCAAACCTTATAAATTCAGCACAATTGCTAACACTTTGCAGTCCCTCTGTATATGTTAAATAATTAAAGAATTGCTAAGATAAAAGAGGAAAACATTGTAGGTGAGGATAGAATGTTACAAAAGAGAACAAAATATTAAAAAATGGTTTAGTTTTAGGAGATGGGGGGAAAAGACATTTGAAAAAGAAAATGTTTGGGAATAAAGAAAACTATCATGGAAAATCTGAAGAGAAAAAAAATAGAGGTCAGAGTCTTAGGGACCAGTATTTACTGGTAAGAAAAGTGTACTTTATTTTATAGGCAATGGCAAACCAATGTAAGAAAGCCCTGCGGCAGACTGATACCTGCCCCCAAAGACATCAGGTCCTAGTCCCTGAAACCTGTAAATGTCATCTTAAAAGAGAGAGTTTTTGCAGATGTGATTATGGATCTTTAGAAGAAGAAAGAGATTATCCAGGATCAATGAGATTGACCCAACATGCAATCACATGTATCCCAACAAGAAGGTAGCAGAAAAATTGTTGACACTCAAGGGAGAATGTAATGTGAAGACAGAGCAGATGAAGATTTGATGATGCTCATCTTGAAAATTAGTGTGATATGGCGACAAGCCAGGGAATGCTAAGAGCAACCACAAACTGGAAGATGCAAAGCACAGATTCTCATAAAGACTCAGGAAGTTGTGTGGCCTTGCTGACATCTTCCTTTCGGCTTGGCATCTTCCTACTAATTTAGGAGTCCTGGTCTCCAGAACAGTGACAAAATCAATTTCCATTGTTTTAAGTCACCAAGTTTGTGGTAATTTGTTACAGCAGCCATCAGAAACTAACACAGTTTGAATGAGTGAAAGATTAGAAAATTACTTATTTGTAACAGAAGACTTTCATTAGTGAAAAAGGAAGTCTGGGAAGGGAGCTGCAGGAGCAGAACAGGAGGCCAGTTGGGAGACGATGACATTAATGCAGGGCTTCCCAGGCGGCTCAGCGGTAATGAATCCGCCTGCTAACGCAGGAGATGTGGATTCAACCCCTGGATCAGGAAGATCCCCTGGAGAAGGGAATGGCCACCTACTCCAGTATTCTTGCCTGGGCCCGGGAAATCCCATGAACAGAGGAGCCTGGTGAGCTAGAGTCACATGGAGCCACAAAGAATCAGACATGACTGAACATTACATTAATGTGGGTAAATCATTAGAGGAGTCTACAACAATGTGACAGCAGCTCTGAGAATGGCAAAAGGGAATGAAAATTATTTGTAACACATACGTAGTTACAAATATTGTGCATGGTGAAGAAATTACATATGTGATTACATATTATATATTTCTTACATATATTGTGTACATATATGTGTGTGTGTATATATATATATAGTCTGATGGTGGTTAAAAATCTGAAATGCATATATTTTAATCCTTGTAAACAGAATAATTATTGCTATAATACGATGTACCAGGATGCATTAGAATTAAAAATTTTCTTCCAAATAGGAAACAAAGGACTTTTCTTACTCATAGAAATAGTCTTAATTTCTTTGTATCATGGAAACCCTAGGCTAGAAGGGAAGTCAGAGGAAGACATAGTCTCTGTAGCCTTTTCTCCAGTGTTCTAGATGAATGATCACTTGACTTTTGCCTAACAAGCAGCTCACGATGACCAGAGGCAGCAGGCAGCCCAGACACGTAGCTCTGCCTAGTATGCACTCATATACCAGATGTTTGTCAGATTTCACTCTATATCTTTATGTGCTTTTCCAGTAACAGAAATTCATTAGCCCATAAGAAAGACTCACAGAGCTTCCATTCTAGCAGGAGATAGATAAAAACCAAAGAACAAAATATATTAACAAAATATGAATCAGGTACAATTAGGGCTAGGAGGAAGACAAAATATAGCAATAGGATATTGAATAGTACAGTTTTGGAGTCAAGGAAGGCATCTCAGAGGAGGCAACATTTGATCTGAGACCTGAATGGTAGGTAGGAGTCAGCTGTACAAAGATCTGGGCCAGAGAAACCAGGAAGAAGTAACAGAAGTATAGAGGCCTGAGGGTGGGCTGAGCTTGGGGTGTTTGGAGAATAGAAATCAGTACTTCTGCCACATAATGAAGAGCAGAATATCTGAAAGTTAAAATTCTGTGTTGCCCCAGAGCAACTCAGAGCCTGGGTAAAGTGGTGTGCTAACATGAGAAAAGTTTTGCTTAGGAATTTAATGGCCTGTTTTAATTCCTGGTCTTCATTTGATCAGGTGTGTGCTCTGAGATTTGCCTCGCTAGATTTCCATCATCTGATATTTCTGATAAGTCATAGTGTCAGACTGAATCACTGATATTCAAATTGTACTCCATGAGCCCCCCTAAGGGGCCTCGCTGATGGGGTTCAGCACTCACCACCAGCTTCAGCAAGAATAAGGCTGTATTCATCGCTTACATTTTCCAAAACAAGCTTATCTAAACAAACACTCCTTCAGGTCAAAAAAGTTTATAACCCATTAGCCAAAACTATCAATTTAATTATTTAAAACTTCAGAACTAGTGATTCTAAGCTATAGATAATTTTGCATCAATAAAATGGAAGGAAAAAAAAAAAACACTGCAATCTAAATATGAAAAGGATTACCTGGCAAAAGAGTAAGCTACCCATCATAAAAGTTTTGCAAAAATAAAAACAAAAACAAAAAAGCCCTACGTTTAGGAAGGTTAATGCCTATAATAAAAAAGGAAATACTTAAGAAATAGTGTCCTTTGGCCTATGACTTAGTGATTCTTTAAAAAAAAGAAAGAGGGAAACAGAACACAGTCAGGTGATACTCCTTTGCCCCTTGTGACGCATCCTTAGCCAGTCTAATGGTCTATCATGATAGTGTTGTACTATTTAATCTCTAAATCATCCGATTCTTTAGGGACCCCGTGGACTATAGCCCGCCAGGCTCCTCTGCCCATGGGATTTCCCAGGCAAGAATTCTGGAGAGGGCTTCCATTTGCTTCTCCAGGGATCTGCATTGGCAGATGGCTTCTTTACCACTGAGCCCCCACCAGTCTAACCCTACAGTGTCCCTAGGTGGGCCTCTGGGAACCCAGGTGGAGCTAGGGGAAGATGAGAGGCTGCCTTTTTTTCTGTTAATGTGTGAGGAAAAGGGAGGAGGCCAGGACTCTCATTCCACATCTTCCCTCACCGTGAAACTTTAGGCAAGGACTCGCGTTCCTCTGAGTTTCCGTCTCCTCGCTTATAAGACAGAACACTGGCGTTTTCCCTATAGAAGAGCCAGAGAGGGAACAGGTATCCTGTGCTCTGAATTACCCTGTTTTAATATTTGTATCATGATTGTAATTTACCAAATGTCTTTTACATTCAAAATTCCTGATATAACACCTGCACGAGATAGTGGTGAAGGATCTAAAACGATCATGATTTTAGTAAATGGTTTATGGAACACTCGATGCCTTCTTTAAAAAACAGAAGTTGTTTTTGTGAGTACAGGCCTTCAGATAGACAATTTCAGGATGCTTAAAAGTAACAATTATCACCTCTTTCTTTTCTAAGTCACCAGAAGTGATCACTGTATCCACATTGAAATTGATTACTAATAACTGAATAACATATCTGGGAGACAGATAAACCAAATGCTGATAGTTTGGATGCCTTCAATCAACTAAATGGAAATATTTTATGAGAGGAAAGAGTTATCACTTTATTAGTAATTAACCTTAGCCTTTACATTTGAGACACCCTTGTCCACTTGGCTAACATTTTAAATTTTAAGCAAAAAATAAAAAAGGCTTGGGAGTGCAATTCTAAGCTCTCAACCTAACCAAGGGGCTTTCATCCTCTGCCAGGCCAGAGTGACCACAGAGCTGCTGGATGAGCCCTCTGAAATCCTTTTTTGGATTACTGTCACATTTTCCAGACAGCAGGAGCTTGGCTGTATGACCAAATCTTCTCAGCTTTCATGGGGCTCCAAGACTGCTTTGTTTATAAAAGAAAAAGAAAATCTGGGTAGAAATTTACTTTTCTATTTGGCATGCTGGCCCCACAGAGCAGGAAACTACTTTGACATTACCAGACACCTACAGTGGCTTTCTTAGCCATCTTTGTCTTCCATAAGGATAAAATATGTCTCACTGTTTTCTTCTATTTATCTGTTTACTCTTATAACACATTTAGTATGTCAAGTTTTTTTGTTAGACATCAGATGTATAAGGAAGGATCCCCCGATAAAACAAATGACAGGATCTTAGAAGGGACTCAGATTTTTTATAACTCATAAAAAGTTTAATAAAGAGACTGTTTACAAAGTGGACAGAGTAAAGGAAAACTCAAGGGATAGTATAGATCCCAGCCCACCAAGCCCCACGTACTAGTAAGAAAGGGGTTGGTACATTTCTAGGGTTGAAGAAATAAAAAGAGAAGAGAATACTCCACATTCATTTACTCTCCTCTCCCTGCCCCAATCTCTTGCCATGGTTCCTCATTAGTTAAACCCAACAAAAGCCAGAAGGCAAGGCATTCTCTTGGTGTAGTCTTACAAGTCAGTCTCTTCTCGCAGAAAGCAGGAGGAAGCAGGTAGAGAGGGGATCTAGAAGGGAAAATCGAAGACACATGGCAGCCTGGGAGGACAAAGATAATTTAAGCGGTATGTTTCTACTTTGATTTTCATCTAAAGTGTGAGAGTGAAGTCTCTCAGTCGCGTCCAACTCTTTGCGACCCCATGGACTGTAGCCTACAACGCTCCTCCGTCCATGGGATTTTCCATGCAAGAGTATTGGAGTGGGGTGCCATTTCTTTCTCCAGAGGATCTTCCCAACCCAGGAATTAAGCCTGGGTCTCCCACATCATAGACAGATGCTTTACCATCTGAGCCACCAGGGAAGTCCAATCACAAGGAAAGTCACTGAGGAAGTAGAAGTCTGAATTTTTCTGCCTATACATGTGGCAAATAAAACAAACAACTGAAAAAACTTATAGTGAATTAGGTTCAATCACCATGAATTGGTGTTCTTTTTCTAAATTTTTAAGCTGCATTTCTTCTCAGAGGCAATATATTATAATGGAAAGAACAAAAGCTTTATTCCTGGGTAAGACCAATTCAAATATTCACTTTGACTTTACATTCTCTATGTGACTTGGGGTAAATTATTTCACCTTTCCCAAGATTAATTTCCTCACTGGTAAATATGAATGAGACTAGTTACATCTACCTAGTACTATGCATGGCACAGAGTAACAGCTCAGAATAATTTATCTTTCATAACAGCTAATAATATTATGATTGTTTAAGCATCAATTCTAAAACATCAGTAATTCTACGTTTCAGCTAAAAAGTAGGTGTCTATTGCAGAAAGAAAATATTTAAGAAGCAGTATCCTTTGGCCTATAACTTAGTGATTTTTAAATTATCTGTTTTCTATTATTGATTAAATTTGACCCTTCTTCAGAAGCTCTGTGCATTACAGGCTATAATTCCACTGTGCCAAAGATTGAATTATAGTTCAGATCAGCTAGAAAATGTCCTTAAGATTATGTCATTTATAAGTCAGACAACTCTGGTGGGCCCCAAAGTTCATATCATAGTATATTATGTGACCTACCATGGCCTAGAATTCCATCACACAGAAGCCTTGCTCACATGCAGGAGAGAGAGATGACAATTGTCAAAAAGATCATAAAGTGTGAAGGAAAATACACTTTAAAAATGGCAATGCCTTATTTTGGATGGGTATGCAAGATAGTAAGAGTTAGAAAAAAATGAAAAATTGTACCTAAAACTATTGACTAATTTGCCAGTGTTATTCTAGGATAGGGAAGACAAGAGGAACGCTGTGAATATATTCATTTCTTGAAGACTACATAAAAAAGAGAAAGCATACAAACTAAAGTGCAAAGAGCCATCATGTGAGAAATACCCTGTTCACTGGAGGTGAACAAAAATTGAATAAAGGAAAATTAGTAATACTGTTATACTAAGCTTTTTATGAAGAAGAAATTGACCTCAAAGTCTCCTAAAATGTTTCCTGACCATCAAGTTCAGTCTTTCTCTGTAATTATGCATCCTATATAAACCAAGTACAGATTATTTAGTGACCATTATATTTTGTCTTAACCTGGAATCTTTTGAGTGCACTAAAAATAGAACTCAAACTAGTTTCATGGCAAAGGGTAATTATTTGAAAACATACAGATATGTCATGGGGAAGGTTTCACAAAACCTGGAATCAGGAATCGGAAAACAAGTGCTGAGGTTCCTCCTGCCATGTTTCCTCTCTGCTTCGCCCCAAGCATTTCACTCACTCTCCCTCTCTGGATGCACACCCCTCCTCCTCCTGGGCATGTACTCCTCCACCATAGTCCTGGCTTCACATTCAATCCATCACACACAGACTGGAGGCCCAATTAGCAAAACAGAGACTCTACCCGGCTCAACTTATTTCAAGTGTTTTCTCCAACCCCATTTTCTATTGGGAGGTTGTGTCACTGAATTGCAGCCCAGAGTGAAAACAGGCTATATAAAAGGGGGTCATGATCCAATTAGAAAGGGGAGAGCAAAAGCTAAAAGATTGTTCAGAAAAGAAATGGAATGTAGAGTGTGTGCAGAGTTATATGAAGACAAGATGGAAATTGTTTTAAAAGGTCTTACTAAGTTTTAACAGGTATTATTATTCCAGGATATTAATATTCCTATTCAAATGTCATTAAAACATTATTAGACTTCATACCATATAACTGCTTTATCATTTACTGTCTAGCCCCTATGCACCAAGCATGATTTCTAACCAAGAACTATGCTAGCTTTCATTTTGCATTTTTGTATTGATCATTAAAAAAAAGTGAACGATGTGTAGAAAATTATGGGTGGGGTGTCTAAAGAAGTAAATCAAAAGCAAACAATATCCCATACAGCAAAACCCAAAATGCAAACATTTTTGGTGTATGGCCTTCAACTTTAACTCTACACACAAATCTATTCATAAATTTGATCTTATATGACTTTATAATTTACATACTAGTTTAAAGTGTTTTCTGTAAGTTGATTTTTTATACTTGCTCTTTATAATAAATATTTCTTTCCATTTTAATAATGGCTATATATAATTTCATAAATATCTGAATAAAATCAATTGACTACTCAAATTTGTCACTATAAATATATTAACAGAATATATAGACATACAGATGTCAAAGTATGCATATACAGATATTGATGCATATATAATCTAATCACCAGATGGTCAATACTGAAATTAAATTGATTATATTCTTTGCAGTCAGCAAAAACAAGATCCAGAGTTGACTGTGGCTCAGATCATGAGCTCCTTATTGGAAAATTTAGACTTAAATTGAAAGTAGTGAACACTCTTAGGCCATTCAGGTATGACTGAAATAAATTCCCTTATGATTACACAGTGTAAGTGACAAATAGATTAAAGGGATTAGATCTGGTAGACAAAGTGCCTGAAGAACTATGGATGGAGGTTCATAACACTGTACAGAAGGCAGTGATCAAAACCATCTCAAAGGAAAAGAAATGCAACAAGGCAAAATGGTTGTCTGAGGAGGCCTTACTAATAGCTGAGAAAAAAAGAGAAATCAAAGCCAAAGGAGAAAAAGAAAGATACACCAAACTGAATGCAGAGTTGCAGAGAATAACAAGGACAGATTAGAAAACCTTCTTAAGTGAACAATGCAAAGAACTAGATGAAAACAATAGAATATGAAAGACTAGAAATCTCTTCAACAAAACTAGGGATACAAAAGGAATATTTCAGGCAAATAGGAGCACAATAAAGGACAAAAACTGCAGGGACCTAACAGAAGGAGAAGAGATTAAGAAGAAGAGGAAAGAATACGCAGGAGAACTGTACATAAAAGGTCTTAATGACCTGGATAATCACACTGGTGCGGTCACTCACCTAGAGCCAGATATCCTGGAATGTGAAGTCAAGTGAGGCTTTGGAAATATTACTACAAACAAAGCTAGTGGAGGTGATGGATTTCCAGCTGAGCTATTTCAAATTCTAAAAGATGATGATGTTAAAGTGTTGAATTCAATGCCAGCAAAATTGGAAAACTCAGCAATGGCCTCAGAACTGGAAAAGGTCAGTTTTCATTCCAATCCCAAAGAAAAGCTATACCAAAGAATGTTCAAACTACCATACAGTTGTACTCATTTTACATGCTAGCAAGGTTATGCTCAAAATCCTTCAAGCTTGACTTTAACAGTATGTGAACCAAGAACTTCTAGATATACAAACTGGATTTAGAAAAGGCAGAGGAACCAGAGATTAAATTGCCAACATCTGTTGGATCATAGAAAAAGCAAAGGGATTCTAGAAAACCATCTACTTTTGCTTCATTGACTATGCTAAAGCCTTTTACTATGTAGACCACAAACTGGAAATTCTTAAAGAAATGGGAATACCAGACCATTTCACCTGTCTCCCTAAGAAACCTGTATGCAGGTCAAGAAGCAACAGTCAGAACTGGACATGAAACAATGGACTGGTACAAAATTGGGAAAGGAGTACATCAAGTCTGTGTATTGTCACTCTGCTCATTTAACTTCTATGCAGAGCACATCCTGCAAAATGCTGGGCTGGATGACTCACAAACTGGAATCAAGATTACCAGAAGAAATATCAACAACCTCAGTTATACAGATCATACCATTCTAATGGCACAAAGTGAAGAGAAACTAAAAGAGCATCTTGATGTGGGTGAAAGAGGAGTGAAAATGCTGGCTTAAAACTCAACAGTCAGAAAACAAAGATAATGGCATCCAGTCCCATCACTTCATGGCAAATAGAAGGGGAAAAAGTGGAAGCAGTAACAGATTTTATTCTCTCGGGCTCCAAAATCACTGCAGATGATGCCTGCAATCATGAAATGAAAAGATGATTGTTCCTTGGAAGGAAAGCTATGACAAATCGAGATGGCATATAAAAATGAGATACATCACTTTGTCGACAAATGTCTACAGTCAAAGCTCTTTCGGTGCTGGAGAAGACTCTTGGACGTCCCTTGGACTGCAAGGAGATCCAACCAGTCCATCTTAAAGGAAATCAATCCTGAATATTCATTGGAAGGATTGATGTTGAAGCTGAAGCTCTAATACTTTGGCCACCTGATGCAAAAAACTGACTGATTGGAAAAGAAACCCTGATGCTGGGAAAGATTGAGGGCAGGAGGACAAGCATGTGGCAGAGGATGAGATGATTGGATGACATCACTGACTCAGTGGACACAAGTTTGAGCGAACTCTGGGCAATAGTGAAGGACAGGAAAGTATGGTGTGGTGCAATCCATGGTGTTGCAGAGAGTCAGACGTGCCTTAGTGACTGAACAACAACAAAACATATGCGTGTGTGTGTGTGTGTGTGTGTGTGTGTGTGTGTGTGTGTGTATATACGTCATCTTAGACTGAATTTCTGGAAACAGATTACTTGGTAAATGATTGAGATGAACTACCCATATAGCAATCTGAAAAGCCTGCCAATATCCATTCTCTTCAGTGTTCAAAATATCAGTGTTTAGACGGTCAAAAGAACAAAACGCCACTACTAACAACAAAACTTGACAACTGGAAAGGATAAGTCACCACGCTGTTTACATGGACATTTTTCACAATTACAGAAGTTAAGCAATTTTAAATTCCTATACCTGATTGTCCATATTCTAATTCATATGCTGCTGTATAAACTCTTTGAAAGTTTCCCCCCTAACCTTTCACAGTTATTACCTTATATAAACTAGGTTTTCCTTTCCTATAATCTTTCTTAAAAGTAAACAGACTCTGCTATAAAATTCAGTTTAGATGATAATTGTGGGATTGGTAAAATTGTTGCTAAAGGAGTCATAAAAACTTGTTTCAAATGTAGGCTTCAATGTTTAAACCTTAGTTAGACACCGTGTAATCACTTACAAAATGGAGACAAGAAACCCTACCTTCTGTAATAAAATTAATTTCTGCTCAGTGCTCTAAAAGCCTATGTTGTAAAGGGCCACCTCTCTTTTATGACTTAAACTTTCTTGTTTATTCTCTGAAGAGTAATGGATTTGTTGAACATTTTTGAATTGCCTTGCTCTTCCCATTCTCAGGAATTTTAGTATGATACTTCCTCTGCCTAAAATAATTTTCTCATCTTCCTCGCTTCTACACATCTTTATGACTTAAAATACTCCATTCACATGAAAACTTTTCTTAAACTCTGCTCATGTTACTTGAGGTGCATCTGGTTATATGTCCTAAAAGGTCCTTTATAGTAATCACTGCATGTGGCAGTCTGATTTCTAACATTTGGGTTTCTTTCTAAACATTTACGTTCTTTGAAAGTATGACCCATTTATATCTTGTTCACTACTGCATCTTCAGAGTTCTTAAGAGCTGTACTTAACCAGCAATAAATTATGTGTAAATTTATGAACGAATGAACCAATTTTGCCTTCTGATGAATAATTCACCTTCATTCAAGTTTCATCATCCTTTTATCAATTATTGAAAATATTGTGTTTGTTTAGTTAGAGGTAACTAGAATGAAATCTAGTACAATAGAGTGGACTCATTTTCTCAAGCATAAAATGACATTTTACTAAAAGCTTGCACACTTGTGGTGACAGCGGAGGTGATTTTAGGTAGTTAAAATTATTTAGAATACTGATATGAGTACTTTTGTTGAATCTATAAGGTGATCTTGGTGTCCTATTTTTGTAGAAATGAATAGTGAACATTCCATCTGTCATCCTCTCCTGGATACATAAATAAGAAGACTTATCTCCCACCCCAACCAACTCCTACGACCCTTTGAAATTTGTCAGGTCCATGTGATGTCTCTTCCAACAACACAAGAGATGACTATACACATGCATATCCCCAGATGGTCAGTATCAAAATCAGACTGATTATATTATTTGCATCTGAAGATGGAGAAGCTCTATACAGTCAGCAAAAACAAGACTGGGAGCTGACTGTGGCTCAGATCATGAACTCCTGATTGCAAAATTCAGACTAAATTGAAGAAAGTAGGGAAGACCATGAGGCTATTTAGGTATGATGTAAATCAAATAACTTAAGATTGTACAGTGGAAGTGTCAAACAGTTTCAAGAGATTAGATCTGATAGACTGCCTGAAGAACTGTGGATGGAGTTTCCTAACATTGTACAGGAAGCAGTGATCAAAACTATCCCCAAGAAAAGGAAACACAAAAAGGCAAAATGGTTGTCTTGGAAGGCTTTACAAATGGCTGAGAGTAAAAGAGAAGTGAAAGGCAAAGGAGAAAAGGAAAGATATACTCATTTGAATGCAGAGTTCCAAAGAATAGCAAGGAGAGATAAGAAAGTCTAAATGATCAATGCAAAGAAATAGAGGAAAACAACAGAATGGGAAAGACTAGAGATCTCTTCAAGAAAATTAGAGACACCAAGGTGATATTTCATGCAAATATGGGTACAATAAAGGACAGACATGTACCTGACAGAAGCAGAAGATATTAAGAAGAGGTGGAAAGAACACACAGAAGAACTACGCAAAATATCTTAAAGACCCAAAAACCACGATGGTGTTATCACTCACCTAAAGACAGACAAGTGGGCCTTAGGAAGCATCACTATGAACAAACTTAGTGGAGGTGATGGCATTCCAGGTGAGCTATTTCAAATCCTAAAGGATGATGCTGTGAAAGGGCTACACTCAATATGCCCCCAAATTTGGAAAACTCAGCAGTGGTACAGGACTGGAAAACGTCAGTTTTCACTTCAATCTCAAAGAAAGGCACTGCCAAAGAATGTTCAAACTACCATACAATATTGCACTTATTTTACATACTAGCAAGATAATGCTCAAAATTCTCCAATATAGGCTTCAAGAGCACATGGACCGAGCAATTCCAGATATTGAAGTTGAATTTAGAAAGACAGAGGAACCAGAGATTGAATTGCCAGTATCTCTCGGATCATAGAGAAAGCAAGAGAATTCCAGAAAAACATCTGCTTGAACATTGACTATGCTAAAGCCTTTGACTATGTGGATCAAATTAAACTAGGGGAAATTCTTCAAGAGATGGGAATACCAGACCACTTAACCTGCCTTCTGAGAAGGCTGTATGCAGGTCAGGAAGCAACAGTTAGAACTGGACATGGAACAACAGACTGGTTCCAAATAGGAAAAGGAGTACGTCAAGGATGTATATTGTCATTCTGCTTATTTAACTTCTATGCAGAGTATATCATGTGAAATGCCAGGTTGAATGAAGCACAAGCTGGAATTAAGATTGCTGGGAGAAATATCAATAACCTCATATATTCAGATGAACCCACTCTTATGTCAGAAAGAGAAGAAGAACTAAAGAACCTCTTGACGAAAGTGAAAGAAGAGAGTGAAAAAGCTGGCTTCAAACTCAGTATTCAAAAAATGAAGATCATAGCATCTGGGCCCATCACTTCTTGGCAAATAGATGGGGAAACAACAGAAACAGTGACAGACTTTATTTTCTCGGGCTCCAAAATCAGTGCAGATGGTGACTGCATCCATGAAATTAAAAGACACTTGCTCCCTGGAAGAAAAGCTATGAGAAACCTAGATAGCATATTAAAAAGCAGAGACATAGCTTTTCTGACAAAGGTCTGTATAGTCAAAGCTATAGTTTTGCAGTAGCCATGTATGGATGTGACAGTTGGACCTTAAAGGAGGCTGAATGTTGAAGAATTTATGCTTTTGAACTATGGTGGTGGAGAAGACTCTTGAGAGTCCCTTGAACTGTAAGGAGATCAAACCAGTCAATCCTAAAGGAAATCAATCCTGAGTATTCATTGGAAAGACTGATGCTAAAGCTGAAGCTCCAATATTTTGGCCACCTGATTAGAAGAGTTGACTCATTAGAAAAGACCATGATTCCAGGAACAACAGAAGGCAGGAGGAGACGGGGACGACAGAGGATGAGATGGTTGGATGGCATCATCAGCTCTATGGACATGAGCTTGAGCAAATTGCAGAAGATGGTGAAGGACAGGGGAAACCCAGTGTGCTACAGTCCATGGGGTCATAGACTTGGACACAACTGAAAGACTGAAAAACAACAAATATGTATAAACAGTTCAACAGAAATATGCCTTAACAAAGGTAGAGGGAAAAAAGAATAAAATTTTAATACATGTTACCACATGGATAAGTCTTGAAAGCATTGTGCTAAGTGAAATAAGCCAGTCACAGAATACAAATCATATTATGTGATCCTGCATATATGAGTTACCTAAGTCAGTTGAATTCACAGAGACAGAAATTAAAATAGTGTTTTCCAGGGATGAAGGGTAGGAAGCAGTGGGTAGTTAGTGCTTAACAGGTATCAAGTTTCAGTCTGGGATGATGAAAAAGTCCTAGAGATGGATGGTGATGGTTGCATAATGATGTGATAGATTTATGTCACTGAATTGAATACTTTAGAAAGGTTAAAACGGTAAATTCTATGTCACATGTATTGTATCACAATAAAAAAAAAAAAGAGTCCAGATAGTATTCAGATATTTTAAAAGTTAGTCTGCTGTGTTAGTCAATCAATCTTATCTGACTCTTTGTGACCACATGGACTGTAGCCCACCAGGCTCACCTCTCCATGGAATTCTCCAGGCAAGAATACTGGAGTAGATTGCCATGCCCTCCTCCAGGAGATCTCCCCAACTGAGGGACTGAACTCGAATCTCTTGCATTGCAGGCAGACTCTTTATTGTCTGAGCCACTAGGGAAGCCTGATAAATAATGACAGTTTGGGAAATACTGACATAGGGAATACACACGAGCTTTCAGATCAAAGAGACCTTGGATTTCAAGTAGAGCTGTTTTGTAGTTGCTGAGAACCTTGGGCATTTGTTGATCTTTGTCAGACTCACTTTCACTGCCTGTGAAACCAAGGTACTGTAAAGATATGCAAGGAAACATGCAAAGCACTTAAACAAAAGTAGGCACAGTGCAGAAACCCAATTAGTGCTTCCAATTGTTACAGTGCCATTGTTTTTGTCATGTTTTAAAATGAAGTAGGAGACTGAAGTGTTTTCTCTGCAGTATTATTTTTTTCACAGAACATAAATTTGATTAGAAATCAAGTTATGAAAAACAAGATTTTGTTCCAGTAGAGTTATTGAATATTTTATCATTTTAGAAGTCCAATTTTCTTCATTCATTCTCAGTGTATTCTGCCTTTATAAGATAAGGGACAGATTCAATTTATGCTGTCAAACACTGGCTACCTAGCTATCTAAAAGACTGTTCCTTTTAACCTTCTTTTATGTTTACCTTGCTGAAATACAGTTAAATGCTTTCAATAAAACATAAAACCACCAACAGTCAAAACCTACCAAAGATTTGTATTCCTATATTAAGCTAAATAGTTCATTTGTCTGAAAAAATATACATGAACTATTTGGCTTAATAAAATTTTACACTGTTGCTTTGTAAACAACATGTAAATAAGAATGATCATTTCTAGTCTGATGAATGAATTTTTGTCAAAAGCCCATTATGTAACCATATTATTCAGGGTCATGGGAGAGCAGAAATAAGGATATCTCCATAGACTCTAATCACAAGGAACTATAAATCTTACTAATTAATGATATGAATGATCATCTCTGGACAAAGTTTCCAGTGGTAGTTTAAAGCAGCTAATAATGAGTCAAATCTTATTCTACATTTCCTAAAATAAAATATATGCTATCTCATGAAGTCCCCTTAAAATAATAGTATTTAGCATGTTATTTCTTAACTCTGCTTCTGTCCATACTGTGTCACTGTCTGAGGGCCCTTTTCTTGTATACATGCCTGCTCACATCCTATTCTGTCTCTAAAGTCCTCCTCTCTGAAATCATCCTCATCTACTTCACTCTACGATGTGTGTGTGTTCAGTTGCTCAGTGGTGTTTGACTCTTTGGGGACCCATGGACAGTAGCCTGCCAGGTTTCTGTGTCCATGGAACTTCCCAGGCAAGAATGCTGCAGTGGGTTGCCATTTCCTACTCCAGGGCATCTTCCCGACCTAGGAATTGAACCTGCATCTCCTGCACTTCAGGCAGATCTGGGTCACCTGGGAAGCACTCTATAATAGTGTTTCAGAAATGAGTATGACCTTAAACATAAAATTCTAAACCAGATTGCAGACTGTTTTCTAACAGTGGCTAGAGGGAAGATATTCCTTTTGACTGAAACCTAAAATGTCTTAAAGAAAAGAAATCTATTCCCTTATTCATTTATATTCTTCATGGTTCTCCAAAAATGTATTATTATAATTTAGGCATTCAGTCGGAGAAGGGAATGGCAACCCACTCCAGTCTTCTTGCCTAGAAAATCCTGTGGACAGAGGAGCCTGGTGGGCTGCTGTTCACAGGGTCGCGCAGAGTCGGACGCAACTGAAGCGACTTAGCATGGTGCATTGGAGAAGGAAATGGCAACCCACTCCAGTGTTCTTGCCTGGAGAATCCCAGGGACAGAGGAGCCTGGTGGGCTACAGTCCATGGGGTCTCACAGAGTCAGACATGACTGAAGCAACTTAGCAGCAGCAGCAGCAGCAGGCATTCAGTACCTGCTAATATGATTTAGTTAAGGTAAATGTATACAAGAAGCGATGCTCAGTCTTTCTAGTTACCGAGGATAATGATCTTTTCATTAAAGACATTGCAAACACCCCACAGGCATTTAAGTTTATTGGTATCACTTACAGGAAACTAGTTTCCAAGATGTCTTATGAAACTTGGGCTTTTCTGCCTTATTGTTCTCATCATTCCATCTTAAGAGGATACTGTGAAATGTATGCAACCTCACAAACAAAATTAAGACAAAGAAATCAACCAATCAGTCAAACTACTCATATATTTATAGCATGGGATAACTATATTACAGGGTTAAATTTACATTATAATTTAGGAAAATGTCCTCATCAGATGAGAAGTAAACCATACATTTTTAATGTAGCAGCCAGGCCATTAGACTTTTTCAGTTCCCTAAGTATTTAACTTGATTGCTTTGCTATAGAATGCTACTGTTAGATAATCCTTTGTCCACATTATTATATTCCTTTTTAAAACCTCCAAGTAATGAGTATATGGAATTGGTGTAATGAATAAATTAAGTTAATAAGGTAAATTTAGATCTAGTGCAAGAAAAGAGAAAAATAAATCACCAGTCTTCCCAAATCCACTGTCTTCAAAATCTATAATGAGGACTGTCAAAAAGAAAAAAGTCCAGGAGCAAAACAATCTAATTTTTTTCATTTCTTTTTTCTCTCCTTTATGCTATCAGGAAAAGGTCTTTTTTAAATTAATAACAGCTACATATAAGAATTTTCACAATTGGTTGACTGTTTGAAATGACAGAAGAGAGAAAAAAAAAGATTATTTTAAACTATATCTAACATACAATTAAAAGGCCATAGATACAGACCTGAGTTTGTGATTGTTACACCTTGGGACTCTTATTCTCTCACTAGAGAAAGTTAATTGCTCCACTGTTTATGATATCCTGTCTTATTTACATATCTATATTCAATTGTATTCTAATTTATTGATTTACTCTATTTGATCATTATATCCTTATATAATATATACACACATCCATACCTGTATCTATATCTAAAACTATATCTAATATATGCTTCCTACCTTATAAACTGGGCTCCCCAGTTGCCAATAGTGGTAAAGAACTGGCCAGCTAATGCAGGAGATGCAGGAAACTCAGGGTTCAATCTCTGGGTCAGGAAGATCCCCTGGAGGAGGGCATGGCAACCCACTCCAGTATTCTTGCCTGAATTTGTCAATTTCCCATTCTGGAAGATTGGAATGAAAGCAGATGTTAACCCAAGAATGGAAAGGTTACTGCAAAATACATGAATGTGGGTGCTTTGGAAAATAAATAATATTGAATATTTAAAAAAATAAAAAATAAAAAATAAAAAAGCTTGTTATCATGGGTAAAAAAAAAAAAAAAAAAAAGAATCCCATGGACAGAGGAACCTAGCAGGCTACAGTCCCCAGGATTGGAAAGAGTCAGACGTAACTGAAGCAACTTAGCGCACATGCAACAGTAAACTGGGACTGTTTATGTCATGAGTCAAGCAGTTAGGTAATTTTAAAGCAAATTAAATAAACTAAGTGAATAGGAAGAGACATCAAGTGATGGTGATAATTATGGTCTCCCCCATTAATATTTTTATTAATAACAATATAACAACAATAATAATAATAAACTATAGTAGTTACCATGTGATGAAAACGACCATACTAAGTATTTTACATGTCATCTTATTGAATTCTCAAATAAGTCTGAAATTAGGTACCATTCTCCCAATTGCAAAGGTGAAGTGACCACAGCTTAGACTAAGTAACCAGCTTGCCTAAGGCTGTAATAGCTTGTTGAGTGGCAAAGCTGAATTCCAACCTCCGGTTTGTCTGACTGCCTCCCAAGCACAGCCATATCAGAGTGCGCCCTGATCAAGGCTTATTTCTGGTCATTAGTCACTCCATTTACTCTGCTGAGGGTCCCCAAAGTTGGACTGTCCTCGCTTCTCTGTTTGGCACCTTTGTTTCATTGCTGGGTAATGTGTCTATGCATACAACTGACACTTCCACTGTGCATGGTCAGATCTGCCTTTGTTTAGCTAAATGTAAACTCAGGCCTGAAAGGAATGGCTCAACATAGGCAATAGACTGGGCTTAAAAACTCCCATTTGATAGTTTTATACAGCACAAGTTTTAGTTAGTCCCTTATATACTCTCTTAGAACAGATGTAGATCAGGGAAGATGGGACATGGGGAGTCAATTAATACAAAAGACCACATGGCATAATTTTCAAATGGGTAGTAATGTCCAGATATTTTAACCACTCACAAAGCCAAGAGTTGGGACCACATTGTTGTCCCACATTTATGCATTTATGGTAAGTCAGTATTTCTGCCTGTCTGGAGATTATCCAGCTATTCTCTTTGGAATGGACCAAGTATTTAAAGAAAAACAGAGAAAATCTTTTTATCTCCCTGGCTTGGGAAAAGTAAAATAAGTCCTGTCAATAAATATCTTTGGACTTCACAAATTTCCATCATCCTCGATTATTTATGTCTTTTCAAACCTCAAACATACTCCATGGGGATTTGATAGTATACAATTTTCAGTCAAATTGCCACAGATACCCATGGAGAATTCAGTTTGATGTGGGGATTATCCTTTATTTTTCTTTGATCAAAGTTGCAGCTTGTGGATGTTTCTGGACCACTTCAAACAGTTGCTTTGGAAAGAGTTCATGTGTGTGTTTCTGTGCTCCAATCTCTGATCGCATAGCTCCCCTTGGCTCATCCAGACAGGATCTTGGACTCTTTTCACAGACACTCTTAATTAAAGGAAATGAAATTGACACCCCCATGGGAAAACTAGAACCCTCTAGTTTAGAGAAGCCATTCAATTTGTTGGAAGTAAATACTAATCCCATGTTATAATTCTAACTTTAAAGATTCTGTGACATGTATACCACTGGGGAGATTTTCATATGAAATATGAGCTTGTAGGGAAAACTCAGAAGTGCTTCTATGTGACACACACTTTTCTTTCCAAAGAATATCTTGGTAAAAAAGCACTGGTTATCTCAGAAAAATAGCAAGATAAAAATAACTCCCTATACTTAACAATTACTTAGCATCTGCTCTGTGTTATGATTTAAGTATTGGCTGATGATATACCATTGTAAACATTGATTCATTCTTTTCAATTCATAGAGTTTGTCTCCCCACTACTCTATCACCTTCAATCCCCACCATGATTTTTTTTTTTCTTTTTCTGGTTTTGTGAACATGCAGTGTTTGTCCTTACCTCCAGGGCTTTAGATATACTGATTCTTCTGCTAAGAATTATCCTCTACTCTTACTTTCACCTTTTGACTGCTAGAATTCTACTTATGCTTGGTCTCTTAAAGATATTTTCCCCAGTAAGTCCTCTCTGATTTTCTAATTCCAGGTTCAGTGACCCTTCTACTAATATATATTCCTATAGCACTTTGTTTTTATCACCTCAAAGCCTTTTTGACACAGTAGGGATTGCCTCTTTGTTAGTATTCCTCACCCCACAACATCATAAGCTTCTAGAATGCAGAGATTGTCTATTTACTATCCTATGGTTCAGCATCTAGCATAATCATCAACACATTATTGTTGTTTAGTCACTAAGTTGTGTCTCACCCTTTCATAACCCCATGGACTGCAGCTCACCAGGCTCCTCCATCCATGGGATTTCCCAAGCAAGAATACTGAAATGGATTTCCCTTTCCTTCTTCAGGGGATCTTCCCAATCCAAGGACCAAACCTGTGTTTCCTGCATTGGCAGACAGATTCTTTATCACTGAGCACTTGGAAAGCCCTGACTAACACATAGTAGGTGCTTAATAAGGCAATACTTGATTTAATAACTATGACCACCATTCATTGTATCTACTGTTTTCCAGACATTGAAGTTGTACACCTGACACTTTTCATATCTACTGTTTCCATCAACCCTGGAGTGATCATGTTGTTATTTTCACTTCAGATATAAGAAAATGGAAGTTTAAGTCGGACTTTGCACAATCTGTGAGTCCCCAGCCACAAGGCCTGTGCTCACTCTCATTTTGCCACATCTCTTAGCAGATAGTTTTCCAGTACATTTTCGACCTCGAAACAAGCAAAAAACTACTTCCATGTGAAACACATAGAGATTTTTAACGAGTTTGCTTTGAAATATTTTAAAGTAGATAAAAAGATATTTATAAGACAAAGCAGTGCTTATTTACAGGCCCCTCTTAAGCATAATTATTTCTGCCCTTTCATTCTTGTTCTGTGAAGAAGTACTTTCTTCCTCAAAACTGATATTCTAGGGTAAATCACCTTGAAAGAAATAGGCAAAAAGGAGTCAGAGATAACTTCAATAAAGATGTTTCCACAAGATGCACAGAAAAACCCAAATGAACTTTTTTGGGCAACCCAATACTATTTGGTGAATTGATCCATACCCTTTAGTTCTTGTCAGTTTAGCACTGTGATCAATGATACAGTCTCTATAACTAGATTACTGGGTTCAAATTCTGGCTCCTGGGCAAATATAGCCTTGGGCTAGCTAGTTACTTAGTATCTTTGGATTCAGTTTCCATATCTGTAAATTGGGAACAAAAAGAATAGCACCTGCAGCAATAGGTTGTTTGGAGGATTAAAAAATCATGGTCACTACATAAAAACTATTTCAAATATCAACATCATTATTTTTACTCAAAGTTTCCTCTGACTTAGAGCTTCCTCATCTCACCTTATACGATCGTCGGCAAGATTTGATATAATATATGCAAAACATTCAATGGTTCCTAGAACATAAACATCTTTCAACAAAGGTAATTATTATTCCTTAAATAGGGGAGAGAGGTGGTTGAGTTGGGTGGTCCAATACAAATCTCAGATTTCCACCCTTAAAGCCAAGCTCTCAGTATCTTCAGAAAGCCATCTTTCTCCTTGTGTGCTCTAAATTTCACTGCAAAGGCAATTCCCAAAACAGTTAATCAGGTCAGGCTTATGTATATAGCTTCAGATTCACAGGTGGCCAATGGATTCCCTAATTTAGGTCCAACTGTCCAACATTTCCATCTGGTTTAAAAGCATTTATTTTCTTTAACGATCTTGCTGGAGACAATGGTTCCCCATAAATGACTTTGCTCTTTGGCCATATTAGTCAGATAGTACTCTATCTGTAGAAAGTAACACCCATTTCCCACCACTTTGTCTTTTTGTAGAGTGTCTTTTAAACTGAAAGCAAAAGAGGCGCAATAATTGCCCCTAGACACTATCATGTTCCTTCCTGATTCCTTGATTGTCTAAAAGTGAACTGGGAAAACTATAATAAAGTTCTCTTCAATAATTAGTTCATTGGCCAAGGAAAAATTGGCTAAGGAAAAAGAATTAGCAATTCTGTTCTGTCATTAAAGCCTCATTATCCAGGGGTCCAGTTAACACAGTTTTATAAATTAGAACTAAGAACAGCTGGTGGATAAGATGAAAGAAGCCAAGTGCATTTGATTTTCTCTGCACTCTGCCTCTTCCATTATTAAAGAAAAACATTAAATTTTATTGTTGCAAATGCAGTGATCAAATTAAAATTTGGATGTATATGTTGATATCATATAATAAAATAATACTAAATTAGGGGATTGTACATGAGCTCTGTTATCACTTCTATGATTAACTCTGACTTCAGACAAATTACTTAACCTTTTGGCTTTCAGCTTTCTCATCACTCAAATTGCAATAACTATATCATCATTCAATAATAATAATTAAATGTATAAATTCCTGTGAAGATACTTTGAAAAGCATAAAAATTATATATATTATCTATACTTTTTGTGTTTATTATCTCTACTATTTGTAAAAATAGCATTTACGTTAGTCATCTGGAAAGTTTTTGAATATATTAGGCAATTATATTATTCCCCAACTTTATATTTTCTTTATAAAATCTAGCAAGCATTTTCTGAATAATAAGTAATTAAAAGGTAGAAAATAAAGACAGGTAAACTTGGAAAGCATTATCAAATAGGTAGATTTGGCTACATAGAAAAAGGTCCTTGCTTGATTTAGAAAGATATAAATGATGTTGATGATGATGATAATGAAGGTGATGATAAGATTATGATAATGGTAATAATAAAAGTCATGTATATGTAGCATAGAAGATTTTTATAATGCACTTCTGTTGCTGCTGCTAAGTCACGTCAGTTGTGTCCGACACTATGTGACCCCATAGACAGCATCCAACAGGCTCCTCCTTCCCTGGGATTCTCCAGGCAAGAATACTGGAGCGGGTTGCCATTTCCTTCTCCATTATAATGCACTAGTATATCTTAAAGTACTTGGGTTTTTATGAAACCTCAGGAAAGAAATAAAAGTATATATGCATTATTCTTATATCACAATGAGGAAGCTGATAGACAAGTTAAATGCCTTGCCAAGGTAAAGTAACAATTAAATGGGAAACAAGAAACTTTACTCATTCATTGGCTTATTTATTCATTCATTTAGTCAACAAACACTATCTGCCGCTTACTCTGAAGTATGACAAACACTACTTATTCAGAAATGAACACAATGCAGAGGACCAAATATATTAATATGAGAAGGAAAGATAAATAATTCAATTAATAATCATAACATAAAAGAGTGAGGGCAATAATAGTAATATTCCTAAGATATTATGGATGCAAAAGACAGCCACTCTGCTGTCCCAGTTTATTCCAATGTGATTTTTAATAATGAGACTATTGACTTCATTTGCTTCCTTATGCCAGGGTAGATGCACTTGATATAAAAGTTACTGCTGTCATTTTCCTATTTAATATTTTCAACCTGTTATATCCCATCTAGTACAGCTTCTCTAGGTCAGTTAGAAGAGCTATAAGCCTACAGAACATTTCAAGTATTTGGACTCTGGAAGTACTCTTTAAAAAGACCAAGTCCTAAAGCTGGAAAAAACAGGAATAATTTTGACTACAAATTTTTCTTTCAGATTTTCTAGTTGACTAACCTACTGTTTCCCTGAACAATGAACTGCTCCTTTTAAAAGTGTGTCTTTGGAAGTCATAAAGAAACTGAGTCTTAAGAGACCAATGTAGCTGGAAAATGGCCTTAACAATTTAATAGCAGTGGAAACTCAAAATTGAATGTGAAGAGAATACCACAAATTGCTATGTTGAGAAGATTAAGTACCTTAGAAAATGACCTAAAAATCTAAAACAGAAATATATACTTTCATAAAGAAAAAGAGAGAGAGAGAGAATTCAAAAAAATAAGAAAACTTAAGGGAGGGAGGTTCAAAAGGGAGGGGATATATGTATACCTACTGCCGATTCATGTTGCGGTTGGACAGAAAACAACAAAATTCCATAAAGCAATTATCCTTCAATTAAAAAATAAATAAAATTTAAAAAGAACATTCTAATTAATATAGCCAGGGGGATTCATGAAGACATTTTACTCATAAAGTAGGGATTCCTGTGAAGGAAGATAAAAAAAAAAAAGTACAAGAAATCACTCTTAGAGATTAAAGATATGATTACAAGCATTTAAAAACTATCAATAGAAAATCTAAAATATAAAGTCAAGGATATAGGTCAGAATATTTAAGAATAGCAATAAAAATAAAAACAAAATAATAAGAAAGGAATGAGATAGTGAGGCTCAAATCAAAAGATCCAGAATTTTACCAATAGGATTCCTTGAAAGAAGTAATAATAAAATTAAAGGAAAAATTATTAAACCAGTAAAGGACAACTATTTTCTTGTGGCTGAAAAAAGACATGTTATCAGATGGATGGGACTCCTAAATATCCTGTGCATGACTAATAAAAATAATAGGAAAAAAACCAAACTTAATAGCACCCTTGTTAATTTCAATACCCAGATACTCAACACTCCCAGAGAAAGGAAGTAAACTGACACTGAAAGAAAGAAGAATAGACATTTACTAGCTTCTAATCAGTGACCTGATGTCAGAAAACAATGGTGGCTAATACCATTAATATTTTTAGGTAAAAATAATTTTCAACTAGTATTTGAAACATAGTAAGTGTGTCAATAAAGTCTGATAAGAAATAAAGGTACTTTAAAGCCTAAGATTAATTCAGAAAGCGTGTGTGTGCATGTGTGTTAGTCGCTTAGTAGTGTTCTACCCTTTGTGACTGCAAAGATGGTAGCTGGACAGGTTCCACTGTCCATGGAGTTCTCAGAAAGCTTATGGTGCACATATTCTTACCTGAAAAGTCACTGCAGGATACACTTTATTAACAAAAATGAAACATGTATGAGTAAATAAAACATGGAGTAGGAAAACAAGCACACTGAGCCTAGCAGATCAGTGAAGGGATGTTCTGAGATTAAGCCTGGGTAGCAATTGTGAAAAGCCCTAGTCCAGACTGGAACAGGAGTACACAGGTTTCTAAGAGAAAAAACAGAGGACAGACGTTAGGGAGGAAAGAGGGAGGAAGTCACTTGACTGAGTAGAACTTAACAATGAGCTCTAAGAGAAAGGATTAAAAAACTGAGGCCAGACAAAAAGAAAAGCAACTAGAAACTGAAAAAATACAATTACTATGCAGGAATATAATGGCCTAAACGTGAAGTGACTTAAATTATTGGTAGATTTTAGGAAAATGATCAACTATAAGAAAAAAAATATTTAATGTGAATGTGATACCAGGAACATTCTCCATTAAATGGCCTGAAATGTTTTGACAATGGATTCAGACACAAGAAAATTCACTTTTGGTCCAACACTGAACAGTCAGTTTGGTCACTCAGCTGTGTTCAACTCTTTTCGACCCCACGGACTGCAGCACGCCAGGTTTCCTTGTCCGTCACCAACTCTCAGAACTTGCTCAGACTCATGGCCATCAAGTTGGTGATGCCATCCAACCATCTCATCCTCTGTCGTCTCCTCCTCCTCTTGCCTTCAATCTTTCCCAGCATCAGAGTCTTTTCTAGTGAGTCAGTTCTTCGCATCAGGTGGCCAAAGTATTGGAGTGTCAGCTTCAGCATCAGTCCTTCCAATGAACACTCAGGACTGATCTCCTTTAGGATGGACTGGTTGGATCTCCTTGCAGTCCAAGGGACTCTCAAGAGTCTTCTCCATCACCACAGCTCAAAAGCATAAGTTCTTCAGCGTTCCTCTATCTTTATGGTCCAACTCTCAGATCCATACATGACTACTGGAAAAACCATAGCTTTGACTAGACAGACATTTGCCAGGAAAATAATGCCACTGTTTTTTTAATATGCTGTCTAGGTTTGCCATAGCTTTTCTTCCAAGGAGCAAGTGTCTTAATTTCATGCATGCAGTCAACATCTGCAGTGATTTTGGAGCCCCCAAAAATTGTCTGTCACTGTTTTCTTTGTTTCTCCATCTATTTGCCATGAAGCGATGGGACCGAATGCCATGACCTTTGTTTTTTTAATGTTAAGTTTTAAGCCAGCTTTTTCACTGTCCTCTTTCACTTTCATCAAGAGGCTCTTTAGTTCCTCTTCACTTTCTACCATAAAGGTGGTGTCAGCTGCATATCTGAGGTTATTGATATTTCTCCCAGCAATCTTAATTCCAGTTTGTGCTTCATCCAGCCCAGCATTTTGCATGATATACTCTGCATATAAGTTAAATAAGCAGAGTATCAATATACAGCCTTGACATACTCCTTTCCAAATTTGGAACCAGTCCCTATTTCCATGTCTGGTTCTAACTGTGGCTTTTTGAGCTACAAACAACTTTCTCAGGAGGCAGGTTAGGTGGTCTGATATTCCCATCTCTTTAAGAATTGTCTACAGTTTGTTGAGATCCACACAATCAAAGGCTTTTGCAAAGTCAGTAAAACAAAAGTAGATTCTATTCTGGAACTCTCTTGTTTTTCTGTGATCCAGTGGATAGATGTTGGCAATTGTTATCTGGTTACTTTTTCTTTTCTAAATCCTGCTTGAAAATCTGGAAGGTCTTGGTTCACATACTGTTGAAACCCAACTTGGAGAATTTTGAGTATTCCTTTGCTAGTGTGTCCGAGGTCAGGGGTGGCAGCCTAGAGGAGCTACCCCAAGCCTGAGGTCAGTGGATGAAAGAACCAAACCCATGTCCAAGGAGCAGTGGCTGCGCAGGCGCAGGAGGGCCAAGAGGAGCTACTCCACATTCAAGGTCAGGAGGGGCGACCTTATCCAAGGTAAGGAGCAGCAGCTGTGCTTTGCTAGAACAGACATGAAGAATACCCCACATCCAAGGTAAGAGAAAACCAAGTAAGACGGTAGGTGTTGCGAGAGAGCATCAGAGGGCAGACACACTGAAATCATAATCATAAAATACTAGCCAATCTGATCACATGGACCACAGCCTTGTCTAACTCAATGAAGCTAAGCCATGCCATGTGGGGCCACCCAAGACAGGTGGGTCATGGTGGAGAGGTCAGAACAGAATGTGGTCCACTGGAAAAGGGAATGGCAAACGATTTCAGTATTCTTGCCTTGAGAACCCCATGAACAATATGAAAAGGCAAAATGATAGGATACTGAAAGAGGAATTCCCCAGGTTGCTAAGTGCCCAATATGCTACTGGAGATCCATGGAGAAATACTCCAGAAAGAATGAAGGGATGGAACCAAAGCAAAAACAATACCCACTTGTGGATATGACTGGTGATAGAAGCAAGGCCCAATTCTGTAAAGAGCAATATTGCATAGGAAACTGTAATGTTACGTCCATGAATCAAGGCAAATTGGAAGTGGTCAGACAGGAGATGGCAAGAGTGAATGTCGAAATTCTAGGAATCAGCGAACTAAAATGCACTGGAATGGGTGAATTTAACTCAGATGACCATTATGTCTACTACTGTGGGCAGGAATCCCTTAGAAGAAATGGAGTAGCCATCAGTCAACAAGAGAGTCCAAAATGTAGTACTTGGATGCAATCTCAAAAACAACAGAATGATCTCTGTTTGTTTCCAAAACAAACCATTCAATACTACGATCATCCACATCTATGTCCCAATCAGTAACGCTGAAAAAGCTGAAGTTGAACGGTTCTATGAAGACATACAAGACCTTGTAGAACTAGCACCCCAAAAAGATGTCCTTTTCATTATAGGGGACTGGAATGCAAAAGTAGGAAGTCAAGAAACACCTGGAGTAACAGGCAAATTTGGCCTTGGAATGTGGAATGAAGCAGCGTGAAGACTAATAGAGTCTTGCCAAGAGAACGCACTGGTCATATCAAACACCCTTTTCCAACAACACAAGAGAAGACTCTATACATGAACATCACCAGATGGTCAACACCGAAATCAGATTGATTATATTATTTGCAGCCAAAGATGGAGAAGCCCTATCCAGTAAGCAAAAACAAGACTGGGAGCTGACTGTGGCTCATATCATGAACTCCTTATTGCCAAGTTCAGACTTAAATTAAAGAATGTAGGGAAAACTTCTGGACCATTCAAGTATGACCTAAATCAAATCCTTTATGATTAAACAGTAGAAGTGAGAAATAGATTTAAGGGACTAGATCTGATAGATAGAGTGCCTGATGAACTATGGATGGGGGTTCATGACATTGTACAGGAGACAGGGATCAAGACCATCCCCATGGAAAAGAAATGTAAAAAAGCAAAATGGCTATTTGAGGAGGCCTTACAAATAGCTGTGAAAAGAAGAGAAGCGAAAAGCAAAGGGAAAAAAGAAAAGATATAAGCATCTGAATGCAGAGTTCCAAAGAATAGCAAGGAGAGATAAGAAAGCCTTCCTCAGTGATCAGTGCAAAGAAATAGAGGAAAACAACAGAATGGGGAAGACTAGAGATCTCTTCAAGAAAATTAGAGATACCAAGGGAACATTTCATGCAAAAATGGGCCCGCTAAAGGACAGAAATGGTATCGATCTAACAGAAGCAGAAGATATTAAGAAGAGGTGGCAAGAATACACAGAAGAACTGTATAAAAAAGATCTTCATGACCAAGATAATCATCACGGTGTGATCATTGACCTAGAGCCAGACATCTTGGAATGTGAAGTCAAGTGGGCCTTAGAAAGCATCACTACAAACAAAGTTAGTGGAGGTGATGGAATTCCAGTTGAGCTTTTTCAAATCCTGAAATGTGATGCTGTGAAAATGCTGCACTTAATATTCCAGCAAATTTGGAAAACTCAGCAGTGGCCACAGGACAGGAAAAGGTCAGTTTTAATTCCAATTCCAAAGAAAGGCAATGCCAAAGAATGCTCAAACTACTGCACAATTGCACTCATCTCACACGCTAGTAAAGTAATGCTTAAAATTCTCCAAGCCAGGCTTCAGCAATACATGAACCATGAAATTCCAGATGTTCAAGCTGGTTTTAGAAAAGGCAGAGTAACCAGAGATCAAATTGCCAACATTCTCTGGATCATGGAAAAAGCAAGAGAGTTCCAGAAAAACATCTATTTCTGCTTTATTGACTATGCCAAAGCCTCTGACTGTGTGGATCACAATAAACTGTGGAAAATTCTGAAAGAGATGAGAATACCAAACCACCTGACCTGTCTCTTGAGAAACATGTATGCAGGTCAGGAAGCAACAGTTAGAACTAGATATGGAACAACAGACTGGTTCCAAATAGGAAAAGGAGTACGTCAAGGCTGTATATTGTCACCCTGCTTATTTAACTTCTATACATAGTACATCATGAAAAATGCTAGGCTGGAAGAAGCACAAGCCGGAATCAAGATTGCCAGGAAAAATATCAATAACCTCAGATATACAGATGATACCTCCCTTATGGCCGACAGTGAAGAGAAAGTAAAAAGCCTCTTGGTGAAAGTGAAAGAGGAGAGTGAAAAAGTTGGCTTAAAGCTCAACATTCAGAAAACTAATTTCATGGCATCCGGTCCCATCGCTTCATGGGAAATAGATGGCGAAACAGTGGAAACAGTGTCAGACTTTATTTTTGGGAGCTCCAAAATCACTGCAGATGGAAATTGCAGCCAGGAATTAAAAGATGCTTACTCCTTGGAAGGAAATTTATGACCAACCTAGATAGCATATTAAAAAACAGAGATATTACTTTGCCAACAAAGGTCCATCTAGTCAAGGCTATGGTTTTTCCAGTGGTCATGTATGGATGTGAGAGTTGGACTGTGAAGAAGGCTGAGCACTGAAGAATTGATGCTTTTGAACTGTGGTGTTGGAGCAGACTCTTGAGAGTCCCTTGGACTGCAAGGAGATCCAACCAGTTCATCCTAAATATCAGTCCTGGGTGTTCATTGGAAGGACTGATGCTGAGGCTGGAACTCCAATACTTTGGCCACCTCATGCAAAGAGCTAACTCTTTGGAAAAGACTCTGATGCTGGGAGGGATTAGGGGCAGGAGGAGAAGGGGACGACAGAAGATGAGATGGCTGGATGGCATCACTGACTTGATGCACATGAGTTTGGGTGAATTCCGAGAATTGGTGATGGATAGGGAGGCCTGGTGTGCTGCAGTTCATGGGGTTGCAAAGAGTCAGACACGACTGAGGACTGAACTGAACTGAACTTGCAAGTGTGTGAGATGAGTACAACTGATAATTGGAATGAAAACTGACCTTTTTCATTCCTGTGGCCACTGCTGAGTTTCCAAATTTGTTGGCATATTGAGTGTAGCACTTTCATAGTATCATCTTTTAGGACCTGAAATAGATCAACTGAAATTCTATCACCACCACTAGCTTTTTCATAGTTATACTTCCTATGGCCCACTTGACTTCACATTCCAGGAGATCTAGCTCTAGGTGAGTGATCACACCTTTGTGGTTATCTGAATTATTAAAATTTTTTCTATATAATTCTGTGTATTCTTGCTACCTCTTCTTAATATCTTCTCCTTCTATTAGGTCCATACCATTTCTGTCCTTTATTGTGCCCACATTTGCATGAAATGCTCCCTTGCTGTCTCTAATTTTTTTGACAAGATCTCTAGTCTTTCCCAGTCTCTTGTTTTCCTCTGTTTCTTTGCATTGGTTTCTGAGTAAGGCTTTCTTATCTCTCCTTCCTATTTTTGGAACTCTGCATTCAGATGGGTTTATCTTTCCTTTTCTCCTTTTCCTTTCACTTATCTGAACAGTATGTATTAATTACAACACTGAACAGTATGTATTAATATACAGTCATGCTAATGTAAATACTCTTGACAGGTTTTCAACTTTTAGATTCAAAGTATGTACAAAGTCACAAAGATTTGAGTGTTGCAATAGAATTAAATATTAAGAATTTTGATCATGAAAAATAGAACTGTCAAGTAATGACTGTTAGAAAGCAGGAAAGGAAAATAATATTGAGATACTATCAAAAGTTTATATACTTGATTTAGGGTATAAAATCATATTAAATTATAATGATAATCAATAGCAAAGGTATAACCAATATAAATATCAAACATTATTAGTCCAAGAGGAGAATAACAATTAGGGCTGTGGACTGAATAGGAAGAGAGAGAACTTTCATTAAAATGTAATTTTCACACTTACAATGCTTAATTTTGAAATGTAAAAATACATTTGTAAATGATTAAGCAACAGGTTATCACTGAAAATGCTAACTTGATTCTTTGCGTCTTAGTCACTAAACGCAGTCTTCTACTTTTAAACATATTTTTCCTTTCTCTAACCCCAAAACACTATTTTGAAATGCAAATAAAGGCCTGGATCTGTCAGGTTTTGCTATATTAACAGTATAACTCCAAGCTTCTAAAATCCTACAATAGGCTACTGAATTCAATCTCTATACTCACACCACAAATCCAATCCTTCTGATATTACCGTTTTATAATCTGTCCTTCTTTACTCATATTATTTCTATATTTATTTTCTTCCTACAATACGGAAATAGCCAGGAGCAACTTCCATGACCACAGTGACACCAAGATAATCCTAGAAACATGTTTAAGAGGAATACTAATCATCTTGCAATGCTTACCAATAAGACAGCATGGCAAGCAAAACTCTTGCCTGAGAACAAATTCTCATTAAATTCATTTACCATATTCCAACTATGGATCTTCTCCTCCAGCAAGATTCAACCAATCTTTAGGGTGAAAAATAAGTCTGCAAATCTATTATTTAATGTACATCCCACCCTTTCCATACACATACTTGACTGTGTTTATCAAGCAAACTCCTACGCTTTTATCTGAGACTTAGATCAAATGTCCCTTTTTTTCTAAGAAGGTAGTAAATTAAGTCAAAGAATACTTAGTAGGATCCTGATGACCACTGGGCTATGAATCGACACACAAGTTAGATATTTATTCGTAATAGCATTTTAAAACATGCATCATCATCATGTTATTTCAGACAACAAACTGGGACTTAGAGAGTAAACTGCTTAGTCACAAAATTTTTAAATGCGTGAATGAAAATTCTACCTGATTTCAAAGCCCATTCTTTTCACCATTCCATTCAAAAGTTCTACTTCTCCAAGCATCCAGTATCATGCATCGAACCTGGACTGGCGATTCGTTTGGCAAAATCAATACAATATTTCAAAGTAATTAACCTTCAATTAAAATAAGTAAATTTATATTAAAAAAAAAGTTCTACTTCTGTGTCTTCATGACTCCACATACATTACACATAGTTTTCATTACACCATGCTGAAACTAGAGATAAAATTGCCAACATCCTCTGCATCATGGAAAAAGCAAGAGAGTTCCAGAAAAACATCTCTTTCTGCTTTATTGACTATGCCAAAGCCTTTGACTGTGTGGATCACAATAAACTGTGAAAAATTATGAAAGAGATGGGAATACCAGACCACCTGACCTGCCTCTTGAGAAATCTGTATGCAGGCCAGGAGCAACAGTTAGAACTGGACATGAAACAACAGACTGGTTCCAAATAGGAAAAGGAGTACGTCAAGGCTATATATTGTCACCCTGCTTATTTAACTTCTATGCAGAGTACATCATGAGAAACGCTGGGCTGGAAGAAACACAAGCTGGAATCAAGATTGCCGGGAGAAATATCAATAACCTCAGATATTCAGATGACACCACCCTTATGGCAGAAAGTAAAGAGGAACTAAAAAGCCTCTTGATGAAAGTAAGAGAGGAGAGTGAAAAAGTTGGCTTAAAGCTCAACATTCAGAAAATGAAGATCATGGCATCCGGACCCATCACTCCATGGGAAATAGATGGGGAAACAGTGGAAACAGTGTCAGACTTTATTTTGGGGGGCTCCAAAATCACTGCAGATGGTGATTGCAGCCATGAAATTAAAAGACGCTTACTCCTTGGAAGAAAAGTTATGACCAACCTAGATTGTATATTCAAAAGCAGAGACATTACTTTGCCGACTAAGGTCCGTCTAGTCAAGGCTATGGTTTTTCCAGTAGTCATGTATGGATGTGAGAGTTGGACTATGAAGAAGGCTGAGCGCTGAAGAATTGATGTTTTTGAAGAATTGATGCTTTTGTTGGAGAAGACTCTTGAGTGTCCAGCCAGTCCATTCTGAAGGAGATCAACCCTGGGATTTCTTTGGAAGGAATGATGCTAAAGCTGAAACTCCAGTACTTTGGCCACCTCATGCGAAGAGTTGACTCATTGGAAAAGCCTTTGATGCTGGGAGGGATTGGGGGGAGGAGAAGAAGGGGATGACCAAGGATAAGATGGCTGGATGGCATCACGGACTCGATGGATGTGAGTCTGAGTGAACTCCGTGAGTTGGTGATGGACAGGGAGGCTTGGCGTGCTGTGATTCATGAGGTCGCAAAGAGGTGGACATGACTGAACGACTGAACTGAGCTGAACTGAACTGATGCTGAAACTATTTGTTTACATATGTATGTTTCCTATTGGGATCCCCATATTCTAATGGCCACCAATCCTAACCTTAAGTCTGTACTTCCACAATCCAGTAAACAGTTTGATTTATAGAAGACATTTAGTAGATTCTTACTGAATGAATGAATGAATTAGTATGAACAATAATGAATTCCAGAAAATAATGTTATTCATGTAAACCTTCTAACTGTCCTACTTACCTGGTAAATGGCTATGGCATACTAAGACCAAAGAAACACAGCAGAATTTATATTGGCTGTCATTTGGTTTGACTCCTGGAATTATTGGCATGGGTTAAGAATCTGCCTTCAATGCAGGAGACCTTGGTTCAATCCCTGGGTTGGAAAGATCCCCCTGGAGAAGGGAATGGCTATACACTCCAGTATTCTTGCCTGGAGAATCCCATGGACAATGGAGCCTAGTGGGCTACAGTTCATAGGGTCACGAAGAGTCAGACACAACCAAGCGACTAACATTTTCACTTTCATGATCCACATGAACATGTAGAGCTTCCTGGAACCTGATAGATTATCTAAGATAACTTATTATTGTATTGAATGTTCCGAAAAGGGAAACATTTCAGCCACAGGACTTGTGAGATGGAAGGCTGCAACTTGAACCCAAGCACTTATTCTGCTAAGCCATGCTTACTTTCTTGTTACTATAAAGGATTTCATCAAACCTGAGAAACTATTCATCAGCCAACTCCCCCAAATTTCCTATTTTGAATGTGTGTGTAACATTCCATACTAGGCTGGTGGCCCTTTGCACCTGTAAGTCAGCATAAGTCATGGTAGGCAGGAGAGGGTAAATAAGTTTAGATTTACAGGAAAAAAAAAAAAAACAACAAGCTAACATTTACTAAGTGTTTATTATGTGTCTAGCATGTTACATGGACCTCCTTGTGTGCTCATTGGTAAAGAATCTGCCTGCCAATGCAGGAGACATGGGTTCGATCCCTGGGTCAGGCAGATCCACAGGAAAAGGAAGTGGCTACTCATTCCAGTATCCTTGCCTGGGAAATCCCATGGATGGAGGAGCCTCTTGGGCAACAGGCCATGGGGACTCAAAAGAGTGGAAAACAACTTAGCAACTAAACAATGGCAGCACTTAACATACGTTATATCACACATGTTAAATCATCTGTAACTCCTCAACCTTATAAAATCAGTATGATCATTGTATATATTTTATGGATGGAAAGAAGCAAGGATCAATGACTTTAAGTAACTTGCCTAAGCCTCACAACATGTGGGGTCTAGAATCAATCCAGGTAGTGAGACTGCAGGACGTTCTCTCATAATCAGCTCTCTCTTTGAAATAGTCACCCTTCTCTCTTTATCTCTAAAAAATCTTGTTTCTCCTTGGCTGCTCTCGAAAGCAACATGCTGCTGTGGTACGCAAGGCTGCTGGCTAATGCAATCACAATATATATATTCACAATATATCCTATAGACCAGGCCTCTGAGAGCAGCCCAAAGGGAGGAAATTCACAGCAGACGAACTTTGGGAACCATCCAAGGTCTACACTGTCATCCCCAAGAAGACAGTTTTGTTGTAGAAAAGATAAAGCTGGTTGTTATGCTCACATAAAATTAATTCCACAGTTGTTCTTTACCAACAGATGCATTTGAAGTCTGAAAATAACCACTGTAAATGAAAACAGTTGGTTTATTAGAGGAGTGGGATTCTGGATTTTCCATGCTTCCTCCTTTGTTTTTTCTCCTATTTTCTGTTATTCTTGCAACAATATTGTTTAGTAGATAGTTTTCCACAAAAGTTATTATAAATATTAATAATACTAGAGAAAAGTGTTTCTACTCTGCCATCCCCCACAAAACTCCAAGATGAGAAAATTACTAAAGTAAGAGAATGAGGGCTAACAGAGTTTTACTAGAGTATTAAAATGCAAATAAAACATGTACATGGGGGAAAGCAATGCCTTCTTAGTGCGCTAAGCTATTTACATCACAGCTTAGAGCAACTCATCTTCTCCATAGTCTTGCTTATAAAAGCTGAGTGCATATATAGCGATGGTAGGGACCTAGCTTTCATTATGAAAACTATAAAAAAATAAGTGTGTGAATATAAATGATCTATTTGTAAACAGACTTCAGAAGCCCCAAAATAAAAGCCAAAGAGCAAGATGGTGTACAGTAATATTGCTTTTGAACACTGATTTATATGGTATTCTGATGCTAGCAGGAGTTCTTAGCTATGATTGCAGCTTAACAAACATACAGCAAGGAGTGAATTTGGCAGTTATTGTTCACTTAGAGGAAAGCTCGTTTCTTATTTTTACATTATGCAGCAGCTGGAAAAACTGTCCTGTCATTTGTACATTTTTCTAATAAACAGTGATCGCTGACTCCTATGTGAAAGAGTGAACTAAGGGTCGGTGTTAGCAAAGGGGAGGTAGTGGAAAGAATCATTAGAAGGTGTGCGTGGTGTGTGTGTTTTATATATCTAGCTCTCAACTGGTTTTCAAAATGTTAAAAAAGACCGAGAAACACATATGCTCAGCAGACCTCCTGAGCTGTGCTCACCACGACTCCTAGGCTACGGTTTCATACTTCACTCACTGCACTCTTCTTCTTGACAACGTGGAGGGCATCGCCGTCCTTCTGATGCCTTTTCTTGATACTCTTCAGGTCGATTTTGCCATTCTCCTTTATATGTCTTTTTGCTCAATAGATGGCCATCATATGGTCAATCAGTTATTATATTTATTTGCCAATATCTCAGTGTTTCATCATTGGATTATAAAATCCTTGAGGGCACTTTTGCACCCCTGGAACTCGGCAAAATGTCAGGTTAATGATGGGTCCTCAAGGATATGTGGCATATGCATAAATGAAATATTTATAATATAATACTTATGGTAATTATATTTTATTCTTTTTTTAAAAATCAGGGTATAGTTGCTTTACAATGTTTTACAACAGAGTAAATCAGCTATATGTATACATATATCCCCTCCTTCTTGAATGTCTCTGCACCTGCCCATCCCACTCCTCTAGGTCACTACAGAGCACAGAGCCGAGCTCACCGCACCATAGAGTATGTTCCCACCAGCTATCCATTTTACACATAGTGCACATAAATTAATCCCCGTCTGTCAATTCACCCCACCCCTCCTCTGCTGCCCAACCTGTCCACATGTCTGCTCTCCACATTTGCATCTCTATTTCTGCCCTGCAGACAGGTTCATCTGTACGATTTTTTTAGATTCCTTATATACGTGGCAATTCTGGTTAAAGTAATGAGAGAGTCAATTCCTAGGCAGATTGATTAAAAGTCTGGGGGTCCCCGAGGAGGAGATAGGCGGTCTGGAGTTCTCAAGGAGGAGGAAAGGACAAAATATTTTTTCCCCTCTACATGCCTTAGTCATATAAAACATTTTTTTCTTTAAACCTCAAACTGATGATTACACAACAAACAATTCAGCTTAAACTCTGTACTAAGGCAATGGCACCCCACTCCAGTACTCTTGCCTGGAAAATCCCATGGACGGAGGAGCCTGGAAGGCTGCAAGCCATGGGGTCACTGAGAATTGGACACGACTGAGCGACTTCACTTTCACTTTGCACTTTCATGCATTGGAGAAAGAAATGGCAACCCACTCCAGTGTTCTTGCCTGGAGAATCCCAGGGACGGGGGAGCCTGGTGAGCTGCCGTCTATGGGGTCGCACAGAGTCAGACAGGACTGAAGCAACTTAGCAGCAGCAGCAGGGATTATATAACAACAATGTATCCTGCTTGAGGACAGTTTCTCCTTCCTGAAAACCTTCTGGCTAATCCTATTATTTTAAGATGTAAATTATGGGAGTGGGTCTAGTAAGATCTTTACAACCTCCAGACATTCTTTTGATTTATTGTAATAACTAATTAAAAAGTATATAACTCCCTTGCTAACACTAGCAAGAGGGGCATTCTCCATCCCCTTTCTGATGTCTATGTCAGAAGCTTTCTCAGTCCCTTTTCATACTTTAATAAAACTCTGCTACACAAAAGCTCTTGAGTGATCAAGCCTGGTCCCTTGTCCAGAAGCTAAATCATCTTTGGAGATCGGGAATTCGACATGGTTCACTGTAAGCTATCAGTAAGAACCAGTGAGAGTATGGGGAGGGGAGTAAATTCTAACAAGGGAATGGGTTGGGGCTTATCCCCAGCAATAATTATGGCAGGACAGAGAAAAACTTTTCCAGTTAGAAAGAATTACATAAGCTGTTACTGGTGAAAGATGATCCTAAGCTTATGATAAACATTTACTGATAGGATGGAAGGGTGGGGGCAGGGGGCTGCTTTAATAACTTACATACTGCTCTTCTCCCTCCAGAACTGAAAAATCCTGACTTATTTACATATCTGATTCTTCAGTCTTCCATCTGATCCTTCAACCTTCTTTTAATGAGTATCCAGTTCTCCTTCTCACATCACTCCATCTTTCTAAGAACCTCTTTTTAATTTTCCTGGCTTTATTCTCTCTTTTTGGTCCCACTGAGAAAATCTCAATTCTGCCTTTTCACCATCTCCATTTACGTTAATAACCCACCAGCGGAACTCTCCACCTCCAAGCTTCCCTGTCTTCTGTCCTTGCTTATCTACAGTTGTCCCCATAATCTGTTTCTCTGCGTCACTACCCTCTTCAGCTGATAGGAAAAATTGTCACTTATTTTTTTCTTATTTTTTCTTCTTTCTCTTCTCTATCACTATATTTGATTATATTTCCTTCATTTCCAGAATTTATAATCTAATATTTGATACTTAACTCTCAGTTATATTATTTAATTTTAATTCCATAATGTATATAAACTGAATTTAGGTGACATTAAACAAACTCCTTTCTCCAATATCTTGCATGAGCATATACTAAACATCCTTTGTTTTATAAACATCATAGCAGACTGCACAATAGCTGATATTTATTGAGGACACTTTTTGCTCCAGGTCAGATAGAAATTATATTTTTGTGTGTATATATATGCAAAGTTTATACATGCATGTTACATGTACATATGCATGCATATATAAATCTCATAAATATACATGTATGTGCATATTACATATAATATATGTGCAGGAGTGAATGCTAAGCCACATTAGTCATGTCCAACTCTTTGTGACCCTATGAACTGTAGCCCACCGGACTCCTTTGTCCATGGGATTCTCCAGGCAAGAATACTGGAGTGGGTTACTATGCCCTCCTCAGGGGATAATACATATACATGATATATATAATACCATTCTATGGATGTATGTGTATATATGTATATAAGTGTGCATGGGTGTGGGTGTGTGTGTTTGTATATTTATATATATAACCAAGCTCAATTTTTATTATAAGATCATTACTTTGGCAAGAAGCAAAGCCAAACTTAGAAGCAGCAGATGACTGAAAAACACCCACGCACATTCTTCTACAGTAGGAGATTATCTTTCTCAAATGAATGAACATGAAATATACTCAAAACTATAGATCTGTGATTTTATTTTTTGTATGTTTGATAGTGTGGTTTTGTTATTTTCCATAGCAATATCTCAAAAGTGCTTTGGGTGCCTGAGGCTCAGAAGTTAAAGTGTCTGCCTGGAATGCAGGAGACCAGGTTCGATCCCTGGGTTGGGAAGATCCCCTGGTGAAGGAAATGGCAACACATTCCAGTACTCTTGCCTGGAGAATCCCATGGAGGGAGGATTCTGATAGGCTACAGTCCATGGGGTTGCAAAGAGTCAGATAGGACTGAGCGACTTCACTTTCACTTTCACAAAATGGTATAAGTTATATTCATAGCATTAGAATGGACATATTTATTTTAGAAATCTTTTTCCTAGGCAAAAAACAGAAATACTTATTTCTAAAACTTTATGATATATAAGAAGAAAGCCATTGACATGTGAAGTTGCTTCTCATTGTTTCATTGTGAGGAAGTGTTCAGAGATCATTGTGAGCTCCTTTGGATAAGCTATAAGGGGAAGGACTGAAAACCATCATGATTTTTGGTCAGTGTTGTACTAGAAGTTAAAACTCACAGAATTTTTTTTTTCAGTTTCCTTATCTTTATTTTTTTATTTTTTAAGTGTTTAGTTTAATTTTTTAATTTATTTTTTAATTTTTATTTTTACTTTATTTTACTTTATAATACTGTATTGGTTTTGGCATACACTGACATGAATCCACCACGGGTGTACATGAGTTCCCAAACATGAACCCCCCTCCCACCTCCCACCTCCCACCCTGTATCATCTCTCTGGATCATCCCCGTGCACCAGCCCCAAGCATCCTGTATCCTGCATCGAACACAGACTGGTGATTCGTTTCTTACATGATAGTCTACATGTTTCAATGCCATTCTCCCAAATCATCCCACCCTCTCCCTCTCCCACAGAGTCCAAAAGTCCGCTCTACACGTCTGTGTCTCTTTTGCTGTCTCGCATACATGGTCATCATTACCATCTTTCTAAATTCCATATATATGTGTTAGTATACTGTATTGGTGTTTTTCTTTCTGGCTTACTTCACTCTGTATAATCGGCTCCAGTTCCATCCATCTCATTAGAACTGATTCAAATGTATTCTTTTTCATGGCTGAGTAATCCATTGTGTATATGTACCACAGCTTTCCTATCCATTCTTCTGCTGATGGACATCTAGGTTGCTTCCATGTCCTGGCTATTATAAACAGTGCTGTGATGAACATTGGAGTACACGTGTCTCTTTCAATTCTGGTTCCCTTGGTGTGTATGCCCAGCAGTGGGATTGCTGGGTCATAAGGCAGTTCTAGTTCCAGTTTTTTAAGGAATCTCCACACTGTTCTCCATAGTGGCTGTACTAGTTTGCATTCCCACCAACAGTGTAAGAGGGTTCCCTTTTCTCCACACCCTCTCCAGCATTTATTGCTTGTAGACTTTTGGATCACAGCCATTCTGACTGGTGTGAAGTGGTACCTCATTGTGGTTTTGATTTGCATTTCTCTAATAATGAGTGATGTTGAGCATCTTTTCATGTGTTTGTTAGCCATCCATATGTCTTCTTTGGAGAAATGTCTATTCAGCTCTTTGGCCCATATTTTGATCGGGTCGTTTATTTTTCTGGAATTGAGCTGCATAAGTTGCTTGTATATTTTTGAGATGAGTTGTTTGTCAGTTGATTCATTTGCTATTATTTTCTCCCATTCCATAGGCTGTCTTTCCACCTTGCTTATATTTTCCTTTGTTGTGCAGAAGCTTTTAATTTTAATTAGATGCCATTTGTTTATTTTTGCTTTTATTTCCAGTATTCTGGGAGGTGCGTCATAGAGGATCCTACTGTGATTTATGTAGGAGAGTGTTTTGTCTATGTTCTCCTCTAGGAGTTTTATAGTTTCTGGTCTTTAATCCATTTTGAGTTTATTTTTGTGTGCGGTGTTAGAAAGTGATCTAGTTTCATTCTTTTACAAGTGGTTGACCAGTTTTCCCAGCACCACTTGTTAAAGAGATTGTCTTTACTCCATTGTATATTCTTGCCTCCTTTGTCAAAGATAAGGTGTCCATATGTGTGTGGATTTATCTCTGGGCTTTCTATTTTGTTCCATTGATCTATATGTCTGTCTTTGTGCCAGTACCATACTGTCTTGATGACTGTGGCTTTGTAGTAGAGCCTGAAGTCAGGCAAGTTGATTCCTCCAGTTCCATTCTTCTTTCTCAAGATTGCTTTGGCTATTTGAGGTTTTTTTGTATTTCCATACAAATCTTGAAATTATTTGTTCTAGTTCTGTGAAAAATACTGCTGGTAGCTTGATAGGAATTGCATTGAATCTATAGATTGCTTTGGGTAGTATACTCATTTTCACTATATTGATTCTTCCAATCCATGAACATGGTATATTTCTCCAAATATTAGTGTCCTCTTTGATTTCTTTCATCAGTGTTTTATAGGTTTCTATATATAGGTCTTTAGTTTCTTTAGGTAGATATATTCCTAGGTATTTTATTCTTTTCGTTGCAATGGTGAATGGAATTGTTTCCTTAATTTCTCTATTTTCTCATTATTAGTGTATAGGAATGCAAGGGATTTCTGTGTGTTGATTTTATTTCCTGCAACTTTACTATATTCATTGATTAGCTCTAGTAATTTTCTGGTGGAGTCTTTATGGTTTTCTATGTAGAGGATCATGTCATCTGCAAACAGTGAGAGTTTTACTTCTTCTTTTCCAATTTGGATTCCTTTTATTTCTTTTTCTGCTCTGATTGCTGTGGCCAAAACTTCCAGAACTATGTTGAATAGTAGCGGTGAGAGTGGGCACCCTTGTGTTGTTCCTGACATTAGGGGAAATGCTTTCAATTTTTCACCATTGAGGATAATGTTTGCTGTGGGTTTGTCATATATAGTTTTTATTATATTGAGGTATGTTCCTTCTATTCCTGCTTTCTGGAGAGTTTTTCTCATAAATGGATGTTGAATTTTGTCAAAGGCCTTCTCTGCATCTATTGAGATAATCATATGGCTTTCATTTTTCAATTTGTTAGTGTGGTGAATTACATTGATTGATTTGCGGATATTGAAGAATCCTTGCATCCCTGGGATAAAGCCCACTTGGTCATGGTGTATGATCTTTTTAACGTGTTGTTGGATTCTGATTGCTAGAATTTTGTTGAGGATTTTTGCATCTATGTTCATCAGTGATATTGGCCCATAGTTTTCTTTTTTTGTGGCATCTTTGTCAGGTTTTGGTATTAGGGTGATGGTGGCCTCATAGAATGAGTTTGGAAGTTTCCCTTCGTCTGCAATTTTCTGGAAGAGTTTGAGTAGGATAGGTATTAGCTCTTCTCGAAATTTTTGGGAGAATTCAGCTGTGAAGCCATCTGGACCTGGGCTTTTGTTTGCTGGAAGATTTCTAATTATAGTTTCAATTTCCGTGCTTGTGATGGGTCTGTTAAGATTTCCTATTTCTTCCTGGTTCAGTTTTGGAAAATCGTACTTTTCTAAGAATTTGTCCATTTCTTCCACGTTGTCCATTTTATTGGCATATAATTGCTGATAGTAGTCTCTTATGATCCTTTGCATTTCTGTATTGTCTGTTGTGATCTCTCCATTTTCATTTCTGATTTTATTGATTTGATTTTTCTCCCTTTGTTTCTTGATGAGTCTTGCTAATGGTTTGTCAATTTTATTCATCCTTTCAAAGAACCAGCTTTTGGCTTGATTGATTTTTGCTATGGTCTCTTTTGTTTCTTTTGCATTTATTTCTGCCCTAATTTTTAAGATTTCTTTCCTTCTACTAACTCTGGGGTTCTCCGTTTCTTCCTTTTCTAGTTGCTTCAGGTGTAGAGTTAGGTTATTTATTTGACTTTTTTCTTGTTTCTTGAGGTATGCCTGTATTGCTATGAACTTTCCTCTTAGCACTGCTTTTATAGTATCCCACAGGTTTTGGGTTTTTGTGTTTTCATTTTCATTCATTTCTATGCATATTTTGATTTCTTTTTTGATTTCTTCTGTGATTTGTTGGTTATTCAGAAGAGTGTTGTTCAGCCTCCATATGTTGGAATTTTTAATAGTTTTTCTCCTGTAATTGAAATCTGATATTACTACATTATGGTCAGAAAAGATGCTTGGAATGATTTCGATTTTTTTGAATTTATCAAGGTTATATTTATGGCCCAGGATGTGATCTATCCTGCAGAAGGTTCTGTGAGCACTTGAGAAAAAGGTGAAATTCATTGTTTTGGGGTGAAATGTCCTATAGATATCAATTAGGTCTAACTGGTCTATTGTATCATTTAAAGTTTGCATTTCTTTGTTAATTTTCTGTTTAGTTGATCTGTCCATAGGTGTGAGTGGGGTATTAAAGTCTCCCATTATTATTGTGTTATTGTTAATTTCCCCTTTCATACTTGTTAGCATTTGTCTTACATATTGCGGTGCTCCTATGTTGGGTGCATATATATTTATAATTGTTATATCTTCTTCTTGGATTGATCCTTTGATCATTATGTAGTGGCCTTCTTTGTCTCTTTTCACAGCCTTTGTTTTAAAGTCTATTTTACTGGATATGAGTATTGCCACTCCTGCTTTCTTTCGGTCTCTATTTTCGTGGAATATCTTTTTCCAGCCCTTCATTTTCAGTCTGTATGTGTCCCTTGTTTTGAGGTGGGTCTCTTGTAGAATTTTTTTTTTTTAAATGACACTTAAACCTGCTGCCATCATAACTAGGCATTTCACATAACACAGTCAGGATATAAAAAAACAGCAACAACAGACAAATAGAAGACTTTACACCTTGAGATAAACCAAAAATAGCAGTGTCACTTGATTAATTCAGGTCCCCAAGATAATGAAAGTTTAGAGATTTCTCATAAAACTGAACTGCCTATATAAAACAAATTTATCTCTGATTTTTGCTATGTTCATACATGAATATATGGCATGATCTTTGTGAATATGCTAATCGTGATAGAAAATTTCTGAAATGTTTTCCATGAACATGCTAATAGATATTCAGTAAGCTCCTTTATTTTGCAGTGTTACTTTTAAATACTTATATATTTACTTGGCCAATAAGCATTTAGACTCCCTCATACCCTTTTTGAGCCAACTCTTCCAATCCATTCTTCTTTGTCTTTTGGAGACTTCTGACAGATTCTACACCCTGGTTAAGGCAGCACCCTACACCATTGTTCTGCCTCCGAAATTTTAAATTCCTCTTTCCTTCTCTTTGACCACAAACTGATAAAAGTTTTACTTTATCACTATCTTCTGAGTCTCTGGATCTTCCATTATATTCAGACATCTGTTCTCTACAGTCCTAGGATGAGATCTCAGTGTACATTTTAGTCTTGCTTTGTTTCCCCCTTAGCTACAAATGGAAGGCTAGAGGGAACTCAGCTGGGCATTTCCCTTTCCTAAAGTCAGGTAGCTTCCGGTAAAATAATTTACCTTGCGGGCAAGGCTTCTTAAGAGTGAAATACTCTGGGTGTATTTGAAATGCTTACTCCACCCCTTCCCCACCTTTACAGAAGCTCCAGGGGATTTCGGTTGGATCTTCCCTGTGAGAACTTGCTAGGGTGCCTGGAAGGAAAAGTCGCTAGAGCAGGGAGGTTCCCTCATGACTGGGCTCCCTGGAGTTTTTAACTCAGAAACTTGTTCTCAGGGAATCTCCACTGGTACACCCACCACAGCTCAGGTTTTAAGTACCTGTCTTGCCAGGCACCCTGGAGGGTTCTAATTCCCAGTTTTTGCTATGATGAACTGTATTACTTTGTATTCACCTGGCTCTCCTTTTGGGAGGTAACCATTGGCCTGTGACTTCACCTCTCTGATAGTCCTAGGAAGAGTGGCTGAGTTTCCATTTATAAGGACTTTCTCTGTTCCTGAGGACTACAGGAATAATGGCTTCCAAACTCCGAACTCCCCACATGCCCAGCAGAATCTGGAAGCCCACTGTCTAATCTCTAGCCATTGTCACATTTCCTGTTCAATTTATCTTAGACTTCATGCAATTCCATTTCAATCACTCACCTGTGTAATGAAACCCCAATTCAGAATCAGTCCAGCTGTTGGACTTCTCTTTCTTTGGACTATTGGGGATTTTTTGAAGACAAATGCAAGTCCTTCAAAACTTGACTTTTATTATTTCCTTGACTTGACTTTCCAAACTTGATTGACCCTTATTATTTCCTTCCAGAATACCTGCCTCCCCCAATCATTTGACACCTTAAAGTGTCAAATCTTCCTTAGCCTCTTTCACCAAGGAAAACTGTTGATTCTGCCTCCTTAATTATTTCCTTCCCTGTCCCCTTAGGCTCACCATTAATGAAGTTATATGAGGTACATCATCTTATGCCTTCCCTCCAATGATAGCATTTCATCTCTTCTCCTTGACCTCAGTCTTGATCTTTCCAATCTATTTTTCCACATTGAGGCTGGACAGAGGATTCTAACATGAACATCAAATGGTGGTGCCTTCCCCCCGAAGTTTCTTCATTCCACCCAGTTGTCAGAATATAGTCTCTACTCAATATGGCCTCAGCATGGTTTCCAAAGCCCCTCACAACTTGGTCTTCCTAGCTTTCTAACAATGGCTCTTGTCATTTAACCCTGTGCATTACTGAACCAGATTTTCACTGTGTCCACTTTTCAGAAGGGACAACGGTCTCTCAGGTCGTCTTGAGTCTTTACAAAATGAACTCTTTTATATTTCAAATTGTTGCTGTTGTTTAGTCACTAAGTCATGTCTAGCTCTTTTGTAGCCCCATGAACTATAGTCCACTAAGTGCTTTTGTCCATGGGATTTTCCAGGAAATAATACTGGAACAGGTTTCCATTTCCTTATTCAGGGGATCTTCCTGACCCAGGGATCAATCGAGTCCACATCTCCTGAATTGGCAGGTGAGTTCTTTAACCACTGATCCAACAGGGAAGCCCTTATTTCAAATTAGCTATCAATTATTCCTGTAAGAATGACCATTCAAGTCTCAGTTATTCCTTTGTCCTTAGAACCTCACCTTTCCACTATTATATTGTAGAATTCATACTGCATAAAACTCACTTGCTTATTTTCTTTTTCTTTTAAGGAAAAAAGTTTATATCTGTTATCCTGAATCCTTAGTATCCAGCATAGTGCCAGTCACATAAAATATATACAATGAATATTTATAATGAACTACAAGAGAATACCATATGGGGTTACATAAAACATGAAACCAGGCTCTATTTCTATATTCTTAACCTGTTTGCTGAACTTATATGCTTATGCTCTTAGTGTAAACTGTAAGTGTTAGACTCAGCAGAAATTGCAAACAGCCAGCTTCGAGGCTGAATGATGCCCAGAAAATGTTTGTTTGCTCCCACATTTCAGTGCTTGGGCGAAAATGGAGCCAATATTTAAACAACCAGAGATTAAAAATCTTAATTTCCAATTGATCTTAAAAGTCAGAAAACCTAGATACACAGACTCCAAAACAGGCTTTGTGCTCAGTCAGATGTGAGTATGCATAGATATGAAAGTTTTTTCATTTACCATCTCTGTGTTCTTGGGAAAGTTTCTCAATGTCCCTAATCTTTAATGTACTTCTCTATAAAATAGACATAATCCTAGAATGATTTTGACCCTCAAGTTGATTAGCTAATATATGCAAATGATATATGGCATATGGTAAACATTCAATCAACATATTATCAATTTATCATTATTTCAGGATTTTTAAAAAGCAGCTAACCCACTCCAGTACTCTTGCCTGGAAAATCCCATGGATGTTGGAGCCTGGTAGGCTGCAGTCCATGGGGTTGCTAGGAGTCAGACAGGACTGAGCTGCTTCGCTTTCACTTTTCACTTTCATGCATTGGAGAAGGAAATGGCAACCCACTCTAGTATTCTTGCTTGGAGAATCCCAGGGACAGGGAGCCTGGTGGGCTGCCATCTATGGGGTGGTACAGAGTCACACACAACTGAAGCAACTTAGCAGCAGTAGCAGCATAGGCTTTCTTTAGTCCAGCATGAATATTTGGGTTACTGCCACTAACTAGTGGGTTGGTTCAAATGGCCATAACTTTAATGTGCTTGATGTTGTAACAAGGGACCTATAAGCTACTGGGTGGCTTCTTCCTTTCCTGGCTAAGAGCTGCTGTTTCTCCCTCTATGTGTTAATACCAGATCCATTCAATAAATGTCAGTAGCATTCTCACACCCTTTCTCTCCCATTGGTTTACCTGTTGAGACAGGAAATGCTTCAGTTCTTCTGCTTACCTTTGCACCCACATTCTTCTCCCTTTTAAAGGAAAACGAAATTCCAAACTGGATTTTCAGAGTCCAGGGTGAACTTCACTATTGGGTGTAATTAAAAACCCATTCAAAATTCCTCCCCACTCCTTGATTTCCTAGAATTAATAGATCCCAGCAAACCCCACCCAGAGTACACGCTGCCATTTCTCTTTTCTGATTCTCTTTTCCTCCCTAAGTAGATGGGGTGTGTTTGGCGGGGTCAGTGGTGGGGGGGGGGGGGCGGGCGGTAGTATACTCAATCATATCTGACTCTTTGTGATCCCATGGACTGTAGCCTGCAGGCTCCTCTGTCCATGATATTCTCCAGGCAAAAACTACTAGAGCGGGTTGCCATTTCCTACTCCAGGGGATCCTCCCATGTCTCAGGTATCTCCTGCACTGGTAGGAGGATTCTTTGCCACTGCACCACCTGGGAAAGAGTTGAACAGATGTACAAATTGGTTAGGAGCCTGCCTTTAACAGAGATTTTTCCAGCTTTCTTTCTTTTTCTTTTTTTTCCTTAACTACCAAGTAGTCTTGCTTGCCTTAATCTATTGGCCTGACATGGGATTCCATTCCATGACAGCTTAGCCCTAAGCATGAAAGGCAAAAATACCCTTCCTTACTATCCATCATTTTCAATGTTGAGAGCAATGGTAGGGATACTTTGACCAGAAGTCTTTCCTCTCATCACAGTGGATTTGATGTCTGGGAAGGATGAGTAGAGACAAACACTATAAGCCCAGCTTCCACAGGTATTTAGAACATACTAATCACAGCAGATGGTGACTGCAGCCATGAAATTAAAAGACATTTACTCCTTGGAGGAAAAGTTATGACCAACATAGATAGCATATTGAAAAACAGAGACATTACTTTGCCAACAAAGGTCTATCTAGTCAAGGCTATGGTTTTTCCAGTGGTCATGTATGGATGTGAGAGTTGGACTGCGAAGAAGGCTGAGTGCCAAAGAATTGATGCTTTTGAACTGTGGTGTTCGAGAAGACTTGAGAGTCCCTTGGACTGCAAGGAGATCCAAGCAGTCCATCCGGAAGGAGATCAGCCCTGGGATTTCTTTGGAAGGAATGATGCTGAAGCTGAAGCTCCAGTACTTTGGCCACCTCATGCAAAGAGTTGACTCACTGGAAAAGACTCTGATGCTGGGAGGGATTTGGGACAGGAGGAGAAGGGGGCAACAGAGGCTGAGATGGCTGTATGGCATCACTGACTCGATGGACGTGAGTCTGAGTGAACTCCTGGAGTTGGTGATGGACAGGGAAGCCTGGCGTGCTGCGATTCATGGGGTCGCAAAGAGTTGGACACGACTGAACGACTGCACTGAACTGATGACATGGAGAAATTAGACTGCTGTATTTAGCAAACCTAGACAGAACTGACTATCAGAGGAACAAGGAAGATAAGAGCAGGTTCTCTTACAGACTAGACCAAGGACAACTGTCTTTGTTGTTAAGGTAAACTAGATGTCCAGGGAGAAAATATTACACCTCCTATAGAAGTATTGGTCACAGATTTCTCAAACTGGAGATCAGTGGAGAAATTACTCCAGAAAGAATGAAGGGATGGAGCCAAAGCAAAAACAATACCCAGTTGTGGATATGACTGGTGATAGAAGCAAGGTCCGATGCTGTAAAGAGCAATATTGCATAGGAACCTGGAATGTCAGGTCCATGAATCAAGGCAAATTGAAAGTGGTCAAACATGAGATGGCAACAGTGAACATCAACATTCTAGGAATCAGCGAACTAAAATGGACTGCAATGGGTGGATTTATCTCAGATGTCCATTATATCTACTACTGCAGGCAGGAATCCCTCAGAAGAAATGGAGTAGCCAGCATGGTCAACAAAAGAGTCCGAAATGCAGTACTTGGATGCAATCTCAAAAATGACAGAATGATCCCTGTTCGTTTCCAAAGCAAACCATTCAATATCACCATAATCCAAGTCTATACCCCAACCAGTAATGCTGAAGAAGCTGAAGTTGAACAGTTCTATGAAGACCTACAAGACCTTTTAGAACAAACACCCAAAAAAGATGTCCTTTTCATTACAGGGGACTGGAATGCAAAAGTAGGAAGTCAAGAAACACCTGGAGTAACAGGCAAATTTGGCCTTGGAATGCAGAATGAAGCAGGGCAAAGACTAATAGAGTTTTTCCAAAAAAATGCACTGGTCATAGCAAACACCCTCTTCCAACAACACAAGAGAAGACTCTACACATGGACATCACCAGATGGTCAGCACCTAAATCAGATTGATTATATTCTCTGCAACGAAAGATGGAGAAGCTCTATACAGTCAACAAAAACAAGACCAGGAGCTGACTGTGGCTCAGATCATGAACTCCTTATTACCAAATTCAGACTTAAATTGAAGAAAGTAGGGAAAACAGCTTGTCCATTCAGGTATGACCTAAATCAAATCCCTTATGATTATTCAGTGGAAGTGAGAAATAGATTTAAGGGCCTAGATCTGATAGAGTGCCTGATGAACTACGGACGGAGGTTCATGACATTGTACAGGAGACAGGGATCCAGACCATCCCCATGGAAAAGAAACACAAAAAGCAAAATGACTGTCTGGGGAGGCCTTACAAATAGCTGTGAAAAGAAGAGAGGTGAAAAACAAAGGAGAAAAGGAAAGATATAAGCATCTGAATGCAGAGTTCCAAAGAATAGCAAAAAGAGATAAGAAAGCCTTCTTTGCAATCAATGCAAAGAAATAGAGGAAAACAACAGAATGGGAAAGACTAGAGATCTCTTCAAGAAAATTAGAGATACCAAGGGCACATTTCATGCAAAGATGGGCTCGATAAAGGACAGAAATGGTATCGACCTAACAGAAGCAGAAGATATTAAGAAGAGGTGGCAAGAATACACAGAAGAACTGTACAAAAAAGATCTTCATGACCAAGATAATCATGATAGTGTGATCACTCATCTAGAGCCAGACATCCTGTAATGTGAAGTCAAGTGGGCCTTAGAAAGCATCACTACGAACAAAGTTAGTGGAGGTGATGGAATTCCAGTTGAGCTTTTTCAAATCCTGAAAGATGATGCTGTGAAAGTACTGCACTCAGTATGCCAGCAAATTTGGAAAACTCAGCAGTGGTCACAGGACTGGAAAGGATCAGTTTTCATTCAAATCCCAAAGAAAGGCAATGCCAAAGAATGCTTAAACTACCGCACAATTGCACTCATCTTGCACAGTAGTAAAGTAATGCTCAAAATTCTCCAAGCCAGGCTTCAGCAATACGTGAACTGTGAACTTCCTGATGTTCAAGCTGGTTTTAGAAAAGACAGAGGAACCAGAGATCAAATTGCCAACATCCACTGGATCATGGAAAAAGCAAGAGAGTTCCAGAAAAAAACATCTATCTCTGCTTTACTGACTATGCCAAAGACTTTGACTGTGTGGATCACAATAAACTGTGGAAAATTCTGAAAGAGATGGGAATACCAGACCACCTAACCTGCCTCTTGAGAAATCTGTATGAAAGTCAGGAAGCAACTGTTAGAACTGGACATGGAACAACAGACTGGTTTCAAATAGGAAAAGGAGTACGTCAAGGCTGTATATTGTCACCCTGCTTATTTAACTTCTATGCAGAGTACATTATGAGAAACGCTGGTCTGGAAGAAGCACAAGCTGGAATCAAGATTGCCAGGAGAAATATCAATAACCTCAGATATGCAGATGACACCACCCTTATGGCAGAAAGTGAAGAGGAACTAAAAAGCCTCTTGGTGAACCTGAAAGAGGAGCGTGAGAAGGTTGGCCTAAAGCTCAACATTCAGAAAACAAAGATCATGGCATACAGTCCCATCACTGCATGGGAAGTAGATGGGGAAACAGTGGAAACAGTGTCAGACTTTATTTTTTTTTTGGCTCCAAAATCACTGCAGATGGGGATTGCAGCCATGAAGTTAAAAGACGCTTACTCCTTGGAAGAAAAGTTATGACCAACCTAGATAGTATATTCAAAAGCAGAGACATTATTTTGCTGACTAAAGTCCATGTAATCAAGGCTATGGTTTTTACAGTAGTCATGTATGGTAAGAGTTGGACTGTGAAGAAGGCTGAGCATGGAAGAATTGATGCTTTTGAACTGTGGTGTTGGAGAAGACTCTTGAGAGTCCCTTGGACTGCAGGGAGATCCAACCAGTCCATTCTGAAGGAGATCAACCCTGCGATTTCTTTGGAAAGAATGATGCTAAAGCTGAAACTCCAGTACTTTGGCCACCTCATGAGAAGAGTTGACTTATTGGAAAAGACTCTGATGCTGGGAGGGATTACAGGCAGGAGGAGAAGGAGACGACTGAGGATGAGATGGCTGGATGGCATCACTGACTCAATGGACATGAGTCTGAGTGAACTCTGGGAGATGGTGATGGACAGGGAGGCCTAGCATGCTGGAATTCATGGGGTCGCAAAGAGTCAGACACGACTGAGCGACTTATTTGAACTGAACTGATTCTTAGAACAGTTTCATTATCCCAGCTGGACATTACCCTCGCTACCCTGTTTCCAGTCCACTGACGCAGGCGAGGCCTCCAGGCTATATGTAGCCTCAGACCACCAGTATGTGAGAATTACGACCAATGGATAGTTTCTGCTGGACCAGGGGAGTTTTCACAGATTAATTGCTCATTGTGGGTATTTTTGTTTTCTTGCTTGTTTTCTTTTCAAGATTTCTCTCACTCAATCCCCCTTCATCTTATTTCTCAATTGGAATTGTTGGAGATAGATACTCTCTAGAGCAAATGGGATTCAAGATTAACAGAAATGATGGAAATTTTGTGCTCTTATTGAAGTATGAAGGTTAAGGAGAGTTAAAACATAAACTATTAAGTTGCAAGGATTTTGGAGGGATATAGAGAAAATAACATATTTACTATGGTGTTTCTGAAGGTAAAGACTTGTAGAAATGCTACAGGGCTTAGAGGGGCTTCTGAATCATCAGAGAGAAGCCCATGACTTTGCAATACTTATTCCAAAAACTGTACAACACTGAGACCTTAGAAGATGTTTACATATTCCTTGATCTAAGTAAAGAAAAAAAAACAAAAATAACTACTTTTTTCTCCTGCTTCCTCTATTTTTATTTTCCTAGATAACTAAAGATTTACATAGAAACAAGAAGGAAACACCCCCTTAGCTTGGGAAAATCTACTGATGTAGAAACTATGTCATCTTACTAAGTTTTGGAGAGTATAGGTCTGTTGTTCTGTACATTTATTGCAGAATTACTAAATTTTGCAAAAATGAACACATGAGGAACTAGGGATATTTCAGTTATTCAATGTTAGAGTGTGCAGAGATATGCCTAACTCAGGGTAAAATGACCCTTGATGTGCAGCTGCTGAAGACACAGCCCAGGCTGGCCAGAACTGAGAGGGCTTCTAGAAAAAATAAGGGATTTAAGAAGAAAATTTGAAGCTTGAATTATCTTATCAGTGAGGGGTAAGATGAATTTTATATCTATATTGTGTTTTTGATTATTAAAGGAGGCCAAAGATAGTTCATGTTAGAAAGCATTATAATATTGAGACTATTTAGGTAAGCTAGTCTAGAGAATACAGCAAGACATAACTTAAAAAGTAGGTTTAGAAGGGAGTGCGAAACTTTAGCTTAATTTTCAATGTGGCTTTGACATTAATTATTGTCTAGACTCATTAAGGCATTTTGGCAAAACTGTCACACTATCAAGGCAACGTGAGGACAATGGCTAGACCTGAATGATAGGCATGTGGCTAGAGGGACAGGGTTGCCTCCGAATCCTAACAGTATCCACATCTGATCCATCACAGAAGTGACTGCTGCACTGAACCAGGTTAACAGACTAAGCCAAACAGGCAGAAGTCAGGTATCAAGCTTTGCCGTCAGTCCGTGTATTGCCTCTTTGCTCCTTCACTCCTCAGTCTTCTCCAGGAAGGGAGAAGCTGCTAACCTGATACAGAATAGCCCAGCATATTGACTTGGAGTCACTGGGTCAATGTATTTTAAAAGGTCACATACCAGCCTATGGCTGACTTGAGCTCTGTTCTATTTCCTGTACTCATTGTGCACCTAAGTTGATAAGTGGATCCAAGACTGTTTTCCCTCAGTATACAAGGCTAAGGGTGCAGGTCATTGCATTGGGTTTCTAACGAAATAAGTCAGAGGCAGTCAGACCCAGTCTTCTTTTCTTTAAGAGGAGATGAGAGGTTCTACTTAGATCTTAGATCCTAAGTCACATGTTTTCATCCAGCTTAATCAAAATTTTACAGGAAGGCATTGGGAACTAATAAGTTAATCTATTAAGTTATCAAGATAACTAATCTATTAAGTTATCATATAGGACTATCATATAGGACATAAATCAATCTAATAAGTTATCATATAGGATTCTTTTGTACTCATTTAGCTGCTTTTCAGTGTATTCCCAGCTCCTTTTAGGGATATGTTTCAGGGAGATCAACTGATTGGGCAATATTATTCCATCTTTGTCAAATGCTATCAATACTCCTAATATATTACAGACTGCTTAGCTCTTCATAATTTATTTTCTACGGTGCTTTACTTAATGTCAGAAATATTTTTCCAACTAAATAAAAGACAATGTACAAAAGGATTGCTTATAAATATGCATGCAAATAGTTATACTAATAACCCACTGTTTTACATTCAGTACGTCTGTGTTTACTAATACAGGTGACTTTCTTACTTTTCTGTTTGCTTGTTTAATCTGGAGTAAAGTTAGACTTTTACAACAAAATTTAAATAGCTTTATTTCCACTAAAAAGAAAAAAAAAATGCTTTCAACAGTATTTCTCAAAATTCCGTTAGAAATATCTCTGCTGAGAGAGATGATGCTCCATAACACTGGGTCTGATTATACAGGGCAAATCAACTCATCATGAAAGTTGTCTAAAACAGTAGCAGCAACAGAAAACATGATAATTATTCAACAATAAAGTATAGCCAATTCATTTTAATAAACTGTATCTTAATTTACTTATTACTGCTTAATATTGATTAGACAGGAGAGATAAGGAATCAGGTTTTGTAATTAAGCATCTTGGGTTTGAGTCCCACTTTTCCATTCTCTAGCTTCAAATCCTTGGACAAGTAATTTATATCACTTTGAGCTTCACTTTCCTCATCAGCAGAAAAACATGAAGTAACAACAACAAATGAACTACCTCATTGGTTTAATGTGAAAATTATTATTGCGCGTAATGTTACATGTATGCTCAATAAATGTTGCATATAACCCCCCTACACTTTCTTTTTTGTTGTTACACATAAGATACCTCTAACTCTCGACCTTGGTTCCCAGGAGTGGGTCTGTCCTAGTTTGAGAAACATAAATGTAGGTGATGATAGCTGCTTGTGGAAGACATATTCTCTCTTCCAGGCCCTAGCTCCTCATGGATAGAAACAATGATATACTCTATATTTGCTTCAAAGAATGATGCAGAAATGTATTTTCCCAAGGGACATGGCAAACCCTAGGGATGGATTCACAGTTCCCATTCAGTCTAACTCCTTCTTTCTCTGGACTGCTCATTTTTGTTTCTCTTTTAAAAAGTCTTCCTAATTTGTCCATGCCTTTCAGATATTTCTGCTGTCCAAGACACAAAGACAGATTCAAACACAGCAGTGACAGCTGGAGAGTTTCATATTTTCCTTCGGGAGATCCCATTGGTCGGCGAAACTGGAAATGAAGGCATTTTTAGTCATTTCCCTAAAGTGCTTCTCCACCATCTTTATGGCTAGTTTGTTTGCCCACACTGTTCTAGCAGAGGTCTGTTAACGCAACGATAGCAGAACATCTGGGGGAGATATTTAGATAGAAGGAGTTGCAGGAGTAGCTTTTATTGTTATTAATGAAGGCAGCTCACCATTTGGCACAGTGTCCTATGCCTTCTGAGGGCTGTATAAAGTAATGCCTGATTGCCTGCAACATACTTCATCCCCAGAATTCACTGGCAATTAAAATAATACATAAGCAACACTAACCATAGAGATTAGAGGGAAAGATAATTGTTCTTCCTTGTCAAATAAATGAGGAGATGATTGTGAACCAGAGAGGAGGACTAGAGAGGTATATGCTTTATTCTCCCATGGTGTTGTTTCATCATTATTTAATCTACATGACAATGGGTGAAAAGAAAGTCTAAGTCACAACACGGTAATAACAACCAGCTGAAGTGTTCCCATCCTCACAAGCCAGAGACAGGCAGTTTCTTTTCAGTACTTCTGACTACAACTCCAACTCAAGTTCCCCTCACTGGATGCATTCACTTCTCTGTGAGGAAGAACAGTACATCAGCTTCCTCTTATGGGACATACCAAGAAAGGCTGAATGAGTTTTATAAATAAATCATGCATATACACACACACATACTAAGGATAGTTCATCTCAAGCTGAGAATAACAGAAATTAATTTTATCAATCTAATAACAACAATAATGACCATCCTCTATTAACTATTTATTGTGTGCCATTGATTCACTGTGCTAAGAAATAACATGCATCATCTGATTTAATTTCTCAGAATAGTTTTCTGAAGTAAGTGCTATTATTTCCATGAGGGTTAGAGAATTTAGATAATTTGCCTGTGATCACAAAACTCAGAGACCATCTCCATAAATCCATTCAAAACAACATGTTTCATGTCACTTACTCCTTTGATAACCTTTGATGGGTCAGATTTTGAGAAGTAAATGTGTCATAGTTTATTTTTAAAAAGCAATCAAAAGAATGACCCTAAATTGTGAACACTTTTTGAATGTCTGTGTTGTATGACCCTGAACTACTTACAAAGGCTCAGGAGACCATGAATGGGTAAGAAACTGAACTAACACATATAGTTTTGTGTTACACTGCATTTGGTTATTTATTTAGATTCTTCTCCCTCCCACACATATGCATACAACTTAACACTGAGTTGCTAAACCAAAGACCTAGTTATATTCATCTCTATATGTATTTTTCTTGCTAACTACAAGACCATATAAGATGTTTTTTGAAAAATTATAAAAGGGAAAGGAGGGAAGAGATGAGGGATAAAATATTTCTTTGTGAACATATACAGTGCTAGCAGAATTTTATTTTTTTATTTATTTTTATTTATTTATTTTTTTTTAATTTTACTTTATAATACTGTATTGGTTTTGCCATACATCAACATGAATCTGCCACGAGTGTACATGAGTTCCCAATCCTGAACCCCCCTCCCACCTCCCTTCCCATACCATCTCTCTGGATCATCCCAGCACACCAGCCCCAAGCATCCTGCATCCTGCATCGAACCTAGACTGGAGATTGGTTTCTTACATGATATTATACATGTTTCAGTGCCATTCTCCCAAATCATCCCACCCTCTCCCTCTCTCACAGAGTCCAAAAGACTGTTCTATATGTCTGTGTTTCTTTTGCTGTCTCGCTATATTGTCATTTTGAATAAGGTAGTTATAATGATAAGAGAACAAAGATTCTACAAAGTTATGACATTGTAGTTCACTTAATACATCATAAAACTGGGATAGGAATCTGCCTTTGGCAACTGTTTAATCCATTCTTTTTCTACAAGATAATGTTGAGCATTAAATTTTTACCACTATTAGTCTTACATAATTATGGTTAACTTAGGTCCAACTCTGCTGATGAGTCAGCAGATAACTTCTCACCCAGGACTGGGTGACTGGAGACTGTTCATTGAGGAAAAAAAAAAAAAAAAAAAAATAGAGGAAGAGAAACAATGTTCAGGTATATTAGGTTTTGGTGTGTTGAGTTTGAGGCAACTGTGTAGTAGGCAAAAGGAGATTTTCCACGGAGCTGAAAATATGAGTTCAACCTTCAGGAGGTAAATGTATGCCGGAGATGGAGATTTGGGGAACGGTCTATAAAGCTGGCAGCTAAAGCCGTGATAATCAAAGAGGTCCCTAAGGAGAATATGTAGAGTGAGAAGAGTGCTAAAAGGTCATCTTATGGAGTTGAGTGGAGGGAAAAAAACCTAAAAAGAGGATTTTGATAAAGGTCATCTAGAGCAGTCAGGAACCAAGATAAAGCTATAGTAGAGGATAAGAAAGGAAAGAGTTTCAAAAAGGAGAAAGTGAAATATATTAAATTGAGGTAAGGAATGTCCATTGGATATATCAGCTAGGAGTTTTGATTTATCAACTACTTGATAATTTTAAAGTTTTAGGGTTATTTCAGAATAGCTAAAGGATGTTTGAGTTGAAAGAATGTTAAAAATACATCAATAAAGCAAACCCCAGGATGTACTTTTAAGCAACATGAATGGAGTATAATTAATATAATGGAAAAGAGTCCTTTATTAGCCTCAAACTCTGACTTGTTTTGCTATCATGTATTTACTATTATTTAGTATATGATATCTGTGTTTATCATCTGCCTGCTTATGGTAGAATCCAAGCTCATAAAAGAAGTCACTTTATTTTGTTACTACTACATCCTCAGTGTTTAGAATAAATGAAAGTTGCTCAGTCATGTCCAACTTTTTGTGACCTCATGAAGTGTAGCCCTCCAGGCTCCTCTGTCCATGGAATTCTCCAGGCAAGAATTCTAGAGTAGGTAGCCATTCCCTTCTCCAGGGCTCTTTCTGATTCAGGGAGTTTGCCAAATGCATTCGATCTCTTGTATTTGTAAATAAAGTTTTATTGGGACACAATTCCTGTCCATATTATCTGTAGCCACTTTGGCTACAGTTGGCTGAGTTGAGTCAAGGTGACAGAGACTTTCAAAATAAGACTATTTGCTATCCAACCCTTAATGGAAAAAAGTTTGCTAACTCCTGTTTAGTTTTGTTTTCGGCCACACCGCACAGCATGTGGGATCTTACAGCTTACACACACAGCTCTGGCCTTGGAAGCACAGATCCTAAACACTGTATTCCCAGGGAAGTCCCTGCTAACCCCTGTTCTAGAACAATATTTGCACATAGTAGATGTTCAGCAAACATAACCAATAATCAAATGAATGCATTCATAAATTAAAGGCATTTTTCACATTTAGTATAGTTGGCTGAGTTAAACTTTCTGAGGTGATACTAATATATAAAGGACAGAAGTGAACACTAAATAAGATGCATGTAATTGGCAAATGGACATATCAAAAAGTAAGTATGTTCATTTCCTCTCCTTTCTCTCTGAAGAGCTGTTTGTAAAGATGATTTTATTGCCTCCTGATGGGCTCCTCCAGGACTGTCTTCAGTCACTCTAGTTGGAAGTATCAACAGTGGGAAGCCAACAAAATAATATTAATTCATTCACCAAAGATGCCCTGGAAGTTACGAGACCTAATCTGCAGAGTCATGATAAACAAGATAGCAACTGAGGAAAATCACAAGTCCCCAACTTGCAGGTCATCCCAGTCCTTTAAAGTCATTATCATTATTAATATTATTTCTGTTGTAGCAAAAGGGGAAGTGGACAAGAAACATAGGCATTTGAGACTGAAGGCCTAGGACTTCACCTTTTTAATCATTCCAGAAGGGCTTTTCATTATTCATAGCTTTCCCTACAGAATAGTGCATTGTTCAAAGCGGCTGTCAAGACAATTCAGCTTAATTTTTTTTTTTCTGTATTTTTTGCTAGTTAATTTTTCCTTATGGCTGAGTATCCAATGTGGAAGTTTTATTTTTTAAGCAACTTAGATTACAAAAAAATACTAGTACTGCAAGCTATTCTAAGCTTTTGTTCTTCAATACACACACTCTCAACCACGGGTGATATTTCCAATTTTATTTTGAAAAGGGACTTGAACATTAAATTGAAGCCTTTGGAATTGGCAGGTGTTAAGCAGGAGAAAGCAGAAAAGAAAGATATTTCAATTTTCAAAAGGGTTTTAACAATTTATAAAAGAATAGAATAGAGAGTATAAGAATAGACAAAAGTTAGAAAAATACTGCTATTGAAAATAAAAATGTTCAATTCTTTATCTCTTAGGTCCAAAATACCCCTATACTGTCTGATGAAACCTTAAATCACATCATTAATTCCATGCTTCCTGTCTTCCCTGGATACCAAGATCTGCATTAATCCATTAAGCACACATGGAATGAGATTCTGAATTTTATGACGCAGTGTGTGAAGCTATATGGGTACCTCAGAGAATGGAATGCCTATGTCTGACTTCAGGTCTACTGTCTATCAGGGAACACTAAACAAGAAACATATGCATGCAGGTTATTAATACCCTGAAACCAGAGCACTAAGTCGTCTTATAAAGAAAGAAGACCGAATGGGAACATCATGCGTAAAACATCATGGGATGGATATCAGAAAAGATTTCATTCATTCATTTGCTTGACAGATATTTTTCCATCATATGTTAGACAATGCAGAAAGGGTCAGGGAGACCATACCATCACCTTGAACAAAGTGCACCATGATGTGTATCTCTTAGGAATGTGTAATAGCTGAGACTACTTTTAAAGTTTGACTTTTGTCCAGTTATAATAAATGTATTTTAATCAAATTTAAATGAGATGTTTTAAAGGAATGGTTTGCCAACAAGTTCTAAAGATGATATATTTTATTCATTCCCACTGTATCTAAAGCTTGAAATCTTTGAAATATGTGATTTTAAAAACCAAAATTAATTTTGACCTTTCTCCCATTTTGTTTCTAAACAGTGAAAAAAGATTGGTATCAGGGTGCTATTTTTAAATAGTTTTCTGAAAATCAAATATTTAGGATGCAGATAGTGCTTGTTCACAGTAAATAAGAGCAGATTATATACAACATAACTATTTTAAACAATTAGCAATGGCTTTTAAAGTTTAGAGATATCTTGATATGCTATCTAGTTTTGATCAAATGGCCATGAGATTTATTGAACTAGTAAACATTAACTCACTGTGAACTGGCAGGGTTCTTTTCATATTTGTGTTTATCATTGCATGGTTTTTAACTTGTTTACATCAAGTGCAGACATTAAGAAACTGGCTTCCACCTTATTTTTGGAAAGAATACTAACTCTCTGAGTCACAGTTTTTTGATCTCTAAGATGACTATAATAGCACCAACTAGGAGAAGACAATGGCAACCCACTCCAGTACTCTTGCCTGGCAAATCCCATGGACAGAGGAGCCTGGTAGGCTGCAGTCCATGGGTTTGCTAGGAATCGGACACCACTGAGTGACTTCACTTCCACTTTTCACTTTCACGCATTGGAGAAGGAAATGGCAACCCACTCCAGGGTTCTTGCCTGGAGAATCCCAGGGATGGGGAAGCCCAGTGGGCTGCCGTCTCTGGGGTTCGCACAGAGTCAGACACAACTGAAGCAACTTAGCAGCAGCAACCTTCTAGAGTAATTAAGAAAATTACCTGAATTAGTTCATATAAAATAGATAGGGCATTTTAATACTTATTTAGTACAAATTCAAATAAATTAAAAATGGATTAAAGACCTAAATGTAAGACCTGAAACTACAAAACTCCTAGAGGAAAGAATAGGCAGAACACTCTCTGATATAAATCACAGCAAGATCCTCTATGACCCACCTCACAGAGTAATGGAAATAAAAATAGATATAAAAATAAACAATTGGGACCTAATTAAACTTAAAAGCTTTTGGACAATGAAGAAAACTACAAGCAACTTGAAAAGACACCCATAAGAATGGGGGAAAATAATAGCAAATGAAACAATTAACAAAGAATTAATCTCCAAAATATACAAGCAGCTCAAGCAGCTCAATACTAGAATAAATGAACAACCCAACCAAAAAGTGGACAAAAGACCTAAACAGACATTTTCCCAAAGAAGACATACAGATAGTGAATAAACACATGAAAAGATGCTCAACATCACTCATTATTAGAGAAATGCAAATAAAAACAACAATGAGTTATCATCTCACACCAGTCAGAATGGCCATCATCAAAAAGTCTACAAACAATAAATTCTGGAGAGGGTGCAAAGAAGAGGAAACCCTCTTACACTATTTGTGGGGATGCAAACTGGTACAGCCACAATGGAAACAGTGCTGAGATTCCTTAAGAAACTGGAACTAGAACTGCCGTATGACCCAGCAATCCCATTTCTGGGCATATACTCTGAGGAAACTAGAGTTGAGAGACACATGTACCCCAGTGTTCACTGCAGCACTATTTACAATAGCTAGGACATGAAAACAACCTAGATGTTCACTGGCAGAAGAATGAATAAAGAAGTTGTGGTACATATAGGACCCAGAGACTCCACAGAGACTGAGACAGAACTGTATTTGTGTGTCCCCTGAGGAGGTACAGGTCAGCAGTGGACTGCCGCAGGGGCAGGGGCTCTGGTGCAGTAGACCTGGGTATGGCACAAGCCCTCCTGGAGGAGGTCACCATTAACTGCACAGTAGAGCCACCAGAACTTACACAGAACTGGAGAAACAGACTCTTGGAAGGCACAAACACAACCTTGTGCACACCAGGGCCCAGAAGAAAGGAGGACTGACCCCACAAGAGACGGACCCAGACTTGCCCGTGAGTGTCCAGGAGTCTCCGGCAGAGGCCTGGGTCAGTGGTGGTCTGCTGCAGGGTTGGGGTCACTGAGTGCAGCAGTGCTTGCCTGGGACATTTTGAAGAAGGTCAGCACTATCTTCATTACCTCCACCACAGCTTGGCCATAGGTCAAATAACAGGGAGGGAACATAGATCCACCCTTCAACAGAAAACTGGATTAAAGATTTACTGAGTACGGCCCCAATCTTCAGAACAAGACCTAGTTTCCCCTTCTGTCAGTCTCTCCCATCAAGGAGCTTTCATAAGCCTGTTTTCCTTTTCCATCAGCGGGCAGACTGAAAACCACAATCACAGAAAACTAATCAATCTGATCATATGGACCACAGCCTTGTCTAACTCAATGGAATTATGAGCCATGCCATGTAGGGCCATCCAAGACGGACGGGTCATGGTGGAGAGTTCTGACAAAACGTGGTCCACTGGAGAAGGGAATGGCAAACAATTTTAGTATTCCTGACTTGAGAACCCCATGAACAATATGAAAAGGCAAAAAGATAGGACACTGAAAAATGAATTCCCCAGGTCAGTAGGTACCCAATATGCTACTGGAGATCAGTGGAAAAATAATTCCACACAGAATGAAGAGATAGAGAGAAAGCAAAATCAAACCCAGTTGTGGATGTAACTGGTGATGAAAGTAAAGTACAATGCTGTACAGAGCGACAATATTGCACAGGAACCTGGAATGTCAGGTCCATGAATCATGGCAAATTGGAAGGGGTCAAACAGCAGATGACAAGAGGGAACATCAACACTTTAGGAATTAGCAAACTAAAATGGCCTGGAATGGGTGAATTTAACTCAGATGACCGTTTTATCTACTACTGTGGGCAAGAATCCCTTAGAAGAAATGGAGTAGCCATCATAGTCAACAAGAGTCTGAAACGCAGTACTTGGATGCAATCCCCAAAATGAAAGAATGATCTCTTCGTTTCCAAGGAAAACCACTCGATATCACAGTAAACCAAATCTATGCCCTGACCAGTAATGCTGAAGAAGCTGAAGTTGAATGGTTCTTTGAAGACTTACAAGACCTTCTAGAACTAATGCTCAAAAAAGATGTCCTTTTCATTATAGGGGACAGGAATGCAAAAGTAGGAAGTCAAGAAACACCTGGAGTAACAACCAAATTTGGCCTTGGAGTACAGAATGAAGCATGACAAAGGCTAACAGAGTTTTGCCAAGAGAACACACTGGTCATAGCAAGCACCCTCTTCGAACAACAGGTGTAGAGAAGACTCTCCAGATGGTCAATACTGAAATGGACATCCCCAGATGGTCAATACCGAAATCAGACTGATTATATTCTTTGCAGCCAAAGAAGGAGGAACTCTATACAGTCAGCAAAAACAAAACTGAGAGCTGACTGTGGCTCAGATCATGAACTCCTCATTGCCAAATTCAGACTTAAATAGAAGAAACGAGGGAGAACCACTAGACCATTCAGATATGACCTGAATCAAATCCCTTACAATTATACAATGGAAATAATAAATAGCTTCAAGGACTTAGATCTGTTAGACAGAGTGACTGAAGATCTATGAACAGAGGTTTGTGACACTGTACAGGAGGCAGTCATCAAGAACATCCCCAGGTAAAAGAAAGTCAAAATGTTTGTCTGAGGCCTTACAAATAGCTATGAAAAGAAGAGAAGCAAAAGGCAAAGGAGAAAAAGAAAGATATACCCATTTGAATGCAGAGTTCCAAAGAATAGCAAGGAGAGATAAGAAGCTTTCCTCAGTGATCAATGTAAAGAAATAGAGGAAAACAATTGAATGGAAAAGACTAGGGATCTGTTCAAGAAACCTAGAGATACCAAAGAACTTGTCATGCAAAAATGGGCACAATAAAGGACAGAAATCGTATGGACATAACAGAAGCAGAAGATATTAAGAAGAGGTGTCAAGAATATACAGAAGAACTACATAAAAAAAGATCTTCATTACCCAGATAATTATGATGGTGTGATCACTCACCTAGAGCCAGACATCCTGGAATGTGAAGTTAACTGGGCCTTAAGAAGAATCACTATGAAAAAAGCTAGTGAATGTGATGGAATTCCAGTTGAGCTATTTCAAATCCTAAAAGATGATGCTGTGAAAGTGCTGCACTCAATATGCCAGCAAATTTGGAAAACTCATCAGTGGCCACAGGACAGAAAAGGTCAGTTTTCATTCCAATTCCAAAGAAAGGCAATGCCAAAGAATGCTCAAACTACTGCACAATTGCACTCATCTCACATGCTAGTAAAGAAATGCTCAAAATTCTCCAAGCCAGTCATCAACAGTACGAGAACCATGAACTGACAGATGTTCAAGCTAGTTTAGAAAAGGCAGAGAACAAGAGATCAAATTGCCAACATCCCTTGGATCATTAAAAAAAGCAAGAGAGTTCCAAGAAAACATCTTCTTCTGCTTTATTGACTATGCCAAAGCCTTTGACTGTGTGTATGACAACAAACTTTGGAAAATTTTTAAAGAGATGAGAATACCATACCACTTGACTTGCCTTCTGAGAAATCTGTTTGCAGGCCAGGAAGCAACAGTTAAAACTGGACATGGAACAACAGACTGGTTCCAAATCAGGAAAGAAGTACATCAAGGCTATATATTGCCACCCTGCTTATTTAACTGATATGCTATCCAACCATCTCATCCTCTGTCATCCCCTTTTCCTCCTGTCTTTAATCTTTCCCTGCATCAGGACCTTTTAAAATGAGTAGGTTCTTCATATTAGGTGGCCAAAGTATTGGAGTTTCATCTTCAGCATTAGTCCTTCCAATGAATATTCAGGACTGATTTCCTTTAGAAAGGACCAGTTGGATCTCCTTGCAGTCCAAGTTACTCTCAAAAGTCTTCTCCAACACCACAGTTCAAAAGCATCAATTCTTCAGCACTCAGCTTTCTTTATAGTCCAACTCCCACATCCATACATGACTATTGGAAAAACCATAGCTTTGACTAGGTAGACCTTTGTTGACAAAGTAATGTCTCTGCTGTCTAGGTTGGTTGGTCATAGCTTTTCCTCCTAGGAGCAAGCATCTTTTAATTTCATGGGTGCAATCACCATCTTCAGTGATTTTGGAGCCCCCAAAATAAAGTCTCTCACTGTTTCCCCATTTATTTGCCATAAAGTAATGAGACCAGATGTCATGATCTTAGTTTTTGAATGTTGTTTTAAGCCAACATTTTTACTCTCCTCTTTCAATTTCATCAAGAGGCTCTTCAGTTCTACTTTGCTTTCTGCTTAAGTGTGGTGTCATCTGTTTATCTGAGGTTATTGATATTGCTCCCAGAAATCTTGATTCCAGTTTGTGCTTCATTCAGCCCAGCATTTACCATGATAGACTCTGCATGTCAGTTAAATAAGCAGGGTGACAATATACAGCCTTGACGTACTCCTTTTCCTATTTGGAACCAGTCTGTTGTTCCATGTCCAGTTCTAACTGTTGCTTCCCGATCTGCATACAGATTTCTTAGGAGGCAGGTGAGGTGGTATGGTATTTCCATGTCCTAAGAATTTTCCAAAGTTTATTGTGATCCACAGAGTCAAAGGCTTCGGCATAGTCAATAAAACAGAAATATATGTTTTTCTGGAACTCTCTTGCTTTTTCCATGATCCAACAGATGTTGGCAATTTGATCTCTGGTTCCTCTGCCTATTCTAAATCCAGCTTGAACATCTGAAAGTTCACATACCATTGAAGCCTGGCTTGGAGAATTTATAGCATTACTTTACTAGTGTGTGACATGAGTGCAACACTGCGATAGTTTGAGCACTCTTTGGCATTGCCTTTCTTTGGGATTGGAATGAAAACTGACCTTTTCCAGTCCTGTAGCTACTGCTGAGTTTTCCAAATTTGCTGGCATATTGAGTGCAGCACTTTCACAGCTTCGTCTTTTAGGATTTGAAACAGCTCAACTGGAATTCCATCACCTCCACTAGCTTTGTCTGTAGTGATACTTCCTAAGGCCCACTTGACTTCACATTCCAGGATGTCTGGCTATAGGTGAATGATCATACCGCTGTGATTATCTGGGTCATGAAGATCTTTTTTGTATAGTTTTTCTTTGTATTCTTGCCACCTCTTCTTAATATCTTCTGCTTCTATTAGGTCCCTACCATTTCTGTTCTTTATGGAGCCCATCTTTGCGTGAAATTGTTCCCTTGGTATCTCTAATTTTCTTGATAAAAAGGAAGATCACTGAAATTCTTAATTTTAAGCTCCGACAAACTGAGGCCCCTAAACCATACAAAACCCCTCCTGGTATTGTTATTTTTGCAAAAGCTATGACATTGGAAGAAAATTGTTATAAGCTTTAGTTTTGTAGGCAACTTCAGCTCTCTGATTAGCCTTCCCAAAATCCTCATAACTCCCATTTATGGGTTTCTGAGGACTTGGAATGGTTTTTCCCAGTTGTTCTTCTCAACCAGCTTGGAGAAATATTAATTACTCTCCAAACTGGGAATGACTCTGTCCTTATAGACACTGGAGCTACACTCTTAGTGCTCAACCTCACTGTTACTAAACAGCCAGTGCCTGGAAGTAGTAAAACAGCTCAAATAGTGGGAGTCTCTAATAATAACCTCAACAAACTCCTATTTCTCAACTTATTCTCTTTCTTTAGGCCAAGAGATTCTCATCCTTTTCTCCTTGGTTCCTCCACCCCTATTCATTTATTGGGTTTATATTTCTGTAAGAAATATCATGCTGGAATGTTTCTCCCCAAAGGGAAAGAGAGTTCTAGAATCTTATGGAGCACCTGAAATGCCCAACAAAGTGAATCAAGTGACTTCAGGAAAATTTATTTGTTTCTTCTGTGACAACATTTGGGTTAATTTTAAGGATGCAAAACATTTGTCCCTAATGGATGAGTTTCAAGGCTTCAAAGCCATAACAGGATTATAAAGCTCAGAGGGCCTCCCCTTCCCTCCACTCATATCTGCAATAATCCTACTTTGCCTGTGAGGAGACCACCTTATAATTTGCTTCTTTGTTCCCCTTTTTAGGTCTTTTCTTGGGGAGACAGAATACACCAGTTAAAGCATGAGATTGTAATTAAAAATATTCTAAGTGACAAGAAAAGAAAATGTTTAGCCTTGAAGGGACACAAAATCTTAAAATAAATTGCAGTTTTCTCACTCAGGTGTGATATTTTGGACACCTGATTTCAGAACAACTGCTACATGTAAATCCAAATAAGCTTTGTGGCATTCTGAACTTCTCCAAATCCAAAATTCAGCATCAATTCAAAATTTTCTTAAATCTGAATGTGGGGCAAGAAGCAACAATTAGAAACCTGTATGGAAATACTGATTGGTTCAGGATTGAGAAAGAAGTACAACAGAGCTGTCTGCTGTCACCCTGTTTATTTAACTGATATGCTGCATCATGAAAAATTCCAAGCTGGATGAATTATAAGCTGGAATCAAGACAGGCAGGAGAAATACCTACGACCTCAGATATGTGGATGATATCACTCCAATGGCAGAAAGCAAAGAGAAACTAAAGAGCCTCTTGATGAGGGTGAAGAAGGAGAGTGAAAGAGCCAGCTTAAAACTGAATATTAAAAAAACTAAGATCATGGCATCTGGCCCCATTATTGGATGGCAAATAGAGGAAATGGTAGAAGTAGTGACAGATTTCCTCTTCTTGGGTTCTAAAGTCTCTGTGCATGGTGACTGCAGCCATGAAATCAGAAGATGATTGCTGCTCAGCAGGAAACCTATGACAAACTTAGGCAGCGTGTTGAAAAGCAGAGACATTACTCTGCTGACAAAGGTCCATATAGTCAAGGCTATGGTCTTCCCATCTGTCACTTACAGTTGTGAGAGCTGGACCATAAAGAAGGCAGAATGCCAAAGAACTGGGGCCTTCAAACTGTGGTGCTGGACAAGACTCTTGAGAGTCCCTTGGACAGCAAGGAGATCAAACCAGTCAATCTTAAGGGAAATCAATCCTGGATACTGACTGGAAGGACTGATGCTCAAGCTGCAGCTCCAGAATCCTGGTCACGTGATGCAAACAGACTCATTGGAAAAGTCCCTGATGCTGGGAAAGATTGAGGGCAGAAGGAGAAGAGGGTTTCAGAGGATGATATGGCTGGATGGCATCACCAATGCAATGGACGTGAACTTGGGCAAACTTCGAAAGATAGTAAGGGAGGGAGGCCTGTGGTGCTGCAGTTTATGAGGTCACAAATAGTTGGACATGACTGGGAGACTGAACAACCACAGAATGGCTACTGCCAAAATTATTTTTCGAATAGCCCTCTTATGACCCAATACCTGTTTGTTTTAGTAAACGCAATAGACCTGACACTATCATTTGGGAAGATCAGGATGACATAGCTGTTGAAACCCTAATGGGACACTAGATAAATTTTTCTGCCCTTAATATCTCAATTGTCAACTTTACTCTTTTCTTTCTTTACATTTGAAAAAGAAGAAAATGTCCTTGGTGTAGTTGCCGGAAAGCATAGGGACAACATTGACCCATAGAGTATTATAGCCAACAGCTAGACCCTGTAACACAAACATAACCTCCTTCCCTCAGAGCCTTTATTTCTACTGCCCTTTTAGCCAAGACCCTGGAAGAAAGTCATGGGATTCCTTCTAATCATCTTTGTACCTCATGCAGTCGAAGCTCTCCTGAATCCCATCATACTCAACACCTTTCAGTTAGTCGTCTACAGATCACCTCCAGACTTGATGACTTATAGGAAATTCCTCTAAATAATGCTGATTTCATTATTATTTACTGATTTTTCCTATTTAAAAGATATTTAGGGGAAAAAAAGTCAGTACTATGCTGGGTATGCTACTGCAAATCCTTTTGAAGTCAATGAGGCAAAACCCATGCTCTCAGCTACCTCAGCTCAATAGGACACTCTTAACAAGGCCTACATTAGCAAAGGGCAAAAATGCAAATATCTCTACTGACAATAGGAATCCTTGGAGTAGCTCAAGACTTTGGAATATTATAGAGGCTTCCTCATTTCCTGTGGAAAACATGTCCTGGAATTATTAGATTCTATACTCTTGTCAGCTGCTGTGGCCATTATCAAGTTCCCTGGAAATTCCAAACTTCATTACCTACAGACTAAAGGAAACCATCCTGCTAATATTTCTGCCAAATGTTACTCTCAAGGAACCAACAATTCAACCTCTGTTGTGATCCAGAGGGATGTACCCCCAAATGATAATTTAGAACTAGAAATGTCCAGCCATTGGCCTCAGAAAAGGAGAAACAAAACTGGAAATTTCATAACTATTTTTCAATAAAAGGAACTCTGGCTTGGGCTCAGTAACAAGCCAGTTTTTCCAAAGACTCTAAAATTTTCATCATTGCCCGCTGCATATTCATTAGACCACTGGTCTTCATTACTGGTGTGTAGATGTTACCAAGGTCACAAAGAGGGCCCAGTTTGTTTGCCCCACCTTCCTGAAGTGCAATTCAGAAATGGGCCATTTGAGGTTTGGCTGTTGGATTTTATAGAGCTACCCTCATCTCATTCATATAAATATGCCTTGGTAAGGAAAGGATTTACATATTTTCTCAGTAGATTGAAGCTTTTTCTCCTAGACAGGCTACCACTATTACTGTGACTAAACTACTACCAGAAAAGGCTGTCTCCACTTGGAAATCTCCCTTCTTCATCGTGACTGGGAGATTCATTTCACCAGTCAAGCGATTCCACAAGTCTGTGCTGTTTGGCTGGTTTTCAGCACTTTCACTGTGCTTACCATCTTCAATCCTCAGGGATAATTGAAAGCACTAATGGTGTTATTAAACCTCTATTGGCAAAACTGTAGAAAACTTTCAAATACCCTGTCCAAAGGACTGTCATTAGTCCTTTTAAATCTCACGTACACACCTTTTGGAATTCATAAGTCCCCCAATTTTGAGATAATCCCAAGATGCCTGATATACTTAGTTCTTGCCTCCTTTGATTAACAGATGATAAAGAAAGATACATTTCAATATCATACAGGCATAATTGTTTCTGTTGAAAATAAGCATGTTTCAGTAGAGCAGTCTTTTCACTGTGCCTGTCTGTGAGATGAAGAACTTAAACATCATTCCTTAACCTAATTGGAAAGGCCCCTATCAGGTACAGCTAAGTAACCCTTGTGCTATAATACTTCAAGGAACAGATTCTTGGATTCATGTATCACCTCTAAGAGAACAGTAAGCCCTGACTGGACCCACACACAATCTGGCAACCTGAAAGAAAGATTTCCAGGAACTGAAGCAGACAGCACCCAACAGATAACTTTCCCAAGATGCCCAAACCAGGTTTGCATACCTTTTTCTTGCTGTTATCTCCACTCTCTCTTTCTTGGTCCTATCTACTGAAAAAGGGGAAAATCTTTCTGATTGTCGGAGTTGTTACCAAAAAGTCAGTCTGTTCATGATCTCAGAGATCCCTTAGTCTTCTCTTTAATCCCAAATGATAACCCTCAAGACTATGGATGTTGCAGATATAATTAGGTTGACATTTGCAAATCATTACCTGAAAATTCATCATCTTTTAACCTCTTTAGCTAGTTAACTTCAGGTTTGGCTCCTGCTTTTTTGTTATTACAAAAACTAGGGTCATTATTCTGCTAAATAATGGGAGAATTGGGAGGCTTGTGCCTGTTGGCTTTTAAATCTTTGCAGAAGTAATACACTAAAAAGAATGATAATCTCTAATGCTTATCTCTGGTGGAAAATGTCTGAGAGTTATCCCCCCTACCTTTTCATGTTATGCAAATATGTCCTTCCTGGTTCCAACCTGCGCACCTTCCCTCCAATGTGGGGATATGGGACATGACAACCAGAAAAGGTTCTTTCTAACATCAAAAGATGAAACCATTAAATATGAAATCAGACTCTTGATTAGCAGTGCTTCTGAGCAAACATCTTGATCAAAAGAGAAAACTGTATTTATTTATTTAAATTTAAATTTATTTATTTTAATTGGAGGCTAATTACTTTACAATAAATAAATAAAGGGAAAACTGTAAAAATAAAGAAACTTCTTTTAAAATAGAGTCTGGAAGCCCTGAAGGGGAAGCTCTCAAACACCACCATTTAGATCCCTGCTGCTTATTTAACTTCCATGCAGAGCACATCATGAGAAACGCCGGGCTGGAGGAAGCACAAGCTGGAATCAAGGTTGCCGGGAGAAATATCAACAACCTCAGACATGCAGATGACACCACCCTTATGGCAGAAAGTGAAGAGGAACTACAAAGCCTTTTGGTGAACGTGAAAGAGGAGAGTGAAAAAGTTGGCTTAAAGCTCAATATTCAGAAAATGAAGATCATGGCATACAGTCCCATCACTGCATGGGAAATAGATGGGGAAACAGTGGAAACAGGGTCAGACTTTATTTTTTGGGCTCCAAAATCACTGCAGATGGTGACTGCAGCCATGAAATTAAAAGATGCTTACTCCTTGGAAGGAAAGTTATGACCAACCTAGATAGCACATTGAAAAGCAGAGACATTGCTTTGCTGACTCAGGTCCATCTATTCAAGGCTATGGTTTTTCCTGTGGTCATGTATGGATGTGAGAGTTGGACTGTGAAGAAGGCTGAGCGCTGAAGAATTGATGCTTTTGAACTGTGGTGTTGGAGAAGACATTTGAGAGTCCCTTGGACTGCAAGAAGATCCAACCAGTCCACTCTGAAGGAGATCAGCCCTGGGATTTCTTGGAAGGAATGATACTAAAGCTGAAACTCCAGTATTTTGGCCACCTCATGCGAAGAGTTGACTCCTTGGAAAAGACTCTGATGCTGGGAGGGATTGGGGACAGGACCAGAAGGGGACGACAGAGGATGAGATGGCTGGATGGCATCAGTGACTCGATGGATCTGAGTCTGAGTGAACTCAGTGAGTTGGTGATGGACAGGGAGGCCTGGCGTGCTGCGATTCATGGGGTCGCAGAGTCCAACACGACTGAGCGACTGAAATGAACTGAACTGAACTGAACAGGAAGGAAGAATTTTTCTTTGCTCAGCAACAGTCCAGCCAATGAGAAATTGTCATCCTGGACTCTGAAACAGCCCTTCAAACCTGCCTTTTTTCTTTTATAAAAGCAAGCCCCTCTCCCGTTGTTCTGAATTGCAATTCTCTACTCTTCCCAAATAAACTCTTTTTTTCTTTTCATGTAAAGTAGCAGTCTATTTATGTGCATGTGTGTGTGTGTGTTTATTTTAAAGTAAACAAACTAAATCATGGATGTAAATTAGCATACTCATTGTTCCATTCTTGTACTGAATTAATTTTTTTTAAAAATTCAATCAAATTTATGGAAAAGTATCAAGGAAACATATCTAAAAAAAGGACATAGCAAAGGGGAGAAAATTATTGCTGCAAATATAGTAGAAAAGGTTGATAATTTTGATATACAAAAAGCTCTTAGAAATCAATTTAAAAACTCAGTAAGATTTCCTTAGAAAAATGGGCAAAGAATCCAAGGAGGTAATTGTCAAGAAAAAAATTAAATACCAAATAAATACATGAAAAAGGTCAGTCTTTTTAATTTACAAAATGAGCTTTTTTTTTTTTTTTTCAGTTATTACAGAGGGCTTTCCATGATGTGGCAGTTCTCTTATATAGGGCTGCTGGAACCTCCTGTTACTATAACCTAATGAGACCTCTAATTACTGTAGCCTTTATAGAGAGCAGGTTGTCAATATGTACCTAGATCTTTAACAACGGTCACAGATCTGGGCCTACTAATTCATGGATAGGATATAACCAGAAATGCTGCATAATTGTTATGCATGAAGTTGTTCAAGCATATCTTAATTGAAATAGTAATAAAAAAAAACAGTAAAAAAGAATCAGTGTCTAACAAGCACAGAATTTAAGAACAAAGAATACTTAGTGAAAAAAATGCAACAAATGTTATATGAAAACAGCAATTTGAGTCATGTGTGGTATGTATGTGTTACTGATTACACAAATGAGTTATTAATGAGCTAGACCCATTAAGGCTCAATTTGAAATGTCTTTCACTTTCCCCAGACACTGCATTCAACTTGCTATGTCACCTCTTTTTTCATGCTAACTGGATGGTATCTTTGGCATGTCACATAGCTGTCCAGTGATTCAAATATTCTGTTTTTTCAGGAATTAAGAAGTTTAGTTCACAATGGCTGCACTGGCAGAAACATTGCAATGCCTTCAACTCGTGAAATCCATTCAAGATATCCTCTTCTCTTTTTCATTACAGTGGAACTTCAGCTGTTTGGTATGTAGCTTGGAAATACCTGATGGATGGGCTAGAGAGTCTGCATAAATTTGGTCACCTCTAAACAAGTTTAGAGGTGCCACAGCAGACACTTCTCATAATATGTAGGTGTTTATCACTTATTCTGAGTTATATTGATCAATCTAGCTCTTCTCTTTAGAATATGAGATCTGTGAACACTTGTAGTATTCAGCTATAGTGTATTTCTTAAAAATAAGGAAAAATGCTTTCCAATAAGCTTTTAATTTTGGAATTGCAGATGAAGTGAAAGTCACTCAGTCGTGTCCAACTCTTTGTGACCCCATGGACTGTATAGTCCATGGGATTCTCCAGGTCAGAACACTGGAGTAGGTAGCCTTTCCCTTCTCCAACGGAATCTTCCCAACCCAGGGATCAAATCCAGGTCTCCTGCATGGCAGGTGGATTCTTTACCAGCTTTACCAGCTGAGCCACACGGGAAGCCCCTTGAAGATAACTGCAAATAATTTCTGCTTTATTTTTTGTTATTGCATCTTACAAGTTTTCTAGTCATCTAGTCTTTATAAGAACAAAATAAGAACTACTAAGTAATTCAAGTTTGTTGGTACCAAAGTATATTATTCATATCATGTAAAGTATAATATAATCTACTTGAAGAAAATAATCACTTGTATTTTTAATAACAAATTTGAGTACTTAATAAAATTATATTATTTGTTTAAAGGTTCAGACAAGTAAATAGACTAATCAATACTGATCACTGAGAGGGAAAAAGAAAATCAGGCTTGGGGTAGAATTTCATTCACTTAAATAAAAATGTGATATAACCATAACTTTATTACCACTACTGCTTCTACTTGATAGAACTGCACCATAACTGCTCACTGTGGGATTAGTTTTCAAGTTTTATCCCATGATAGCTCTGAAAATACGAACTGCTTATTTCAGACAGAGGCTTAGAAATGTAGCATATTTTTTACCATGTTTACTCAACTAGAGAGTTGGCTCAACTTTGGTATTCAAACTCTGCTTGGAATAACTAAAGATCATGTACTTTCCACTGCTGCAGACGTGAAAAAAATTTATTGGGAGAAAAATGGAGCATGATATCATCATCATATTCAAAACACCCTCTCTTGCCAAGGTGAAAAAGCACCACGGATAAATGGCTCTGGATAATCAAAGTACATTAGATTATTGTTATCTGGCATTTTAGATAAAGAAGATGGTTAATGTAAGTAAGGATATATAATATGTATAAGATAGATAATATAATATAGCAGCATAAAATGTTATAGTGTAGAACTTACTTTGTTTTGTAAAGGGTGATTTAATTATTACAGCTTGCAAAGTCCACCTTTTATTGAGATTAACAAGGCAGAATGCTATAGCCTCACAGTGAATCCCATGACTGGCACAAATCTAACAAGAACCAGTCACTTCATTCGATATCTTTCTTCCTCCAAAATGCAATTAACAGACTGCGATTAGTTGAACAAATTCCAAATTATATTCAAATGAAAGCAATTTACCCAGAGTCTGGGTCCAACAGGTGATCATTTCAAAGCTCCTGGAAGAATTGGATGGTTTCATCGAATTGTTCTCAGGATGAAATGGACTTAAATGTATGGTTCCAACAGGCCCCTCCATGCACAGCCCATATGGTGGTTTAGTGCTAGCCTTTCAGCTTCATTAGCCCAAAGGGCAGTCTGATAACTATATCTTACTTCCAAAATAATATATGATGAATAAAAATGTTTCAATCTAGCACAAAGTAACAGCTAAAATTTTCTAATAGTAAAGCAAAGACAGTTGTAGGTGTATGCATATACAGGAGGAGCATTTATATTGGGAAGGAGGGGAGACACAAAAGACTAATAATAAAAGATTTTTGTGTGCTAGATATGGATCACTTGGAAACATTTCACTTACTTTGTATTGTGATAATAAAAGTGTGAAATATGCATTATTTCCTCCATTATTTCAAGGAAGAAACCAAGGCTCAGAAGGAATTAATAATTAATCACATATGGTTTGAACATGAAGAAGCGGGATATTCAAAACCACATATAAATATTTAACACTACTTTTTTGGTGTTCAAGGTGTGTCTTTTTCTTTGCTCTCTACCAGGTTGCATTTATTTATATTCCAAGCACCATATGAATGTGGCTGAAACCGTTTGTCTTCCGTTCACCTAAGTTAATTTTCAGACAGTTCAGTTGCTCAGTCGTGTCCAACTCTTTGTCACCCCATGGACTGTAGCACGCCAGGCTTCCCTGTCTAAAACCAACTGCTGGAGCTTGCTGAAACTCATGTCCATCAAGTCGGTGATGCTGTCTTATCCTCTGCCATCCCCTTCTCCTCCTGTCCTTAATCTTTCCTATCATCAGGTTTTTTCCCAATGACTCAGTTCTTCACACCAGGTGGCTAAAGGATTGGAGCTTCAGCTTCAGTCCTTCCAATGAATATTCAGGACTGATTTCCTTTAGGATGGACTGGTTGGATCTCCTTGCAGTCCAAGGGACTCTCAAGAGTCTTCTCCAACACCACAGTTCAAAAGCATCAATTCTTTGGTGCTCAGCTTTCTTTATGGTCCACCTCTCATCCAGACATGACCACTGGAAAAACCATAGCTTTGACTAGACAGACCTTTGTCAGAAAAGTAGTGTCTCTGCTTTTTAATATGCTGTCTAAGTTTATCAGAGCTTTTCTTCCAAGGAGCAAGCATCTTTTAACATCATGGCTACAGTCATCATCTGCAGTGATTTTGGAGCCAAAGAAAAGAAAATCTGTCATTTTTTCCACTGTATCCCTATCTATTTGCTATGATTGATGAAACTGGCTGCCATGATCTTTGTTTTTTTGAATGCTGAGTTTTAAGCCAGCTTTTTCACTCTCCTGTTTCACTTTCATCAAGAAACTCTTTAGCTTCTCTTCAATTTCTGCCATAAGAGTGTTATCATGTACATCTCTGAACTTACTGATATGTCTCCCTACAATCTTGATTCCAGCTTGTGCTTCATCCAGTCCAGCATTTCACATGATGTACTTTGCATATAGCTTAAATAAGCAAAGTGACAATATATAGCTTTGATGTACTCCTTTCCCAGTTTGAAAGCAGTCTGTTGTTCCATGTCTGTTTCTAACTCTTTCTTCTTGATCTACATACAGCTTTCTCAGGACGCAGGTTAGGTGGTCTGGTATTCCCATCCCTTTAATAATTTTCCAGTTCCTTGTGATCCACACAGTCAAAAGCTTTAGCACAGTCAATGAAAGAGAAGTAGTTCTTTTTTCTGGAATTCTCTTGATTTTTCAATGATCCAATGGATGTTGGCAATTCAATTGCTGGTTTCTCTGCCTTTTCTCAATTCAGTTTGATCATCTTGAAGTTCTCAGTTCACATACTGATGAAGCCTCTCTTGGAAAATTTTTCCTTTTCTCCTTTGCCTTTACTTCTCTTCTTTTCCCAGCTATTTGTAAGACCTCCTCAACAATTTTGCCATTTTGTATTTCTTCATGGGGATGGTTTTGATCACCATCTCCTGTACAATGTTACAAACCTCCATCCATAGTTCTTCAGGCACTCTAACTATCAGATAAATCCCTTGCATCTATTTGTCACTTCCACTGTATAATTGCAAGGTATTTGATTTAGGTCATACCTGAATGGTCTAGTGGTTTTCCCTACTTTCTTCAATCTAGGTCTGAATTTTGCAATAAGGAGTTCATTTTTGAACCACAGTCAGTCCTGGTTTTGTTTCTACCAGCTGTATAGAGCTTCTCCATCTTTGGCTACAAAGAATATAATCAATCTGATTTTGGTATTGACCATCTGGTGATGTTCATGTGTAGAGTTATCTCTTGTGCTCTTGGAAGAGGATGTTTGCTATGACCAGTGCATTCTCTTGGGAAAACTCTGTTAGACTTTTCCCTGATTCGTTTTGTACTCCAAGGCCAAACTACCTGTTCCTCCAGGTATCTCTTGACTGGAGTAAGAAAGTTAATTTTAAAATGATATAAAGTTTTTGTTTTGTTTCCACTTCTGCATATAAAGAAGGAAATTAGAAGTTACCAATCCATTGTAACAGGTTAAAAAAAAAAAGTAAACAGATGGAAAAATCACAACACTTTGGATCTGTAAAAGAGGTAAGGACTTAGGTCAAACTGCCACTCCCATGACTGGAGAAAAAGGCGAGTGAATACAGAAAGTCATGATTTACCAGATAATCGACTAATGAGTGGAAACTACCATGAGAATTCAAGCCCAGGTAGAAAAACCTAAACTGTAATTGTTCATCTGCTGAAGGTCCAGCATGGACATATATGAAATTTTAAAATGTCAGGGGGATCCAGTTATAAGAGGGACCACACATTATTGTGCTTTTTGTCTTCTGGAGCTTGACCAAGTTCTCACATTAAATGATAATAATAATCCCTGCCTGCTTCTAGTATGGGGAGTGAGCAAAGGAACCACTGTAGAATATACCAGTATACTGTTCTTGGCAAGTCTGGCATTCAGAAGAAATGAGTCAACTAGAGGCTTACCTAAAAGGGGATTATCAGAGTCTCACTGAGCTGGGTGAAGAGAAATACAAAATTAGCAATTATTTCCCACTTGTAGGGGGAGAAAGAAAAACAAACCTAAAAACAAACAAACAAACAAACAGAGAAATACTTGTGAAATTCAGAGTCCAGAGACACAGGTCCATTAAAAAACCGATACCTTTTGATAGGACTGTAGAGTGTTTCCCCTCCTTCATAGCTTGCCACCACATTACCAAAGACTCATTTATAGCAGTTCCTTTTACCTGCATATCATGTATGACTTTAGAAAAAAATGTATAGCATACTAAAAGGAAACACACACATATGCACACACAACTGGAAGAGATAGAGCAATAATCAGAATCAGAAATACTATAGATACTTCCTTGGTGTTCCAGTGGGTAAAACTCCATGTCCCAATCCAGAGGGTCCTGGATTTGATTCCTGGTCAGGGAACTAGATCCCACATGCTGCAACTAAGATCCCACATGCTGCGAGTAAGATCCCACATGTTCTAACCAAGACCTGTGCATTATAGTGTGCTTAGTCGCCCACTCGTGTCCAAGTCTTTGCAACCCCATGGACTGTAGCCTGCCAGGCTCCTCTGTCTATGGGGATTCTCCAGGCAAGAATCCTGGAGCCATCTGAGCCACCTGGGAAGCCCATGAATGCTGGAGCAGGTAGTCTATCCCTCTCCAGGGGAACTTCCCAAACCAGGAATTGAACAGGGTCTCCTGCATTGCAGTCAGCTACCAGGGATGCCCAGCTAAGGCCTGCTGCTGCTGCTGCTGTGTCACTTCAGTTGTGACTCTGCGACCCCATAGATGGCAGCCCACCAGGCTCCCTCGTCCCTGGGATTCTTCAGACTTGTGATTTCAAACAGCCATGGTTGATATGCTAAAATCTCTAATGGATGAGGTAGACATTATTCAGGAACAGATGGCCAATATAAGCAAAGTGGCAAAAATCCTAAAAAAATAACCAAAAAGAAATGCTAGAAAGCAAAAGAGCTGTAATAGAAATAAAGAATGACTTTGGTGAGTTTATTAGTAGACTTGCACATGATGTGGAAAGAATCTCTGAACTTGCAGACATAGGAATAGGAACAACAAAAAAATAAAAAGCAAAAAGAACAAAAACTAAGAAAGAAAAAATAGAATATTCAAATATTTGAGCCCTTTGGGATGTCAAAAAAAAGTATCAAATGTGTGTAATATACCATAAAGAGAAGAAAGGGACAGAAGTAATATTTGAAAAAATTGTGATTGAGAATTTCTCCCAAATTAATGGCAGACAGAAAACCACAGATTTAAAAAGCTCAGAGAACACCAAAGAGGAAAACTGCCAAAAACAAAGAACAATGAAAAAAACATATATCTAAACAGGAAAAGAATACTTATAAAGGAAAAAAAGATAAGAATTATATTAAATTTATCTTCGGAAAGCTACAAGAAAGATGAAAGTGTAATGCAAAATTTAGACATTAAAAGAAAAGAAGCATCAACCTAGAATACTATTATCTGCAAAACTATCTTTCAAAAGTAGAGGCTAAATAAAGGCTGTTACTTGAGATAAAGAAGGAGACTGCGTAAAATTCAAGGGACCAATCCAATAACAAGATATAACAATTATAAGTACACATGCAGCCAACATGGGAGCACTTCAATATCTAAGGTGAATACCAACATCCATAAATGGAGAAATCAACAGTAATACAATAGTAAGAGACTTCAACATCCCACTTATATCAATGGACAGATCATACAGACAGAATCAATAAGGAAATACAGGCTGTAAATGATACATTAGACCAGATGGATTTAACAGATATTTATTAAGTACCCCATCTAAGCAGCAGAATACATATTTTCTCAGGTGCATATGGAACTTTCTCCAGGATTAACCACATACTGGACCACAAAATGACACTTGGTAAATTTAAGAACACAGAAATCATATCAAAGCATTTCTGATCACAACACTATAAGAAATAAACTACAAAGAAAAAAAAAAACCTGGAAAAATCCAAAACACACTGAGGATAAATAACATGCTACTAAAGAAGCAATAGATCACTGAAAAAAATCAAAGAAGAAATTTTAAAAAAATACTTACAGGTAAATGAAGATGAAAGCATAACCTATGGGATGCAGCTGAAGTAATTCCAAGAGGGAAGTTAATAGCAACATAATCTTATCTCAGGAAACAATAAAAATCTCAACCTAATCTTATACCTAAAGGAACTAGAGAAAGTAGATCAAACAAAATCCAAAGTTAGCAAAAAGGAAAGAAATCAAAAAGATCAGAGCAGAAATAAATAGAAATGAAGAAAACAAGAGAAAATATTAATGAAATGAAACTAAAACTTGGTTCTTCCAAAATACAAATCAAATTAATAAAACTTTAGCCTGATTCATCAAGCAAAAAAAAGGAGAGGAATCAAATCAACAAAATCAGAAATGAGAAAGAAGTTACAACAGACACCAGAGAAATACAAGGAATCATAATAGACTATTACAATAATAGACTGCCAATAAAATGGACAACCTGGAGGAAATCAAGTATTCAGACTACTTGTGAAATAGTATATGTTACTTTCAAAAATATATCTGTTAAGCACATAAGATGTTAAAGTCATGATGTACCTACTGTGGGAAATGCAAATACCACACATGTTCTTTCTCTTACTTTCTCTTTTAGATACTTATACTGTGAAAGTTCAAACAAAAAAGTTCCTCTGTTCTAAAAAAAATTAGCCTATAATAATATAACCTTAAGTATGTAGAGTAATATATTTCCATCTTTAAATAAAATGAAACAATCACTGTTTATCCAACTTTCAGTCTGACAGGACATCCTCTCGACTCTTCCTTTAACCTATAGTTATAATTAGCATAGTTTAATTTCAGCAATTCTAGGAAGTCAGGTCTAGTAGTGATAAATTTTCTTACGTTTTGCTTGTCTGGGAGATTGGAAGAGACTCTGTTCAACATTTCTGAAGGACAGCTTTGATAGGTAAAGTATTCCTTTTGGTAGTTTTTTCATTTCAGCACTGTGAATATACAATCCCACACTCTCCCAGTCTGTGAAGTACTGCTAAGAAATCTGCAAATAGTCTTGTAGAAATCCCCTTGCATTTTTTTTTTCTCTTTGCTTTTGATTTTATTGTTCTATTAAAATGTGTCTTGGAGATCTCTTTGAGTTAAATACTTTAGGGGACCTATAAGCTTCATAAACGAGTTTGTCCAAATCTCTCCCCAGATTTGGGATGTTCTCAATCATTATTTCTTTAAATAACCTCTTCCTCTTACTCCTCTTTGCCGTCTGGGGCTGCAATAATGTGTAGATTGCTTCACCTTGTAGTGTTTCATAATTCCTTTAGACTTTCTTCAGTCGTTTTCATTTTTCTCTGTTTTCCTTTGACTGAACTTTTTTCAAACGATTTGTCTTTGAAATCACAGATTCATTCTTCTGCTTGATCAACTCTATTATTAAAGGTATCTATTGCATTTTCTACTCATTCATTATATTGATCAGCTCCAAAATTCTGTTTGGTTCCCTATCATCATTTCTATTTCTTTATTAAACATGTTTTATTCATGTGTTGTTTTTCTGATTTCAATGGATTGTTTTCCTGTTTTGTTTTGTTTTGTTTTGTTTCCTCTTGTAGTTCGCTCAGCTTCCTGAGAACATTACCAGGCAGAATTAAGGTCTTGATTTCTTTGGGGTCAGTTGCTGGGAAATTATTGTATTCCTTTAGTGGTGTCATGTTTCCTTTATTTTTCATAGTTCTTTAAGTCATCTATTGCAGCCTTTGCATTTAAATAAGAAGCCAGATCTTCTAGTCTTTATTGACTAAATTTAGCAGAAAGTCCTTCTGTCACCCCAGTTATGGATTCTAAGGCTTTCTCAGACCTTTCCTATGGACACACTTGTATGTCCTATGGACATACTTCTTGTTCCATTTTGGGGGATAGTTCTTAAGATTTTATGCTTTCTCTTGAGGCTGCAAAACCAGGCCAGGTACTGGTGATGTTCTATTTTCTTTCCCTTGGGTAGTGGTAAATGCTCAAGTTTGCTTGCTTTATCCTAGTTCTGCAGACTTGAGTGAGCTTTCTAAGTCATGCTCACTAATCAATTAAAAAAAGAAACAAACAAACAAAAAACCTCACACTGCCTATAGGTGTGTACATTGGGATCTGGCTTTGGAGTTGATGGTCATCTGAATTAAATTTGCCCATTTTGGTCCATCTACTTCTGCTTCTGCTTTATTAACTAAGCCAAAGCCTTTGACCATGTGGATCAAAAAAAAAAAAAAAAAACTGTGGAAAATTCTTAAAGAGATGGTAATACCAGACCACCTTACTTACCTGCTGAAAAATCTGTATGCAGGTCAAGAAGCAACAATTAGAACAAGACATGGAACAACAGACTGGTTCCAAACTGGGAAAGGAGTACATCAAGGCTGTAAATTGCCATCCTGCTTATTTAACTTATATGCAGAGTACATCATGAGAAATACTTGGCTGGATGAAGCACAAGCTGGAATCAAGATTGCAGGGAGAAATATCAATAAGTTCATATATGCAGAAGATACCACCCTCATGGCAGAAAGCGAAGAGGAACTAAAGAGTTTCTTGATGAAAGTGAAAGAGGAGAGTGAAAAAGCAGCCTTGAAACTCAGCACTCAAAATACAAAGATCATGGCATCCGGTCCCATTACATCGTGGCAAATAGATGGGGAAACAATGGAGACAGTGACAGACTTAATTTTCTTGGACTCCAAAATCATTGCAGATGGTGACTGCAGCCATGAAATTAAGACACTTGCTCCTTGGAAGTAAAGCTATGACAAACATAAACAGAATATTAAAGAGCAGAGACATTAATTTGCTGACAAAGGTCTATACTGTCAAAGCTATGGTTTTTCCAGTAGTCATGTATGGATGTAAGAGTTGGACCATAAAGAAAGCTGAGCACAAAAGAATTGATGCTTTTGAACTGGGGTGTTGGAAAAAACATGAAAGTCTATTGAACTGCAGGGAGACCAAACCAGCCAATTCTAAAGGAAATCAGTCCTGAATATTCACTGGAAGGATTGATGCTGAAGCTGGAACTCTAATCCTTTGGCCACCTGATGCAAAGAACAGACTCACTAGAAAAGATCCTGACTGGGAGAGATTGAAGGCAGGAGGAGAAGGGGATGACAGAGGATGAGATAGCTGAATGGCATCACCAACTCAATGAACGTGAGATTGAGTAGGCTCCAGGAACTGGTGATGAACAAAGAAGCCTGGCGTGCTGCAGTCATGGGGTCATGAAGAGTTGGACACTACTGAGCGACTGAACTCACTGAAGTCTGTGGTTGTTGTGTGTGTGTGGCAACCAAGCACTGGTCGTGTCTGTGGCCAACTGTGAGAATATTCAGATGGAATGTCCCCAGAATTGTGTGGGTAGTCTTCCTGATAGTACATAAGGCAATCAGTGAGATTCACAGTCTTGTAATAACCTCAGAGCCCTTATTGCTGTTCTGAGGGTCCTTCACTGCCCCTCAGTTGTATAACACACTCCATATTCTGGATGGGGTGAGAAAGAAGTGAGCTTTTTCGGCAGTGCCCTGAAGAGCTGGATAAGCCAGACCCTTAACTCATAACTTTTCAATTTCTCCCTCTGAGGAAACTACAGGTCAAGTAGATTAACCTGTGCCATCTTGGTAAAGGGGTGTTACCAGTACAGTGAAATTTTCTGTTTCCCTCTTCAATGAATTCAACATCAAGTTTTGCTTTTTGTCTTTTTTTTTTTTTTTAATCCAATGGGCATTGGAACTTTTTTGCTAAAATACTGGAATTGTACAAAGACACTCAGTTATTTGAACATGGACTTGGGATAGTTATAAATGTTTATTGCAAACGCTAGGACGTCCACTAAGAAAAGTTAAAAAAATAAAAAAAGAATTGTAACTGCTATGCTAAGAAAGGAGAGGAAATGAAGCCATCCAAAATGCTCAATTAGAATCATGATAGGCAGAAAAAGAGTGGAAGTCAAAAAATAGAAACAAACAAGGACAAGAAATAGTAATAAATATGGTAACTGTTAATCGAACTATATCAGAAATTACTTTAAATGTTAAAGACCTCAGTATGTCAATTAAAAAATAAAAATAAGGTGTACCAAAAATAAGACCTAATTATATGTTGTCTACAAGAAGCCCATTTTAACTATATAGACATATTTATATGAAAAGCAAACTGATGCAGAAAAAATATGGCATGCTAGCATTAACCAATAGGAAGCAGGGATAGCTATGTTAATTTCAGACAGAGCCAACCCTAAAGCAAGTTACTCATGATAAAGGAGGCCACTACATAATAATAAAGAGGTAATTTTCAAGAATAAATGAGTCTTAATGTGTATACACCTAAAAATAGAGCACAACTACATGAAGCAAAACCTAATAAATCTGCAAGGAGGAATAAGTCAATTCACTATATAGTTGGAGATTTCAATGCTTCTGCACAGAAATGGACAGATCTATTCATCCAAAGGGGCACCATTGAATCAAACAGCACCATCAAATGACTGGATGTAACTGACATCTATACATAGGGTAGCAACAGAGGAATAGATGTTTTTCTTCAAAAATGGAACATTAACCAATAAATGCTTTATTCTGAATCATAAAGCAAACCTTGACAAATTTAGAAGAATAGAAAATATACAATGTCTATTGTCAGACTACAATAAAATTTAACTAGAAATCAATAACAGAAAGATAAATAGAAAATTATAAAATGCATGGAGATTAAAAAACACACTTTTAAACAACCAATGAATCAAAGGAGAAATTTTAAGAGAAATTGAAAAATATTTTGAACTTAGCAAAAAGGAATATACAGTTTATCAATATTTGTAGGATACAATAAAAGCAGTGTTTAGAGGGAAATTTATAGTTGAATCCATACATTAGAAAAGAAAAAAAAATTGCAATAAATATGTTTCCATTTTCGGAAACTAGGAAAAGAATAGCAAATTAAGCTGAAATTAAGAAGAAAAGAAACACAAAAATTTGAGTAGAGGTCAATGAACTATGAACAGGAAATCAGTAGAGAAAATCAACAAATCCAAGATCTGGTTCTTTGAAAGAATCAATAAAATTGATCATTCTCAAGCCAGGCTAACTTAAAAAGAGAGAGACAGTGAGAAATGGAGAGAAGACACAAATTACTAACATCAGAAATGAAAGATGGGACATTATTGTAAGTATAATGAATATCAAAAGGAAAATAAAGGAATACTATGAATAATCTATGTCCAGAAACTTGATAACTTAGCTTAAATGGACCTATTTTTTGAAAGACACAATTTTCCATAGTTTGCACATGAAGGAATAGAATACCTGAATAGGTCTATATTTATATAAGAAATTTAAGTAATAATTAATAAATATCCAAAAAAGCACCAGAACTAGGTAGGTTCACTGGTGAATTCTATCAAGTATTAATATTATAGAAGAAATTCCAAATCTGGACAATCTCTTTCAGGGCAAAGAAGCATAGGGAATACTCCCTAACTCATTCTGTGAAGCAACCATTATCCTAAAGATAAAACCAGACAGAAACATCACCAGAAACAAAACCTACAGGTCTATACCTTTCATGAATATAGACATAAAAATCTTCAACAAAATAACAGCAAATCCAATTCAATAACAGATAAAAACAATTGAATGTCACAACCTTGCAGGATTTATCCCAGGTATGCAAGCAATGAAATAGAGGAAAACCACAGAATGAGAAAGACTAGAGATCCCTTAAATAAAATTAGAGATACCAAGGGAACATTTCATGCAAAGATGGGCTCAATAAAGGACAAAAATGGTATGGATCTAACAGAAGCAGAAGATATTAAGAAGAGGTGGCAAGAATACACAGAAGAACTGTACAAAAAAGATCTTCATGACCAAGATAATCACAATGATATGATCACTCACCTAGAGCCAGACATCCTGGAATGTGAAGTCAAGTGGGCCTTAGAAAGCCTCATTACGAACAAAGCTAGTAGAGGTGATGGAATTCCAGTTGAGCTATTTCAAATCCTAAAAGATGATGCTGTGAAAGTGCTGCACTCAATATGCCAGCAAATGTGGAAAACTCAGCAGTGGCCACAGGACAGGAAAAGGTCAGTTTTCATTCCAATCTCAAAGAAAGGCAATGCCAAAGAATGCTCAAACTACCGCACAATTGCACTCATCTCACACGCTAGTAGAGTAATGCTCAAAATTCTCCAAGCCAGGCTTCAGTAATACGTGAACCGTGAACTTCCAGATTTTCAAGCTGGTTTTAGAAAAGGCAGAGGAACCAGAGATCAAATGGTCAACATCCGTTGAATCATCAAAAAAGCAAGAGAGTTCCAGAAAAACCTCTATTTCTGCTTTATTAACTATGCCAAAGCCTTTGACTGTGTGGATCACAATAAACTGTGGGAAATTCTGAAAGAGATGGGAACCAGACCACCTAACTTGCCTCTTGAGAAACTTATATGCAGGTCAGGAAGCAACAGTTAGAATTGCACATGGAACAACAGACTGGTTCCAAATAGGAAAAGGAGTATGTCAAGGCTGTATATTGTCACCCTGCTTATTGAACTACTATGCAGAGTACATCATGAGAAATGCTGGGCTGGAAGAAGCACAAGCTGGAATCAAGATTGCCGGGAGAAATATCAATAACCTCAGATATGCAGATGACACCACCCTTATGGTAGAAAGTGAAGAAGAACTAAAAAGCCTCTTGATGAAAGTGAAAGAGGAGAGTGAAAAGAGTTGGCTTAAAGTTCAACATTCAGAAAACGAAGATCATGGCATCCGGTCTCATCACTTCATGGGAAATAGATGGGGAAACAGTGGAAACAGTGTCAGACTTTATTTTGGGGGGGCTCCAAAATCACTGCAGATGGTGATTGCAGCCATGAAATTAAAAGACGCTTACTCCTTGGAAGTAAGACCAACCTAGATGGCATATTCAAAAGCAGAGACATTACTTTGCCGACTAAGGTCCGTCTAGTCAAGGCCATGGTTTTTCCTGTGGTCATCTATGCATGTGAGAATTGGACTGTGAAGAAGGCTGAGCACTGAAGAATTGATGCTTTTGAACTGTGGTGTTGGAGAAGACTCTTGAGAGTCCCTTGGACTGCAAGGAGATCCAACCAGTCCATTCTGAAGGAGATCAGCCCTGGGTGTTCTTTGGAAGGACTGATGTTAAAGCTGTAACTCCAGTACTTTGGCCACTTCATGAGAAGAGTTGACTCATTGGAAAAGACTCTGATGCTGGGAGGGATTGGGGGCAGGAGGAGAAGGGGACAACCAAGGATGAGATTGCTGGATGGCATCAGTGACTCAATGGACATGAGTTTGAGTGAACTCTGGGAGATGGTGATGGACAGGGAGGCCCAGTGTGCTGCGATTCATGGGGTCGCAAAGAGTCGGACACGACTGAGTGACTGAACTGAACTGAACTGATGCAAGCACTGTGCTTTGCTTAATTGCTCAGTCATGTCTGACTGTTTGCAACCCCCATGGACTATAGCCCACCAGGCTACTCTGTCCAAGGGAATTCTCCAGGCAAGAATACTGGGGTGGGTTGCCACCCTCTCTTCCATGGGATCTTCCCAACCCAGAGATGGAACCCAGGTCTCCTAACTGGCAGGTGGGTTCTTTACCATCTCAACTACCTGGCAAGCCCAAGAATATTGAATATGTAGTCTATCCCTTCTCCAAGGGAGCTTCCCAACCTAGGAATTGAACCAGGGTCTCCTGCATTGCAGGTGGATTCTTTACTAGCTGAGCTACCAGGGAAGCCGAGGTACACAAGGCAGGTCCAATATTTGAAGATTAACTAATATAATTTGTCACATCAACAAGCCAAAAATGAAAAATCATATAATTATATCAATATATACAAAAAAAGTTTTTAAACCCAACACTCATTCATGATAAAAACTCAATAAAATTGGAATAGAGTTGAAGATCTAGAACTTCTTCAAGAATATCCATAGAAACCTGTACCTAGCATCACATTTAACAGTTCCCCACTAACATCAAGGTTCCCACTAAGATCCTGTTTCACACTAAGATCAGGAACAAGACAAGATGTCTCCTCTCACCACTACTTTTTAACACTGCAATGGAAGCATTAGCTAATACAACATGAGTAGAAAAGGAAATAAAATATATACAGACTGGAAAAAATTTACACACACACACACACACACACACACAGAGTAAGCGATTACAAGAAGATTGTAAAATACCTCAATGTGCAAACGTCAGTCATTATTATATGTACCAAATATGAGAAAGGGGAATTCAGTTAAAAATACAATATCATTTACATTAGCTCCTCCCAACATAAAAAATATATATATAAGTATAAATCTAATAAAATATGTACAAAATCTAAATGAAGAAACTATAAAAGTATGATTAATCAAAAAATAACTAAAACTGAAGATATTCTATATGCATAGATAAAATAAAAAAGACGAGTTGTCAGATGTCAGTTTTTTTCCTACCTTGATCTATATTTTCAGTATAATCCCAATCAAAATTCCAGCAAGTTATTTGTAGCTATCATCAAATTGATTCTGAGTTTAGATGGAGCAGCAAAATACCCAGAATAACCAAAACAATACTTCAGGAGAAGAATAAACTTGGAGGACTATCACTACTCAACTTTAAGACTTACTATAAATCTAGAGTAGTTAAGACAATTTGATATTGGTATCTTGGGCATGCGGATGACACTACTCTAATGGCAGAAAGTAAAGAGGAACTAAAGAGCTTCTTGATAAGAGTGAAGGAGGAGAAAGAAAAAAACAACCGAAAACTCAATATTAAAAAACAATCTAAGGTCATGGCATCAGGTCCCATTACTTCTCGGCCAATAGAAGGGAAAAGGTGGAAGCAGTGGCAGATTTCTTTTTTGGGGCTCTAAAATCACTCTGGAAGTTGACTGCAGCCAGGAAATTAGAAGGCAATTTCTTACTGGCAGGAAAGCTATGACAAAGCTAGACAGTGTTAAAAAGCAAAGACATCACTTTGCTGACAAAGTTCCATATAGTCAGGGCTATGAACCCACTCCAGTACTCTTGCCCGGAAAATCCCATTGACAGAGGAGCATGGTGGGCTACAGTCCATGGGGTCGCAAAGAGTTGGACACGACTGAGCGACTTCGCTTTCATGGTTTTTTCCAGAAGTCAAGTGTGGATGTGAGAGCTGGGCGCTAAAGAAGGCAGAGTGCTAAAGAACTGATGCTTTCAAACTGTGGTGCTGGAGAAGACTCTTGAGAGTCCTTTAAAAAGCAAGGAGATCAAATCAGTCCATCTTAAAAGAAATCAACCATGACTACTCTTTGGAAGGATTGATGCTGAAGCTCCAATACTTTGGCCACCTGATGTAAACAACTGACTGATTGGAAAAAGCCCCTGATGCTGGGAAAAATCAATGGGAAAAGGAGAGGAGGGAGACAGAGGATGAAATGGTTGGATGGCATCACCGATTCAGCAAACACGAACTTGGGCAAACTCCAGGAGATGGTGAGGGACAAGGAAGCCTGGCATGCTCCCATCCATGGGGTTGTGAAGAATTGGACACAACTTGGTGACTGAACAACAGTAAAGAGTAGACAAATTAAGGAAGAGAATAGAGTCCAGAGACAGACAGACTCTGGGTTCTGCCCCCACCCCAATAAATATGCTCAATTGATATTTCACAAGAGAAAGAAGGTAATACAGTGCAGTAAAGACAGTGTTTCCAACAGATGGTGCTGGAGCAACTGGACATTCACATGTTAAAAAACAATGAACCTGGACATAGACTTTATACTCATCATGAAAATTAACTCAGAATGGATCATAGACTTAACAGCAAAATGCAAAGCTACAAAGTACTTAGAAGGAGAAAAACCGATACAACCTATACAACCTTGCATATAGTGAGGTAATTTAAAATATGATGATGAAGATAAGATTCATAAAAGAAATAGCAAGCTAGAATTTATTAAAGAAAAATGTCTGTCCCATGAAAGACAATGCCAAAAGAATGAAAAGATAAGCCACCGTCAAGGACAAAATATTTGCAAAAGACTCATCTGATAACAGATTGCTTTCAAAGTATACAAATAACTCATAAAACTCAAGCATAATGAAACAATCTGATTAAACAATTAGTCCAAATACTTTAACAGACTACTCACCAAAGAAGATACACATATAGCTAATAAGCATATGGAAAGATACTCCACATTATATGTCACCAGGTAAATGCAAATTAAACAGCAACTATAAGATATCACTTCATACCTATTAGAATGGTCAAACTCCATGATACCCACAACACCAAATACTGGTGACAATGCAGAGCAACAGGAAATCTCATTCATTGCTGGTGGTAATGCAAAATTGTAAGCCACTTTGAAAGACAGTTTGACAGTTTCTTAGAAAACTAAACAGAGTCTTACCATAAGATCAAGAAATAATCACACTCCTTGGTACTTAGCCAAGGAGTTGAAAACTCATCTGCACATAAAAACCTATGCAGGAATGTTTATAGCAGTTATATTCATAATTGCCAAAAATGTGGAATCAACCAAGATTTCCCCCTGGATATGAATGGATAAATAATGTGGTGCATTCAGACAACAGAATATTACTTAGTGCTGAAAACATGAAGTATTAAGCCATGAAGACATGAAGGAATTTGAAGGCATATTAGTAAATGAAAGTGGCTAATGAAAAAAAGGAAAAAAGCCACATACTATATCATTCTAAGCATATGACATTCTGGAAAGATAAAGCTATGGAAACAGTACAAAGATCAGTGGTTGCCAGAAGCGGGGAGGGTGAGAAAGAGGAAAGAATAGGCCAAGAACAGAGGATTTTAGAACAGTTTAAAGGATTATACTTTTTATAATATATACCATAGTAAGTAAGTGGATCACAATAAACTGTGGAAAATTCTGAAAGAGATGGGAATACCAGACCACCTGACCTGCCTCTTGAGAAACCTATATGCAGGTCAGGAAGCAACAGTTAGAACTGCACATGGAACAACAGACTGGTTCCAAATAGGAAAAGGAGTACGTCAAGGCTGTATATTGTCACCCTGCTTATTTAACTTCTATGCAGAGTACATCATGAGAAACGCTGGGCTGGAAGAAGCACAAGCTGGAATCAAGAATGTCGGGAGAAATATCAATAACCTCAGATATGCAGATGACACCACCCTTATGGAAGAAAGTGAAGAGGAGCTAAAGAGCCTCTTGATGAAAGTGAAAGTGGAGAGTGAAAAAGTTGGCTTAAAGCTGAACATTCAGAAAACGAAGATCATGGCATCTGGTCCTATCACTTCATGGGAAATAGATGGGGAAACAGTGGAAACAGTGTCAGACTTTATTTTGGGGGGCTCCAAAATCACTGGAGATGGTGACTGAGCCATGAAATTAAAAGACGCTTACTCCTTGGAAGGAAAGTTATGACCAACCTAGGTGGCATATTCAAAAGCAGAGACATTACTTTGCCAACAAAGGTCCATCTAGTCAAGGCTATGGTTTTTCCTGTGGTCATGTATGGATGTGAGAGTTGGACTGTGAAGAAAGCTGAGTGCTGAAGAATTGATGCTTTTGAATTGTGGTGCTGGAGAAGACTCTTGAGAGTCTCTTGGACTGCAAGGAGATCCAACCAGTCTATTCTAAAGATCAGCCTTGTGTGTTAACTGGAAGGAATGATGCTAAAGCTGAAACTCCAATACTCTGTCCACCTCATACGAAGAGTTGACTCATTGGAAAAAACTGTGATGCTGGGAGGGCTTGGGGGCAAGAGGAGAAGGGGATGACAGAGAATGAGATGGCTGGATGGCATTACCAACTCAATGGGCATAAGTTTGGGTGAACTCCTGCAGTTGGTGATGGACAGGGGATGAGATGGTTGGATGACATCACCAACTCGATGGACATAAGTTTGGGTGAACTCTGGGAATTGCTGATGGACAGGGAGGCCCGGCGTGCTGCAATTCTGGGGTCGCAAAGAGTCGGACATGACTGAGCGACTGAACTGAACTGAAGGGATACATGTCATTACACATTTATCTAAATCCATAGAATTTACACCAAGAGTAAACTAATATTAAGTATAGACTTTGAGTATTAATGATGCTTCAGTGTAGGTTCAAGAGCTGTTAAAAATGTACATTCTGGAACAAAATGGTGATAATGATTGATACTATTCATATGTAGGAATGAGACATATATGGGAAATTGCTACACCTTTACTCAATTTTGCTATGAATCCAAAACTACTCTAAATATACACATAAATATATGTTGTTGTTCAGTCACTCAGTTGTTTCTGACTCTTTGCAACCCCATTGAGTGCAGCACGCCAGGCTTCCCTGTCCTTCATCATCTCCTGGAGCTTGCTTAACCTCATGTCCATTGAGTAAATGATGTCAACCATCTCATTCTCTGTCATCCCCTTCTCCTACTGCCCTCAATCTTTCCCAGCATCAGGGTCTTTTCTAATAAGTCAGCTCTTCGCATCAGGTGGCCAAAATATTGGAGCTTTAGCTTCAGCACCAGTCCTTCCAATGAATATTCAGGACTGATCTCCTTTAGGATGGACTGGTTGGACCTCCTTGCAGTCCAAGGGACTCTCAAGAGTCTTTTGCAACACCACAGTTCAAAAGCATCAATTCTTTGGTGCTCAGCCTTCTTTATGGTCCAACTATCACATCCACATAAATATGCATAAATATATATATACATAATATGCATAAATATATGTAATTTCTTTCTACAAATACATTAAAATCACTAGTTATGATATTCACTTTGGGGTATCATACTGAAATTGTATTCTAACACCAGAATTAAAGATTATTTTATGAAACTGAAATGAATTTCACTTATATATTACAAACACTTCAGTGTTCTCATTCTTTGTGGGTGGAAGACTTGATAATGGGATAGAAGAGAAAGTCACTTAGACCTAAAAACACATCCAGTTACACCACTTGGTGATCATAGAGACATAGCATTTTTTTTGCCAATTTTCTAAAGTTTTAATAGAAAGATGAGGATTTAAGGAAGACAGCCTTAACATGAAATACCTATGGTGATAAACTATTATTTCATAAATTTCTAATGAATATGTGAATGACTTTGCTTGGCACGCATTGTATTTTGGCCTGTAGCGTGTCATTATCATTGTCATCATCTCTTAGTGACTCTCCATCACTATAGCCTGAAATCCTCAAAGGTCAGTTCACAGTTGTCAACGCCTGGTATAAAGTAGCTTCTAAATGTCTGTTTACTGCTATAATTGACTCAGTGAATCCATTTCATATTCATAACCCACATATTAGCACTTCCTCAAGGCCTCTCCTTCCACATCAGGGCAGTACATGTTTTTCTTCATCAACATGGAAAACAAAGAATTTTTTATTTCTTCCAGAAAAAAAAAAAATCCACCACCAATAAAGCACTAGTGAGTATGCTGAGTTGAATTATGTCCACCAAAATTTATAAGTTAATGTCAGCATGTGATCATCTTTGGAAATAGAACCATTGTGGATATATTTAGTTAAAATGAGGTCATGGTGGAACTGAATGGACGCTAACTAGATGAAAGAACTAGTGTCCTTAGATGAAGGGGAAATAAAGTTGAAGGGGAAATCTGAACGCAGGCATACACATATGGAGGACTCCTTGCCAAGATTTGAATTGTGGTTTCACCAGCCAAAAACCCACCAGAAACCAGAAGATGGTTCTAGAATAAATTCTTTTCCAGTACTTTCAGAAAAAGTTTGTCTAAAGACAGCTTGTTGTAGGACTTCTATTCTCTAGAACTATAAATCTATAGATTTGGGCTGTTCACCCAGTTTGTGATATTTTCTTACAGCATCCTTAATAAACTATGGAAAACTCTATACCATATCACTTTCCTCACTCAAGCAAACACCTTACATCTCCTTAATAGATGCATTATTTCCTGAGTCCTTTTGTGGTACTGCCAGGTTTTTTCTTTTTTTTCCCCAAAGTTCTTTCTCTTTCACCTAACAATTTCAAATTTGTATCCTATTACTGTGCAGAACAATTCAATACTATTTCCCAATTCTACTATAGGTAATAGTATAGCATTATGCATCTACATACATTTTTCTTTCCATTTTGATAAACTCTTATACCGTAGGTATTGTTATATTTATTTGAGAATTAAAGACATGGGGCCCCTAATGGTAAAGGGGCTTAAAAACACACAGCAAACAAGTGGAACAGCCAGTGCTCCAACTCAGGTTAGTGCTTTTATAGAGAAAATATATACTTTTATGTGGATATGTCCACACATACAGGTAGTTTGACTGAAATGATTGCTACTTTGGTTTAAAAATTGGTCATATTGGAAAGAAAAATTAACTGAATTGAAGACCAATTTGCCCGATGGCTCCACTCAATCTAGTCAAACTGAGTGAAATGGCTGTGTGTGCAGACAGCCTGCACTCCCTTTACTCTTGTTGAGTAAATTACTTGAATATTTCCCTGAGGAGCCATACCTGGGATTCCTCTCCACAGAAGACTGTGGTCTGGGCTTTAAGATACATTCAGCACTGCATGGATTCCACTGGGACATCCATGCCAGATAATCAACTGCTGATTATTTTTGTGAAAACTACGGGAGAGGCATCTCCCTGCTGACTCACATTCCCTTTACAAAAAGTTTAATGTATTACTCTTCACATATCAAACTTCTCTCTTCCCTTTTTCTCCACTCCTGCTCTTTATCATTTTTTATATTTTGTAATCCATACAGACATATCTGATAAAGGCCCATCAAAACCACTGAAATTCATCCTTTGTCTTTCTAGTTCTCATCACTCATTAGTACACATGCAGATAAGTCTTTGACTATTTTGCTTTCTTTTTTTTAATTCCTCCTATTTTACTGTGCGCAAAGAGCTTAGAGAAAAAGGCTCATCACAGCCATCATTAGGCTACATTTATCTGCTACAAACTGCCTTTGTCTTCTATTAGTTTTTAAAATGTCCCAATCCTTGTGTAGCTAGCTGGATTCTCTCGCTGCACTTGTTCTTTTTATAACTGCTACTGAACTAGCAGTGCTACTTGGTGAATTTTTGGTCGTGCTTTCCAGCAAGGAGAGTATCTCTAAGCAATCTGCTAGAGGTTTGAATTCAAAAACGAAAAGGACTTTTTAATTAAAAAATTAAGTACCGCCTGCATTTATGTTTATCATCTGTGAAACATTCATTTTTCATTTTCATTCTCTTGCAGTGTGGGAGCATTGTTATGCAATGATTATTTCCAATGCCAAGCTATCAACAGTAGTACTTTGAGATAAACAATGTGTTTACAATAGAAACTGTAGTAGTGTCTTTTGTTCTGGAAGATGTTGGCATTTATATTATTATTCTACTCAGGAGTGAGCCTGTCTTTCTAAGCCTATTGGAGAATTGCGGTAATTTGCTCAGTGATTGCACACAGAATCGGCCCTCTCTTCTATGTCATCACTGAGGTTCTTTAGCATTTTTTTTTTCTTCCTCATCTTTTTTCTTTTCCCCCTGGTGGCTCTAGTTACTTTATTTACTCATTCGTCCATGTATTTATTCATTTAGCAACCATGAACAATGCAGCTTTAAATTATGTCCAAGAAAGAGAACTTGCAACATCCTTTCCCATCAAATTATTAATCTATAAATTTGCAGAGGAAAAAATGTTTACAGTAATACAGAAAACTAAAACTAGCAGGAAAATCTGGAGAGATTTCCACTAATGTCCATACTTATGAAATAGAAGTAGTAACCTACTGAATCTTGCCCTCAGAAAGTAAATAAAAAATAGTGATCTCTTCTGTTTCACTTGATACCTGAAGTAAAGTGAGCTCATCTTTAAAACAAACAGACGCGCAAACAAAAAACAAAGGCTATATTCACTTGACAAGATCATTTCAGAAAAATACATAAACTTGAAGGGAACTATGTGAAGAGAACAGGGATGGAGTTTGGAGGAAAACTATGGTATTTCATTGGATCATAGAACCACATTTCATATATAGATATAGATAGATAGATAGATACAGGCTTCTCAGGTAGCTCAGTGGTAAAGAATCCATGTGCAATATAGGAGACACAGGTTCTATCCCTGAGTCAGGAAGATTCCTTGCAAGAGGAATTAGCAACCCATTCCAATATTCTTGCCTGAGAAATCCCATGGACAGAGAAGCCTAGCAGGCTACAATCCATGGGGTCACAAAGACTTGGACACAACTGATATGACTAAATATGCATGCATGCAGGATAGAAATAAGACTACTGTCTGTAGAAATATGTCTTGACAACGAGAGCTATTTATTCCTGTACTCACCACTCTGAATCTTAAGAAACTCAGTAATAAAGGTGGGAGACAAATCTGTCTCAGAATAGTGGCTGTACTAAAGAAACGACTTCACTTTCACTTTTCACTTTCATGCATTGGAGAAGGAAAAGGCAACTCACTCCAGTGTTCTTGCCTGGAGAATCCCAGGGACGGGGGAGTCTGGTGGGCTACCATCTATGGGGTCGCACAGAGCCGGACACAACTGAAGTGACTTAGCAGCAGCAGCAGAAAAGAAGGACCTGGTCCACCAAGGAAACAGGGTGAGCCATACCTATCACATTACATCTTGGCTCAGAGGAGTGCTCACTTACTTGACAAATACATAAGGGACAGAGCCCAGTAAAGTGATATACTATACTCTGTTATCAAACAACAATTTAAACCAGAAATTTGCCATGAGTTTTACGGCTCTATCACTGCTGTTGCTGCTGCTAAGTCACTTCAGTCGTGTCCGACTCTGTGTGACCCCATAGATGGCAGCCCACCAGGCTCTCTTGTCCCTGGGATTCTCCAGGCAAGAACACTGGAGTGGGTTGCCATTTCCTTCTCCAATGCATGAAAGTGAAAAGTGAAAGTGAAGTCACTCAGTCGTGTCCGACCCTCAGCGACCCCATGGACTGCAGCCCACCAGGCTCCTCCGTCCATGGCATTTTCCAGGCAAGAGTACTGGAGTGGGGTGCTGATTTCTAATAAATGTTCTATTCTATATATGCTTTATTTGAAATGTGTTATTCAGAATTTATAATGACTATCAGTTTCAACCCTCCCTTCTGTAGTCTATAAGTCTTTGAATATCTAAAGAAAAAGTTTATGGAGGTTCAAGATACTTTCGAATGTTCAAGCTGATATTCTCTTTCCCTGAATATATAACATTAGATTTTCTTTACTTCTTCTTCCATGTTTTAAGTAAGGATATTTAGGAAACATGGCTCTCGACATGCAGGGAGATAGAGAGGATGAGAACAATCTGAAGTTTCCTTGGATGAAATATTTACAGAAAACTTAAGGTTCTCATTCTAGATTGAGTCCTTGGGAACAGTTGCACACTAAATCCTTGCAGTACTCTACTTTTAATCAATGGGTGCTTTATGTATATCATTTGAGGGTCTAATGTACAATGTAAGAAACAATGGTTAAATACACAAATACCAAGGTATCTTGATATTGTTTTTGCCGCAAATTATTTTCTTTAAGTCTTCTCATAGAATCTTCTTGGTGTGATAAAACAGCAAATAAACTTTGCACAGAATGATCTGGACTTGAATCTAGACCTTACTAATTATTATCTCTGTCACACACACACACACACACACACACACCCCCTAGCTTTTTTAACTGGAAGCTATGGAGTTTATTGTCATTTTCAAATACTTTCTAAGGGTATTCTCTTTTCTCTGTTTTTGTTCTGAATGTTCTGTGAAGACAGTCATAAGGAAAGATTGGTTATTACAAAATTAACAAGTATCATTTTTTAGATTTTCTTTTAGAGAGGGTAATTTTATTGACAATAAATAGGCAGCTTCACGGTATCCATACTTCTGATTTTTTGATTGTTTATAATCTTATCTAGGCTCATGGCTGGACTACATTTCCCAGTTACCCTTGCAATTAGGTGTTTTCATGTGACTAAGTCCTAGCCAATGAAATGCAAGGTTCCTCTCAAGCCTGGTCCATAGAAGGGTCTCAATATATAATCCTCCCTGCTCTATTTCCATTTTTTTGCTGGCAAAACAGAGGCCTCCAGGGAAATCTTGGGAATCACAAACTGAGGGCAACAGAAACTCAAAGTTCTCAGGAGTTGAAGTCCCTGAATACTGCTTGAGGAGAACTGCCCAACCAACAACACCCCCTTCCCTGAGCATGAAACAGGCATCCTTTAATTATGCCTGCATTACCTTAATAAATATACTGTCAGCACAATACTTAACACAGAGTAAGCACTCAATAATTGTTCTCCTTTTTCCCTTGTCAGCACATATTGATTCAATTCATGGACTAAAACCTGGCTTCCCTGATAGCTCAGTTGGTGAGGAATCTGCCTGCAATGCAGGAGACCTGGGTTCTATTCCTAGGTTGGGAAGCTCCCCTTGAGAAGGAAAAGGCTACCCACTCCAGTATTCAGGCCTGGGAAAATCCCATGGACAGAGGAGCCCTTGTGAGCTACTGTAGGGTCGCAAGGAGTCGGACACAACTGAGCAACTTCCAATTTCACATAAAACCTGGACAGACTCTGGAAATAATCTCTGAAACTGCCCAACTCTAGTTATAACTTTCTTGTCTATCCATTTATTTGCATGTGTATCTTTCATTACCATCTCTGCTAACCTTTGAGCAACATAAAATAGATAGCTTTACTCATTTTTCTATCTCTATTGCTTTGCTTTAGATGCCTAGGCAAAGTTTCTTGAATGAACGAAAGAAAAATATTGGGCTGGCCAGAGCAAAGCCTGACAAGATGTGCAATTAAGTCCTGGGAATGTAAAGCATAGTGGTTCAAAGTTCAGATTCCTTTAGTCAGAAAGCCCAAATTTTGTTGCTGGAGCCTTGAGTCAACTTCTTATTAGCTGAGGTTTCTACACCTCTCATAATTTCACTTACTTATCTGTAAACTGAGGACAATAATAGTACTCATAAAATTAGTTATGGTTACTTTGTTATTATCATTGTCATTACTAGGCAGGTAATTTGTGGCATTAAGACATTAAGATATCAGAAAAGGTACACACATTCTTTGAAAGTTCCTTGAAGCAATAAGAATCTATCGGATTCTCCTAGTGAATATCACTTCCTTTAAAAGAACAAAATCAGTCAAGCATGGGCATCACTAAGCAATTACTCATCTACAGCCCAAACTTATGTTTGTTAATGTCACTGTGACTCATATCTAGCAAACATCCTTGCTTCTGGAATTTCAAGCAAATCAAACTCATGTTCTAATTTAAAAGAACAACCAAAAAGAAAAAAAGGGGAGGGGGGAAGGAAAGCGAAATAAATGAGAAGTAGCTTTTCATAGAAAGGCAAGTGAAATAAATGAGAAGTAGCTTTTCATAGAATCAGACTACAGAGGAATAAAATAGGTATGTATCTGTGACATAATCACTGCTTGTTGCTGAACTAACATTGGCAATGTTAGCACAATTTGACGTCTAAATAAAGATACTGGAAGTGGAAAAAAAAAGTGACATTTCAAAAGAGTGAACTATGTGATTAGGCAGTGTAAGAGTTGCTTAAATATCAACTTTACAAATCATTTAGAAAGCACTTAACACAAAAAACAGTCGGAGATTGAAAAAATAAAAAGCTTAGATGAAGACAAATGATGTGATTTTTAAAGCATAAATTCTTAGGGATAACGCAAAAGACAATTCTGTAGATATTACCTCTGCTTAGTACTCTTTATTTTTTTTAATTTCTTAAACACACACATGCATATGTACACACACTCACATGTACACACACACACACACACACACACACACAAACTGGTTAAAATGAGCATGCAGCCCCAAAAGAATCTCCACCTAGTGTGCATTTTTATTTCCTCCCATCTATCAATTAGAAGAGCTGTTCAGGATTTAAAAAAAAAAAAAAAAGATACTTGACTTAGGGAAAGTTGTCCTATGGTGAAAGCAGAAAAAAAAAAAATGGACTTTCAAGATTCCTGATTATTAGAGCTGGAAGAGACCTTTACTCCAGACAGAGGTGATTTCAAATCCCAGCCCCACTCATACTGATCATAGATTACTTCATCTCACAGAGTCTTAGTTTCTTTATCCATAAAAGTATAATACTAATATTCAAAAGATTTGGTTTGTATACATTTCCATAAGTATTCTTTTTTTTTTTTTTTACTCCAAGTTCTGAAAGGCCTCTTTTGCCCTTGTCCAAGATCAAACAGCAAGTTAGTGGTAGACAGTAGATTAAAGGCCCCATATTTCAAAGATCAACCCAGTGTTACTTTCTCTTCACCAAGATACTTCCTTATGTCACTATTTGTCAATTGGACTCAACTTTCTCTAATTATTTCCCTGATGCACTATGTTAAATGTTGACAGCTAGCCCCCAATACATTAAATCTCTTATGAATTCATTTATTAACAAGTAATTGTAAAGCATCTGCTATGTGTCAGGCACTATTCTAATTACTGGCAATAGACTGGAAATCAGTGGAGATACAGCTGACCTTGAGGAACTCAAAGCCTATGCTGGAGCAGGAGTGAGAGGGCAGAAGACAGAAAATAAACAAATAAATAAGAAAGCATCAGATGGTGACAAGTTCTAGTTAGATGATGAAAATAGAAGGCTTTACTAGAAAGTTGTCTCTACTACGGACTTTAAGAAAGGCCTCTCTGGGGAGATCACATTTAATCTGTGATCTGAACCACAGGATGAAGCTAACCAAGGAGAAGAAATTAGTGCAGAGCTGATGGAGCAGGGGTAAGTTTGACATGTTCAAGAAAGAGGGAGAGGCCAAGCAGAGAGAACAGAGAAAGGAGGACAGCACCAGATAATGCCAAACTGGTGCCCAGATGCCAGTCTTCAGAAACCTAGGTGTCTCTCATTCAAGGTAAGAGTTTGCATTTCACTCTCTGTGCTTTAAGAAACCACTGGACGATCTTAGCTGTAAGAAGTATCATAATCAGGTTCAGACATACATTAAAAAAGAGAACTAAGGCTTGAAGGAGAGGTTCTGAGCAGCAAGGAATGAAAGATGAGGGAAAGTGAGAGAAAGTACAGGGCGTTCAACAACTTCGCAGTGGTTACAATACATCTTTTTCAGTGTCAACCTTTTAGCAAGTTTTAGACATTTGCTCAAAAATCAAAGCAAAGTAACAACAAATAAAAACCCAGACATATGTCCAGTTGTAGATCTTATAGAACTAACAACAAAAAGAAAGATGTCCTTTTCATTATAGGGGACTAGAAAGAAAAAGTAGGAGGTTGAGAGATACCTTGAGTAACAGGCAAGTTTGGCCCTGGAGAGAAAAATGAAGCAGGATAAAGGCTAACAGTTTTGCCAAGAGAGGACAGTGATCATAGCAAACACTCTCTTCTGATAACACAAAAGACAACTCTACACATGGACATCACCACATGGTCAATACCAAAATCAGATTGATTATATTCTTTGCAGTGGAAGATGGAGAAGCTCTATACAGTCAGCAAAAACAAAACCAGGCGCTAACTGTGGGTCAGATCATGAACTCCTTACTGCAAAATTCAGACTTAAATTGAAGAAAGTAGGGAAAACAACTAGGCTATAGAGGTATGACCTAAATCAAATCTCTTATGATTATACAGTGGAAATGACAGATTCAAGGGCTTAGATCTAATAGACAGAGTGCCTGAGCAACTATGGATAGAGGTTCATAACATTGTACAGAAGGCTGTGATCAAACCATCCCCAAGAAAAAGAAATAAAAAAGGCAAAATGGTTGTCTGAAGAGGCATTACAAATAGCTGAGAAAAGAAAGTGAAAGTCAGAGGAGAAAAGGAAAGATATATCCATCTAAATGCATAATTCCAAAGAATGGCAAAAAGAGATAAGAAAGCCTTCCAAAGTGATCAATGCAAACAAATAGACAAAAACAATAGAATGAGGAAGACTAGAGATCACATCAATAAAGTTAGAGATACCAAGGCAACTTTTCATGCAAAGATGGGCGCAATAAAGGACAGAAATGGAGTGGACCTAACAGAAGCAGAAGATATTAAGAAGAGGTGGCAAGAACACACAGAAGAACCATACAAAATAGATCTTAACAACCCAGATAGCCACAATGGTGTGATCACTCACCTCAAGCCAGACATTCTGGAATGTGAAGTCAAGTGGGCCTTTGGAAGCATCACTATGAACAAAGCTAGTGGAGATGATGGAATTCCAGCTGAGCTATTTCAAATACTAAAAGTTGAGGCTGTGAAAATGCTGCACTCAATATGCCAGCAAATTTGGAATACTCAGTAATGGTCACAGGAATGGAAAATGTCAGTTTTCATTCCAATCTCAAAGAAAGGCAATGCCAAAGAATGTTTAAACTACCGCACAATTGCGCTCATCTCACATGCTAGCAAAGTATTGCTCAAAATTCTCCAAGCAAAGCTTCAACAGTACAAAAATCAAGAAATTCCAGATTTTCAACCTGGGTTTAGAAAAGGCAGAGGAACAAGAGATCAAATTGCCAACATTCACTGCATCATCAAAAAAGCAAGAGAATTCCAGAAAAACATCTATTTCTGCTTGAACATTGACTATGCTAAAGGCTTTGAATGTGTAGGTTACAATAAACTGTGGAAAATTCATAAAGAGTTGGGAATACCAGACTGCATTACTTGCCTCCTAAGAAATTTGTATGCAGGTCAAGAAGCAGCAGCTAGAACCAGACATGGAACAATGGACTGGTTCAAATTTGGGAAGTATGGCAAGGTTGTATATTGTCACCTTGCTTATTTAAATCACATATTAGAGTACATTATGCAAACTGCTGGGCTGGATAAATTACAAGCTAGAATCAAGATTCCAACCTGCCTCCTGAGAAATCTATATGCAGGTCAGGAAGCAACAGTTAGAACTGGACATGGAACAATAGACTGGTTCCAAATAGGAAAAGGAGTACGTCAAGGCTGTATATTGTCACCCTGCTATTTAACTTATATGCAGAGTACATCATGAGAAATGCTGGGCTGGAAGAAGCACAAGCTGGAATCAAGACTGCCAGGAGAAATATCAATAACCTCAGGTATGCAGATGACACCACTCTTATGGCAGAAAGTGAAGAGGAACAAAAAAGCGTCTTGATGAAAGTGAAAGTGGAGAGTGACAAGGTTGGCTTAAAGCTCAACATTCAGAAAACGAAGATCATGGCATTTGGTCCTATCACTTCATGGGAAATAGATGGGGAAACAGTAGAAACAGTGTCAGACTTTTTTTAGGCTCCAAAGTCACTGTAGATGGTGACCACAGCCATGAAATTAAAAGATGCTTACTCCTTAGAAGAAAAGCAATGACCAACCTAGATAGCATATTCAAAAGCAGAGACATTACTTTGCCAACAAAGGTCTGTCTAGTCAAGGCTATGGTTTTTCCTGTGGTCATGTATGGATGTAAGAGTTGGACTGTGAAGAAGGCTGAGTGCTGAAGAATTGATGCTTTTGAACTGTGGTGTTGGAAAAGACTCTTGAGAGTCTCTTGGACTGCAAGGAGATCCAACCAGTCCATTCTGAAGGAGATCAGCCCTGGGATTTCTTTGGAGGGAATGATGCTCAAGCTGGAACGCCAGTACTTTGGCCACCTCATCCGAAAAGTTGACTCATTGGAAAAAAATCTGATACTGGGAGGGCTTGGGGACAAGAGGAGAAGAGAACGACAGAGGATGAGATGGCTGGATGGCATCAGTTACTCAATGGACATGAGTCTGAGTGAACTCCATGAGATGGTGATGGACAGGGAGGCGTGGCGTGCTGCGATTCATGCGGTCGTGAAGAGTCAGACACGACTGAGCGACTGAACAGAACTGAACTGAGAATCAAGATTGGCGGAAGAAATAACAATAACCTCCGATATGCATTGACACCACCCTTACAGCAGAAATAGAAAAGGAACTAAAGAACCTCTTGATGAAAATGAAAGAAGAGAGTGAAAAAGCTGGCTTAAAACCCAACATTAAAAAAAAAAAGGTAGGTCATGCCAACCAATTTCATCACTTCATGGCAAATAGATGGGAAATGGAAACAGTGACAGACTTTATTTTCTTGGGCTCCAATATCACTGCAGATGGTGACTGCAGCCATGAAATTAAAAGACATTTGTTCCTTAGAAGAAAAGCTATGGCAAACCTATACAGCATACTAAAAAGTAGAGACATCACTTTGCCAACAAAAGTACATCTAGTCAAAGATACGTATCTTTCCAGTAGTCATGTATGGATGTCAGTGTTGGATCTTAAGGAAAGCTGAGCACCGAAGTATTGATACTTTTGAACTGTGGTGTTGGAGAAGACTCTTGAGAGTCCCTTGGACTGCAACGAGTTCAAACCAGTCAAACCTAAAGGAAATCAACCCTGGATATTCATTGGAAGGACTGATGCTAAAGCTGAAACTCTAATACTTTGGCCACCTGATGCAAAAACTGACTCATTAGGAAAGATCCTGATGCTGGGAAGGATTGAAGGCAGGAAGAGAAGGGGATGACAGAGGATAAGATGGTTGGATGGCATCATTGACTCAAATGACATGAGTTCGAGCAAGCTCTGGGAGCAGGTGATGGACAGGGAAGCCTGGCGTGCTACAGTCCATGGGGTCACAGAGAGTCAGACAAGACTGAGAACTGATTGAAGTCCAATTCTAAAATAGGACAAAGAGTAAAATTTTACTGAAGACACTGGGAGGCAGAAAAGCATGGAAAGCTACTTTTTGAAACACAAAACAAAGCAACGTCGGAAATCTACCTTTAACCTGCCACCTCTCCCAAAGCTTCTCGTCCTCCAAGACTGTCCCTTGTGTTCTCTTTCTCTCCACCTCTGGACATCTCTCTCTTTCTTGCCCTGCTCCCAGCACTGCAGAAACATTTTCTACCTCTCCATGCCCTGGGACTTCCACCAGGTCCTTTTCTCTCATGAAAAGCAACTTGGTCCTAAGTTAGTTCTCAGAATGAGCCTCAACCAAGTTTGAATTCAGGAACACAAAGCTTCTTCCTTCCTTTAAGAAGTTCAAAAATGGTACTTATAGGTCTTAGCAAGTTGTGATTTACCAGTAGGAATTATTAAAAAAAAAAAATGGAACAGGGATCATACATTCATGAACTCAGTGGATTCTTATGATCAGCAACATTATAAATTTGCACCAACATTCCTGTCTCTTTTAAACTTCTTGTTCCTTGATTGTGGATGGGAGCTATGATTATAATGGGATGTCTCTTTTGTGATTAGGTTACATTGCCTGACAAATATGAAGGTATTTTGCACATGCAATTGTATTCATTTGAGTTAATAAAACAAAAAATTATACTGGGTGAGCCTGACCTAATCAGGTGAACTGTATGTTAGAGAATTTAGGCCTCCCAGGGGATATGCACATATATACACTGCCATATGTAAAGTAGCTAGCTAGCAGGAAGCTTCTATACAGTACAGGAAGCTCAGTTTGGTGCTCTGTGCTGACCTAGACAGCTAGGATGGAGTGTGTGTGTGTGGGGGCAGCGGGGGCGATGTCACAAGAAGGAGGCTCAAGAGGGAGGAGATATATGCATATTTAGGACTGATTCACAATGTTATACAGAAAAATCTAACCCAACACTGTAAAGTTGTAAAGCAATTGTATTCCAATTAAAAGAAAAATAACAGAGATTTTCCTATTTGCCCTGAAGCAGTAAGCTTCTCCTGAGAAGAGCTGTGGTCAGGAGGTTGAGATGAACAGCAATTCCAGGCTGATGGCAAGCAAGAAAATGGAGTTCTCAGTCCTACAAACTCAGGCAGCTAAATTCTGCCAATGGCTCACATGATCATGGAAGGGAACCCTGGGCTCCAGAGAGGAAAGCCAGCCAACACCTTCTTTGCAGTCTAGTGAGATCTTAAACAGAGACATCTCTGCCTGGACTATGATCCTTGAAAATTGTGGGTAATAAATGCATGCTGATTTTAAGTTGTTCAACTTATGGTAATTTGTTGTCCCATGGTAGAAAAATAAAATAATCTGTGAATAACATTCCTAATTCCATTTAATTGGTATTTTCTGTGGTTATATTTCTTTTTCTATTGCCTCCCTTTCTCTGCTTCTATCACAATGTTTTTAACTCTATCTTAGCATATTTTTTAACATTTACTATTATTGATTTCACAATGGAAACAGTGAGAGACTATTTTTGGGGCTCCAAAATCACTGCAGGTGGTGACTGCAGCCATAAAATTAAAAGATACTTGATTCTTGGAAGAAAAGTTATGACCAACCTATATAGCATATTAAAAAGCAGAGACATTACTTTCTCAACAAAGGTCCATCTAGTCAAGGCTATGGTTTTTCCAGTAGTCATGTGTGGAATCAGAGTTGGAATATAAAGAAAGTTGAGCACTGAAGAACTTATGCTTTTGAATTGTGGTGTTAGAGAAGACTCTTGAGAGTCTGTTGGACTGCAAGGAGATCCAACCAGTCCATCCTACAGTAAATCAATCTTTAATATTCATTGGAAGGACTGATGCTGAAGCTGAAATTCCAGTACTTTGGCCAGCTGATACAAAGAACTGACTCATTTGAAAACACCCTGATGCTGGGAAAGATTGAAGGTGGGAGGAGAAGGGGACTACAGAGGATGAGATGTTTGGATGGCATCACCAACTCTGGGAGTTGGTGATGGAAAGAGAGGCCTGCATGCTACAGTCCATGGGGTTGCAAAGAGTCGGACACAACAGAACAACTGAACTGAAATGACTGATTATTGGTTTGTTCTATCCATCTGATGGCCTGTTGCAATTATTTTTAAAATGGCTTTTCTATGCATTATCAACTATTTGTTCATTTAGTAAAACCATATCTCTTCATTCAAATTTTTTTTCACTTTATATCCTTCTTTTAAAATCCTGTTTATCCTTCTATATATAAAGTCTGCTTCCATTGTGGAGTCTCATCTGGTTAGAGTTATGCCCACTTATTCCAAACTCCTTCAACACTTTGTTTGTTAATCTTTATGTTTGCTTTGTTTTGCAGTTATCTGATTGTTTTTTTATTCTTGGATAACATAAACCATACCTTTTCCCTAGCACCAAATACAGTCAAACTTCAGTATTTGCATATTCCACATCTGCAAATTAATTTGCAATTTCAAATTCAATACTCATAACATTTTCACAGGCATTCAGGGACATGTACATGTTCTAAGGGGGAAAAAAATGAGTTGCCTGATGTTCATGTTGCCAGCCAATGTGGAATGAGGCAATTCTTCACTTTCTTGTTTCAGCTCTCATATTAGAAACAAGTGATCATTTTGCAGCCTAGTTAGTGCATACACAATATGATACACATTTTTTGTATTGTTGTGCTTTTGGTGAGTGAGTTTGCTGTTTAAAATGCCCCCCTCCAAGCATAGTGCTGAAGTGTTATTTGGTGTTCCTAAGTATAAGAAGGCTGACACATACATATTGAGAATATACATGTAGTTGAAAAGAGGAAAACCAAACTTAGAATAGGACATTAGTGACTTTTGGAGAAATTATAAATTTAAAAAAAAAGCCTAGAGAAGAATAGGCAGAAGGAAGGGTGGGTAAAAGTTCCTGAAGTATTACTGAACTTGGCACAAGTAAAAAATGAAAATAATTCTGGTATAGCTGGTGAGTGGTAATTCAGAGAGAATGATATGGGATACTTCAGTACTTCTACTTAAAGGACACAGTATACTTTTGTAACATACTATTTCTCCACATAGAAAATGCTAATTAAAAGTGATTGCCAAAATAATAAAATAAGAATAAATAGTGGCTTGATTAATAGACTGAATTTTACATAAACAACCTGAGAGTACATTTTTCAAATGTGTTTTTTCAAAATCAGTAGCAGTTGGTTTTTAAGGTGTATGCTGCTGCTAAGTTGCTTCAGTCGTGTTCGACTCTGTGCGACCACAGAGACAGCAGCCCAGGAGGCTCCCCCGTCCCTGGGATTCTCCAGGCAAGAACACTGGAGTGGGTTGCCATTTCCTTCTCCAATGCATGAAAGGGAAAAGTGAAAGTGAAGTCGCTCAGTCGTCTCCGACTCTTAGGGAACCCACGGACTGCAGCCCACCAGGCTCCTCTGTCCAAGGGATTTTCCAGGCAAGAGTACTGGAGTGGGGTGCCATTGCCTTCTCCATTTAAGATGTATATTCATATTCTATTAGTTACATGAGTTATGCCAATGGTAAATATAAAACTCTTTAAAAAGGTTAAAAATAAAAAAATAAGCCACCCAACAATCTGACAAAACCCTTATAAAGCATTTTGTGTAATAGAATAACTCAATTGAAGGATTATCTTGCCAATACTCATTAACTCACTATCAATATAGCTTTCCAAAGCACACAACGCTCTAGTGGTCTATAAAACATTAATATATACAGACAGAATTATTGTATCATGAAACACTCATTTTCATTTAAAATTCCAGAGTTGATGAATTTTGATCTCTGCTACTTCTACCAAAATCATCACGATAGGCCAATTCTTTTCCCCTGGAATTCTCATAAAATAGTTGTTTTTATCCTATTAATTTCAATATTAAAATTATCTTAATTTTGTATTTTAATTTTTCAGGTGCTAATGAATTTTAGTCAGGTTAAATATCTTTCAAAGTAGATAGATCAGTCTTGTTTCTAAACATGGGGAATATTAACTCATTGTATCCATATTTTGTTAAGCTCTTATGTGTTGAGAGACCTTCCTGTGATACTCATATCATCTAGCCTGTTACCTTAGCTCTTTGTGAAATTAAATTACGGTTACAGTTTTCATCGCTGACACTAAAACTGCTATAAACTAAATATGTGTAGTTATTTCACTGAGCATATTGAAGCATGCATCCTACACAAGAGGACACATGAATATCTATATTGAAGAATATGAAATGAAAGAAGAAAGAAAGGTATGAATTTAGGAAGATGCTTTATTCAAAGACTACTACTACTTGATTTTTCTTGCGTTTCCAAGGAAATTTAATTCATGTTTTGTGATTTAAGTTGATATGAATACATGAAGTAAAGCATACATACTTAAATAAATTATTGAATGTATGTTATATTGCACTGCTTATTTGGCAGAAAAGGAGGAAGATTAGTATTTCCTGTTATGTTCCACTGCAGAGTAATTGTAAAGGGAGTTAGTGGATATTGTAGAAAAATAAGGGAAAGGGCTTTTTAAAGGACAGGAAGATCATTCAGAGAAAGGCTGAGCTGGTGAAGAAAGGTTGGCCTTTACAAGCTATTGACCACAACATAAAATATGAATGAAAACAATAAGGAAGTGAGAGTTTTCACCTATTAAGACAAAAATCAAAAAGAATGATACTATTCAGAAATACATGAGGGGAAAGTGATTTCAAGAAATAATTAGTGAGTCACACAAAGATAAATGAGCTTTAATGTTTATCACTGCATTTTTATAATAATGAATTTTATAATACTGCAAGTTAAGAAATAACCTAGCATTAAACACTTGAATGCCAGCTCCATAAATTGTAATATGTTAAAATGGAAAACATGAGGATGATAAAAGGATTACAGAAGAATAGGCATTATGGAATATATTATTAAATGTGAAAAAATATATTATAATATTAAATATAACATGAATATATTAATAAGTTAAAAAATAAGTACAAAATACTAACAGTATTATTTCTGGATGTATAAATGGCTTACTAATACTAATGATTATATTCTCATTTCCTCAAATTACCTTTTTTTCTTCCCCCTTGGGAAGTGGCTGGAATAGAGAGGTATTCCCTTATCAGAGTTAAGGATGAGCTTCCATAGGTCTCTTTAGCAGGAGAGGAAATTTATAAGGACTTCTACAAATTCAACCTTCAAAACTGGCTTCTAAACTACTTGTAGAGGGTTCACTTAGGCATGCAATTATCCATTGCAGGTCTAATTGCCCATTTGCATGCACAATTTAGAAAGGCACAGTTGAAATTTAGTCCCAGGCTCTCCGACACTAATTTTCTCCCTTGAAATTGACATTTCAAAGAACATCAGGTGGCTAAACCCCCAGATTTGTTATTTATTTCAACAGGAATGGAACTTTTTTTTTTTTCCTTTCCAAGTTGAAAGACAGGTTTAAAAATTAAATTAAAAGATGAAAGGGAAAAGACAAACATACAAAGGAATGTGGCCTCCCTCCATGCTATCAAGAATAAACTTGTTTGCCTTGAAAATAGTTATAATGTGATCAGTTATCCAACTAGCAAGGCTTGTCCTTACTTCCCCATAGAGGGGAAAACATATCTCACCATCTTACAGTTGTATGTTTCCATTTATAAATATCTTTATCTTCCTCTGTAAAAGTGGCAATAACAATATGCATTTCACTGAATAGTTTTGAGAATTAGAGCTGATAATACATACAAAAAAATTATACAGAATTCCCTCAGTATTAGTCCTCTTCTCTGCTCCCTTCTTATTTTCTCCATCATATGTAATAATCCATAAGAGTCTATGATTGAAAGGATTAGTGAAATAGTGAAGTAGACCAGTCTTCTTTGCCAACTCAATTTTATTACTCAAATTCTAGAGATTGGAGACAGATGTATTAATGAATTTGCTAGTGAGGTTCATTCACTGTGCTGTTTAAAATAGTGGTTATCAACAGCTATTATCAATGGACAAGGAAAAGGTGAATCCCCACTATTTTCACAAGCCAGGCTTGTGAAAATCCAGCCAGAAATCTTGTCTCTATCATTACACATTCAAACTAAAACAAGCAAAAGGACAAGTGTGGAGGTCCTTGGTGTGTAGTGTACACATCAATAGTGCATGACTTCTGGGTGAAACATGAAGGAGCAAGGAGTGGCCTGGCTCCCTGCACAAGAGAGTTGTGTTGCACTGTGGTTGGCCTGGGCCCCCTCAGAGCAAAGAATATGGGGTTCCTGTGGAGCAGCCTTAGACAGGCAAGACAGAGCTAGAGCAGGATACTCTTAGACTGGTCCAAGAAGGCCGACTTGAGGGATGAACAAACCTTGGCAGAGAGAACTGTCTGATGACAAGTTCCTCATTTACTTGGGCCTCAGCTCAAATGTTAAATTCTCAATGATATTCTATCACTGTCATCACTCAAGGACTCATACCCCTCCCTCTTTTCATCACTGTATTTATCACTGTCTGACATTTCCTCATTTATGAATTCACTTGCTTAATTTTTCTGTGTATCCCTACAAGAATTAAAGCTTTATCGCTGGGTTTAGCATATATTAGACAGTCATTCATATAAAATTGAAGAAATAGTGCCTTTATATTGTGGCCCTATCGTACTGCCCATTGCTATAGGTTATGCCAGGAATTGAGATGTGAAACAAAGTGGAAGCTGCACAGCTGTGTCCAACCCCTTGTGACCCCATGGACCATACAGTCCGTGGAATTCTCCAAGCCAGAACACTGGAGTAGGTAGCCTTTCCCTTCTTCAGGGGATCTTCCCAATCTAGAGATCGAACTCAGGTCTCCCACATTGCAGGCAGATTCTTTACCAGCTGAGCCAACAGGGAAACACAAAAAGTTGCTGTAAGAGCTCTACTTGAGTATGGATACCTAATGAGAGCTAACTACGATTACTATCACACATAGACTCTTCAACCATTTTATGTAATAGACACCGTTTTATAGATGAGAAAGCTGAGGAAAAGAAAGCTAAATTAGTTGTCCAAGGTCACATGCCCAGAAGTCAGGAAAGCTGGGCTTTGAACCAGGCTATCTGGCTCCAGAGTCTGTCCATGCTCAGCTGATGCTAGGAAGTAAGTACCCTTATCAGAAGGACTGTTCAGAAATCCTCTCTGGGAATATGAACTGAGCAGACAGGAAGTCAGCCACTGTTAGGAACACACAGACAGTAGAGACAGGAAGCAGTAGAGGTTATGAGGCACTGATACATTTGGTTCAGAAGACACAACAAAACATAAACAAACAAAAAAAGCAACCTGAGATCAGGTAGCTGGATGGCAGCTCGGAGAAGCACAGAAACAGAACCTCGTCACCTTTTCAGCAGAGGCCATAGTAAATATCTGATCACTTTCTTCCTGGATCCAAAATGACAGTTAATGTGCCCATGTGCACCATTTTAAGGCACAAGGCTATTTTTGTTTCCCCATGGTATTCCTGCTGTTCTTATTATTATTGTTAATTCTGTTTATCTCTATAGTAAATCTCTAGTAATTGAGATGATCTGATTGAATCTCTGTTCCTTGAAAACAAAATTGCCCAGTGTAGCCAGAAGTTATTACCTTCACAATTCCTATTCAGTGACCTCTTTCCTTTCTCAATTAAGAGTCAATGAATTTCTGCAGAGGTGTCACTTGCTAATTATGGGTCTGGTTCACAATGGCTGATAGCCAGCTTCTCCACTGAAGTGCTCTTGAAGACCAGAGAGCTGAATGGGTGCCCTTGGGATTTCAGGGCAGAACTCTTGCAGTCATTACTGCAGGAGAGAAAGAACTTTGAAGCTGTTTCTGTTATCTTACAAATCCACGTGACTTTTGTATTCTTTCATAATGTGATTATGCTTTGCTTTAAATTTTGTTTTTTACATGGTTTTGAGGACTATCTGACAGACTGTCATGTACCTTATTTTGACAGGAACAACATCAAAGTGATCCTTTCAAACAACCATTGCAATATTGTAAATAATTATCCTTCAATTAAGATAAATTAATTAATTTTAAAAATGTATGCAATATTAAGATAGCCATCGTTAGATGGAAAAAAAGGAGCAAAGCCTCCAATATCTGAAATCACTTACTTATAATGGTAGAAATCTAAATAATGAAATTTGCTACTTGCTGGTATTAAGTCCTGACTTGGATACTTCTTGAAAAATCTGACAGATCACAGGAGCTGCAGAGGCATCCATAAGACGACACTATTGGTTATTTCTATACTTAGGTTTAGAGCAACGGCTTTCAAGCATTTTGCTATTGACTCACCAAAAGAAATACATTCCACACCTCAACTTAGTATACCCAGCAACACACCTAAAGTCAGACTTCCATGAAATAATAGGGTAACATTATATTAATATATGATACTCTCTGTTCCATCCTAGTTTTATTTTCCAAGATATGCTAGGCAAGACCGAAGAAACTGATTCTACTACCCAGGGATATGTTACAATTCACAGTGTGAAAGACAACACATTGGATAAGGTCTCTTTATGCATCATACAAAGGCAACAAGTTTGTGCATAGGGATAACACAGAGCTGAAATGGACAACGGGGAAGCGAAGCTTAAAAGAGATGTATTACATTCTCCGGATGACGTTTAAGCCCTACCAGGACAATATTTAAAGGATCAGATCTGTATTGCCTCCTAACAGCCACAGTATTCAGAGTTCTACTTAAAGACATCCTTCTTCCTTGAACAGACTGCATTCATTGTATCTGCTTTAACCGATCCTCACAGCCTGGGTCTCATTCATTTACTAAACACTTGGGCTTCCCAAGTGGCGCTAGTGGCAAAGAACTCGCCTGCCAGTGCAAGAGACCTAAGAGACTCAGGTTCAATTCCTGGGTCGGAAGGATCCCCTGGAGAAGGGCATGGCAAGCCACACCAGTATTCTCACCTGGAAATTCCCCATGGACAGGGGAGCCTGGTGGGCTATAGTCCATAGGGTCACTAAGAGTCGGACATGACCTAACTGACTTAGCACACATAAGCTCCATAACTTATTTTTTAATTATTTAATCTAATTTGAAAATTGTAAAAAAACCACAAGAAAGAAGTGTCTAAAAGTCACCTGCTATTCTGTCACTTTTTGGAATATATATAAAGTGCAAAGTGAAACACTTTCTCCCCTCTATTCCTCCCTCTGATCACAACTTTCAGAAGTAATTATTATTAACAGCTTGATACATAAACCTGACACTTTGCAGATTTAGGCTTATGTTAGCCTATATGTGTTTTAGAGAGACAAAATTTCATACATACACGTGTATATTTTTAAATGGAATTTTGTCATATACCACCTTTGTTTTTCCATAACACAACATAGCATATATGTTCTGAGTTAAGTACATATACATTCAGTTGCTCAGTCATGTCCAGCTCCTTGCAACCCCATGGACTGCAGCAGGCCAGGCTTCCCTTTCATCACCAAATCCCAGCCCTTACCCAAACTCATGTCCATCGAGTCAGTGAGGCCATCCAACTATCTCATTATCTGTCGTCCCCTTCTCCTCCTGACTTCAATGTTTCCCAGCATCAGGGTCTTTTCCAATGAGTCAGTTCTTTGCATCAGGTGGCCAAAGTATTGGAGCTTCAGCATCAGTCCTTCCATTGAATATTCAGGACTAATTTCCTTTAGGATTGACTGGTTGGATCTCCTTGCAGTCAAAGGGACTCTCAAGAGTCTTCTCCCAACACCGCAGTTCAAAGCATCAATTCTTCGGCTCTCAGCTTTCTATATAGTCCAACTCTCACATCCATACATGACTACTGGAAAAACCATAGCTTTGACTAGCCAGACCTTTGTCAGCAAAGTAATGTCTTTGCCTTTTAAAATGCTGTCTAAGATGGAGAAGGAAATGGCAACCCACTCCAGTACTCTTGCCTGGGAAATACCATGTACTGAGGAGCCTGGTAGGCTACAGTCCATGGGGTCACAAAGAGTCAGACATGACTGAGGGACCACTCACTCAAGTTGGTCACAGCTTTTCTTTCAAGGAGTAAGCATATACATTCACCCATTATCAATTGCCAATTGATTGGCATTTAAGTTACCCACTGTTTCCAATATTACCATAATGCTGCAATGACTCTCCACAATATACATTTTTAAGTCCAAAATATTATTGTGGTGAGTTATAAAAAATGAGAATGATATTTCAAAATTCAATTGAGGCTTCAAATTATCCTCCAAAATATCCTTACCAATCTATAGTTTTCACTAATACCATATGAGAATGACCATTTCCCAGATCTCTACCATGCCTGATATTATCAACATTTAAAATATTTGTAAATTTTATGGACAAAATATGCATGTTTTCCCTTAATTTTATGAGTTTAAAGATCTTTTCATGTCATATGTATTTCATTTTTTAAATTACTGGTTCATGTCTACTATCCATTTTTCAGCTGGTAACATTTGTATATTTAGCTTTTTTTAAGAATTATTTATAGAAAATGTGTGATAAAGTCCCATGTCTATTCTATATGCTCCATTTTCTCCATAGCATGTAATCGTCTTTTAACTTTATGATGGTGTTTAGACACAGAAAAGTGCTTTATATTTAAATTTTCTTATTAATATACATATAGTTAAATGTGTTTATCTTGTTGATGACCATTATGTGTTATCATGCTAAAGTATTAGGTGTCTTTTTTTCAAGATAAAAATAGCACTGTGGATCTTTTAAAGCTACTTATACAGCACTGTGTTTTTAAAACATAAAACTCTTGATATTTATATTTTATATAACTGGACCAATTTCAGGATTTATGTTTTGCTAGAAGATCATCCATTTTATATACTTCAAAATCATTTGCATATTTATAGAAATAAAATTATCTTATGATTTTGTTTAATTCACTTGTAGCGATAGTCATATATCACAATTTTTATTCCTAACATTATATACTTTTGCTTTTTAAAACTTTCTATGTCAGACTTACTGACTTTTCTATTTTCACAGAAATACATTTTACTCTCATCATTCTTTTAATCTTATTTTTAAATATATTAATTTTTTAACTTTTTAAACAGTTTTACTTTTCTATCTATCTTGGTTCTGTTTGTTTTCTAGTTTCTAAATTTGCATTTCAGTTTATTTACTTGCTACAGTTTTATTAAAGCATATAAAAGGGATATAAAATATACATTTTACTCTGTGTACAGTTACTATTACATTCAATAATTTTACGAACTTTTCTTATTTCTGTTCATTTCTAAGTTGTTCATATTTAAAATTTTTATTTCCCTTATGAAATATCTACTTGAATACACAGTGAACATTTGAATTTAGGAAATTAGATATGTCACTGCATATCTGCTGCTAAGTCGCTTCAGTCGTGTCCGACTCTATGCCACCCCGTGGACTGCAGCCCACCAGGCTCCTCCGTCCATGGGATTTTCCAGGCAAGAGTGCTGGAGTGGGGTGCCATCGCCTTCTCCTACTAAACTAATAAACACTATAGGACTGAATGCTCTTCTCTGCATTTTGAGAATTTCTGTGGGGTTGGGAGAGAGAAGCACCAGGTGCAGAATGCAAGGAGAGAGGAAAGAACAGCAATGTTTTCCTCAGACATCAGCTTAAAGCCCACTGAAAGGGATAGAATGTTTGCCTCAGTCTTTTCCAAGAAAGATTTGCCTACAGAAGCTGAGGGTAGTATTTTCGCAAGGGGCTCCTCCCTCAGACAATAGCAAAAGCCAGCCAGCATTTTGAAAGCAAGGCAGTGAAGGGAGTCCAGAGCCACCCTCCATCCTTCTATGCTTGCCACAGCGTGGCTACAGTATGCTCAGATTCCTAGGAGACCCATAGGTACCTCTCCTTCATCTTCCACGTGCGTGGTTTTAAGCACATCCTTTGTGCCAAGCACTGGGCTCCCCGCGGGAGAAGCAGTGGGGCAGTGTTGACTGCAGCACAGACATCTGCCCTGCGGCATAGGATATAGGCAGCCAAGGTCAGGGGAGGGTTAGCCTGGGGATCTGAGAGCGCCTCCTCACGGGTTTTCAGAAGCAGAAACCACAGAAGAGAGTGGCAGTAGAATGCGGAAGGGTTGTGTAGGAGCACACATGAAACTTCTTCCCAGAACCCCCGCAAATACCTGGGTAAAACCAGTGGAATTTGAAAATGCTCTACACTCATAATGGAGTGAGACCTAGCATTATATGGGTTATTTCAGTTTATATCCTTACTTTGTTTCCAAAGACTGGCAAGGTCATCACATATGCATTTGCTTATCAACACTGGACCCACCCTTGGGAAAATGAGACAACTTCATTTGAGTTACTGTTATATACTTCCTTATCCTGCATTTCCAGTCTAATGCGAGAATTTCAACTTTTTCCAAGTAACACATGTGCTAGACTCACATGTTCCTGGGACTTATGTACTTACTCAGTAAAACATTTTCATGCAATAGTGACCATAATTCATCATTATCCCTGCTATAGTGGAAGAAATTGAGACTGGAGACTGGATCTCTGACTAAAGTCATGTAATTTACGGTAGCATCCTATCTAGGAATTGTTCAGCCAATGTCTGTTGAACTAACGATGGTATGAGCCATAACTTTATTACTTGTCCAGCTACAACACTTTAAATTGAGATTAGGTAAGTAATATTCACTGAGGGCTTCCTTGGTGGCTCAGACAGTAAAGCATCTGCCTGCAATGCGGGAGACCCAGGTTCGATCCCTGGGTTGGGAAGATCCCCTGGAGAAGGAAATGGCAACACACTCCAGTACTCTTGCCTGGAAAATTTCATGGATGGAGGAGCCTCATAGGCTACAGTCCATGGGGTCGCAAAGAATCGGACACAACTGAGCGACTTCACTTTCTTTCTTTTATCCACTGAGTAACAGGAAAAAAGTAAAGGTGAAAGTGTTAGTTTTATCCTGCAACCCCATGGGCTAGGGCCTGCCAGGCTCCTCTGTACATGGAATTCTCCAGGCAAGAATACTGGAGTGGATTACCACTCCCTTCTCCAGAGGATCTTCCCGCACCAGGGATCGAACCTGGGGTCTTCCACATCGCAGGCACATTCTTTACTGTCTGAGCTACCAGTGATCCCGAGTAACAGGAAATAATTTATGATTGCAAATCATTTCAAGGTAGCTTATAAAAGCACAAGCAAAAAAAAAACTTCTCACTTTCACTACAGATGGTTTTTTAGAGGTTTGAAAAGACATTATAATGTGTAATTATCTGAAGTGAAGTTTTGCAGTGGGTACAAATAAATATGGAAGAAGTGAGTGTTTTATTAAAATTGTTCATTAGATTTAATCATTTATTTATTCAAATGTATGCCTTGAATACCCCCGCATTACCAGATATTATGCAGAGTGAGGAAAAAAATATGGACTTTTTTTTTTTCTAAAAGGAATTCACAGTTTGGGAAGGTAGATGTGGTCTATACTCTAGACAGAAAGGTGTGTCTGTCATCTGAGGCATACAACAGCATCCGACAGAATGAACACTGGGACTGTATTTCTGCCTTTATCTTGGATCAGATGTAGTGCTTCTTCTCCCATTTTCTCTCTAGATTTCAGTTTTCTCATCAGTAAAATGAAAGGAGTGGTCTAGGGGATTGCAAAGATCTCCAGTATTTTTTGACAGTAAGAAATTTATAAATTATTTAGGAGAGACTAATTCTACCTGGTTTAGGAAAACATTAAAAAGGAGGAATTGCATTTGAACTTACCATGAATGAATTACTTTGAAAACTGTCATAACAAACCACAGAGGGACAAATTCAGTTTCTAGGGAAAGATATGTTTATTACTGGGGCTTCCCTGGTAAAGAATCTGCCTGCAATCCAGGAGGTATAGGAGACACAGTTTTGATCCTTGGGTTGCAAAGATCCCTTGAAGAAGGAAATTTTAACCCACTCCATTATTCTTGCCAGGAAAATCCCATGGACAGAGGAGCCTGGCAGGCTACATTCCATAGGGCTGCAAAGAGTCGGACATGATGAGAGACTGAACGTACATATGTATACACATACACACATGTTTATTACTAGAATATTCTATTAAATCATAATATTGGTTTATCTGAAAATTTTGCTTTGTCCTCAGAACATGTGGAGATTTTTTTTTTTGGCAGGGAGGGTGTGGCACCAAGAGATTGGAAACTCAGCAAAAATGTTCTAGATTAGAATTTAAATTTTCATCTATGTTTGGGCTACACATTTTCAATTTTCTAAAACATGTGTTTTTACTGTTATTTGAAAATTGCATGCTAGCAAGCATTCTTCTTAATTTAATAGCAAACTCTTAGTTATGCAATTTTATCATGTTTCAACACCTTTCCTGTCATCCTATAAAGTTGATATACCTTATTTGAGATTTCCTAGTTATATCGAAATCATACCATTATCAATCTTTACCTTGCACGCACTTTTGCAAATATGTCTTTATTGCCTACCCAATTCTGAAATATTCTCATTGAAATGGAAAAAAAAAATCAATCATTTTAGTGTCAAGCAAACAGGTGGTTGACTGAATTGTTCAGCTTTAATCCAGATGTTAAGTTACACTAATCGACCAAAGAAAATGTGTGTATGTGTGTGCGGGTACATGTATAAGTGTAATGCAATATCATTATATATTTAGATTTTCTTTTTTTTTTTTTTGGTGGGGCATATACACATCTAGAAAGTGCCCTGGTTTTATCTGTGGATTAAATGAAAATCACTACTAATAGTGCCACCTTGTGTCTGAAATTTAAAATCCAGACTATATGTTCATGTATTACAGAATTTTCAAGCAAAAGATAAGCATATATATTAATCTACTTCAAACTTCTCTTCACAAGGTTAAGCAGCTGGAGGTCTAGGGAGGTTAAGTGACATTAAAATCACTCACTCGGTGAATGGTGCAGCTGGAACTACAAATCAAAATTCCTGATTTTTGCTTTGGTCCCTTTTCCATCCTTTGGAGAACTGAATTTTGATGACAAAGAAAAGTAATCAGTTTTATTAAAGTCAGGTATAGATATTATATTGTTAGCTTTAATTTATAGCTGTAATATAATTCAGTTCTGATATCTAAATACTTTAAAATCCTGATAGTAATAATGTAGACTCCTGTTATTAATGGGTATCAAGAACAATTAACTTCAAGAATATCATCCTTTTAATTATTTTTAAAAACACGTTATTTTAAGAGAAGTCACCCAAAATGTCTTCTCCCAAGTAACTGATTTTATATTACATGTAAGACATGAAATGACCTTAATTTTTAGAAAAAAAAAATTTTAAAGAAGGTTGAGAGTAAATGGCACAATGGTAGCGCAATAATAAACAATGCAAAACAACAAAATCGGTGGACATTTTAATTAAAAAGCTGGTATATCATATACGTTCATAGAATCTTTAGAAACTGAAGGTTCCTTCCTTAGATTTAAATCAGACTTTTCCTTTATCAAAGATAAGATAAGCACAGCATTGGCCATAATACAATGTCAAAAGAGGTAGAATATATGGTCTTTTCCCTGTGAGTTCACAAGATTTCTTCAGTTATCTTTGAAAATTAAGGACAGTTTGTTAAAACCCAGTCAGAAATGAACAAAAACTCTATTTTTCTGGTAGTGGGAAATAGAAAGCATTTGGAATAATGGTAAATGGAAAGAAAACATAGAGAATATTTCCTAGTTACATATATTATGTCAGGAAAACCACAAACACTCTGATCCAGTAAGTTGAGATTATCTAACCTCGCTCTTACTGAATGCCCAAATTCCAAATTGCCTTTCTGGTTTGCCCACCCTCCTTGAACAATGTGAATCTGAACCACAAAGATCCACTAAGATGTGGATTTTTTCTAATAAACAGGAACAGTCTTAAGCTATCTGTTGGTTGGACTTGTGAGTTACAAAGATACAGGGACAGACTATGGGACAAGAGTATCCTCAGATTTTTGACATAAGAAGGGGCTTTGGGCTTTTCTGATGGCTCAGATGGTAAAGAATATGCCTGCAATGCAGGAAACCAGGGTTCAATTCCTGGTTGGGAAGATCCCCTGGAGGAGGACATGGGAACCTACTCCAGTATTCTTGCCTGGAGAATCCCCATGGACAGAGGAGTCAGGTGGGCTACAGTCCATGGGGTCACAAGCAGTCAGACATGACTGAGTGACTAAGGATACCTGGAACCAATTCCTGGCATATACCAAGGAAAAAGTGTATATGTATATCTATATCCACCCATATCTATATACATATGATCAAAGCTAGAGAGTAGAATGTTAAAAAATGACCTCCTTAAAATGGGGCTCTGTCATCCAGTATAATATAAAACAAAACCTAGCTTCTTTCATTTCAGTTCTACATTTTGGAATTAATACATTCATTTCAGTTGACATTTGTTTGTTTGTTCTCTAAAAGTCTTGTAGGACCTTAAAAGATGAATTATGTTTCCTGGTTATTAATTCTAAACAGAAAGAAGCTAAGCTATTAAGACTCTTTCAGTATAATTAAGACACAAAGATTTTCAAATGTATCCAGTTGTATGATAGAAATTATCCCATGGAATCCAAAACTACTGCAAAGTGGAAACTAAGAACCATTTTCCTTTGGTTCCTCCATCATAGGTACAGAATCCCATTTTGAATCAAAAATGTATCCAAAGAGCATGGAAACAAAAATTTTGAGTAGTCCCATATTTCTTTAATGAATTTACATAAATTCAGTTGTATGAGCCTGGTTGCCATGACGGTAGTGATAATCCAAGATGTGAGTGGAATTAAAGGATTAAAAATGGTATACAGTAAAAAAAAATTAAATGTGACATACATGGAAAAAAAATAAGGAAAAGGAGAGTCCTCAAAGTCAAGGCTAGTTTTACAGGATGGCAGGCTAAGCAATTGTTGACCTCAAAATTAAAATAAGCACATAGCAGAAAGAGTGCTATGTCCAAAATTAGATGGCTTCACGCATCATTCACAATTGGTACATTTAGCTAAGAAAAATAATTGCAACAGATTGTGCTTTGCTTCTATTAGCTGCCTAGCTAGGGAGGAGATCAGAGCACTAACCTTCAATTAAAAAAAAAAAAAGGAAATGTTAAAGTCAATAAGGTATTTAGCTTAGCTTACTGACTTCTTTTGTGGCACTCTTTTCTAGTTATGAAGTAAGTATCTTATGAGTTTTGAAAGCTTTGGTTTTCTGAAAGATGCAAAATTTCCCATAGTGAATGTTAAGACTTCTTTGCAAAACACTATATTTTTGAAGAAATCATAGCTCACAGTGTTTCAGGTGAAATATAAATATGATCTGCAAAAGGGACATCTTCTGGGGTCAAGAATAAAATAAAGACTGTGTCAAGAACCTGACAGATTAGTTTAATGCGATCTCAGCACTGTTAACTAACTCCTGGCACTTATGAAATATTAAGAGGAGGATTTATCTACTGACCTGGAAAGGAAATGAGAAAGCTATGTACTGAGTGGAACTAAAATATTTGCCCCAGCTTAGAGACTCCATAAATTAGCATGCCTCAAACCAGTCCTCAAATCAATTTTTAAAAATCTGAGAAACTAGCACCCAGAAATATTAAACAGGTAAAGAAAGAGGAGTTGTCTGAGCTTCCCAATACAATGTCTATCATATTGGATTAGGGAAGGAAACAGCAGTTGCATAGGTTTTGCTCCTAATTCAATATGGTATCATCAGTTCAAGGGAAATTACACACACAAACACAGAGTTATAATTAATTTTATAAATCATAATGTAGGTGGGAAATTAAAGCATACCTGGGTACTATTTTTTTAACTAATTGGAGTATTTTTGTATCGTCAGTGGATATTAGTATCCAGGAAAGGTGAACAAATATCTATTGTTTAAGGATTAGTAAGCATATCTGAACCTAATCTGATCATCATTCCATTAAATAAAAGAAAAAAAATCTTTAAAAAAGTGTTTTTTTTTAGGTACTAATTTAAATGATTATAGAATACTTTGTGTTTTCTTCTTTTGGCTTATCTCTTATTTTTTCTCTACAATAAGCATTTATTGATTCGATACAAAATTAAATTATTTTAAACCAATTAAGCAAAGAAAAGGAAATAAGAAGTGTAAAGTTTTAGGACGTAATTCTTTACAGGATTGGTCATTCCCTGTGAGTCAGAAGTCAGACTTATGGGTTCTACATCACACACTATGTCAGTCAATTAATTACCAAGCAGCTGTGATATTACCTTATACCCATGTAATGAACCTCAGAAAGCATGTCTATTTGGGAGTAGCCAAGAACTAGGCAATCTACAAAAACAAGGAAAGGAGTAGGAAATGGATGGAAAGATAAAGAAAAAAGATAGGAAAAAGGAGAGATGGGGAAGGAGAAAAAATACAGAAAAATAAGGAGTGAGAAAAAAATGTGTATAGAGTATTAAATCATACAGGTTACTTATTAAATCTCATACCCTAAACTTCACTCTTCCTATATAATATTTAGTCTCACTTAGAACATTTTTAAAATAGGTATATTAATTTTTCTTCATATACAAATCAATTTTTTTTTTAAAAATAGAGAAGAAACTAGCTGAGTGTCTGGCATACAGTTGATATACATTGCATAAATTGGGTATTTTAATGAGCTTAGTGGTTTACTCCATGGTATATTGAAATTTCAAATGATGACTTGAATAATTATGAAAATGTTCTATTACGTCTGACATCCTTTGCTTAAGAAATAGGCATTCAACCTATTCAACTAAAAAAATTAAATAAACCAATACAAGTGTTAATTAAAATGTCAGGACAGATGAACAGTAAAACTTTCACGTATTGTTGGTGGTCAAGTACATTGAACCTGACTTGAGAGAAGTAATTTGCCATTATTTACTAGTCATAAAAATTTTAAATCATTTAGTACAGTAAGCCTAATAAAATTCAACTATGAAAAAATGTATATGAATATATGTATATGAATAAAGATTTATGCTTATCAGAGACTTATTTATCATAATGTTTGACATTATGATAATGTTAACTAAATGCTCCACAATATGGCAATGGTTAAGTAAATTATAGTATATCTACTTTATGGAATATAATGAATACATTAAAATATTGCTCTATACTGTGTCATAAAAATAGCTATGATATAAAGTTAAGGAAGTAGGAATGCAGAAAGTGTAAATTTTGATTGAAAAACTACATAAGATACATATCAAATATGGATTGGAGGGTAAAAATCAATATTGGTTGAACCAGAATGGTGATATATGTACATTTTATTTTCAGTTATTTTTTTCCTAAATTATCCTGTACCACTATCTTATTTTTAAAAAAAGCATATGCAATAGAATTAAAGTTTGTTAGCTAAAATACCTGGGCATAAATGTGTGTATACATGGGAGCACACTAATACACAAATAAATTCATTTGGGGTTTACTGGAGTTTATGCAAATGTAATAATTTAAAGAACTTTTCATAAATATTTAAAATATTTAAAGCAGTAAGGTCCTTTAAGCACACACTTTCTGACAATAGGATTTGCAATGCATAATCTCATGGGAGAGTATTATTCTGTTTTCTGTTACTTGCGTATTTGCTTTCTGAGTGTGTAATGTGTTATATGCTGATATCCAGAGGACAGCAGTCCTGTGTGTGTCGGATGCTAGTGAATGTACTGGGGCAACAGGGAATGAAGCCCGCGTGCTGAGTTTGCTCTTAATCTTGTGTGTGATGCGGAAATAATGTTGGTCGTGTTTTTTTTTAAACCCAGAAGCATAATGTGATTGTATTTGCATTTTGAAAAGGATTTTCTCACTTGAAGTCCTGATTCTATCTTAATTTACCCTACAGGGAGTATTTGCATGACTGGCTGTTTCCTACTTCTTGGGAGCTTGGCTTCAGTAGGGGCTGGCTTGGAACACTCTGCTTCAGGCTACAGCCGCTGTGGGCTCGTCCCCTTGTGCTAGGGTTCTAGAATGTGTCCACAGCAACACAAAAGGAATTTGAAGGGACAGAGACAGGAAAGCGTATTAGGAAAGCTGTTGTGATAAAGCAACAGGAAAATAAGGAGAGTGTAAGGAGAGAGTGGGGCTTGAGATCGGAAGACAGCTTTGAGAAATATGCAAGAGGCAAATAGGCAGCCTTACAGTTTCAACTTATACTATTTCTTTCATGAAAATGGAAGCATCATTTGTATGTATATTTAATCTAAGAAAATTTTAAACTTCTTGTGTGTAAATGCTACTTTCTGATCTGTTGCCCCCTCCCCTTTCTGGAAAGACATGAAAGTTTAATGGTTTTGTTTTGTTGTACTCATATATAGAATTGTGTTGCTAAAACAACTGAAATAATAAGAATGAGCCCTTGGCTTCTTGCTAAATGTTTGTCTCAAGAAAATAAAAAATGCAAAATTAAAAATTCATTTTAAAAATACCTGGAATGATTGTTTAATTATGACTTAATCATTGACTTGACACAGGAAATTTAAACAAGTAGTCTACTTTAGAGTTTAATCTGTCCAGTAATTATGCTAAACAATAGAAAATTACCTTCACAGTAAAAGAAACCATCAATAGAATGAAAAGGCTACCTATCAAACACAAGAAATATTTGCAAATCATATGTCTGACAAGGAGTTAGTTTTTAAAATATATTGCAAATATATATAGTACAAGCAAAATTTAATAAACAATCCAACTTAAAATGGGCAGAGGTTCTGAATAATTTTTTTTCCAAAGAAGACATACAGATGGCCATCTGGTATAGGAAGTGCTCAGCATCACTAACTATCAGCAAAATGCAAATCAAAAACAAAATGAGAAATCACCTCACACCTGTCAGAATGGCTATCTTCAAAAAAGAAAAGAAATAAAGGTTGGCAACAATGTAGACGTTGTACAGGAGACAGGAATCCAGACCATCCCCATGGAAAAGAAATGCAAAAAAGCAAAATGGCTGTCTGGGGAGGCCTTAAAAATGGCTGTGAAAAGAAGAAAGATGAAAAGCAAAGGAGAAAAGGAAAGATATAAGCATCTGAATGCAGAGTTCCAGAGAATAGCAAGAAGAGATAAGAAAGCCTTCTTCAGCGATCAATGCAAAGAAATAGAGAAAAACAACAGAGTGGGGAAGACTAGAGATCTCTTCAAGAAAATTAGAGATACCAAGGGAACATTTCATGCAAAGATGGGCTCAATAAAGGACAAAAATGGTATCGACCTAATAGAAGCAGAAGATATTAAGAAGAGGTGGCAAGAATACACAGAAAAACTGTACAAAAAAGATCTTCATGACCCAGATAATCATGATGATGTGATCACTAATCTAGAGTCAGACATCTTGGAATGTGAAGTCAAGTGGGCCTTAGAAAGCATCACTATGAACACAGTTAGTGGAGGTGATGGAATTCCAGTTGAGCTGTTTCAAATCCTGAAAGATAATGCTGTGAAAGTGCTGCACTCAATATGTCAGCAAATTTGGAAAACTCAGCAGTGGACACAGGACTGGAAAAGGTCAGTTTTCATTCCAGTCACAAAGAAAGGCAATGCCAAAGAATGTTCAAACTACCGCACAATTGCACTCATCTCACATGCTAGTAAAGTAATGCTCAAAATTCTCCAAGCCAGGCTTCAGTAATATGTGAACCGTGAACTCCCTAAGTCCAAGCTGGTTTTAGAAAAGGCAGAGGAACCAGAGATCAAATTGCCAACATCAGCTGGATCATGGAAAAAGCAAGAGAGTTCCAGAAAAACATCTATTTCTGCCTTATTGATTATGCCAAAGCCTTTGACTGTGTGGATCATAATAAACTGTGGAAAATTCTGAAAGAGATAAGAATACCAGACCACCTGACCTGCCTCTTGAGAAATCTATATGCAGGTCAGGAAGCAACAGTTAGAAGTGGACATGGAACAACAGACTGGTTCCAAATAGGAAAAGGAGTACATCAAGGCTGTATATTGTCACCCTGCTTATTGAACTTATATGCGGAGTACATCATGAGAAACACTGGACTGGAAGAAACACAAGCTGGAATCAAGATTGCCGGGAGAAATATCAATAACCTCAGATATGCAGATGACACCACCCTTATGGCAGAAAGTGAAGAGGAACTAAAACGCCTATTGATGAAAGTGAAAGAGGAGAGCAAAAAAGTTGGCTTAAAGCTCAACATTCAGAAAACGAAGATCATGGCATCTGGTCATATCACTTCATGGGAAATAGATGGGGAAACAGTAGAAACAGTGTCAGACTTTATTTTGGGGGGCTCCAAAATCACTGCAGATGGTGACTGCAGCCATGAAATTAAAAGATGCTTACTCCTTGGAAGAAAAGTTATGACGAACCTAGGTAGTGTATTCAAAAGCAGAGACATTACTTTGCCGACTAAGGTCCGTCTAGTCAATCCTATGGTTTTTCCTGTGATTCTGAGTGAACTCCAGGAGATGGTGATGGACAGGGAGGCCTGGCATGCTGCAATTCATGGGGTCGCAAAGATTCAGACATGACTGAGCAACTGAACTCAACTGAATGAACTGAACAATGTAGAGAAAAGGGAACTACCACGTACTGTTTTTATGGAAGAAAATTTTGGCAGCCACCATGGAAAACATTATGGAGGTTCCTCAAAAAATTAAAAATAGAACTAGCATGTGTGTGCCTACGTGCTTAGTCACTTCAGTCGTGTCTGACTCTTTGTGGCCACAGGACTGTAGACTGCCAGGTTCCTCTGTCCATGGGATTCTCCAAGCAGGAATACTGGAGTAGGTCACCATAGCACACGATCCAGCAATTCCATTTTTTGGTATTTATTTGAAGGAAATGAAAACACTAATTCAAAAAATAAGCATCTCTGTGTTCACTGCAGTATTATTTACATTAGCCAAAATAGGGAAGCAAACCAAGTGCCCGTCAATAAATGAATGGATAAAGAAGATACACACACAGACACAAAACACACTCTGGAATATTACTCAGCCATAAAAAAGGGAAATCTCGCCATCTGCACAAAGATGGATGGACCTTGAGGGCATTAAGCGAAGTGAAATAAGTCAGAGAGAGAAGGTCAAATACTGTATAATATCGCCTATAGACAAGATGTCAACCAAAATAGAAAACAAGCTGATAGATAGAGACTAAAGATTTTTATTTGCTGAGACAAGGGGCAGGAGATGGGCAAAATGGGTGAAAAGGGTTCAAGGGTACAAAATTTCAGTTATAAACAAAATAAATCTTGGGGATGTGATATACAGCATGGTGACTACAGGCTTCACGAATTCCTTCTCTTTTTAAATTGCTTATATTTTTTAAACTAATTCATATCTATTTTAAGTATCTAAGAAGGGGACGACAGAGGATGAGACGGCTGGATGGCATCACTGACTCGATGGACATGAGTCTGAGTGAACTCCAGGAGTTGGTGATGGACAGGGAGGCCTGGAGTGCTGAGATTGATGGGGTCGCAAAGAGTCGGACACGACTGAGCTACTGAACTGAACTGAACTGAACTGATGTCATTATGTTCTTACACTTTTTCAGTCAAGTAAATTTGGTGATATTACCATCCTGCCTTCATCCATGTTACTAATCCCAAATTGAGAATTAGGTAACATAAATTCCTCATAAAAGCCATATGGTAACATCTGTGTTCTGATTCAAAATAATCATATACTTTCAACATTAAGTATCTTTCCACTGCTCTGTTGAAGAGGTCAATAAAATATTATCATAGCTTTGTATATGACATACTTCCACATTTCTTTACAACCCATTTTTCAAAGAATTATTACACATTATTAAGAAAATGCCTCTTTCCTTCTTTGTAAAATTTCTCAAGATAAAATAAAACTGAAACTTTGCTCCAAATTTATTTCCTTTTTTTTCTTCTTACACTATATCTAAGTAGAGGTGGAACATTTTGATTTTACAATTTAAACTGAAACTCTCCATACTATGTATTCAGGTTTATCTCAGGCTTAGTCATACCAAAATGAATCCTACTGTTTAAGGGAAGAGTTAAATACTAGTTTGCATGTTGAGAGGTTTCATAATTTCATTTAGGGTCAGTGATAGTAAGATTTAAGTAAGGAAGCTATGCAGCTAACTGCACAGCTTGAACATTACTGCTGCTACTGCTGTTGCTAAGTCACTTCAGTCGTGTCCAGCTCTGTGCGACCCCATAGATGGCAGCCCACCAGGCTCCCCCATCCCTGGGATTCTCCTGGCAAGAACACTGGAGTGGGTTGCCATTTCCTTCTCCAATGCATGAAAGTGAAAAGTGAAAGTGAAGTTGCTCAGTCGTGTCCGACTCTTCACGACCCCATGGACTGCAGACCACCAGGCTCCTCTGTCCATAGGATTTTCCAGGCAAGAGTACTGGAGTGGGGTGCCATGAACATTACTGGGACATACAATAGTCTGGTTAGTAATGAACTGCGTCTCATTATGTTAGTCTGAGTACACTCAGGACTTTGTCCCTGTGTCCTGCCTGGTCAGCCTTCTCTCTCCATCTCCTCTTGGTTCCTATTCTTCCCTACTTAGGTCTCCTCTTAAACGTCACCTTATGAAATACAGGTGAATATCTGATTACTCTCACTCCCATACACTACGGTTAGTCTTAGTTGCTCAGTCATGTCTGACTCTTTGCAACCCCATAAACTGCAGTCTGCCAAGCTCCTCTATCCATGGTATTCTCCAGGCAAGAACACTGGAGTGGATTGCCATGCCCTTCTCCAAAGGATCTTCCCAACCCAGCGATTGAACCTAAGTCTCCTGCATTGCAAGTGGATTCTTTACCATCTGAGCTACAGGAAAGATCCATATTCCCTTCTTAAAATTTATTTTAACCAAACAATGTCATATATTTTATGTATTTATTATTTCATATTCATAATGATCTATTATTTAATATCTATCTCCCTTCAAAATAATAAAAATTCCACAAGTGAAAGGTTTTGATACTGTTTCACTCATGAGCATTCCAGTGTCTGGCACATAGAAGACATTATATAAATAATTGCTAAGTTTATTGAATCAGTGAAAAGCATGATGTGGCCCCTACCAAATTTAAGTTAAAGTCATTTAGGCCAGATTTTAATACATAGGTAATTATTGGCAAAAATCATGTCACATTATCAGGGACATCAGAGCCACAGGAAGTCTTCTAAAAGGGAATTTTTGAAATTTGGATCATGGAAGAGATTCAGAAGAGAAAGGATGGAGGGTAACTGGATGCCCTTCCAAGTCAGAAAATGAAAGCTGAGCCTTGGAATGGTGGAGGGACACAAAGAGGACTCGGGGCCTAAAGAACTTAAAATGCTAAGTACCCAGCAGTACAGAGGGAAACTTGGTATCTATCCATCTATCTATCTATCATCTATGGTTGGATGGCATCACCAATTCAATGGACATGAACTTGGGCAAATTCCAGGAGATGGCGAGGGACAGGGAGGCCTGGCATGCTGCAGTCCATGGGGTCACAAGAGTCAGACATGACTTGGTGACTGAACAACAACATCTACCTATCTATCTGCCTATCTACCTACCTATCTACCTCTATCTACTTAGAAATAAAGAGGAAAGGAATGGGATTTGTACCTGTAGCCACCCTCAGCAAGAAAAAAAAAGAGTGTGAAAAGAAAAAGAAAGAGAAAAGAAAAGGAAAAGAAGGAGTGAAGAGAAAAAGAAAAGAAAAAGACATCTGAAAATGCTAAGCAGATGTCAAGCACACAAAGGCCACAATATCTAGCAATACCTGATGATAAACCTCCAAGAATCTTCGGGAAATAAGTGGCAGTGGGGCACTGTCTGGGAGTGTGAAGCCCTTTATGAGGCATAAATATGATACAATATTAACAACTTGGGTAAAAAATAATGCAAGTATGACTGCATTTTAACTCACAGGCTTATAAGGGCAAGGATCGTATGGGGTATTCACAGAGAAACAACTGTAAGAAAAGTGAAAATTTTCACTTAAAATTATTTAGAAACCACTTCAGGTTCAGTTCTGTTCAGTTGCTCAGTTGTGTCCGAATCTTTGTGACCCCATGGACCACAGCACGCCAGGCCTCCCCTTCCATCACCAACTCCCAGAAATTACTCAAACTCATGTCCATTGAGTTGGTGATGCAATCCAACCATTTCATCCTCTGTCATCCCCTTCTCCTCTCACCTTCAATCTTTCCCAGCATCAGGGTCTTTTCCACTTCAGATAAGCCCTTCATATATATTAAGATGAACACAATCTATTTTCATTTTGCCAGATATTTAATGAAAATCTTCTATAAGCCAGGTAGTGTATTCAGTATCAGGCACATGAAGATAAATAAAAACAAATTTCTGCCCTCATCAAATTTAGGATCTCATTGGGATTGGAGATAAAAAACAAATGCTTACTCCAATGTGGTAAGATCTATAGTAGAGATAAATAGAAGTCTCTTCAATTTCACAGATGATGATGAAGACACTAAGTGTACAAATATTGGTTAATAGTTTTAGTTTATATACCAATGGGGAGAAATATATTTTACACTTAAACAGCTGGCTTGGAAATAAATTATTGAAGATAATGTGTGAAATATGGCCACTCACTAATGGCTTAGTCACAATCCCTAAACTAATGAAACTTGCTTATTTATTTATCTACAAATTTAGTCTCCACATGCCACCAGAGGAAATGTACAGAAAATTTCTACTGCATGGCATGACTGAATTAATTGGGATTGCACTCAATATTTACAAGATCAAGCAAGCACTGATGTTAGGTAGAGGCACTTTGTATAATTCAACCACAATATTAAATTGAAAAAATCAATTTGAAAATGCCCAGTTTAGCCACCTCTAATACTAGAAAAGTATTCAGGTATGAGCAGAGGTCAGTGTTATCATTCATAAAATTTCCAAAGAACAAAAAGTTATTCTCTAATCCAGCAACTACGGTATCTGCAAGAGTTTGCTTTCCAATTCAGATAATTCAGAGCATCATGTCATAAAACCTGAACTTTGTATCTCTATAATCACCAGATATGGTCTGGCTATAAGAAAGTCCTTAACTTTTAGTATTACTTTCTGCTGCTAAAGACTTCTCTTTATGATAACTGAATCATTCTGATGGAACAAGACAGGAAGAAATGATGTTTACTCTTGTGAAAGTACCAGAGGAAAATAAGTTACAGAAAAAGTAACAGAGGACGTAAAGAAAAAAGGCACACAATCAGGTAATGAAGCCTGAAGTTTCTGACTATTAATTCAGAGTGAATGGTGGTCAAGATCACCTTAAGTCATAGACCTGAGACATATGACAGGAAGTTTAGTAGAGCAAGGGATGTTCTTTCCTGAGAACTTTGCTAAGCTATGTACTTCCTTCTTGATAGGCTGATCATTTAACTTTCTCAAGGATCTACCTTTCTATTCACCAAAACACTCCCCATATCCTAATGATGATACAATCTTATTATCAACTCTTCCCTTTCCAGTGACTTTAGAAAGTCTCACCCCATTATTTTCCACCTCCAAACCAGTTGAATCAGGTATTGCTAATAAGAAGACTAAAAATTGTATGCTAACCAGCTCCCCTAAGAGATGTCTTTTATCCCTGGGCAATGTACTGAACAGAATGTCTGTGTCCCCCCAAATTCAGATGTTCACAGTATAACCCTAATGCTATAGTATCTGGAGATGGGACCAGGTTGGTAATTAGGATTAGACAGTTTATGAGGGTAAGAGTCTCATGATGGGATTAGTGTCCTTATCAGAAGAGATGCAAGAGCTTGCTTAGCCTCTATGTCCCAGTGAGTGCACAAAAGGGTCATATGAGCACACAGTGAGATAATGATTGTCTAAAAGCCAAAACAAGAGACCTTAGAATAAAAGCAACTATACTTGCACCTGGATCTTGGAACTTTTTAGCCTCTAGAATTATGAGAAATCAATTTCTGTTGCTTAAATCATTCAGTTGATGGTGTTTTGTTATGGCAGCCTGAACTGACTATCATAGGCAGGTTGGAGAAGCATGGTGTTACTTCCTGGCTGGAAAGTATCCTTGCAGGTCATCTGAAAACTCCTATTAAGATTTAGCACTTGAGTATCACCTTGAGAGATACCTTCCATACACTTGTCTATGAGGAGAGTCCTCATTTACAAACACCTAAATGATCGAATGACTAAGAGGTTTGCAAGGCAAGAAACAACAGTTGAATTTGTTCTATCAGCAAATCTCTACAAAGGAATCTTCTATTCTCTCCTTGAATAAAATGAGTTTGCATAGTGGTTTTCAGAAGGCTGTTGAATTTCTTGTTGCAGACATTTGTTGGAACGATTTATAATATCTTTTGAGAATGGGTATAAATAAGAAAAAGGAAAGTAGGCACATTCACCCTATTTCCAACTGGGCTGTTAGCCTCAGAAGAGGAATTCAAGCAAAAAAATGTGAGAGAAAAATGGGACCGTCTATGACTATTGGCCTTGTCACCTTAAGATAAATACAAAGAGAAAATATGACAAGTACATAGATTTTGATTGGTTCATTAATATGCCCCAATGCTAAGAACAGTTAGTTCCTCATCATTGTAGTAGCTCAACAAATATTCATTAAATGGATAAAATAAAAAACAAATAGGTGGATGAAGAGAATCCTCTCTGAGACAAACTTTTCTCAGTTATGTAGAAAGGTGACAAGCTCTCCAATTTCTCATGAGAGGTAAAGAAAATGTGGCAACACATTAGCCGCTGGCTACTCTAACCAATGGGCATCAAGGTGTTTGTTCTTTTAAATATTCCAAAGCTTTAAAACATTACAAAAATAAAGAGTTGGGAGAAAATATGACAGATTAATTCATTGAATCATCTTACTAAGGCCAATCAAATCATCATCACTAACATCATTGTCATCACAGAAACAATGCATTATCTATGACACTGAATCAGTATTCTAACATACGATTTCATTTAACCTGTCAACCTTAGTATTATTACATTGTGTGTGTGTGTGTGTGTGTGTGTGAGTGTGTTAGGCACTCAGTCATGTCCTACTTTTTGCAACCTCATAGATTGTAGCCTGCCAGGCTCCTCTGTCCATGGAATTCTCCAGGCAAGAATACTGGAGTGGGTTGCTATTCTCTTCTCCAGGGATTGATTCCTGACCCAGGAATCAAACCCTGGTCTTCTAAATTACAGGAAGATTCTTTACCATCTGAGCAACCAGGGAAGCCCATTACATCATTTCTACAGATAAGCAAACTGAAGCTTAGAGAATTTAAGTAACTTGCCAAAGGTTCTAGAATTGGTTAGGGGCAAGAACCGCATTCAAATCCAAATCTTGGTTTCAAACACATTCTTTATGCTGAGCTGCTTTTTATGAAGGTGGCCATGTACTCTTCTCATATTTAAAACCAACTGTGCATTCAAGGGTATTTCCCTGGAATTTTCAGTGCTCATCTAACTAAGATAAATCTATAACAAGTTAGCAGGTCAAAGACAAATAGTGCCCTCCCTTAGCTGGTAAAGCACTTAATGTCATTGTTTATTTATTTTTTAACCAAATGTCTCTTGGAGTTTTTAGTGTTTCTTCTCTGTGAAAATATATTTGCATATCCTGTAGCTGAAAAAGGCAATTAGTAATTCATGAGTAATTTAGGAAACACTGGCTATAAAGTTGTAGATGTTTACATAGTTCTCATAAATTACAGTCAGAAACCATAATTTGTTCAATTGGAATTCTGCTAAAAGCTTGCATTTACACAGAAAATCTGAATGCCAAATGTTGACATGCATTTTTAAAACCAACATACCGAGGCTATTTCCTCACATAATTTAAACTAAATTCATATTCCATACCAGAAGCAATAAGGTTTGTTTTCTTCCATCAAGGGGAAAAAAAAAAACAAAACTATTTACGCACAGTTTGAGACAACCACATGGAAAATAACTACAAACCTACCAAACATGACAGTAGCAAGAAATGTTTAGCAAACATAAATAAACTGTCAGATTAACATATACAGTGCAAAGATCTATCATGGAAATGGAATGTATAGTTCCCTTTAGAGGCTTTGCTATTAGAATGAAACTATGACAAGAAATCGAAAAACTTTAGTTTTAGTATGAAGTTGTGGTAATCAGGAAAAGATGGCATCTTCTGGGTTGAGAATACCTTGGTAAGATGAGATTTGTATTTGGGGATAAAGGGATGAGCTGCTGATAGTTTGAGTTAGAGATCCCTAAGAGATATTCAAATAAAAATATCTGAATAAGCTGGAGAAGGAAATGGCGACCCACTCCAGTACTCTTGCCTGGAAAATTCCATGGATAGAGGAGCCTGGTAGGCTACAGTCCATGGGATCACAAAGAGTCAAACATGACTGAGCAACTTCACTTTCTCGTTAGTTGTGGGACTCTGGAATGCAACGAGACATTGGGTTTTAGATATAAATGGGGAATCTTTATCATCTAATGATATTTAAAGCCATTAATAAGCAAACATGTCCTTGGATGAGAATTCCTAGAGAATGATATACATAGAGAAAATCATCTGTCTAAGGATAAAACACTAGGGTTGTCCAACAATTAGATGTGGAATCAATGAGGATGAACCAACAAAGTACCTGGTAAAGGAGTTTCAAATTAGGCAGGAAGTGGGACAATAAATAATATGACAATCAAGTGAAGAAACAACCTAAACAAGGATTGGGTAATTATAGGAAACCCTGCAAAAGCAAAGTAAGAAGACAACCAAGTGTTGTCCATTGGATTGAACATCAAGGAGCTCATTGGTGATGGTAATAAAATGTGCTTCAGTCGAGTCATCTATGGGAGCCTCATTGAAATGGTTTCGGAAGAAACTGGACAAACAAAACAGGAAACAAGTGGAGTCAGCTCTTTTGAGGTGTTTGCTTATAAAGTTGAGCAGGGAAGATAGGTCATCGCAGAGGAAATGTGGACATTTTTAAGATGAAAAACAGAAAAGCACATTTACATGTAACAGAAATGATCAAATCAAGAGAGAAATATTAATGACACAGAAGAGAAAGGGAACCCTTGCTGAACTAAAGTCTGAGAATTGTGCTACTGCTACTGCTAAGTCACTTCAGTCGTGTCCAACTCTGTGCAACCCCATAGACGGCAGCCCACCGGGCTTCCCCCGTCCATGGGATTCTCCAGGCAAGAACACTGGAGTGGAGGTCAGATTCAGTACACTGGTTGAAGAGTTGGCCTCAGGGACAAGTAAGGTCTGTTGGACAAATAAAGACTTTTCCAGCTTGACTCAGTGATAATAATTATTCTTGTCTGATTTCTGAGAAATTCATATGAACTGAGAAAATGAAATATTAATCTCTAATATCATGGTGACCTTTACTATATGTTGAATAGATGTAACATGCTGTAGATTTTGAGAGTCAGTCCTGTCAAAATAAATACAGTATTAAGTAGCATAAACTTGATCTCCTAATAAAATATTAAACCCTAGTTCTCATTCACAGATGATTTTGAGAATGGTTTTGAGTCAAACTGAGCTGTCTTTAGGGGGTAAATATATCTCTAAATGTTCCTTTCTTAATTAGTCAACAAACTTCTATTGAAAGCTTGCAAAGACAGATAAATAGAGTCCTGGCTTTCAAGGGGGCAGTAAAGAGAGTTCAGAAAAGAATTAGCAATTACAGTACAGTGTGGTTAGTGTAATGATAAAAATAAATGCACATGGAACTTGAAAACAAAGAATAGAACTAAATAATTAATGAGATAGGGCAGGATGAAGAAATATGTCCTCTACACAGATGCTTAACTGAAGTTTTAAAGGATGGTTTGACAGCAAAATGAAGTACCAAGTGTAGTAGGAGAAAGTCTAGAAAATGTAGCAACGCAAAGATGAGAAATAGCTCAGGGTATCCGGCCAAGGGATGAGCATGCTGATGCATACCACTGCCCCTGACACGTGAGTTAGTGCTGTTATAACTACCATTGCACAGCACTACCAAACCTCCCATATAAAGCCAGCTGTGATTTTATTATAAATATATTTGTCAATTGTGATTTAACATTCATATTCTATTAATTTATCATTGTGTTAAACTCTGGAACATATACTATGAACCATAAAAACTGTTTGAAAAACATACCCTTACTTTCAAAATAATTCTTATGTATGTATTAGCAGGAATACATCAGTGTCTATTGTTGGCTTTCTTTCAAAAAATAAATTTATTATTTTAGTGGCTCCAGATATGATCTATTCAGTTTGACATACATTTTTACTGTTAAATGTTATTTTTCTATTAAAATTCATAAGTCAAGGAAAACTTCAATTCAATACAAGTTAACTGCCTTACCTCCCACCTGTCATCTGCACAAAGCATATAATTTCCCTAAAATTATGCAAAAATTAGCTAATTAAGATTTAATTTGCTAATCCTTGCTCAGTTAAACTAGTGACATATGCAAATTGCCTGCTGAGGCCTTTAAAATTTTTGAAGCGAATGATAAACAAGATTTTGAGTTCAAAAAAATGTAAAGAATCTGGTGAGTGACACAACATAGCAGTAGATAGTTGGATAAATACTTACTCTAGTTTTATTCTAAGCACAAATTGGAGTATTCATAAAAATACGATGAAGTGCACACATAGGCATGTTAATCACAATGTCTCAAGGATCATAAAGACATTAGAACAAGAAGAAATTAACAGTGTGAGCCTCTAAAGAGAGAATATATTCTATCTCTTACGTATAAAATTACTGTACAGGTGTTTTAAAGCTTGGATACACTGCTCTTTACCTTTGAAAAGATTCCTATTCAGTGTGAAACAGAATATCTACTATATTTTGGGGGAGGTTACTTGGAAATACTTAGCATTGAATTGCACTAAGAAAGGGTCAGCACATATGAACATCATTTCTTAGGTCAAAATTGGTTTACGAATATTCTCTAGATCCAAAAACCCTCGCTGTTTATTAAATTATTCAGTGTTAAGGAAGTTAACTTGGTGTTGTGTAAAAATGGATTGAGCAAGAGGAAAGATGCATTGTGTATTTGTGTGTATGTGCTTGCATGTGTGTGTGATACAGATGGACCATAGAGAAGTTAATATGAATATGATGATAGCTGACTTTCCAAGTAGTTAAAATACACAGGAAGACTGAAGAGATCCATGTCAAGTATATCCTAAATCATTTTTAAAATGCATATATCTGTTGATAAATACAGATATTTATTATCATTATCAACACTTTCTATAAAGAACAGAGTTATTTTATAGCTTGACTGTGATATCTCTGAAGATGCCTGCATGTTTGGCTTTGATTATTGCCTTAACAAAGGACACTGAAATTATTCATGCTGTTAAACTTTGAAACTTCCTTGGCGACCACCAGGGTTGGTCTGTCTAATGATGGCTTCACTTGGCAAAAACAGTTAGAAAACTTTGCTTGGGTATGTGACCAAAAGGAAAAACGACCCTGCTGGAAATTCTACCTTGAAGATGGGATTCATATCACAGATCTTGGTGGTTTGGTATAGGGACAAACTGTTTGTGTGATGGATTACAAATCCTGGGAAACAATTCTGGCTGTCTCTTCCTGCACTATCTTCTCTTACTATACCTAGTCTTTCCCTTTATTATTTTTTTTTAATTTGAGAATTTTAGTTTTTTTTAATTTAAATGTACTTATTTTAATTGAAGGTTAATTACTTTATAATATTGTATTGGTTTTGCCATACTTCAACATGAATCACCACAGGTGTACACGTGTTCCCAATCCTGAACACCCCTCCCTCCCCATATCATCTTTCTGGGTCATCCCAGTGCACCAGCCCCAAGTATCCTGTATCCTGCATCGAACCTAGACTGGCGATTCGTTTTGTATATGATATTATACATGTTTCAATGCCATTATCCGAAATCATCTCACCCTCGCCCTCTCCCACAGAGTCCAAAAGGCAGTTCTATACATCTGTGTCTCTTTTGCTGTCTCGCATACAGGGATATCATTACCATCTTTCTAAATTCCATATATATGCATTAGTATACTGTACTGGTGTTTTTCTTTCTGGCTTACTTCACTCTGTATAATAGGCTTCAGTTTCATCCACCTCGTTAGAACTGATTCAAATGTATTCTTTTTAACGGCTGAGTAATACTCCATTGTGTGTATGTACCACAGCTTTCTTATCCATTCATCTGCTGATGGACATCTAGGTTGCTTTCATGTCCTGGCTATTATAAACAGTGCTGTGATGAACATTAGGGTGGGTACACGTGTCTCTTTCAATTCTGGTTTCCTTGGTGTGTATGCCCAGCAGTGGGATTGCTGGGTCATAAGGCAATTCTATTTCCAGTTTTTTAAGGAATCTCCACACTGTTCTCCATAGTGGCTGTACTAGTTTGCATTCCCACCAACAGTGTAAGAGGGTTCCCTTTTCTCCACACCCTCTCCAGCATTTATTGCTTGTAGACTTTTGGGTCACAGCCATTCTAACTGGTGTGAAATGGTACCTCACTGTGGTCTTGATTTGCATTTCTCTGATAATGAGTGATGTTGAGCATCTTTTCATGTGTTTGTTAGCCATCTGTATGTCTTCTTTGGAGAAATATCTATTTAGTTCTTTGGCCCATTTTTTGATTGGGTCGTTTATTTTCCTGGAATTGAGCTGCATATGTTGCTTGTATATTTTTGAGCTTAATTGTTTGTCAGTTGCTTCATTAGCTATTATTTTCTCCCATTCCAAAGGCTGCCTTTTCACCTTGCTTATAGTTTCCTTTGTTGTGAATAAGCTTTTAAGTTTAATTAGTTCCCATTTGCTTATTTTTACTTTTATTTCCAGAATTCTGGGAGGTGGATCATAGAGGATCCTGCTGTGATTTATGTCAGAGACTGCTTTGCCTATGTTCTCCTCTAGGAGTTTTATAGTTTCTGGTCTTATGTTTAGATATTTAATCCATTTTGAGTTTATTTTTGTGTATGGTGTTAGAAAGTGATCTAGTTTCATTATTTTACAAGTGGTTGACCAGTTTTCCCAGCACCACTTATTAAAGAGATTTTCTTTAATTCTTTGTATATTTTGCCTCCTTTGTCAAAGATAAGGTGTCCATAGGTGTGTGGATTTATCTCTGGGCTTTCTATTTTGTTCCATTGATCTATATTTCTTTTTTTGTGCCAGTACCATACTGTCAATGACTGTGGCTTTGTAGTTGAGCCTGAAGTCAGGCAGGTTGATTCCTCCAGGTCCATTCTTCTTTCTCAAGATTGCTTTGGCTATTCAAGGTTTTTTGTATTTCCATACAAATTGTGAAATTATTTGTTCTAGCTCTGTGAAAAATACTGCTGGCAGCTTGATAGAGATTGCACTGAATCTATAGATTGTTTTGGGTAGTGTACTCATTTTCACTATATTGATTCTTCTGATCCATGAACATGGTATATTTCTCCATCTATTAGTGTCCTCTTTGATTTCTTTCACCAGTGTTTTATAGTTTTCTATCTATAGTTCTTTAGTTTATGTAGGTAGATATTTTCCTAAATGAAAGCCTTATGTGTCACTAAGTTGTATCCAACTTTTTCTGATCCCATGGACTGAAGTATGCTAGGCTTCCCTGTCCTTCTCTAACTCCTGGAGTTTGCTCAAATTCATGTCCATTGTGTTGGTGATGCTATCTCACCAACTCATTCTCTGCTGCCCTCTCCTTTTGCCTTCAATCTTTCCCAGCATTATTGTCTATTCCAGTGAGTTGGCTCTTCACATTTGGCGGTCATAGTACTGGACCTTCAGCTTCAGCATCAATCCTTCCAATGAATATTCAGGGTTGGTTTCCTTTAGGATTGATTGGTTTGATCTCCTAGTGTCCAAGGGACTCTCAAGAGTCTTCTCTAGTACCATAATTTGAAAGTATCAATTCTTCAACATTCAGTCTTCTTTATGGTCCAACTATCATATTCATACATGATATTGGGTGATTGGTAGTATCTTGTAATTTCTTTTAAATATTCAAAGTTCATAAACTGCTACACAATTATGATAAAATGCTTTGAATGTTCCTGGTTTAAAATTACACTATAGAAATTACACAAGCTCTCTAAGATAGCCTCTTGTTATAGGCATTCTTGTATATTTTCAATAAATTTATTTTATGATGTCTTATTGCTTATACTAGGCTATCACTCTGAAATTTTCTTTCCTATATGATTATATTCCCAAAAGATCAGTGTGAATATAACATGCACTGCTGCTGCTAAGTCGCTTCAGTCGTGTCCGACTCTGTGGGACCCCATAGATGGCAGCCCACTAGGCTCTCTTGTCCCTGGGATTCTCCAGGCAAGAACACTGGAGTGGGGTGCCATTTCCTTCTCAAATGCATGAAAATGAAAAGTGAAAGTGAAGTTGCTCAGTCGTGTCTGACTCTTCGCAACCCCATGGACTGTAGCCTACCAAGCTCCTCCACCCATGGGATTTTCCAGGCAAGAGTACTGGAATGGGGTGTCATTGCCTTCTCTGGTAACATGCACTAAGAACTGTTTTAAGCAATCTGAAAGGGAACTGATTGAACTAATCTTATAAATGGGCTTCCCTGATGGCTCAGTTGGTAAAGAATCTGTCTGCAATGCAGGAGACCCCAGTTTGATTCCTGGGTTGAGAAGATCTACTGGAGACGGGATAGACTACCCAATCCAGTATTCTTGGGCTTCTCTTGCGGCTCAGCTGGTAAAGAATCTGCCTGCAATTCAGGAGACCTGGGTTTGATCCCTGGGTTGGGAAAATCCCCTGGAGAAGGAAATGGCTACCCACTCCAGCATTCTGGCCTGGAGAATTCCATGGACTAGTCCATGGGATCGCAAAGAGTCGGACACAACTGAGTGACTTTCACTTTCTTTCACTTTCTCTTTTAATCTTACAAACACACACACTCTCTCTCTCTCTCTCTCTCTCTCACACACACACACACATACAGACACAAGTATACACAATCTCATGAGATAGGTCTTTTAGCTAATTTGCATCATTGGCTTACATTTCACAAGTAAAAGGATACTTCTTGTAAATGCTCATTGGAATGCCTCAGAGTACCTAGCAAACAATTGCCAGTCTGATAGGTTAGCAATATACAAAAAGTCCACTTGCTATAAACTGCATTTCATGTTATGGCAGCAGAGAGTAATCAACATGAAAATAATTCTTTTCATGTTGTGACCCATATAACTTTGAAGTGAAATGTGACATTGACATTGGGAATTAGAGTTGCTTGCAATTGGGCAGAAGTAAAGCTATTCAAATGACACCATTTTGTGAGGTTTCAATTAGTTCACACAATAGGGGGCTTTATGATGACAGTAACATGAGCCAAAGCAATATTGAGGGTTATCAAAATGGACTTGCTTCAACAAATCCATCAACTATTCCCTCTTTGCTCATCATCGAGTCAAGAAACAGCTCTCAAGAGTTGACTAATATGGAGTCTTGTGGACATATGGGTGATCTTTCTTTCTTTTTTTTTTTTTTGGCTTCTTCCTATAATGCTGGCTTCTTTTATCATGCAATGATGATCAGGGTGTAATTAATCCCTGCAATATTAATGGCCAAAAGAAGGGAGAAGAATGTACATGAAGGAGTTGCTATTTATTAGTCCTCAATGACAATCCATTCTTGAAAAATATGCTCAAACTTTTTTTTTTAATTAAATAGAAAAACAAATAAATTACCTCATTTAAAGCTTTTCATAAGTTTATTTATGTTGTTCAGTTGCTAAATCATGTCCAGTTTTTTACAACCCCATGAACCACAGCCCTCCAGGCTTCTCTGTCCATGGGATTTCCCAGGCAAGAATCCTGGGCTGGGTTGCCATTTCCTTCTCCAGGGGATCTTCCCAACCCAGAGATCAAATGTGCATGCATTGACAGGCAGGTTCTTCACCACGGGGCCACCAGGGAAGCCCCACTTTGATTATGCATGCTTGCGTGTTAAGTTGTGTCTAACACTTTGCAACCCTATGGACTCTAGCCCGCCAGGCTCCTCTGTCCATGGGATTCTCCAGGCAAGAATCCTGGAGTGGGTTGCCGTGCCCTGTGTCTTCTGCTACTCCTAAATTACAGGTGGTTTCCTTACTGCTGAGCCACTGGGGAAGCCCAAATTTGATTAGACCAGTTATTGAACAGGTTACATCAATTATATCAATTACTTTCTTAGTTTACATAGTACAAATTAAGTTTTTACCATATGCCAAGCATGATGTTGGATAATACTAATACACAATGAACAATAAAATTCTAGCTTTAAGAATTTTCTTCTGTATACTTCTATGTATACAGATCCTTAAGGCTAAAATGTAGGGCAGGTTCTAGAATTCTACCTAAAAGGAGACTCTTCTTTTCACTGAATTTACACTCTTCATTAAAAATAAATTTTTAAAATCACGTATTTATTTTGTTTCCATTACCTTTGGAGTCAGATGTCAAAAATATACGCAAATGTGATAACAAGGAGTTTATCTATATGCTTTTTTATTAGAATTTTACAGTTTCTAGTCTTACATTTAAGGTCTTTAATCTATTTTGAGCTAATTTTTGTATATAATGTAAAATAGTGGTCCAGTTTAATACTTTTGCATGTGGTTGTTTATTTTTCCTGATAAGGAAAAAAGAACTAAAGAGATTGTCCTTATTTCATGATATATTAATGCCTCTTCTGCAGTAAATTAATTGGCCAAGTGTGTGTTGGCTTATTTCTCAGCTCTATATACTCTGTTTCACTTATCCAGTTTTTTTTTTTTATGACAATATCATACTGTTTTGATTACTATAGCTTTCTAATGTAGTTTGAAATCTGGACCATGCTGCCTCCAGTTTCATTCCTTCTTTTCTAAGATTGTTTTTGTTACTTGGGATCTTTTATAACCAAAAACCAAAGAAACTGATTAAAAAATGGGCAGAGTACCTGAATGGACACTTTTCCAAAGAAGACATACAGATGACCAACAGGCACATGGAAAGATGCTCAAAATCACTCATCATCAGGGAAATGCAAATCAAAAACACAATGACATTTCATCTAATATCTGTTTGAATGACTATTATCAAAATGACAATAAATAATAAGCATTGGTGAGGATGTTGAGAAAAGTAAACCATCATGCACTTTAAGTAGAAATGTAAATTGATGCGGCCACTAGGAAAAATAGTATGCAGATTACTTAAAAAAATGAAAAGAGAACTACTATATAATCCAGCAATTTCACTTCTGAGTATTTTTTCAAGGAAAACCAAAACACTAATTCATAAAGCCATAAGCAGTCCATGTTCCCTGTAGCCAAAACATGAAACAACCAAAGTGTCCATCAAAGGATGAATAAAGAAGATGTGAGAGATGTGTGTGTATACACTCATTTTGTATACATACATATACAGGCATACACATACAGTGGAACACTATTCAGCCATTAAAAAAAAGCATAGAATCTTACAATTTGTGACAACATAGATGGATGGTACAGGTATTATGCTAAATTAGATGTCAGAGAAGACAAACACCTTATGATTTCATTTATATTTGGAATCTAAACAAAAACAAATAAGCCAATAAAACACAACACTGCTGCTGCTGCTGCTAAGTCGCTTCAGTCATGTCTGACTCTGTGCGGCCCCATAGACGGCAGCCCACCAGGCTCCCCCGTCCCTGGGATTCTCCAGGCAAGAACACTGGAGTGGGTTGCCATTTCCTTCTCCAATGCGTGAAAGTGAAGTCGCTCAGTCGTGTCCGACTCTTAGCGATCCCATGGACTACAGCCTACCAGGCTCCTCCGTCCATGGGATTTTCCAGGCAAGAGTACTGGAGTGAGTTGCCATTGCCTTCTCCAAAACACAACACAGCAAAACTTATATACAGATACAGAGAACAAATTCATTTTTTTTTTTTAATGCCAGTGGAGGCGGGGGGTGGGGGGGTAGACAAAATGGATGAAAGGGACCAGAAATATAAGATTCAGGTATAACATAAATAAGTCATGGGACTTGTACTGCAAATTTGACAGTTGCTGTCATCACAAGGAAAAGAAAATCTGAAACTTTGCAGGGCAACAGATGATAGGTTTATTGTGACCATTTCACAATGCATGCAAATATCATATAACCATATTTTATACTGGAAACTAACAGAGCATTATATGTCAATTATATTCTAATTAAAGCAAAACTAAAACAACTATGTAGATTAGGGTCTTGAACTACATAAGTTCTGAAGACTGTAATAAAAGCCTCTTTTTATCGTGAAGTACTTGACACATACTATACATAGGGCTAAGTGTATCTCAAGGCTCCAGCATGAATTCAGTTTTAGCCCAGTTCTTTGCCCATCATGCAAAGTTTCTCTACTGGCTGAGAAGCTTTGTTATCATTTGGGATTATAGAAGTGCTTAACAAGTGAATAAAATTTACTTTTAAGTAAAAATAAATAAACCTATACATTAAAACTTGGAGTTATTAATAAATGAATGCATATTTTATGTTTTGAAGATCTGTAATGTTTAAGGACTTTGGCCTATTAGAGAAATGTTCAGTATTTAGAAGCCAAATTAACATATATAATAGAGCAAATATGTTATATGGCCACCTGATAAGAAGAACTGACTCATTGGAAAAGATCCTGATGCTGGGAAAGATTGAACACAGGAGGAGAAGGGGATGACAGAGGGTGAGATGGTTGGATGGCATCACCGACTTGATGGACATGGGTTTGAGCAAGCTCCAGGAATTGTTAATGGACAGGGAAGCCTGGCATGCTGAAGTCCATGGGGTCACAGAGTTGGACACAACTGAGTGACTAACTGAACTAAAAAGAGCAATTTGTGATTTTGTGATTTTTCAGAGGAAATCTCTTTAAATTTGTATAAAACTTTGGAACATAAGATTTCTCATATTTTTAAATTTAACTTTGTACACATAAGTTCTTTGGAAATCTTCTTTCTTAAGATAGAAAATAGAAGCACTTAAAAAATACATAATTTATAATTACTGTATAAAATAACTGAATTAATGAGAATATTTGTAACTGGTTCAAATATTGTCAAAGACATTTTACCAATAAAGCTTTGAAATGTGCCAAATAATATATTTGCCAAATATTGGAACACTACATTTGAAACAATGGATAGCTAGGTTTCCAATATTAATTTAGTAGCAATTAATAAAATCGGAAAAGACCCTGATGCTGGGAGGGATTAGGGGCAGAAGGAGAAGGGGACAACAGAGGAGATGGCTGGATGGCATCACCAACTCGATGCACATGAGTTTGGGTGAACTCCAGGAGTTGGTGATGGACAGGGAGGCCTGGCATGCTGCGATTCACGGGGTCACAAAGAGTCGGACACAACTGAGTGACTGAACTGGGCTTCCCTGGTGGCTCAGAGGTTAAAGCATCTGCCTCCAATGCGGGAGACCTGGGTTCGATCCCTGGGTCGGGAAGATCCCCTGGAGAAGGAAATGGCAACCCACTCCAGTATTCTTGCCTGGAGAATCCCCTGGATGGAGGAGCCTGGTAGGCTACAGTCCACGGGGTCGCAAAGAATCGGACACGACTGAGCGACTTCACCTCACCTCACCTCGCACCTCTGAATGATCATCTTTTATAGATCCCTATAACAGTTATGGAGGATGTTAGACAGCTTACGTTAAAAACATGGTATTTATACAAATAAAAAATCTGAAAGAAAATATACCAAAACATTTAGAGTAGTAGTCCCAAATCATGGGATTATATATCTTGATATAGTTTCTCAATCTTCTATAGCCAATTTTTATCATGTTATAACTAAGAACTTGCAAAAATTAATCTTCTTATGATATTACATTGTGATTCATCATGTTCTACTAAAAACAAGCATAGTATATAACTTCTAAAATACGTTTTCAATTAAAATGTAAACTCTTTAGAATTTTGAAATTAAATTTTATCAAGTATTTCACTGGTTCAAAAATATACTGCAGTCACATATCTGCCTAAAAATAACAAGATACGCTGTGACTGAAATAAATGTATACAAAAACGTGAAGTCATTTGGTTACAGATTTTCTGGCATTTTCAATGTCCCGGGGGGGTCAGTGCTAAAGAATCCACCTGCCAAAGCAAGAGATGCAGGTTCAGTCTCTAGGTTGGGAAGATCCCCTGGGAGAAGGAAATGGCAACCTACTTCAGTATTCTTGCCTGAGAAAACCTGTGGACAGAGGAGCTTAGCAGTCCAGAGTCCATGGGGCTGTTAAAGAGTCAAACACAACTTAGTAACCATACAGCAAGCAACAAAAACATCTTATAAAAGAAAATAATTATTTGTCCACAAGAGAAAGGTCTTTACTTCTTTTCAGAAAACCTAATCTCAAGTATCAATTCTGTAACCACTTTTTAATTTGACAACAATGCAACTCTGGACAAATAACCAACCTCTCTTTGCTGCCTATTGAGCAAAAAGTAGATAACACTACCACTTGACTGCATTATTAAAACATTTAAAAGAAAACAAATTTGAATATACTGTCAAAACTATTCAATGCAATGCCATGGTTTTTTTTTTTTTTTTCTTTTAGAGTCCCTGTAGAACTACCATAGTGATAGAAAACACATTTCTAGTTTTAATGAAACTTAAAATTTATCCAGAGAAATAAAATATAAAGAATATAAAAAATGTGAATGAATACATAGCATAGATAGAATATAAAAATATTGAATTTTTTTTTAGGAAACAAAAGATAATACTTTTGCTTAAATTACAACAGGCCAAATATTGTTATAAACACATAAAACATGACATTAACCTTGCTGTGCACGCTTAGTTGCTCATTCATGTCCAACTCTTTGTGACCCCATGGACTGTAGCTCACCAGGCTCCTCTGTCCATGGGATTCTCCATGCAACAATACTGGAGTGGGTTGTCATTTCCTTTTTACCACTGAGCCACCTGAGAAGCCCCAGCAATAACATTAGCATGTCGCATAATATGAGAAGCGCTGCCATAGATATGCATGTATACTGACTGTGTCAGTGGGCTTTGCAGTGCTTCAGAGGGGTTCCAGAGAACCTCAGGGGCTTGTTTGTTTAAGGTTTTGAAGAATGAACAAAGTTTCATCCAGTAGTAAAGAGGAGAAAGGTTATTTTAGGTGGCAGGAATAAGTTTTAAAGGCAGTGTGGTAAGACATTGCTTGGCATATTTGAGGATGTTTGTAATACACATCCCAGTATTGAATGCTGCACAAAGTTGAACTTTTATTCTGAAACACTGGAGGAAACAAATTTCAAAGAACATAGAGAAACTCTGCATTGCTGCTATACACGTCAATAGTTCCATTTTATGGTGTTTTTTTTTTCTTTTGCATATCAAAATGTTTCTGTATGCATTGAAATGCTAGTTACAATCAGTATAAATAAGGAGTGTACAAGTAAGGAGTGGGGGTTCCCATGGTGACTCAGATGGTAAAGAACTTACCTGAACTGCAGGAGACCTAAGTTCGATAACTGTGTCAGGAATATTCCCCTAGAGAAGGTAATGGCTATAATCCATAGAGTGGCAGAGAGTCAGACATGACTGAGCAACTAACACTTCACTTTTCACACATAAGGAGGAAGCCTATGAAGGTTTTGTTGGTTTTTAGGCAAATATCTTTCACTTTAAGCATGTGCTACTTAAAGGGAAAATAATGATTTTAATAAAACAACTACTGGTAATATAAGGACTCCATGGGGAAGCACCTCACAGTGACAGCAAACTTCCCCGTATCAAACTGAAAAAGTCTTCCCACAACACCATCCATTGCCCTTCCCAGTCCCTAATCAAATCCAACTTCAATAGCAAGAAAAGCTGATGCTTGCTCCACAGCAACTCTGGAGACCAACCAGCAGAAATTTCTTAATGGCAGCTGCCACTTTGAAACTAGAGGTCAATCACTGTCCCAGATAACAAATTCTGAGGTTATACAGTTTCATTTACCTTTAGTAGCAGTTCTCTGACTTCTCTTGGCTGTTTTCCTTAACAGCTTATAATATAGTCAGACTATCTAATAACATAGAATTTACTGGAGGTCAATTAGAATAAATACAATCCTATTTCCTGACAGGTATATAATCATGCTGACACTTAAAATCACTGACTAACTCATCTACGGAAAGAAAAAAAAAACACCAAAACTTCAAAACTAACCTTTGGAAAGAAGTCAACCAAGATTTGCTGTTTTAGTTCTGCTGCCAACCGCAGCAATTTAATTTCTTTTTGTATAATGAAATAATTATTTGTTCACATACAGAGTCTTAAACATTTCCCTGGGGAATATCAACAGAAGGAAAAGGAGTGCATATTATGTGAATAAGATTTTTAAATATCAGTGTTTCAGAAGCATCAAGTGGTATCAAATAAGAATTTCACCTCAAAGGAAAACACATAGTTTTAGACAGGAGTAAGAACAGAGACTATTGAGAGAGTTAAGAGTATTGATGTTTGGTTTGCACAGGAGTTCTCAAGTGATATCTTATGTGTGTGTATCTGTATGTGTGTGTGTGTGTGTGTGTGTGTGTGTGTGTGTGTGTGTTTGTGTGTGTGTGCATGTGCACACGCAAACACCTCATGCAGGTTTATTGCTCCCAGGTTTATAGAGATATAATACCACAAAATTCACCTATTCAAAATGCACAGTTCAATGATTTTTAAAACATATTCAAGTACTGTGCAATCATCTATACTAATATCTCATTTTAGAACTTTTTATCCCCACTAAAATAAACTGAGGCCCATTGGCAATCATTCCCTATTCCCTTCATCCCTCTACAACCCTAAATAACCACTAAATTACTTTCAATAGAAATTATTTTTAGTGGTTATTAATTGTTTTGATCACACAAGATACTCTGTAGATATTTTAGAAATGTGAAAATATAGTAATTTTTTTGGTAAAGACTTTGAAGTATAGGCCTAACTTCATTCTTTAGCATATGGTAACCCAGGTATTTCTGTACCCAATGTTTCTGTTTAGTAGAGAAAGACAATTTTTTCTCTACTAAATCTCTACTAAATAACCTCTTGTTGCAAAACAATTGGTCAAAAGCATACAGATTTACTTATGGATTCTCAATTTTATTCTGTTGGTCTATGTCTCTATTCTTAAACTAGTTTCACACTATCATTATTCCTGTAGCTTTGTAATAAATGTCAAAATCATTCAGTGTTAAGGCCAGCAGCTCTGTTCTCCTTTGCCAAATTAGTTTTGAAAAAAAAAAAAAAAAAAGATTCCTCTGTATTGGTCCTGTATCCTCTATCTTAGCAAAGATTTTTTTTCATGGCCAATTACTTAGGATTTTCTTTGTTTAAAAATCCTGTCACCTTAGATAGAGTTAGTTTTACTTCCTTTTTTCTGGAATTTGAATTTTTAAAAAAAGGCTCAGAACTCAATTAATTCTCAGAATGGAGATTTAATTTTTATTCCTAATTTCAAGGAAGAAAGCATTTAATCTTTTAACACTAAACCAGATGTTAACTGTGTGTTTCTTGTAGGTGCCTTTTATCAAGTTAAGGAATTTTTCTTCTACCCCTACTGAATTAGGTTAAATTATTTCACTTTGTTTATGGAGATAAGTATGATTTGTGTCCTTACCGTATTGATATGATGTATCACATTAGTTGATTTTCAGTTCTTAAAACAAGCTTGTATCCAGAAATAAATTATACTTGGCCATGGTATACAATGCTTATATATAGCTAGATTCTCCTAGCTGGTCCATTGTTGACTTTTCTGCATCTGAATTTACAATAGGTATTAGTTGGTATTTTTCTTTTCTTGTGATGTTTTTCTCTGGTGCCAAAGTAACTCGATTCATAGCTGTTCTATTCTTTGCAAGAATTTGAAAAATTGGTGTAGAAGAATTGACATTTATATTGAAGTTTTTGTTTATTTTTTGTTTATTAACTTTTCTTTAAATCTGAAAATTTTACTGGTGAAGCTATTTAGACTTTGGATTTTTTATGGGGCTTTTTCTTTTATATTTTGCTTAAGAATTCAATATCTTTACTTGTTATAAGTCTGTTTAGATTTCCTGCTTTCTACTAATACAGTTTCAATAATCTCTGTCTTTCTAGGAATTTTTCCATTTTATCTAAGCTATCTAATTTGTTGGTATAATGTGGTGAATAGTATTCCTTTATAATTTAAATAGAGAAGTATTTATTTTTTCTACGGTATGTAGTGATGTATCCTGTTTCAATCCCGATGTTTGTAATTTGAGGCTTCTCTCTTTTCTTCATGGGTAGTCTACCTAAAGGTTTGTCAATTTCATTGATTTCAGAGAATCAGGTTTTTGTTTTATTTTTGTTGTTGTTAATTTTTCCTTTTCTGTTTCATTTATTTGCACTTACATCCTCCCTTCTTCTTGCTGTCAGTGTGTCCTGGTGTTTTGAGTGCATTAAGGGGAAAATCAGATTATTGATTTAAGGTCTTTCTTTTCAGATATTTGCCCCTATAAATTTCCCCTAATCATTTCATTTAGTTCCATATCACAGGTTGTGTTATTATGTGGCTTCATGTTCATTCAATATATAATATGTATATACTTATGTATATATAAATAAAATTTCACCAGTTAAAGTTATTTTCCTGGAAAGAGAGCTTGCTGAGCTCATTATTTCACCAGTCTTGAAGTCCCTGCTTTCATAGATGATATTCTTTTGTATACTATCATGTAAGAATTGAATCGCCAGTCTATGTCTGATGCAGGATACAGCATGCTTGGGGCTGGTGCATGGGGATGACCCACAGAGATGTTATGGGGAGGGAGGTGGGAGGGGGGTTCATGTTTGGGAATGCCTGTAAGAATTAAAGATTTTAAAATTAACAAAATAAAAAACTAAAAAAAAAAAAAAGAATCAGTTTATATGTGCCTCTTGGTTCATTAGTAATGGAAATCATTTGACCTCTAGAAATACTTAATTTTCAAGATTAGGAGATGGGATAATATGTATTTATTATACAGGACCAGATATTGAGTTAAATAACTTACTGCAAATGATCATATTTAATCCCTGGAACAATGTTTCCTTCACCACACCCTCACCTATTTGGCAGTTACTGAGCTCTAAATGGACTGTAAGGAGATCCAACCAGTCCATTCTGAAGGAGATCAACCCTGGGATTTCTTTGGAAGGAATGATGCTAAGGCTGAAGCTCCAGTACTTTGGCCACCCCATGTGAAAAGTTGACTCATTGGAAAGACTCTGATGCTGGGAGGGATTCGGGGCAGGAGGAGAAGGGGACGACCGAGGATGAGATGGCTGGATGGCATCATGGACTCGATGGAGGTGAGTCTGAGTGAACTCCGGAAGATGGTGATGGACAGGGAGGCCTGGCATGCTGCTATTCATGGGGTCGCAAAGAGTCGGACACGACTAAGCGACTGAACTGAACTGAACTGAACTGAGCTCTAAATGGGGCCTTCATCAACTCAGAATGAGTTAACATCATCATGGTCTAAATCCTGTCCTAGGCACTGCAGTTATTAAGGGCTTTGAAGTATGAGAAAGGATTTCATTTCTCACTTTAGCAGCAATACCAGACATTGATAACTGAATATGCAAGCTATCGTTTTTAATCAAACAGAGTCTCACAATTATTCTCATCCTAATTATACAGATATTCTCTTCTCATAAATACTACCCTTTTGTTTAGAAGACTTATCAGATCAAATCCACAACAGAGATGGCCATAGGGAATGATGCTTATGCATAACTGTTGGCAAGAATTTTAAAATTATATTTACATGTTAAATCTTTTACTAGGATATTATACCATTTTTATAATGATATCATAGAAAAAAGTCACATTGTTTAAATAACAGTTTTAGAATCAGATAATCTGTATTTAAATTTTGTTTTCCTTCCTTTCTATCTGTGGAATGTGGGTGATTTCCTGGCTTTCTGAATTCCTTTCCTTGTAATTTGTCATTATCTTTCAACTATTTACATTTCTATTCTTAAGTATAATGGTCATCTGAGTTAAATTCACCTATTCAGTCCATTTTAGTTCGCTGATTCCTAGAATGTCAACATTCAGTCTTGCATTTTCCTGTTTGACAACTTCCAATTTGCCTTGATTCACGGACCTAACATTCCAAATTCGTATGCAATATTGCTCTTTACAGCAACAGACCTGCTTCTATCACCAGTCACATCCACAGCTGGGTATTGTTTTTGCTTTGGTTCCATCCCTTCATTCTTTCCGGAGTTACTTCTCCACTGATCTCCAGTAGCATATTGGGCACTACCAACCTGGGGAGTTCCTCTTTCAGTATCCTATCATTTTGCCTTTTCATACTGTTCATGTGGTTCTCAAGGCAAGAATACTGAAGTGGTTTGCCATTCCCTTCTCCAGTGGACGACAGTTTATCAGACCTCCCTACCATTACCCATTCGTCTTGGGTGGCCCAAAAGGCATAGCTTAGTTTCACTGAGTTAGACAAGGCTGTGGTCCATTTTATTAGATTTACTAGTTTTCTGTGAACATTATATCTACTGCTGAGGGCAGGAATCCCTTAGAAGAAATGGAGTAGCCATCATGGTCAACAAAACAGTCTGAAATGCAGTACTTGGATGCAATCTCAAAAACGACAGAATGATCTCTGTTCATTTCCAAGGCAAACCATTCAATATCACAGTAATCCAAGTCTATGCCCCAATGAGTAACGCTGAAGAAGCTGAACGGTTCTATGAAAACCTACAAGACCTTTTAGAACTAACACCCAAAAAAGATGTCCCTTTCATTATAGGGGACTGGAATGCAAAAGTAGGAAGTCAAGAAACACCTGAGGTAACAGGCAAATTTGGCCTTGGAGTACGGAATGAAGCAGGGCAAAGACTAATAGAGTTTTGCCAAGAGAATGCACTGGTATAGCAAATACCCTCTTCCAACAACACAAGAGAAGACTCTACACGTGGACATCATCAGATGGTCAACACCGAGATCAGATTGATTATATTCTTTGCAGCCAAAGATGGAGAAGCTCTATACAGTCAGCAAAAACAAGACTGGGAGCTGACTGTGGCTCATATCATTAACTCCTTATTGCCAAATTCAGATTTAAATTGAAGAAACTGGGGAAAACCACTAGACCATTCAGTATGACCTAAATCAAATCCCTTATGATTATGCAGTGGAAGTGAGAAATAGATTTAAGGGACTAGATCTCATAGATAGATTACCTGATGAACTATGGACGGAGGTTCATGACATTATACAAGAGACAGGGATCATGTAAAAGAAATGGAAAAGAAATAGAAAAAAGCAAAATGGCTGTCCAGGGATGCCTTACAAATAGCTGTGAAAAGAAGAGAAGTGAAAAGCAAAGGAGAAAAGGAAAGATATAAGCATCTGAATGCAGAGTTCCAAAGAAGAACAAGGAGAGATAAGAAAGCCTTCCTCAGTGATCAATGCAAAGAAAAAGAGGAAAACAACAGAATGGGAAAGACTAGAGATCTCTTCAAGAAAATTAGAGATACCATGGGTGCATTTCATGCAAAGATGGGCACAATAAAGGACAGAAATGGTATGGATCTAACAGAAGCAGAAGATATTAAGAAGAGGTGGCGAGAATACACAGAAAAACTATACAAAAAAAGATCTTCACGACCAACATAATCACGATGGTGTGATCACTCACCTAGAGCCAGATATCCTTGAATGTGAAGTCAAGTGGACCTTAGAAGCATCACTATGAACAAAGCTAGTGGAGGTGATGGAATTCCAGTTGAGCTGTTTCAAATCCTGAAAGATGATGCTGTGAAAGTGCTGCACTCAATATGCCAAAAAATTGGGGAAACTCAGGAGTGGCCACAGGACTGGAAAAGGTCAGTTTTCATTCCAATCCCAAAGAAAGGCAATGCCAAAGAATGCTCAAACCACTGCACAATTGCACTCACCTCACACTCTAGTAATGCTCAAAATTTTCCAAGCCAGGCTTCAGCAATACCTGAATGGTGAACTTCAAGATGTTCAAGCTGGTTTTAGAAAACACAGAGAAACCAGAGATCAAATTGTCAACATCTGCTGGATCATCAAAAGAGCAACAGAGTTCCAGAAAAACATCTATTTCTGCTTTATTGACTATGCCAAAGCCTTTGACTGTGTGGATCATAATAAACTGTGGAAAATTCTGAAAGAGATGGGAATGCCAGACCACCTGACCTGCCTCTTGAGAAACCTGTATGCAGGTCAGGAAGCAACAGTTAGAACTGGACATGAAACAACAGACTGGTTGTAAATACGAAAAAGAGTACATCAAGGCTGTATATTGTCACCCTGCTTATTTAACTTATATGCAGAGTACATCATGATAAATGCTGGACTGGACAAAACACAAGCTGGAATCAAGATTGCCGGGAGAAATATCAATAACCTCAGATATGCAGATGACACCACCCTTATGGCTGAAAGTGAAGAGGAACTAAAAAGCCTCTTGATGAGAGTGAAAGAGGAGAGTGAAAAAGTTGGCTTAAAGCTCAACATTCAGAAAACAAGATCATGGCATCTGGTCCCATCACTTCATGGGAAATAGATGGGGAGACAGTGGAGACAGTGTCATATGTCTCTCTCTTTTTTTTTTTTTTTTTTTGGACTTGAAAATCACTGTAGATGGTGACTGCAGCCATGAAATCAAAAGATGCTTACTGCTTGGAAGGAAAGTTATGACCAACCTAGACAACATATGCAAAAGCAGAGACATTACTTTACCAACAAAGGTCCATCTAGTTAAGGCTATGTTTTTTCCAGTGGTCATGTATGGATGTGAGAGTTGGACTGTGATGAAAGCTGAGAGCCAAAGAATTGATGCTTTTGAACTGTGGTATTGGAGAAGATTCTTGAGAGTCCCTTGGACTTCAAAGAGATCCAACCAGTCAATCATAAAGGAGATCAGTCCTGAATGTTCTTTGGAAGGTCTGTTCTTTGGAAAGCTGAAACTCCAGTACCATGGCCACCTCATGCAAAGAGTTGATTCCTTGGAAAAGACTCTGATGCTGGGAGGGATTGGGGGAAGGAGGAGAAGGGGACGACAGAGGATGAGATGGCTGGATGGCGTCATTGGACATGAGTTTGAGTGAACTCCAGGAGTTGGTGATGGACAGGGAGGCCTGGCGTGCTGGGATTCACGGGGTCAGAAAGTGTAAGACACACAGAGCGACTGAACTGAACTGAACTGATTCTCAAGTATCATCACTCTTCTTCTGGCACCTAAGTTTCTGTTTCAGCCCTTATAATAAACATATTGTATCATATATTTATTTAAATATCTTCCTGTTCTTGCAAATGGTATTTTTCCATTTTGCTAGAACTTGGATAAGATCCTTCTATATTCATCTCATGCATCAACTTCTCTACAAGTGAGAAAAGTTAATAACTCCTTTCATTATCTCACTATGACACTTTCTATAAAATCTTGTTAGGTACACTCATTGAAGCATCCACTTACTTTCAAGATAAGGATTTTATTGTAAAAAGGAACTTGCCTCATTGCCTGACTCCATGTTTTATGCGTACAAAGTGCGAACAAATATTTGCTGGACAGAATTGCTTCAAGAGTTACGAAGACATATTTGGAGCAAAGATCATAGTCATTCTCCTTCATAATCAATGTATAATAATGCTCATCTTAAAAACCATGGATCTAGCTACATTGGCAAGTGAGATTAACTGTATTTTACAGGTCATTGCATCAGGATCGAAAAGAACACAGGTTTTACATGGGAGGGCATGTACATATTTTAGCAGATTTTTTTCATTATTATTATTATTTCTAAATCAAATACTCTGCTTCTGAGTCTCAGTTTGTGTTCCACCTACCCAGCCTCATCTTTTGCTACTATCTCTTTCATTTCATGCTGTAGCAATGCCAAGTTCTCTCTCATAAATTCTCTCACACTTCCTTGAATTGCTGTACATGCTGTTACCTCTACTCAGGACATCCTCCACCTCCATTCTACGCTTATTCATCCTGAAAGCCTGCAATTCATTCTTTGAAGCTCAGCTGAAGCTACATCATCTGTGAAATAGTTCCTGACTTCCACAGTCAGGTCTAGGAATTTCTTTCCTTGTGTTTTTACTGGAATGTGCAGAAATAATTTGATGATGCTGCAATTAGCTGTACATTTATGTAAGTTTTTTGAGCATAAATAATGGGTATTTCATTTTTGAATTCTCCTAACAGTGGCTTATAGCATAAATTGGGAGTTCAATAAATATTTGATAACTTAATGAATTGTAAATTCATTAACAGTAATATTTTCTTATCCATGCTTTCTCTAAAAAATAAATATTAACATAATCATAAAATTTTACCTATTTTTTGCTGGTGAAACTTAAATGTTTGGCACTATAAAAAGTGTAAAATGTGTCTGAAGCTCAAATCATAGAATGTCTAAAGAATGGCTTGGAAAGTGTTTTCAATTACATAGCAGTTCCTGCATTGTATACCAAAAAAGGAAATGGTATAGTATTAAAGAGAGCTTTATAAGTCCATGTTAATAACCATTCCACAAACACACACTGAATGTAAAGTACTTGTGTAATAGTAAGTCATCTTGGATACTAACCGGGTATGATGGGGTGAGATTGAGTGAGGAGGAGGTGGCTTCATGAATGAAATCAGTGAAAAGTTAATTCCATCTGTTTTTATAACATTTGAAAAATGCCCTTTGTTTAAAAATTCCATGTTGATATTATTTAACATAGTAACATTTTAGCAGTCTAATAGAGTAGTAGATCACTATTTTATATTGAATATGGATTCACAATATTTAATTTAACCTTCTCCTTATGGTTGGATGCTTAAGTATTTCATCTTTGGGTACAATGTTTTTTCATAATTATTATTTTAATACTGTGAATACATTAAAAATTTAGAAGTCTTATTTGAGAGACAGAAATAAATATTTTAAAATAAAGAAACATTACTGAGAAAGTAAACAGAATGGGACAAAATATTTGACAATCTTATCTGTGGTAAGGATATAGTATCCAGAATATATAAACTGCACTTACAACTCAACAACAAAAAGACCAAAGCTCAAAAATGGGCAAAGGTCTTGGTCCAGTGGTTAAGATTCCATACTTCCAATGCAGGGGGTTCAATCCCTGGTCGGGGAAACGAAGATCCCATATGCCTCATGGCTGTGTAGCCAAAAATTAAATAAAAAAATAGTTTAATATTCTTATAAAGTGATCAAAGATCTTATGTAGGTATTTCTACAAATAAGATGTACAAATGGCCAATAAACATATGAAAAGAAGCTCAACATCATCAGTCATATATAGAGAAATAAAAATTAAAAAATGAGACTTCAAGTTTAACAAGACAGCTATAATGAAAAAATGAGGGGGTGAGGAAATTGCATTACTTGTGGGAATGTAAAATGACTCAGCCACTGTAGAAAATAGTTTGGCTGCTTCTTGTAAAGTTTAACATAGGATTACCATACCATTTCCAGTTTTGGTTATATATCCAAAATAAATGAAAACAAATACTCAAAGGAATACATACATACACATGCATACTTTTATAATAACTCTATTAACAATAGCCAAAAGGTGAAAAGTACCAAAATGTCCGTAAAGAAATGACTAGATAAGCAAATTGTAGTATTTACATAGAATGTAGTATTATCTCGCTGAAAAAAGAATGAGTACCGACACATGATGCAATCTAGATAAACCCTGAAGATACACTAAGTCAAAGAAATCAGACACAAAAAGTCACATGTTGTGCAATACCATTTACATGAGATGTTCAGAATACGTCAATCCACAGAAACAGAAAAGCAGATTGGTGGTAGGTTGAAACAGGCTAGAACAGGGAGAAAAGGGAAATGATTGCATAATGGATAAAAAAATTTCCTCTTGGGACAAGAAAAATATTTTGGTGGTGGCTGCATTGTAAATATACTTAATGCTACTCATTTCTAAATGGTTAATTTTGTGTTATAATTTTACTTCAATAAAAAAACAATGAAAATACTTATTGTATCATTGCAATTCAAAATCAGGATAAAAATGAGGTTTGCATTTCTATAAGAAAATTAAAACTATTTGTTTTAGTTTTGTGAAAAATGCTATTGGTATTTTAATAGTGATTGCACTGAATCTGAGAATCTCCTTGGCTAGTATGTTCATTTTAACAATATTAACTTTTCCAATCCAAGAACACAGTGAATTTTTCCATCTATTTGTGTTATCTTCAATTTCTTTCATAGTGGTCTTATATTGTTCTTAGGAAAAGGCTTTTACAGTGAACAGATTTATTCCTAAGTGTTTTATTCTTCTGATGTGGAGGTAAATGTGATTGTTTCTTTAATATCTCCTTCTGATAGTTTGTTTTTAGTGTGTAGAAACAAAAATAATACCTATATTTCCGAGACAGTACAAGTATAAAATTAGATAATATGATGTAAGAATCTATTATTTCCAGCACAGTGCTAAGGAAATCATAGGTCGTCAATAATAGTTTAAGTAGAAGTTGCTACTGTAAATAAATATGAATAAAAATCCATTATTTATCTACAGCCTATCATTCTTAACATAGTAACATATCTTCTTCTGAATAACTTATATATGGTATATTTTACATTATTTAAATAACCATGCAAGTTTTATTTGATTTTCTATTAAAGTATAATCACTACAAAATGTTATGTATTACAGATCTACAATATAATGATTCACAATTTTTAAAGGTTATACTCTACTTATAGTTATTAGAAAATATTGATTGTACTCTGCCTGTTATACAGTATATCCTGTCATTTGTATTATACCTAATAGTGTGCACCTCTGATTTCCCTACCTCTATCTTGTCTTTGCCTCCCTCACTGGAAACTACTGGTTCATTCTTTATATCTGTTGAGTCCGCTGCTTATGTGTTCTATTCATTTTGGTTGTATTTTTTAGATTCCTCATATATGTGATGGGCTTCCCTGGTGGTTCAGCTAGTAAAAAATCCACCTGCAATGTGGGAGACCTCAGTTTGATCTCTGGACTGGGAAGATCCCCTGAAGAAGGGAATGTATTCTGGTGCATCCTCCAGTATTCTGGCCTGGAGAATTCCATTGACTATATAGTCCATGGGGTCTCAAAGAGTTGGACACAACTGAATGACTTTCACTTTCACTTTCATATATGTGATACCATGCAGTGTTTGTCTTTCTCTGTCTGACTTATTTCACTGAATATAATGCCTTTCAAGTCTATTCCTGTTGCTGGCAAAAATTTCATTTTCAAGTAGATTGGATGATAAGTAGGGCTTGTGGTGGTAAATTTGGGCATGAAATCAGTTCATATGTCATAAGTACCCAGAAGCTTTTGATCCAAAAGCCATGCATTATCAGCTGAACCAAGGGTCGCCATGCATGCTTGTTTCTTTTTATTTTATTCTTGTCCTACAAGCAGAAAGAGCAAGGGCTTCAGAAGTAGACTGGTTTGAGAGCAATTGCTGGTTCCACTATTTATAAAATATATTATTTGGGACTAATTATTTAACCATACTAACCTCTGTTTCCTCTTCTAAGAAGTGCAGATGATAGCAGTGATGGAGCCAGGCTGCCACCAGGGCAACATCCAGTACTCTGTGTGAGGTATCTAGCAAAGTGCCTGGCATCATCATTGCTAAGTAACGGTACTTTGTATTATATTATCATTTAATTATTATGACCTGTTCATTGGGGCCTTTGAGGCCTAAGGCTTGTAGTCTGGGTACTGATGCTGAGTCTCAGTGAAGACAGGAGTGAGATCCAGCACAGTCAATGGGGGGACTCAAGAACAGCCTGATGTCAGCTACACCTGCAACTTGAGTCTCAGAGACCTAGAGACCAGAGTTCCTTATTTTCAGGAAATAGACTGCAGGGATTTTCTTTTGGATAAACATACCATATCACCACACACACACATACACAGATGCTGATTTTGGAGGTACCTCAAATACATTGTTGAGACCACCAGAGATAATCACCTATCTAGGCATGTAGAATTTTAATAAGATTTTTGAAATGTTAAAATATATTATATTTATTATAAACAAGTTTAAAATACTTTGCAATGAAAATAAAGTTATCTGTAGCCAGAATTAATATGTATCTGATTTAACTACCAACCAACAGAGGATGAGATGGTTGGATGGCATCACTGATTCAATGGACATGAGTCTGAGTAAACTCTGGGAATTGGTGATGGACAGGGAGGCCTGGCGTGATGCAGGCCATGGAGTCACAAAGGCTGGACACGACTGAGTGACTAAACTGAACTGAAGCCCCTTCAGAGATCTCTTGTGTAAATCTCTACTATTATAAATGCAAAACCCTTTTTCTCAACTTAAGTTGTGACTATGCTTGCCTTACTAAGGTTTTTATTATGTTGGTAAGAGACTTTCTAATGTTTTTTCTCAAACAATTTACATATTTTAGTAAATCTAATTATGTGCCCTGATACTTTTAAGAGTTTATTACATTGCACATATCACACCTGTGCAATTTAAACAATCATATGTGTTCTCTATTAGCACTTAGTGAGACTACTTTGAAGTCTGTCTCAAATGTTTTTAGGCACTGATTCTTAATAACTCATATTAATGCCAATTATTTCTAATGAAAATATGAAGATCAGATAATACACATCAAGATTATATACTTGAGCTTATAACCAAATATCGCTGTCCTCCACCACAAAAGAGACTTAATAATAAAATGCAGTGCAGATTCAATGTATATTAACTTTGTCAAGGTGTTTGCAAGATCAGTTTGTGACAATGCTGGACAACAGACAGGGCCACATGATGCATAAAATGTTCCTACTGAGGAGATGGATGGATGGTTTAACCCCATGGTAAGGTATGGTAGCATCATTCCTATTTTATAGTAACAAAAAAAAACTTAACCAATATATGGATATGCCAAGACTGTTCTTACATGTTTAAATTTAAGATTATCTTTCATCAAAGAAGATTTTTGGTCATGTGAATTACAATATTTAAGATGTTACATTTTAATGTCCATAAAAGGAATATGGCACAATGGAACATTGATTTCACTTGCCAAGAACACATGGGATTCATCTTCTCTCAGGCACTGAGTCACTATATTGCTTTTCTGGGCCCTATAAGAATAAGAGGAATAGGGCAAAATGGTGACATTATGCAAACACTGTGACTATGGAAAATGGTTGTGCAAAGATATCTCTGAGTGAGTGGTTATCACACAGAGACCAGTCATAGTCCACTTGGGTCCACCTTGTGGTCACGCTTTACTTTCCATGTTTTCCATACAGCTGTATGATGGTAAGGGTTGGGTTTCCCTGGTAGCTCAGCTAGTAAAGAATCCACCTGCAATACCAGAGACCTGGGTTCTATCACTGGGTTGGGAACATTCCCTGGAGAACGGCATAGAAATCCACTCCAGTATTCTTGCTTGGAGAATTCCCATGGACAGAGGAGCTTGGAGGACTACAGTCCGTGGGGTCACAAAGAGTCAGACACTTTGAGACTAAGGGCTAGTCCTAAAAAAACAGGAGCAGGGGAAAGGACCTATGATTGTAAAGCAAAAGTACGTGAGTCTGAATTCCAGTTTTATCGCTTAGAAATTATGCAAATTTTTACTTTTATGACAACACTCTGGGCTTTACCTTTCTTATCTTTAAGCTTGGGATAATATTCCCTCCTTTGTAATACCTAAAAGACTGAGATCAGATTTTGAATCTAACAAAACTAATACAGGGTTCATAGCGTATATGCATTCATAAAATTCTAAGTATCAGATCCCTTTCTACTGAGGAAAAGACATAAGAAAGGATTTGAACCATGGAGAAAAGTTTGAAGTGCAATCTTTATATTAAATGGGTTAGAATGGTGATGACCAAATTCTTTCTATGTACAAAAAGTATTAAGGCCCTAAAAGGGAGGCTTTTGTAAGGAAATTTATTAACAGTTAAATGATAATGGAGGCAGGCACTGAAGAGAAATGGATGGGTAAATGTGAAACTGGGTAGGGTGAATGCATCTAGAGGCAGACTGGTTCCCTAATACTCCTATCTCACATATTAGAAAATCCAGTTTGGGAGTTACTAAGTAGCCTTTCCAAGGTCATAAGGAGCAAGTGTTAGAATCAGGACTGGAGACCAAAGTGGCTGAGAGCATACTTAGTGCTCTCTCATTAGCCTCTGATTGTTTCTGGGCTTTTCCTTCCCTCCCCATGAAGTGAATGGTGGTAGTGGTTTAGTCACTAGGTCCTGTCCGACTTTTGCCTGCCCACAGACTATGGCCTGCCAGGTTCCTCTGTCCAGCTGGTCTTTAAAGATACATCATTCTTTGAATGTCCTGTGACAGTCAATATCGGAGCCAAGGCAGACATAATGCATAATTTAATAGTTTGGGGTTATAAAGCCAAGTTCAAACCCTGCTTATTTCTCTGTGACTCTGACAAAGTTAGTTAACTTAAAAACAATTCAGTTATCTTATATACAAAACAAAATCAAAAAGGGGTATATATGCTAGCTAACACTCAGGGTTTACAGTAACTAGATATGCAAAGTGTTTAATACTGAGGCAGGCATAGTAAGCATGGAAAAAACCAGTAGATCTGATTTTTACAACTATATTTTGCAATATTCTTATTGATTCTTTACATCTTTTTATTTAGAAGCAAAAATATGGAGTTAGTTGCTTAGAAAAGCGTGAAGTGAAGCTTTTGCTTCAGGTCAGTAAAAGCTAGCACTGGACCATTTTGTAAGCATACTTAACTTGAATCCCCAGTGTTGCAGAGAGCCTTTAAAAAGTGTGATTCTGGGGGCTAGCAGAATGGGAGGAGAGCCTTTCCCACTCTACTCTTCTTATTTATATTTGTCAAGGAGGCAAGGATCTGGTGTCTGAGAAGCTTTCTGTGAAATTCCCAACCTCAACATCACCAAACGTCCTTGACACAGACACCCAGGAGCATCAAAAAGAAATGAAAAAGGTTGCTCAAGCCTGTCTGAAATAACTAAGTACAAGGACCTTGGAGGATTTTTGTGAGCCACTGCAATAGATTTTAGAGAGCTAAATTTGTATTTGTCTTTACATTTTATTGCATTTCCATCTGACCACAGCCCCGACAGATGCTGCTTCAAGCTCCAAATAGTTCAACTAGTGAATCTGAAGAAGGCTCCTGGGATAGGCATCTTTTAACACTCAACTGTTTTTTTCACACTCTTTTTCTCTGGCTTCTCAAGGAATCATTTTCTTTTGCACTTGAAGGGGCTTTTATGAAGTGGCCTGGAAGTGAGATTGTGCATCCATCTCGGCAAAATTAATCCAGGATGAAAATGCCTAAAGGGAACCTCTTGTTTCTATTCTGAACACTCCCTTCAGTGGTCTGAATGCAAAAGCAAAATGCTTCCTGCCAGCCTCTGTAACTCCACAGAGGGCTATCAACACCTACTTCCAATCAAGGTCTTCATCAAAGCTGATGGAGTCAAGTCCTTAACAAGCAGGGACTTGATCATACAATGAAATTTAAAAAAAAAAAAAAAAAAAGATAGCTGATCTCACCAGTCAATGGCAAAACTACAACTGAAGTCTTTACAATTTATACAAGGGAATCAAGGACACAGAGGAAAAAAATATTCATAAGGTCTTCAAAATGCACGCACTCAAAATGCTTGCAAGGGAGATAAAAGCATTGGTTTTAGGGTCAGATGATGGGGTCTCAGAGGCCACTTTACTAATTTACATTCATGAAGCTTTGGGTAACTCATTCCCTGAGCTTCAGTTTACTCATAGCTAAATGGAAATAATATTAAGATGGCAGATGTACAAAGCAGGAATAGTGAAGAGCAGTGGGGAAGGTTTAGCTTGCATGGGGACAGGTTAAAAACAAGGATGCCACATGGAAGAGGCGCCTTACTTTAAAAGTTCTTGTGCTATAACAAATTTTGACATGAATACAAGATCCTGTGTGCCCTTCTCTGTCTTCTTCTTTGTGCTCCAACATCACACTTGCACTGTGCTAAGAGCATTATTTTCCCCATCTGCCTCCCTGCATTGTCTGTGGGGTCACAGATGGCAAGGGCTATAGCTGATCGTGTCTTATTCGACTTTCTATTTTTGGCATCTGCACAGAGCCTGGAACTGAGTATCCATTTATCCAAAACTAATTTGGTGTACAGCCTAAAGAAAAAATGTGAAAGTTAGTCACTCAGTCGTGTCTGACTCTGTGTGACCCCCATGGACTGTATAGCCCACCAGGCTCCTCTATCGATACATGGAATTCTCCAGGCAGGAATTCTGGAGTGGGTTGCCATTTCCTTCTCCAGACTAAGCATTATATGAATGAATGGATTCTGTCTTGTTAAAGTAAGAGAATATCAGAATTGCAAGAGCGGCGTAGCGTCATCTACTTGACCCTTCTTTTCTACACAGGGTTCCTGCAGCTCAGGGAGTCTGACTGGCCCACATTCACACAATAACACAGAGGGAGATACAAAATAAGGATGTTCATCTCTAGTCTTCTGAACATGGGGCCTTCTCTATGGCACTGCACTGCCTCCGTTCATTATGCTTCTCCTGTATTCAGATGTCAGAAAATGAGGAATCAGGGTATGTACATTTTTAAATAAAGAGTTGGCATGACTGATTTTCTCCTTTCACTTTTTGTGAAGAAATCTTTATAAAGCAACTGCAGCCTTTACAGGTAACTTTTATTAGGTGATGTGGGTTCTGGGAATGTTTAAAATCCTTTGGACAGTATATTTTCTGACAAAGCACATTGGCCAAGTATCTGACAAAATGCTGATTCCAGACAGAAAGAAGCTAGCATTTTCTAATAAAACCTATAAGAACATAGAGAAAAGTATAGCATTGTATTTAGGAACTGGCTGGATTAGCTTCTGATAAATGCATGTTAGAAATCTTCATGGGTTAGTAAAAACTCATTTCACAGCTAATCTTATGATAAGTATGCAGTTGAAAGAGTATGAGTTTCCATTTTCATACTATGGCATATAAATCAATAAACCTAGATCACACTGATTCAGGATTTGTGATAAGTATGACTGAGGAAAACTGGTGTTTACTTTTAAATTATCCTAGAAAAAAAGAGCTATAAAGAAGTTTTCACATATTGTCAGAGCAGTGATGAAATTCCTTAGGTGAAACTTTTTGTCCATTTCGCTTTAATATTAGTTTTGAGTGCAGAGCCTCTCCTATTTGAGTTCAGGTCTGTCACTTAGTCATTGTAACTTGGGACAAACTTAGTGGGTTTCATTGAACATTAACTTACTGCTCTGAAGAATGGGAATAATGCTAATGACTTTGCATGTCTCCTAGGATGGCCATGAAAACTGAATGGGAGAATGTACCTGCATGGTTAAATGAAAACATGCTCCGCTTCAGTGCAGGTTTAGCTATGATTATCACCAGTAATAATGTGACAATGATCACAAATTATTATTCCTGTCAAGAAAATCTAGACATGCCATATTTTTTTGCTTATTTTATGCTTCTGGATTTACTTGAAAATATTAAACCTATAGTTTACAAAATATCGTTCATTCAAAGCTGTCTCTAATTTATTCTAGCTTACTTCCTAATTAGTAAGGTTTCAGGTTTCCTCACATCTAAAATGCTCACATATGATCATCTTTGGTGGACTGAATTATCCCCATTTCTCTGACCTGGGTTATTTTCCCTAATGGAAAATTATGTGTATGCTTTCATGTACCTCAGTGCAACCATGTGATTTACTTTGCCAATGAAATATGGATAAATGTAACAAATGCCATTTCTAGGAGAAGTTTTGCATACAGGCTAATGATTTTAGGTATCCCTTTTCCCACTTCTACCACCAAATTGCCCAAAATAGGTAGTTTTGTGAGTTTGGGTTTCAGAAAGAGAATGGCATAGAATAGGGCCACACATGACCCATAATGAATATATGATATATGCTAGAAATATATTTTGAAATAATAAGTCATGTAGATTTTGAGGTCATTTGTTTTCATAGAATAAACTAGCTTGAATTTACTGAACAGTGTAATAGTCAATGGAACTGTTCAATTTGCTCCCTCCGTGAAATATTTCACCATCACCTATGGTATAATGGCTAAACTCCATAGCAAGAGATTTTAGAATCCTTTTGCCTGATTCCTGGTAATCCTTCCCCAGCCTCATTGCCTGAATCCCTCACAGTCATGCCACAGCATCTGGCAGTTTCTGGATGCTTCTAGTTGTCAGAAAGCTTCACATTGCAAATGCTTCCACATGTGAACCATACTTCCTCTGATCCTAGAAGATTCTCATTTTCTTGAAAACTCTAGCTCTAACCATTCTTTTTCCAAGTACTTGGACTTTGTATTCCTGATCCTGTCAGATATAAATAACTGATCCCAAAAGTCCTCTGCTTCCATGTTTCCTTCTATAAACAATCTTAGCACAAGATATCAAGTGTAATTATTTCACTTTAGGGGAGTAGGTCCAAGATCACATCTCCTTTCTTGAGGATACCTGGTACAATGCAGATATTCAGTAAAGGTTGATATGCATTTCCTTCATTCATTTTATTTTTTTTATTTTTTTGAAGATCAGAACTCACCTTTTATTTTTATTTATTTATTTTTACTTTACAATATTGTATTGGTTTTGCCATACATCAACATGAATCTGCCACAGGTATACATGTATTCCCCATCCTGAACCTCCCTCCCTCCTCCCTCCCAGTACCATCTCTCTGAGTCATCTCAGCGCACCAGTTACAAGCATCCAGTATTATGCATCAAACCTGGACTGGGGATTCATTTCATATATGATATTATACATGTTTCAATGCCATTCTCCCAAATCATCCCACCCTCTCCCTCTCCCACAGAGTCCAAAATTCTGTTCTATACATCTGTGCTTATCATTACCATCTTTCTAAATTCCATATATATGTGTTAGTATACTGTATTGGTGTTTTTCTTTCAGGCTGACTTCACTCTGTTTAATAGGCTCCAGTTTCATCCACCTCATTAGAATGGATTCAAATGTATTCTTTTTCATGGCTGAGTAATATTCCATTGTGTATATGTACCACAGCTTTCTTATCCATTCATCTGCTGATGGACATCTAGGGTGCATCCATGTCCTGGGTATTATAAACAGTGCTGCAATGAACATTGGGGTACACGTGTCTCTTTCAATTCTGGTTTTCTCGGTGTGTATGCCCAGTAGTGGGATTGCTGGGTCATAAGGCAGTTCTATTTCCAGTTTTTTTAAGGAATCTCCACACTGTTCTCCATAGTGGCTGTAGTAGTTTGCATTCCCACCAAAAGTGTAAGAGGGTTCCCTTTTCTCCACACCCTCTCCAGCATATATTTCTTGTAGACTTTTGGATCACAGCCATTCTGACTGGTGTGAAATGGTACCTCATTGTGGTTTTGATTTGCATTTCTCTGATAATGAGTGATTTTGAGCATCTTTTCATGTGCTTGTTAGCCATCCATATGTCGTCTTTGGAGAAATGTCTATTTAGTTCTTTGGCCCATTTTTTGATTGGGTCATTTATTTTTCTGAAATTGAGCTGAAGGAGTTGCTTGTATAATTTTGAGATTAGTTGTCTGTCAGTTGCTTCATTTGCTATTATTTTCTCCCATTCAGAAGTCTAACTTTTCACCTTGTTTATAGTTTCTTTGGTTGTGCAGAAGCTTTTAAGTTTAATTAGATCCCATTTGTTTATTTTTGCTTTTATTTCCAACATTCTGGGAGGTGGATCATAGAGGATCCTGCTGTGATTTATGTCGGAAAGTGTTTTGCCTATGTTCTCCTCTAGGAGTTTTATAGTTTCTGGTCTTATGTTTAGATCTTTAATCCATTTTTAGTTGATTTTTGTGTATGGTGTTAGAAAGTGTTCTAGTTTCATTCTTTTACAAGTGGTTGACCACTTTTCCCAGCACCACTTGTTAAAGAGATTATCTTTTCTCCATTGTATATTCTTGCCTCTTTTGTGGAAGATAAGGTGTCCATATGTGTGTGGATTTATCTCTGGGCTTTCTATTTGGTTCCATTGATCTATATTTCTGTCTTTGTGCCAGTACCATACTGTCTTGATGACTGTGGCTTTGTAGTAGAGCCTGAAGTCAGGCAGGTTGATTCCTCCAGTTCCATTCCTCTTTCTCAAGATTGCTTTGGCTATTTGAGGTTTTTTGTATTTCCACAAAAATTGTGAAATTATTTGCTCTAGCTCTGTGAAAAATACCTCTGGTAGCTTGATAGGGATTGCATTGAATCTATAGATTGCTTTGGATAGTATACTCATGTTCACTATATTGATTCTTTTGATCCATGAACATGGTATATTTCTCCATCTATTAGTGTCCTCTTTGATTTCTTTCATCAGTGTTTTATAGTTTTCTATATATAGATCTTTAGTTTCTTTAGGTAGATATATTCCTAAGTATTTTATTCTTTTCATTGCAATGGTAAATGGAATTGTTTCCTTAATTTCTCTATTTTCTCATTATTAGTGCATAAGAATGCAAGGGATTTCTGTGTGTTGATTTTATATTCTGCAACTTTACTATATTCATTGGTTAGCTCTAGTAATTTTCTGGTAGAGTCTTTAGGGTTTTCTATGTAGAGGATCATGTCATCTGCAAGCAGTGACATTACTATATTATATCATATATGTGTGTATATATATTTCATATTTTTCTATCCATTCATCTGACCAACAGGCAGATTGTTTGCATGTTTTGTCTATGGTAAATAATGCTACAATGAACACTTGGGATGCAAACAGGTATTTCACATTATGGTTGCCATTATCTTCATTACCTCCACCATAGGTTGGCCTCAGGTCAAACAACAGGGAAGGAGCATGGCCCTACCCATCAGAACAAGACCCAATTTCCCCCTCAGTCAGTCTCTCCCATCAGGAAGCTTCCATAAGCTTCTTATCCTTCTCCATCAGCGGGCAGACAGAATGAAAACCACAATCACAGAAAACTCACCAATCTGATCACATGGACCACAGCTTGTCTAACACAATGAAACTATGAGCCATGCTGTGTAGGGCCACCCAAGATGGATGTGTCATGGTGGAGAGTTCTGACAAAACTGGAAAGTGAAGTGAAAGTAAAAGTCACTCATTCATGTCCGACTCTTTGCAACCGCATGGACTGAATTCTCCAGGCAAGAATACTGGAGTGGGTATCCTTTCCTTTCTCCACGGGATCTTCCCAACCCAGGGATCAAACCCAGATCTTCTACACTGCAGGCAGATTCTTTCCCGGTTAAGCCACAAGGGAAGTCCAACACTGGAAAGACAAAAACTGGAAAGGGAAGACCAAACTGGAAAGGAAATGGCAAACCACTTCAGTATTCTTTCCTTGAGAACACCATGAACAGTATGAAAAGGTTAAAAGATAGGACATTGAATGATTAATTCTTCAGGTCAGTATGTGCCCAATATGCTACTGGAGATCAGTGGAGAGATAATTCCACAAAGAATTAAAAGATGGAGCAAAATCAAAAACAACACACAGTTGAGGATGTGACTGGTGATTGAAGTAAAGTCTGATGCTGTGAAGAGCAATATTAAATAGAAACCTGGAATGTTAGGTCCATGAATCAAGGCAAATTAGAAATGGTAAAACAGGAAATGGCAAGACTGAACATCGGCATTTTAGGAATCAGTGAACTAAAATGGACTGGGATGGTTGAATGTAACTCAGATGACCATTATATCTACCACTGTGGGCAAGAATCCCTTAGAAGAAATGGAGTAGCCATCATACTCAACAAGAGAGTCCTAAATGCACTACTTGGATGCAATCTCAAAAATGACAGAATGATCTCTGTTCGTTTCCAAGGCAAACCATTCAATATCATGGTAATCCAAGTCTATGCCCCAACCAGTAATGCTCAAGAAGCTGAAGTTGACGATTTATATGAAGACCTACAAGACCTGCTAGAACTAATACCCAAAGAAGACATCCTTTTCATTATAGGGGACTGGAATGCCAAAGTAGGAAGGCAAGAGATACCTGGAGTAACATGCAAGTGTGGCCTTGGAGTACAGAGTGAAGTAGGTCAAAGGCTAAGAGAGTTTTGCCAAGAGAATGCACTGGTCATAGCAAACACCCTCTTCCAACAACACAAGAGAAGACTCTACACATGGACATCACCAGATGGTCAACACTGAAATCAGGTTGATTATATTCTTTGCAGCCAAAGATGGAGAAGCTCTATACAGTCGACAAAAACAAGACCAGGAGCTGACTGTGGCTCAGATCATGAACCCCTTATTGCCAAAGTCAGACTTAAATTGAAGAAAGTAGTGAAAACCGCTAGACCATTCAGGTATGACCTAAATCAAATCCCTCATGATTATTCAGTGGAAGTGAGAAATAGATTTAAAGGACTAGATCTTATAGACAGAGTGCCTGATGAACTATGGACAGAGGTTCATGACATTGTACAGGAGACAGGGATCAAGATCATCCCCATGGGAAAGAAATGCAAAAAAGCAAAATGGCTGTCTGAGGAGGCCTTACAAATGGCTGTGAAAAGAAAAGTGAAAAGCAAAGGAGAAAAGTAAAGATATAAGCGTCTGCATGAAGAGTTCCAAAGACTAACAAGGAGAGATAAGAAAGCCTTCCTCAGTATGAGATCAATGCAAAAAAATTGAGGAAAACAACAGAATGGGAAAGACAAGCGATCTCTTCAAGAAAATTAGAGCTACCAAGGAATGGGCTCATGCAAAGATGGGCTCGATAAAGGACAGAAATGGTATGGACCTAAAAAAAAGCAGAAGATATTAAGAGGTGGCCGTAATACACAGAAGAACTGTACAAAAAAGATCTTCATGACCAAGATAATCACGATGGTGTGATCACTCACCTACACCAAGACATCCTGGAATGTGAAGTCAAGTGGGACTTAGGAAGCATCCTACAAACAAAGCTAGTGGAGGTGATAGAATTCCAGTTGAGCTATTTCAAATCTTAAAAATTGATGCTGTGAAAGTGCTACACTCAATACGCCAGCAAATTTGGAGAACTCGGCAGTGGCCACAGGACTGGCAAAGGTCAGTTTTCATCCCAATCCCAAAGAAAGGCAAGGCCAAAGAATGCTCTACTGCTGCTGTTGCTACTAAATTGCTTCAGTCGTGTCCACCTCTATGCAACCCCATAGATGGCAGCCCACCAGGCTCTTGTCCCTGGGATTCTCCAGGCAAAAGTACTGGTGTGGGTTGCCATTTCCTTCTCCAATGCATGAAAGTGAAAAGTAAAAGGGAAGTCGCTCAGTCATGTCTGACTCTTAGCGACCCCATGGACTCCAGCCTACCAGTCTCCTCCACCCATGGGTCACCAGTGCCTTCTCCGATGACCAACCTTGACAGGATATAAAAAGCAGAGACATAACTTTGCCAACAAAGGTCCGTCTAGTCAAAGCTTTGGTTTTTCCAGTAGTCATATATGGATGTGAGAGTTGGACTATAAAGAAAGCTGAGCTCCTTAGAACTGATGCTTTTGAACTGTGGTGTTGGAGAAGATTCTTGAGAGTTCCTTGGACTGGAAGGAGATACAACCAGATCATCTTAAAGGAGATCAGTCCTGAATATCATTGGAAGGACTGATGCTGAAGCTGAAACTCCAATACTTTGGCCACCTGATGTGAAGAAATGACTCACTGGAAAAGACAGTGATGCTGGGTAAGATTGAAGGCAGGAGGAGAAGGGGAAGACAGAGGATGGGATGGTTGGATTGTATCACTGACTCAATGGACAGGAGTTTGAGTAAGCTCTGGGAGTTGGTAATGAATTGGGAAACCTGGCGTGCTGCAGTCCCTGAGGTCTCAAACAGTCAGACACGACTGAGTGATTGCACTGAATTGAATGTTTGAATCCAATCTAAGTAGGCTTTCTAAACAATATCTCCATCATGAAGGATTAATTTTAAACTTGGCCAGGAGGTACAGACTTGTTAAAAGGATATTCTCATCCCTGAAAGGATAAAGGCAGTCAAGAGTGAATTACTCTAAACTTCTATGGAACCAGGCCTCCATTGTCCATCCAAGCCAGTTACCAAAGTAACCAAAATTGCCTTGGTCTCCAGGCATCTTTGGAGAAGGCGATGGCACCCCACTCCAGTACTCTTGCCTGGAAAATCCCATGGATGGAGGAGCCTGGTAGGCTGCAGTCCATGGGTCGCGAAGAGTTGGACACAACTGAGCAACTTCCCTTTCACTTTTCACTTTCATGCATTGGAGAAGGAAATGGCAACCCACTCCAGTATTCTTGCCTGGAGAATCCCAGGGACGGGGGAGCCTGGTGGGCTGCCATCTATGGGGTCACACAGAGTCATGCACGACTGAAGTGACTTAGCAGTAGCAGCCAGGTATCTTAATCATATACACAGCCAGACACACAGAGACCACATTGGCTAGTTAAGTGACCGTAGCCCATGGGATGGGCTATCACATGACATGATGAATTTAATTTATTAAAAAAAATTTTCTTAATGCAAAATTTTTACAATATAATATTTTTAAAATATGGAAATAATATTGTAAGTTGTATGATTTCAACCTATGAAAACCAGGTATAACCTTAAAACAGTTTTAAAAATTAGAAGGAAATATATTAACATTGCAATAGTTGGTTTCTCTGCATGGTAGTTCTCTGATTTTTTTACTTTATTTCCTGATAAGCATGTCCTCAATGATTTTTTTCTAGAATGGGCATGTAGATTTATAATCACACATATAGAAAATACACATTGCGAAAAGTAAACCTATAAAATATGCAGATAAGCATCATAGCTTGTCTTTGGTAAGATTAGTTTTGTTTACAGCAGGTAATGCAGTCCACTCACCGGATTTAGACATTCTCATTGGAAATAAATGAATCTTATTATCAAGAGTGCTTCATGAAATGGTTATGATTTACCTTGATCAACCGTTCAAACGTGTTTCTACTTTAAGAACTGCCTTAATGCCTTAAATAAGGCAGGACTTGGTTGACCTTTTATATAGGATTAAAGCACCCTATAATTAACTTTTTTATATACTGAGTTAAAACTTAATGAAAACGTGAGGTGAAATGCCAAGACTTAATTTGCAGACTCCTTTCCTTTTTCACATCATGAGCTGCTGAGAGTTAGTTTACTGCTCTTTTTCTCTCAGGCATCTTTTTCTGACCAGAATACGACTTGCTAAATGCATCCAGGTAGCCCATTCAGAAAGAGAACACAGAAAGAGAACACAGAGATGTGGAACCAAGAAAGAAAGGGTGGGGCTCAAGCTTCTGGGGATGGCAAGCGCCTGGGAACTCTGACTTGGGAGGTAGACCAATTTAAACTCTAATCTCAGCTCTTAGTGTAGTTGTAGGCATATCACTTAATCTTTAAACCCCAATTGGTATTATCTTAAAAGGGGAATAATAACAAGTATGTGTCTGTGTGTGTGTGGGTGAGCTCAGTTGCTCAGTTGTGTCTGGTTGCAACCCCATCAGCCGTAGCCTGCCATGCTCCTCTGTCCATGGAATATTCCAGACAAGAATACTATAGTGGTTGCCATTTCCTACTCCAGGGGACCTTCCCAACCTAAGGATCGAATCTGCATCTCCTTGCATCTCCTGCATTAGCAAGAAGAGTCTCTACCACCGTGCCACCTGGGAAGCCCCCAATTAATAATAAGTGTACCTTAGAGAATCATCTAAAGACTGAATAGGCCAGTACCCGTAAAACATCACTGGCACATTCTTCAGGGCACAGCAAAAATTAATTGTTGATTTGTTGAAGACTCTTCATGTGCGGCTCATGATTATGTCTCCAACTTTATGTCACACATTTTTCAGTATTTTCCCTCTTTCCACTTCCTGCACCTTTAGTCTAAGTCACCAGGAATATTTGCCATTTCTTAAACATCTTACTATTTCCCACCTACTGCCAAAGCTATTGTTTTCTTGCAAAATCCAATCTCCTTTTCTTATACAACAGTATAATTTTCACTTGACACATGGTCTTTGTGGTCTCTACACCACAAACCCCAGCCTCCTTTGCAGCTACACCCCTAGCTTTTGGAAAATTATATATACAGTGATTCTGTAGAATCTTAAGGCAGAATTTGGACACATCCTTTGCCCCTGTTTTTCTTCTTTCCTTTATCCTGCTATCAAAATAAAGATATGAACTTGGACCAAGAGATGAGGGTCATGCCCAGAGGTAGTAAAAAAGTGAGTTAGAAAAAGCCTCGAACCCCAAGGACTAAGCTGGTTCTGGAACAGTCTTGAGGAAAGAAAGAAACATCTCTCTTACTTAATCCATTATCATTTGATGCTCCCCTGGTACTTATAGGCAAACTTAATTCTACCTGAGAATGCCAAGCTCTTCACATATGAAAATGCTACATAAATGGTATTTCTTGAACCTATTTTTCATAGAAGTTGTCAACTGCTTTCCATAAACATGCAACCTCCTCCAGGATTCCTTCCCAGATTCCATAGGCCAGGCAAGTCTCGGCATGTATGGCATCCTATCATAGCATTGCTCACCATGCATTTTAATGATCACTTTTCTTGACTGTTTCCCTTTCTACACTGTGAGAACCTTAGGGTCTTACTGTTGTTTCTTACTTATTTCTTGATTATGCATGCTCTCTGGAAAGTTCAATCCCAACAGGTACTAGAAACATGTTCAATAAATAAATAAGTAGATGAATGAATGACTGATTGGGAAAAAAAATAAATCCATATGAATTTCTCTATTATTAGTCAGCCAAGGTCCTTACATCACTCAATTTTCTTCTCATCTACTTACCACCACCGCCCAACCCCACCTCCCAGCCATAGAAAGGAGTTGCTTCACCAGTGAATTACAATTGCCTTCAGAGTTTCTTAGTCACATCAGAATGCCCTCTTTCAAGGTTCACAGTAAATTCCTATTGATTTTTTCTAACCAGAAATCTCGGATTCACTGATGTGACTGCAAAGGAAAGTAGGAGGAACAGTATGAAATTCATTCCCTACCTAAATCTTCATTACCTTCTGCTGTTCTTGTTCCAAGAAGATTCAATTATGTATTACACTAGCAAGTTCTTTTTTTTTTTTTTTAACCTTAGGGCTGCTTATGAAAAATTAAACTAGTTACATAAAGAGATTATATTGCTCTTCTTCCACATCTCAGTGGAAAAAAAATGAATCATCAGAAACTAGAATAGACCAATACAAGTTATTTTGATTTAAACCTCAGATTAGTTCACTGGTGGGGGTTTATGTGCTAGTCTATTGCTACTACAAATTTTCCTAAAATATCAATACAAAAATGTGATTAGATCTTCTTTCAAGGTTTTATTTCCTCCAATCTACAGAATATAAATTGCTTTCTAAAGACTCTCTTTACCTTACCGAATAATCCATATTGCTTAAATTTTTGCATGTGGTAAATACAGCCCTGGCTACATTATCACATCTCAGACATGTTTAAATTCAGATTCAGTTGGCTCCAATTATGATAACTTCAGCCAATCAAAAAGGGATTTTAATCTGAAATATATGTTTTCAATGGTTCAGAGGATTTTAAAATTTTGAACTCTGCTTTCTCAGTTATCTTCTTTAAGTAATATGGCAACAAGTAAGGAGAACAGAGGCTCACCTTGATTACAGCATAAGTCAGACTTAACTACTGGTAAAGATGATTCACAAAGCCTTCAAGCAATTTGAGCTATAAAGAGTTTACTCTTTATAGACCAGGGCCAAATCTATCCATATAATTTTATACCTGGGGGACATCCTATTCCATTCAGTTCAGTTTAACAACTTTTTGAGTGCCTACTACGGGCCAGTCACTGCCTGGTAGTGGGAGGAATTGTCTCAGGTAAACAGTGTGGCTCAGGAGATAATTACAACAGTCTAGCAACTTATGAAAGGAAAAGCACAGACATTAATGAGCAGCATGTAAGAGGCAACTAGCCCAGGTGTGGCTGAATACACAACTTTCCAGAAGACCTGATATCTATATTGAAATTGTAAAGACATGTTGTGATTATTCATGTACCATGGTGAAGGGGGGAGGTATTCCACACAGAAGAGGCATTGGAAGGAAAAAAATGAAGCAGGAGAGGTAGGAACTGGCTAAGTTATCCACCATCTCTTCTACTTCATAATTTTGGGCCTGGATCAGCTGAGTACACAGGTCTCCTGTAGACTGAGGAACAGGAATCATTTTCTGTCCCAGCCTGAGAGGGAACACAGAATAGTATAGTGAGTAGGTATACAGGCTCTATAATCAGGCCATCAGGGTTTGAAAACTAACTCAACTATTTCAGTCACTTATCCACATATCTATTATTTAATCAAGAGTCATTTGTTGATAGAGAAGGAAATGGCAACCCACTCCAGTATTCTTGCCTGGAAAATCCTATGGACAGAGGAGCCAGATGGGCTACAGTCCATGGGGTCATAAGAGTTGAACTTAGTGACTAATCCACCATTTACTGAATGTTCATTGTGTGCCAAGACTTGTGCAAGCACTTGGAATACCACCGGGAACAATACTGACAGAACTCCTGCCCTCGTGAAGCTTATAGTCTACTAGGAGTAGATAAAAAACATAAATATACAGATTATTTGGTACTTCAGAGCAGTTTATAAGTGGGAGTGCCATGGAGGAGGGAGCTGGCATTGTAATTTCAAGAGGAGTGGTTAGAATGGGCTTCAATGAGCAGATGACATCATGAGCAAAGACTAGAAGGAGATGAAGGAATTCATTTCTTAAGGTGAAACTGTCCTGCTTTAACTGTTGGCAAGCTCACATCTCTGCTTCAGTTTGTCTATCTGCAAAATGAGAATAATTGTAAAAATGAAGTCATAAGGTTATCATAATAATTAAATGAGTTAATACACATAACTTTGATTGGAATAGTGTTTGGAACAGATAAGGATTTTTCTAAGTACTTGAGGTTATAATTGTTGTTATTGTTTAAACTGGGTCCTTTATGCCCCATGTCCCACCCGCTCCTTTCAGAAAGTCTGCAAGAAGTCTTTCCTGCTTTCTCTCTCTCCCTCCCTCTCATTGACCTAATACAACAGTAAATATTATTATTTGGTGTCTAAAGGATGTTCTCAGTCTCCGCCTTCCCACCTTCTCCACTGCCAGGATCCTAATCTAAGGTGATGGAGATAACACAAAACCCTCCCAGATCGTTGCCTTTTCTGTTCTATTTCAGTCCATTCTCAACTCAGCTCTTGTTTTAACATAAATCAGATCATGTTACATCCCTGTGTAAACCTCCAGTATCTCCCCATTGTACTGCTAATAAAATTTGAATCCATTCTCCCCATCTACAAAGCAATAGAGTACAGCACTGGTTTGGCTGTCTTTCCTTGGTTCTTCTGCACTGGTCAAACTGAGTTTCTCATGGTTACCTGAAGACGTTGAGCTTGTTCCCACCCTTGGAAATTTCTTCTCACTCTTCCCACAACCTAAAGTGGCTTCCCTACTCGCCCTTGCTTGGGTGGTTGTTTCTTGTGATTCAAGTGTCAGCTTCAAAGTCATCTCCTCACAGACTTTCAGGGGCCACTCAATCCAGGGGTGACCTCCAGTCACTCTCCAACATATTAGCCTGCACTGTTTCTTCAAGGGGTTATTTTTCTATCTGTTAAGTATTTGTATCTGTATCTGTCTCTTGGCTACCAGAAAGCAAGAGCACTCATCTTTTTTGTCTTGCTTACCCCTGTTTTCCCCAGGACCTAGTACTGCAACTAATCCTTTTAAATGAATCGGTGAATGGATGAGCAGCCTTGTCTTGGCTGAAGTTTCAGAGATGAGTAAGACACTGAATTTTCTCTAGATCAGAGTCTACCCAGAAATGAATGCTCATCATTCCTGCCAAGATGAAGAGGGAAGCCTAATACACCAGTTGCAGTCTCTTTAGACTCCTTTGAGTTCTGCTATTCTATGAACTGCTGAGGAAGTTTTATATATTGAATTATGTAACCATTTCCTTTGTTCTGTTGATACTACCTCATTATTTTCACACATGTTTAGGATACATTTTCTTACTTTATCTGACTGGAAAATTCCAAGTATTGCTTAAGAACCAACTAATGCATCACCTACTATAAATTTATTTTTCTGAAATACCTGTTCTGTGCCAACTTTGAAATTCCTACAAACCTCAATTTTGGTATATGTCCTGTTGGGTTGCAACTATTTATCTACAGATATTTCTTCCCCATACAATATGAGGATTCTTTGAGAGCAAGGAAAATATAATAATCTTCGTACCAAAACACTTCATGCATAATAGGTGCTCAGTGCTTAGTGGATAAGTTGATGAGGGACGGGTTATCTTATATTCATCAGACATACCAGATGGTGTTGTAACAATTGTGCTGATGTGATCAGCAGTCTAAACCCAGAATCTGAAGTTTCAACTGGCACACCCTTTTTGAAACAGAGGATCCATGTATTCATATTTGTGGTAGATTGGTTTTAATAGAATTTTGATGCAGGAATGGGCATAATAGTATGAGCTGTAAAAATTGAGATCATATTTGATCTTCAAATGGAGTACTGTCCATTTAATTGTCAAATCAATAAATGAACTGAATTGCCTCAGGAAAATTAAAATTCATCCTAAAGCTGAAATTAAATATTATAGAATAAAAGATAGCTTTGTGTCACAAATGTAAATATCTGATATAAATAAAGACATATAAATCTCTCTCTCAATCCTTTAAATGAGTCATAAAAATATGCAGTTCAAACACAATTAACACAAATGGGCCAAAATGTATAAATAGTTTGTAATATAATCTTAAAAACATCTTTGTAAGTTTATTTATGGGCAAAGATAAATTCAGTTTTGCAGAAGATAAAGCAAAGCATAAATGATGCCAGTACTCATCATGTTATACTTTCATTCAATTAAACCAAAGGTCTTTACAAAAAGACTTTAAGGTGATTTACAAAAGTCATAGTAGTAAAAAGAAACATATCAAATATAATTAGAAAAGTTAGAATTATGGATTTTTTTTTAATTTTTATTTTAAAATCTTTAATTCTTACATGCGTGCCCAAACATGAACCCCCCTCCCACTTCCCTCCCCATAACATCTCTCTGGGTCATCCCCATGCACCAGCCCCAAGCATGCTGTATCCTGCGTCAGACATAGACTGGCGATTCAATTCTTACATGATAGTACACGTTAGATTGCCATTCTCCCAAATCATCCCACCCTCTCCCTCTCCCTCTGAGTCCAAAAGTCCGTTATACACATCTGTGTCTTTTTTCCTGTCTTACATACAGGGTCGTCATTGCCATCTTCCTAAATTCCATATATATGTGTTAGTATACTGTATTGGTGTTTTTCTTTCTGGCTTACTTCACTCTGCATAATCGGCTCCAGTTTCATCCATCTCATCAGAACTGATTCAAATGAATTCTTTTTAACGGCTGAGTAATACTCCATTGTGTATATGTACCACAGCTTTCTTATCCATTCATCTGCTGATGGACATCTAGGTTGTTTCCATGTCCTGGCTATTATAAACAGTGCTGCGATGAACATTGGGGTACATGTGTCTCTTTCAATTCTGGTTTCCTCGGTGTGTATGCCCAGTAGTGGGATTGCTGGGTCATAAGGTAGTTCTATTTGCAATTTTTTAAGGAATCTCCACACTGTTCTTCATAGTGGCTGTACTAGTTTGCATTCCCACCAACAGTGTAGGAGGGTTCCCTTTTCTCCACACCCTCTCCAGCATGGATTTTTTAAAAGAAGCAATTTTAGCTGCTTTGGGATTATCACTGGAGCTCTGAGCTAAAATTAAAATTCGGTTTGTGTTTTCTGTCAGCAATGACAAAAAGAGAAGCACAATATTATATATATCTCTACCAGTAAAGGGGATTTTTTGCTCCAAGAAAATAAATGGCTTTCCTAATATTAACAGGAAACCTAATATTAATGACAACCCACTTTAGTGTTCTTGCCTGGAGAATCCCAGGGACAGGGGAGCCTGGTGGTCTGCCATCCATAGGGTTGCACAGAGTCGAACACTACTGAAGTGACTTAGCATAGCAATATTAATTAGGTTTTCCTAATATTCTAATATAAACTTACCACCTACAGAATTTGACATGAGATCATGTAGCCTAGTATACAATGTTTTGGAAATCAATGAATAAAATTTGCATAGTAGCAATAATATTAATATTGGGAGGCTTTCCTCATAGCTCAGGCGGTAAAGAATCTGCCTGCAATGCAGGAGACTTGGGTTCGATTCCCATGTCGGGAAGATCGCTGGAGAAGGAAATGGCAACCTACTCCTGTGTTCTTCCCTGGACAAATGAGCCTGGCAGGCTATAGTCCATGGGGTCAAAAGAGTCGGACATGACTTAGCGACTAAACCATAACCCCCAGTTAATGCTAACACTACTAATAATAATCAGAGTAAGAATACAAACTCTAGATATTCATGGAATATCCAGCATCTGCCATGCTGTATTTTATGAATCTTATGGAAACTACTGCATTCCTATAATTTCAAGATCACTGTTTTATAAATGAGAAGTTTTCAAGACAACACCATTAACAACACTTTTCTGTTTACTTCAAGATTCATATATTTCCCACCATGATATTTATATAAAAAGGCAGAAATGGTTAATAGTCCAGGTTGTAAAATTAACATAAAAGTTATTCATTAAAAAGCAGATTGCTTTCTGCTGGTTTAAGCTGATATAAGAAGAAAACTTAAGACTCTTTAGCAGTAGATGGATAATATTCACTAAAACACTATTCTTCTTTGCTTTTTAAGTAGCTGAGTAAGCAGATAGTTTGTATTTATACTCTGACAAGATCATGGAATACCGACATACAGAGTCCAATTCAGTGGTGCTGAACAACCACTCTGCTAGGTGCTTATGTCTCATTTGCGCTTACTATAAAGGGTCAATATCTATGCTCCTACTCATCATTTGCTAATACTTAGTGAAATAATATCTACTATAGTAGAAATATTGTACTGAGTATGTAACTCTGTACTAGGTATGTAACTCTGTATAAAAATGCAAGTGGAAGAGCCAGCATTCATTATGAGTTGAAAATCCTACCCAATAATCTGACCACACATCTCTATAACTTGTATGTACACTGGGAGCTTTAGCGTCTATCGGAAATATTTAATAGAGTTTTATATTAATAATTTACAAATTTTTGCATGAGCACACAGAAATAGATACATAAATTAATATAACTTAATCCAAACTTCTATCATTCATGCTCCTCAAACCTTGAAGTATCACAATTGCCAAATCAAAGCCAATTGTTTTCATATACACTGGAATAAAACCAGTGACAATTACCCTTCATTTGGAAACGATAACTTGATGACATTTAATGCAACAATTAGCATGTTCCCAAGCAATAAAAGGCTATATGAGATCACAAATAATTCCCTGGTTTATTTCCTTGTCCATCTACAACCATCTACAATCAATGCCCTTTACAAAAGAAACTCAAAAATTTTCCAGCTAGACAACAAATGTTAAATTGGATAGAAATTGTACTTCAAACATCATCTACTCCAGAATGTTACAATTTGTGAAAATTGCTTTGGAGCTTTTACCTCTGGGTGTGAAAAGGAAATGTCTCGTTATAATCAGTCACAGGAATGTATTTCTATGCAGCATTATGGCACTTACTCTCACAGGGAGATTTTGGAACAGGTAAGGTAACTTTCTGAATGCAATTATCCAGCATTAAAGAGCATTATTATTGATATTTTATCCTCACCTGAATAAGCACAAAGGTAAGAATCATGCTACCTAAATTACCAGAGTCAGTCCTTTGCACTTCTCTTTTGCTTACCTGATGTGTGGCTTTGGAATTTAAGCCTAATTGTCCTCAGTTGGAAGTAAATAGCAAATTCTTCCAAGCAGGCAGTAACACTCAAGAGTTATAAATGCCTAGAGCTTGCAGTCGCCAGCACCTGCTGTTCCCCACAGTAACTCCGTAATGGGTAGTTCCTCCAGAAGACTAGTATGCTGGTTGTATTCTCAAAACGTGATTTTTTTTAATTTATTTATCCGAAAAGGACTAGGTGATACTGAGTTGCCGTTATACATAGATCAGCAGAAAGGTTATTTCATAGCAGGGATTTATTTTATGCTGTCAGAAAGAAAGAATACTCTAAATAAATTGAAACCAGAATTTATTGGTTTTTCCCTTCCAAGAAGAGGAAATTATTTTGCTGGGGTGATGTAGAATCATGAACACAGTGTTATTACTCCTCTGGATGCTTTGTTTAGTAGACAGGGAAAGGAATGAAATTAACATTTATTGAGTTCCTGTAGAGAAGCATGGTACTGTACTTGGCGTCTCTGTGGATGATATTTCATTGCATTTCTATATGAACACAAAGAGGTAGGTGTCATAAATCTATTTTTCCAGAATAAAATAAGAGTAGCATCTGACATCTGCTGAGGGCCTACTATGTGCAGGCCAGTCATATCAGTCACTATGTCAGATTCTTCTCCTGAATAACCATTATGGTACTTATAATAATCCATTCAGCAGACAGTAGGTGGGAACAATAGTAAAATGTCCATGAAGAATACGGAGGTAAATGAAAAAAACTGACCAATGTGAATTATCTAGTAAAATTCATATGCTTTTTATAATTAACTTTTTGTGTAAGGATATTGTAACATCACTGTTAATTCCAAATAATTTAGGAATAATTTCTGAGACTTAAGTGATAGTTTTAATTCAGTTAGCAGAAACCAAATAAATTTCAGTATAACCTGTCTAATTAAAATCTGTATGAAGAACCACAAATTGTCTAATCTAGAGTAGAACCAAAATGTAAAGAACAGGTATAATTTTGCTGTTTGACAGAGTGGTCTATGGTTTCAGAAATTCCAGTATGTCTCCCAGAAGAGAGGAAGTTTCCAAGAGCAGATGTGAAAATCACTGAACTTGAGATTAAAAAGAAAAGAAAAAAGTGTCAAAGATTTTCACTATCCAAGGAATATGAATACAAACACCTCTGCTTCCAAGACAAGCGTACTTATCAAAGGTTTAGGCACCCTCAAGGCTATCAACTCACCTTCAGAGGAGAAAAGAGCAAATTTCCATAATGTTAAATAAGATTTCTGAGTCCTGAGTTTTGGCTTTCCAGCCAATATTCTGGATAAATATTCAGGACGATAAAATCCTGGGGTCAGAGTCAGGACAATGTCCCAAAAGGGCAGCATGATTTACAATTTTCATCACAAATTAGTAAGTGATTATGTCTTCTCTCTCTCTCCCACCACCTCTCTTTCTCTCATAAATACACACAACACACACACACACACACACACACACACACACACACACACACACACTCTCTCTCTCTCTCTCCTCATAGACCTCTGTCTCCTATAGTAATTTAAACACTACGAATGTGCCCAACAGTTTGAATTCTGGGTCAGCCATAACGCTATCACCAGACCTCAGATGAAGACAAATCCCCTAGAAGTCAGTGTCTCCTTGGTTTCCTACCAAATGGCTCACTTTGTCCTTGCTAAGAGGACCACGATAGTTTTCTGGTAAGGGGTGCGTGTTGAAAGGGATGAGAGTGGCTGCCTAGGTCCCATATGGTGAACCCTGATTAGTGCAAACCAATCACAGTAACTCAATTCCCCTTGACTAGCGATTGCCTTAGGCTTGGCAGGGAGATGCAAATCTGACGCTTTCAGCCAGCTTTTGTGAGAATAAATCTGGTGGGGGTTTTGTGCAAGCTCTGCCTGCTTTCCTCAAAAGGTACACCAAACAGACTTTTATTCTCTCCCTGTGGTCAATGTCCCATGATCATCATCTCGGGAACAGCTGCTTTGGATCCATGAGGGCAGCTGCAGGCAAAGGACTAGAAAAATAAACTGAGCAGTGATATACAGAAAGATACGCTCAGTGAACAAACCCTACCGTCCACGTCTTGTTATGTGAGCTAATAAATTTCCAGTTGTTTTATTTTATTGGGCTTATCTGCTGCCTCATGCTACCATGTGTGTGACTATATGATCAGTCATGTTGGACTCTTTGTGATTCCATGGACTATAGCCCACCAGTTTGCTCTGTCCATGGAAGTTTTTAGTCAAGAATGCAGCCAACGTCTTTTCCAGTTACAACAAAATAAATTACACTTATCAGAAAAAAGCATATTACCAAGTCTCCACAGCTTAACATTTGTGATATTTAAGATAAAAACCAAAATTACCCTATGAAGAATTGGGACTATAGAATGCATTCTTTTTCTAAAAAGGAAAAAAAAAAAAGACAACCAACAGATACCAGATGATTGAGATTCAACTAGGCTCATCTTCCCACAGAGAACAAGTCTATACTACGCATGTCATACAAAAAAGATCTCTTGACGGCACCACCCAGGATTGTCAGCCACCTTGACCTTTACGTTTGTAGAACAAAACAACATTGAATACCAAAATGCACATTTTTCAAGTGCATGTGGTTAAGTTCAACAGAGAGGGCCATGAAATAAGTCTAAATAAATTCATAAAGACTGAAATCTTTAAAAAATAAAAAAATACTGGAGTGGGTTGCCGTTTCCTCCTCCAGGCGATCTTTCTGACCCAGGGATCGAACCCACATCACCTGGATTTTCTTCATTGACAGGCAGATTCTTTTCCACTAAATCACCTGGGAAGCCCCTCAAGCTAGATGAGAACTAAATACAAGATCCAGTCAGCCTTCCTCCTTCTGCAAGCAATCTGCAATTGAAATTATTATCTTCTTTTCTCAGATGAGTAAACTGAAAAACCAATATATGGGAATGCTGTTAACATTTCCCAAGAGAGGTGGTAGAGTTAATAGCTGACATGTCCCTGGCAGAACAAGATCTTTCTAGCACATTGTTTGGTGAACAGTGAAAGGGCCATTGAATATCTGAGGAAGCTATAGATCTAAGAAAGTTTTGGAATTCATAAAATAGATATAAATTGGATATACATCTATATATCTTTTGAAATCAAATAATGAAACCATTCAAATAAAGCTTAGGAGTCCCCAAATATTCAGAAAATAGGGAGAATGTAGCAGCTCTTAAACATTGTGTTGTAGTGGAGGTAACAACATCATTTTTTCCCCCGTACAAGGAGGACTGCTTATCTCAGTCTTCCTTATTTATTTCAAGAATGGTAGAAGATGGAACGTGCCTACAGAATGAAAATTTGTAAAACAGCCAACTGCTTTGGAATTTTTACCTGTGGGTGCGCAAATGAGATTCTCTTTGCAATTAGTGGAAGAAATGTGCTTCAAGGCAGGATTACAGGATTTATACCCAAAGAACAGGAAGGATCTCAGACCAGAAAAGGCAAGATCCCTATAGCTACCTAGTATTAAAGAACATTTTTATTGATAATAAAATAATTAGATATTTCATTCTCTAATTTTCCAAATTGAATTAGTTCTCAAAATTTTTGTTAAATAATAGCAAGGTTATTACCTCTATAGAACTTCTATTCTATAGTGTGGTACATACATAACAAAAATAAATAAATAAAATGTAGAACAAACTAACACATGCTAAATGGTAAACGTTTACAGAAGCAAGGAGGCTATCAGTTGGAGAGGAAGAGGTAGTGAAAAGTTTGTATAGGGCTGCCTGGGAAATCTGCACACTGGAGTTGACTTTTGACAATTAAACTGAACTAAATCATAATTCACATACAATCAAGTATGCCTATTTTAAGTTCAACCAGTTAGTAAATGTTGACAAGTGTGTATATCCCATGAGCATAATGTTAGTCATCCCCATTACAGTACAGTTTTTCCTTGTGTCCTTTTCCTGGTGATCCCTGATTTGGTTATCCAAGAAACCAGTAACCTGCTTTCTGACACTATATATATATTTCCCCTTCTAAAATTGTGCATAAACAGAATCTTACAGCATATAGTCTTTTGCTTATGACATCTTAACTCATTGTATTGTTTATATTTGGGGGGAATTGATCTACATTATCGCATGCATCAGTTTGAGCCTATCTGGTCCCATCACTTCATGGCAAATAGATGGGGAAACAGTGGAACCAGTGGCTGAGTTTATTTTTGGCACTCCAAAATCACTGCAGATGGTGACTGCAACCATGAAATTAAAAGACACTGACTGCTTGGAAGGAAAGTTAGGACCAACCTAGACAGCATATTGAAAAGCAGAGACATTACTTTGCCAACAGAGGTCCGTTTAGTCAAGGCTATGGTTTTTCCAGTGGTCATGTATGGATGTGAGAGTTGGACTGTGAAGAAAGCTGAGGCCCGCAGAATTGATGCTTTTGAACTGTGGTGTTGGAGAAGACTCTTGAGAGTCCCTTGGACTGCAAGGAGATCCAACCAGTCCATTCTAAAGAAGATCAGGCCTGGGATTTCTTTGGAAGGACTGATGCTAAAGCTGAAACTCCAATACTTTGGCCACCTCATGCGAAGAGTTGACTCATTAAAAAAGACTCTGATGTTGGGAGGGATTAGGGGCAGGAGGAGAAGGGGACGACAGAGCATGAGACGGCTGGATGGCATCACCGACTCGTTGGACATGAGTTTGGGTAAACTCTGGGAGTTGGTGATGGACAGGGAGGCCTGGCGTGCTGCAATTCATGGGGTCGCAAAGAGTCGGACACGACTGAGCGACTGAACTGAACTGGACTGAAAGTAGCTATTTGTTTAACTTTTTATAGGAAACTATTAAACTGTTTTTCAAAGTGACTGTAACGATACACTCTCCCACTAACAAAGCATGCCAGGTCTAATTGTTTCACTTCCTCATCAACACATAGCATCATCCGTGTTTTTTTGTGATGGTTTTAATTTATATTTCTCTGAAGCTGAATGAGGTTAAGTATGTTTTCAGGTGCTTAATTATACAATCACACACACACACACACACACACACATTATTTGTGCGTGTGGAGACTGCCTATTTGTTAATTGGGTTTTATGGTACTTAGTAAGATGTTTTTATGTGTTCTTAAATCCTTTTCAAAACTATTTACTGCAAATATTTTCTCTCAGTAGTTAGCTTACCTTTCTGTGTTCTTACTGGTGTTTTGTGAAGAACACAAATGTTTCTTTTTCTTACATGGCCTGTGTTTTTTGTGTCCTAAGAAATCTTTGCCTATCCCTAGGTCATGAAAATTTTCTCCTATATTTTCTTATGGATGTTTATAATATATATTAACATTTATATTTAGGTTTTCAGTCCTATTAGATTTATTTTTTATAATATAAGCTAAGAGTCACGATACATGTTCATTGAAGTAAAGTTGGATTGATAGTGTTAATTTCAACTGTATAGCAAACTGATCACTATACATATATATATATTTTAATATTATTTTCCATGATGGTTTATCACAGGATATTGAATATAAATCCCTGTGCTATGCATTAAGACTTTGCTGTTTATCAATTCTGTATATACTAGTTTGCATCTGCTAAGCTTAAACACCCCCTCTATCACTTTTCAACCCTTCCTCCTTCTTGGCAACTATAAGACTATTCTCTAAGGATACTTTTTTTGTTTTTAAAGTAGGGAAATATGGTTGTTCTACTACTATTTGTCCAAAAGACTATCATTTCCCCTATTGCATTACCTTGGCACTCTTAAAAAAAAAATTAGTTGGCTATTTATGTGTGGTCCATTTCTGGACTCTATTCTTTTCCACTGATTAATTTATCCTGAAAACAGCACCACGTTGTCTTATCTATGGTAGACTTAGAATAAATCTTAAAATTGTGTAATGTAAGGCCTCCAACTTTGTTTTTCTTCCTTGTGTATGTGTATGTTTGCTTTTCCATACAGATATTTTAATCTTGTCTTTTTCAACAAAATCTTCCTATTGGGATTTGTATGGGAATTCTGTTCTAATTATCAATTGATAATACATAAAAATAAAATTAAAAGTTTATACATTGACTTTGTCTCCTGAGTTCTTGCTGATTTCACTCATTATTAAAAATAGATTTCTAGGAGTATCACCTAGGATTTTCTATGTGTATGCATACTTATCTGCAAATAAATATTATTTTATTTCCTCTTAACCAAAGAGTGCTCAAGCTACCACACAATTGCACTCATCTCACATGCTAGTAAAGTAATGCTCAAAATTCTCCAAGCCAGGCATCAGCAATATGTGAACCATGAAATTCCAGATGTTCAAGCTGGTTTTAGAAAAGGCAGAGGAACCAGAGATCAAATTGCCAACATCCACTGGATCATCAAAAAAGCAAGAGAGTTGCAGAAAAACATCTATTTCTGCTTTATTGTCTATGCAAAAGCCTTTGACTGTGTAAATCACAATAAACTGTGGAAAATTCTGAAAGAGATGGGAATACCAGACCACCTGATCTGCCTCTTGAGAAACATAGGTCAGGAAACAACACTTGGAACTGGACATGGAACAACAGATTGCTTCCAAACAGGAAAAGGAGTACGTCAAGGCTGTATATTGTCACCCTGCTTATTTAACTTCAATGCAGAGTACATCATGAGAAACGCTGGGCTGGAAGAATCACAAGCTGGAATCAAGATTGCTGGGAGAAATATCAATAACCTCAGATATGCAGATGACACCAGCCTTATGGCAGAAAGTGAAGAAGAACTAAAGAACCTCTTGATGAAAATGAAAGAGCAGAGTGAGAAGGCGGCTTAAAGCTCAACATTCAGAAAACAAAGATCATGGCATCTGGTCCCATCACTTCATGGGAAATAGACGGGGAAACAGTGGCTGACTTTATTTTTGGGGGCTCCAAAATCACTGCAGATGGTGATTGAAGCCATGAAATCAAAAGACACTTGCTCCTTGGAAGGAAAGTTATGACCAACCTAGACAGCATATTCAAAAGCAGAAACATTACTTTTTCCAACAGAGGCCCGTCTAATCAAGGCTATGGCTTTTCCAGTGCTCATGTATAGATATGAGAGTTGGACTATAAAGAAAGCTGAACACTGAAGAATTGATGCTTTTGAACTGTGGTGTTGGAGAAGACTCTTGACAGTCCCTTGAACTGCAAGGAGATCCAACCAGTCCATCCTAAAGGAGATCAGTCCTGGGTGTTCATTGGAGGGACTAACATTGAAGCTGAAACTCCAATACATTGGCCACCTGATGCAGAGAGCTCAGTCATTAGAAAAGACCTGGATGCTGGGAAAGATTGAGGGCAGGAAGAGAAGGGGACAACAGAGGATAAGATGGTTAGATGGCATCACTAACACAACGGACATGGGTTTGGGTGTACTCCAAGAGTTGATGATCGACAGGGAGGCCTGGTGTGCTGTGGTTCATGGAGTCTCAAAGAGTTGGACACAATTGAGCGACCAAACTGAAATGAACAAATATGCCAAACTCAATGCATTGCTTGTTTATTTGATTGCACTGATTGTAACCTACAGTACAAAGTAGGTTGGAAGTGGTCATTCTTTTTTTTATCTGAAGAGAAACTATTCATTCTTTATGAAGTTTGATGAAGTTGGATGAAGGCTTTTCTTAGATGCCTTTGAAATAGTTTTATAATAAATAGAAGTTTTATATTGTCAAATGATTCTTCTGAAACCACTAAATTATCATATTTCTCTTTTTTATCTTGGTATGAATTACATTGATTGATTTTCAAATGTTATATTGATCTTGCATTCATGAGATACACTCCAGTTGGTCATAATAATTTGATCCATGTTGTAAATTACTCAGTTAAATTTGCTAATATTTTGCTATGAATTTTTATGTCTAATGAGGTATTGGGTCTGTACTTTTATTTTATATGCTGTCTCTGTCCAATTTTGGTATCAGGGTAATGTTCATTTTACAAAATAAGGTAACAAATGTTCCTTCCTCTCCTATCTTCTGCAATAGGGTCAGCAGTATTGGTTCCAACTGTTCAGCATAATGATACAGCATTTTTACAGCTTACACTCCTTCTAAACTTATTCATGGTTAAAACTCCCTGTGCTATAAATATAACCTTGTTGCTTATCTATTCTATATACAAAAGTTTACAACTCTTAATCTTTTACCCCATCGTGCCCCTTCATTCTTTCCTCTTCCTACCAGTAACCACAAGTTTGTTTTCTATATAGGGGGGCCTCTTTCTGTTTTGCTATATACATTCACTTGTTTTTATTTTTTTAGATTCCGCATATAAGTACATCATGCAGTATTTGCCATTCTCTGTCTGATGTGTTTCACTAAGCATAATATTCTCTAGGTCCATCCACATTGCTGCACATGGCAGAACTTCATTCATTTTTATGATTAATAGTCCACTGCATATTTATGTGCATGTGTATATGTATTTGTTGTTGATGTTTAGTCACTCAGTTGTGTCCAACTTTTTGTGACACCATGTACTGCCAGTCTCCTCTGTCCATGGGATTTTCCAGGCAAGAATACTGGAGTGTGTTGCTATATATATACACACACACACACACACACACACACACACACACACACACCACTTTCTTAGTTGTCAGTCTGTCAGTTGATCGACACCTGGGTTGCTTCCATATCTTGGCTACTGTAAATAGTGCTGATATCAACACTGGGGTGCATGTACCTTTTTGAATTAGCATGATTGTTTTTTCTGGATATATACCCAAGGGTGGAAGTGCTAGATTTCATTTTCATTTAGTTAAAAAAAAATCTATTTTTCTTTATGATTTATTTTTTGACCAATGTGTTAAAGATAGATTTTTTTGTTTAATTTCCAAGTACTTGGGATTATGCTGACATCATTTTAATAGTGATTGCTAATTTAAATTAGTTGTAATCAAAGACAAAATTCCGTACAGAATTGGTCTTCTGTATCTGCAACTTTCACAACTATATAGATTCAACCATCTGCTGATTGAAATTTCCTCCATAGATACTGAGAGTCACTGTAATTTCAACATATTAAGTGTGTTTTAAAAATTACCAAGTCTTTTGTAATTCTATTGATTTTACCAACATATTTTCCATCTTTTGTAGTTCTATTTATTTTACCAACATATACAGACATTAGAACATGTTGCTGTGATTCACTTAATGCACTTTGCAGATACTGACAGTTTTACAATTGGAAGTTTGTGGCAATGTTGCATTGAGAAACTCTTTCTGTGTTAGTTTTCCAACAGTATTTGTTTACTCTATGTCTCTGGTCACATTTTAGTAATTTTTGTAATATTTCAAAATCTTAAATTATTATTATATTTGCTATGATAATCTGCAATGTTATTATTGTAATTGTTTGGGGGAGCTATGCAACACAGCCATATAAAATGACAAAGTCAACTGCTAGATGTTGAGTGGACTATGACTGCTCTCAGTTCAGTTCAGTCCCTCAGTTGTGTCTGACTCTTTGCGACCCCATGAATTGTAGCATGCCAGGCCTCCCAGTCCATCATCAACTCCTGGAGTTCACCCAAACTCATGTCCATCGAGTCAGTGATGCCATCCAGCCATCTCTTCCTCTGTCATCCCCTTCTCCTCCTGCCCCCAATCCCTCCCAGCATCAGAGTCTTTTCCAATGAGTCAACTCTCCACATGAGGTGGCCAAAGTACTGGAGTTTCAGCTTCAGCATCAGTCCTTCCAATGAACACCCAGGACTGATCTCTTTTAGAGGACTGGTTGGATCTCCTTGTGGTCCAAGGGACTCTCCAGAGTCTTCTCCAACACCACAGTTCAAAAGCATCAATTCTTCGGCCCATAGCCTTGACTAGATGGACCTTTGTTGGAAAAGTAACATCTCTGCTTTTCAATATGCTGTCTAGGTCGGTCATAACTTTCAAGGAATAAGCATCTTTTAATTTCATGGCTGCAATCACCATCTGCAGTGATTTGGGAGCCCAGAAAAATAAAGTCTGACACTGTTTCTACTGTTTCCCCATCTATTTCCCATGAAGTGATGGGACCCAAAGCCACAATCTTTGTTTTCTGAATGTTGAGCTTTAAGCCACATTCTCACTCTGCTCTTTCACTTTCATCAAGAGGCTCTTTAGTTCTTCCTCACTTTCTGCCATAAGGGTGGTGTTATCTGTATATCTGAGGTTATTGATATTTCTCCCAGCAATCTTGATTCCAGTTTGTGCTTCTTCCAGCCCAGAGGTTCTCATGATGTACTCTGCATAAAAGTTAAGTAAGCAGGGTGACAATATACAGCCTTGACATACTCCTTTTCCTATTTGGAACCAGTCTGTTGTTCCAAGTCCAGTTCTAACTGTTGCTTCCTGACCTGTGTTTCTCAAGAGGCAGGTCAGGTGGTCTGGTATTCTCATCTCTTTCAGAATTTTCCACAGTTTATTGTGATTTACACAGTCAAAGGCTTTTGCATAGACAATAAAGCAGAAATAGATGTTTTTCTGCAACTCTCTTGCTTTTTTGATGATCCAGTGGATGTTGGCAATTTGATCTCTGGTTCCTCTGCCTTTTCTAAAACCAGCTTGAACATCTGGAAGTTCACGATTCATGTATTGCTATTCAGTGCCTTTCTCCCTCCCCTCAGGCCTCCCTGTTACCTGAGACACAACAATAGTGAAATTAGGTCAGTTAATAACATTGCAATGGCCTCTAAGTATTCACATGAAACGAAGGGTTGCACGCCTGTCACTTTAAGTCAAAAGCTAAAAATGATAATGCTTAGTGAGGAAGTCATGCTGAAACCTGAGAAAGGCCAAAAGCTAGTCTTCTTGTACCAAATAGATCAGTTGTAAATGCGAAGGGTAACTTATTGAAAGAAATTAAAAGTGTTACTCTGCTGGGGTCCAGCCTCAGCAGAGTCCAGGGATACCCTCAGGATGAACGGCGTTGGCAAATGAATGAATGACACGGGGTGACCAAGCTTCAGTGAGTGAGGCCCATAACTTTATTTTCAAAAGAAGCTTTTATTTCCTGACTTGTACTTAGAAGAAAATGAAAGATGCAAGGTCATGCAGAGTCAGCTCAAACATTCCAGCAGTTTTGCCCTTATCAAAACCAGGATTTTTCCTGCATACCTTTCCCATAAACAAGGGTCCTATGTTGTGTACATTATCTTCTGGCCTTGGAGACCTGTTGACATTTTATGACCCTTTTTTGATAAAGTTTGATCAACCAGAAAACTTGTTTTCCCTTGAAGTGTTTTTTTTATTTTTTTCTTTATACCTCTAATCTGTGTCAGCCTCAGAAAGTACTTAACAGAGTTACATTTTCATGGAGCAAAGGTGCAGTGGGTTACACCAAAAAAAAAAAAGATCTTATTAGCTCAAAGGTCTGATGTTGTTAATACGAAGGCTACTACTTATTTTTCTTATATTCCAACTATATTAACTAATGCACTCTCAGGCACACAATGGATAAGGGATATGGGAACTTGGCAGCAAGCATTGGCTCAACAATGAAACCCTTCACCAGTATTATTTTAATAAAACTTTTTCACCCCTCAAAGGGCTCTATATTTTTAGAATGCTTAGGCTTCCTGTGTCATGGTTGGGATGCTGTGAACAAGCATATGCGTAGCTGCAAGAGTCTGGATAAACCTGCCAAGCAAGCTAGAATGCTAACAGGGGGGTTTGAATGGAAATGCTCCTTTTATGCCCAGGGGACGTATCAACTAGAGCCCTAAGTTAATTTTCTCCAGAGAAAGGTGGTCAGGGATAGCCCCCTGTTAGTGTCAGAAGAGTTGGAAAAAGGCATACTATAGTAAACGGTAGACAGACAGATTTTGGTTTGGGGTAGATGTTCAAGCAGGTCCAGGGAGTCCCTTGAGTCCTGATCTGCCTTGCTTGTCAGGTCTCCTCAGCATGACCTTGTCATGGGGGGGATCCCCCATGCTGGCTCACGGCATTACTCCAGTGAACACAAAAATGCTAAGAGAGTGAAACAACTTTCTTGATGATAGGGAGCAGGTTTCAAAGGTCTGGATAGAAAATCAAATCAGTTACAGCACGATCTTATGGCAAAGCCTAGTCCAGGGCAAGGCCCTAACTCTCTTCTATTCTATGAAGGCGGAGAGGATAACAAAGCTGTGGAGGAAAACAAGTTTGAAGCTAGCAGAGGTTGATTCACAAGATTCAAGAAAGAAATTGTCTCCACATCATAAAAGTACAAGATGAAACAGCAAGTGCTGTTGTAGAAGCTTCAGTAAGTTATCCAGAAGATCTAGCTAAGATAATTAATGAATGTGGCTACACCAAACAACAGATTTTCAATGTGGCCAAAACATCCCTCTATTGGAAGAACATGTCATGTAGGGCTTTCATATCTAGAGAGAAGACAATGACTAGCTTCAAAGTTTGAAAGTACAGGGTGGCTCTTGTTAGGGGCTAACACTGCTAGTGACTGTTTATGTCATAAGTCAATGGTAATTTACCATTTTGAATATCCAAGGGCCCTTAAGAATTATGTTAAATTTACTCTGCTTGTTCCCTATAAATGGAACAACAAAGCTAGGATGCCAGCACATTTGTTAATAACATGGTTTACTATTCTAAGCCCATCGTTGAGACCTACTGCTCAGACAAAATAATCCCTTTCAATATATTCTTGTTCCTTGACAACGCAGTCACCCAAAAGCCCTACTGGAGGTTGCGTGCATGAGTGCTTCATTGCTTAGTCCTACCTGACTCTCTGCGATCCCATGGACTGCAGCCTTCCAGGGTCCTCTGTCTATGGGGATTCTCCAGCCAAGAATACTGAAGTGGGTTGCCATGCCTTCCTCCAGGGTATCTTCCCAACCCAGGGATCAAACCCAGGTCTCCTGCATTGCAGGAAGATTCTTTACCGTCTGAGTTAGATTAACTTATTTCCATCCCTGATAATGCAACATCCCTTCTGCAGCCTGTGGACTAAAGAGTACTTTTGATTTTCAAATATTATTTTTTTAAGAAATGCATTTCATAAGTCTATAACTGCCATAGGTTGCAATTCCTCTGGTGGATCTAGACAAAGAAAAACACTCTGGAACACCATTCTACATGACATTAAGTACATTAATGACTCATGGGAAGATGTTAAAATATCAACATTAACAGGAGTTTGGAGATTTGATTCCAACCCTCATGGATAACTTTGGGGGGTTCATGATTTAGGTAGTGGCAGTAACTACAGGTATGGTGGAAATATCAAGATGAGTAGAATTAAAAATGGAACCTAAGATGTGACTGAATTTCTTCAATATGATGATATAACTTAAACAGATCAGGAGTTGATGATTAGAGGTGAGGAAAAAAAGTGTTTTCTTGAGATGGAAACTACTCCTGGTGATGGTGTTGTGAAGACTACCGAAATAACATCAGAGTTTAGAATATTGATGGGCTTAGTTGATAAAAGTGGCAAGGTTAGAGATGACTGGCTCCAATTTTGCAAGAATGTCTACTGTGGGTAAAATGTTACCAAGGAGCATTGTATGCTGAAGAGAAATTATTCATGAAAGGAAGAGTCAGTTGGTATGTCAATTTCACTGGTGTCTTATTTTAAGAAATTGCCACAGTCACCCCATTCTTCAGCAACCACCACCCTGATCAGTCAGCAGTCCTCAACACTGAGGCAAGATGTTCCACCAGTAAAAAGATTACAACTTTCTGAAGGCTGAGATGATGGCTAGCATTTTTTTTTTGCAGTAAAATATTTTTAATTAAGATACATACACTGTTTTTAGAGATATTACATACTTAACACTGAGAAGGAAATGGCAACCCACTCCAGTACTCTTGCCTGGAAAATTCCATGGATGAAGGAGCCTAGTAGGCTACAGTCCATGGGGTCTCAAAAAGTCAGACACGACTGAGAGACTTCACTTTCTTTCTTTCCATAGTTCCTTTTGGAGAAGGAAATGGCAACTCACTCCAGTGTTCTTGCCTGGAGAATCCCATGGACGGAGGGGCCTGGTGGGCTACAGTCTATGGGGTTGCAAAGAGTCGGACACAACTAAGCAACTAACACACACACACACACACACACACGCACATACTTAATAGACTACAGTATAACTTTATATGCACTGGGAAAACAAGAACAACAAATTGAGTGACTTGCTTTATTGGGATAGCCACTTTACTGTTGCTGTCTGGATTCCAATCTGCAGTATCTCTGAGGTAAACCAGTGTACCATTTTTTTGTGGCTCTTCTTTCCTTTATACATTTCCTAGCTTGATTTTAGATCTTTTATTTTTTCTTTTCTTTTTTTTTTTTTCCTGGCCAAAATTTCTATAACATTCTTCCTAGTGTTGCTGGTGAATTCCCTCAGCTTTTCTTTTTTTTCAAAAAGGCTTTATTTTCCTTTATATTTTAAAACATATCTCTGTGTATTTAGAATTCTAAGATTTTTCTTTAAGTATTTTAAAGATGTTCCACCATATAGCTTCAGGTAATAAGTCAACATTAATTATTATTATTTTTTGTTTCTGTATTTATAATGTATCTTCTTTAATCTGGCTAGTTTTATGTTTTGTTTATATTTTTCCCTTATCACTGGCTTTCACAACTTGATTATCATATGCTGCATTCTGTATGTCTTTATGATTCTGCTGTGTTTCCTTGAACTTTTTGCACCCAATGGTTATGCTGCTGCTAAGTCACTTCAGTTGTGTCCGACTCTGTGTGACCCCATAGATGGAAGCCCACCAGGCTCCCCTGTCCATGGGATTCTCCAGGCAAGAACACTGGAGAGGGTTGCCACTTCCTTCTCCAAAAGGAACTATAGCCCAATGGTTATAGTTTTCTGCAAATTTGGAAAACATTTCAGCCATATTTTTTTCAACTATTCACTCGACCCTAAGACCCTATCTTTTTCCTAAGCTACTCAAATGCTGGAGTTCTTGATACCACAAGTCACTGAGGCTCAGTTTATCTTTTTATTTTTTCTCAGTCATGTATGTGCATATGTGTATATATATATACATATGTTTAAATTTCCATTGCTAAGACATGAAGTTTACTGGTCTTTCTTCTGCAGTGCCTCATCTGAAATTGATTCAAGTAGTACTTTGTCCTTTCCCCATCCTTTAGATATTCGACTTCTGTAAGTAGAAGTAGAAATTCTATTTGTGTTTATTTTATTTATTTTTCATTATATACATATTTTTTCCTCTAAGATTTTGTATATAATCATGTTATTTTTTGCATTCTTTTATATCAACTATTATCTATGCCCTTTCTGAATCTTTTTGGCTGAATTTTCTCCTGCCTATGGATCACGTTTTCCTATTTCTCTACATATCTTGCAAATTTTCAGTGAATTTTGAACATTATAACAGGTTTAATTTTGTTTTCTTCTTTCAAATAGTGAAACATTTTATTCTGTCAGAAGTTAACTTGTAGATCCACTTAAGTTTTTCATGGTTCTTATCACAGGTTTAGAGTAGCTTTTAATCTATGGCTAGCTCAGCACTATTAGGGTTTGACCCTCTGGTATCTCTGCCAAATCTTCCAAGCATTTAGCAAGAAGTCTTTTTTTGCTTTGTTAGAACAAAAATGCCTCTCAACAGTGTTTAGTTTACAACTCTGATTTTTCCTTGTCATTCTCATGGACTTTAAATCTATGTATGTATTTTCCTATTTGTAGTAGCTCCATATATGTATAATACCATGTGTGGTATTCAGCCATAGTCAAGGAGCTTCTGAATAGAGTTCTATAGCTTCTTTAGACAACGCTCTTCTTGGTAAGGACTTCCCAAGTGGTACAGTGGTAAAGAATCTGCCTGCAAATGCAGGAGATGAAAGAGATGCAGGTTTGATTTCCTGGGTTGGGAAAATCCCCTGGAATAAGAAATGGCAATCTGCTCTAGCGTTCTTGCCTGGACAATCCCATGGACAGAGGAGCCTAGTGGGCTGCAGTCCATGGGATCGCAAAGAGTTGGACACGACTGAGTGACTTCACTTTCTTTTCTAGTATTCTTGCCTGGAAAATTCCATAGACAAAGGAACCTGGTGGGATACAGTCCAAGGGGTTGCAAAGAGTCAAACATGACTGAGCATTCTTGCACTTCTTTCTGGTATGCTACCCTAAAAATTTCTGTTGTCTTCTTCTCTCCAACTTTTTCTTTCCACTTTTTCAGTTTATCTAGGTCCTCTGTGCTTTTCTTGGGATTTCTGTCCTTGCTGCTTTGCCTAGAAAATGGCTTAGACAAAACTCCAAGGAAATTGCATAGCTGACTTTTTCTGTTCCCTTTCTTTCAAGGACCACACTCTTTGTCTTTTGATCATATCTGAAAACAATTTTGCTTTGTTTTAAGAAAGTCATATTTGGTCTTGTTTTCTATTTATTAATTTTGGGAGAATAAATCTTGTCCCAAACATTCCATAATTTCAAAAGGAGAAATCACAAGAATTTGCTTTTGAGTAAAAACATAGAGCAAATGAAGGAGCTAACTATATAGATACCTGGAGAACTAGATTTCTGGGAATAGTACTAGAAATTAGTGTAATGGATATAAGATATCTGTGCCTGACAAGTTTAAGAAACAAAAAGGAAGGCAGAAAAAGTGAAATAGGAGAATATCAAGAGTTGAAATCAGAGATTAAACTGAAGCAAAATCATAGAGAAATTTAAAAATTATAGTAAGGACTTTGGTTTTACCCTCAATCAGATGAAAAAAATCTAAAGAGGTCAAGTGCAAAAGCAGGGACATAAGCCAAAGGACAACCCAGGAATATATAACCCAAGAATGCATAATAATACCGAGGATCAGGGTACTTACTTGTCACTTACTGGTTGTGAGAATGGGTATGCTTTAAGATATTTAGAAAATGTTTGAGATGTATGCATAACACTATTCTATGCCCTTCCAAAGAAAATAAGGCAAAGAAAAAACATGTTTTTGTTCCTCTATAATTGAGGGGATTTAATTCCCTACTTAACTATAAAATTAAAATCAAAACAAAACAAGTTCTAGTATTATCTAGACATAATACTACATATAAGATTCTCTTTCACTGGCTCATTTGTACTCTCTCTTCTACTACCAAGCCAGGGTTGCTGCAGGGGGTAAAGTTTTTCTATTAAAAGTTTTCCTACCCAATTTGCATTTGGATTATACATGTTCTTTCTAAATGTACATGATTAGAGATTAAAACAATTTTTTCAACCTGCCTATTTCTCTGATTTTGTATAGTTAAAGCCACCAATCAAAGGGCCACTATTACAACCTGGGTTCTAAAAGGGCAACACTAGGAAAGGCACTTCTCCCAAAGGTAACAAGAACTGGAGCAAAACAGAAGTGACAATCAAATGCCAGCATGACAAAAATACAAAGACAATTCCAAGGGGCCAATGTCAAGTGCTTAATTTCAGAGAAGAGTTGAGTTTGGAGGAAATCTTAATGAAAGAAAGATGAGGTTCTAGCTAATAAATAAGCTCAATCTGAGGTCATGGAAGTAGTTGTTGAGAAAAACTTTTATGTAGTCACTGTTTCAGCGGAGGTATGCCTGTGTGTGTGTATGTGTGTGTATATGACTCTGAGGGTATAAATTGCTCTCACTTAAAGTACCAAAAGCAAGATTCATATTAGACATAAATGATAAAAGTGCATACCTAGTGGATAATGTATTAATGAATACTCAAATAGAATGCACCCCAAGGAGCAAAATCATATACCTTTCACAATGTATAATGTGTATAATGTGGTTAGATGTGTTTCCCTATCAGAGATATACATATACAATATAGTGCACAGATAAAACTCGGTGTAAATGGGTAGTTCACTCAGGCAAACATCTAAACAGACTTTTTTTATGGTGCCAAGGTGAGGTGGGATTGGAATCCACCCCCTGCTGTTTTTCTGATTTGTTCCTAAGCTCATTAGATGCTCAGTACCTCCTCCAGGGGACGAATCTCATCTTCAGACAATGTTAAACTCATTCTCTTGAGCAGAGGTGAAAAAGCTATTTCCCCACTGGAGTTTTCAAAGGCAAACATTTCCTGCAGGAAATCAAACAATTCTAGGACTTGACAAGGTAGCTAAATATATTCAGTTTAGCAAGTAGCTGCCAGTGGAAACCTCTGTACACCTCCACACGCAGTCTCAGGTCCCTCCTGGGGATGACAAAGCCATTAGTTTTTTAAAAAAGGAAAAATCTTGGCAAATCTTCTTGCAACAAACTCTGGCACAGCCAAAACAGAAATGGATAATCTCAGAAGAGGGATATATTGGATCCCTGAGCAACCTAACTTCATGATTTGCACATACAGGAATATGTATATTTTGCCTTCTGATCCTAACATAGAACAGTCTTTGAATTTTAGGTTCTTAATTTTAGCTGCTTGTAGTTTATGAGTTTTTTTTTTCCTTCAAATTTCACTTCTCTGACAAGGATTATTTGAATATTAACTGTCTGTCAGGCATCCTGACAGGTGATGGCTATTCCCAATGGACAAGGAAGCACAGCTTCCATGATGGCCCCATAACCTACTGCTGAGGATTGAAGATACCTCTGTCAACAAATGCATCACACACTGTGGTAAGAGCTAGGAAGGAAATGAGTAAAGAGCTGAAAGAAAAAATAGGGAGACTTGCTTTATGTAGAAAGGTCAAGAACAGTATTTCTGAGGGTGTGACACTCAATCTGAGATCTGTAGGCTGAGAAGGCGGCAACTTTGAAGGGGAGGCTGCAACTTCTAAGCAGCAGGGAGATGGTTTCAGACAAGGGAACAAGAGCAAAGACTCTCAGGCCAGCATGTCTGTTCAGCAGTATCAGAGGAAGGAAGGGGAAGCCTAGTCTAAGAGAAGGCGGAACAAAGTTCAAGTCCAGATCCCGCGAGACGTTTTAGACAGTAGTACATATTGGGTGCGATACATACACAGGGCAATAAGAAAACAACGAGAAAGTGAAAGTGAAGTTGCTCAATCATGTCCAACTCTTTGCAACCCCATGGACTGTAGCCTACCAGGCTCCTCCGTCCATGGCATTTTCCAGGCAAGAATACTGGAATGGGTTGTCATTTCCTTCTCCAGGAGATCTTCCCAACCCAGGGATTGAATCCAAGTCTCCCGCATCGTAGGCAGATGCTTTACCATCTGAGCCACCAGGGAAGCCAAACAACGAGTAGTAATCAAATAAAACACTCTGTTTATTTATATGATTCTCTGTTCTGCCAAAGATCCTTTCTCTATTATTTCACTTTCTTCTTCAGCCCAGCCTATCTTTCCATCCTCTCACTGGAATTGTTACTTCTTCATGAGGTATATACATGCAATGGAATACCATTCAGTAATAAAAAAAAAAGAATAAAATAAGACCATTTGCAGCAACATGGATGAACCTAGAGATTATCATACTAAATGAAGCCAGAAAGAGAAAGAGAAATATCATGATATCAATATGAAATCACTTATTTGTGGAATCTAAAATATTATAAAAATGACCTTATCTACAAAACAGAAACAGACATAGAGAGCAGACTTTTGCCAGGAGACAGGCTGGGTGGAGTGATGGACTGGGAGTTTGGGGTTAGCAGATGCAAACTATTAATGCATAGAATGGATGCAAAGAATATGGAAAGGAATGTATACTTATGTATAACTGAATAATTTTGCTTAAGAGCAGAAGTTAACACAACATTGTAAATCAACTACACTTCAACAAAATAAACTAAAAATAAAAAGAATTGCACCTCTTCAGTGAGAAACAGAAAGAGAGATACATCCTAAATCTGAACTAAAATGAAAATACCCATTCCAGAACTGAAGACTAGAAAAATGAATAGGCAAATAAGTATTGGTAAAGGTATCCAAACCTGTTTGATTTTGAAAAGTTAAAAACAGTTTCTCTTTCTAAAAGACTCCTCTAATATAATTTCTCTCCATTATACATTTACCATGCTACCCCTTTCTTTTCATTCTTGAGCTCTACAAAGCTCAAGAATATTTGGATGCTTGTAAATGTTTTTCTGCCTCAGACATCCTCATACTTAGCTGGTCACCAGAGTCTTGTGGGGACTTTTAAAAATATCTATTACATATATATGTGTATACACAACATACACATGGAAAACAGATCAGTCTCTCTTAGAAAATCTCATTTCTGAAATGAGGGCTGTTAACGATCTTTTACCTCAGTTTGCTTTTTCTGAGGTGTTCTCAAGGAAAATTCACTGCCCTAAGTGGTCTCTTCACTTCCAAACTGTGACATCACAGTCCACCCTTCACTCTGACAACAGATCAGCTCATTTCTAAACTGAGTCATATCACTTCTCCATTCAAAAAGTGATTTTATTCATTTTATGGCTGAGTAATATTCCATTGTGCATATGTACCTCTATCCATTCATTTGTTGATGCACATCTAGGTTGCTTCCATGTTCTAGCTGTTGTAAATAGTGCTGCAATGAGCAATGGGATACATGTGTCTTTTCCAATTTTGCTTTCCTCCAGGTATATGTCTAGGAGCGGGACTGTTAGGTCATATGGTGGTTTTATTTCTAGTTTTTTTTTTAAGGAATCATTTCTTCCATTGCTGTAGTTATGCCCCCTTTCTTATTCCAAATTATATTTATTTGAATTCTCTTTCTTACAAATTTTCTTTCTCTTTCTCCCTCCTTTATACCTTTCTCACTTTTCCTTTTGATAATTTAACTTAACAGATTTTCTATTTCATCATTTATTTTAAAACTCTCATTTAAAAGTTACTTTATACATCAAATCTACTTCTATTTTCTTCGTGTCAGTTATTCTCTTCTTCTAATTCTTCGAGTTTGGAATTCAGGTAAAATTTACTTATGTTGTTTTCTAACAATTAATTTTGTCTATACATTTTTGTTTTATTATAACCAAAAGCATGTGTAGAGAGCTAACCGTTTCTCATTTCTAAATAGATGGGAGTTTCAGTTGTTGTTTTCTTTAAACTTTGTTTGGTACCAAATTATTGCAAAGGGCTTGGAAGGGAAGAATTTGACTGACTTGTTTTTCTGGGCAGTTTTTTGTTGATTTCTAATTTTATAAGCAAAAAATAATTCTTACACTAGATATCATGGCAGAGATTTCCGAGTTGTGGTTTTCCCTCCAAACAAGCAAACAAACATAAAGAAGGAAGATAAAGTATGTTCAGTAAGACCTAACAGCCTGTAGGGCACTGGTAAACCAGATCTCCACCTTGAGATCAACTTTTTCTGCTCACTTATGAGCACTTTATATTGCATTTTGAGTACCACCATGAATTAGAATTAATCTAAAATCTGGGCAAGATGATGCAACTGTAGGTGTGCATCTGTAGGATATTATATATGAGAAAATGTTATCACTCTTTCAACACTTACTGAGAGTCTACGACATGCAGGGGATATTCCTAAACACTTGAGACTCATCAGCGAAAACAGACCAAAAGGTAATCCCTTCCCAGTAAAGCATGTGTTTTATTAGGGAATCCAGACAATAAATAGTAAATAAAGAACATAAATTATAAGATATTTTTGAAAGCCATGATTACTATGGATAAAATAGAGTAGGTCAGAAGGACTGTTTTTCTTAATATAATTTAAAAATAGGGCAGTGGCGTTATTCACTATGCTTCAGAGTGGCGTTAAGCATTGAGGAGGCAGATATCTGGAGCAAAGAACTTGAGGTAGAAAAGAAAGTCCAGAGGTCCTCTGGTGGTCTCACTAACAAACCAGAGGACCAGGAGAACTGAGCAAGGCAGGACGCTGTGCAAGTAGAGATCAGCGCTTAAGGAGAGGTGATGAGATCATAGAAAGCTTTCGTAGGTGATGAAACTTGTGATCCATTAATAGTTTAAACATTAATAGTCTCCCTGCAAGAATTTTGACCCAGGCCTTCCTTTCTTGGATTTAAACTGTAAAAATGTCTTCATCTTGAATTAACAGATGAAGAAAGCCCATGATCTATCACAGTCCACCCTCACAGTGTGGTTGAACTCCTTTCTCTTGGGCACCTTGGAAGGTGAAAAGGATGAACCTCTGAGATTCACAGATGCAAATGAGCAGTTGTACCAAGGAAAGCCCAGGTGTTTAGAGAAGGGGCTAATGTGGACTCTGAATTCTCTCCAGAGCACTAAGTACCATTGCACCTTCTTCCCTTTTTGTCTCCACATCATTACATCTTCTCCTGTAAATGCGACCATCTGAAGCTGTCATAAACTTCTGATGTGGTGATAGATCTCTGTTTGGCCTTTTAATTAAGCCTGATGACTTGTTTCCATAAGTCCCACTAAAGACAACTATTGGTTTGCTTTTCCATTTAGCATTTGGACAATTTACCAGATTGATAGTCACACAAATTTGAGACCTTTTTTTTTTTTTAATACTTTCTGCCCTGGATCTTATCTAGCTAGAGTCTCAGCCAATACCTCCATCTTTCCTGAATCTAGAACAGATGGGTTCTAAGCTAGATGAAACAAGATATTCACAACTATAAAAATTAAAAACTGAAACAAACAGTTATGATCAGATGACAGAAACTGTAGACAGACTGACAGCCTCATGATGTCAGGAACTGTGACTGCTTTGTCTACCACAACATACATATGCTTCCACATAAATTGATTAACTATTTAAGGAATAAATTAATAAATGAGAAGTAAATATGTCTGCGATAAGAGAAGTGGTCATTAGTAATAATACTGTTTTCTACTTAGTAATTCTATGTCCTTGGCCACTGCACACAACTTTTCTATGCCTCAGTCACTAGCTGTAAAATGGGCATAATAATGTCCTTTCATTGTGTCATAACAAAATTAATAATTTAGTGCAAAGAAGCCCCCTAGTCCTTACATTTCACTTGTATCATTTCCTCACTGTTGCTTCCTTGAACACATACCATATATGACCATCAGCACAATTATATGTTTGAAATATTCACTAAGCTCTTTGGATTTGCCCGTTGACATCTCATTTATTGATCATGACCTGCCTCCTTTGAGTATTCTCCCAGCTGCCCAACAACTAAATATGCTTAGCACTTCATTTGCAGCAGTCTGTGCTGTTTCTTGTCTCCTGTTGCCTTCTGAATATGTAAATCTGTGTAGGTAAAGAATTCTAGAAGGTTTCCAACTGGCATGTTTTTCCCTGAGTCAGCACTCAAAAAAAAAAAAAGTTGAAATAAAGTCATTCTTTAAAATTAATTGTGTGTGTGTGAATTATTGTACACTGCACATTGAATGCCCAGCCTTTCTAGTGCAAAATCAGACTTCCGTGAATCAGCGGACAAATAAGGATATTTAGAACGTGGAAGAGTATTCTACAACTTGAACATTTTCTTTTGGAAGTGTCACTCTCAGGCAAGTTATTTTAACATACTATCCTTCAATTTTCTTCTCCTTTAAAATGCGGCAAAATGTGTAGCTAATTCAGAGAGCTACTGTGAATACAGTAATTTCCTCTGTATTCCTGATACAGAGGAATCTGTATGCACTAATACATGTAAAGTAATTTGAATCATTTCTGGTCATAATAAATACTTGTGCATTATCATCATGGTTATTATCATTCTTATTTGCTATTATATTCACTCTGGGGACAACACTAATTTTTAAGTATTTGATTCTACAATATCTTTATCTATAAAATAAAGTGATCCTAACTTACGGTTTTTTGTAAATAGAAATTATCAGTGTTTGCCCAAGATGGAGCAATCAGAAAATATTTCTTGACAAGGTGAATGACACTGTCTGGTTTCCTACCATTTTTCTGTCCCTTTTTGTGCCTTTCTTCATATGTGCACTACTCTTCAGGCATAGCGTTTTCTCAACTCTGTCCTCACTTCCATCATCCATTTTGTTGACCTGTCCCTTACTAACTGCTCTATGAAATCTAATTTAAGGCATTTTCATAAGTGAGTCTTTCTTAGCCAACTGTATTTATCCAGTGCCCTGTTAGTGCAGTATATAGCTCAGACTCTGGAATTAAGAAGCCTGAGGCTTCCTCCCTGGCTCCACCACGTATCATCCACACGCAGGAGTGTAAGTGACTTACCGTCTCCAAGTCTCACATCTCCGTTTTTCCATATATGAGATGCACCTGCTTCATAGGATTAATGTGAAGATCTAGGGAAAGAAGGCATCTGTGTGTTCAACAGAGTATCTGCAGAGAGAACGGTAAGTCACTCAGTCGTGTCCGACTCTTTGCGACACCATGGACTATAGCCTACCAGGTTCCTCTGTCCATGGGATTTTCCAGGCAAGAATACTGGCATGGGTTGCCATTACCTTCTCCAGAGAATATGACTTGATAAATATTGACCATTTTGTGGTCATTTTTTAACATATCAATGATTTGTTTTATTTTTTAAAAATTAACTTTCATTGGAGTATGATTGCTTTACGATGTTGTGTTATTCTCTGCCGTACAGCAAAATGAATCCATTTTAGATGTGCATATATCCCTTCTTTTTTAGATTTCCTTCCCATTTGGGTCACCACAGAGCACGGAGTAAAGTTCCCTGAGTTACACAGTAGTTACTCATCATTTTGATTGATGCATTTCTTGACTTTCACAATATTTTCCACCTTACATTATAATCACCTATAACTATATCAATATGTGCTTCCATCTTTGACCTGTCAGACAGCAGGCCCTCTGTAAACATTAACTGGCTAGAGAAAAAAAGAAATGAGTTCCCAGAGGGCAGAGTATATCCCAGCTCTGCAAAACTAAGTTGGCAATGCCAAGTACCTGGATCCCTGAAGTAGAATTCCCGGATTTAGCAAATAAAAACACAGGGCACCCAGCTAAATTTGAACTTTAGGAAAAAAATAAGCTATTTTTAATAAAAGTATGTCTTATTAATATTTGAGATATACTGAATGGAATGTGTGTACTCAGTCATGTCTGACTCTTTTGCTACCCTTTGGACTATAGCCCACCAGGCTTCTCTGTCCATGGAATTTTCCAGGGAAGAATACTGAAGTGGGTAGCCACTCCCTTCTCCAGAATACTGGAGTGGGTTGTCATTTCCTCCTCGAGGGGAACTTCCTGACCCAGGGATTGAAGCCATGTCTTCTGCATTAGGCAGGGAAATTCTTTACCATTGCACCATCTGGGAAGGGGGGATACTAGAAGTTTGTTTACTGTTTATCAGAAATTCAAATTTAACTGAATACCTTGAATTTTATCTGGCAACACTACCCTGAAGCCACTTTCAAATCCATAAATCTCTATCTTCCCATGCTAAGAATGAGAATGAGGACTCAAGTGTATTCATGGGATACCCAGTCAAAGTCATGATAAAGAGAAATTGTATGTAATCTTGTATTATTTTTCTTCAATCTAGGTATAGCTACAACTCATTTATTTTGAAGTAACCACTACTATTAAATTAACTTTCATTCCTCAAAAGAATATAGTAGAGAATAGTGTGCTTGTTTCTTTTTCTACTGAGGTAATAATAAAGAATTTCACAAAATCTTCCAAAATTACAGGAGAAACATATGGCTCTTAGAAGTAACTCAAATTTTCATTTCCCTCTTTTATTTGATCAAATCTAGGGAAGAAGGAAATGGCAACCCACTCCAGTATTCTTGCCTGGAGAATTCCCTGGACAGAGGAGCCTGGCAGGCTACAATCCGTGGGGCCACAAAGAGTTGGACACGACTGAGCAACTAACACACACACAAGGAATAAACAGAGTTTGTGGGCTGGTCCTGGTTATCCCAAGTCATCTTATTTGGGAAGCTAATTAATTCAATAGTTTATTGCTCACATCTCTGGCACTGGTGACACTGATATAATTTAGTATGTGGGCACTTTCAATCTGTAAATATACACAGGTTATTTCTATACATAGTATACGGGCTCCATATGTGTCTTCTTCAATTCTTTATCCCTAGCTCCTAGCAAACTTTTTGACAACAGAGGTGAAGGTCAATACACAGTCGGACAATAAGCAAGTGGTTAAGAGCTCAGACTCTGCAGACAGATTCAGGTCCAGATTCAGACTCGGTCACTAGCTGGATGACCTTGCAAAATCCCTCAGTCTCTCAAGACTTAACTTGTCATATATAAAATGGGGATACAAATAGTAGTTGGGAGACAGGGATGCTTTGAGTATCAACTGCAATCTTGCATTTACACTGTTTAGAGAAAGCCTGACATGGTAGCCAGTGCTTTAAAATGGGGTTAATATTATGTTACATTTCTGACTACTACTCTCAGCAAAGTGTCAATGAAATACCACCCCTGCTTCATGAGAACCTGACCTTGAGTTAATTCTCTAGCTCAACTTCCCTGAAAAAGCTGATAAGAATAAGAAAGTTGACAGGCAACACAGCTAATGTTAAGAAATAACCCTGAGTATTAAACTACAGCCAGAGTGGGAAGAACTATAAACAGGCTATAAATACATGATGAATACACCATGCTTTGAGATGCTCTGTGTGGTCACTCTGGAAGTTAGTCATATGGGGTTTTAAGACAGAGCAGCACTATACCTACTGATCTTGTCTCCTTGGACCTAAAATTGTCATCTGGAAAGAAGACAGTTTTGGGATGGCTCTGTGACCTGCTGCCTGGACTTCCCGAAGAGGAAGCCTTGACATGTCCAGCCAGCCCAATACAGCTTCTCTTCTCTTGTCATCCTGGCAGACTCCCAGTGGGGCCTCTTGTAGTCTCAAGGGTCTAATGCTCACTAAGCCTGAGACAATGGCCTGATTGTTGCAAGTCTGTCCAGTGACAGGGACCTCTTCAACAAATTGCCCAATGACCTTAGAATCCTCAGACTAGAAGTAATCTTCTATGCCATCCTCTTGGACAAGTTAACCAATGTTGGAAGCTCTCCTGTGGTATTTTCAACTGGCCAGCTGATCTCTTCAAACTTTTTTTTCAACCACAGGTAGAGATGTACCTTGTAGGAATCCATTTCATTGCCATGCAGTCCTCACTATAAAGGGCTTTGTTCTACATCAAAATCTGACTACGTGAAATATCTAACCATTACTTTTATATATATTTTTGTCATGAGAGCTACACATAAGTTTAGACTCTTCCCCATGATTACTACTTACATACTTTCAGGGATCAATTTGATCCTCCATTAATTTCTCTTTTTTTTAGCAGAAATATGTCAAGTTTCCTCAACTAATCCCTATTGTCTTTGCCAACTTTCTGCCCTTCTTCCTGGACTAAGCCATCACATTATTCTTTCAGTACAATTTTTAGAGGAAGTGGTATTATCCCTTATTCAGGGTAAGTATAGGCTTCTTAAAGTATGGAAATTTATTTTAAATTATAGGAATAAGAAACAATTATGATATCATATATTGGGAAAGGCAGAAGTTGCAGAAAACACTAAAACACATAAAAAAATACACACACACACACACGTATACACACGATATGAATGATCAAAAGTAATAAAGATACCAGTAACATAGTGCTATGCTTGAATTCATGTTTTGGAAAAACACCACCTGTATTCAAATTTTGACACTACAAATGACTAAGCATGAACATTTGGAAAAGCTATTTTATTTCTCTAACTCCTAGTCAGTTTCCCCATCTGCAAAACAGCAAAAGTAATGATATAGATTTCACTGGGCTGTTGATGACAGAAACAATCAATGCAAAATATTCCATGTATACTTAGTTGAGAGTAAACATCATGTAAATCATTATTACATGCTGATAAAGATTGCTAACTCTCAGTTTAAATCTCTGTTCACTGTGCATGGTGACTGCAGCTATGAAATTTAAAGAGCTCTTGCTGCTTGGAAGAAAAGCCATGACAAACCTTGCCAGCTTATTAAAAACCAGAGAAGTCACTTTGCCAATGAAGGTCCATATAGTCAAAGCTATGGCCTTTCCAGTAGTCATGTATAGATATGAGAGTTGGGCGATAAAGAAGATGAACACTGAAGAATTGATACTTTCTAACTGTTGTGCTGAAGAAGATTCTTGAGAGTCCCTTGGACTGCAGGGAGATCCAACCAGTCAGTCCTAAAGGAAATCAACCCTGAATATTCATTGGAAGGACTGGTGCTGAAGCTGAAGCTCCAATATTTTGACCACCTGATGGGAAGAGCTGTCTCATTGGAAAAGACCCTGATGCTGGGAAAGATTAAGGGCAGGAGGAGAAGGGGGTGGCAGAGGGTGAGATAGCTGAATGGCATCACTGACTCAGTGGACATTAGTTTGTGCAAATTCCAGGAGATAGTGAAGGACAGGGAAGACTGCAGTTCATGGGGTAGCAGAGTCAGACTTAGCAACTGAAAAACAACAAAACCATTTACTCACTAAGACTTAGGCAAGGTATTTATCCTACTTCCATCTCCATTTCCTTAGATGAAAAATGGAGATCATATCAGATTATATTCTGCAAAGGTTAGTGTAACCATATTTCTAGCTCTTCTCAAAACGTATCACTTCCCTCATCACAAGGTGGAGTCTATGCTTCCTTTTCAACCTGGGTACGCCTTTGTGACCACCTGGCTAGTAGGCATGGGGAAATGATGCCATGTGACTTTCCAGGCTCACTCATAAAAGGTGATACAGCTTCCACTTTCCTTTCTCTCTCTCTCTCCCCTTGGATTTTTGCTTTTAAAACTGTCCTCCATGAAGCCTAGCTACCGTGAAACTACCAGGATGGAGAGACTACAGAGAAATAGAGTTGCATCAAGAGCTGCAGCTCTTTCAGCTTCCCAGCTATTAAATCTTCATGGCACAGGCCACAGACTTGTGAGCAAGTAAGTGAGCCCTCATATCATGACACCCCCACCATCTGATCGCAATCATATGAGAAACCTTGCGTGAGTGAAAGCATACTGTGAGTGAGGTTCCTTAACCCCAGGATCATGAGCAATAATGACACTATGATTGTTGTTGTTTTAAACCACCACATTTTAGGATGATTAGTTAGGCAGCAATAGATAGCTAATGCAAAACTAGAAGAGTATCTGACTCATAAGGCTTATGAGAATTAGATGACTCATATAAACTGCTAAACATAGAGAAGTGGTTCTCAAACTTTAGTGTCCAATTCTATCACCTGAGGGCTTATTAACAAACAAATTTCAGGACTCCACCCCACAATTTCTGATTCTGTTAGTCTATAGGGAAGGCTGAGTGCTTAATATCTTTCTTTTTTTTTCTTTTGGTTTTTGTTTTTTGTTTTTTATGGGAGCATAGTTGATTAATCACATTGTGTTAGTTTTAGCTGTACAGTAATGTGATTCATTTATACACATACTTGTATCTATTCTTTATCAAATTATTTTCCTATATAGGTTGTTACCAAATATTGAGCAGCCTTCCCTGTGCTTATATAGTAGGTCCTTGTTGACTATTTTAATTATAGCAGTGTGTACATTCCAATCCCAAACTCCCTATCTATCCCTCTCCACCACCCTTCCTGTTAACAATAGTAAGTTTGTTCTCTAAGTCTGTGAGTCCATTTCAGTTTCATAAATAAGTTCATTTGCATATTTTTTTTATTCCACTCATAAGCACATAAGTGATATCATACATTTGTCTTTGTCTGACTTGCTTCACTGAGCATGATAATCTCCAGTTCAAACCATGTTGCTGCAAATGGCATTATTTTATTCTTTTAAAGGACTGAGTAGTGTTCCATTTATATATGGACCTCATCATCTTATTTATTCATTTGTCAATGAATATTTCTGTTGCATCCATGTCTTGACTATTGTAAACAGCACTGAAATGAATGTTGGGGTGTATGTATCTCTTCAAACCATGGTTTTCTCTGGATATATGCCCCAGAGTGGGATTGCTAGATTATATTGTTGTTCTTCAATTGCTAAGTCATGTCTGACTCTGAGACCCCATGAACTGCAGCACTCCAGGCTTCCCTGTCCTTCACTATCTCCCCAAGTTTACTCAAATTCGTGTCTGTTGAGTCTAGCGGCTGTGCCAGTTCACATTCCCACCAAGAGTGTTAGGAGGATTACCTTTTCTGCATACCCTCACCAGCATTTAATGTTTGAAACTATAATAGAAAAACTCTCAACAAACAAAAGTCCAGGGCTAGATGGCTTCACAGGTGAATTCTATCGAACATTTAGAGAAGAGCTAACACCTATCCATCTGAAATTAGTCAAAAATTTGAAGAGGAAAAAATACTCCTAAACTCATTATTTGAGGCCACTGTCATGCTGATACCAAAATCAGACAAAAAGTAAAAGTGAAAGTGTTAGTCACTAAGTCCTGTTCAATCTTTGTGATCCCATGAACTGTAGCCCACCAGGCTCCTCTGTTCATGGAATTCTCCAGGCAACAATACTGGAGTGGGTAGCCCTACCATTCTCCAGCAGATCTTCCCAACTAGGGGATCAAACCTAGGTCTGCTGCTTTACAGACAGATTATTTATTTACCATCTGAGCCACAAGGGAAGTCCCAAACTAGACAAAGGTATGACAAAAAAAGAAAGAAAATTGCAGGTCAGGAGTCCATGGAGTCACACAAAGAGTCAGACACGACTTAGTGACTGAGCAATAACAACAAATAACAATGTAGATAACGATACATGCAAAAATCCTCAACAAAATACTAGCAATCTGAATTCAATAACACATTAAAAGGATCATACACTAACATCAAGTGGGATTTATCCCAGGGATATCAAGGATTTTTTCAATATTCACAAATCAATCAGTGTGATACTCCACATCAACAAACTGAAGAATTACAGATATATGATGTAATCTTCTCAATAGATGAAGAAAAGGATTTTGACAAAATTCAACACCCATTTATGATTAAAATAAAACTCTCCACAAAGTGAGTAGAGAGGGAATGTGCCTTAGCATAATAAAGGCCATATATGACATGCTTATAGCTAGCATCATACTCAATGGTGAAAAACGGAAAGCAATTCCTCTAAGACTGGGAATAAGACAAGGATATCCACTCTCACCACTTTTTTTCAACATAGTTTTGAACATCCAAGCCGTGACAATCAGATAAGAAAAAGAAAAAATAAAAAGAATCCAAATTGGAAATTGTTACTGTTTGCAGGTGGTATGATACTATTATAAAAAATCTTAAATGTGTCACCAGAAAACTACTAGAGTTCTTTCTTTTTTTTTTTCTTTGTGAATTTTTATTGAAGTATACTTGCTTTACAATGCGGTGTTAGTTTCAGGTACACAGAAAATTGATTCAGTTATATACTTATTCCTTTCCTGCTCCTTTTCCATTATAGGTTACTATAAAATATTGAGTGTAATTCCTGTCATTGTTGGTTATCTATTTTATTTTTTATTTTTTTAAAATTTTTATTTTTACTTTATTTTACTGTACAATACTGTATTGGTTTTTCCATACATTGACATGAATCCACCACAAGTGTACATGCGATCCCAAACATGAACCCCCCTCCCACCTCCCTCCCCACAACATCCCTCTGGGTCATCCCCGTGCACCAGCCTCAAGCATGTTGTATCCTGCATCGGACATAGACTGGTCATTCGATTCTTACATGATAGTATACATGTTTCAAAGCCATTCTCCCAAATCATCCCACCCTCTCCCTCTCCGTCTGAATCCAAAAGTCCACTATACACATCTGTGTCTTTTTTGCTGTCTTGCATACAGGGTCATCATTGCCATGTTTCTAAATTCCATATATATGTGTTAGTATACTGTATTGGTGTTTTTCTTTCTGGCTTACTTCACTCTGTATAATCAGCTCCAGTTTCATCCATCTCATCAGAACTGATTCAAATGTATTCTTTTTAATGGCTGAGTAATACTCCATTGTGTATATGTACCACAGCTTTCTTATCCATTCACCTGCTGATGGACATCTAGGTTGTTTCCATGTCCTGGTTATTATAAACAGTGCTGCAATGAACATTGGGGTACATGTGTCTCTTTCAATTCTGGTTTCCTTGGTGTGTATGCCCAGAAGTGGGATTGCTGGGTCATATGGCAGTTCCATTTGAAATTTTTTAAGGAATCTCCACACTGTTTTCCATAGTGGTTGTACTAGTTTGCATTCCCACCAACAGTGTAGGAGGGTTCCCTTTTCTCCACACCCTCTATAGTAGTGTGTATCTGTTAATCCCAACTCCTGATTAATTCCTCCTCCCACTTTCCCCTTTGCTAACCATGTTTGTTTTCTATGTCTGTGAGTCAATTTCTGTTTTATACATAAGTTCATTTGTATAATTTTTTTGATTTCACATATAAATGATATCATATAATATTTGACTTTCTATGTCTCATTTACTTCATTTAGTATGATTACCTCTAGGCCCATCCATGTGCTGCAAATGGCATTATTTCATTCTTTTTTATGACCGAGTATTATTCCATTGCATATATATACCATATATTCTCTATCCATTCATCTTTCAATGGACATTTGCATTGCTTCCATGTCTTGGCTATTATAAATAATGCTATTATGAATACTAGGGTGCATATATATTTCTGAATTGGAGTTTTCTCAGATGTATACCCCAGAGTATACGTTCCAACTTACATTCCCACCAAGATACTTAAGTATTGCTAGTTTCTTTGGGTACAAAGGAAATTTATACTCTCTCCATAACTTACAGTCTTATTTCTTTTTATCCCTAGTGTTTATCACAATGACTGTCACAAAATAAATGCTTAAAGATTGCTTTTGTGGGAAATATGAAGAATCCCTACATCAACTGATGTAGTGAATACAATGTAATGAAGTGAGACAGTGTAAAAAAAAAAAAAAAGAGCAAGACACAGAGAAAGTGGGGCAGAGAGAGGAAGGGAGGGAGAGATAGGAAGGGAAAGGGTGCAGAGTTTTACATTCGGAGCTCTAAAACTTTACTCTTCACTATGCTAAGTTTCACATTTTCTTTCTCTAATTTTAAGATGTACAGTCCATGACAGGAGCATCTTGTCTCCAAATCCCTCTTCCATTTCTTCTGTTTCTTTAAAATAGAATGATAAAATCACTGAAGGACTGTCTAACAGAACCAGCAAAAAAACACTTCTCAGACTCTTGTTTTGATTTTATTTTATAGCTACTGTCTAGTCTGATAAAAAATGCATCAATTGTTTAGATGTTTGAGCTCTGCCTTTAGCTCAAGATGCTGGTACATCAGCATTCATCTTATTGACAAGATCTTGTGGATATGGAAGAATAAAAATATGACGGGACAGAACAAGACTCAAGGATACCCTGGAGGCCGCTGGTTTCCATATAGTCCCAATTTTAAAGGCATTTACAAGGTTGGCCATGTCTAAAAGCCCTATTAGGATTTCAAAGCACATGTTCAGTATTTGGCTCCCTCCTTTCCCATCCCACGAGGAGGAAGATCATGGGAGCAAATCGCACAATCTATATAAAAGCCCTTCGAGTCTGTAAAGCTCTACCTATAAACACTTAACACAATTAGTATCTTGTTTTGTTATTTGCAATAGCTTGTAAGTCTTATTAGGAATTTAAATATTAGTTTCATCTTATACAACATATATGATGTGTTGAGGACCATTCTGTACCTATTTATTTGTAAATGCTTAGGGAGAATGCATAAAAGGAGAAAATGTGGCACTTGCCTTCATGTAAGACATGGTTTTAAGAAAAAGACAATATTTTTAAATGAGACAAATTTTGCCTTTTTAAACATGCATGAGATCAGTTGTTTTCCTGCCAAAAGCCTTTTGGTATCATATTGCTTTTAGAAAACAAACAAACTTTATATTAGCTTGGGTAAAAGATTCATTCAGGTGTTTTTCATAAGATGCTATGTTGTTATGGGTTTCCATGGTGGCTCAGATGTTACAGAATCTGCCTGCAGTGAGGGAGACCAGGGTTTGATTCTGAGGTTGGGAGTATCCCCTGGAGAAGGGAATGGCAAACCACTCCAGTATTCTTGCCTGTGAAATACCATAGACAGAGGAACCTGGCAGGCTACAGTCCATAGGGTCACAAGGAATTGGACATCACTCAGTGACTAACACATTCAGTTTTCACTATGTTATGGAAAAATCGAAGGAACCTTTGGCTAACTCAATAAAATGACTGGCAAAACCTCTATAATCTAGCTCAGCTTTCCATCTAATTAATCTCAACATTCTCATCTCTTGCATAAGCCTATCACCCCTTAGATTCAGCAGTCATTCTAGCACCCACCATCCTCCTTCATATTATCATGGCTTTGTACGTATATTTTTCTTTCCCTCAAGATGTCTGTCATTGGTGTTTATATAATCTCTGATACATAGTAACCATACTATACAAAATATTTCTAGATTCACTTATTAATATGACCCTGCTACTATGGTATTTCAACCTCTGCCTGTGCCAACAGACTGCAAGATGAATGGTACGCTTTTTTCCAATTATCTTTCTTATATTATCCCACAAAACCAAGCAAGGTCCCTGGTTAACCGAATGAAAGAAGGCAAATACATATATTCTAAAGAATTAGTATTATATTAAAAGAAAAAAAAGAAAAATAGAATTAAAAATAGCATATGGTAGGATCAAAAGAGATTATGGACAGTTATTAAACTAGCAATACATTTTAGCTAAGAATGATTTCCAGGAGGAGGTAAAATGTTGATCTTAATGAACTTATGTCAAATTGAACCTTTAGAAGCCAGTTAATGCTCCAGGGGAAGAAACTGTACCAATAACTTAAAGACTTACATATCCATCAACCTTATTGTAAGAAGAAAAAAAACATGTATAGAATTAGGAAACACCCAGTTGCTAATGGCGTATGATGTATCATTATGTCATTAAGAGTTGGAACAATCATAAGATATGAATTTATATCCACTTTAATAGAAGATCAGAGTCTTTGAAGTAAATTAATTACACAAAGTCTATCATTGAGTGTCAGAACTAGGATTCGGGATGAGAGTATGCAGAAGCTCATGGTATTTTCAATAGATAACAAGGTTATTCAGATACTAAGTGAAAGAGAAAAAATATAGCTTTCCCATGGTAGTGTGTTCACTAGGAAAGGCAGAAAAAAAAGTATTGAAACTACTATTAATTCACTTGAGCTTTTGGTTAATCTACATTCCTGAGAATCAAAATAACGCAAATATATAGCCTCGGTTCTTGTGGGGTTTGTGAGAAGCAGGCATAAATTTAAAAATGCACATGAATTATGCAAAATTTACAACTGCGGTCAAAGTGATTTAAAAAACAAAAGTGCTACCTAGTACTGAGATAGCTAGAATGGAAAGAACATATCTGAACTTGCCTTTCCTTCTGATGCGATGAAAGAATGTTGACCTAAAATGAGCATCTGGGATCCACAAGGGGGTGTGTGTTGGCAGAGGGGAGTATGCAAAAGGAAGAAATATTTCAGGCATAGGAAACAGCAAGAGCAAAAGTGTGGGGACAGGAAGGATGTTCTCTTGTTTAGGCAACTGAGGAAAAAATAGTGTGTTCTACACTTTTTGACCCAAGAGAACAGTATATAGAAGTCTTCTTACCTTGAAATCTGGGAAAAGAGGAAGAGTTTGTGTCTAGTAGTCTTCTTACACTGAAATCTGGGAAAAGAAGAAAATATTGTGTCTAGTAAAGATCAACTTTGACTATCATTCATGCATCCAACTGGGCTTATCAAGTATTTTCCCCTCTTTGACCATCATACTTCCCTCCGTGGTGGAGATGTTAGAGGAAACACTGAAGTCACAGACACTCCAGCCACAGCATATGATGGATTTGCTTCAGGATAATCCCCAGAAGGGCTGTTACCAATTTCCTTAATAGGCAAGTAGTGGTTGTTCATGGAGAAGGAAATGGCAACCCACTCCAGTATTCTTGCCTGGAGAATCCCAGGGACAGAGGAGCCTGGTGGGCTGCCATCTACGGGGTCGCACAGAGTCGGGCACGACTGAAGCGACTTACCAGCAGCAGTAGCAGCAGTGGTTGTTCAGAAATCTGGGACATGTAACAATAATAAGCTTAGTCCATGGATTGTGCCTGATTTTGGCTCAAACCCGTAACTTTACTAGCAAGGTCAGTTTGCGCAGGCAACAAAATTTTCTGAGCTTCAAGTTCTTTGCCTATCCTAATATTGCAATGAGTTAACAGGAGAAGAAACATTAAGTTCTAAACACGTGTTCCACACCTCACCTTTTCTTTCCTCCTTTCCTTCCTTATTCAATTCTGTTTCATCTCTGATACTGTTTGTACTGCTTTCAGTCTTCTGACAATATGCCCTCTATCCACCCTTCCTTCTCCATTTTGGTTTGATATCTTTTCTCTTTTATTCCTGGTGATAAATTAAAACCAAAAAAAAAAAAAACCCTTATTTTTATTACCTCCATGCTGTATTGATTCCCAAAGAGTGTTATGCTATCTTCAGTTCAGTCGCTCAGTTGTGTCTGACTCTTTGTGACCCCATGAACAGTAAGAACAGTATTCTCTCATAAACCAGGACTAATCTCTTCCCTATCGAAATGATAGTGTACACCATGCTGTATAATCACATTGCTTTCCATAGGAACAAAAGAGAATAATGCAAGGAAATGACATTTTCATCTATTTCAAAGTCAAAAGGTTTCCATAAAACTGTGTTGAATTAATGACACTCACTTGAAAATACAGAGCCCTTTGTATGGGGGTAGGGTGAGGAGTCCAAGTAACAGGCTACATATTTAATACCTTAACCTTTCTTTCCCCTTTCTTTCCTTTATTCAACTCTGTTTCATCTTCGTATACTATGTGTACTACTTGGCACACCAGTAGTGCTTAAGTTTGCTTCTCTGGTGTCTCAGACAGTAAAGAATCTTCCTGTAATGCAGGACACCTGGGTTTGATCCCTGGATTGGGAAGATCTCCTGCAGAAGGGAATGTCTACCCACTCCAGTATTCTTGCCTGGGAAATCTCATGGACAAAGGAGCCTGGCAGGCTTCAGTCCACAGGGTCACAAAGAGTCAGACACAACTGAGTAATTAACAGTTTCACTTTGAGGTAATAGTTCATAAAGATATACTTTCCTTCCCCTCAATTTATAATAGCCTCTATTTCATAAAAACCACTACTTAGATCCATATTTTCTTTTAATCATTTATCCATTATCAGCAGTACTAAAAAGACAGGTGTCAGGCTTAGAAAGGCCAGGTATCTTAGCTAAGGAATGTGCTTGGTGGTTAATTAGAGATATTTTGCAATTCTCCTTGGCTGAGCCTTTGTATTTCCTATTCTGAGGAAGCACACCCCTCATGCCTATAGTCAACAGTGCCTTTATGTTAATCCAAAAGCAGCAACCTAGCTCTCCCTCTGAATGTTGTTTTTAAGAAACATAGAAGGAAAGAAAGATGGTCCCATCTCATTCTTTCTATACATATGTAGCCAACACTCTGCTTTCTCCCACACTGCTATTTTCTTATCTGTAACTCCTTCACTCTTTGATAAACTCCTTGAATCAAGAGGCTTTATCTTGTCCACAACTGTACACCAAACACTTAGTTAAGTGTCCAATAATAGAAGTTTAATTACAAAATAGGGAAAGATTGCCCCCTACCTCAGTGCGCTCACCATTTACTTTCAATGGGTTCTAGGGTCTTTTCTGAAAGCTTAACATTTCCTATAGGGAGAAACCAAGGAAAAAAAAACCAACACTGTATACCTGGCATATACTAGGTACCACAGTCTGCATTTTTCATACATTAATCTCACTTAATGTACACCGCAGCTATGGTAGTTAGTTTCCTCCTGTCTTACACAAAAGAAAAGAAAGCCTCAGAGAAATTAATTACTTTGTCAAGGTCACAGAGGAAGAAAGTGTCAGAACATGAATCTGAAGACATGGCCAAGATGGAAAGAACTTGTCTTTTGGTTTAGGTGGTGGGTGGAGGGGCTGACACTAGAGGAGAAAAAAAGAGAACAATGAGAAATAAAAGTGGTCTCGAGAGTGTACATATCCACTGCTGTATTGAAAATGGATAACCAATAAAGGCTTAGTGGATAGCACAGGGAACTCTGCTCAATGTTATGTGGCAGCCTGGATGAGAGGAGAGTTTGGGGGAGAATGGATACAGGTATATGTATTACTGAATCCCTTCACTGTTCACTTGCAACTATTGCAACATTGCTGATCGGCTGTATCCCAATAAAAAATAAATAGTTCAAAACAAAAGTGGTATCAAGAATTCTATAAGTGAATGGGAAGATATACTTTGTGAATATTACAGTTTTCTTGAAAAAAGTGTCAACAGCAATTTGAATTTTACTTTATTGGATCTCTAAGTATAATTTGATTATCCATATATCTAGCATTGTTCCTAGTCTATATTTTCAATATGCTGAGTTGCTCAGTCATGCCCAACTTTTTGCAACCTCATGGACTGTAGCCTGCCAGGCTCTTCTGTCCGTGGGGATTCTCCAGGCAAGAATACTGGAGTGGGTTGCCATGCCCCCCTCCAGTATATTTTCAATAGAATGGCCTATAATGATGCTAGTGATGAAACTGCTGTTTTAAGAGGTACTTATTATTAAATTCTTATACATATTGCATAATTAGAAAGGGAAAATTAGCCTTATATAGTCCTATGCTACAACTCTTAGATCTGTAATTTTGTGAGCCAAATGACTTGGCATAGAGAACCTGGGTTCCCTCTGGGGACTGTTTTGAGCAAAAGCAATCAGGCAGTGATGCAATTGTAACACCTGCAAATATTATTGTAACCTTTTCTACCCACTCTCTACAGCAGGTTGGGTTCCCAGGGAAGCAAAGTCTGAAATGGAATTTAGCATGCAGGATGTTTACTGAGATGTGCCCTTGGGAGCAACACCTGTGGAAGGGATGGTGGGAAGTGGAATTTGTTTGGCATAGGGAGAAGTCAAGTATATGGCTGACTACAGCCACACAGAGAGTTCTGGAGCTAGACTGCACTCAGTGCTCAGTCATATTCAGCTCTTTGCAACTGTTTGGACTGTAGCCTAATAGCCCCTCTGCATTGTCCCAAGGTGGATCAAGGTCCAGGCCGTTATACTCCTGGACTGATTAGTTACTCAGTGTGGGTCATGCCAGGAAAGGGCTTGACCTTGGGTGCCGCAGCTCTCTGCAGCCAAGGCAATCTCTGAAGGAGCTGATAGCTGAAGTCTTAAAAAAGGCTATAGCCTGACATCAGCATTAGCAACTGGGGAAACATGTCTCTCAGGGAAGGGGAATCTGAGTGGTACTGGAGGATACAGTGTCCACCACAGAGTCTAAATGATAAACTCCTCTACCTAGATATCTTTACTAATGTAGCGATATCCAACTACAGGAAGTCGTATCTTCCTGTGAACAAAAACAGTGGCTATGTGGTTTTTTGAATCTGCATACTCTTAAATATATGGAACTTATAGCCCAATTAGATTTAATTTAAGTAAAATCGAGTGGGATTTTTCTAAGCTTTATAAATGAGCTTATATACAAACTTCACGTGGTACATTATTCAGCCCAGCCTACCATAATAACAGTATAGACTGGGTGGCTTAAACCACAGAAATGCATTTTCTCATAGTTCTGGGAGCTAGAAGACTAGATCAAGGTGCCTACAGATTTGATCTCCGATGAATGCTCTCTTCCTGGCTTTCAGAGGGTTACTTTCTTTCTGCGTTCTCACATGACCTTTCCTCTGTGCATGCCTAGAGAGATAAAGTCATCTCTGGTATCTCTTCCTCTTCTTATAAGGGTACTAGCCCTCTCAGAATAGAACCACACCCTTATGACCACATTTAACATTAATTACCTCTTTTATCTCCAAATATAGTCAGGTCTGGGGGGTTAGGGCTCCAATGGAAGGTGTACAATTCAGTTCATAAAATGACATCCTTGAAATTTGTATCTCATTCCAAGTGTTGTAAAACTTAAGGTTTCTTTGGTTATTTTCCTTCCTCGTAGGGACCTAGTAAATATTCTCTAAAGCTAATGGGTAGTGCCTTCATTGGTGATTTTAAATGGTTCTCCTTTTTATTTAAATTAAGGTTTATTCAAATTTATTCAATCATTATGCACCTGTGACTGATACTCCTAACTTCAAAATCTATCTTCTGAAATTGCTCATTTAACCTGTATATTATTCTGCATATCTTTCAAGTATCTGATTTTTCGCTTTGGTATACAAATTCCATTAGAACTGAGATATATACACTATCTCATCTGAGTTGGAAAGAAAAATTGATGATGACAAGGAGGAAATTCTGCCATTTTGGTTGTAATGAGTAAGCATTCAAATTATTTCATTACAAAAGACTTCCTGCACTAGGAAGACTTCCATTTGACTTTGTAATTCTGAGTTTTTACCTGTAGGAGATAGCTATACACACACACACACACACACACACACACACCTACATATATATATATATATATATAAGTACCTATATATACATATCTGCATATATGTAAGTAGACGCATATGTACATGTATATGTATGTGCACACACAGACCATATACACACAAAAGGATGTTCATTATAGCGTTAGTATAGCATTGTTAATCAAACTGAAAAATTAGAAAAAATCTAACAGTCTAATGATATAATTCTAGTAAATAAATTATGATATATCTTCTCAAAAAAATATATAGCCAAAAACTGACAAAAGTATATGTGACAAGGACTATTTATTATAAAGCTTGTTTACATTTCAAAATAGTTTATATGCATCTCTATAGGAATATGAGTATATATATATATAGGAAAATATAGAATTGTATATAGCTAAATATTAAAAGATTTTATCCCTGAGGAGTAAGAATATATTAATAGATAATTTTTTTTATTCTTGATGTTTTATTTATTCTATTTTTTAATTTTCTGTAATTAAAATGCCTTAATTATGTAATTAAAATGCATAGCAAATATCAGTTTAAATTTTGTAAAAGCATTATAAATTAGCATTCAGTCTAATACTACTAACAGTAATGATAGTAAATATTGATTGCTTACAATATGACTTTCACTTCCTTAAGATCTCTACCTAACTTAATTCATATAATTCAAGAAGTCTAAGCCAGCTATTCATGCATGATTTTGTGTATGCCTCCTAAAAAACAAAATCCAGAACCCAGTATCTCTACAACTATTCCTTATCATCAACTACAGGTAAACTACATTACAACTTCCTATTGAAAGATGAAACTGAAAAAAGCATTTTTGAAATAAGTAAGACTATACTAAATTCAGGAATTCATTCAAGTTTATAGGTGAAGAAGAATGACTAAAGGAAACGGGAATCAACATGAGAGAGTACGTGACAGACTCTTAGGTCTAGAGATCCATCCTCAGATGTTAATCCAACTTTCCTGTTTATAGATGAGGACAGTCTTTTTCAGAAGGGAAAGTGTTATGTAAAGGGTCCAGATATAGAACTAAAACTCAAATGTCTATTCACAGTTTTCAGTTTTTCCACCCTTAACAAATTATTTTCCATAATGGATCTTATTTCTTTATGACTATCCATATTTGGGAAACAATTAGCTCATTTGAATTTTAAGATTACCCCTACAGCACCAAATTCCTGAAGTGTTCAATCATTTCAAATATTTCATAACTGTTGCCTTGGGATTTAGACTTTTATTCTGGATCAGTTCCCTTTAATCAACATAAAAGAACTTAAATAATGCCAATTTTTTATACCCTTATTCCTATGAGTTGGGTATCACTATTCACTAATTTATAGACATGGATATTAAGGGTAATTTAAAAAATTATTCAATGACAAGCACATATTAAGTTGCTAAGGTACATAATATTGGAAAGGAATACCACTTTATTTGAAAACTACTTTTTTCTTTTATAAAACATCCCATCCCCCTGGACACTTTGGTCGTGGAGAAAAATTGCATAAAGAAATGCAAAATTAAAAAAGATAAAAGTCTCATCATTGTTCATATCAGGCTAAATTTATAACATTTACTTCTCAAAAATTAGTAGATGGGCTTCCCTGGAGGCACACTGGTAAAAACAGCCACCTGTCAATTCAAAAGATGTGGGTTTGATCCCTGATCCAGGAAGCTCCCACCTGCCATAGGTCAAGTAAGCCCACGTGCCAAAACTACTGAGCCTGTGCTCAGGAGCCCAGGAGCCACAATGACTGAGGCCACGTGTCACAACTACTGAAGCCCGCTCACCCAAGAACCAGGGTTCCACAACAAGAGAAGCCACCCCAGTGAGAAGCCTGAGCGCCACTACTAGAGAGTAGCCCCTGCTCACTGCAACTGACAAAAGCTCACACACAGCAACAAAGACTCAGCGCAGCCTAAAAATAAATAAATGAAAATATTTTAAAGAGGAGTAGATGGAAAAATGAGGACTATATTGAGGTAGACACAAATGTGAAATAGTGTCATGGATGACAGACCAAATATTAGCCTCAAAATATGATTTATTTTTGCATTTCTTGATAATGCATTTAGAAAATTCAGACTCACCTTGTTGCAAATAGCAATTACTCCTTAAAGTAATCTGCTTTGCAATTTCAGGGTATTTTCATTCAAATAAAAATGGCAGTGAGAATGGTATCTCAAAGGCTACAAAAATAAGATGAGATGGAGTCCTATTTTTTTTCGTCAGGACTTTCCCATGTGTTCACTCTCATGTCTCCGGGATCTAGCAAATTGTCTGGCAATAGCAGAAGCTAAATAACCATTTGAGGAAGTAAAAAATAATAAATGAACCATTGAGCCTTGCTCCTGCTCTTGTGCTTTGATGTTGGGACTTCCCTCTCCTCAGATGATGGGTTAGTTATCAAAAATGCATCAGAGAAGGCTTGTTTTGCACCCACTGTATCTAGTATGAGAGGTTAACAAGCCTATCTGAAAATGATCTGAAAAGTAGGGTTAGATGAGAAGTACAGAGTATGTATATTTTCCTCATCCTCATTTTCCCTCCTCTTTTTAAATTTTAACTTTCTGTAATCTGCTACTTCTTTAAAGATTCTGCATATTGGGAATGGCTAATTGAAGGTTCCTTATGAAAAAGTGGATTAAAAAGTAGCTCTGAAGAATTCTAAATTTCTTTGTCCACAAATACCCCCACAAATAAATACTCCATTCTGTAACAACAGGTGATATATTGTATGTCTCTAAACAAGTGGACCTTTGCTTTTGGGCACTCATGTGTTTGCATTTTTCTTATATCTTTACTTCAGATTGCCTTTCTGTGATTGTATTTCCTACAACTAGATTTGGATATAGTGGCTTGACCATGTGGACCTTCAGTTCAGTTCAGTCACTTAATCGAGACCAACTCTTTGCGACCCCATGAACCACAGCAAGCCAGGCCTCCCTCTCTATCACCAGCTTACAGAGTTCACCCAAACCCATGTCCATTGAGTCGGTGATGCCATCCAACCATTTCATCCTCTGTCGTCCCCTTCTCCTCCAGCCCTCAATCTTTCCTAGCAGCAGGGTCTTTTCAAACGAGTCAGCTCTTCACATCAAGTGGCCAGAGTATTGGAGTTTCAGCTTCAACATCAGTCCTTCCAATGAACACCCAGGACTGATCTCCTTTAGGATGGACTGGTTGGATTTCCTTGCAGTCCAAGGGACTCTCAAGAGTCTTCTCCAACACCACAGTTCAAAAGCATCAATTCTTCTGCACTCAGCTTTCTTTATAGTCCAGCTCTCACATCCATACGTGACCACTGGAAAAACCATAGTCTTGACTAGACGGATCTTTGTTGGCAAAGTAATGTCTCTGCTTTTTAATATGCTGTCTAGGTTGTTCATAACTTTCCTTCTAAGGAGTAAGTGTCTTTTAATTTCATGGCTGCAGTCACCATCTGCAGTGATTTTGGAGCCCAGAAAAATAAAATCTGACATTATTTCCACTGTTTCCCCATCTATTTCCCATGAAGTGATGGGACCAGATGCCATGATCTTCGTTTTCTGAATATTGAGCTTTAAGTCCACTTTTTCACTCTTCTCTTTCACTTTCATCAAGAGGCTCTTTAGTTCTTCTTCACTTCTTGCCATAACGGTGGTGTCGTCTGCAAATCTGAGGCTGATATTTCTCCCGGCAATCTTGATTCCAGCTTGTGCTTCTTCCAGCCCAGCGTTCCTCATCATGTACTCTGCATAGAAGTTAAATAAGCAGGGTGACAATATACAGCCTTGACGGACTCCTTTTCCTCTTTGGAACCAGTCTGTTGTTCCATGTCCAGTTCTAACTGTTGCTTCCTGACCTGCATACAGATTTCTCAAGAGGCAGGTTAGGTGGTCTGGTATTCCCATCTCTTTCAGAATTTTCCACAGTTTCTTGTGATCCACACAGTCAAAGGCTTTGGCATAGTCAATAAAGCAGAAATAGATGTTTTTCTGTATGGATCTTAGCAGTAAATTTTCTCCATGGACACAAAGCTTATCATGCTAGGTATCAGAATTTTAACAGAATTTCCTATTTGAAAATAGTTGTCCTTCATGCTAGGTTTTCTAACCTAAAACCTCTCTGCTGATACTCCCCTTATGTAAAGCCCTTGATTTCCGTACTTTCAAAAATGGGTCAGAGAAGACTTGATCTGCACCCACTATTTCTAGTAAGAGGGATTAGGAAGCCTATCTGAAAATGATCAGAGAAGTGCAGTTAGAGAAGAACAGAGTATATTTTCTTCAGAATCTTTTGGTGTATGTATATGTGTGTGTATGTGCAGGCATATATATTTATGTATGTATACCTCTAGCTCTACCAGTTTAATACGTTTTGTGATAGTGGGCATAATACTTAAACCTCTAAATCTTCACTTGCTCTTAGCTAAACGTTAATAAATGCAACATATTTAGTCAGCTTTTAACAGAAATACACATAAACATTTACATGTCTATTTTGCCTACTATGTTAGGCATTTATATCCATAAATGCTAGCTTTTGTATCTCTAGTCCTAGGTATCCAGTAAATGTTTAGTATCAGTAGGTACTAAAAAAAAGGAAAAATAAAAAACATAGATTACCTTCCAAATCATACAAATAGGACAATATTTAATATAATATCATCCCTAAAGTCATTTATAGTTTTCAAGGTATACAGTATTTGGAACCAAGGATGTGTTTACTACAGTTAGAATTATAAAATATAAAGATTATGTAATTGTAAATGAGATTTAAAGCACAACTAGAATATTTCATCTTGATTACCTTTATTTGGTTATTTACCATAGTAGTCCTTTTCAAATATTCATAGAAAATGGCATTATATTGTTATAACAATAAAACACTCAATATCAATCAAACCAGTTTCCAAAGGATTAACATACACATCAATTTACTGAATATTTAAAATATCTCCTTAAAAAAATAAAATAATAAAATATCTCTTTGTGTGACAAATGAGGAACAAGTAGAGTCACCATTAACAGAAATATAATAATAAATTGTATCCTCAACAGAATCAAATCCATCCTACATTCTCATTGGTAAACATTTATTTAAAGTAGTTTTTAAAGTCCTGGTTTTATAAGGATATATGTATTTTTCTCTTATTGGATTATAGCAAAGCCATGCATTTTCAGCCTGCTATGCAAAACGGTACATGTGCTTTTCACTTTCAAGTCCAAAGAAACTAAATTTATCTGCCCTACTTGTTTCATTTATACCACATACATTATTATATTCTAAGGTGACAGCTAATAAGCTTATCTCGAAGGTACTTTTTAAAAAATGGAATTGTTTTTTTCTTTCTCCAGATAAAGTATACTCCAGTAAAGAAATGGAATTTATCCAAGTATTTAGTGTGTAACTGCTGTGTGACAGGGAGCTTCAAAGAGTCTCAGGATAGGAAGAAAATGCTATTGTAGATTGATAATTTTAAAAAATAAGTTATTGAGTGCTTTCTGTACACAATATTAAGTGCAATAATATGGTATATAAAAACATGTCAAGAAGCAGCAGAAGAGAAAACAAATAGCTGCTTATTTGCCTGTGACAGGTGACAGTGAGTCTGCACATTATGGAGCAAACAAACCTGCTCACTGTGCCTTGGCCCAGGGCAAGTGCATGACCAGGTGGGGGCCTCAGCACAAAAATGAAGAAAGAGGGAGCTGGACAGCAGCTTTCTCACTGCCTGTAGATCATTTATTTACACAGCTAACTGGACTGCTTGGGACTTCCCTGGTGGCTCAAATGGTAAAGCATCTGCCTACAATGCAGGAGGCCCGGGTTCAATCCCTGGGTCAGGAAGATCCCCTAGAGAAGGAAATGGTAACCCACTCTAGTACTCTTGCCTGGAAAATCCCATGAACAGAGGAGTGTGGTGGGCTACAGTCCATGGGGTCACAAAGAGTTGGACATGGCTTAGCGACTCCACTTTACTTCACTTTACTTTACTGGACTGGTTATCTGGTCTTAGGGCTTCCCTGGAGGCTCAGCAGTAAGGAATCCCCCAGCCAATTCAAGAGACATGGTTCGATTCCTAGCCCAGGAAGATCCCGTAGAGAAGAAAACAGAAACTCCCTCTGGTATTCTTCCTTGGAAAATTCCAAGGACAGAGGAGCCTGGTGGGCTACAGTTCATGGGGTCCCAAAAGAGTCATGACTTAGTGACTGAATAATAACAACAACATATCTGGTGCAAACAAGTCTTAAAGCCAATCTAGAATTTAGGTGCTTCTATCTATGAAAATTTCTTCAGTCTGAACTCAACTCCTTGCTTTTCTTAAGACATGAAGAAATGTGCTATCTTCCAAATTCTATCAGAGCCTAAAACTTGATTTTCTGTGCTCATTCTGTTCATGAAGCCACCAAAATAGTTAGAGCTGCAGTCAGATGTTTCACTGCCATGATAGTCAAACAGGACTCATTTATAATCTATTCATCTGCTTTGCAGTCAAGTGTGAAAATATATGTTCTTATACTATCTTTGGACCTGTGGTAAAATCACCTCAGTAATAACATTCATGGATGCAGTTAGGTAGACATTGACACAACTATGAAAACTTGAAGCATATTAATTTAAGAAATATTGTTTCAAGGACCTCCCCAGTGCTGTAGTGGTTGAGATCCCAACATAGCAGGCATAGGTTCTTTCTTTGTTGGGGGAAAATAAGGCCTCACATGTCACATGCCACAGTCAAAAAAAAAGGAAAAACATTATTTCAAAATGTACAACATGTCTAATATCTGATTAGAATGTTTATCTGTGTATAATTAACAGAAGCAGAGATATTAAGAAGAGATGGCAAGTATACACAAAAGAACTATACAAAAAAGATCTTCATGACACAGATAACCTAGAGCCAGACATCCTGGAATGCCAAGTCAAGAGGGACTTAGGAAGCATCACTATGAACAAAGCTAGTGAAGGTGATGGAATTCCAATTGAGCTATTTCAAATCTTAACATATGATGCTGTGAAAGTACTGCACTCAATATGCCAGCAAATATGGCCACAGGACTGGAAAAGGTCAGTTTTCATTCCAAAGTGAAGTCTCTCAGTCGTGTCCGACTCTTAGTGACCTCATAGACTGCAGCCTATGAGGCTCCTCCATCCATTGGATTTTCCAGGCAAGAGTACTGGAGTGGGTTGCCATTGCCTTCTCCTAATCCCAAAGAAAGACAATGGCAAAGAATTCTCAAACTACCGCGCAATTGCACTCATCTCACATGCTAGTAAAGCAATGCTCAAAATTCTCCAAGCCAGGCTTCAACAGTATGTGAACCATGAACTTCCAGATGTTCAAGATGGATTTAGAAAAGGCATAAGAACCAGAGATCAAATTGCCAACACCCGCTGGATTATTGAAAAAGCAAGACAGTTCCAGTAAAACATCTATTTTTGCTTTATTGACTATGCCAAAGCCTTTGATTGTGTGGATCACAAGAAACTGTGGAAAGTTCTTAAAGAGATGGGAATACCAGACCACCTGACCTGCCTCTTGAGGAATCGGGATGCAGGTCAGGAAGCAACAGTTAGAACTGGACATGGAACAACAGACTGGTTCCAAATAGGAAAAGGAGTACGTCAAGGCTGTATATTGTCACCCTGATTATTTAACTTAGATTCAGAGCACATCATGCTAAATGCTGGGCTGGCTACAACAAGCTGGAATCAAGACTGCCAGGAGAAATATCAATATGTTCCTATATGCAGAAGATACCACCCTTATGACAGTAAGTGAAGAAGAACTAAAAAGCCTCTTGATGAAAGTGAAAGAGGAGAGTGAAAAAGTTGGCTTAAAACTCAACATTTAGAAAACTAAGTTCATGGCATCTGGTCTCATCACTTCATGGCAAATAGATGGGGAAACAATGGAAACAGTGACAGACTACTTTTGGGGCTCCAAAATCAGTGTAGATGGTGACTGCAGCCATGAAATTAAAAGACGCTTGCTCCTCAGAAGAAAAGTTATGACCAACCTAGACAGCTCATTTAAAAGCAGAGACATTACTTTGCCAGAAAGGTCCGTCTAGTCAAAGCTATGGTTTTTCCAGTAGTCATGTATGGATGTGAAAATTAAACTATAAAGAAAGCTGAGTGCTGAAGAATTGATGCTTTTGAACTGTGGTGTTGGAGAAGACTCCTGAGAGTCCCTTGGTCTGCAAGGAGATCCAACTCGTCCATCCTAAAGGAGATCAGTCCTGGGTGTTCATTGGAAGGACTGAGGTTGAAGCTGAAACTCCAATACTTTATCCACCTGATGCAAAGAACTGACTCATTTGAAAAGACCCTGTTATTGGGAAAGATTGAAGGCAGGAAGAGAAGGGGATGACAGAGGATGAGATGGTTGCATGGCATCACCAACTTGATGGACATGAGTCTGACTGAGCTCTAGGAGTTGGTGATAGACAGGGAAGCCTAGCGTGCCGCAGGCTAAAGAGTTGGACACAGCTGAGTGACTAAACTGAACTGATACATAATTTTACTTTTATAAAAGGCAAAGTGTACTCATTAATTATAACTTATACATATATAAAAACTATTATTTAGTATGCTATAGTCAATGGACACTCACATTAAAAATTTGTTTTTAAAGGTTTAAGAAGATAAGTATGTAAGTCGCCAATGATTCAAATAGATCACTGGATTTGAAAATAGTGGCAAACACTTGAAATAGGGAAGCTCAGAAATGTTGAGTTTCATTACTTTGACTTGTAGAAACTTCTTATAACTTCAGTTTTACAATTCAGCATTTTGAAGTCTCCCAGTTATAATAAATCACAAAATCCCTCAGTTATAATAAATAGTAATTTATTCTCTGATAAGGAACTGTGATAAGTCTAAATTTAAAAAATGAATGGCATATGATATAATCAAAGACAATTGGCAAACATGGTATGGAGCAGCTATTTAGAGTTCAAAGTCTCTTTCAGTATGTCTTTGCATGAGAAGCAGAAAGCAGTCTAAAACTTCAACATATTTTTCCTCGATTTTTCCCCAATGTATTATCAATATAGATTTTAAAGCTGATATCTAGTTTAAAAAGGTTTAATTATGTGTCGATATAAAGAGGTTAAGTTAAAATACCTTTAATTTTAGGATTAAAGGAATTTACCAATAAAGGTCTTTTTTTTTAATTTTTTAATTTTTATTTTTACTTTATTTTACTTTACAATACTGTATTGGTTTTGCCATACATTGACATGAGTCCACCACGGGTGTACATGTGATCCCAAACATGAACCCCCCTCCCACCTCCCTCCCCACAACATCCTTCTGAGTCATCCCCATGCACCAGCCCCAAGCATGCTGTATCCTGCATCAGACATAGACTGGCGATTTGATTCTTACATGATTATTCATTATTTTAAGAACTATTTCTTGAGAGACTACTATATGTTTCAGGCACCAGGAATACACATGGGAACAAGATAGAGCCTGCATTCTCATGAAGCAGTTAAGCAATTATTATACAAATAAGTAATGTAATTTATAATCATAAAAATTCTTGTTTACTTTTGCCATATTTGCTGAGCATCTTCTATATGCTAGGGGCACTAGTGAGCGCTTGAGGATTTACCAGTGAACAAAAACAGAAAGCTGCCTTGAAGAGGTGTGCATATTGATTCTATGAAGAAAGTAAAGTCTAATGACGTGGAACTAAGATCCTGTTTTTTAAGAGAGCTGAGATAAGGAGAATCTCAAGAAGCAGTATTTTAATAGAGACTACAATGACATGAAGGAGTGAGACCTGTGAGAATCTAGGGAGATAGAATTCCAGGCAGACAAAGCATCAGGTAAAAAGGCTTTTGAAACATACAAGGGCTTGGTGGGTGCTTGGAATAACAAGAGCCTTATTGCTGGAGCACAGTGGCCTGAGGGGGAGTGGCATGAGGTGAGATCAGGGAGAGAACTGGTCCAAAAATGAGATCCCAATTTTGATCCAGGTATGATGGGAAGTCATTAACAGGTTTGAACCTGATGAGCAAAGTGATCAAAGTTACCTTTTTAAAAGAGGTCTCTCAGTTACAAATGTAACAAATGCACTGCTGTGGTTTTGATGTTGATAGGTGGGGTGCTTTGCATGTGTGGGGAACTCTGCCCCTTCTATTCAATTTTGTTATGAACTCGAAAGGCAGTCTAAAGGCAGCATGCTGCTGCTGCTGCTAAGTTGCTTCAGTCGTGTCCCACTCCATGTGACCCCATAGACGGCAGCCCACCAGGCTCCCCCATCCCTGGGATTTTCCAGGCAAGAACACTGGAGTGGGTTGCCATTTCCTTCTCCAATGCATGAAAATGAAAAGGGAAAGTGAAGTGGCTCAGTCGTGTCCGACTTCGAGACCCCATGGACTGCAGCCTACCAGGCTCCTCCATCCACGGGATTTTCCAGGCAAGAGTACTGGAGTGGGTTGCATAGGCAATAACAAAAAATGGCATTTTTTAATCAGTTATAAAAAAAAACAGAGTTACTGATATCTCTTCCTGATACCTAATCAGGTTTTCTTCCTTATTTCCCAATAATGTTGATAAGGGAATGGCTACCCACAAAAATGGCTACCCAAACAAAAAATGGTAACACCCCGCAGAATAAAATCGATTAGTGGAAAAGAAGAAAAAATGCCCCTCAGTAACATGAAGGATTGACAAGGGAAATATGTTAATGGCTTGGAATAGAGTTATAACAGTGGATCTGGCAAGAACTGATCAAATCTGAGTATGTTTTGAAGTTAGAACAAAAAGCTGATTTGTTGATAGATTGATTGTGAGGGAAAGCAAAGATAGAGGGATGTCTCCTAGGATTTTGGAATGAGCAACTGTGTAAACCATGATGTCACCTATAGAGATAGATTAAAGTGGCGTAGTGACGATGAACGGGTAATCACAAATTCTTTCTGAACATGAAAAAGTAACAAAGCTTATTATATATGGCTATGTTAAGGAGGCAGTGATATGCTAAGTCTGTGGCTTTAGTGAGAAGTTGGGGCTAGAGATAATTTGCAGGTCATTAAAATTTAGATAAAAGTGAAAACTATAAAATTGGGGGGGAATTGGCTAAAAAGAGAGGAAAGATTGAAAAGAGCCAAAAATTGAACCTTCAAACACTCCAAAATTTAAAATTGGAAACAAGAGGTGCCAACAAAGGGACTTTGGAAGTAGCAGCCAATGTTTAAGTGAGTTCTGAAGTGTTAGCTGTGACAGAAAGAAAGGAGACTCTGCAAAAGACAAGACATAGGAAAAATGCTCAGGGCTGAAAAAGCATGATCCAGTTGAGAATGGAAAACAACTTATCTGTTTTAGGAAAGCAGAATACAAAGGGGGAAAAGGTTAGAATTGACCCTGGAAAGGGACGGAACAGCTGTTTATCCTGGAGGTTGTTACGATAATCAGAGAAAAAGATGGTAGTGGCCTGCTTCAGGGGGGTGGCGGGAGGAATGGAACCCACCAGATCAACTAGGGAAATGTGTAGGAGGCATGCGTTGCAGGCATGCTCAGTTAATCAGCTGTGTCTGACTCTCTGGAAGGGGTTGCCATTTCCTCCTACAGGGGCTCTTTCTGACCCAGGGAATGAACCTGTATCTCCTGCACTGACAGGTGGACTCTTTACAACTGAGACACCTGGAAAGCCCTTATATGAGGAGGAGTGTCCAAACTGCATGATGTTGTGACATTGAAATTGAAACAAGGAAACTCAAGTTTCAGGGCAATCTATTGACCTTCCTTTTAAACGTTTTATAATACGTAGCTGTTGGAAAAAATAGGGAAAAAAATGTTTAACCCTACTAACAGAAATATTGGCTTCCCTTGTAGCTCAGTCAGTAAAGAATCTGTCTGCAATGCAGGAGGTCTGGGTTTAATTCCTGGGTTGGGAAGAGCCTCTGGAGAAGGAAATGGCAACCCACTCCAGTATTCTTGCCTGGAAAATCCCATGGACAGAGGGGCCTGGCAGGTTACAAAGGGGTAGGAAAGAGCTGGACATGACTTAGCAACTAAACCACCATGACAGAAATAGTAATTTTCTTTCCACATTTTAACAGTATTCTTGAATACAATGCTGAAATGTGGCAGTCCTAATAAATATGCACATCTCCATAAACACTTCTGCGCTGCCTCACAGTATCCACACTTACCATTTAAATGAAAGCATATTATATCATAGACTACAAATAACTTACTTTACTATGTCTCCATTTTTGAACACTGTTCAGTTCAATTGCTCAGTCTTGTCCGACTCTTTGCGACCCCATGAATCGCAGCACGCCAGGCCTCCCTGTCCATCACCATCTCACAGAGTTCACTCAGGCTCACGTCCATCAAGTCAGTGATGCCATCCAGCCATCTCCTCCTCGGTCGTCCCCTTCTTCCCCTGCTGCCAATCCCTCCCAGCATCAGAGTCTTTTCCAATGAGTCAACTCTCCACATGAGGTGGTCAAAGTACTGGAGTTTCAGCTTTAGCATCATTCCTTCCAAAGAAATCCCAGGGCTGATCTCTTTCAGAATGGACTAGTGGGATCTCCTGGCAGTCCAAGGGACTCTCAAGAGTCTTCTCCAACACCACAGTTCAAAAACATCAACTCTTCGGCCCTCAGCTTTCCTTTATAGTCCAACTTTCACATTCATACGTGACCACTGGAAAAACCATAGCCTTGACTAGACGGACCTTTGTTGGCAAAGTAATATCTCTGTTTTTGAATATGCTATCTAGGTTAGTCATAACTTTCCTTCCAAGGAGTAAGCATCTTTTAATTTCATGGCTGCAGTCACCATCTGCAGTGATTTTGGAGCCCAGAAAAATAAAGCCTGACACTGTTTCCATTGTTTCCCATCTATTTCCCATGAAGTGATGGGACCAGATGCCATGATCTTTGTTTTCTGAATGTTGAGCTTTAAGCCAACTTTTTCACTCTTCTCTTTCACTTTCATCAAGAGGCTTTTTAGTTCCTCTTCACTTTCTGCCATAAGGGTGGTGTCATCTGCATATCTGAGGTTATTGATATTTCTCCCAGAAATCTTGATTCCAGCAGGTGCTTCTTTCAGCCCAGTGTTTCTCATGATATACTCTGCATATAAGTTAAATAAACAGGGTGACAATATACAGCCTTGACGTACTCCTTTTCCTGTTTGGAACCAGTCTCTTGTTCCATGTCCAGTTCTAACTGTTGCTTCCTGACCTGCATATAGGTTTCTCAAGAGGCAGGTCAGGTGGTCTGGTAGTCCCATCTCTTACAGAATTTTCCACAGTTTATTATGATCCACACAGTCAAAGGCTTTGGCATAGTCAACAAAGCAGAAATAGAGGTTTTTCTGGAACTCTCTTGCTTTTTTGATGATCCAGCAGATGTTGGTAATTTGATCTCTGGTTCCTCTGCCTTTTCTAAAACCAGCTTGGACATCTGGAAGTTCATGATTCATGTATTGCTGAAGCCTGGCTTGGAAAATTTTGAGCATTACTTTACTAGTGTGTGAGATGAGTGCAATTGTGTTGTAGTTTGAGCATTCTTTCGCATTGCCTTTCTTTGAGATTCAAATGAAATCTGAGCTTTTCCAGTCCTGTGGCCACTGCTGAGTTTTCCACATTTGCTAGCATATTGAGTGCAGCACTTTCACAGCATCATCTTTCAGGATTTGAAATAGCTCAACTGGAATTCCATCACCTCCACTAGCTTTGTTCACAGTGATGCTTTCTAAGGCCCACTTGACTTCACATTCTAGGATGTCTGGCTCTAGGTGAGTGATCACACCATCGTGATTATCTTGGTCATGAAGATCTTTTTTGTACAGTTCTTCTGTGTGTTCTTGCCACCTCTTCTTAATATATTTTGCTACTGTTAGGTCCATATAATTTCTGCCCTTTGTTGAGCCCATGTTTGCATGCAATTTTCCCCTGTTATCTCTAATTTTCTTTAAGAGATCTCTAGTCTTTCCCATTCTGTTGTTTCACCCTATTTCTTTGCATTGATCACTGAAGAAGGCTTTCTTATCTCTTCTTGCTATTCTTTGGAACTCTGCATTCAAATGGGTATATCTTTCCTTTTCTCCTTTGCTTTTCACTTCTCTTCTTTTCACAGCTATTTGTAAGGCCTCCTCAGACAGCCATTTTGCTTTTTTGCATTACTTTTCCATGGGGATGGTTTTGATCTCTGTCTCCTGCACAATGTCACAAACCTCTGTCTATAGTTCATCAGGCACTCTATCTATCAGATTTATTCCCTTAAATCTATTTCTCACTTCCACTGTATAATCACAAGTGATTTGATTTAGGTCATTCCTGAATGGTCTAGTCGTTTTCCCTACTTTCTTCAATTTAAGTCTGAATTTGCAATAAGGAGTTCATGATCTGAGCCATAGTCAGCTCCTGGTCTTGTTTTTGTTGACTGTATAGAGCTTCTCCATCTTTGGCTGTAGAGAATATAATCAATCTGATTTTGGTGTTGACCATCTGGTGATGTCCATGTGTAGAGTCTTCTCTTGTGTTGTTGGAAGAGGGTGTTTTCTATGACCAGTGCGTTCTCTTGGCAAAACTTTATTAGTCTTTGCCCTGCTTCATTCCCTATTCCAAGGCCAAATCTGCCTGTTACTCCAGGTGTTTCTTGACTTCCTTCTTTTGCATTCCAGTCCCCTATAATGAAAAGGACATCTTTTGGGGGTGTTAGTTCTAAAAGGTCTTGTAGGTCTTCGTAGAACAATTCAACTTCAGCTTCTTCAGCATTACTGGTTAGGGCATAGACTTGGATTACTATGATATTGAATGGTTTACCTTGGAATTGAACAGAGATCATTCTTTCATTTTGGAGATTGCATCCAAGTACTGCATTTCAGACTCTTGTTGACTATGATGGCTACTCCATTTCTTCTAAGGGATTCTTGCCCACAGTAGTAGATATAATGGTCATCTGAGTTAAATTCACCCATTCCAGTCCATTTTAGTTCGCTGATTCCTAGAATGTCGACATTCACTCTTGCCATATCCTGTGTGACCACTTCCAGTTTGCCTTGATCCATGGACCTGATATTCCAGGTTCCTATGCAATATTGCTCTTTATAGCATAAGACCTTGCTTCTATCACCAGTCATATCCATAGCTGGGTATTGTTTTTGCTTTGGCTCCATCCCTTCATTCTTTCTGGAGTTAATCTCCACTGATTTCCACTAGCATATTGGGCACCTACTGACCTGGGGAGTCCTCTTTCAGTATCCTACCATTTTGCCTTTTCATACTGTTCATGGGGTTCTCAAGGCAAGAATACTGACGTGGTTGCCATTCCCTTCTCCAGTGGACCACATTCTGTCAGATCTCTCCACCATGACCTGCCCGTCTTGGGTTGCCCCGCAGGCATGGCTTGGTTTCACTGAGTTAGACAAGGCTGTGGTCCTAGTGTGATTACATTGACTAGTTTTCTGTGAGTATGGTTTCAGTGTGTCTGCCCTCTGATGCCCTCTTGCAACACCTACCATCTTACTTGGGTTTCTCTCACCTTGGACATGGTGTATCCCATCACGGCTGACTACTTTCAATATCTAACCATTGTCCCTAGCACTACACGCTCATGAACATGGACTTTCCTTACTTTTTAATTATTTGTTCAGGGTATATTTGAAGATGCTGTAAATACACAAATATTACCAACTGCTTTTTAAAAGTTTTGCCAATACAGATCTGTACTGAACCAACCTCTCCAGGTCTTTCGTCCTACCCCTCTTGACTAAGAGGAACCCCACTTCTGGGTGTCCTGAGAGAGGGAGGGAAACATCTCACCAGCAGTCATCATCTGATTATTAGTTAACTGTACCTTAAAAAAATAGAAAGAATTTTGCTGGATTGAGTAATAAATAAATAAAAGTTTTGCCAATAGACAATTATCTCAGGAAAATATCCATGTACCATATTCAACACAATCTAAACAGAACTGAATATTTTTCTTAAAAATATCTTCTGACTAAACATGTGCAATTTCAGTTTTCCTGTTAATTTGGTTAGTATTGTTCATTTCAAGCAAGATGAGCTGTTTACCTAACTAAACACTCCCCTTATTGCTAAGCATTTATATTAAGGCTTTTAACTCACTTAAAGTGTGTTTTTCTTCAGCTAGTTGTATAGGTTTTTATATAATAAAGTCATTAATCATTATGAGTTCCTCTGAAAAATTTTCAGTATACTTCAAATGGAACAAACAGAATTAGGCATAAGATGAAGGTTTGTATCCTGGTTTCAATATTTTTTGCTAGTTAGAGTAGAATCCTCTCTGGCTTATGAACTTTGCTTGGGTTTAATCCTTTTCCTTCCCAGTATTTCACAGTGTATTTTTGAGGGTTCAAGTAAGATAATATATGTGAGAAGTTTGTTTTAAAGGAAAATAAATTGGTGATATTACTATTTGAGCATTTCAGTTGGGTGCTTGAGGGAAGGAAAAGCTGAATAATTTTTGACATCATTGACGCTATTGCAGCCAGTGTCTGTCTCTTCTGCTTATATATCAGGTCAATCTTGCCCCCAGGGAAGAGAACAATCCATGGGATGTGAACTCCATTAAATAAATATGTGTATAAATATTTAATTTTAATTATCAACTTAATCAACTCTAGAGACAACATAAAAAATAAAATCATGAAGATTAGAAATTATATTAAAATTTCCTGATGGGTGTGGTACACATTTTAGACTTTTATAGAGTCTAATATAATAGAGAGGAGAGAACCAATAAATGTTCTCATCACTAAAACATTCAGTTTGTAAATGATATTTATTATTTTTAATTTCACTTTAATAATGAAGTAACCATGTAGTAATTTTTATGCCAGACTAATAACTTATGATGGCCAAATTGGGCTGTCATGCCTTTAATTATGGTTTAAAAAAATACAAAAGATGGTAAAATTTGTATTTGCTTAAAGACTCAAGAGTCTAAGTAATTTAATAAGATAAATTATAAATTAAATTAATAGTTTATGACTTAGTTGATGATAATATAACCAATATAGTAACATACTGCATTTGATAGGGGGAAAAAAAGAAACTTTTCTTCACTAATAGGTATTTATAATGCATGTGTTCATGTTCTTGCCTAAATATTTAAAACATTAAAATTACAGATAGGAATTGACTGGGGTCTCCTGCATTGCAGGCAGATTCTTTACCAGCTGAACTTCCAGGGAAACCCAAAATTAAAAAAGGTTTACTGAGATTAATACACAGAGGTATAATTACTTTTCTATCTTTTAAGATGATATCTTTCTTCTCCATTTGTCTAAAGCAGATGCTGAACTCATCCAGATTATATACTGAGAAGTGACTTTTGCCAAAGCACAGAAAAATCCTTTTCTGATGGCTTTCCCTCCACTGCATCTTCACTCCTCTGAACTGGATTTTTTATCCCTTGTGCCTGCCTCCCTTATGCAATAGCTCATTCTAAAAACTGGCATGGCCAAGCAAATACTTCTAGTTACTTTTGCTGTCTTAAAAAATTTCCAGTAACTACTATAAACTTAAAAACACATTTAGGGAAACATAAAATCTGTTGTTCAGAGAAGGCAATGGCACCCCACTCCAGTACTCTTGCCTGGAAAATCCCATGGATGGAGGAGCCTGGTAGGCTGCAGTCCATGGAGTTGCTAAGAGCCGGACATGACTCAGCGACTTCCCTTTCACTTTTCACTTTCATGCATTGGAGAAGGAAATGGCAACCCACTCCAGTGTTCTTGCCTGGAGAATCCCGGGGAGCCTGATGGGCTTCTGTCTATGGGATCGCACAGAGTTGGACACGACTGAAGCATTTTAGCAGCAAAATCTGTTGTTATCTGTTTTTCATTAAAAAAATAAACATTAGGTCCACATTGGGCTTCCCAGGTAAAGAACTCACCTGGTAATGCTGGAGAGATCAGGAACTTGGGTTTAATCCCTAGGTCAGAAAGATCCCCTGGAGGAGGGCATGGCAACCCACTCCACTATTCTTGTCTGGAGAATCCCCTGGACAGAGGAGCCTGGCCGGCTCCAGTCCATGGGGTCACAAAGAGTGGGACATGACTGAGCGACTTAGCACCTACATGCAGACACTGGGCAGTTGTTTCCACTAGTCCATCTAATTTATGCTATGGAAGTGACTCAAAGACTGTCTTTTGCTGTGATCTTGGAAACCTTACCTGACAAATTTAGACTAAACATCACTTCTGCAGCAGGAACTTTCATGGCTCGCAGCTGTACTGAGAATATCATCGTCCTTATGGACTGCCTACAGGTTCATCTCCTTATAAATCTTCCCAGCCTCTAAAACTTGTCACGAGCGTTCATCTCTCTTAACCACATGCTTCTATCCAATTTGTGAACATATCACTCATGTGCTCGATAATCTGTACTCGTGGTAGTTCAAAGTTAATAGTAAAACCCTCTGCTCACTCTTAATTGTGAGTTTGAAATGGACATATGTAAGAGCAGAAGGCATAATCTTCCTTGAAGAAATCTGCTGTGAAGAGGACCTACTTCAATTAATGACACCACTGTCTACACGGGGATCTGCAACCTGGGTATCACCCTCCCCTCCTCGCTCTCCCTGTCGTTTTTATACCCAAACTATTCCTTGAATCACTTTCTTCTCATGGTCTTCTGCCACTTTTCTTGCTGAATCTTAATCACAGCTCATAAGCATTAGTAAAATCAGCTTCCAGCTTGTCATCCTGTCTTAATCTTGTTCGTGCCAAATTTATATTCTGCCAAAATAAGTTATATCTTGCATTCTTTCATTAAGTATTTCAAGGTTTTCAGGATTTTACGACATTGTTGCCAACGTCCATGTACTCATCACTCAAGCATTCTAATTTATGGCATCAGGTCATTTAAAGTCATAGCTATTACTTATAAAGCATTTTTATGCCAGTATTAGAAATGCTTGGGTGTGCTCATGACCAAAGGGACTTTATTGCCTCTTTTATTGTATTAGCCCTCTCAAGGTGCCAAAGCATAATACCACAACTCTTTTTCTCACTCAACTGTGGTTTTGAGCCCTATTCTTATTGACAAATGTTCTTTAGCTCATTTACTTTGTCAGTGACTCTCATCCTCCCCATTTTTGTCATTTCCCCCTTACACAGTTACATTTCACCAACCAGCAGTGCTATCACATAGTTGAATTCATGCTCAACCTCCTTCCCCTTCTTCTATTTAATTGCACCAGTCTGTCATAACCTCAACATTTGTTCTGTCCATCCCTCGCTCTATTGTGTGCAAATATCTGCACTGATGAAATGGTTTTAGATTATATACTTGCTCTCAGTTTATTATTACTATAATTTAATATACATGCTAACAAAGTAATGCTCAAAATTCTCCAAGCCAGGCTTCAATAGTACGTGAACTGAAAACTTCTGGATGTTCAAGCTGGATTTAGAAAAGTTAGAGGAACCAGAGATCAAATTGCCAAAATCCGCTGGATCATCAAAAAAGCAAGAGAGTTCAGAAAAATATCTACTTCTGCTTTATTGACTATACCAAAGCCTTTGAATGTGTGGACTACAACAAACTGTGGAGAGTTCTTAAACAGATGGGAATACCATACCACCTTACCTGCCTCCTAAGAAATCTGTATGCAGGTCAAGAAGCAACAGTTAGAACCAGACATGGAACAATGGGCTGGTTCCAAATTGGGAAAGGAGGTCAAGGCTGTGTATTGTCACCCTGCTTATTTAACTTCTATGCAGAGTACATCATTCAAAATGCTGGGCTGGAGGAAGCACAAGCTGGAATCAAGTTACTTGGAGAAATATCAATAACCTCAGATATGTAGCTGACACCACCCTTATGGCAGAAAGCGAAGAGGAATTGAGGAACCTCTTGACGAAAGTGAAAGAGCAAAGTGAAAAAGCTGGTTGAAAACTCGACATTCAAAAGACTAAGATCATGGCATCTGGTCCCATCACTTCATAGCAAATAGATGGGGAAACAATGGAAACAGTAACAGACTATTTTCTTAGGCTCCAAAATCAGTGCACGTGGTTACTGCAGCCGTGAAATTAAGACACTTGCTCCTTGGAAGAAAAGCTATGACAAACCTAGGCAGTATATTACAAAGCAGAGACATTACCTTGCTGACAAAGGTCCATCTAGTCAAAGCTATGGTTTTTCCAGTAGTCATGAGTGGATGTGAGAGTTGGACTATAAAGAAAGCTGAGCACCAAAGAATTGATGCTTTTGAACTGGTTTTGGGGAAGACTCCTGAGAGTCACTTGGACTACAAGAAGACCAAACCTGTCAATCCTGAAGGAAATCAGTCCTAAGTATTCATTGGAAGGACTGATGCTGAAGCTTAAACTTCAATACTTTGGCCACCTCATGTGAAGAACTGACTCATTGGAAAAGACCCTGATGTTGAGAAAGATTTAAGGTAGGAGAAGAAGGGTACGACAGAGGATGAGACAGTTGGATGGCATCATCGACTCTGAGTAAGCTCTGGGAGTTGGTGATGGACAGGGAATCCTGGCGTGCTGTGGTCTTGGGGTCACAAAGAGTTGGACACAACTGAGAGACTGAACTTAAGTTGAAAAATGTAATATAAGTTTTCAATATAAGTGGAAAAATGTAAATTTATGACTGATAAATTTACGACTTCAAGTAAACAATTATTTCAAGCTAACAATCCTGTTAGTGTTCCTATTCCATTCACTCTCCCTTGCTATTCTCTGACTCTTTAGAACTTTCCTGTCTTTTCCCAAACTTCAAATAACTTAATTCTCAGCTAATGATGATTCTTCCTATTTCTCTGAGAAATTGAAAGCAATTACAACGAGAATTCCCCCACAATGCTGTTATAAAATCTACCCACATGCTTGCATATAGACCACGGTATCGTGGTCTCTACCTCTTCTCCTGGGAAATAAATCCAGTGCCTTTCTTTCTAAGGCCATCTTGCCACAGATATTCAGCTCCAACCTTGGACACCACACAAGCAATTCTTTCTCTCCTGCTTGTTACACGTTCTCTTTCTATTTAATCATTTCTTGTATTAATACAAACACACTATAATTTAAAAAACAAAGTTACCAAGCTGTCTCAAGCTCACCTTTTTCTTCATTCACTGTTCTACTAACTCATTCTCTTTTAACAAATAATCTTGTTTCTTTTTTCATCTCCTTTAATTTTCTCTTGAACTACACCAACCAGATTTTTACCCACTTGTGCCCTATTCTACTCCTATCAAGATTCCCAATGATTAGTTATTGTAGATCAAAGATCAGTGCTCAGTCCTTGTTTTATAAAAGCTTTCTGCAACTTGGCACAGTTGATCACTCTCCTTGCATTTCCTAGTTATCCAGTGTGGCTGATTTTATTTTTAGGAAAATAAGATTGCTTCTTTCATGCATTACGTGTTCCTACCCTCAGTCCTCATTTTTATTCAGCTATTAATTTTAAAATATTTTATAGGGTTTTGAAAAATCTCCTATAGATTGCAAATATAATTCTAGAATCAGTTCTTCCTTTTCTAAAAATACCATTTCCTTTGCTATCTTTTTGTTTTGTTTTGCTTTAAATATTATATCTTGAGGTACTCAGAATTGTCAATCTTATCCTTTGTGATTTATGTTTTATTAAGCTGCCTTGTTTAGTAACTCTTTACATGTCAGACATTCTAAACTCATTGCCTATGCTTTTCCTTAAAAATAATGATGCAAGTTTTATGAGAAAGTGGTGTACAATATTTATGAAATGAAAAATGAATTTTCCCAACCTAATTTATGGAATCATCCAATCTGTTACTGTTGACTGTAAAGCAATTTATAATAGATATCAAGTTCACATGTGCAGTGGGTATGTTGCTGAACTTTTTGGTCTTTTTCTATGCGTTTCTCCCTGGGCCAATTTTGTTTGCATTGCTTATAGCTTTGTAAGAAAAATTGGTATCTGGTGAAGTAATGTCAAAAGTGTCTTTGCAATTCTAGGACACTTTCTCTTTTGTATACAATTTAGAAATATATTATGGCTTACTAAACACCCTGTTGAAAATTTTCATTGAAATTGATTAAATTGAATTAAATTTTGATTATATGGGTATCCTCATTATTTTGAGTTCTCCAGCTATTATATATAATTGTACTTATTCCAGCTTTCTTTGATAGACTTTAATATATTTCTAAGAATTTTTTAAAATGTCATACATATTTCTTACATTTATTTCTTTGCACTTTATATTTTATGGGTTTGTAATTTTATCTCTCTAATTAACTGTTATAGGAAGCTTACTAAATTTTTATTGTGGTCTTAAGAAATCTCTCTCTCTCTTTTTTTTTTCTTTTTCTTTTTGGCTACAGTATAGGGAACTTGCCCACCAAGGATCAAACCTGTGCCCCTTGCAGGGGAAGCAGAGACCACCATGGAGGTCCTTTGTTTAAGTTATCTTGATGAACTGTCTCATTCGTATACCTTTTAGATGTTCGTGTATTTACTTGCATCCACTGTGTATACAATTATATTATCTGAAAAATTATACTTTTTTCTTTTCATCTCATGTTCTCATTTCTGGTTTTTTTTTTTTTACTATATTACCATTCTTATAGTCCATTAAATATGCCATTCTTATATACCTAAGATAAACATTTTAATATCATTATTTTGAACACTGTTGCATTCAATTTGTATTGGATTTAGTATCTTTGAAGCTTTGCTCATTAATAAAAATAGACTAAGATTTTTTTTTTCCTCAGGAAGTTGCATATTATCTTTAGAGGACAAACTTAGCTTTATTCTATTAAATTTAGAATTTTTTTTTGTTTTGCAAGTGAGCACATATATATTTTTTCAAATACAAACCACATAATTTGAGGATCACTCTTGTGGTACAGACAATGAACTGGCATCTGATTTGCCTTCTCTGGTTATATGCACACAACATACACACACTAGCGGGCATACATACACATATCTGTATCTTTCCATACATCTGTATCTCTATATATGTATCTATGTGCCTGTACGCTTAGTTGCTCAGTCATGTCTCTTTGTGATCCCATGGACTGAAGTCAACGAGTCTCCTCTGTCCTTGGGACTTTCCAGGCAGGAATACTGGAGTGGCATACATCTCCTTCTCCGGGGAATCTTACCAACTCCAGGACTGAACCCATATCTCCTATATTGCAGGTGGATTCTTTACCACTGAACCACCAGGGAAGTCCATATGTAAAAATATTTATATCAATATCATGCATATATGCTGAGCCATCTGCAGTAAAACAAGATCCTCTTGTAGCTAGGTGTGCCCATGTGATTAAATGCTAATCAGTTGAATGTAAATGGCAGTGATATGCTCAACTTCTAGTAAATGTAGATTCCTCACCACCTTTTTTTCTCCCCGTGCTTTGGGTAAAACTAAATACCTGAGGCTTTAACAATGAGCTTATGTGTTTGTTCTATTATCACTTGAGAACAAAGCTAAAATCTCCAACTCACTGAAGTTGTTCATTTCTTTCTCCTTTTTATTCCATCAGTTTTTGGTTCATGTGTATACAATTTTAGACCTCAGTTATGTGGATGATACCACTCTAACGGCAGAAAGTGAAGAGGAACTAGAGAGTCTCCTGATGAGGGTAAAAGAGGAGAGTGAAAAGGCTGGCTTAAAATTCAATGTTAAAAAAATTAAGATTCTGGCATCTGGTCCCATCATTTCATGGCAAATAGAAGGAGAAAAGGTAGAAGCAGTGACAGATTCCCTCTTCCCTTGGCTCTAAAATCACTGTGGATGGTGACTGCAGCCCTGAAATTAGAAGACAGCTGCTTTTTGGTAGGAAAGCTATGACAAACCTAGACGGCGTGTTAAAAAGCAAAGATCACTTTGCCAACAAAGGTTGATATAGTCAAGGCTGTAGTCTTTCCAGTAGTCACGTGTGGTGGTGAGAGCCGGACAATAAAGAAAGCAGAGCACCAAAGAACTGATGTTTTTGAACTGTGGTGTTGGAGAAGACTCTTGAGTGTCCCTTCAGTTTGATCAAGGAGATCAAACCAGTCAATCTTAAAGGAAGTCAACTCTGAATACTCATTGGAAGTACTGATCCTGAAGCTGAAACTCCAATATTTGGCCACTTGATGCAAAGAACTGACTCACTGGAAAAGACTCTTATACTGGGAAAGATTGAAGGCAGAAGGAGAAGGGGGCAACCAAGAGTGAGATGGTTGGCTGGTATCACCAATCATGGACATGCTGCTGCTTCTGCTGCTAAGTCGAGTCAGTCATGTCCAACTCTGTGCGACTCCTTAGACGGCAGCCCACCAGACTCCCCTGTCCCTGGGATTCTCCAGGCAAGAACACTGGAGAGGGTTGCCATTTCCTTCTCCAATGCATGAAAGTGAAAAGTTAAAGGGAAGTCGCTCAGTCGTGTCTGACTCTTCGTGACCCTATGGACTGCAGCCTACCAGGCTCCTCCGCTCATGGGATTTTCCAGGCAAGAGTACTGCAGTAGGGTGCCATTGCCTTCTCCCTCACTGGACATTAACTTGTGCAAACTCTGGGAGATGGTATGCAACAGAGAAGCCTGGCATGCTGCAGTCAGGCTCACGAAGGGGTTGCTACGAGTCAGGCATGACTTGGGGATTGAACAACAACAACAAATATACTATTTTGTTACAGACCCAGATATATTCTGGATTATTATGGTGTGATAAGTTGACATTTAATATTATGCAGTTACATCAAAGCTGCAAGTTGATATAATGGCATTTAACATTATAAAACAACCCTCTATCTCTGGTAATAGTCTATGCATCCCAGTCTACTTTGCCTCATCTAGTATAGCTATAGTGGCTCTTATGTGTTTAGTATTTGCATGATATATCATTTTGTATCTTTGTATTACTTTGACACTATGTGTATCTATAGATTTAACATACTTCTCATGTAAATTGCATATGGTTGGCTCCTGATTTTTTTAATCTAGGATGATCATCTGTGTCATGTATCAATATAATTATTACTCTGTTTGGGATTTAGTCTATGATATTTCTACTTGCTTCTTCTTTTCTGTGATATTTCTTTTCTTTACACTTCAGGTTTAATAAATTATTGTTAGAATATTATTTTTTTCTCATGGGCATTTTAGCTCTGCCTCGTTATGTGTGTGTGTCTGCCTGTGTGTGTCGATAGCGAGTGCACTTCTTTGTTAGGATCAGGCTTCTCTCCCTGGCTGCCTTTATCCAATTTGGTCTTCAAGGATCCAAGCTTCTTTTGTCTTATGACATTGCAATTTTTAACATGACATCATTCAGTGTATTTTATGGCCTGACTTGGTGGTGAAAAACATAGCTTCTCCCATATTCCATTGTTAAAGCTCATTCACATCTTACAATGTGACTGAACAGGATGTTAAGAAAGATTAAGTGAAATGTATTGAAAGTGAAAGTCGCTCAGTCATATCCAACTCTTTGAGACCCCATGGACTGTAGCCTGCCAGGCTCCTCTGTCCACGAAATTCTCCAGGCAAGAATACTGAAGTGGGTAGCCATTCTGTTATCCAGGGGATCTTCCCCACCCAGAGACTGAACCCAGGTTTCTTGCATTGCAGGCAGATTCTTTACAATCTGAGTCACTAGGAAGTCCCTGAAATATACTGAAGTAGGGGAAAAAGGAAGAAAATATCCAAGGTAGAGGCCACAGCATGAACAGTAAGTGGTAGATAACAATGTAGTGTGGGCTGAGCAGGTGGATTACTTTAGACAGTAACTACCAGTGAGTTGATAGGATGTATCCAGATTATAGGGGTTTCAAAATCCAGCCAGAAATGCTCAGATTTAGTTATGCTTTTGGAAATATGATAGATTATATAGTTCATAGCTATCCACTTGATTACATGTAACACGATTACCTGCACATCCTGTTACATGCGACTTGCCATGTCTCCCAATAGATGGAATGAATTTCCCTGCTCCATTCTTGGCCCTAGCAGGGGACTTTCTTCAACTAATGTAATCTGGGCCATCGTGATATATGCCACTTCCACAAAAAAAGTGTATATTTGATTGTATGGCCAAGTCAAGCCTCTAACCTGTTTATAAACCATAACCCCCATAGACACTGCTTCCTTATTCTTGGCCTGGAATGAGAAGCCACTAGCAGATTTGCAGCCAGTATTCAGACTATATGCAATGAGGATAAGAAATACTAATGTTTAGAGTAAAATAAGTATATGTGTGGATGCTAAGTTGCTTCAGTCATGTCCGATTCTTTGCAACCCTATGGACTGTAGCCTGCCAGGTTCCTCTGTCTGTGGGGTTCTCCAGACAAAAATACTGAAGTGGGTTGCCATGCCCTCCGCCAGGGAATCTTCCTGACCCAGGGATCAAACCTGTCTCCCATGGCTCCTGCATTGCAGGCAGATTCTCTGCCACTGAGCCACTGGGGAAACCCAAAGAAAGTATATAGTAAGCACCAAAATACTTTTGGGGAGGAATGTGGAATAGATAACAGATGAGTAGAACAGATAGAGAATGGTAACTTAGTACTTGGGTTTCAGAAAGAGACAAATGTAGGCATAATCATTCTGTTTTATTCCCTACCCTGCAGGTCAATCATAGTTAAGTTTTTGTTTATGTAAAACATGAATAATTTTCCATATTCTAAGGAACTTTAGTGAAATCTGAAATAAATGTATGCCCAATGATTAACACATTATTGACTCAGGATTTTTGCGAAACTAATGCCGGTGGCTGGGAATTTGTTGTGTAAGTGACTATTGAAACACTCTGATCAATAACATTCAGGTTACTAAAGATGTATTAATATGTCTCTGGTCAATAAATTGTTAATATGTCAAATGTTCTTAAAATTTGTCATTGCTCTATATAAACTTGGTTTAATGCAGTTCAAACCAAGTTCCTGAGCCAGGCCATATACCTGGATCTCTAGGATGTAGCGTGACCCTCTAGAAAGGTTCCATCTGTTGGCATCCCACAGACTGATGCTCACAGTTCTAGCTTTGCCAAACAGCAGCTCTGACCTCCTTTTGTGAAATACCTGTCTTAGTTTCTTTAAATCGGAGGCAAACTATAACTATCTCATGTAATGATAAGATGTACTTGTGATCACATGCGCGAAACACCTTTCAAATTCAGAACATGGAACACAGTAGATACTCCAAAGTACATGTACCCTTATGAAGAAAGTTGCAGAGGGGTGAAGTACAGCAATTGAAATACCTGATCAGAGTCATTTAATCACCTTGGGATGCAAAGATTTCAACTGGAAAATTGGGATGCTACTTCAAAAGCATTTTATGTGTTGACTAATTCACTATCAGGAGGCACTTTAAAACATCAAATTTCCAGCTTTATAATAGTATATTAATAGCGATAAAAACTAGCATGGCCTGCAAATTCTAAATCTAAAACACATTCTGCATAAATTCCTTTGGCAGATTCATTTGGTCCTAATAGAACCATCATTTCCCATTTTAAGACACAGTTCAGAGTTACTCTTCGTTATCACATAGCTATTTTATTCTACTCCAGGGGAGAACACTTGAGTCAGATGAAATGATCTCTCTAGGAAGCTGCTATATATTCTTTAGTTAAACTGGTTAGCATGGAGACGCATAGCATTTTGAAATTCTTAAAGGTATATGGCCTTTCCTTTTTTTCAATTCTGTTTTGAACCACCTATGAATGCAGGTGAGGATACACATCTCTTTAGGAAAAATAAATATGTTACTAAGGTCTTTATGTTTTATTTTTAAATAGCTGCATGTTTTCTTACAGGAAAGAGATAAACATGTTACAGTAAATAAAAGGTGGAAAAAATTATTTAAAGATGAAGAAAAGTGTGAAATAATAAGCACTCGGTAGTAAACAAACCTGTAAAAGCTATAAATAAGAGTTTTGTGGACAGATGGATCAGGGCTGGAAAAGAAGTGGTAACAACAACAAAACTGGGAAAAAACAAAACCCTCTTACTTATATTGAATATGATTGTCTACTTTCAAAATGGGAAGTGTATATTTACATATCAGTATAAACAGACTACAAAAAAGCTTCATATTTATTCATTTGTAAAGGTGACATATTGTTCAAAGAAATTGGAAACACATGTATATGGTATGATTCCATTTAGGAAAAAAAAAAAAAAAAGCAAGTCTTAATCTCTTCCCCATATGAGTATATGTTCTTGTACGTATCTGCATGAACCCAGGAAAAGGTTCATACCATCCTGCTAAAACTGGCTAGATATATGTGTGAGTGAGTGAAGGCTGAGGACAAACAGATGTGGGGTGACAATCTGCTTTATTTGTTACAAGTAGGTATATATTAATATTATTTAAGTTTGTGGTTTGAAAAAATATCAAATAATGAAATATTTCAAATATTCTATTGCCTTCTTAATCATCTTCTCTTCATCTCAAAACTCTTTTCAACTACCCAAATTCCTTAACCTTCTCCAGAGCCAAGATTCTCTAACAATGTTTCTATGGACACTGTCCCCATCTGTCCCCCCTCCCTTTCAATCTTTGATCCCTAGAATGTGCTTTTCCTCTCGCCATTTTTGTAACATTTTTCTTACTGTCACCAGGCATCACCTGCTGCTGAATCTAGCAGATATTATTCCGATCTCATCTGACATCACTTAGGACAGATGGCCATGCCCACCTTCTTGGAACTTTCTGTTCTCTTGGCTTCATTTTCTTTGTCTTTCCTCACTCATCTCTTAGCTCAATTTTCTGCCAATCTCCTCCTCTCCCAGTTGCTCCTTAATTTGTATTATGCTAGGTTTCAATGTTGGCTTTACTGTTTTCTTACTGTACATTCTCTCCCTATGAAATCTCATTCACATTTCAAACATCATCTATATTTCAATGAATCCCAAAGTTAGACCACATTCCAGATCACTTGTCTGACTTTCAACATATCTACGCCTGACCCATCCACCTACCTGGGTGATTCTCACACCAAAAACTTAGTTATCCTTGGTGTTACTTTATTAGCTATTTATCAATCATCATTAAACTCTTCAATAAACAATATTCTATTATTATACAATGCCTAAAATAATTATGATTATGTGGTAAGCATAATTCTATAAACATTTCCTATATTATTTTGTTTTTAACTATGCAATGAAGTAAACACAGATGTCATTTGATTTTTACAAATAAGGAAATGAAGCCTTTAGAAAGTTTAAATAAACTGGCCGTGGCCTACATCTTTTACTGTAATTCCTCTGTTCACCTTGCTTCTGTGATTTTTTTGCTGATAGGAAAAATTTTAAACTCACTGACTTTGAAAAGTCATACATAATCTAGTCTCTTTTTATATGTCTTATCTCTTCCATGATCATCATATTTGAGGCCTACTTTAGGTAATACAGGTATTTGAAAATTCCAAGTCTTGAGTTCTTGGGCTCAGTCGCTCGGTCATGTCTGACTCTCTGCAACCCCATGGACTGCAGCCCACCAGGCTCCTCTGTCCATGAGATTCTCCAGGCAAGAATACTGGAGTGGGTAACTATTCCCATCCTTGTCATTTTAGGGCCTTTGTTTACATGATTTTCTTCGCCTAGAACACTTTTATTCCAATCTCTGTCTGGCTAACTTAAACACAACTTTTACATCTGAACTCTAATGTCACTTTAAACCAGACTAACTTTGACCCATTTATGTAAATTAGACTTCTAGTGTGTTCTTTTACAAAGTATACATCTGTACCATGTATCTTTTATAGGGCATAATTTATATGTGTTTTTGTTTTATTTTTAGATGTAACCTTAACAGGGACAGGAACTGTGTATTTTCTCATCTTTGTAATCCCAAGATCAAACACAATATCTGGTCTGTCAGCCAGCTAATATCCAAACAGATAACACTGAACACTGTAAGTCTATCAGAATATCTCAGAATGGCCAAAGGAGAATTCTCTTGGAATATTTCTTCCCCTTCTGTGATACTGATTCATACACCTGATTGTATGGTTTTATTCATGGAAAGCACATCATATAAGCCCAGTTTCAAATGCTAAATTCACAATACTGCAGGGTTTGCCATGAATGCTTACTTACAAGGAAGCAATCAACAGAGTGAAGGGACCATCTACAGAAAGAATGAGAACATTTGCAAACCATGTATCTGATAAGGAGGCAATACTCAAAATACACACGGAACTCAAATGCTCAATAGCAAAAACACCCCAAATAACCTGATTCAAAAAAATGGGCAAAGGATGTGAATAGACATTTCTCAAAAGAAGATATACAAATGGCCAAAAGTCACAGGAAAAGCTGCTCAATATTGCTCATTATTAATGAAATGAAAATCAAAACCACAGTGAGTTAGTACTTTACACATGTTAGGATATCTATTATCTAAAAAACAAAAGATAGCAAGACTTGGTGAGGTTGTGGCTAAAAAATAAGGAATCCCTTTGTGCTCTGTTGGTGAAGTCATTATGAGAAACAGTATGGAAGTTCCTCAAAAAATTAAGGATAGAACTACATGTGATCCAACAATCCCACTTTGGTGTAAGTCCAAAGGAAATAAAATCAGTATCTGGATGAGATATCCACAGCTCTATGTTCACGGTAGCACTATTTATAATCACCAAGATATGGAAACAGTCTTACTTGTCTGAGGTCCAGGCCCTGGCTAAGAGGAGGGGGACCCTGTGCGGGCTGGTTACCCTGCCTGGGAGTGTTCGTCCAGCACACAGGCTGGGTCCTCTCTCCAGTGCCGAGGCCTGGCTGAAGAGGCAGATCTCAGCTGGCGGTGCCCAGGGCTCCAGAACCTGCCCAGCCATCATCACTGAGGGAGTCAGGAGCCCAGGATACAGCCAGCCCTCAGATGGTTTATTTAAACTGGAGAGAATTAACTGGATCAACAGGAGTATGTGTAGCAAATGTAAATCAGGTTAACACCCAGCTCGCAACAACTGCTTTTCCTTGAGAATAGCCCCCACCAGAGAGATGGACCAGCAATAATGCTGTGCAATGTCCTTGCAACCTAACCCGGAATTCTAGCCACCTCTTAGATGGGCTTCCCTTGTGGCTCAGATGGTAAAGAATCTGCCTGAAATGTGGGAGACCTGGGTTTTGGTTCCTGGGAAGATCTCCTGGAGACAGGAAAGGCTACCCAGTATTCTAGCCTGGAGAATTCCAGGGACTGTATAGTCCATGGGGTCACAGAGAGTCCGACACGACTGAGCAACATTCACTTTTTCAGAGGTACACAACTCATCTAAGCTGTACCAATCTTTGAAACTTGAACAGAGACTGAAGTTGGTTGAAACTGTCACCTTAATGGCAGTGTCCATATACTCTAGTTGCCAAGGGCTCTGTGGACTGCGACCCATGGAGACGCTGCTGCCATCAGGTCATGGAAGTGGAGAAGGGGGAAAGGTCGCTGTGCCTTAATGCCGGGGCCCTGTGGCAGTGACAAGAGCTCTGGGTGGAGTTCAGCAGGACACAGCCCTCTGCCCCTCTCTTCTGCCTCCCCACCGACTCCCCTGCCAGCCTGAGGCCACAGGGCCTAGAGGGCCCATGGGAGAAGGCCACAAACTCTCTCATTGCACTCTTTACCCCAGGACCACTCCCACCCAGCTGACCATTGGTGAGGCGGGACCTCTAACCTCCAAGCTCCGAGTCTCGCGCTAACAGTCCTGCGTTAACCATCCTGAGTCAATTTCTGTGCTGGCCTGGACCTTGTTTCAATCCCTGCTCCCTTTCCTTGAAACTCCTCAGTCTCCAGGAGCAGGGCCATGCCCTCCTCCAGCGGATCTTCCCAACCCAGGGATCAGATTGAACACAGGTCTCCCGCATTGCAGGCAGATTCTTTACCATCTGAGTTACCAGGGAAGCCCTTAGGAGAGAGAAGTTAATCATAAATTCGGCAGAGGAACTTGGTTGTAGGTAGACTTGGCTTCAACCTCCAATCCTGTTTCACCTTCCCCAAGTCTTTCAGGAAATAGAATGACAACTGCTCAGGCTCTTTCTTGCTGAAATGGGGTATGTTTCTAACCTTGATTTGGGGACTGGATATCAAGTTGGAAATATTTCTGCATTTCATGTCCTGGATCCAAATCTTGTATAAGAAGGAATTCATGAGAATAAGCCTGAAATCCAGTCTGGACCTAGCACTTTGGTGGAGACTTATTGCCAGGTATCCAGCTGTCTAATTTTTTGTAAGCAGGTTTTAAAGTCTGATGTGGTATTAAAACACACATAACAGAAGCTACTGGCTACTGTACTATGCTTGTGCTTAGTTGCATCTGACTCTTTGTGACCCTTTAGATTATCGCCCACCAGGCTACTTTATCTGTGGGATTTTTTCAGGTAAGAATACTGGAGTGGGTTGCTGTTTGCTCCTCCAGGGATCTTCCCAACCCAGGAATCAAACCCACATGTCTCCTTCATTGCAGGTGGATGCTTTACCCACTGAGCCATCAGGGAAGCCCATTGGGCACTTATGTGTCTCCTTTTATCTGTTAACATCTGATCTAAAGCAATTTTATCGCCTAAAGTTTCACAGTTAACAAAGGAGACCATGAGGTCATAAGGCTGCAACAACCGTCTCCCAGCAGACACAGCTTTGAGAATAGCTAGTGGCATCCTGCCCAGGTATTACATGGCTCTGAAAACCCAAGTGCTCAGAAATACAGAAATGTGTCTGAAATCACGTCCACAATGGCTGCCTCATTTTACCGTGGACGTCTGAACCAAGGAGATTCCATTTCTGACTCAAATATACTTCTCTCCTCCATGGCCAAGGCAGATGTATAATGCATGTCTGAAAGGCCACAATACAGGCCACTCTGGTCTGTAAAGTTTAACTGAAATTACGTATCAGTCAGAATGACTTCCTCACACTTTAAAATAAGTACAGACTTTTCCATCATTTCCCTTTTTAGTTTAAATACTTCAATAAACCAAAGCATGTCCCTTGATGCCAAGGTGATTTAGCTGCTTTTTCTGAGTCTAGATCATGTTGCTAGGTGTTAAGCCTCCTTTATATGTGCCTAGATACTTATGTTGGGGGAAAAATGATCAGATATCGGGAACATGCTCAGAAGTATGCTAGTGGGAAACACTATATAGGTCATACATTTTGTCACTTATACCCAATCCTTACACAAGCATTATACATGTGATTTTAGCAATGGACTTAAAGCAAGCAGTGTTCTTCTCACATACACACACCATATCAAGACTAATTTATTTGTAAAATAAATCTGATCAATCGACTACACAGGCTCCTCCAAACTGGTTTTGGTGGAACTCCTCAGGAGTAACAGAATGAATTCCCAAAAGGTTTCTCAGGGCCAGGAATTTCACAACAAAGACCTGTCATTGGACTCTGCCTCAGTGGAATTCTTGGTCCCCAAAATATCAAGATTCCTGCATATGCCAGGAGACGGTCTTTCCCATTCACCTGATAACTCTACTTGAGAGCCTCAAGTTTCTAGAGGGACCAGTCAGGGAGAAAAGAAAAATAGTTTAATTTGATTCATAGAGGTAAAATTTACCAAATTTCTGTAAGCCATGACTAACTTGAAGGGAAAGGCTTCCCTATATCTGGAAAACACAGTAAAATTCCATATAAAACCCATAAACATAACCATATTCACCAGTTTACTCAGTAACTAATTATTTTAATAACTCTATGAAGCCATTGGTTTCTCCATAAGATTTTAAAATTCTTACCCAGTTCAATGCAGTAATCTGAGATGTATTACAGCCCTATGCTTGTCAAAAGGTCTTTCTTTTTATTTTATTTTTTAATTTTATTATTATTATTTACTTATTTAACTTTACAATATTGTATTGGTTTTGCCATACATCAGCATGAATCCGCCACGGGTGTACATGTGTTCCCAGTCCTGAACCCACCTCCCACCTCCCTCTCTATGCCATCCCTCTGGGTCATCCCAGTGTACCAGCCCCAAGCATCCTGTATCCTGCATCGAACCTAGACTGGCGATTTGTTTCTTATATGATATTATACATGTTTCAATGCCATTCTCCCAAATCATCCCACGCTCTCCCTCTCTCACAGAGTCCAAAAGACTGTTCTATACATCTGTGTCTCTTTTGCTGTCTCGCATACAGGGTTATCATTACCATCTTTCTATAATTCCATATATGTGTTAGTATACTGTATTGGTGTTTTTCTTTCTGGCTTACTTCACTCTGTATAATTGGCTCCAGTTTCATCCACCTCATTAGAACTGATTCAAATGTATTCTTTTTAATGGCTGAGTAATACTCCATTGTGTATATGTACCACAGCTTTCTTATCCATTCATCTGCTGATGGACATCTAGGTTGCTTCCATGTCCTGGCTATTATAAACAGTGCTGAGAATTTATTTATTTTAATTGGAGGCTAATTACTTTACAGTATTGTATTGGTTTTGGCATACATCAACATGAATCTGCCACAGGTTGAAGGTAAAGCACTTTAACAAAAGTATGAGCTTAAATGTCTATCAAAGCCTTAAAAAGCCATGGTTAAAGATTTGATCACAATGTGTTGACAAAGAAGCTTAATCAGTTGGCTGTGATATAACCAGAATTATGACTGATATATTATACCAGAACATACCTACATTTTAATTTCTAGAATATCTATAGTACTAACATTTTTCCATATAGTATAACCTGAGAAGGTTTATTACTCATTGAACAATCCCTGTCATGTAATTCAATATACCAAATAATACTGGTTAAATATTCCTCTCTGAGATTACTCAGGGGCCCTCTAAAGTGCCCCAAAGATAGCTGGAGGGCAAAAGAACTTTAAATAAAATTCGATATTTGGGAAGTTTTTCAAAAAGTTTCAAAATAGTTGGTCAAATAAGATTATGGGTCACTGAAAGACATGTATCTCTTATCCAAAGAGAGAAGAGATCTCAAAAGCAAATACAGATCACTTAAAGGCAAGGAAGATCATATAACCTGTTGTCAAAAGCAGCATTCTAAGTAAACTTGCTTCCTTAGCTGAAGGAAACCAAACCTAGTCTAGCACCAGCCTACTTTTAACAATAAAATGCACTTATCCAAGTTTAATTTCAGCCTGACCATGCAAACAAACTCATTGTTTTACACAAAACATATATCATACTTTCCTATTGCACTCTGCATTTCTTTATATTAATATCCTCAATTCTTTTTTTTTTAATTTTTTATTTTTTTTTAATTTTAAAATCTTTAATTCTTACATGCGTTCCCAAACATGAACCCCTCTCCCACCTCCCTCCCCACAACATCTCTCTGGGTCATCCCCATGCACCAGCCCCAAGCAAGCTGCACCCTACGTCAGACATGGACTGGCGATTCAATTCTTACATGATAGTATACATGTTAGAATTCCCATTCTCCCAAATCATCCCACCCTCTCCCTCTCCCTCTGAGTCCAAAAGTCCGGTATACACATCTGTGTCTTTTTTCCTGTCTTGCATACAGGGTCGTCATTGCCATCTTCCTAAATTCCATATATATGTGTTAGTATACTGTATTGGTGTTTTTCTTTCTGGCTTACTTCACTCTGTATAATTGGCTCCAGTTTCATCCATCTCATCAGAACTGATTCAAATGAATTCTTTTTAACGGCTGAGTAATACTCCATTGTGTATATGTACCACAGCTTTCTTATCCATTCATCTGCTGATGGACATCTAGGTTGTTTCCATGTCCTGGCTATTATAAACAGTGCTGCGATGAACATTGGGATCTAATTAAAATTAAAAGCTTCTGTACAACAAAGGAAAATATAAGCAAGGTGAAAAGACAGCCTTCTGAATGGGAGAAAATAATAGCAAATGAAACAACTGACAAACAACTAATCTCAAAAATATACAAGCAACTTCTACAGCTCAATTCCAGAAAAATAAACGACCCAATCAAAAAATGGGCCAAAGAACTAAATAGACATTTCTCCAAAGAAGACATACGGATGGCTAACAAACACATGAAAAGATGCTCAACATCACTCATTATTAGAGAAATGCAAATCAAAACCACAATGAGGTACCACTTCACACCAGTCAGAATGGCTGCGATCCAAAAATCTACAAGCAATAAATGCTGGAGAGGGTGTGGAGAAAAGGGAACCCTCCTACACTGTTGATGGGAATGCAAACTAGTACAGCCACTATGGAGAACAGTGTGGAGATTCCTTAAAAAATTGTGAATAGAACTACCTTATGACCCAGCAATCCCACTTCTGGGCATACACACCGAGGAAACCAGAATTGAAAGAATATCCTCAATTCTTAAAAATCTTAATTTTTAGTGAAAACCAAGGGGCAAGCAATCGTGATCTGTCATACCCACATTTCTCATTGGAAACTTATGCTTTAGTTTTCCTCTCCTATAAAGGAAATGCAGGTAAACTTAGATTTTCCCAGGATTCAACATTCCAATATTTCACCCTATTTGAAATGACCCAGACACTCAATGAATTCTTGCCATTTAACTTCATTCAGTTTCAAGTTACCAAAATCTGGAGAGGCTACTTTGCTGCTGCTGCTAAGACGCTTCAGTCGTGTCCGACTCTGTGCGACCCCATAGACTGCAGCCCACCAGGCTCCCCTGTCCCTGGGATTCTCCAGGCCAGAATACTCGAGTGGGTAGCCTTTCCCTTCTCCAGTGGATCTTCCCAACCCAGGGATCAAACCCAGGTCTCCCACATTGCAGGCATATTCTTTACCAGCTGAGCCACAAGGGAAGCCCAAGAATATTGGAGTGGGTAGCTTATCCCTTCTCCAGGGGATCTTTCCAACCCATGAATTGAATCAGGGTCTCCTGCATTGCAAGCGGATTCTTTACCAACTGAGCTATCAGGGAAGCCAGATAGAGCTCTGATTATCACTGCATGTGTTATCAAATATCAATCAAACAAATATAATGCAAAAAGGTCTCTCAGGATCATAATTCTCCAGCACCAAACCTCCATCAGTGAATAAAGAAAATGTGAGATACACATACAATGGAATATTATTCAGCCGCAGAAGAAGGAAATTCTGCCATTTGTTACAACATGGATGAATCTAGAGGACACTATTGACTGAAATAAGCTAGGCATGGAAAATAAATATTGCATGATCTCACTCATTTGTAAATCAACAGTTGAACTTCTAAAAGCAAAGAGTTTGAGTAGAATGGGGTGAGAAGCTACAAAAATTGGGGAGATGTTAGTCAAAAGTTTACAAAGTTCTAGTTATTCAGAATGTAAAAGCTGTGGAGATCTAATGGATAGCCTAGTGACTAAAGTTAATAATACTGTATTATACCCTTGAGAGTCCCTTGGACTTCAAGGAGATCCAACCAGTCCATTCTAAAGGAGATTAGCCCTGGATGTTCATTGGAAGGAATGATGCTAAAGCTGAAACTCCAGTACTTTGGCCACCTCATGCGAAGAGTTGACTCATTGGAAAAGACTCTGATGCTGGGAGGGATTGGGGGCAGGAGGAGAAGGGGATGACAGAGGATGAGACGGCTGGATGGCATCACTGACTTGATGGATGTGAGTTTAAGTGAACTCCGGGTGTTGGTGATGGACAGGGAGGCCTGGCGTGCTGTGATTCATGGGGTCACAAAGAATTGGACATGACTGAGTGACTGAACTGAACAGAACTGATATCCTTGAAATTGGCTCACCATCACTACCACCAGAAAGAATGTAACTGTGTGAGGTGATGGATATGTTAATTATCTTGATTATGATAATCACTGCACAATGTATAGTTACATCAAAACATCATGTTGCATATCTTACATATATACATCTTTTATTTGTCAACTGTACCTCAATAAGACTGAAAAAATGGGGACAGTGATTTTTCTCAAACAAAGTTACTGAATTGTAAATAGGAAACATGGCTGCACTTATTACCAGACGTGTGATTTTGGATGAGTCCTTCCTCTTTTGAACCTTTGTTTATCCCTCTATTTAACCCTCTATTTATCCCTGCAAAATATTAGTAATAATAATATATAATCCTCCAGGCTTTAGGATCAAATAAGACATTATATGTCAAAGTGCTTCAGAAAGACCATCAGGCCATAACACAATAAATGTTACTATTTACCAATATATACTTAAAAAAGAAAGAAAACATTCACACTAAATATAAGTGACTGAGAAAGTTTAAGCAATTTTTTTTTTTCTACAGGTATTTGCATTTTGGTGCTTCCCAGGTGGGTCAGCAGTAAATAATTTGCCTGCCAATGCAGGAGGTCAGAGTTCAATTCCTGGGTCAGGAAGACCCCTTGCAAAAGATGATGACAACCCATTGCAGTAATCTCACCTAGAAAATCCCATGGACAGTGGGGTCTGGCAGGCTACAGTCCATGGGGTCACAAAAGAGCTGGATACAACTCAGCAACTAAAAAACCAACTTGCATTTTAACATTAACATTTTAACAGTAAACAAAGCCAATTTTTGTTGTATTAAACAGTCATTTCAAGGAGTATTAGTGTTGTTAAGGTATACTATATGACAACAAAACTCCAAAGTTAGATGTATCTCGATAGCAAATTCTGTTAAAATATTTACTGCATGCCCCCAATTGTGCTTATTCTGAAGATACCAAGGTTAACAGAAAAGACATGATTAGAACCTAGGCTTACATATCTTACATTCTCATAGGAGTAGTAAAAGATAAAAAAGCCAAGAAACAAGAGCGTGGTAGCCTGTGATAAGAGCTAATAAATAAAGTGCTGTGACAGTAAATTATCAGGGACAAGAGGGCTACTTCAGATAAGGTGGTTGGAGAGAGACCTCTGAGATGATAGATGGACTGAGGCCCAAAAGCTGCACAGGAAGGACTCAGACATAGAGACACGTGACATTTGCTCTGGGTAGAGAGGACAGCAAGCTAAAGCAGAAGCAATCTGTGAAGGAAGGAGCTGTGCTTCTGGGATTGTTAGAAAATGTGGCTGAAACATAGTGAGCCATTGGGAAGTGGAAAGGATCTGAATCCTCAGGGTTAGACAGGGTCAGTACATATTCTCGATGAGAAAGTCCTGTAAAGCATTTGAATTTTATTCAGTTCTAGAAAGGAAACAAGATATGAATGATCCTTAAAAACATTATGCTAATAAAACCAAACTGCCATAAACAAAAGAACACACATTAGGTGTTAGGACAGGCAAAACCAAAACAAAACAAAAAAATGAAAAGATGAAAACAACAAACAGGAAGACAAGTCAGATACATAGTTGGGTCTATTTGAGTGAAGGGTGTGAAATTTCGTGAAGAGGAATAAGGAGAATCCATAAAGTGATGCGCTTTGATTGAGGACTGGGTTACACAGGAATATAAGTGTCTAACTCATTGAATGCATGTTTTGTTGTTGTTGTTGTTGTTCAGTCACTCAGTCATGTCTAACCTTTTGTGACCCCAAGGACTGCAGCACGCCAGGCTTCCCTGTCATTAACCGTCTCCTGGAGTTTGCTCAAACTCATGTCCATTGAGTCAGTGATGTCATCCAGCCATCCTGTCCTCTGTCATCCTCTTCTCTTCCTGACTTCAATCTTTCCCTGCATCAGGATCTTTTCCAATGAGTCGGCTCTTTGCATGAGGTGGCCAAAGCATTGGAACTTCAGCTTCAGCCTCAGTCTTTCCAATAAATATTCAGGGTTGATTTCCCCTAGGATTGACTGGTTTGATCTCTTTTCAGTCCACTATGCATGCTTAATATTTGTTTATTCCCAATATGCAAAATTTAGCAAATTTAGCAAAAAAGAAAGTCATGAAAAAACACTCTACTCTTATTGATATGCATGCTCAGAAAATTCAGAAGACATGTAAGTCTACAACTTATTTTGAAATACAAAAGTAAAAAAAAAAAAAAAGACCATGGAATGATGGGTCGGTGGAAAGATGGCTAGATATTTAACAAAGCAAGTATAGTAAAATGTTATTTGTAGAATATATAGAGATAGTAGTTATATAAGGGTTCTCTGTAAAGTTATTTCAAGTTTTTTGTGTGCTTGAACTTTTGAGTTGAAAATCTTGGTGGGCCAAGATGGGGAGGAGGCATGCAGAATACAATGAAAATCCACTGAAGGTGAAGGTTTCTAGGTTTGAGGACTGCCAATACCCTTTACAATTAAAGGTGAATTTTGACTATCCCATGGAGGATAGAGACATGGTCACCTGGTTCCTTTGTATGTATTGGGTTTGGCTACATGACAGTATCTGATATTCACAGGGACGGATAGTGATGAGCAAAGCAGTCATGGTCTTTGTTATCGAGGAGCACAGCATATGTTGAGAACACATTTACAAGAGAGATGGGAATGATTATGGAAAAATATAGGGTGCTGTTTGACACTTTAATATGACACTTTACAAATTTATTGACCATATTACACCATGGGATATCTTCAGATGTGGGAACTGTGCTCTGATGGTAGTAATACAAGTAGCCATCAGTCTCTAAAGAAGGAAATGGTGATTTTTTTCTCTGCTCCCACTCATGTGTCAGACACATTTCTTTGTTTCTCCCAAGTTGCAATAAACTAACATCTTAAAAAAATGAATTCCCAAAGGGTGTAAGCTAAGCACCAATAAAGGTTCTTCACAATAAGAGAGAGGTATGTGAAATGAAAAGCCATCTGTCTTTGAAAGAGGAATTGATGAAGGTTAATGTCAATGTTCACAGCAGAGTTGCTCAGGAAGGTTATCCCATGGCCTACAGCTGAAAAGCCACAGTGACAACCTGAGAATCTGAAATTACACCTTGTATGACATATCACAGAATTTTAAAGTTATGATTATAGGAATTAGATATAATTGTGAAGGCCCAAACCCTTGAAATTTATATTCAGAATGTTTTACCTTATATACACAGTACATGAAACATTTGGCATTAATACGAGGGCAGTAAATGAAAGGTAGTCGGTCAACCTTATTTAATTTGAGATGCATATACATTTTTCAAAGAAATCTGTCTAATATGTATTAAACTTTGAGACTTAAAAATCCTAAACCTTCATTTACCTCATCAGACAATTTAGGTTAATACTTGTCCAACTCTCATGGTTTATTTGAGTATCAAATTGATTAATAGTGAAGTAAAGTCACTCAGTCGTGTCCAGCTCTTTGTGACCCCATGGACTGCAGCCTCCCAGGCTCCTCCATCTGTGGGATTTTCCAAGCAAGAGTACTGGAGTGGGTTGCCATTTCCTTCTGCATGGGATCTTCCCGACTCAGGGATTGAACCCGGGTCTCCGGCATTGCAGGCAGACATTTAAGCCTCTAAGCCACCAAGGAAGCCCTAAATTGATTAATACATGTGAGTAACTGCTAACTGCATTCAAATTCGTTGGTTCTATAGAAGCCTTTCTGATTAACTATCCAAAAAACGATTTTGAATTTCTGCCTCTTTATCACCACGTGTGTAGCTTCTATGTGTCCTTTTCATATCCTCATTAGGGAAGTAAAAGGTTGCTATTTTTCACATTTAGTAAGAACTATTAAAAGCTATTCAAACTATTAAAAAGCAGAGACATTACTTTGCTGACAAAGGTCCGTCTAGTTAAAGCTATGATTTTTCCAGTAGTCATGTATGGATGTGAGAGTTGGACTATAAAGAAAGCTGAGCGCTGAAGAATTGATGCTTTTGAACTGTGATGTTGGAGAAGACTCCTGAGAGGCCCTTGGACTGCAAGGAGATCCAACCAGTCCATCCTAAAGGAAATCAGTACTAAATATTCATTGGAAGGACTGATGCTGAAGATGAAACTCCAATATTTTGTCAACCTGATGTGAAGAACTGACTCACTGGTAAAGACACTGATGCTGGAAAAGATTGAAGGCAGGAGGAGAAGGGGATGACAGAGGATGAGATGGTTGGATGGCATCACTGACTCAATGGACATGGGTTTGAGCAGCTCAAACCGAGAGTTGTGATGGACAGGAAAGCCTGACATGCTGCAGTCCATGGGGTCGCAAAGAGTCGGACACGACTGAGCGACTGAACTGAACTGAAGACCTATTGGCAGGTTCTCCTTTAATGAGCAGCTGCGTCTTTGTGGGTAAAAGTCATTTTGTTTCCATCTCTTTCCTAAAAGTTATTTTATTTTATTTTTTTATAGTACTTTTTATTAGTTTTCTTTTTTTTAATTTATTTATTTTTTTATTTTTTATTTTTTTTTAATTTTAAAATCTTTAATTCTTACATGCGTTCCCAAACATGAACCCCCCTCCCACCTCCCTCCCCATAACATCTCTCTGGGTCATCCCCATCACAGATGTGTATAATGGACTTTTGGACTCAGAGGGAGAGGGAGAGGGTGGGATGATTTGTGAGAATGACATTCTAACATGTATACTATCATGTAAGAATTGAATCGCCAGTCTATGTCTGATGCAGGATAAAAGTTATTTTAAAAGTCTTCTAATCCCTTTACTTCTTCCCCTAATTTTATGTGAGTACCTAACAGAGTGAAGGAGACACTAGTATTCACTTTTGTAGCTCTGGAAATGCAGTGACTTTAGATATTGTGATGTGGTTATGGGAGAGAGAGGGATTAAGAATGGCTCCAGAGTTCTTCACTAGAGATTTCAGTCCTTGCTGTCTTAACAGGAGTCCATTTCCAGATGGACAATGGTATCCATTCATGCATTTATCCATTCAGTTATTCACTCCTTCAACAACTTCCAGAAGGTACCTTTAATATGCCAGACCCTGTGACAGAGGCTAGAGACATGAAGATACATTTGTAGAATACACTGCAAATCCTTCCAAGAGTGTGAAAAATATAGCTTGGCATTAATTCTTGCCCTGAAAAAATATCTTCAGGAGATAAAAATAGTAGATGAGCATGGGGATAAAATATTTATGTCATTAACATAAATAATGGTCTGCATTGATGGATTGTTGTCCTCTGCCATTTGGTCTCAAGGCATACTCATGTCCTAATGTGTATCATGTTCAGTAACAAATGTCAAATAAAAACAAGTGAATAAAAGATCCATTAAGTGTGAGTTTCCTTCTGTATAATGCTCATATTGTCAGACTCTGGGAATGCAAAAATGAATAAAACATAGCACTTGTCACCGATGAGATCATGATTTAATGGAGGAGAGTGACATATGCTAACATTTTTGATACTAGATTTTTAGGGCTTGTCAAGATTTTTACTAGTTACAAATATTGGGCAAATGAGAATGAACTCTGTAGGGATGTGGATAGTGAGGAAAGGTTTTGCTTAGATGACCACATTCTAACTAGGTCTTGAAGGATGTTGATGATCAAATGATAGTCACATGGAGAACTTACTATTTGCCAGTTCAGTTCAGTTTCCTGGGCTTCCCTGATGGCTCAGAGGTTAAAGTGTCTGCCTGGAATGCAGGAGACCAGGGTTTGAACCCTGGGTCGGGAAGATCCCCTGGAGAAGGAAATGGCAACCCACTCCAGTACTCTTGCCTGGAGAATCCCATGGAGGGAGGAGCCTGGTAGGCTACAGTCCATGGGGTCACAAACAGTCGGACACGACTGAGTGACTTCGCTTCACTTCACTTCAGTCGCTCAGTCGTGTCCGACTCTTTGCGATCCCATGTATCGTAGCATGCCAGGCCTCCCTGTCCATCACCAACTCCCAGGAGTTCACTCAGACTCATGTGCATCGAGTTGGTGATGCCATCCAGCCATCTCATCCTCTGCCGGCCCATTCTCCTCCTGCCCCCAATCCCTCCCAGCATCATGGTCTTTTCCAATGAGTCATTCTTCTCATGAGGTGGCCAAAGTATTGGAGTTTCAGCCTCAGCATCAGTTCTTCCAATGAAAACCCAGGACTAGGGAGAGTTCCAAATATTTTGCCAGAAATAAATAATTTCATCTTCTTAGATCCCCTTGAAGTAAGTACTATCTATAATTGTATTATTTTTTTTAGAGAAAGTAACTGAGGCAAAGACTCCCCAGGTGGTGCTAGTGGTAAAGAACCCACCTATCAATGCAGGAGACATGAGCCGTGGATTTGATCCCTGGGTCAGGAAGATCCCTTGGAGGAGGGCATGGAACCCACTCTAGCATTTTTACCTAGAGGACTCCACGGAAAGAGGAGCCTGGTGGGCTACCATCCATAGGGTCGCACAATCAGACGTGGCTGGAGTGACTTCACATGCCCACATGAAACGGAGGCAAAGGGAGTTTGAGCAACTTGACTGAAAATCCACTGTAGGTGCTGGAGTGAGCATGACAACACAGGTGGGTAGAATTCAAACCCCGGCAGAGGGAGAGTCTAATGAAGCCTTCCGTTCAGGAGGCAAATAAACATGCTTATAGGGACCAGGCTAGGAATCTAAACGAAAGGTCAGCTAGATAGCACATGGCCAGTCTGAACTGCCTAAATTACTCATGAGCCATATCATTTAGTAAAACCCTTCAGTATAGGAGTATTTTCTCTAATATTAAAATTCCCTTCACCATTTTTCAATCTTCATTTTTGGTTATGCTAGTTTTAAAACTTCTGTTATTTTGATACTAAACTTCCCAATAGGTATCTTCTAATTTTCATATGTGTGCAGCCTCGTTTTCCTTCTCTTTACATTTTTTATTCCAGTTTCAGCACTAATTCTTCAAATTATATATGAAGCATTTTATTAAATTTTTATTTCTGCTGCTATACACATATGAAAAATCTATATCTATAAGCTATTATATAAAGAAAAATTATATATGAATATATGAACATAAAATAATTATCATTACAAGCTTGCTTTATTTTCTAAGTATATTTTTCTATAATATTCTATTCTGAATAGAATATCTACTCTTAGTCTTCTGAGATTGTCAACTAATATTTTTTAATTTTTATAATTTTAACTTACTCAGAGCTACTTTTCCTTTCTGTTGGTTTGTTAAATATCTTTCATATTGGAAGCATTTTTAGTTGTCTGTGACTTTTAGTTGTCTACTTATATTTAAGAGTTGGGAAATAAAAATCTATTTAGAAGTAAGAGCCAATGTTTGTGACTTGTAACTGTGCATGTAATCGTAGGATTATCTGCCTGGTTTGTTTATTTTATGTCTTTCTTTTTGGGTGAATCAATTTCCTCTTAGAAGAAATTTCCAAATTCCTGTCTGCAATGCTCACGTGAGGGAAGAGTATAGTGGGTCTCAGCATTCAGTGTGTAAACATACACTTAGCCCTCATATTTTCAGTAAAGTACTTTCCCAACAACCATGACTGATAACTTATCACAAATCTCTATTTTATCCTTTTTAGTCTTTTAAAAGTTGGAAAACAGAATAGAGGGAGTTATATGGCAATTTGAATGCTTTTTATATAAAGTTTCCAGCACTCGTTATTTTTGCTCATCTTTATCCCCATTCCCAGAGCCACATGATACCCAATTCCTGTACTTTTTTAAAAAAATGTATTACTTTAAGAGGGTTTAATATGCATTACATGATCAATACTTTTTTTAAGTCTTTTTCACTACAAGTTCAGAATTCAGCTTCCTTACATACGCTCACTTAACAGCTGTCCCTCAACTCCACAGCTCCCAACTTTTATTGCTATTATTTCTTCTCCTTTCCCTTTTTCTCTGTGGGTTTGTATAATTTAAGATTTAAGACATATTTTATTTTCATTTAGGGAATAAAGGTAAATGTGTTTTTTAGGTCATTATATCCACCCAGAGTCCATTAGTATGAGTTATCACCAGGGCTGTGATAGAATTAAGGTAGAATACCTCCTATTTCACAGAGGCAAAAATCAAGCTCAGAAAATTCAAATGGTTGTTTTATACGCTCAAGGTTAATAATGGGTTGAGGCAGGATTCTTATCCAGTTCAGGTTAGCCAAGTCTCTGGCTCTTCCTATCACTTGCTGCTGCCTCAGTTACCACCCCTGTTGACAGTGGACCAAAGGCAAACATACTGTCCATCCACCAGGAATCGTTAGTGGCTTATCACAGCCCCGTGTGTCCTGCACACACGCCCTATTGACCTTGTCGTCTCACCCTTACAAGCTGACAAGTCTGCAAATCTCCACTTTCCAATTAGTCAAGTTAATGATGCTCTTTAAAGAAATCCATAAAGCCTGCCTCCATGGTCCTGACATTTAGTAAGTTCTGGATAATGGTCTCTGGGCCCATTCTCCATTAAAATATTGTATTGAGTCCTGAAGTGCTGACTCTGAGACTTCCTTAGAATGGAATGAGGAGGGGCTCCCTTTGAGCTTTCCCAAACCCCAGGACAAATACAGAAATGGCACTTTTAAGAGTCAAGCCCACTGAGAGGCCACCCTTAACGTAGTTTCCTCCTGTTAATGAAAGCTGTAGCTTTCTGAGTGAAGCAGAGCAGCTAGAGGGGAACAAAGTGGAGATGAAAATGAGCCTGGAGTCACATCTTAGGATAGGGACACAAGGCCTGTAGATCACAAGATGACTCAGTTAGTAAAAGAAACAGAGGCCAAGAGCTGGGATCCTCAACACCCTAGACAAAGGGACCTCTTGGTGCCTTAGTTTTCTCTTCGAAGTAGTAGAAGGATAATGCCTTGTTCTAACTTCAGTCTTTCAGTGAAGATACAAATGAGAGCAAGAGAGGGGATATATTACTCATATGGAAGGAACTGAATTACCAACTGACTCCGCAATGTTCACACTCAGTGTTGACAGTAGTCACAGGTGAGTCAAATGGCATGTTTCTAGTACTTTCTCCCCAAAGTTTGGAGGCTTATTTGCATCTGTTTTGTCAACAGCCCTTTTACTCACATATCAGGAAGCATTTAACAGGAGGCTTCTTGTGTGCTGTTTTGGATCTGTCAGGAATTCTCTGTTCCTTATTAATTCCTGAATACTCAGGAATTAAGAGGAGAGGCAAGCCTCTCCCGGGACTGAGGAATCCAGGCATTCCCTTCATTAGTGTTTCTATATGGTGATAAGTACCCTCTTCCTTCTTGTGAACCATACGGTAAAAGTGATCGTTTACAACTCTCTCTTTCTTTAATATGGATCGCCTATGTTTTGTAAGTCTGGAATTTTAATCTTTATCTTTGCTGAGAATAACTACCTTGTAAGACAGTATATATGCCCACACCATGTTGATTAAAACAGCTTTGCTCCATCAGAGCTTTGGTCCCCGTGTCTTTCTCTCTCCCTCTCTCTCTCTTTCAGGCTGATCCCCTGGAGTGCAGAGGCTCTCTGAGTTCACTTTCCTGCCCAAGCTTCTAAGACCCTCTTGAGAAGGCACCCTGTGCCTTCACCCCATCAAGAGGGCGCCTGAGGCCTTTGTGAATAGAGCAAGCCCCGTGCAGGGGCTTTGTTGGCTTTCTGCATAAACCAAGGTATATCAGCCTCTTTCTTTCTCCTTTACTTTCTTATTGGTCGACTCTGGACCATTAAAGGACCATTAAAGGACCTCAACACTCACATACCCTTAGAACTTGCTGAAAATTTGCTTTGACTTTTCATTTCAATTACTCATTATTTAAAAAACCTTTATTTATTTATTTGGCTGTGCCAGGTCTTAGTTGTGGCACACAGGACCTTTGATCTTGAGTTGCATCATACAGGGTCTTAGGTTGAGGCAAGTCAGTGGGCAGGGGAAATAGTTACCTTGGTATATGTCTACAACAACATGAACAGTCCCTAACCTTAATCATTAAGCTTAATTATCCTTTGGGATGGACATGTACACACTGTTATATTTAGAATGAATAGCCAACAAGGTCCTACTGTATAGCACATAGAACTCTACTTAATATTATGTGGCAGTCTGGATAGGAGGGAGGTTTGGAAGAGAATGGATACATGTATATGCATGGCCGAGTCCCTTGGCTGTTCACCTGAAACTATCACAATATAGTTAATCAGGTGTTCATTTGTTCAGTCACTAAGTCATGTCTAACTCTTTACAACCCCATGAACTTCAGCATGCAAGGCTTCCCTGTCCTTCACTATCTCCCATAATTTGCTTAAACTCATAACCACTGAGTTGGTGATGCCATCCAACCATGTCATCCTCTGTTGCCCTCAATCTTTCCCAGCATCAAGGTCTTTTCCAGTGAGTCTGCTCTTCATATCAGGTGGCCAGAGCATTGGAGCCTCAGCTTCAGCATCAGTTCTTCCAATGAATATTCAAGATTGATTTCCTTTAGGATTGACTGATTTGATCTCCTTGCTGTCCAAGTGTCTCACAAGAGCCTTCTCCAGCACCACAATCAATTCTTTGACTGCACAGCCTTCTTTATGGTCCAACTCTCATATCCACACACGACTACTGGAAAAACTATAGCTTTGACTATATGGACCTTTGTCAGCAAAGTGATGTCTCTGCTTTTTCATATGCATCTAGGTTTGTCATAACTTTCCTTCCAAGGAGCAAGCAGCTATACTCTAATACAAAATTAAAAGATAAAAAAAATCAATAAAACCCTGAATTATCTTTATCCCACAAACTAGGAGGTACTTGAGAGTAGAAATAATGTCTAATCCACCTTTGATCCTTCTCACCATTACCTAACCCAGTACTTCGCCCATAGCTCAGTAACTACTGTGTCATCACTCAGTAACTACTTGTGTCATCAGCCGTTTTGCCATCCACCCTTCCCAGGCAAAACTTACCTTACAATTCTACCTGAAAGCATCATTTTACTGGTTAAATGTAACCCATATTTTCAGTACATCATGGCCTACATGATTTGATCCCAAACTACTTTTGCCATTTGATATCCTATCTCTGTTTCCTTCATTGTTCTCCTACAACCTTGTGAGGTAGGTAGGATATTTTTTTTCATTTTATAAAGAAAGAACCTGAACCTCCATAAAATCATCTGTTTGACTGTGTTTCTCCCTCTGGACAGCAGCAAAACAAGGACTTGCTTTCTCATGTTCTGCCCTTCAGTCTGGCATACTTTCCACTATCCTTGGCCACCCTGGAACTCTTGCTTTCATCTGTTCAAAACCTGTGGGACATTTTGGAATTAGTTAAGATCCCTGTTAAATCAGGGAGTCTTATAAAAGCACTCTAATCCACAGAGATCACTCTACATTCTAAAATAAATAATGATCATCTAGGTCACTGGAAATCACTCTTGCTAAAGTCCTCCCCTAGGTTTGCATTTATTTTTACACAAATTTACTGTTGTAAAAATTTCCATAGGCTTATACTGTTTGTCTATTCTTAAACACGCTGAGAAACAAAGAGTGTCTGGCCATAGTGTTTAGTACATTGTTTGGAATTCAGTAGGTGTTAATCTGAGATTATTGCCTTAAGTACCAACCCTCCATTTACAATTGTTTGGAACCCTGAAGACTTATGGTGGTGTGAGCTGCATAAGCAATGAGATTAGGGCAAGAGATGGAGTAAGGTAGAAAGGCCCAAAGGATATCGGTATCAAAATTTAACCTTCTACATCATAAGTCTATTTACAGCAAAATTAAATCTGTAGGCCAGAGGTTAATGAAAAAAAAAATGATAGCAGAATCCTGAAGTGATAAATATGGCCTACCTTTGACTGAAAAATCCCGCCCTTTGCTCTTAATCTCTTGCATCAAGTTACACATATGGCAACAGTTAGATGATCCTCCCACTCTGATTCTTGTATGGAAATTATCAAAGTATATCTTGACTTTAAAAAACAGTTTTCATTATAAAATATTGACATTCACTGTATAAAATTTTAAAACAAAGATACACCATAACACCAAAATGAAAACCATTCCATAGGCACAACACCTAGAAATAAAATCACTGTTGACATTTAATCCTAGTATTTGTACAAACCAAATGGACATATTTTTTGTTTCTTTTAGTAAAGTAATGCTCAAAATTCTCCACACTAGGCTTCAGCAATACATGACCATGAACTTCCAGATGTTCAAGCTGGTTGTAAAAAGACAGAGGAACCAGAGATTAAATTGCCAACATCCGCTGGATCATCAAAAAAGCAAGAGAGTTTCAGAAAAAAACATCTATCTCTGCTTTATTAACTATGCCAAAGACTTTGACTATGTGGATCACAATAAACTGTGGAAAATTCTGAAAGGGATGGGAATGCCAGACCACCTGACCTGCCTCTTGAGAAACCTATATGCAGTTCAGGAAGCAACAGTTAGAACTGGAAATGGAACAACAGACTGGTACCAAATAGGAAAAGAGTACGTCAAGGCTGTATATTCTCACTCTGCTTATTTAACTTTTATGCAGAGTACATCATGAGAAACGCTGGGCTGGAAGAAGCACAAGCTGGAATCAAGTTTGCAGGGAGAAATATCAATAACCTCAGATATGCAGATGACACCACCCTTATGGCAGAAAGTGAAGAGGAACTAAAAAGCCTCTTGATGAAAGTGAAAGAGGAGAGTGAAAAAGTTGGCTTGCTTAAAGCTCAACATTCAGAAAACTAAGATCATGGCATCTGGTCCCATCACTTCATGGCAAATAGATGGGGAAACAGTAGAAACAGTGTCAGACTTCATTTTTGGGGGCTCCAAAATCACTGCAGATGGTGACTGCAGCCATGAAATTAAAAGATGCTTACTCCTTGGAAAGAAAGTCATGACCAACCTAGATAACATATTGAAAAGCAGAGACATTACTTTTCCAACAAAGGTCCATCTAGTCAAGGCTATGGTTTTTCCAGTGGTCATGTATGGATGTGAAAGTTGGACTGTGAAGAAAGCTGAGCGCCAAAGAATTGATGCTTTTGAACTGTGGTGTTGGAGAAGACTCTTGAGAGTCCCTTGGACTGCAAGGAGATCCAACCAGTCCATTCTGAAGGAGATCAGCCCTGGGTGTTCTTTGGAGGGAATGATGCTAAAGCTGAAACTCCAGTACTTTGGCCACCTCATGTGAAGAGTTGACTCATTGGAAAAGACGCTGATGCTGGGAGGGATTGGGGGCAGGAGGAAAAGGGGACGACAGAGGATGAGATGGCTGGATGGCATCACCGACTCAATGGATGTGAGTTTGAGTGAACTCCGGGTGTTGGTGATGGACAGGGAGGCCTGGCGTGCTGCAATCCATGGGGTCGCAAAGAGTAGGACATGACTGAGCGACTGAATTGAACTGAACTGAAAATTGTACTATTGGGAACCTAACTTGTTTCATTTAACAGTGTACCATGAACATTTTTCCATGTCATTAACTATTCTATAATGTCATTTTAATGACTACATGAATACCTTTTTATGTATTGCAGGCGCATAATAAACCAAACCACTGTTAATAAGTTTTAAGACTTTATCTAATATGTTATTTTGTGATTTTAAACAATGTGTAAACTGAAACAGGTTTTGTGACTTCTCTGGCCCTCAGTTTTCTCATTTAAAAAATAGAGATAATGATAGTATGTGTTCAGAGGGCTCTATAAGGATTAAATTGGTAAACTTATGAAAAATCACAAGAGGTCAGTGATTATTAACCATCATTCTCAAGTTGGCATAAACAATATGCAGTAACTTATTTTTACAAATTGTTATGCATTCTGAAATCTTTGGAATTTCTAAGTTAATGATATAGTTTTGCATTTTGATACATAATAGAAAACTCACTTTCCCCCAAAATGTACTCAGGTACCTACCCATCAGTAAGTGTAGAAGTATCTATTTCTCTAAATCATCGCTGACCAGATTCTTGAAATTATTTTCTCTTCTCTGGCATGATGGGTATAAAACAATTATCTCTCTGATATTTTAATTCACATTACTCTGTGGAATAACATTCTTACATTGATTTATTCATCATTTCTAATTCTTCATTCATGAATTCTCAGTTACTGTTCTTTATCCAGTTTTATAAAGAGCTTTTTATCACTGCTTGTATCATGTTACGAAATATGTTTATACATTCAAGGTAACAATCTCTTATTTTTATATATATCTTGCATTTTTCTTGAAATTTGATTTTATATATATATATATATATATATATATATATATATCTCCTCCTTGCAGGAGGCACACAGTTTTATATAACTATATTCATAAATCTTCCTTCTTTTGGAGTCATGTTTATAAACTCCTTCCCTGTCCAAAGACTATGTAAATTACTCAACTGTACATTTTCATCTACAATGTGTATGGATTCAGTTTCTATTTATCATTGTAATCAAACTTTATTGTGCAGCATAGTATTATGTCTTTTTTTCCACAAATGGTAAGCTGATGAGTTTAATATTCAGTAATTTTACAGTAATTTGAAATGATACTTTATTATATTTTTAAATCTGGACTTTATTTTTTTTTTTACAAATCATATGGCATGTATTGTTTTATATCTGGCAATATGATAATAGTGTTTCTTGGTAACTTTTAGTTTTACAAAATTATTATTTTAGCTGTACTTGGAATGCCTAAATGGTGTTGAGTATTATTTCACTGCATTGTTTTAAATTAATAATAAAGTGTGAAGATTTTGGGGTTTGAACTTTCTAATTAAAAATGTGAAACATATTTCTCTGTTGATAGATGTCACTATACACACCAGGGAAGCCCCTGTATCTCCATTATAGGCTCATCAATACCATCTTTCTAGATGCCATATACATGCGTTAATATATGATATCTGTTTTTCTGTTTCTGCTTTACTTCAATCTGTGTAAGACCATTTTAGTTGAATTTTTGGTCATTGCAAGAAGAAAATCACATATAGACATTTGCTTTATATGACATGTAACTTGTTATTTATTAAATAACTTGCATATCTGGTTCACTGAACAACATGTAAAATAACTGAATTACTACCAACTTAACATCAGTTCAGAAAGTACTGTTATGGACCAGTCCCGTAGGCACTTGGATATAAGAACTGACAAGACAGAACCAATGTATTGGTCAGAATATACTAGGTTTTACTGTGGTTGATAAAAAAAAAATGATCCCAGTCTTTGTAGCTTAAAACTGTGTTTCTCTCAAACTGCCTGACCCATTTTGGATGAGCAGAAGTGTTTTGTGTTCCTATAGTAATCTAGAAAATCCCACTGCCACTTTTTACTCATTTTACCATAATCCATGTGTCAGGGGAAGAGAATATGGCACATTGCTCTCTGAGTATTGAAGGTTTGGTAGCAAAGTGGCCCAGATCACAAGGCTATTCTATAAAGGGGTAAAAAACTATAATCCTACCATGTGCTAGGAAGGCAAGGCCAGAGTATTATGAACTGTCCTAATAATTTTTGAAATCTCAGTCCTGGAGCTATTCATAGCATTTTGGAGAAGAGAGAAAATCAACAGATAATTATAGTAATTACAATATAATATGATAAACTGGACAAACTTTAGTAAAGGACAAAGAAATTTTCAGCAGGAGAAGGCAAGCATTCAACATACTTGGAGAAGACAGAAAATATTTCTTAGGAAAATTGGCATGTGACTTGAACTGTATAGATAAATGTACCAGATATATCCAGAAAGTATTTTACTCATAAATTATACTAAAGTGCAATAGAGAAACAGCCTCTAAGAGAAAGAAGCATGAAGGAAGACCAAGATTCAGGGGGCTAATCACAATAAGTTACATCTGTTTAGATAAATTACTTTGCTTCTCTAGACCACAAGTTTCATAATAATACAAAGAAGTTTAACAATATTTTTTCAGCTCTAACATTCTATGTTGGAATTTTTGATGCTGAAAACTTTACTGGTTATTCTCAGGTCCTTATGTGTAGGTAATCATTCCACGTCAAAGAAAGCCAGAAGAGACAGCAAATGATTTTGTACTATGCATGTCAATCCTAATTACTTAGAAGGGGATGGAACATTTGATTGTATAAAATGCAGTCTGAGACGGAATAGTGTGGAAGACTGTCAATGACTTTCACAGACCTAGGACTGGGAACAACAGAAGTAAAGGGGAGGGTGAGTGGGGATGTAGAAAGAATGGTTATTTCCATGAGCTCTTGTTATAGAAGTGCTGTCATTTCAGCAGCTGTTAGGCCTGTGTTAAAAATATACTGGTGTGATCAGCAATATAATTTTATCATAGGCCTAACAACTGCTGAAATGGTACAACTTTTATAGTGATATGTTTTATTTTTCACTTTTTTAAAGTGATGTATATATACATATATATGTATGTGTGTATATGTAGATAGATATATATCTCTAATGTGATACATGAAATTTTAACATCAGTGATAAGTCAAGTCACCTAGGAGCCAAAAGTTCTCCTCTCCTTTATTTCATATACATGCTTCCTAATGAATGCAGAAGACAAATTTACAAAGGACTCAGTACCAGTTTTAACCAGCCCCATCCAGCCTCAAGGATTTTCTTTCCTATATGATAAATCTGCCCATGCTCTAGGAACATACATAAAAATCTAGTGGAAAAAAGAAACAGAGAAAAATTATACTGTATATGAAGAGTATAACATAGAAAACACAGATCAACATAGAGAATGCCTTTTACACTTGATTTTAGCCAAAAGGCCAAGAAACAATAAGAATGCCTTTTAAAAGGTAGATTCAGTTCCTTCAGTCATATAAATGAACTGTTATTGTTATTGTTATAATAATATTCCCCCCCTGGAAAAAGTAAAGTGTAAAATCTATTTTCAAAACATATCCATACTTTCCAAGTCCCTCTCTTAAAGATGTAGGGAGTTATATAACATTATGTAAGGCCTAGTAGATGAGCCTTTATCATCTTATATAAATAATTATTAAAATAATGTCATTGATTTTGCTTTCAGCCAAGCATAATTACTGAAAATACTTGTCAAGAAATGTACGGTCTTTTGATTAAATAGAATAATACAGGTTTAAGCTGCCCTTTTCTAGTAAATAAACTACTTTTTACCTATGCAACTCTGTTATAAAATGTGTATTTGAGATGAAAATATGTAAATAGAATAAGTCCCACTGCACATTTTTTCCACTTTACACCAGTGGGAAACTCCTTTTTAGAAGGTAGAAACTGTGTAATTTTCCAGTGTATTTTTTTTCTAAAACATTTCTTAGTTTAAGATTTTTAAAAATCTGCTTACTTTCATCCAGATCTTAGAGATACATGACTTGTTCTGTTGAATACAACTAAATCAATTATAGGAAAAATAAGTGTAGAAAACATTGGGAACAGATATTAAACACATGGGTGAAAATGGTATATAACAATATAAGGTCTAGTTTTAATTGCCAACAAATAATACTAATTGTTTCAATCTAGTTTGCAAGAGTACTCCAATAAGGGATATAGAAATACTTTAATTAACCTATCAGAGTATAAACTTGATTAAATTATTCAATTATTGCTTGTAAACAGATAATTTTAGTTACATTGACATGGGTAAAATAGCTATAACTAGAAATAACTTAACCTAATTAATAATTGTATACCATAATTATACCAAGTTTCATATTTTAATATTTTCTAAGGCTTTGCATTCTTTTATTCTCTTTACTCTTACAAATATATTTACCATATCCACCCCTTAGAAATATATATCAGTATGGACACCAGAATTTCTTTGTATGATAGCAAATTGAACTTGTATGCTAATTGTTATGTTTATTATATTTCTGGGTTTTTTTCCTTTGCTGTTTTATGATATTGAGCAATACTTCCAAACAGATAGCCACTTACAATTTAAGCATAACCCTTTGACAACAATGTATTTGACCTTTACATTGAGTTACCATGATGTGTCATTTCTGAGTATTATTTCTCCAATCCTGTCAACAATTTCTTGTTCTTAGTCTTTGAGGAGGACAAGTGATTTGTATTATTATTATTATAAAAATGAAAAAACTGAAGCTTAGGGAAATTAAATGAATCATCCAGAGTTAGCAGTTAATGTGATTTTGGACTCAAAATAAGATCTATCAACTTATAAAATATTTTTTCTTTATGTAGGAGAAAGTTATTGCAAATATTTTTGTACAGAGATAGTTGTGTAAGAAACAAATAGACTAATGCCATAGGGAAATGGAAAAACCTTAATCAGCTATTGAAGGAGTTTGGCATTAAATAAGGAATTTTAACAATCTAATTATAATGTTTACCCCTAATTACCTGACCAGAATGGAGAAGGAAATGACAGCACACTTCAGTATTGACAGAGAGCCTGGCAGGCTATGTACACAGGGTCGCAAAGAGTCACATGCAACTGAAGTAACTTAGCACGTAGGAGTGCGTACGCATGCACCTGACTAGAAACCTCCATGTTCCTAATACTTACAAGGCATATTTCCAGTCTAGTAACATCTAATACAATAGCCACAAGCCACATGTGGTCATTGAAACACAAGCATAAGAGTTGACCTTAAATAAAAGCAAAACTTTAGTATCGCATTTCTATCAACTACATTGTAAGAGCTGACGTGTTCAGCGGTCCCCAATGGTTAGTGGCTGCTGTAAAGAGCAATACTGAGAAATTTCCATTATCACTGAGTGTTCTTTGTCTCTAGACAAACATACAAAAGAAGATTATTGGTCACTGTGTCTGTATTTTCATGGGGTAGGTTACACAAGCTCTGTCTATCTACATATTACCCTTCCTACCCATGGGGATCACAGTTGACCATGCTACATTAGTCACAGGGCACAGTTTTACAGAGGAGGAAATGGACTAGGTCTTTGATAAGCATTTGCTGTTGTATAGTCAGTTTTTGGTTGTTGTTCAGTCACTCAGTTGTTTTCGACTCTTTGTGATCCCATGGACTGCAGCATGCCAGACTTCACTGTCCTTCACTATCTCCCTGAGTTTGCTCAAGCTCATGCCCATTGAATCAGTGATGTCATTCAACCATATCATCCCCTGTCATCCCCTTTCTCTTCCTGTCTTCAATCTTTCCCAGCATCAGGGTACACTCAGTTAAGACAGCATAAATTAAGAGCTTTTAAAAAGTGATTTATTCATAAGATCCAAATTTAAATTGGCTACTTTCCTTAATACCACACAACCTTTGATAGTGCAATGTTATACACTGTATGTGTGGTGTGTGTGTGTGTAAATCTGTTTGAGGAAGTGGGAGGGGCTATTGAGTTTAGAAAACAGAACATAAAAGCCAGTCATACTTGAATAACAATAATGACCTTTCTTTAACTGATATAACTAATGACTCTCAATGGCTTAATGATGGACATCTGAAACATGAATTCAGTGTGTTTCCAATCCAAAAGAGAGGAAATTGAAGTTAAGAAAAAAATATCATTTACCAATGTGCCTAGTAATATCTTTGCTAATAATTATTTTAATTTTTTAATTGAACTCCTTCCTTCTGGTCCAACAATCTTTTTTCTTAGATATTATTCATTGGTTGTGTAAGGTCAATCTAGAATTAATTATTTTCTCAATCCTGGCTAGTCCAAAATGGCTTTAGATATTAGATTATTAACTAATAATTTAGCTTAGTGTAAAATTCTAGGTTAATAATTATCTTTTCTAATACTTTTAAGATATCAATCAATGGTCTTATGCTAAGCATAATTGCTAAAGAAAAGTCTAATTTCAATTGACTATATTAATATCTTGGTTATTCAGTTCAATTCAGTCACTCAGTCGTGTCAGACTCTGTGACCCCATGAATTGCAGTACGCCAGGCCTCCCTGTCCATCACCAACTCTCGGAGTTCACCCAAACTCATGTCCATCGAGTCAGTGATGCCATCCAGCCATCTCATCCTGGGTCATCCCCTTCTTCTCCTGCCCCCAATCCCTCCCAGCATCAAAATCTTTTCCAATGAGTCAACTCTTCGCAACAGGTGACCAAAGCACTGGAGTTTCAGCTATAGCATTAGTCCTTCCGAAGAATACCCAGGGCTGATCTCCTTCAGAATGGACTGGTTGGATCTCCTTGCAGTCCAAGGGACTCTCAAGAGTCTTTTCGAACACCATAGTTCAAAAGCATCAATTATTCGGCACTCAGCTTTCTTCAGAGTCCAACTCTCACACCCATGCATGACCACTGGAAAAATCATAGTCTTGACTAGACGGATCTTTGTTGGCAAAGTAATGTCTCTGCTTTTCAACATGCTATCTAGGTTGGTCGTAATTTTCCTTCCAAGGAGTAAGTGTCTTTTAATTTCATGACTGCAATCACAATCTGAAATGATTTTGGAGCCCCCCAAAATAAAGTCTGATACTGTTTCTACTGTTTCCCCATCTATTTGCCATGAAGTGATGGGACCAGATGCCATGATCTTCGTGTTCTGAATGTTGAGCTTTAAGCCAACTTTTTCACTCTCCTCTATCACTTTCACCAAGAGGCTCTTTAGTTCTTCACTTTCTGCCATAAGGGTGGTGTCATCTGCATATCTGAGGTTATTGATATTTCTCCCAGCAATCTTGAATCCAGCTTGTGTTTCTTCCAGCCCAGTGTTTCTCATAATGTACTCTGCATTTATGTTAAATATGCAGGGTGACAATATACAGACTTGACCTCCTTTTCCTATTTGGAACCAGTCTGTTGTTCCATGTCCAGTTCTAACTGTTGCTTCCTGACCTGCATACAGGTTTCTCAAGAGGCAGGTCAGGTGGTCTGGTATTCCCATCTCTTTCAGAATTTTCCACAGTTTATTGTGGTCTACACAGTAAAAGGCTTTGGCATTGTCAATAAAGCAGAAATAGATGTTTTTCTGGAACTCTCTTGCTTTTTCGATGATCCAGTGGATGTTAGCAATTTGATCTCTGGTTCCTCTGCCTTTTCTAAAACCAGCTTGAGCATCTGGAAGTTCACAGTTCACTTAGTGCTGAAGCCTGGCTTGGAGAATTTTGAGCGTTACTTTACTAGCGTGTGACGTGAGTGCAATTGTGTGGTAGTTTGAGCATTCTTTGGCATTGCCTTTCTTTGGAATTGGAATGAAAACTGACCTTTTCCAGTCCTGTGGCCCCTGCTGAGTTTTCCAAATTTGCTGTCATGTTGAGTGCAGCACTTTCACAGCATGATCTTCCAGGGTTGTCTCATAATACTTAATAATAATTTTCTGTTTTTGTTTGATCTTATACATTTTCATTATGAGGTGCCTGGTGTCAGTCTCTATTTTTCCTGCTCAAGATTCTATGTTCTCCTTCTATATCAAGAGTCAAATCTTTCTTCAATATAAGGAAATTGTTAGTCATTATATATTCAAATACATAGGGATTTTACACTGGATCTTTAGAGTCTCATAAGTTCACTTGTAGTTTCTATTTTTTATTTCTCTGAACTATATCTTGAGCTATTTCTTGAGTTTTATTATTTGATTAAAAAAAAAACTGTAGGATTTTTATATTTGGTCTACCTATTAAGTCATCTATTTAGGTTATTACTACTTTTTCAATAGCTATACATTTGGCCTAGAAGTGCTATTTGATTATTTTTCATATTTTGTGATTTTACCTTTATATTTTGTCATTGCTTGTTTTTATTTTTATCTACTCAAACACTTTTTAAAATATTTCTTTCAATTGTAATAATATGTCATCCTAATATCATAAATTCTCTGCTGTTTAGTATTAACTTCTTCTCCGCATTGTAGATTATATCATGTTATGTTTATAATTTGAGTGTGGACTCATCTATAGGAATTTTTATTTTATTTGTATGTGTGCTGTATGTGTTATATGAATCTTCTCTATCTGAGTCACTGAAGGAGAGTTTCTGATTTGCTTCAGTGTAGGCCCATCAGTTCTCATCAGTTCTTAATCAATTTCTGTATTAATTTCTTAGTTTATGGCTATGAATAGGAAGATACTGTAATTTATTATCCTAACAGGATACTTATAAAAGTGAATGGGAATTTTATACAAAGAGTAAACCAGGATTGTCCAGGACCAAATAGGATATATTGTCATTTTATTCATGATCATGAGAATACTGAGAGTGTGAATATTAAAGCCATGAATAGAATATGCATAGTGTATTTTTTCTTCCCATTGGAAACCTTGGGGCAATGGAAAGTTCCTATTGATGTACCTGTAGCTACTGAGAAGAGGTTTTATATTCTCATTTTAGGGACTGGACAAGTTCTAGTTCATAAACAAGTAATATTTGAAACTTATTTAAGTAGTTTAATTTCTGTGGCCTGGATTGGTCACTCCACATGGGCTTTCTAACTCCAGCTTCCTGTTCTTAAAAGGTTTATGTCAAGTTCTGATCTGCAAATTAATGAATCTACTTCAGATTCACCTCATGTTCACTGCTCTTGGGTGTTGTCCTGATTTGGTCAGAACTCATAGTTATGTTTTAATTTGTAAAGCTATTTGTTATTCAGCACTGTTATATATTTACTTGGAGTAAAAGCAGGTTTTTTTTTTTTTTTTTTAAATACCAGCTTAGTCTCCTGTATGGCCTTCCCTGGTAACTCAGATGGTAAAGAATCTGCCCGCAAGAAACCTGGGTTCGATTCCTGGGATGGGAAGATCACCTGGAGGAGGGCATGGCAACCCACTCCTGTATACTTGCCCAGAGAATCTGCAGGGACCGAGCAGCCTGATGGACTAAGGTCCCTGGAGCCACAAAGAGCCAGACACGGCTGACTAATTAAGCACAACACAGCACAGTCTATTGCATTTGTGAGCACAATTTTAGATAAATAACATTAACATATTTTAAAAGAACATTATGCAACTGTAGGTTTCATTCTATTTGTTTTCTTATACATTCGTGTTTATTTTTCTCTTCCTTAAAGGCCTGGGATAATTTTGTGATTTCTTTGCTAGTTCATTGGCTGTATTCTCTACACTGTTCCCCATATTTTTCTATTTCTTTATTTGTGGTTTCTCCAAATATAGTAACAATTCACCTGTACATCAAGAGTCTCTACATAATGTAGCACTACACTATTGCTAAACCTCTGAAAAAGAGGAAAGCCAATATCAAGGGTCAGCAGACAAAGTCTTATGAGCCAAATACAGCCCATCGAGTCATTTTGAGCCTGTGAGGTAGGGGTGATTTTTTATAGTTTAAAAAAATTGAAAAAAGTCAAAACCAATATATGAATATGATATAAAGTTCAATTTTTGCCTATTTATACATTTTTACTGAACTCACATGCATTCATTTATGTGTTGCCCTTGGACTATTTTCATATTATAAGAGCAGAGTTGACTAGTTACAAGAAATGTGATTTGAACCACAGGCCTAAAATATTTGCTATTTTGTGCTTTACAAGGAAAGCATTCTAACTTCTCAGTTAGACAATTAAAGGTAATGATATACTCTTTAACAAATCTAGAATTCCTATGACTAAAAACAATGGGGTGCATTTTAATTAAATCATTTGAGTATAAATAAGCTAGTGTGGCATTGTGCTTTAGAAATTGGAATGAGAGAGGGGGTAGGAGTGATATAATTTATCATAATAGAAATTCTGGTAGTTCCAAGATCAAGAATAAAAACAGGAGAAGCCATATAATGAAAATAATAAAATAAGTGAAGAGTAGAAATATTTGTGTATGTTTCTAAAGCAGTTGTCTAATAAGTGTCAGTATTTTACAGCACCGGTATAAATAACAAGACTGCTGCTGCTAAGTCGCTTCAGTCGTGTCCCACTCTGTGCGATCCCATAGATGGCCGCCCACCAGGCTCCGCCATCCCTGGGATTCTCCAGGCAAGAACACTGGAGTGGGTTGCCATTTCCTTCTCCAAAATAACAAGACTAGTATTGGTTAAAAAGTTACAGAAAATATATCATGCAAGATCTTGATGTTTTGAATCTTATGACTTCGTGAAATACAGAGGGATGAAAAAATTTGACTACATTAAATATAGATCAACAACCGTCATACTAAGAGAAATAAGAGCCACATGCTCTTCTGGGGAAAATCTCAAAGCAGCATAAAAGAAAGAGAAAACTGATTTTGGCAAAAGGTTTGAAGGTTTCCTCTCCTGAGAGTCAGATGAGTTCACATTAACATATCAAGGGGACTAATGTACTGGGAAACAACTGGTCACACACACAAAAATAAATCAAGTATGATATAAAACTAATAAATATTTCTTTGTCATTAATAGACCTCCTTTCTTCCATGTGCATTATTAGTCAGAGACAGTCAAGGATTGCTAACCTTTTAAAATAATGAAGGACCTGTAACTGTTAAGGTAGTCTTCAGAACCAAATTTTATTTTAAAATCTGAAGAATTAAGCCAAATTAAAAATATATTCTTATTTGATTTGCTCTTGAATTTAGAAAAAGATTTTTTTAATGTGTTATTAATCTATATTTCAACTCCTGGGGGACTGTACTTGTCTACAGGATTGTGGAATTTGTAAAGAAAATGACCTTCATTGACAAAAGTTCAGTACATGTTCAATGAGAAACGTGTATCATAATTGGATTCACAGTTCTAGGGCTGAGCTGAGGGGAGTGAAAGAGCCTGCAGGGAGTGATCACTATGTTATAGGCATTGTACTAAGTGATTTACATAGATTATTTAATTTAATATTCACATGACATTGACAAGTTACTCGACTTTATACATGAAAAAATTGGTACTCAGAGAAAATAAATTATGTATCTGCTGCCTAGTTAGCAGAAAGTAGTAGAGCTCAACTTAGCAATCTAAAACATGCTATTCTCAGGACACTGTTCTATTTATATTTATGGCAGGATTATCCCAGGACAAGCTATAACTTATAAAATACAGCTGGAAGGTTAAAACACAGGCTGTGGACTCCGATAGACCCAGATTGAATGTTCAAGCTAGATAATACCAAGTCCTAACTGGAAAATTATTTAACCTCTTGGACTTTAGTTTCCTTCTTTGTAAAACAAGTGTAATTATTGCCTATTACATACAACTGTCAAGGTCAAATAAGCTTAGGCAAATAAGATACCTAGTCAGTGCCTGGCACAGAAACTGTTAACTACAACTATCGTTATCAATGTCAGCTCTGTCTTCTTCACCATGGCTTCTGTTAAGTTCCCCAAACTTTCTCCAAGTGGTTTGACTCTCTTTACTTGGTGAACTTGTCACATAACACTGACCTTTAATATGTGTACTCGTTACCACATGGAACAATCTAGCAGATCTTAACTAATTATTAAAATATTTCGTTTCATAATTAACCAATGCATCCAGTAATAAATTAATAGCTTTGATTAAAACTAGAAGCTTTTCCCTCCTCATAAAGCACACAGATTGTAGATAATTAACAAATCAAAACACCAAGCAATTTCAGGTAATGATAAATGTTACAAAGAAAAAGACAACAGGGTAAAGAGATGAAGAGGAGGTGTTAAAGAAAGGCCACTTAAAGGTTGTTCTTCTGATAGAAAAAAAACATGAAAAAAATGAAAAAGTCAAGCCTAAATCCAGGAAAAGACTATACCAGGCAGTGGGCAAAGAAGCATAAAATTCTGTGTGACTTAATGCGAGAGCTACAGATAGAAGAATAGAAAAGGAACCTCAGAAGATATTAATCGTAGGGTGCCAACTTAATTGCCTGAACTGTTACCTACATACTATGGGAATCCACCAGAACATTCTAACAAGTAAGGCCTATGATTTAACTTATGATTTTTAATAGATCCTTCTGGGTGCTCTTTCAATGAGGAGAGGAGGAAAGAACTCAGTCATGAAGTTATTAATCTTCTTGAGTAACTTGTAACAGTGCCTTGGACTGGGGACTACAAACAGGGTGGTGAGAAGCTCTCTGATTTGGGGAGTGCTTTGTAGGTGGAGATACTAGGATTTATTGCTAGATTAGATATGGGATTTCAATATAGTTCTATCAGCCAGTCAGTTCAGTCACTCAGTCATGTCTGACTCTTTGCAACCCCATGAACTGCAGCACACCAGGCCTCCCTGTCCATCACCAACTCCCGGAGCTTACTCAAACTCATGTCCATTGAGTTGATGATGCCATCCAACCATCTCATCCTCTGTCATCCCCTTTCTCTTCCTGCCTTCAACCTTCCCCAGCATCAGAGTCTTTTCCAATAAGTCAGCTCTAGTTTCATATCTCTAATGAATCTAGTTCTGTATCTCTTTATAAAAAGAGTTATTGATCTCACTGTGTATATAATAACAAATGTGAAATTTATGAAAGTACAAGCTCATGAAAAATAAACTTTTTCTTTTGCTATTAATAAAACCTGATCCTGTGATGGATGCAGAATCATAAAAATTGCATATAACTAGCTTGAAAGTGAAAATCGCTCAGTCGTGTCTGACTCTTTGTGACCCCATGGACTCTGTCCATGGAATTCTCCAGGCCAGAATACTGGAGTGGGTAACCTTTCTCTTCTCCAAGGGGACCTTCCCAACCCAGGGATCAAAACCAGGTCTCCCTCATTGCAGGCAGATACTTTACCAGCTGAGCCACCAGGGAAGCCCAAGAATACTGGAGTGGGTAGCCTACCCCTTCTCCAGTGGATCTTCCCAACCCAGGGATCTAACTGGGGTCTCCTGCATTGCAGGCAGATTCTTTACCATCTGAACACTCAGGGAAGCCCTATAACTAGCTTAAATGTATTTAAAGTTAAAATGCTAACGTGTATGAATTAAATGCATGAAGGGCATTGGTAAGAAACGTTGAGAGGTGCTTGGTCACCTTCTTTTTACATCGCCAGGCACAACACTACCTCTATGCTTTGTTAAAATACATGATTTATGAGTATTGTCTCTGTTCTCTATAAAGTGCTGCACTGGGCCTCCTGGTGGCTCAGACGGTACAGCGTCTGCCTGCAGTGAGGGAGACCCGGGTTTGATCCCTGGGTTGGGAAGATCCCCCCTGGAGAAAGAAATGGCAACCCACTCCAGTACTCTTGCCTGGAAAATTCCACGGACTAAGGAGCCTGGTAGGCTACAGTCCATGGGGTCGCAAAGAGTTGGACACGACTGAGTGACTTCACATACAATGCTATTCCAAACCCCTTTCCCACTTCTAATCATACGGCTATGCAAGTAAATACTTTCTAAACATGAGCTCAAATATTCACCAGCTAACCAGAGTGGTGTTGTTGTGTTTTTGTTTTTGTTTTTTTTTTTCTGTCACATGCCACATACTTTCTTGATATTGGTTAATGTGTTTACATGAAATCTCTGCTAACCATTATCCTCAGAAAAGTAATCCTTAAAATGAATTAATTAGAAAAGATGGAAGATGGTCATGTGATGTCAGTCAAGCTCACCTCCTTTCCTAGGTGCCCAGGGCTGGGTTCCTGGCATATTGGGGCTATCAGTGTGTTTGACCCTGTTAGTGGGTGTAATAGACAGATGCACCTGATAATGGGCCTAGATTGCTGGTTGTGCCTGAAGTAGAAATTCTGGAGCTCCCTGTGGGTCCCACACAGTTTATCCCTTTTAACATATGTGTTCTAATCAATTCATGGTGATTATTGTTCATCCCAAAGGATCTGTTTGATCACTTTAGGTCATTACTCTATCTGCACTGGTTAGTCAGGGCAGGCAAAATTCTTTAAATGTGTTCTACACTGAGGTCTGGGGAAAGTGGTCTAAAGGTTTCCAGGGCAGCATGAAAATAGATGTTGGGTGGATTGTAGGCTCTTTTATAAGATTTGGGGGTCCCTGATACCAGAAGTATCCCTCTGGTTTTAGGATTCTTTTAAAAGGATAACCTCTAACTCCTTATGGTAGGACAACTAATACCTACCCCTCCCCATCCCATAATGCCACACAGCTACGGTACTGGAGTTTGTCTAACCTGATGAGCAGGAAATGTCTGTTTGCCCAGATCACAGCCTAACTAATGGGATGTCCATCTTTCTTCCGATGACCCTTTCCCAAGCTTCCACAGAGTATAATCTTGCTCATGATCAAGTCTCTTGAGAGACTATATTTTCCCAAATACAATATTTGTTTGCTCCAAATTTAGTTCATCGTCAGCTGCAGCACATGAACAAGAACGTTGGAGATGGCCATCCCCAGTGATTTAATTTACCTTAGGGAAGTGACTTAACTCTTGTGATGCTCAATTTCCTAATTTTTCAAACAAGGATATCATTATTTCCTACTTCACAGCAGTCTTGAAAGAATAGATTCACTTAGTTCATGCCTGGGATAGTGTTGATGCTGAACAGATGATGAATATTATCTCCTTCTGTGTCAAAAATGAGTGATTCACATATACCTATGGTTAATTCATGCTGATATATGACAGAAATCAAACCAATATTGTAAAGCAATCATAAATCAAGTAAAAATAACTAAATACAAAAAGTGAATGATTCAGCACACTTTTCCTAAGTCCGCTAAGTGATTTTCATGATATCACTATATCTGTTTCTATTGGTGTGGCAAACAAATGAGACCCAAACCTTGGGAACCTGGAGGAAACAGTTAATAACATTTAGTGTCAGGAAACAGACCTAAGAAATTTTAAAAGAGATATTTACATTAATGTTTGCCTTTTTGATGATGAGCTTTATATGCAAGGAAACCACACTGTAATCATATTTGAATAAAGCAATTTCCTCTTATCTGTAGGACACACTTTCCAGGATATCCAGTGGAGGCCTGAAACTGTGGATAGTGCTGAATCCCATATATACTATATGTTTTTCCTATACTTACATACCGATGACAAAGTTGAATTCATGAATTAGGCACAGTAAAAGATTAATCACTATAACTAATTATAAAATAGAATAATTATAGCAATATAATAAAGTTACGTGAACATGGTCTCTCTCAAAATATCTCATAGTACAACTTTAATACCTTTCCATCTTAACTAAGAAATATAACTTGTGTAGTTTAAGGTACAATAGAAAAACTAAAATAAATTTTTTTTCACAATTTCATGGATAGGAGATTTGTTCTTACCACAGATTTTTACAACTTCAGTGTACAGGTTTTGTTTCCTATCAAGTCGAGAACTTTCAACATTTCACTTAAAGGAAGCACCTTACAGTTTCTTCTTGGCATACCTGAATTTTCAACATTACTACTCTTGTACTTTGGGGTCATTATCAAGTAAAGTAAGGGTTGATTGAATACAAGCAGTGTGATACTGTAAAAATCAATCTGATAACCTAAATGGCTGCTAAGTGACTGATGGGTGTGATAAGCTGGATAAAAAGATGCTTCATGTCCTGAGCAGGATGGTGTGAGATTTCATCGGCTACTCAGAAGGGTATACGATTTGGAACTTATAAGTTGCTTATTTCTGAAATTTTCCATTTAAGATTTTGTAACAAGGTTGACCATGGATACCTGAAACTATGAAAAGAGAAACTTCAGTTAAGGGAAGTGTGTTCAAAATTCACTCATAATCCACACTCTAAATATCCTTCTGGGATTGTATGGGGAACTGAATAATTGCATTTGTGTTCTTTAAATGAAATATAGGTTCTAAATAGCAGCAAGAGGCTTTTAGAGACAATTAGAGTCAGTGAAGATATTCTAATTATTTTTAATTGAGGTACATTGTCATATAACATTACATTACATTCATGTATACAATATAATTATTTTATGTTTATATATATTACAAAATGATCACCACAATAAGTCTAGCTCACATTTGCCCCCCATATATAGTAACATATTTTTTTGCTTGTGATGAGGATTTTCAGGATCTGCTCTCTTAGTAACTATCAAACATGCAAAACAGTCATCCCGAGTATCTGCCAGTAATTAGTTCCAGACCCCCACCTCAAGAAATAACAAAATCCGTGGATTCTCAAGTCCCTCACTTGGTGCAGTGTATCAGCCCTCCGTATCCACGGGTTCCACATTTGCAGATATGGAGAGCTGATGGTACAGTATTAACAATGATATTCATCATGCTCTACATTATAGCCGCATCAATTATTTAACTTATAACTTGAAGTTTGTGCCTTGTGACCCCCTTAACTCATTGCACCCATCCCATCATCCACCACTGATAACCACCAATCGGTTTTTTGTATCTGTAAATATGAACTTGTTTTTTTCTTTCTTTTAGCAGGTAAAGGGAGGGTTCCACATATAAGTGATATTATATGGTATTTGTCTTTCTCTTTCTGACTTATTTCACTTAGTTTAAAGCCCTAGAGTTCCATACATGTTGTCCCAAATGATAGGATTGCATTTTCTTATTCTGAATAATATACACCACACATTTTATACAATCATTCATAGTGCAAATACTTAAAAAATTCTATTTGGAAGTGTGGAATGACACAGAGAAGCTCTCAATAGGTACCTTACTTAATGCTGAATGAGTGACGTCACCCACCTCTCTATACAAACCATCTGTTGATTGTGTGATCGTTGACAGAGCGCTTTAGCTAAATTCCAAAGTCCGTCTGAAAGGGGTTTCTAAATATTTTGGAGGAATCAACATCCATAAAAAAACCTACAGTACTAATTTAATACACTATGGCTTTAAAAGTTCTGCTTCCTTATGCCCAATATTGTTCTTGACACAGCACTAAACAGTACATAACTCTCCCATAACAATAGAATAAGTCAGGGAAGAGTTGAACCATCTGGATTCCCTTGTAGTAAAGGGAGAATGGATGGCGATGGCCACACAAAATTGGTCCAAACCAGTGATGGGTAAACAGAGTTGCTCAGATGAGAGAAAGGGCTGAATACCTGTGGCTACACTAAAAGAAACATTAAAGAAGAAGACAAAGATTTCTTCTTACCCAATGAAACATTTCTGTGCAAATTAGAACAAACTGTCTTTTCATCAAGCATATTTTTTTTTAAGTGTACATTTCAGCTCCTCCACAGCTGTGCTCAGAACAGCTTTTCATAATCCAGTAGTAGCATACTGGCAGAATGTGCACATATGCCCCAATGTAGCCTTTGCCTCACACACCCAGATACCACAAGGACACACACTTGCTTTCACTACACAGCACATGCTGTCCCCTTCCATTCTTCTACTCAGGTCAGATGATTGTGTCAAGTTCAGAATGGAAAGAAGAGAAAGAATCAGGCCTCAGAGTAAAGGTTGGTACGAGAAAGCAACTGCAGGGTACATCTGAAACACAGTTGAGACAAGATCACAGCTAAGCATGATGTCCCTGCTGCCCCATAAGTTGGCCTGAAAGCCCCAAATCTCTACATTTAGGATGTAAATAGCATTCCCCTAAGGTGTGCCTTCTTTGTATAGTACACAACCTGAACAACCAGACATGTCAGACATTCCTATGAGAAAGCATAAGACCTTTGCACACTGACAGCTAATATTCCAGTGGAAAAACTGTGCCCAGACAGCAGCAGAGCATGCTTTAAGAAAGAAAAGAAGATACTCCAACACTGACTGATCAACATGAACTATGCATTTGAAAAATGCATGCCATTATATACCTATGTATTTCTTCTGAATTCTTTCTATTAATATTTCCATTCCTATATCCCTCGTTGCTTGGTTATCTATTTTATCACATGGAATGTTAAAACTACACAGGGACTTAGAGATAATTGCATTTTAATTGTTTAACTTAATAGGTGAAGAATTTGACATCCAGAAAGATTAAACTGCTTCAGATGACCTAGTACCCAAGTGGGGAAACAGAACCAAACTCCTAGTCACCTGATCATTGGCCTTGTTTTCAGTATGCATATCTATTAGTCATTTTATGGAAAGAAAATTGTTTGTTAATTTTACATGAGTTAAACATATATTTTGGTTTTTGCTTGTCATGTCTTGTGTTGCCTGCCTTCACTTTGCCTCTCACTCTGTTCTTACTGTGATCTTTCCAAAGGAGAAATAATAGAAATAGAGTCATGCACATCTCTTGCATGGAATATGAATGTGTTCCTGTTCTATAAGTATCAATCTATTCATTCTTTTAAAATATATCTATCATATAGGTTAAAGAGGCTCCTTATACAATAACGAAAATACATGGTCTCTAACCTCATGATATATTTAAAGAAAGACATACTCTGGCAAAAAAAAAAAAAGACTCCATACAAATAAATAATTATAAATTTTTTTGTGGTGATAATATGAAAAATAGCTGTCCCAAATTTAATGCTACAGAACAGAGAAGGGTTCACCTCCCAGTCTTCTATTCTTTCTCCTCCTTGCTCCCGAAAATCTTCATTCACCCTCCTTGAAGTATACTTTCCTTTCCGGTTGCTGACAATGTAATACAGCCTCTAAGATGCAGTTCAAAAAATCAGTACAGTTCAACAAAGCTGTAGGCAGAACTCCTCATGGTATACCCAGTGCTCTTGCATGTTTTGAAGATAATTCATTTACCATTGTGTACTTTGCTGATTTCTTTGCATTTGTTTTTACCATTAGACTGTGAACTTAAGGAGAATAGGAGCTACATTTTATTCATTATTGCGGTCTTTTCAGAGGTACTTATTATACATTTGTCTAAATGAATAATGAGCTATAGTCCTCAAGTCACAAAATTGCAAGAGAATTAGTTACAGAATCCAGAACTCTAATCTCCCAGCTCAGATCCACTTGGCATTCAAAACACACAAATTGGGTGTAACTTTACAGCATGATATGAAATCAGAAAGACAAAGGCAATTTATACAGAGTTGAGGGAAACAATATTGGTTCTCTCCACGCAAATCTATGAAAATGTGTTGGGAAAATGACCTTCAATTTAGAGCAAAGCCAAACTGCATGAACATGAGGCCACAGAAAAGATAGAATGTGTTAAGCAAATGAACAAGTTGGCTTAGCAAGGAATCACCAAGATTCACACGTGAATTGGCCACTTGACATGAACAAGAACTGTTCAGCGTGTAAACAAGAGCATAAAATACTGGGTGCTTAGATTATATCATGAGAAATGCTGGACTGGAAGAAACACAAGCTGGAATCAAGATTGCAGGGAGAAATATCAATAACCTCACATATGCAGATGACACCACCCTTATGGCAGAAAGTGAAGAGGAACTAAAAAGCCTCTTGATGAAACTGCAAGAGGAGAGTGAAAAAGTTGGCTTAAAGCTCAACATTCAGAACACGAAGATCATGGCATCTGGTCTGCAGCCATGAAATTAAAAGACACTTGCTCCTTGGAAATAAAGTTATGACCAACCTAGATAGTATGTTCAAAAGCAGAGACATTACATTGCCGACTAAGGTCCGTCTAGTCAAGGCTATGGTTTTTCCAGTGGTCATGTATGGATGTGAGAGTTGGACTGTGAAGAAGGCTGAGCGCTGAAGAATTGATGCTTTTGAACTGTGATGTTGGAGAAGACTCTTGAGAGTCCCTTGGACTGCAAGGAGATCCAACCAGTGCATTCTGAAGGAGATCAGCCCTGGGATTTCTTTGGAAGGAATGATGCTCAAGCTGAAACTCCAGTACTTTGGCCATCTCATGTAAAGAGTTGACTCATTGGAAAAGACTCTGATGCTGGGAAGGATTGAGGGCTGGAGGAGAAGGGGATGACAGAGGATGAGATGGCTGGATGGCATCACTGAATTGATGGACATGAGTCTGTGTGAACTCCGGGAGTTGGTGATGGACAGGGAGGCCTGGTGTGCTGCGATTCTTGGGGTTGCAAAGAGTCGGACACGACTGAGCGACTGAACTGAATCAAAGGAGAAAATCAAAGCTTATAGCAAGGTTTATTGTAATACACAGGTAACCTCTAGTAGATGTAGTTCTTAAAGTATATCTATATTCACTGTATGAAAACTGCAAAATAAGATATGTTTAACCTGTATTGTGATATCCATTTAACAGCTTGTGAAATGGGGTCAGCCTTGCTAAAATCATGCCTCTGGAGATAGAATTGTATGTGACCATCCAGTTCCTAGGAGACTGTGCGTCCTCTTATACCATGACAGAATCAACCATCTCTAAGTGCTGCTGCTGCTCCTGCTGCGAAGTCACTTCAGTCGTGTCCGACTCTGTGCGACCCCAGAGACGGCAGCCCACCAGGCTCTCCTGTCCCTGGGATTCTCCAGGCAAGACACTGGAGTGGGTTGCCATTTCCTTCTCCAATGCATGAAAGTGCAAAGTGAAGGTGAAGTCGCTCAGTCGTGTCCGACTCTTCACAACCCGATGGACTGCAGCCTACCAGACTCCCCCATCCATGGGATTTTCCAGGCAAGAGTACTGGAGTGGGGTGGCATTGCCTTCTCTCTAAGTACTAGAGTGAACTAAACATCAGAAAAATAGCCAGGAGTGACAGGTGCTGTCTCTGGATTTTGATCATTTTTCTGAAACATGTCCAGGCATGTTCTGGTGCATCTTACTTTAGACAAGAGACATGTTACTCAGCAGTTGTACATAAATCAGAGTGTTTTATTTTTTTTTATTTTTGTAAATTACATTGCATTATCAATGCATTAAGAAGTCTTATAATTAAAAAATCCTAAAATAAAACCTTCTATAAAATAATCATATAATTAATTTTTTATTCAAGTTTATAATGCAGGCACCTTGTAACTTGCACAGTTTATTTTTATTTTCTGAAAGTGAATCAAAACACTTCTATTGGCATTTAAAATAGTCAGCATTTTAAGAAAAAAATCACCTAATCAGATTGTCCTCCAGAAGAAATCTATAATTGAGTATAGTGGGTATAATTTTTTTAATTTATAATTTTTTATTGGAGTACAATGGCAACCCACTCCAATACTCTTTCCTGGAAATCCCATGCACGGAGGGGCCTGAGGGGCTGCAGTCCATGGGGTTGCTAGGAGTCGGAAACGACTGAGCGACTTCACTTTCACTTTTCACTTTCATGCATTGGAGAAGGAAATGGCAATCCACTCCAGTGTTCTTGCCTGGAGAATCCTAGGGATGGGGGAGCCTGGTGGGCTGCCGTCTATGGGGTCACACAGAGTCGGACACGACTGAAGCGACTTAGCAGTAGTAGTAATAGTAGTATAATTGCTTTATAATGCTTTTATGGATGTGAGAGTTGGACTGTGAAGAAGGCAGAGCGTCGAAGAATTGATGCGTTTGAACTGCGGTGTTGGAGAAAACTCTTGAGAGTCCCTTGGACTGCAAGGAGATCCAACCAATCCATTCTGAAGGAGATCAGCCCTGGGATTTCTTTGGAAGGAGTGATGCTAAAGTTGAAACTCCAATACTTTGGCCACCTCATGAGAAGAGTTGACTTATTGGAAAAGACTCTGACGCTGGGAGGGATTGAGGGCAGGAGGAGAAGGGGATGACAGAGGATGAGATGGCTGGATGGCATCACTGACTCGATGGACGTGAGTCTGAGTGAACTCTGGGAGTTGGTGATGTACAGGGAGGCCTGGTGTGCTGCGATTCATGGGGTCGCAAAGAGTCGGACACGACTGAGCCACTGAACTGAACTGAATTGAACTGAATGCTATGTTAATTTCTGCTGTACAACAAAGTGAATTAGCTAAATGTATATGTATACATAAATATATAATTATGTTTTATGTGTGTGTGTGCATGCATGGATGCTAAGTCACTTCAGTTCTGTCTGACTCTGTGAGACCCTATGGACTGTAGCCCTCCAGGCTCCTCCATCCATGGGATTCAACAGGCAAGAATATTGGAGTGGGTTGCCGTGCCCTCCTCCCTAGGAATCTTCCCAACCCAGGAATCGAACCTGGGTCTCTGGCATTGCAGGGAGATTCTTTACTGCTGAGCCACTGGGGTAATGCATATTACCTCTCCCTCTTGACCCTTCCTCTTACCCTCTCCATCCCATCTTCTAGCTGAGCTACCTGTGCTAAAGAGCAGTATCCACTTGGACATTTTAAAAAGTGGGAACAACTTTGTCTTGCTATTTTCACACTGTTTTTGTATTCTACCATTCAGGAAAACATTTTCTTACTTCCTTCTGATGCATTTTCATTTGTACCTTGATGTTTTCCTGTTTTTGTTTCTTTCCTTGGATTTCCCCATCTCAGAAATCATACAGTGCTTATTCTTCTGTAATGAGCATACTTTAAAATTCTGCCTTCTTCCAGAAAATAACTTTGCTGATTTGAACAATAGAGAGAATGTCATAGTGGCCACTCCTGGTTTTGATCTTCTCCTCCAACTCAGAATGAAGATAGTCATTACTAGTGCAGGGGTCTGGGGAAAGAGTCGCTATGCCCATGGTTCATGTCAACTAGTGACGTGACCTTGAGTAAACTCAGTCATGTTTTGTACCTTCTGTAGGTGGCTTTCTTATTCTTCCAGAGCTGATGAAGGTTAAGGTGTTTGATGTAAATACTCATGGGTCAGGAGGCATTCTTTTTGATTGATGTTCATACACTGAATCCCACCCTGAGGATGGGACCAGTCATTTTGGCACTCAGTTGATGTGATAAAGAGTAGGTAACAAAGTTTCCATCGTTTGAATTTCTATTATCAAACAGGATCTTCTCTGAACCATGTTAGCACGGTTGAAATGAAGAGGATTCTGCTCACTGGGGCATTTGATTTGCAATGACAGCTGTCAGTGGATTCTGCTAGGTCCAGATTTTAAGCTGCAGGGTTGGAGAACAGCTTCTCTTTTCCTTATTTTCTTCCACTTTTTTGTCTTTTTTCCTGATTTTAATTTGAAAGAGCAAATCCTAAATTGCATTTCATGGTTCAGAGAAGACGGATACAAAGCTCAATTATTCTAAGTTTATTTATCATTTGTACCAATTAGATAAACTGTCATATTATACACTACTGAAGCTCAAAACAGAAATTTTACTTTATTTTGCAATGTTTAACAGATTCCACCCAAGCAAATTAACTTTAGTTCAGAGGAATTTGTTTTTTTAATGGATAGCTTGATTTTTTAAATTCCTTAGCACTTGACAAAGCTCACAGGCTGTTTATAAATCTTTACAGCCAATACTTTGAGATCTGCTACTAGACTAAGGAAATTCACAGAGATGCAGTTGTGAGCAAAAAGAACTGTGCTACTCATGACCCAGAAGCTTATAATTGAAGAAGAGAGTCAAATATAAATGCACATGCACAATTACATATGCAGGCACACACTGAATGAATTGATCTGAAGAAAATAACCTGGTGCCAGGGAAGAATATAACGTGTACATCTAATTTAGATTAGAATTTTGGAGAAGCCTTGCAGGTGAATAATTGTCTTATTTAATCTTGTAACATTGTCAAATAGCTTAATACCATATCTATTTGACAGGTGAGGAAAGACGGCCCAGAAAGGTTTGAAAAAATGTTATTAGTCAATAACTGTCAGAACTGATCATCTAAAATTTTTCCTTGATCCCCAAGGCAAGCCTGCTTCCAAAGTCTAGGCATGTCTATGCAAGTCTGTACTTCAAGACTGTGATAATCTTTTTGAGGAGTAAACCTGGCCAGGCTTCAGTTTACAGGCATTTAGTAAACACTAATCTAGGTGTTAATTATAAAGATATTTTGTAGGTGTAATAAAATTCCATAATTAGTTGACTTTAGATAAGAGATACTATCCTAGATGATCTTGGTGAGTGTAGGGAAGGGAATTAGAGAAAGTGAGGTTCGAGAAAGAACAAGACCAGCACTTTACAAGAACAGACACATTTAATGAGGCAAGAAGGGGCAGCAGTCAGATTAGTGACCTGCTACACTAACACAAGAAAAGATTAAGTATATATATAGGCATATATGTGGAAATCTAGTGTCTTAAGGGGGCCTGTTCTTCTCCAAGGCAGTTCAGATTAGTTATCTCTCTCTTTTTTTTTTTTTTTTCTCTTTCTTTATTTATTTACTTTACAATACTGTATTGGTTTTGCAATACACTGACATCAATCCACCACAGGTGTACATGAGCTCTCAATCCAGAACCCCCCCTCCCACCACCCTCCCCATATCATCTCTTTGGGTCATCCCAGTGCACCAGCCCCAAGCATCCTGTATCCTGTATCGAACCTAGACTAGTGATTCGTTGCTTACATAATAGTATACATGTTTCAATGCCATTCTCCCAAATCATCCCACCCTCTCCCTCTCCCACAGAGTCCAAAAGTCTGTTCTATACATCTGTGTCTCTTTTGCTGTCTCACATACAGGGTTATCATTACCATCTTTCTAAATTCCCAATGGCACCCCATTCCAGTACTCTTGCCGGGAAAACCCCATGGATGGAGAAGCCTGGAATGCTGCAGTCCATGGGGTCGCTGAGGGTCAGACATGACTGAGCAACTTCACTTTCATTTTTCACTTTCCTGCATTGGAGACAGAAATGGCAACCCACTCCAGTGTTCTTGCCTGGAGAATCCCAGGGACTGGGGAGCTTGGTGGGCTGCCGTCCATGGGATCGCACAGAGTGGGACATGACTGAAGTGACTTAGCAGACTTAGCGTACTGTTTTGGTGTTTTTCTTTCTGGCTTACTTCACTCTGTATAATCGGCTCCAGTTTCACCCACCTCATAAGAACTGATTCAAATGTATTTTTTTCATGGCTGAGTAATACTCCATTGTGTATATGTACCACAGCTTTCTTATCCATTCTTCTGCTGATGGACATCTAGGTTGCTTCCATGTTCTGGCTATTATAAACAGTGCTGCGATGAAGATTGGGGTACACGTGTCTCTTTCAATTCTGGTTTCCTCAATGTGTATACCCAGCAGTGGGATTGCTGGGTCATAAGGCAGTTCTATTTGCAGTTTTTTAAGGAATCTCCACACTGTTCTCCATAGTGGCTGTACTAGTTTGCATTCCCACCAAAAGTGTAAGAGGGTTCCCTTTTCTCCACACCCTCTCCAGCATTTATTGCTTGCAGACTTTTGGATCGCAGCCATTCTGACTGGTGTGAAATGGTACCTCATTGTGGTCTTGATTTGCATTTCTCTGATAATGAGTGATGTTGAACATCTTTTCATATGTTTGTTAGCCATCCGTATGTCTTCTTTGGAGAAATGTCTATTTAGTTCTTTGGCCCATTTTTTTGCTTGGGTCGTTTATTTTTCTGGAATAGAGCTGCATAAGTTGCTTGTATATTTTTGAGATTAGTTGTTTGTCAGTTGCTTCATTTGCTATTATTTTCTCCCATTCTGAAGGCTGTCTTTTCACCTTGCTTATAGTTTCCTTTGTTGTGCAGAAGCTTTTAATTTTAATTAGATCCCATTTGTTTATTTTGCTTTTATTTCCAGAATTCTGGGAGGTGGATCATAGAGGATCCTGCTGTGATTTATGTCAGAGAGTGTTTTGCCTATGGTCTTCTCTAGGAGTTTTATAGTTTCTGGTCTTACATTTAGATCTTTAATCCATTTTGAGTTTATTTTTGTGAATGGCGTTAGAAAGTGATCTAGTTTCATTCTTTTACAAGTGGTTGACCAGTTTTCCCAGCACCACTTGTTAAAGAGATTGTCTTTAATCCATTGTATATTCTTGCCTCCTTTGTTGGAGATAAGGTGTCCATAGGTGCATGGATTTATCTCTGGGCTTTCTATTTTGTTCCATTGATCTATATGTCTGTCTTCGTGCCAGTACCATACTGTCTTGAGGACTGTGGCTTTGTGGTAGTGCCTGAAGTCAGGCAGGTTGATTCCTCCAGTTCCATTCTTATTTCTCAAGAGTGCTTTGGCTATTCGAGGTTTTTTGTATTTCCATACAAATTGTGAAATTATTTGTTCTAGGTCTATGAAAAATACTGCTGGTAGCTCAATAGGGATTGCATTGAATCTGTAGATTGCTTTGGGTACTATACTCATTTTCACTATATTGATTCTTCAGATCCATGCTCATGGTATATTTCTCCAAATATTAGTGTCCTCTTTGATTTCTTTCATCAGTGTTTTATAGTTTTCTATATATAGGTCTTTAGTTTCTTTAGGTAGATATATTCCTAAGTATTTTATTATTTTTGTTGCAATGGTGAATGGAATTGTTTCCTTAATTTCTTTTTCTACTTTCTCATTATTCGTGTATAGGAATGCAGGGGATTTCTGTGTGTTGATTTTATATCCTGCAACATTACTATATTCATTGATGAGCTCTAGTAATTTTCTGGTGGAGTCTTTAGGGTTTTCTATGTAGAGGATTATGTCATCTGCAAACAGTGAGATTTTACTTCTTCTTTTCCAATTTGGATTCCTTTTATTTCTTTTTCTGCTCTGATTGCTGTGGCAAAAACTTCCAGAACTATGTTGAATAGTAGTGGTGAAAGTGGGCACTCTTGTCTTGTTCCTAATTTAGGAAAAATGTTTTCAATTTTTTACCATTGAGAATAATGTTTGCTGTGGGTTTGTCATATATAGCTTTTATTATGTACACAAAAACATCTACAAGCAATAAATGCTGGAGAAGGTGTGGAGAAAAGGAAACCCTCTTACACTGTTGGTGGGAATGCAAACTAGTACAGCCACTATAGAGAACACTATGGAGATTCCTTAAAAAACTGCAAATAGAACTGCCTTATGACCCAGCAATCCCACTGCTGGGTATACACATCGAGGAAACCAGAATTGAAAGAGACATGTGTACCCCAGTGTTCATCGCAGCACTGTTTATAATACCCAGGACATGGAAGCAACCTAGATGTCCATCAGCAGAAGAATGGATAAGAAAGCTGTGGTACATATACACAATGGAGTATTACTCAGCCATGAAAAAGAATACATTTGAATCAGTTCTTATGAAGTGGATGAAACTGGAGCCAATTATACAGAGTGAAGTAAGCCAGAAAGAAAAACACCAATACAGTATACTAACACATATATATGGCATTTAGAAAGATGGTAATGATAACCCTGTATGAGAGACAGCAAAAGAGACACAGATGTAAAGAATAGCCTTTTGGACTCTGTGGGAGAGGGAGAGGGTGGGATGATTTGGGAGAATAGTATGGAAACATGTATACTATCATGTAAGAAATGAATCGCTAGTCTAGGTTTGATACAGGATACAGGATGCTTGGGGCTGGTGCACTGGGATGACCCAGAGAGATATGGGGAGGGTGGTGGGAGGGGGCTTCAGGGTTGGGAACTCATGTACACCTGTGGTGGATTCATGTCAATGTATGGCAAAACCAATACAGTATTGTAAAGTAAAAAAATTTAAAAAATAAAAAAATTAAAAATAAAAGTGTATGTGTTGTAAAAAAGAAAAGAATGATGTAAATAAATATGTTCTTCAGGGAAAAAAAGAAAAAGTGTTACCACTTGTTTCTTTTTAAAACACAGTTTCCCAAGCTTCCATGGTGCCACACTAAAGAAAGGAGTAAAACAATGAATACATCTTTCTCTCTTGGTTTTGGGAAAAGACTTTGAAGTAGAATAGAGACTTGGTTGTAGATGTAGTTTGTTAACCTCAAATAGAACATGTGACTTTTGTGAACCTCACTTTTCTCAATGTCAGATGAAGTTCATAATTTCTGTCTTTCTGGGTCTGCTGTGAGCATTAACAGAGATTATGGATGTGACAACATTTTGCTTAGCATTAACACTTTTAACAATCAGAGCAACATGGCAGATTCAATTCTGTTGTTATCTGCTTGATCTGTAGCGATGCCTCAGCAGTTTTACAAAGCATCAAAGCACACATAGAGCTTTCTTCTTATTATGACTTACATGGATGCAAATTGTAGGCAAGAGACTAATGTTTGCATTACATGTCAAAGCACAATAGACGATAGAATGAAAAGGTTATAATCAATCTGCACAATCTAGTCATCTTTTTCTCTAAATTATATGAAATGCAGTTTCTGGAAAATTGAGACATTTGATGAATGAGATCATTAGAAAGTGCATCTACTTCAAGTGGTTACTACTTATACAAATTTAGTAATAAGAAACAAACACACAAACAGAACACATTCACAGATTATTAGGAGTAGGTGTCCAGATTTCTACCTGCCACTATTTCATTAGACATATAAAGGATATTCTGTATGTCTCCCTACCCTGGCATTGGGAAACTTTGAAATGAGGTTTTATTTTATTTCATGGTCAAAAAAAAGCACAATGTTAAGTAAGAAGATGCAATGAACTATTTAAGACAACTGATGTCACGAGAGATTTCCTCTAATTTCATCAGGGAAACAGGATAAAAAGATGTAGAGATGTTATGATTTTCAGAATTTATTGCACATAGTTAAAGGCTGAAACTATTAAAATTTCTTAAAATCAACAAACAAGCACAAGAAAATAAAATTTTGCCTACATCATGTCTTTTGTTGATCTAATGATTTTACATGAATTAATCTTAATAGTCATATGTATAAGTAAAGAAAATCAAGAGATGCTTTTGCTAATGAGAGCAGAGAGGGAGGAAAAATATGTTCCATGTTCTGTACTTCATTATTTCATTTAATTTTTAATAATCCTGAGGTACATAGATTAGAAGCTAAATGGCTTGCCCAAGGTAAAATTTACCAAATGATTTTCTAGTCCAGATTCAAATATTTTATCCAAAAAATATCACTTGAAACATTTTAATGAAGATAATATAGAGCTTTATATAAAATGAAACTATTCCAAGATGAAAAGGCAAAGGGCTCAGGATCATTCTTGATGCTATGCAAAGTAAGACTTTGTTTTGAGACAGTCTTGTAAAACTGCTTTTTGATTTATGCATAACATTTTAACTATTTTTTTCCTAAATTAAATCATTGAGAACTATACACAGACTTAAGTTTTCAGTATAAAATATTTATTCCTTTTCTATCATGGGTTTGTTAAATTTTTAACATTTATTTTCATATTAACATTTAATATGTTTTATTATAAAGTGAATGAAAGCAATGTGCCAAATATCTAGAGGACAAAGCATTTGCTCTTTATAGCTCAGGAACAAGATAAAAATGTTTACTATTATTGTTATTGTTCAGTATTGTAGAAAGAATACTGGCTAATGCTTACAAAGAAGAAAAAACAATGCAGATTCAAAGTGATAAAAATTAATTATTTGAGGATATATAACCATCTACAACAGAATAATTATTAGAAATCATATAATTTCAGAAATGTGCCAGATATAAAACTAATGTTCAAAAATCACTTACTGGTTCCTTTTAATCAGTAAATCCAAGTTAAAATTGAAAATAAAAATAGGACCAATTACTTTAGCTACAAAACTATAATGTTTCTAGAAATTAATCCAAAAAGACCTTTGTGGAGAATTTATGCATCAATAAAGCAGAGACATTACTTTGCTAACAAAGATCTGTCTAGTCAAGGCTGTGGTTTTTCTAATAGTCGTGTATCGATGTGAGAGTTGGACTGTGAAGAAAGCTGAGTGGCGAAGAATTGATGCTTTTGAACTGCGGTGTTGGAGAAGACTCTTGAGAGTCCCTTGGACTGCAAGGAGATCCAACCTGTCCATTCTAAAGGAGATCAGCCCTGGGATTTCTTTGGAAGGAATGATGCTAAAGCTGAAACTCCAGTACTTTGGCCACCTCATGCGAAGAGTTGACTCATTGGAAAAGACTCTGATGCTGGGAGGGATTGGGGGCAGAAGGAGAAGGGGATGACAGAGGATGAGATGGCTGGATGACATCACCGACTAGATGGACATGAATTTGAGTGAACTCCGGGAGTTGGTGATGGACAGGGAGGCCTGGCGTGCTGCAGTTCATGGGGTTGCAAAGAGTCGGACACGATTGAGCGACTGAACTTAACTGATGAAGGACATTATGCAAAATACAAATGTACTGAGAATTATTTCACAAGTATAGTGACCATATTGTAAAGATTTCAATTCTCTTTAAATTAAGTGATAATTCAAATATTATTTTATTTAATAAAATACCAAGAAGAGTTTTATTAATAAAATAATTAAAATTTATGGAGAATCACAGTGTTCCAATATTCCAAAAGCTAAGACAATTTGAAAAATAATATCAATTGAGGGCTCTCATTTACCAGTTATTAAGATACATAGAATCACAGCAAATTCAATTAATGGGATACACTGAAGCAAACAAGAAATAAACCAGTGGGATAGAATGTACGTCCAGCAAGTGACCTATGTTTATTTGGAAATTTAATTCACAATGGATTGACATCTAGAAGCAGTGCATTAGTGTAGAAAAAAATGAGTCATTTTGTAAAAAGTGTTGAAAATAGTGGCATATTGTTTAATAATAATGATGAAGATAATGATATGTGGTGTTCAAAATGTATCTCACAATGATCCAAACACTTTAAATGCACCAAGCTTTTTGATAAAAGAGTCCATTAAGATGGACATTATTATAACTTGTATTTTACAGATGAGGAAATTAAGGCATAAAAAGTTATGCTTTTTTTATGGAAAATAATCTGAAGTACTTGATGTATACCCCAAACTTACACTACACTGTGAAACAAGTATACTTCAATAATAACAATATCCCCTTACTTAACTTTGCAAAGTTATTTTTCTAGTTAAGTACAACAAAGTTAGTGAGGCTACTCGGTCATTGAGGAACTGCCATATAAATTTAAGTTGTTAAGAGTGCTGCTGTCAAAACTAATTCTTTTCAAAACTTGTGAAGTGAAATTTTATTCATACTCTCAAGGCCTCCTCAAAGGTTACCTCCTCAGTGGCACGGTCCTAATCCCCATAGACAGAATTGATCCTTTTCTTGTCAGAAATCTATTCTACTTGGGAACAGAGTCAGGATATAAACTCAATGGTTTAGCTACAGATTCTTTTCTCTTATCCATTGTACTTTTTTGTCTTTATAGGTGGAAAAGTTAATTAGATCCCTATCCCTTTTGTGATTGCAGGATGGTTGTTTCACAAAGGTTTCTGCTGTGCAGCAATGCTAATCAGTCATAATTATACATATATATTATCTCCCTCTTGAGCCTCCCTCCCCCTTCCTATCCCACCACTCCAGGTCATTACGGAGTGCTAGCTCTCACCATTCATATACATTAACTCCAGAAGGTTAATGACTTATGTGTGAAATGTAAATCTTATAGAATTAAAAGCACTGGGATATACAGAGTAAAGAGCTGGATTACTTATTGTGAATTGATATCTGTATCTTCAGTGATCAAAATATTAATATCTAGAACATCTAAGAAATATCTGCAAATTAGAAAAAGTTGAAATATAAGAATAATCAAATAACTAAAAATAGGTAATTTATCAAAGGGAAAGCCTGTACTCCCAATAAGAATATTAAGAAATACTCAACCTCACTAGTAGATAACTTACAGTCCATAGGGTAGCAAGGTGTCACACATGACTGAGTGACTAACACTTAAAGATGAGATATTTACAGATATCATAGGAAGAGTTACAGTGAAAAATACGGGGTTTGCTTAAATATATATTCAAACATATTTAATATTACATATATATTTAAGCACAAAAAATTCTATCATTCTTCCCTGATACACATAAATCTTTCATTTTATAGAGAAGATAGATAATGATAAGGTTACTGATAAGATAATTATAAGGTTGCTATTTCTTAGAAAGAAGAACCCATGTCACAGAAGTGACTAGAAAAGAGAGGCTTGGTTGCACATCTTTGACACAGTAGCTTATCCAGGAGAGTTTGTTGAAACAAATTAAATTCTTATAACCAGCACCCCTCAGTTTTCAACAATTTTTAATTCCTTTTCTTCTCCCATGTGGACAATCTAGCTATTTGCTTATTGTGTCTTTGTGTGTGTGTGCATGTGTGTGTGTGTGAGAGAGAGAGAGAGAGTACTGAATTGAACTCATTAAGTCAGAAGTAAATTTAATCTTGTCACACATATTTTGCAAATTAGAGAAGGCATGAGGGAGTAAGAATATTTCTTCTATAGACATTTAATTGGAAAGATATTAAATTATATTTCTATATAATGTTTTACTAATATAATTTTAAAATCACACTTTTAAATTTCCACAGTGCTTTTTTGACTCATGTAGAAAGAAAGAATAGTTCATAAAATCAAATAAATTAAACCATCTTCTTACAGAATAAAAGATAATAAACTTTAAGTTTAATCCTTATATTCTAATCAAATATATTTTATAGAAATACAAGTAAGGAAACTTTTTGATAATTGTTAAATGACAATTCATATGAAAATAACTTTTAAAGTAGAAATTTTAATGACCTACATGTGTGTATTTTAAACAGAATCATCTGAATTGCTACATGTGTGTATGATGAGGTGAATTCTAGAATAGTGTTCTAAAACAAAGAAAAAACAACAAATAATTCAACCTTCTCCCCCAAAGTGTAATTCCTTTCTCTACTCAATTGGAATAAGAAAGCAGAAATTATCTTATAGGATTTTATTTATAAGCCCCGCTACACCTTTATATCTGGTCCTAAATCTTTTGGATAAACTGTTCTATTCCTTAAGGGAGGGGAAAAAAACTATAAGAAAAACAAAAGAGATAATACATTTCTGAGGATGAAGCTCTTATTGTTTTAAATAAATATTTGAATAACCTGATTATAAACATGAAGTCTCCTAATATTCTCCGCTACCATTTTCTTCTATCAGATAGAATTTTGCTGGAATACTAGGCCTTGGAATTTAAGATATCTGGATTGAAACCCATGCTCTATTATTTGCAAATGTTTGATATTTCCAAATGTCTCAGCCATTGAACTTCATAGATATTTTGCTTAGGATTAAACTACATGGTGATTTCTTAATTTATACTATAGTTATAGGACATAGAATATAATCAGATAATGGTGATTATTAATAATGGAAATAATTATAATGATGGAGCTAGAATTAATGATGATGATGATAGAATGGAAGCTTGATCGTATCTTTTTACTAAGGAGTTTCTGATTCATAAATATGAGCCAAGTCAACTACACTGTAGAGAAAATGGCATACAGCTCCTACATGAAAGAACTTTCATCTCATTTATCAATAAAAGAAGACGATGCATTCCTGGGTATATAAAAACCTTGTTTCAAGCCCTGTAGAGGAAGGCCAGAGCTGGCTTCTGGAGTAGCTATCTATGCAATTATTGGGCACCAAGCTCCTAAGGTCTCCACTCTTGGTTTAAGCTCTGTTGCCTCCATCTTAAAATTCCTCATACTTTTTAAACAAGGGGCTCTACATTTTCATTTGGGTATAGCCAGTTATGCAGTCTGTCCTGGGAGGGACCACGCATAGGAAAAAACCCACGATGTTAAAATTCAAAATTTCTTTTCTTTGCATTAAGGCAGATGCCTCACACAGAGTAGGGGCAAAAGTCTCAATAAGAACAGAAATCTTGGTTCCTGTCGTAGAAGCACTTATGATCTCATTGTGTAGCATAGAATACATAAATGCAAAGATGCATGAAACAGAGACTATGACAATTTAAAAAGGAAACACTCCATTTCATGATCTAGGGATTACCGTAGATTTGAAATATTCACCAAGTAAACTACTTTAAGGCATGCTAAACTTTTATTTTGAAGAATTTTTGAACCCTCAACCCTGTGTGACTAATTCATCTGGCATTATGAACCTGAATTTTCTTCACCTGCCTGTCCCCCAGATTTACCTCTCAGAGATACTACTGTATCTGGTGGGATTAAACAACTGAGCTCAGCACATTCACACTCCTTTTCCTAAATTTTGATCAATATGTAAACTACAATTTTGCTCCCACTGAATATAAATCTTAGCATCATGCTTAAAGAAGATATAAAGGTATCATAGTCTCCTAAATAGGACTGCCTATACTCAAATCCAAATCCTAACTCCACTACTTTACTTGTAACCTTGAACACACTGTCAAACCACACTAAAACGTGTTTTTCTTATTTATACTATGAGGTTAATAATAGAATCCCCATAAGGGTGGTGATGAGAAATTAATAAGGCAATTCATCTAAGGTATTTAGTAAAGGAGCTGACAGGTGGCAAACACTCTGCATGTTAGAAGTGATGATAAAGAGGCGAAGAATGTTGATAATAATGGTGATGATGATAAATGGGATGATGTTATTAAAGTATTGAACTTAGTACATTCCAGACATTTTACAAGTAAGCACCTTCTATTTAGAAGTATAACACATTAACACAGCATCATTCTGGCAACAAAAAAAAAGAGCATACATGAACTTACATTTTGAGTAAGAGCTATGCTTATGAAGTTAACAGTTCTACACAGACAATGAATGATATTATAATCTCACATACTAGACACAGTAGTGGTTGTTGTGTTGTAATTATTGCTAATACACTATTATTTTGAGAGTTTCAATTACTTAAAGGTTGCTACCAATTATTCTCCGACACAAAAAGGCTTAGCATATGGAATCATCATGAACAAGGAGATAGGAAAGTGAGACCTAACAATTATCAAAAATCTACTCTATTCTAGGTACTGGGTGTGGCCCTTCCATATGCTTCAGATCATCTAATTATCATAGTCTTTTATAGTCTTTGAGGCAAAAATGTTTAATAAACTCTCACAGATTAGAAAATTAGACTGGAAAAGAAGCTTGTATAACTTTTCCAATTCCATATGCATATGATAAAAAATGATTCAATATCAGAACATAATTCCAAGGACAGAATTCACCTCCTTCTTTCCATTAACTCACCCTTTTTCCTACTCCATAGAAATGATCACCTTCATCTTCAAAAGATAAAGGTAACTGCAGACAGCCCTTAGATAGGCAGGTTGCTTTTAACTGATGTTATAATTCCCTAGTGAAAATGACATTTTAGAAGAAAGAGGTACAGATCAGGTGAATTTTTAAACATTGTCATGGGGTTCAAAAATGTTCTTATACATCAAATTTAAAAAATCTACAGTTGCTAACTATGTCACAGTAGAAAAATATATCCATCTACTCAAGGGCCAAGAGAAAATTTAACTAAAATTTGAATCCATGCTTGACTTGGGCAGTTTTCCTTATCTTTGTTAGTCACAATGTCTCTATTTACAAAATATAGTTTAAAAAAGATTATCTGGCTTGAAATAAGTAACAGAGTAGAAAGTATAGATAAACTCTTCATTATACAAATGAGAGCTATTATGATCCTGTTGGCTTGAAACTGAACTAGAAGTTCAACAAATTCTTATCGCTCAGTCATGTCCGACTCTTTGCGATCCCATGGACCATAGTCTACCAGGCTTCTCTGTCCATGGGATTTCCGGGCAAGAGTACTGGAGTGGGTTTCCATTTCCTTCTCCAGGGGATCTTCCTGACCCATGGATTGAACCCAGGTCTCCTGCATTGCAGGCAGACACTTTATACTCTAAGCCACCAGGGAAGCCTTATGAAGACTAAGAACCATTAATTATATTTATCAATTTGATGGATTGCTAAAATATCATTTTTCATTTGTAAGTTCTGTTCAAAAATGTTTCCAATCTCACTGCTTCTGTTTGACAAAGTTATACATTATCTATATGTTCTAAAGGTACAAATGTATTTTAAATTGTGTTACCACATTCATCTGAAACATTAATAATTGCTTGTACATGATTATATAATCAATCACCATACTGGTAAGTTATAATACCTTCCTAAATTTCCTAAACCCTACATAAATGTATAATCTAATCTAAAGGTAGATTTATTTGTAAAATATACTTCTGACTATGACCCTGAAGCCCAATAGCACAAAGTAACTCACAGTGAGCAGTGGGGAACAGGTTTGATTACAATGAATTAAAAATGGTTACATAGGGGTTGGGAAGAGGAGAAAGGCCGGATGGCAGAAAAAGATGGTATATATTAAAAGGGAGGATAAACTGGAAATAAAATGCCCCAGAGTCTTGGGAGCACATCCTTGAATATATTTGGAATGAATGAGCTCAGGTGGACCTGAGGAACTGATTAGAGCGGAGGCCAGAACGGCCTGCTCCACACCATTGCCGCTTGATGGGCCATGGTCATAGGGGCAACGAAAACTGGAAAACTTACAATCCTTTCTCACTTAGGTAAGAAGGTAAAGTGAAAGTGAAAGTGGCTCAGTCATGCCTGACTCTTTGGGAACCCATGGACTATATAGCCCATGGAATTCTTCAGGCCAGAATACTGGAGTGGGTAGCCTTTCCCTCCTCCAGGGGATCTTCCCAACCGAGGGATCGAACCCAGGACTCCTGCATTGCAGGAGGTTTCTTTACCAGCTGAGCCACCAGGGAAGCCAAGAATACTGGAGTGGGTAGACTATCCCTTATCCAGGGGATCTCCCCAAACCAGGGATTGAACCCAGGTCTCCCTCATTGCAGGCAGATTCTTTACCATCTGAGTCACCAGAGAAGCCCAAGGAGACTCGAAGTAAATGAAAGTTGCTCGGTTGTGTCTCTGACTCTTTGAGACCCCACTGACTATACAGTCCATGGAATTCTCCAGGCCAAAATACTGGAGTGGGTAGACTTTCCCTTCTCCATGGGATCTTCCCAATGCAAGGATCAAACCCAGGTCTCCCGCATTGCAGGCAGATTCTTCACCAGCTGAGCTACAAGGGAGGCCCAAGGTCTACCTAGTCAAGGCTATGGTTTTACCAGTGGTCATGTATGGATGCGAGAATTGGACTGTGAAGAAAGCTGAGCACCAAAGAATTGATGCTTTTGAACTGTGGTGTTGGAGAAGACTCTTGAGAGTCCCTTGGACTGCAAGGAGATCCAACCAGTCCATTCTGAAGGAGATCAGCCCTGGGTGTTCTTTGGAAGGAATGATGCTAAAGCTGAAACTCCAGTACTTTGGCCACCTCATGTGAAGAGTTGACTTATTGGAAAAGACACTGATGCTGGGAGGGATTGGGGGCAGGAGGAGAAAGGGACGACAGAGGATGAGATGGCTGGATGGCATCACTGACTCAATGGACGTGAGTCTGAGTGAACTCCGGGAGTTGGTGATGGACAGGCAGGCCTGGCGTGCTGCGATTCATGGGTTCGCAAAGAGTTGGACATGACTGAGCAAATGAACTGAACTGAAGTAAACTGACATGAACTCCTTATTGCCAAATTCAGACTTAAATTGAAGAAAGTAGGGAAAACCTCTAGACCATTGAGGTATGACCTAAATCAAACCCCTTATGATTATACAGTGGAAGTGAGAAATAGATTTAAGGGTCTAGATCTGATAGACAGAGTGCCTGATGAACTATGGAATGAGGTTCGTGACATTGTATAGGAGACAGGGATCAAGACCATCCCCATGGAAAAGAAATGGAAAAAAGCAAAATGGCTGCCTGGGGAGGCCTTACAAATAGCTGTAAAAAGGAGAGAGGCAAAGAGCAAAGGAGAAAAGGAAGGATATAAGCATCTGAATGCAAAGTTCCAAAGAATAGCAAGAAGAGATAAGAAAGCCTTCTTCAGCGATCAATGCAAAGAAATAGAGGGAAACAAAAGAATGGGAAAGACTAGAGATCTCTTCAAGAAAATTAGAGATATCAAGGGAACATTTCATGCAAAGATGGGCTCGATAAAAAACAGAAATGGTCTGGACCTAACAAAAGCAGAAGATATTAAGAAGGAGATTCTTAGATGATTAAAAAAAAAAAAAAAAAAAGCAAAAGTTAGGTGGGCAAACATTCCCAAGGTGCAATGCAAGAATGGCTGATGGAGGGCAGAATATAGGTAACTCAATATTGTCTTCTTTTTCTGTAATGACTTTTTATCCTTCTAAAGTAACTTATGTCCACATGTAAGAATTGCATCATACAAATTACTTCTGTATGGTGCTATCCTAATAACACAGTGCTCAGTCTGAAATTCCAGAGAAGTCATAATTGAAGTAGATAAAAGAGAATAAATTCAGGTGTTAGAAAAAAGTAAAGAAAATATACCAAACCATCTGAAACATAATTATCCTATTTCCTGCTGAAAGTTACAGGCATGCTATGTCCTGGATTCAATCTCCAAACCCCACATTCCCAATCTCCAGAGTTGAGGACTTCATAAAACACAGGACTTTCTTTTTAAAACTAAGGGCACTTTGCTTCTCTTCTTTTTAAGCACAACCTCTAATGGAAGTTTGGTGTAGCTTTTCTAAAATGATAAATCATTATAGTGATTATGTTAATTAAAAATGTAAGTTGTGCTATTACTTAATCTCAAACAAATATATGTTCTATTTATTGAATAATATACAATGCAAGCCCTTTTCCAAACATTTGTTTGATTTTATTTTTTGAGTGGGAAACTAAATTAAATAGAGATTGCATGGTGCTTTTGTTTGTTTTTGGCTTTGATTCTTGTTCACTGACAGTATTTAGCTAATTTGGTCAAAATGAAGATATCTATTTATAAAAATCCTAACAATACCACTGCTCTGAGTGCATATAATTTATGTAGCATTTTATGCTTAAAAATTCACTTCCTTTAAGACACCTGTGATCTCATAAAAAGACATAAAAGGCTCAGTGGTAAAGAATCCACCTGCCAATGCAGGAGATGCAAGTTTGATCCCTGGGTCAGGAAGATCCCCTGGAGATCTAGTATTCTTGCCTGGGAAATTCCATGCACAGAGGAGCCTGGCAGTTACAGCCCATGGGGTGGCAAGAGTCAGACATGACTTAGTGACAAAATAAGGACGACCTCATTAAAGTACATAAGGATGGCATCATTTCATTTCACATGTATGTAAAGAAAGCAAGCTCTAAAACTTTCCAGCGATATCATCAAGATCCCACATCTAGTAAATGATACTGTTTAGATTAGAATTATGTCTTCTTTATCCTGGTTCAGCATTTATTCTGCCACATTGTCACCTTTGAATGTTTATATGCAGCTAATAGTTGCATATGAGGCAAAGGTGAAATGAAATGAAATAGGTAACAGATTTCAGCATGTCAGCTCAGGAATGAGCCTCTAGTAAGAACTTTCCATATAAACTCCATATATATTTCCTATGTTAATTAACTAGAAGGTAGAGAGATTTTTCCCATATACCCAAGACTCACACATTCATACGGCTCCCCATTATTAACATCACCTGGTAGGGTGGTATGTTTGTTATAACTGGTGATACATCATAATCACCCAAAGTCCATAGTCAACATGTGAGTTGTTCATTCTTGGAGTCGTTCAGTCTATGTGTTTGAACGAATGTATAATGACATCATTCATCATTATAGCATCATACAGAGTATTTTCTCTGCCCTAAAAATTCTTTGTATTCAGATTACATACTAATTTTCAATATGATAAATCGAATCACAAATGGTGCTGTACACACTCATGTAAGCTAGCCCTTCTGAGTAGTTACAGTCTTACAGAGACAACTTGCACTATACTGTTCATTTACGGTTAAAAAAAAAAAAGAATAACATGTGATCATGTATGCAACGTTAGATACTCACTTAGAAAATATTTTGTAAGAATAGAATGCACAGCTCAGAAAATCTCCTTTAAGGGTAGAGCAGATAGGGAACTATACTGAAATGCTGAAGTGCAAACCCTCTTTAGGAATTTGAAATAATATAAACAAATATATAAATTTGCTTTTCACAGATGAATAGCAACAGGAAGAAAGATTGCTGACATACTCTATCTTGGGATATGATCATTCTAGGGCAAAAAAATTTAAGTTGAATGTGACCATGTTTTAAAACTAACCCAATGGGCTCAGTTTGTTAAAAGTGAGACTTGAATGGACATACTAACACATGTACTCCATAATATTTAAAGATAAGTAACGAACAGCCAGCAACAAGAAAATATTATGTAATGGAAGCAGCAATACTAATACTGAATCAAAGGATGAGTGATGCTTGATAAAAATACTAGTGTTAATATTTCTCTATCTCATAGCAGATATATCATGTGAGGACATCGACAGATGTTAATTACTTAATTCCTCCAAAGCAAATATGAAAAAGAAATCAGAGATATCCTTCCTATAATAATGACAACTGATGACATATTATGGCTGCCACTTTTCAAATCATAGAAATGTGATCACACATACATACAGTCACACACAAGCAGGTATACATGCATGCCCACCTCACAGTCCTTCTTATCAATGTATCCATCATTTCCATCACTATTTTTAGCCTGATAAAAGACTCTTGGAACTTCTACATTTACTCATAGTTACCAAGACATCCAAAACGTAGTAGACTTAGGAGTAATTCTTCAATGACTTATTGATTAGCATTCCCATTACTCATTTCTGTGCAGAAACTAGCCTGAAACTTAGTGACTTATGATAATAATAACTTCTGTATTGCTCATAATTGTGTGAGTTAAGAATTTGGTCTTGGCTTCCTGACATTGATAGTGTCATTAGGTAGTATGAAGCTGGTAGTTGAGTTGATATTAGAGGTCTAAGATAGATTTATTTATACTTCTGGTGCTTGGCAGGACTGGCAGGAGGGCTAGACTCAGCTGTCATCAGGCATGCCTACAATGTGGCATCTTTAGCATGATGAAAATGAAAGTGAAAGTTCTAGTCACTCAGTGGTGTCCGACTCTGTGCGATCTGTCCATGGAATTCTCCAGGCAATAATACTGGATAGGGTAGCCATTCCCCTCTCCAGGGCATCTTCCCAGTTATCCTGCATTGCAGGCAGATTCTATACCATCTGAGCCACACTGGAGAAGACTTAGCATAGTGGATTCAGGGTAATGGACCTTTTACAAGGTGGGCCAGGATTCTAAGCAAGTTTTCTGTGAATAAGTTAGAAGCTTCCAAGTCTTATATCACCTAGCTTCAGAAGTCCTTTGATAACATTTCTGCTATATTCTGTTAGTCAAAGCATTTGTAAGCCTGCTCAGATCCAAGGGATAGGGGCACATAGACCCCATTTCTCCATGCAGAGAATGGCAAAGAAAGTGCGGCCATGTTTTAAAGCCAGCCCAATTGGCTCATTTAGATCAAAGTGAGACTTGACAGAATGTCCTGAGAAAGGTACTTGATAATCTTTGCCTTTGCTTTCAAGTACCAGCCAAACCCATTTTTCTTTTTCCCCCTGACTAACCATCATGAAATTCACCACTTTGAAACAATTAAACAATGCAGCATGTAGTAAAGCCAGGCTTCAGCAATATGTGAACAGTGAACTTCCAGATGTTCAAGCTGCTTTTAGAAAAGTCTGAGGAACCAGAGATCAAATTGCCAACATTTGCTGGATATCGAAAAAGCAAGAGAGTTCCAGAAAAACATCTATTTCTGCTTTATTGACTATGCCAAAGCCTTTGACTGTGTGGATCACAATAAACTGTGGAAAATTCTGAAAGAGATGGGGATCCTAACCACCTGACCTGCCTCTTGAGAAACCTATATGTAGGTCAGGAAGCAACAGTTAGAACTGGACATGGAACAACAGACTGGTTCCAAATAGGGAAAGAAGTACATCAAGGCTGTATATTGTTACCCTGCTTATTTAACTTATATGCAGAGTACATCATGAGAAATGCTGGGCTGGAAGAAGCAAAAGCTGGAATCAAGATTGCAGGAGAAATATTAATAACTTCAGATCTGCAGATAACACCACCCTTATGGTAGAAAGTGAAGAAAAACTAAAGAGCCTCTTGATAAAAGTGAAAGAAGAAAGTGAAAATGTTGGCTTAAAGCTCAACATTCAGAAAACAAAGATCATGGCATCTGGTCCCATCACCTCATGGCAAATAGATGGGGAAACAATGGAAACAGTGTCAGACTTTATTTTTGGGGGGCTCCAAAATCACTGCGGATGGTGATTTCAGCCATGAAATTAAAAGACACTTGCTCCTTGAAAGGAAAGTTATGACCAACCTAGACAGCATATTAAAAAGCAGAGATATTACTTTGCCAACAAAGGTCCATCTAGTCAAGGCTATGGTTTTTCCAGTAGTCATGTATGGATATGAGAGTTAGACTATGAAGAAAGCTGAGTGCTGAAGAATTGATGATTTTGAACTGTGGTGTTGGAGAAGACTCTTGAGAGTCCCTTGGACTGCAAGGAAATCCAACCTGTTCATCCTAAAGGAGATCAGTCCTGGGTGTTCATTGGAAAGACTGATGTTGAAGCTGAAATTCCAATACTTTGGCCACCAGATGCAGAGAGCAGACTCCTTTGAAAAGACCCTGATGTTGGGAAAGATTGAGGGCAGGATGAGAAGGGGATGACAGAGGATGAAATGGTTGGGTGGCATCACAGACACAATGGACATGGGTTTGAGTGAACTCCAGGAGTTGATTATGGACAGGGAGGCCTGGTGTGCTGCAATTCATGGGGTTGCAAAGAGTCGGACACGACTGAGCAACTGAACTGAACTGAACTGATGTAGTAAAGATACACCTGTCTTATATACATATAAGAGGGAGAGGGATATATATATATATATATATCCATAAATATCTCCCCTTGATATCTCTAATTTTCTTGAAGAAATCTCTAGTCTTTCCCATTTGATTATTTTCTTCTATTCATTTACATTGTTGATGCAAAGAAATAGTGGATGCTTTCAAACTTTGGTGCTGGAGAAGACTCTTGAGAATCCCTTGGACAGCAAGGAGATCAAACCAGTCAATCCTAAAGGAAATCAGTCCTGAATATTCACTGGAAGAATTGATAGTGTAGTTGAAACTCTAATACTTTGGCCGCCTGATCTGAAGAAGTGACTCGTTGGAAAAGACCATGATGTTGGGAAAGATTAAAGGCAGAAGGGGATGACAGAGGATGAGATGGTTGGATGGCATCACTGACTCAATGGATAAGACTTTGAGCATCTTTGTGAGACAGTGAAGAACAGGGAAGCCTGGAGTGCTGCAGTCCATGTGGTCACAAAGAGTCGAACATGACTGAACACGACTGAACAACCAGAAGCATAAACATGACTTAATCAGGTCTTTTAAACACAGATATCTATGTCATCATCTGTGCCACACTTAGACAATGTGTCTGAAGTCTTAAAATTTTCATTGATTTTTTGGGGATTTCATGGACATATTGAGAACATAGGTTATCTGTCATGTATTGATAGGTAATTACAGCAACAAGAACATTCTTATGTTCCAAAATCTGGCCCAGTGGTTTTCATATTGTGACATCGATTCTTCACTTCATGACAATACCCCCTTGGTCTTAAAATCAAAGGTGGGGAGGGGGCATATTCTCTGTGACTTATCAAATGCAATGGAAATATAACAAGTAATTTTCAGCCACCAGGACATTCTAGTACACAAATCAGGGGGAAGCCAGCACATAGGCGAGTTGTCATAGTGAAGCTATTTTAGGCAGCCTGGAGATGGATGGTACTGGCAAAATAGAAGAGGGCACAAAACGAAAGGTCAGAGAATAATAAAAAGAGCTGGAAAAAGAGGAGCTTGAGGAAGATAGTATTTTTCCTAATAAGACTATTTAAAGAAAGAGTAGAAAAGAGGATTATTCACTAGAGGATTATTTAGTAAGCCAACACCATGGTTAAGTTTTTAGAGACATATAGTGACCTATTTTGTGGTTTTCATCATCATTTTTTAACAGGAAGAAAGTAAAGTATAGAAGAGAAAATTTGGTCAAGGTCTTAAAACTGAAGATGGAACAACTAGGATTCAACTTCAGGTTTATCTGATTCTTTTAGCATCCCACCCTCTTTCAAAACCCGATGCTACTGAAACTCTCGGAAGACTAGTATAATAAACAGTTTGAGCAACATATTCCAGCACTATGACTTTAGGCAGACTTTCTAGAAGATAACGATCGAACTTTCCTTTAAAGGATACTCAAGATTTTTCTAAGTGAATAAAGAAGGGTACCATGTAGAAAGGAACCATTGTTTAAAGCTCTGTCTTACAGTGTATGATGCGTGTCTAAATAAAGTCATAAGAAATGCGTGTGGAAGAGGCGGGCTTCCTGGGTGGCACTAGGGGTAAAGATCCTGTCTGCCAGTGCAGGAGATGTAAGAGACTTGGGTTCGATCCCTGGGTCGGGAAGATCCCCTGGAGGAGGGCATGGCAACCCACCCCAGTGTCTTGCCTGGAGAACCCCATGGCCAGAGGAGGCTGGCAGGCCACAGTCCATGGGGTCACACAGAATCGGACATGACTAAAGTGACTTAGCATGCACGTACATGGAAGAGGCACAGGTTAATCTGGAAGGGTCTCAGGCTTTGGTACAAACACAATCCTTTAGAGTCACAGTCATATTGGGTCTAGGATAATTTATACAACCTAATGTTATATTTTCTCACTTATTCATGTATTCACCAATTACTTTATTCATTATTTAAACACATATTTCTTTGGATGCATATTATGTACTACACAATATAATAGATACTAGGGGTTACTTCTGAATAGAATAGTTTCAATCCTGTTTGTACAGAGCTTTAAGTCTCATGGAGGAGGCGCATGCCTAATGGCCAACACTGAGCTTCTACCTTGCATGTGTGAAAGGTAACTGTGAAAACAGCTAAAGAAGGCTGCCGCGGCTTCTTATGCTCTGGACGTCAGCTACAGCGGAGTGTCTTTCAATTCAATTGTCCAAGGGCAGTCCCCTGACTTATGCGACCCCAGTTCTGCCCCTGAGTTTGTGAGTACATTTTCTTCTTCTATATTGTCTCTTCCTGCTAAAAATATCTAGCAATCTTTTTTTTTTCTGTTTCCTGAATTAAATCATGACCATAATAGTGAGTCAGAGCTATAAATAGACAAGTTACATAATATGCTAAGTGCCATGATAGCCGAAAACAAAATGACAAGACACTCAAACTTTACTTTTAATTCACCCATGGCTTGCAGCACTGAGCACCACTGAAGAATGTGAGACTAAACTGAGTTCTCTTCCTGTTCTAAAATTCCACAAATCGAAAAGAACAAGTCATTCTACTCATAAAAAAATATTTGCAAACATATCAATATTTCATAAGAGAGTTTCTGTCCTAAGGAATATCATTAGTCTTTACTTGCTTCTTGCAAGGATAAATGTCAAATTAGTTGTTATAATGGGAGGAAATCATTTAGCTACTTGGGAGCTTTCAGGTTCTAATGAAACTAGGTTAAAATTGATATGTCTTCTGTGTGAACAATGGTACACAGGTGCGAGAGAGTTTTACCACTGGAAAACATGGAGTGAGACAACTACATTTTAAGCTTTTTTTGTTGTTGTTATCATCACACTGCTGCTGCTGCTAAGTCAATTCAGTCGTGTCCGACTCTGTGCGACCCCATAGATGGCAGCCCACCAGGATCCCCCGTCCCTGGGATTCTCCAGGCAAGAACACTGGAGCGGGTTGCCATTTCCTTCTCCAATGCATGGAAGTGAAAAGTGAAAGCGAAGTCGCTCAGTCGTGTCCGACTCTTCACGACCCCATGGACTGCAGCCTACCAGGCTCCTCTAACCATGGGATTTTCCAGGCAAGAGTACTGGAGTGGGGTGCCATTGCCTTCTCCATATCATCACACACATTCTCTCATCTCATTGCCAATTTATTATTAAACCTTAGAAAATGAGCGAGTGTCTCCAATTCAGGAACAATTTGTATCTTTATTATGAGACAGGTAGACTAGGAGCAAAAAAGATACTTTTGTATCTTCCAGGCACCATCATTTCTAAAGAAAGTTTGAAGACAAGTCAACATGTCAGTTGTCATCATCTCTGGAAAATCCCACGAGCGGAGGAGCCTGGTAGGCTGCAGTCCATGAGGTCCCTAAGAGTCGGACACAACTGAGGAGACTTCACTTTCACTTTTCACTTTCATGCATTGGAGAAGGAAATGGCAACCCACTCCAGTGTTCTTGCCTGGAGAATCCCAGGGACAGGGAGCCTGGTGGGCTGCCGTCTATGGGGTCACACAGAGTCGGACACGACTGAAGTGACTTAGCACTAGCACTGCCCTCAATTATAAATGATTCATGAATAGAAATTGTTGTTTAATAGCAACTTCTCCAAGCACCAAAACACTATAGATCCTCAGTTCAAACTCCCATGGGTTAAAAGTAATCATACAATCGAAAAACATTCTTATCCTATGCGAAAAATATCTAAACTTGCTGGTACTGTTGAACTTCAATACATGGTGTTTGTATCCTTCTCTGTCCTTCAGTCTGTAGGCATAACAACCTCTGAAATAAATATAACTTTTTGTTGAGAAGGAAGAAGAAAGATCTTTTACTTTCTGCAATAGGTTTTTTTGAAAAGAATCACTGGCCTATTGATTGATTAGTATGGCAGGGAAACATGTGTGTGTGTATGTGTGTGTATACATTTTTCCCCTTCCACAGAATAGACTCAGAGAAGGAAATAGCAACCCACTCTGGTATTCTTGCCTAGAGAATCCTGTGGACAGAGGAGCTTGGTGGGCTGCTGTCTATGGAGTTGCCCAGAGTCGGGCATGACTGAAGTGACTTAGCATGCATGCATGTACTGGAGAAGGAAATGGCAACACACACCAGTATTCTTGCCTGGAGACTCCCAGGGACAGGGGAGCCTAGCGGGCTCCTGTCTATGGGGTCACACAGAGGCAGACACAACTGAAGCAACTTAGCAGCAGCAGATAGAATAGGCTGGGTTGCCATGCCCTCCTCCAGGGGATCTTCCAAATCCAGGGACTGAACCCAGGTCTCCCACATTGCAGGTGGATTCTTTATCAACTGAGCCACCAGAGAAACCCTGAGAATAGGCAGGTCATCACATTCTGTATAGAAATGAGTGACTGTTCCATCCGAAATCCTTCCCACACCCTGAATGCTTTGTTTTTCATTGAACTGTTGGACTCTACAGCACAGTTTAATAGCAGTAGATGGAAAAACAATTCCTTGATAGCAAAGGAAGTATCTTCATTTTCTCATTTTCTCACTCTCTCCGTCACCTAGCCTAATGCTTGGTAATTTGACACAACTCAATAAATTTGACGGATCATCTTGAAATTTGTATCAAGGTCAATTTAAAAACATCTCACCAATTTAGTCAAGCCTAACAAACCTAAAGGGGAACAAACAAACACTTGTCCATAGATGTTTGTAAAGGGAATTAGTAGGAAGCTAAAAAGTCTTAGAAGGATGATACCATTCAAAAAGAGAGCTTGGTCGGATGTATAAACCACTGGGATGATCTGAAATAAGAGAATGAAGCTAATTAAAACTATCAGGGTTACAGCAACTGCAATGTTAAAAAGTTAAGGTGAAGTAAAATCCAAATATTTTAGCACAATAAACTTGGAATTAAGGACATAAAAAGTGTATCAACTTCAAATCAAGGCTGAATGCTTACCATGGTTAATTTTATGTGTTAACACGGCTAGACAATGGTGACCAGTTATTTGGTCAAAAATTAGTCTAGATGTCGCTCTAAAAATATTTTTCACATACAATTAACTTTTTTAATCGATTGACTTTAAGAAGTTGCTGTGTATATTTTGGGTGGGCCTCACCCAATCTGTTGAAGGTTTTAAGAGCAAACGTTCTCAGAGAAGGAATTTATACTCCAAACTGAAACATACAGATTCTGCCCATGTTTCTAACCTTTAGAGTCAAACATGCAAAATCAACTCTTATCTGGATCTGCAACTTGCTAGCTTACCTCACAGATTTTGGACTTGTCATCCCCCAATCATATGGTCTATTTCTTTAAGAATCTGTCTATCTGTGTACCTACCTACCTACCTATCTATCTTCTTTCTGTCAACCTATCCTATTCGCTCTGTTTATTTGGCTTTCTCCAGCAAATAAAAGCTGATAACATAAACCAGGAACAGAACCACTTGGGTTACACTGCAAGCCTCAGTCACCTATAGACCTAAACTATGTAACTATGCTGGTTGTTCAGTCATGTCCAACTATTTGCTACACCATGGACTGTAGCCTACCAGGCTCCTCTGTCCATGGAATTCTCCAGGCAGGAATACTGGAGAAGCCATTCCCTTTTCCAGGGGATCATCCCAACCCAGGGATCAACCTGGGTCTCCTGTGCTACAGGGAGATCTTTTCCATCTGCATCACCAGGGAAGCCCATAGACTTAAAAGTCCATTATTTTCTGATAATAGTCCATTATTTAAAAGTCCATTATTTTCTGGACTTAATGGACTTAAAAGTCCATTATTTTCTGTGGTCACCATGAGCATATTTGTCTTAGGTGACTTCTAAAGTATTCACTTTTCAGATACTGAGAATGTTTTTGAAAGGCAACTCCTCAGTGGGTTTGAGCAATAAAAAAATTTTTTTAGCATCCCAGTTCAAGATCCCCTCCCCATCTTTCCCATTCCTTCTTCCTTGGTGTGGATACATAATTTTCACTAGAACAATGGAGGAAGACTTCTATAATTCATTGTCTGCATCACAGTCCCTTGGAGGCTGTCCTCAAAAAACAGACTTCTGAAAAGAATATTTGGTTTATTTCTCTCCTACTTAGTATCTTTCAGTGCTTCCTCAGCTCCTTTAGCAAAAAGGCTAAACTAAAATATGACATCCACAACCCACAGTAACTATGGCTGACCTCTCTCTTATTGTATCTCTAGGTCCCACCTAGTCCTCTCTCTCTCCCTCTCTTCCTCTGATCAAGCCTCGGTGGAATTTCTGGTTCCATGCCCTGCTTTTCATTATTCTGCTTTTTTTTTTTTTTTTTGGCCAGACTACACAAGATATTAGTTCCTCAACCAGGTATGGAACCCACGCCCCCTGCATTGTATGTATGGAGTTTTAACCACTGGACTGTCAAGGAAGTTCCCTCACTATGTCTTTGAAATGCTTAAACCTCACACACTTATCAACCTCATATACTTCAAGGTTGAGAGTAAAACTAACACCCATGTGAAGTCTGCTTCACTCCCAGGCATAAATAGATATTACTATATCTTCTCTCATAGAACCACTGCTTTTTGAGAGCACTCCACCTTCACTGAAACACTTGTGAAAACCCCCACATTTGTTAACCTCCATATCTACTTCCATACTAGACTTTGTCTTTTTTGAAGGCAGTCTCCAGGGATCCAGGGTTGAATTTGAAGTGCATGCCTTAGTGTGTGGCACATAGACACTCGATGAATTATTATTAAGTGAATAATGATAGAAATGTAAAGAGGTTTGGCTAGTAACTGGCTTCCGTATAATTCAGAGCATTAGTTGCTAGCTGTTTCTTCCTCGGCTGAGACCATTTCTTTTATTTCTGTTTTATAATATGGACTCTGAAAACCTAACAACTTTACTTTTCAATAGCTGAATTGCATCAATTCAATGAACTTATAATGGGTTTGTTTTATTCAACACCTTGTTTTATTCACCATCTTCAGTTGTAAATTCTTTTCATGGGGTTTCTATGGTTTAATGATAACCAGAAATGACTCAAGCAGTTAAAGAATTCACTTCATTAGTGCAGAGTGTACTAATTTGCATCACAAAACAATTCATTTAAATACAGAAAGCTGCTCTGCATGTCGCTTCTTCATGCCTAGTATAATTGTACCTTTATTAATGCAAACTCTCAAGGTATCCATCTTAACTTGCTTGTTCTCCAGCTGTCAGGAAGGGTGAAGACCGATATTTTTTTTTCTGATGCTTTTAAGATGTGAAGCAAAACCGAGGCTATAAGGTAAAAATCTATGCTGATTAAGAATATTGCATTCACCTTTGCAGTAAAATAGCATGAATGACCTCTGTTTTATAGTGGCAGGGTCATGGCAAGGACCTGAGTCCAAATCCTGAGTTCAACGTTTCCATCAAATTAATTTAGAAATGCACATGAGTGAGTGAGTGAGTGTTGGTCGCTTAGTCATGTCCAATTCTGCAACCCCATGGACTGTAGCCCATCAAGCTTCTCTGTCCATGGAATTCTCCAGACAAGAATACTGGAGTGGGTCGCCTTTCCCTGCTCCAGGGGATGTTCCCAATGCACGGATCAAACCTGGGTCTCCCATATTGAAGGCAGATTCTTTACCACTGAGCCACCCGGGAAGCTCTTATAATGATAAAACTGAAGTGTAATATGATGTTATAGAAAAAGTAGGTGCTTTGGAGTCAGCATATCTAGGATAAAGTTCTTCTTTCTAGTATGCATTATCTGCAAAATTTAGACTCATTCTTTATTGGCTGGCTGTGAAGATAGAATGAAAGGGTAAACATAATGCTATGTTCTCAGGAGGTGATGGGTAAACATTAGAGATCATCCAGTGATGAATTAGGCACTATATACTGTATTGTTTTCTATCTTCCTTCTTCCTTTCAATATGCATCTATTAATTATCCTGGGTAAAAGCCCTTGTAAACGGAGGTTCATATTCAAACTTGTAGAGTGATTTCTAAACACCCACAGTCTTCATTGTTCCGCCCCCCCCACTTCTCTTCACAATGAGCAAATACTTTTCTGATGTATAATCCGCTTCTAACTCTGAGCAGAAAATTATCTGCTAAAGTTATTTATGACTGAACTGATATTCATTGAAAATAAACTCGGACTCCTCTCTGTGTCCTGAGTGCTTCTGGAAAGGAGCTTGATGTAATCAAAGCTATTGGAGATCATTGCTAAGAGGATGGAAACCAGTAGAAAGAGCTGCCGTTTTCTGAACACCTACAGCATGGACGCCTCTGTGATCAACACTGAACACAGTCTCTCTGTCTCAAAGCCATCGTGAAGGCAGGTGTCCTGTATATAATTCATGGATGAGAAACTAAGGGTCAGAGAAAGAAATCATCACTTGACCAAAGACACATCGTTACAAAAGAAAAACTACAGACTTATTTTTCATCCTTTTAAGACCAGTGTATTCTCTCAGTTCAGTTCACTTCAGTCGCTCAGTCGTGTCTGACTCTTTGCAACCCCATGAACCACAGCACTCCAGGCCTCCCTGTCCATCACCAACTCCTAGAGTTCACTCAGACTCATGTCCGTCAAGTCAGTGATGCCATCCAGCCATCTCATCCTCTGTCATCCCCTTCTCCTCCTGCCCCCAATCTCTCCCAGCAACAGTCTTTTCCAAAGACTTAACTCTTCGCATGAGGTGGACAAACTACTGGAGTTTCAGCTTTAGCATCATTCCTTCCAAAGAAATCCCAGGGCTGATCTCCTTCAGAATGGACTGTTTGGATCTTCTTGCAGTCCAAGGGACTCTCAAGAGTCTTCTCCAACACCACACTTCAAAAGCATCAATTCTTCGACACTCAGCTTTCTTCACAGTCCAACTCTCGCATCCATACATGACCACTGGAAAAACCATAGCCTTGACTAGATGGAACTTTGTTGGCAAAGTAATGTCTCTGCTTTTCAATATGCTATCTAGGTTGGTCATAAATTTTCTTCCAAGGAGTAAGCGTCTTAATTAATTTCATGGCTGCAGTCACCATCTGCAGTGATTTTGGAGCCCCAAGAAATAAAGTCTGACACTGTTTCCACTGTTTCCTCATCTATTTGCCATGAAGTGATGGGACCAGATGCCATGATCTTCATTTTCTGAATGTTGAGCTTTAAGCCAACTTTTTCACTCTCCTCTTTCACTTTCATCAAGAGGCTCTTTAGTTCCTCTTCACTTTCTGCCATAAGGGTGGTGTCATCTTCATATCTGAGGTTATTGATATTTCTCCCAGCAATCTTGATTCCAGCTTGTGTTTCTTCCAGCCCAGCATTTCTCATGATGCACTCTGCATAGAAGTTAAATAAGCTGGGTGACAATATACAGCCTTGATGTACTCCTTTTCCTATTTGGAGCCAGTCTGTTGTTCCATGTTCAGTTCTAACTGTTGCTTCCTGACCTGCATATAGGTTTCTCAAGAGGCAGGTCAGGTGGTCTGGTATTTCCATCTCTTTCAGAATTTTCTACAGTTTATTGTGATCCACACAAAGGCTTTGGCATAGTCAATAAAGCAGAAATAGATGTTCTTCTGGAACTCTCTTGCTTTTTCAATGATACAATGGATGTTGGCAATTTGATCTCTGATTCCTCTGCCTTTTCTAAAACCAGCTTGATCATCTGGAAATTCACGGTTCACGTATTGCTGAAGCTTGGCTTGGAGAATTTTGAGCATTACTTTACTAGTGTGTGAGATGAGTGCAATTGTGTGGTAGTTTGAACATTCTTTGACATTGCACTTCAGGATTGGAATTAAAACTGACCTTTTCCAGTCCTGTGGCCACTGCTGAGTTTTCCAAATTTGTTGGCATATTGAGTGCAGCACTTTCACAACATCATCTTTCAGGATTCGACATTGAGGTCAACTGGAATTCCATCACCTCCACTAGCTTTGTTCATAGCGATGCTCTGAGGCCTACTTGACTTCACATTCCAGGATGTCTGGCTCTAGGTGAGTGATCACACCATCATGATTATCTTGGTCTTGAAGATCTTTTTTATACAATTTTGTGTATTCTTGCCACCTCTTCTTGTGTATTCTCTAGTGATTCATAATTGCCTGCCACACTCAGACTTATTCTATGATGAAGAAGGAGTCAGATTCTTTTAGGAAAAAAAATTAAAGCTGTCTACTGGACTCAGACAACTGCCTCATAGAGCTGGTGGATAAATGTTTAAACATCACTGACTTTACATGTGGGTCTCCTCTCTTTTCATCTTTCATGTTTATTCAATCTCATTATGAGGCCCAGGGAGCTATAGATGACAGACCCCATACTGTCAACAGAAATATTTAAGAGCTATAAATCAAACAATGGCATAGTTAAAGGTATTTGACCTTCTGACCTGAAAGATCAAACTTGATTTTAGAACTACTGCACTTCTTGGAGTTCTGAGCTAACTGGTAGTGCTCAGTGGATATGTCTCCTAAACCAAAACCCCGAGTCCCAAATCTTCAGTCAAGTGTTTTCTCTGCTCCCTCTGGCTCATCTCACAATGAAGAGGGCCTTGGGGACACTTGTGTGAATCCCCCATGCACATATTCAAGCTCCATCCATATTTCTACACACATTCGTCCTGTGGCCACATGGTCCTAAGATGTGCCTCCAAAAAAATATAGCAGTAGGAGGTAATAGGGGAAATTTAGACAGTAGATACGGAGATCCATAGAGCCTATGGTGCCCATATGCATTCACGGGCTCCACGTAGTTATGTGTCTGATTCTACTGGCTCTTCATCACATAAGAAGTGTGTTTTGAGAGGAGGCCGCATGCCCAGGACAGGGAGCAAGCCACCCTTGACCTAGCCTACAGCTGGCTGGCTGTGTGTTTTGCCCTTGAAGACCAGGAATTCAGGGCCAGTTCTCATGATAGCCTCTGTATTCCATGAGCTACCATCCCTGTTGGAAGTTCCATCCCTACTCCCCCACCCCCGTGGTAACTTGGGAATTGTGCTAATTTTATCCTTTTCACATTATTTTCTGACTCTTTCTACTTTGTCCTCCTTTCCTTTTTATTTTTGGAAGGATTGTCTCAAGGATCAGGCAGCCTAAAGTTAAGTACTGGCTCCCTCACTTACTGCTCACAGGGTGTTGGGTCACTACTTGGGGTTTCTGGGCTGCTGGTTCCTTATTTTGGAACTCTGTGTACTAAGGGGTCGATCTTATTTGCCTGTGGTGGGGATTGCAGGAGGCCATGTATGTGGTGCACTTAGTTCAGTGCCTATCACATTTTAATGACTTAATAAATGCTAGTTTCCTTTCCCTCCTTCTTTGCCTCCCTCCCTCTTTACCTTTCAACTTTTTTCACTTGACATTTTACTCTCTTGCTTCCTACCTCTGTTTGTATTCCTTATTTAACTACTGACTACTCTGTAATTGCCACAGGTCTAGAACAAGAAGCACAGTGATTCTCAACTGAGGACGGTTTTCATCCCCAGAGGATGTCTAGCAATGTCCGGATACATTTTTGCCACTACTAAAAGGATGCTAATACTTCTAGTAGGTGGAATGAGGGGTGCTTCAAAATATCTTGTAATCCATAGGACAATTTTGATCCACCCAACAACAAAAAATTATCCATCCCAAATGTCAGTGGTGCTGAATTTGAGACTCCTGTTCTAGAGGTTCTTATACACATAAGGTATCATTTTCAGTGTCCAGGTCTCATGGGAGAGACAGACAAAAAGCTAACAACATCTTATTTTAAGTAGCAAGTACAGATTACTACAGCAGAAGAAAAGAGAAGCCGTTGAATCCTCCTAAGTGTATACCAAAAAGTCTCTCAAAATAATGATATTTAATAAATATTAAAGAAGTTAATTCATTAAATTAAATTAATAGTCAATTAAATATTTAATAAATCTCTACTTTCTGAGTGTCTTATACATACCAGCTATTGGGCTATACCCTTTCCAAGCATTGTGAGAGAATGTGTTGTTGGTGAACTTTGTGAAGGGAGGGACAAAATCTGTCTTCAGCATTTGAATCAAAGCAAGGTTAAATCAGGCACTCAATAAATTTATGTTGCATGGATAGATGGACTGTAAATATCTTAGCTCTAAGCTTAGAATAAAGCAGGCATACGGTAAATAATACTTATTACTTATTGTATTTTTTAATACTACATAATGTGTGTTGTATTAATTGAAATAGACTCTACACTAGGAAATGTTAATGTAAGTTGGTTTGTGACTTCAGGGTTCAAGCTGTCAATTATACAAGCCCCAGAAATTATACAGGGATACAAACTGAGAAGAGGTGAAGGCTAACACATTACAAATGGAAGAGCATATACCAAGTCATGGAGACAGGGGCCGTCATGAGGTAATGATGATGAGACTTCATAAGGACAGCAGAAATCGTGAGGCGGGACAGCATCCAGGAAGCTGGAAAGATTGCCTGTGGTCCGATTGCAGAGGCCCCTGGACGCTGCGCTAGGAGCACGGCATCTGCCCCAAGATCTTGGCTATTGACAGTTTCATCAACAAATGCTTCTTGTGCACTCACGCCTTCAATCCCTGGGCACAGGTTAAAGTTCAGGGAACATTCATAACCCTGCTCAAGGCACATGAGAAGCTGGTAAAAGAAAAGTAGCTGGGGGGAAAAAGCTGGATTTGGAAGCACTGGCAGAATGGAATATCCTAAGGAAAGGGGGCAAGTAAACCAGCGCAGAATAACTACCTAGGAAACTGATTGCACACAAATCCAAAATTATATGATGCCAACCTCATTGTCTAACATCTTTCATGCAATTAAGATTTCACGATTAAAATTTCTCTGTTTCCTGTCATTATCACCCTTTGTGCTTAGAGTGTTTTCCTACCTCACAGGTGCGACAGGTGCAGACATTTTTGGCACCAAACAGTTCAGACGGCTGCCAGAAAGTTTTGCCACACAGCAAGACTTCCAAGCTCAATCAGGGCCTGATTTTGATTCTTACCAGATCTCTTCTCTATGAAACTCTTCAACTAGGCTTCAGAAAGGAGACCCTGAAATAAATTATCCCTGCTTCATTGAACAGAGCCAATGACCAGAGAATATCAGTCAGTAAGGCCCCCTCAGACCTGTCAGTCTTAACTTTACTTATTCTTTAAGAACCAGCATATTAAGTGCTATTATGTATTATATAGTTATCAAGCAACAGGAATTTGCTAAGTGGCATATATAGTGAAGGACAGAGAAGCCTGATGTGTTGCAGTTCATGGCATTGCAGTCGGACACAACTGAGTGATTGAACAACAACAGCAATATATAGATACAGAGACAGATATATTAGATCTGGCTCATGTAATCCTCCCAGCAACTCTATGACTAGATACTCTTCATTTGCAAGTAAAGAAAATTTTGGAAATAAAATAACAGTAACTAATATTTATTAACAAGAAAATAAATGGTAATAAACATTTTTATACTTTTTCATGTATATCTCATTTTATTTTTATGAAATATTTTCTGTAGATTCATTATAGATTCTCACCATTCACCAGAGTGATGCTCAAAAGTATTCAGTTTCTACCTCTGTACTCCTTGACCCTGAATGACTCTTAAGTGCTTAAGCAATGCATAAAGATGTAGAGGAGGAAAGAAGGAAAGGAAGAAGATGATACATTTTAAAAAAAAAAGAAGGTAGAATGTAATGAAGTTCATAACACTGTAATGAAAAATAAAAATATGTACACCCAGTGTAGTCAGCTTTACAGTGAAAGTATACACAAGATAATAGAACACAAAGACAAGCTATTGCGTCAGTCTGGGGATTCATGAAACATTTCCAAGAGGATGTTCTGTTTGGTTAAGTCCTACACTATGAAGAGGAGTTGCCTGGACAATGAAGAGTGATGAAGTCACGGTCCACATATGGTTGAACAAAGGTGTAGGCATGAAAAGATATTCAATAAATCTTACAGAATCCCAACAACCAAAATGTGACCAATCTTTATTTGGTCAAATAAAGATTCCAGTTGTACATACATGAGACTTACTCCTTAACTCTAGTTAAGGACATTTGATCTAGTTATGAGGGATATTTGACAAGGACCTTTAGTTGTACATATACCAAAAAAATAAAATAAAATAAACCTCATCAATTCAATAGTTTACTAGACATGAACACTATATACTTGGCCCCTTGACTGTTTCAGCACCTTGGATCACAGCCTACAGTTCTGAGTGTTAGATGTAGCATAGTCCCCACCACACATCTCCCCAGCTGACCTGTGGTTGTCTTTGCAGTTTGATGGAGGAAATCGTCTTAGAAAGACACTGACTTCTCAGAATCACCAGGAAACTGTGATTCTTACCAATGGTGTAGCATTTAATCATTTATTAGAGTTACTTATGAACAGATGCTAGCTCCTCAAAAATTAATAGAGACATTGAGGTTTGGACCATAATTAACATATTTTGTCCTCCCATGGTATACCATTTAGTGTCATGTCCTTAGGAAAATCTTAGATAATATATGATCAATTAATTAATTAAAGAATGAAGAGGCTAATTCTCCAACTCTCCAAAGAATTTTCTACGAGGAAAAATATCTGCATTCCAGTCACAAACTACAAGAGTTGTAGATATTGTAGCGAAAAAAAAAAAAAAAAAAAAGCAGCATGGGAAAATACATAAAACTACTAATCAAAGAATTACAATGATGATGGTAGAGGCAGATGGTGATGCAATGCGCTAACCACAGAAATAGACAATATTGGAACATAAAATTGGTTATAAATCAAGATGAAGAAGAAACAAAGAAAGTTCATTTGTAACAGTCAGCAAAAGATTATAGTAATAACTGGACACTGAAAGATTTACTGTGGAAAGTACTCCTTTGCCCCTATGCTATTGACATATTATATGCTAAGGACAAAACAAGAGACCATAGTCATATGGGAGCCTTAGAAAAAAAGCAATGGATCAAAATTTAATTTAACAACTCAGCAAACATGCATAATGTATCTAACGTGGACCGAGAATTGTGTTAGGCTGTAAAAACACAAAGATGAATGGGACAAAGACAAATGAGCTCGTGATCTGCTGGGGCCAAATGAGTTGCATTGCAGCTTTTTGTTAATAATGTGTTAAGTGTTATAATAGAAGTATATTTGCATTGCATTGGAAACAAAGAGGAGAGAACAGTTTAATCTATCTGAGGAGTACAGAAAAAAAAAAAAGAAAAACTATGGAAAAGCAAAGACATTAGAATTGGTAGTTAGGGTTCATGAAGTTTCCCAAATGGACAAAAGGGAGAAAAGGACAAATTTTCTGTCACTCAAGACCATGAAAAAAGGCAACGAGACACATACATTTTGGGTGTGTTGGAAAAACCTTTCCTAAAGTAGCAGAATGTAATTGAAGTATTAGCTAATCTTTAAAAGATGAAACGCAAGGAGTAGCTGGGTTATCAAAAGCTCCAAATGATGTGCCAGCAAAACTGGAATTTTTTTTTTTTCCACTGGCCAAAATATTAAAAACTTCAGAATGAGAAGATGTAATCAGAGAACGCTTTGGAAAATCTGTCCAGTATCATGGTCAAAATAAAGAGAGCTTGGTGAGGTCTTAAAGAGATTGTGGCAGAGAAGTCAGTTAAAGGGTGATATTTAGGAAATTCAAACTGAGAAAGAAAAGGGAAAATAATTGAAGATATCCACAGACTCAATTCTGGCATTAATTCTTGCTAGTGCCCTTTTCAAGAAGAGTCTAGATATCTAACCATACGGATATTTGTAGATGACATTATATAAATACACTTGTGACCAGCATTATATAAAAGACATTTGTTCTATAAAATGGTTGTACTTGCATCCCATGGTTCTTTTATAGCACATAAATATCCAATAGACACTTGATGTATGAATGAATGAAAGCATCATATAAATCTATGTTCAAAGCTTTTTCTCTGCAAGGAACAGATTTAGATTCCTATAAGGGGATTGTATGAGGGCTTTCCAGGTGGTGTAGTGGTAAAGAATTGGTCTACCAGTACAGGTGGTGCAAGAGACGTGGGTTTGATTCCTGGGTCAGGGAGTAGGAAATGGCAACCCACTCCAGCATCCTTGCTTGGAAAATTCTGCGGTCTCAAAGAGTTGGATATAACTGAGCACACACATACCCACACGGGGATTATTTATATCAGACTTGTTTGCATCAGGGACACTGAGCAGGTGGGATACCAGCAATAGACGTGGTACCTGATTTCATCAATAGCATAATTTCTTAAGAAGAAAACTAATTTTCACCCATTTATGAAAGACTGAGTGAATGTAGGCCTTAGCATTACAAGGGTAATAAAACACAAAGCCTATCAACACAGTAAGCTATTTCAATGACCCCCAAATCCTAGGGTCATGAGTAGTATTGATTTAAATGAAGAATACACAGGGTTACAGGCATCACTGTTTGTTCTATTTTAGCAAAAGCATGCTGATATACTAATTTAAAACAGAAAAATAAAAATTTTAGTTATTTTCATTTTAATATGTAAGCTAATATGACTTTTTGGTGTATATCGTTTTTTAAAAAAGTGTTTTTGCTTGCCATAAAATGCCCCTATTTATCAGTATTGGAAAGAATGCTTGCTTCATTCAAAGGCTTCACATTCTAGAACTTCTCTGCAACAGTTTAGTCTCTAGAAAGAGACTGAATTTCTTTGATTCTCAGATCTTTATCAACAAAGTAGGACTGATGACACACTCATTTTTGGAAAGAGCATATAAGACAATGCGTGGAAAATGTCTCTACTTGAGCACACATAAAGGTTCAGAATTCGGTATATCCCTCCTTCCCCTTCTCATTGCTCTCATTTCCTTTCTGATCCCCCAAATGCATGTGTTTTCTCCAACAAACAGTAACCAGAAGACAAAGTTTCTACAGAGTCCAGAGAAGAACTCAAATTAAAATCTCTGTATCCTTAAGAAGAATTTCAGTTATTTTGGCAATAATTCAAACACACAGAGTTTTCCTTGTCTCAGGTAAGATTCTTTCCAAAATAACCTTTCAGAGCAAAGTATGAAAATCCATTGTACATGTGTTTGAGCAACATAGTTAGGCTAGGACTTTGCATTTCAGGGACAAAATAAACTTAAGATGTCTCACCTCAAACAATGACAACACTTCCAAACTACCCACTGCCCAGCAAATTTGCTTTGCCAGACTCCAAACAGGAGAACAAATTTGTGTTCTGCTTATCTATGAGATAACCTCCCCCTGACCTAGAGATAGCAGTGGAATTAAGGGTAAAGCCCTGTTAAATATTTCCCAGTCCCTCAAAGCATTTGGCATGGTGTGTTTGTTTAATCTGATGTTATCCTAGTGGTAATGGCTTTGTTTCCATCCTGATGGCTCAAATTCCTTAGCCTGAACTTACTTATTATAATGTGTCTGTGATCAATTTTGTACAGAAACACTATATAAATTAAGCAAGAGTTGGGGCCCATAATGGCATTACTAATCTACTATTTTAAACTCTCATTCAGTAGGATACAATTGCCATTTTCCTAATGTCACAGTGAAAGTAAGTCCTACATTATCTCTGGAGATTAAAAAGCCCTTGAAGATGTATTATGTAACCTTTATTTCTAGAAACATTTCTGTTCATGTCTGGGGGAAAGAGCAGAATTATTGAAAGAAAAAAGTTACAGCTGAGTCAGAGAATGGAGGAAAAACTGGCTGAGATGTATTACTAATAGCTACTAAAAGAAACCAAGACTTAGAAAGAAAGAAAGAAAGGTGGGAAAGGCACAGCATAATAAAAGCTATTGATTTTTTTTTTTTTTTTTCAATTCGGCCCAGGATGAGGGAATTCCCTGGTGACTTATACAGTAAAGAATCTGCCTGCCACGCAGGAGACCAAGGTTAAATCCCAGGGTCAGGACAAGATTCCCTGAAGAAGGAATGGCTACCCACACCAGTATTCTTGCCTGGAGAACTCAATGGGAGTGAGAGAAAACTGAGATATATGCCTTCTTTCTGGAAGAGAGCCGTCTGCGGGGCTAAGTATCTGACTACACCATAATAGAGATCTCTTCAGGAAAATTAGAGATACCAAGGGAACATTTCATGCAAAGATGGGCACAATAAAGGACAGAAATGGTATGGACTTAACAGAAGCAGAAGACATTCAGAAGAGGTGGCAAGAGCACACAGAAGAACTATACAAAAAAGATCATCATTACCCAGATAACCACAATAGTGTGATCACTCACATCCTGGATTGCGAAGCCAAGATGGCCTTAGGAAGCATCACTATGAACAAAGCCGGTGAAGGTGATGAAATTCCAGTTGAGCTATTTCAAATCCTGAAAGATGATGCTGTGAAACTGCTGCACTCAATATGTCAGCAAATTTGGAAAACTCAGCAGTGGCCACAGGACTGGAAAATGTCAGTTTTCATTCCAATCCTAAAGAAGGGCAATGCCAAAGAATGCTCAAACTACTGCACAATTGCACTCATCTCACACTCTAGCAAAGTAATGCTCAAAATTCTTCAAGCCAGGCTTCAACAGTATGTGAACCGTGAACTTCCAAATGTTCATGCTGGATTTAGAAAAGGTAGAGAAACCAGAGATCAAATTGCCAACATGCATTGGATCATTGAAAAATTTCCAGAAAAACATCTATTTCTGCTTTATTAACTACACCAAAGCCTTTGACTGTGTGGATCACCACACACTGTGAAAAATTCTTAAAGAGATGGGAACACAAGACCACTTGACCTGCCTCCTGAGAAATCTGTATGCAGGTCAAGAAGCAACAGTTAGAACCTCATATGGAACAGACTGTTTCCAGGTCAGGAAAGGAGTACATCAAGGCTGTATATTGTCACCCTGCTTATTTAACTTATATGCAGAGTACATCGTGAGAAATGCTGGGCTGGAAGAAACACAAGCTGGAATGAAGATTGCTGGGAGAAATATCAACAACCTCAGATATGCAGATGATACTACTCTTATGGCACAAAGAGAAGAACTAAAGAGCCTCTTGATGAAAGTGAAAGAGGAGAGTAAAAACGCTGGCTTAAAGTTCAACATTCAGAAAACGAAGATCATGGCATCTTGCCCCATCACTTCATGGTAAATAAATGGGGCAACAGTGGAAACTGTGACAGACTTTATTTTCTTTTGCTTCAAAATCACTGCAGATGGTGACTGCAGCCATGAAATTAAAAGACACTTGCTCCTTGGAAGAAAATCTATGACCAACCTAGACAGCATATTACAAAGCAGAGACTTTACTATGCCAACAAAGGTTCATCTAATTAAATCTATGATTTTTCCAGTAGTCATGTATGTATGTGAGAGTTGGACTGTAAAGAAAGGTGAGCACTGAAGAATTGATGCTATTGAACTGAAGTGTTGGGGATAACTCTTGGGAGTCCCTTGGACTTCAAAGAGATCCACCCAGTCCATCCTAAAGGAAATCAGTCCTGAATATTCATTGGAAAGACTGATGCTGAAGCTGTAACTCCAAATCTTTGGCCACCTGATGTGAAGAACTGACTCATTGAAAAAGACCCTGACGCTGGGAAAGATTGAAGGCAGAAGGAGAGGGGATGACAGAGGATGAGATGGTTGGATGGCATCAGCAGCTCAATGGACATGAGTTTGAGTAAGCTCCAGGAGTGGGAGATGGACAGGGAAGCCTGCTGTGCTGCAGTCCATGGGGTCTCAAAGAGTTGGACACGACTGAGTGACTTAACTGAACTGAATGCCATAAAGAATGTCCTTGCTCAGTTTTTCTCAGAATGGATTTACTAGGAATATTATTAAGGTTGCTTATAGACTGAGCTGCTTTTTTTCCTTCTCCACTTCCTCTGAACATGATTCTCCCCTATGTTACTCACAAGGGGAAATGGCACTTCTATCACGATAGGTGCTCAAACCAGAAATATAGATGCGTCACTAAATTTTCTATCTCTTCTTTTGCATCCTTCCATCATCAAATTTTGTTGTTCCTAGCTCCTAGAATATTCACACAACCAGCTACTCTCTGAGCAGCTCTACTATAACTATCCAGGACCTAGCTACCACTACCTGTTGATCAAATTATTACAGAAGCCTTCTATATTGCTTCCTGCCTCTATGCAACCAGCTCTGATACAGATCGGACAGAGTAGCTCTGCTTAGTAGAAATATAATCTTGCCATTACACTTTTAAAACCCTTCTATGTCTTCCATAACTGAAAAATCCAATGTCCTCAAAATACTTCCATATTATCTTGCTAAGAGTACCTACCATCATCAACCTTCATAATCATTCACTATATGAAATTTCTTTTCAGTCTTTGATTTCATTGTGAACTTTATTTCCTCTATGTCTTTTTACATGCTGTCCTATTTGCCTCAGGGGGGAAAAAAAACTCCTCCTTCCCTACATCCCTTAAATCTTAGCTCAGCCATCAGTTTCTCAGAAAATCTTTCCAGATCACTCCGAATCTGGTCAGTTATTCCTCCAAGGTGTTCTTATATCTTCCTTTACTTCCCGTAGTTAGTGTACAACAGACTCTACTTACTGTATCGCACATTTGCTCATCTGTGTCTTTCACTGAATAGTAAATTCTTCACTAAAAGAAGTTAAGTCTATTTTCTATCACATCCTCAAGAATTAAAACCATGCTAGAAATAAAGAAAAAGGCGAATCAATAATTCTTAATAAAATGAACGACAGAGCATGTCCTGTACTAGGCTCATGATATGAGAAACTGTTCTTGCATTCACGTGGGAATTTGGTTTTGTCATTCATGGCCTAAGTAAGTTATAAATAGGTAGCTTAATTTTTTTTTTTTTTTAATTATCTTAAACGTTCAAACTTGTAGATCACTCTGTCCCTGGACCTAAACCTACATAAGGATCTAAGTTAACAAAATAATCTTCTGTGATCCTTAAAACATATATAGGCACATTTTAAAATCATCTATATTTTTCCTGTTAATTGCCATAAGATCACTCCTGTCTCTCAAATATTAATCTAGAAACTGGCCACTTGTGAATTATCAACCTAGATGGCCAGGAAGTTATAACACATAGTCAAATTACCACTGAGACAGAATTCATTCATCTTGGGTTTGTTTATTTTCTAAAAGCCTAACGTTTATTCTAGGTAAGTGAACCTAGGTCAGGGCCAAGGCATTGCTGTGCTTGGATAGAGGAAATATCTGTGACCTGAAGTTCATCAATAGGTAAATAAAATTATGTCAAAAGTTAGATATTTAAGAAAAAAAATATAAAATAACCCTTAAGCTTGGAGTCTAAGGCTAAGGTATTCATATGCCAGAAGCAATCATGTTACTTTGATCAAGACATTTTAGATTTGGTTTATCTCTTCTTGTAAATGAGGCTTTCTGCCTCAACTTTCCTCCCCCATGGAGTTTTTATAAAGCTCAAACAGTGATAACATTAACTCTGTAAAATGTCCAAGTACTAGAGACTTGTAGTACCAGATAGAACTCTTTGAGGAAAGCGTCACATAGAGCTCTGTGATGCTCATAATGTTAAGTTTGTGCTGTCTCCCTGTACTGTCTCTTCCTAAAAGGAAGCACATTTCAGGATATTGGAAGAAGCAATGGCAGGAGAAGAAGGGGATGACAGAGAATGAGATGGCTGGATGGCAACACCAACTCAATGGACATGGGTTTGGGTGGACTCTGGGAGTTGGTGATGGACAGGGAGGCCTGGCGTGCTGCGGTTCATGTGGTCGCAAAGAGTTAGACAAGACTGAGCGACTGAATTGAACTGAACTGAACTTCTTCTATTTCTGATGGCTTATAACATGTTTTGAAAATAATGTGTGCTTAATAAATGTCCATTGGATTAAAAACAAAGAAGATTTAATATGTACATATTTTCTGATATGGGCATCCCAGGTGATTCAGTAGGAAAGAATCTGCCTGTCAATTCAGGAAATGCAAGACATGGGTTTGAGTCACGGGTCATCAGGCAGATCCTTGGGGAAGGATGCGGCACCTCAGTCCAGGATTCTTGCCTGGAAAATCCAATGGACAGAGGAGCCTGGTGGGCTACAGTCCTTGGGGTCACAGAGAGTCAGACATGACTTAGCGATGGAGCATGCATGCATGTTTTCAAATTATGGTGCTACAGAAGACTCTTGAGAGTCCTTGCGACAGCGAAGGGATCAAACCAGTCAATCCTAAAGGAAACCAACCCGAATATTCATTGGAAGGACTGATGCTGAAGCTGAAACTCCAGTACTTTGGCCACCTGATGTGAAGAACTGACTCATTAGAAAAGTCCCTGATGCTGGGAAAGATTGAGGGCAGGAGGAGAAGGGGGTGATAAAGGATAAGATGGTTGGATGGCAATGTTGACTCAAGGGATATGAGATTGAGCAAACTCCAGGAAATAGTGAAGGACAGGGAAGCCTGGCATGCTGCAGTCCATGGGGTCACAAAGAATTGGACATGACTTAGTGACTGAACAACAGCAAAAATGCATACACACATAAATATAAACAAAGATTTTAAGAGAAAAGGGATACACATCTAAATTAAGCAGAGTAAGTTTCAAGGAAGAGGAGGAAAGGGTTGCTGTATCAAAGCTACTCACTCTGTTTCAGCTTCTATGCTAACAATCTTAGATACTTTGTTCTATTTGAATCCCTTTGACACTAAATGGCATTTTACTAATGAGGCAACTGAGGCTCAAGAGAGGTCAATGATTTTTTTCACAATTATTAAGCAGTATAATAGAATTAAAACCCAGGTTTGCTGCTTGTAAATTCCATTTTCTTTTACTGATGGAAGTAGGATTCTCAGGCAAGAATGAAGACTTTGCACAATTTCCTTTTAAACATGCCATACCAACTTACATTTCCAAAAAGCTATAGCTAAGGACCACTTTAATCACATCCCACTAGACAGAGCGGTGAATCACAATGTTTGGTCAGAAATCAGAGGATAAATTAGATTCCTTGCTGTAGCACATTTCCTTGATGCATATGTAATATCAATCAAAATCTCTCTTGATGACTCAGTGGGAAAGAACAGCGGGAAAGTCTTCAACATCCAGCAGGAGGCCTGGTCTGTAGCCTGATGCTAGCATTATTCTAGAAAGAAAAGTTTGCAGGAGGGCATGAGATTGGTCCTGCTAACTCAGAATCAAGTAACGCTAGCTGCCCTGAGCTCAAACTTCCCCAACTTGTCCAGAAGCCTTGCATTTTCAGGTCTTTTCATATTAATTCAGTTCAATCTATTTCAAAACATATAAAATGTATGCTCAATAGTCAAATGTTTCAAAAACATTACATTTATTGCAAATAATTTTTCATTCCCTGCCCAAAGGAGTAGCAGAAGGCAAAAGGTGACCCTAAAAGTTCTTTCTCTCTCTGACTAATAGGCAGAAATTAGTCCAAAGCCTAAACATGTCAAAGGACCCAGCGATCCAGGGGAAGCTCTGCTCAAATTCCTCCTCTTTTTGATCTTTTGATCTCTGAGCATGGTGGAGTGTTCTGAGAAGATACTGCAGAATAACTTGAAAACAAGGGAAAAGTGGAAGCATTAGTTGCTCAGTCATGTCCAACTCTTTGCAATCTTGTGGACTGTAGCCCACTAGGCTCCTCTGTCCATGGGATTCTCCAGGCAAGAATACTGGAATTGATAGCGAAGAGGAACTAAACAGCCTCTTGATGAAAGTGAAAGAGGAGAGTGAAAAAGCTGCATCATGGCATCCAGGCCTATCCCTTCATGGTAAATAGATGGGGAAACAGTGGAAACAGTGACAGACTTAATTTTGGGGGTTCTAAAATCACTGCACATGGTGATTGCAGCCATGAAATTAAAAGATGCTTGCTCGTTGGAAGAAAATCTATGACAAACCTAGACAGCATATTAAAAAGCAGAGTTATTATTTTGCTGGAAGAGGTCCATCTAGTCAAAGCTATGGTTTTTCCAGTAGTTATTTATGGATGTCAGAGTTGGACCGTAAAGAAAGCTGATCGCTGAAAAATCGATGCTTTTGAACTGAGGTGTTGGAGAAGACCCTTGAGAGTTCCTTGGACTACAAGGAGATCAAACCAGTCCATCCTAAAGGAAATCAGTCCTGAATATTCATTGGAAGGACTGATGCTGAAGCTGAAGCTCTAATACTCTGGCCACCTGATGCAAAAGAGCTGACTCATTGGAAAAGACCTTTTGCTGGGAAAGACTGAGGGCAGGAAAAGGGGATGACAGAGGATGAGATGGTTGGATGGCATCACCGACTTGATGGACTTGAGTTTGAGTAAACTCTGGGAGTCAGTGACGGACAGGGAAGCCTGGCATGCGAAGAGTTGGACACACCTGAGCAACTGAATGGAACAGAAACTATTCCCTTCTCCAGGGAATGTTTCTGACTCAGGGATAGAAGTCTAGTCTCCTGCATTGCAGGCAGATTCTTTACTGTCTGGGCCATCAGGAAAGTCCAAGATTATTTGACTTGCATCTAATGTTTCTCAAGTCCTGATATTTCTTTGAAAGGAGAGCTTGGCAAGTAATTAGTCCTCCTAAAAAATAACATAAAGCAAACATCCAGTTCTGTACTTTCATCTGAACTTCACATATACTTATAACCTTACATATAACTCTGTGTGTGCTTAAGTGCTCAGCTGTGTCCAACTCTTTGCATCCCCATGGACTATAGCCCATCTGGCTCCTCTGTCCATGGGGATTCTCCAGGCAAGAATACTGGAATGGGTTGCCATGCCCTCCTCCAGGGGATCTTCCCAACCCAAGGACTGAACCCAGGTCTCCCACATTGTAGGTGGATTCTTTACCTTCTAAGCCACCAGGGAAGCCCATTTAACTCTACATATACTGAACTCTATATCTGGGCTTCCCAGACGGCTCAGTGGCAAAGAATCCACCTTTCAATGCAGGAGATGCAGGAAACATAGGTGTGATCCCTACGTCAGGAAGATCCTCTGGAGAAAGAAGTGGTACCTCACTCCAGCATTCCTGCCTGGAAAATCCCAAGGACAGAGGAGCCTATCAGAATATAGTCCATGGGGTCACAAAGAGTCAGACATGACTTAGTGACTGAGCATGCACGCATGCTTCAGAACTATGGTACTAAAGAAGGCTCTTGAGAGTCCCTTGGACAGAAAGGAGATCAGATCAGTAAATCCTAAAGGAAATCAACCCTGAATATTTGTTGGAAGGACTGATGCTGATATTGAAGCTCTGATGCTTTGGCCACTTGATGTCAAGACCTGACTCATTAGAAAAGACCCTGATGCTGGGAAAGACTAAGGGCAGGAGGAGAAGGGGACGACAGAGGATGAGATGGTTGGATGGCATCACGACTCATGATGGACATGAGTTTGAGGAAACTCTGGGAGACAGTGAAGGACAGGGAAGCCTGGTGTGCTGCAGTCCATGGGATTGTGAAGGGCTGAATATGACTTAGTGACTGAACAATAGCAACAATGTGGAAGCAAGTTTTTTTGGTCTAGTTTTCTATTTCCCAGGGACTGTATAGCATGGGACCTGACATACTAGGCATTTTATCCATATTTGTTAAATACACCAATATGAGTGCTAGCCCTGATTTCCCAGGAAAACAGTGTTTTCCCTGTGGCCCTCACTTTATTTTACATTTACCTGTGCTAGCTCATTGAAAACATTGAACAGCCTATATTTACTTACATAATTGATGCCCTATTAGACTGAGATTTATTTATCTTTTTGCTTTTATTGCCTATAACTCCATATGGCTCTTGGCTTTAGATAAATATATCTTTGTGGACTGGGTGATTTTGTGATCATTAGAGCAAAGTCTTTCTATTTTTGAAAGTATTTGCTTTTATTGGAGCCCATTATGATCTCATTCTTCTTTAAAATCCTCTGTTTTTAGTTAATATTACCTGGAAGCAAATATGCATTGATTCCCTGGTGGCTCAGAGGGTAAAAGCATCTGCCTGCAATGCAAATATGGAAGCAAATATGCAAATAAGGAAGCAAATACGTATTATATTCTTATCATGGGAAGGATGATTGTACTCATATGGTGTTTATACGTACCAGATTCTGTTTTATCTGTCTATATCTATTTATCATCTATATATATACATATATAAATATATATATTTATGCTTTGTTATATATTATTTAATATATACATATATATGAATCATATACTTTCATTTAATATTTTTTCATACCTACAGGTAAGTATTATTGCTATTTCAATTTTCTAAATGAGAAAAAACTGAGGCACATAGATATTAAGATACTCACCTGAAGTTGCACAGTAAATGCCAGAACCAAAGTTATAAAATCAGGTAATCTAGTTGCCAAACCCATGCCTTTAACCAGTACTTTATACTGCCTCTTTTTGGACTAGATATTTATTTATAAGTTTTCTAATTATCCCCTACGATAATTCTATAATATTGCTAGTATTATGTCTTTTTAGTCAATGAGAAAATAGAGACTCAGAGAAGTCGGATAACTCACCATCAAATCTCACATCCATCTACTGTTAGAATGTGTGTGACTACATCTTTTAACTCAATATCCAATATGTGTTCTATGCTATATAATGTAATTACCATTTGTTTCAAAATTTTTGGTTTGTTTCCTCCAGGTGGAATTTAAAATTCTTGTAGAAAAATCATACATGTAGTATTAGTGCATTTTCCTGAGTATTGATACAATTACTGGCATGTGAAATTAACATGAATTATTGTCCTATTATTTAATAGTAAGTGGGACCTACAGAAGTAATCCAGAGCCTGTGTATGCCAAAAACTGGAATATGAGCAAGTTATAAATATAAGGATACAGGGTATTCAAAGAGAATTTTAAATAAAATATAACTAGAGATTTAAAGAAAATTTATAGTTTTATGTTATTATTCACCCAGCATGAAATTGAGTGGTAATTTGGTGGTGTGGGTAAGACAGGAGTCAAGAATCATGGATTCTTTTTAAAATATTACTTTATATATGACTTTCTTCACATAGCTTCTCAGTCTATGAAATGGGGATAATTTAAATATCAAAAAGAAGAATCGAATTTTCCACTGAGTAACCTATACAGAGAAAGTGTTAGACAAATACCCATTATTCATAAGCCATCTAACTTTTTCCCTACCTGAACACCTTTTGCATCCATAAACCAGCAATACCAGTATCACTTTAGATCTTTTAAGAAAGGCAAAATCTCTAACCCCATCGTAGACCTATGAAATCAGAATCTGTAACTTGAACAAAATACCCAGGTAATTCACACACTCATTAAAGTTGAAGAAACACTACTCTCACATTCAAGATAATTCACATCCCAGTTTCAATTGATTTTTCCAATCTTTAAAAAGCTCTACAAACCTCCACTGATTTATTCAATCTTTACTTTGTTATTTAGCATATGTCTGGTCTTACCAAACATTTGTTTTTTCTCACTGTGGCAAGAACTTAACATGAGTACCTTGAGGCAGAGCTATGTAGTGTTCTTATTTTATATCCCCCTACTATGATTCACATAGTTATTTAGTGAATTTTTATAAATTAATTTTTAGTTTAACTCATTAACTTTATATCTATGTTACACTGGACATCTCAACTCATCTGTCTTGAACTCAATTTGAAACTCAATGACAGGAGTGAACCAGATGATTTTTTAGGTCTCTTTGGGTCTCCCTGTGGTTATCCTATTGCCTTGAGAGGGTGGGATGATTTGGGAGAATGGCATTGAAACATGCATGCTATCATGTAAGAATTGAATCACCAGTCTATGTCCGATGCAGGATACAGCATGCTTGGGGCTGGTGCATGGGGATGACCCAGAGCGATGTTGTAGGGAGGGAGGTGGGAGGAGGGTTCATGTTTGGGATCGCATGTACACTCGTGGTGGATTCATGTAAATGTATGCCAAAACCAATACAGTATTGTAAAGTAAAATAAAGTAAAAATAAAAATTAAAAAAAAAAGAAAGTGAAAGAGGAGAGTGAAAAATCTGGCTTAAAGTTCAACATTCAGAAAACGAATATCATGGCATCAAAAAAAAATAAATAAATAAAAGGAGCTTCATTGCCATTAAAAAAAAAAAAAGAAAACAAAGAAGGTACAAGATCAGACAAAAACGAGTACAATAAATTCGCAAAATCAAAACTATCCTGGAATATCCAAACACATCACATCTCACAGAAGGGAACAGAAAAGTAGAATCTATGCCAAGGCTGGTCTGAAAACTTGACCATGATATATTTCTACAAATAGGAATCCCTAACTGGTATGAGTAGTGAGTGGTTATATAAGCAGGAGAGGGAATGGCTACACACTCCAGTATTCTTGCCTGGAGAATTCCATGGACAGAAGAGCCTGGTGGGCTACAGCCCATGGGAACTCAGAGTTGGACATGACTGAGTGACTAACACTAATAGACAGACATCATAAAGTCTTTCTTTCTTATTTTTAAAATCATGCTCTTGGCATTTGTCCGTTTCAATTCTTTTCAATACAATGGAACAAGGCAATTTAGTCTTAATAAAAAACTATGAATTTAAAGAATCTTTAGATCCTTTGAAATGTTCATTAGCCCACTACATTTATGGTTAACCACACAGTGAGCTTTGAGTGCCCACCATAAGCCAAGCACAGTCACAGGCTCCTGTGAGAGAGGAAGTCCAGCATAACACACAGCTCCTATCTAAGAATTATTTCTCCTCCAAAGTCCCCATTCCAAGCATCATTCCTTGTGTTCCTCAAGGTCAAGTAAGTGCCTCAAACATAATCTTCTAAACTAAACTTCTTATTGCCATTTTCCCCCTAAATCCAGCTACCACAAATTAATGACTAAATAAATAAACCTAAATTCTGAATTTATTTTTTTTAATTGGAAAATGACTTTATGTCATATCTGGAAACCTAAGCCAGAAGCATCAGAGTTTGTAGTAGTGAAGCCTGGGGAAAGTTTGGCATTCTGCAGAGAAGATGGTGGTTTAAAGGAAGCCATGTGCAGGTCTCCATCTCTGCTATGACATTGGTTATAATTAAATACACATGCAAACAACTGATTTCTTTCAGATGGCAAGAGGCAGTGCTTTATGTTTTAGCTTGGAAAGTTTTTAATGTTGCTATTACAATTAGATTTTAATTAAAATCAGAGGAAGATTAGGGCTACAATGCATATAAGATGACTGAAATAAAAGATTTTGGAGGCATTTTAATATAATGGAATGAATTCAAGTTTGGTTAATGGGTTTGCAACTTGGTTCCAAAATTATTAGCTGTGTGACTTCTACAAGATACTCAATGTTTCTCAAGTTTCTTCCAATCCCCTATTTGCGAAACTAGTATGACAATACGCCACATATTCAATAGAATTAAATGTCTCATTGGTACGAACCACGTAGCAGAAAGTGGCACTAATAGTGTGTGTGCTTGGTAAGTGGCATGTAATGTTTATATGATCATGGTTATCAACAGCCCTCCTTCTAGTTGGCAGCAGCAGAAGCCTATATGACTGGATTGCATGGGAAAAAATGGAATTTTCAAGTCTCTTATCCTTGAGTTGAAGTCAAAAAGCTCTATTCAGAAAATCTTGTTTGCTTCTCTGTGAAACTCCCCTTTATTTATCAATCTTGTTTTCTTCCTCCTTTCATCTTATCCACTGCTACTGGGCCAAGACATGCCTTCTCTCCCATGCAATCACTGAGATGTTTGAAGAGACATCCTAAGGATAGGTGTTGAACTGATAACCTACTTATCATCTGATCTAGTCTTTTAGGACATCAAAGGATATCAGCCGTTGAGGACATCAACTGTTTTCTCCATTTCAATTGAAAGTAATAGGACTCCAGTGGCACACATAGATAGCATGTGTAATGGATGCTTGAATTAAACATAAAAGTTAAATGTACAAATGGATAGGATAGGATAGGACTCTAACTTAGTAGTGTAGCGTTAGTCCCTTAGTTGTGCCCAACTGTTTGTGACCGCATGGACTGTAGCCCATCAGTCTCCTCTGTCCATGGGATTCTCCAGGCAGGAATACTAGAGTGAGTGCCATCCCCTTCAAGAGTAAAGTAGGGGTGGGAACAGAGAATTGCTAATTCTTGGCAGAGATGGATTTTATCTTAACTGTAAAAGTATCCTTGATTCATGAATATATAGTATCTAGCAGCAGCAGCAGCAGCAGCAGCAGCAGCAGAGAGATTGAGTATTGTTTTTCAATGTAACCTGGGTTTGAAATTGGCAAAAACATAACTAATATTACTTTTTTAAATAAAAGAGAGCAGTGAGGTAATGAAAAGAGATATATAGATTTAAGCACATCCTATATTTATGCCTGCTGTTTTAAAAGTCAAAATAAATCTCAAGAAATAATAGTAAAAGAGAAAAAAGAGAAATCCGAAGAAGCAGCTTCATCTGTGAGGAGTGTGAGCTACTCTCACCAAAAGGCATTTTCTAAGATGCTACTTTTCATTCAAAGGCAAATAATATACTCACGAAAAAACCTGTAATTACAGACAGTCAAGATATTAAAGCAGAAATTGATCTTGATTCAGTATGTTATCTTAAATAGAGGTAGCTATTGGTTTACTACGGAAATACAAACGGAAAAAATGCACAAAAAGTTGCAATTTATATTTTCTTTGGTGATCCTACTGAGGACTGTCCCCTGGGGACAGACTGTCAGATCACTGTGCTCTGAGGAACTGTTCCAAAGAGAAAAAGCAGGAGTCAGGATACTAGGAATTTTTGCTGAAAACAAAACCAAACCAAAAACATGTGGTTGAACATCAAAAGATTATTGTTAATCACAAAAACAGAAATCTCAAGTTAATGATTTGAGGTTTTTGTTTTGTTTTGTTTCTTAATGTGTGGGAAAATGCAGGAGTCTGGCTTCATTGAAATTATTCCTTTGATATGCATCTTATTTATCTAAGGCCTCTACCCTGCTTTTCCCTATCCTGAATCCTTCACACCATCTGAGTCTGGGGTGGTTATAGTGGCTGAGACAGACAATGTTTTTAATTTACTAAATGGCAGGTAGCATTATATTTTGTCCATAGTAAGAAGTAAGAAAGTATCACCTCTTTTATTCCTAAACTGAACTATGACCATCTTTATCTTCATAGAAGTTATTCTCTGTGAAGCATATCCTCTATCCAGTGATCACTCTCAGGGTCATTTCTCATGCATGGACCAAGTTTCAAACCATCTTTCATTTCTCTTTCTTAAGACCAAAGGGCTGCTTCCTCCTGTCCCCTTGTCTGGAATCTTCCATTTATCTTAAGTGAGAATATGGACAATTGTGGGAATTGTTCAAGGTTGGTGCTGAGCATTATGTTTGTTATATATTCATTATTCTTAAATCCTTGACAGGAAAGCTATGACATACCTAGATAATGTATTAAAAAGACTTTGCTAACAGAGGTCCATATAGTCAGAGCTATGTTTGTTTGTTTCTTCCAGTAGTCACATATGGATGTGAAACTTGGACTATAAAGAAGGCTGAGTGCTAAAGAATTGATGTCTTTGAATTTTAGTGTGGGAGAACACTCTTGAGAACCCCTGGGTCAGGTCAAACCGGTCAATCCTAAAGGAAGTTAACCCTGAATATTCACTGGAAGGACTGATACTGAAGCTGAAGATTCAACATTTTGACCACCTGATGCAAAGAGTCAACTCACTGGAAAAGACCCTTATGCTGGGAAAGATTGACGGCAAAAGGAGAAGAAGGTGACAGAGGATGAGATGGTTAGATATCATCACTGAATCAATGGACATGAATCTGAGCAAACTTTGGGAAATAGTGAAGGACAGGGAGGCCTGGCATGCTATAGTTTCCGGGTTTGCAAAGAGTCAGACATGACTAAGTGACTGACCAACACCAGCTCTTAAATCTATCCCAGAAAGCTATATATTCCCATCTGCTATTCACAGGTTTAGATTAGACAACACATGCAAAATGATTAATATGGTTCTGGGGACAGAGTAAGTACTAAAACTGCCAGCTGCAATTATTTTTAATTATTAGTAGTTTTATTTGTGTGTGTGTGTATGTGTGTGTAGAGATGAGAATACCTCACTTTGGTGAGACCACAGAGCTGACTCTTCATTGGAGCTAAAAATCTGACAAAGCTAGATATTTTGAGTGTTCTGACCTCAGTTTTTTTCAAATAATCCTAATTAGAAAATGTTACAACTTTCATAAATTAAACATAAAACACAATTTGCAGCACAGAGTTATTTGAAAAAAGTGTCTTAGAATGTATTATGCAATGGAGAAATGAGCTACATATCCTATGGTTTGATTTTTTTTAAAGAATCTCATAAATTGGTGAAAGATACACTTAATATGTATAATCATATGTTTTCCCTAATTGACCACACAATTACTACAACTATACGTAACCAATATAGATATGATGAATGAAATTCAAATAAAGGTTAAAATGTCACTGTGTTGAATGTTTCTTATTCCTGCAGTAATAGATTAGCACATGAGTTAATATTGTTGCAGAAACCAGTAATCGAGAAACCAAGCAACACAATCATAGAGTTGGAGAACTCAGGTTTATTACACTGGCAGGCCCAGAGGAGTTAACACACCAAGCTCTGAGCCCCAAACAAAGGGGTTGCAGAGTTTCTATAGACGGACTATAGTGGGCAACACTAGCTGCTAATAGGCTGGTTTAAACTAAGAGGTTTCAGGCACACGGGAACAAGAGTCAAGATGGGGAGGGGGATGCCTGACCTTTACATGGACAGGCATGATTAAACCCTGCAGGTTTGCAGGGGCTGGGCAATTGCAAAGAGCAGGACAAGGATGAGTGAGATAAGCTCCAGCTCCTAGTATTGCACATCCCCACTTTCTGAGACTGCCTGACCTACGTGATCCAGACATTGCAAGGAGCAAGCTGAGTTATAGAGGCAGAACAATCAGGAGATTATGTAAAATTTTAACTTTTCCTCTTCAATATAATACAAATTTATTCTATCAAATACTGGTAGGTCAGAAGTCTAAAATTAAAATTTTATTAGGGCTGTGTTCCTTGTTGAGGTGTCGTGGGAGAATTTGCTTCCTTATTTCCTCCGGTTTCTAGAGGCTGCCTGCATTCTTTGGCTTATTGCCCCTGCCCTCATCTTTGAAGCATGTCACTTCAACTTCTGCATCTGTTGTCCGAACTTCCTTCTTCTTCCTTCAGCCCTCTTGCCTCTCATAAGCATCTTTGTGATAACACTGAGCTCATCTACATTAATCTAGGCTATTCTTTGCATGTCAAGATTCTTAACTCACATCAGTCAAGTCCCTTTTACCACATATGATAACATAGTCATAGGTTCTGTAGATTCGGTTCAGTTCAGTTCAGTTCAGTCGCTCAGTCATGTCTGACTCTTTGCGACCCCATGAATTGCAGCACGCCAGGCCTCCCTGTCCATCACCAACTTCCAGAATTCACTCAAACTCACGTCCATCAAGTCGGTGATGCCATCCAGCCATCTCATCCTCTGTCGTCCCCTTCTCCTCCTGCCTCCAATCCCTCCCAGCATCAGAGTTTTTCCAATGAGTCAATTCTTCGCATGAGGTGGCCAAAGTACTGGAGTTTCAGCTTTAGCATCAGTCCTTCCAAAGAACATCCAGGACCGATCTCCTTTAGAATGGACTGGTTAGATCTCCTTGCAGTCCAAGGGACTCTCAAGAGTCTTCAACACCACAGTTCAAAAGCATCAATGCTTCGGCGCTCAGTTTTCTTCATAGTCCAACTCTCACATCCATACATGACCACTGGAAAAACCATAGCCTTGACTAGATGGTCCTTTGTTGGCAAAGTAATGTCTCTGCTTTTGAATATGCTATCTAGGTTGGTCATAACTTTCCTTCCAAGGAGTAAGCGTCTTTTAATTTCATGGCTAGGGTGTAGATATTTTTGCAGGGTGTCATTATCTTCTTTCTCACATATGTTAAGTTATTATCTCTTAGATTGCTGTGCTTGAGGATTATTGGGGTTCTCTTGAAAAAGTTATTTGTAAAGAGGTAGAGGAGAGTAGGATTGAACAGACAGGGATATGTTAAACCAGGATGTAGTTGCACCAGAGGCTCCAGCTGATTCTAGAGGAGCTTGGGAGTTGGGCTGGCCCTTCAGAGTGGACCTGAATCAAAGCGAGGAGGGTTTGCAAATTCATTTGTCATTTCTCCAAGTTTCTCACAGTGTGTATAACTTCCTTGACCTGTGACTGTTTCTCCCAGGATTCTTTCATGTTCAGTCACTAGGTCCTGTCTGACTCTTTGTGACTCCATGGTGTGTAGCCTGTCAGGCTCCTCTCTCCATGGGATTATCCAGGCAAGAATACTGGAGTGGGTTTTGTTTTCCTCTGCCAGGGGATTTGCCTGACCCAGAGATTGAACCTGCATCTCTTGAAAGTCGCTCGGTCATGTCTCACTCTTTGTGACCCCATTGACTATACAGTCTGTGGGATTCTTCAAGCAAGAATACTGGAGTGGGTAGCCTTTCCCTTCTCCAGGGGATCTTCCCAACCCAGGGATCGAATCCAGGTCTCCTGTGTTGCAGGCAGATTCTTTAGCAGCTAAACCTTTAGGGAAACTCAGGAATACTGGAATGGGTAGCCTATCCCTTTTCCAGCTTGGTCTTCCTGACCCAGGAATTGAACCAGGGTTTCCTGCATTGCAGGCAGATTCTTTACCAACTGAGCTATGAGGGAAGCCCTGCATCCCTTGTGTCTCCTGCAAATTGATAGGCGGATTCTCTACCGCTGAACCACCTGGGAAGCCCTCTCCCAGAGTCCTTTGCCAAGCTGTTTAATTTTGTATCATGTTTAATTTTGTATCATTTTTGTAATTTTATTGGAGGGATGTACCTATATCAATAAATATTTGTAGATAATTTTCCTTATCTAAACTAGCTGTTTCACCCTCCCCAGGGCATCACATCTTCAGAATCCATACAGTCTCCTGGTTCAGGTTAGTTAGACATTTGGGCTCTTTAGGTATTAATCCCATTCTTCCTATAGAAAGAGCACCTCACTGGTCAAATTATACTGTAATTCAATCCATGTTGTTGGCTTGGTAGCCAGAAGGCGAGGCAGAGGTAAATCCTGAGGTGAGTATCTGTTATTTTGTAAGACAAAGATTTCTAGTTCATCCTCAAGCAATGAGAGAGCACTTCCTTTAACATATACAGCCGGGCCACTTCTATAAGCCCAGAAGTTTCAGTGGAATGTGAAGCCACAGAGTTTGCATGTGGATCAACCCAGATGTTCTCATTCTAATTTTTTTTTTTTTAATCTCACTTCTCCTTATTCAATGTCTGGACTTTGGCTCAACAGACTTGCTGTGTATGAGAATTCAGTAATTTTTGTAGCTCTATGACCCGTTTCATTGGGTCCTGGACCTGAGCCTTAACTTTGTCTGCCCTCCAAGTGCAGCAGATGAGAATCTTTTTATATGCTGCCAAGGAGGTTCTCTGGCTTTGACAGTTTGCCTTTAATTGGTGATTTAAAATCTCTAGTCTTTCATTATCTTTTCCAATCCATCAATAGCACCCAGCAAGAGCCATTCAATGCACAGTCCTTATAATTGCTACTCCCTCAAACCTTCCAAAGACCCAGTCTATTGTGCCAGTCATTACATTACCTTCCAAAACCCCAGTTTATCACAGTTTAACAATGCCAAGGGCTAAAGTACTCCATGCATCACTTCTCCACCAAGGGCCTGGAGGGTGATCAACTTCAAAAATCTCATTTTAAAGTCTAATTCTTAGGAGCATTTCAAATACAGTCATCCTAAACTGTTTCCCAGCAAATAGACTATTAGGCAGATAATTGTGTACAAGAGGTTTATTGGAGAGTGTTTGGGAAAATGCACCTGGATGGAAGACACAGAAGTAGGTGTGGGCAGAGGGAGACACTGAACAAAGATGCAATTGTGACAGAGCCCTCAGAATATTTCATGGGAACTCTTGAGCCAGGATAGCTCTTCAAAGCAATCTTGAATTAAGGCCAGGAGGTCAGAATTCTATATTGCCTTTATCAACCAGTCACCGGATGTGGGCTTCCTCCAAGGAAGAGACGTATCCTTCACCAAGCAGGGCCCCGTGGGGCTCCTGGGCACAAAGCCTTTCTGGGGCCCTCATTTCTTTGACTATAGAAAACAGCCTTCATTCAACCTCCATGACATTCCCTGAGTTCCAAGGGGGCAGATTCAAGCAGCTGTTAATTAGGGAAGGGAGGTGATGTGAGAGCAGGGAGAAACAAATAGTCAAGATAAACAATAGTGCAGCCTTGAGGCAAGGTCTTAAGTTCCCCATCAAGGATACATACAATACCTTTGAGCTGTTTTGCAGATATTGAAAACTCCTCCAGGTGGGAGAAGTTAATGATTAATGGTAGCATGCTGTCCACAAGCAAGTAGACCCCAGACCAGTTGGACCCTGAAGGTCGATGATGCTGGCTCCCACTTATCTCAGCATCAACCAATCAGAAGAATGTTCATGAGCTGATCACGTCCTCTTTGAACCATTACTATAAAACTTATTACCCTCTCTAAATGGGGACACATACATGTAGGACGTTAGCCCATGGTGGCTCCTTTGCCTTAGAAAAGCAATAAAGCTATTCTTTTCTACTTCACCCAAACCTCTGTCTCCAAGATTTAATTTGGTGTTGGTGTACAGAGCGCAAGGGCCTCTCGGGAGGCACTAGCGGTAAAGAACCTGCCTGCCGATGCAGGAGACTTAAGGGATGCAAGTTCACCCCCTAGGTCACGAAGATCCCCAGAAGGAGGGTAGGGCAACCCACTCCAGTATTTGTGTTTGGAGAATCCCATGAACAGAGGAGCCTGCTGGGCTACAATCCATAGGGTCGCAAAGAATTGGACAAGACTGAAGTGACTTAGCACACACACGTACAGAGCTCAGGTTCATCTTCAATACAACACACTTCAGCTGAAGGTGATTCCTGGAGAAGGACTCAGATCTGAGATTTTAAATCCAATTTTCATCAGTTCAGTTCAGTCACTCAGTCGTGTCTGATTCTGTGGCCCCATGAACTGTGGCATGCCAGGCCTCCCTCTCCATCATCAACTCCCAGAGTCCACAAAAACCCATGTCCATTGAGTCAGTGATGCCACCCAACCATCTCATCCTCTGTCATCCTCTTCTCCTCCTGTCCTCAATCTTTCCCAGCATCAGGGTCTTGCAGGCCATAATTATTAAGATGGTATCTTGCTTTAAAAATTGCCTCCATTCTTAAGTGGGAATCTGGGCAATATAACACAGTATCAACAAAAGGAAAAAATGAAATAGAAATCCTCTTCAGTTCAGTTCAGTCACTCAGTTGTGTCCAACTCTTTGCGACCGCATGAATCGCAGCATGCCAGGCCTCCCTGTCCATCACCAACTCCCGGAGTTCACTCAGACTCATGTCCATTGAGTCCATGATGCCATCCAGCCATCCCATCCTCGGTCGTCCCCTTCTCCTCTTGCCCCCAATCCCTCCCAGCATCAGAGTCTTTTCCAGTGAGTCAACTCTCCACATGAGGTGGCCAAAGTACTGGAGTTTCAGCTTCAGCATCATTCCCTCCAAAGAAATCCCAGGGTTGATCTCCTTCAGAATGGACTGGTTGGATCTCCTTGTAGTCCAAGGGACTCTCAAGAGTCTTCTCCAACACCACAGTTCAAAAGCACCAATTCTTCAGCGCTCAGCCTTCTTCACAGTCCAACTCTCACATCCATGCGTGACCACTGGAAAAACCATAGCCTTGACTAAACGGACCTTAGTCGGCAAAGTAATGTCCCTGCTTTCAAATATGCTATCTAGGTTGATCATAACTTTTCTTCCAAGGAGTAAGTGTCTTTTAATTTCATGGCTGCAGTCACCATCTGCGGTGATTTTGGAGCCCAAAAAATAAAGTCTGACACTGTTTCCACTGTTTCCCCATCTATTTCCCATGAAGTAATGAGACCGGATGCCATGATCTTTGTTTTCTGAATGTTGAGCTTTAAGCCAACTTTTTCACTCTCCTCTTTCACTTTCATCAAGAGGCTTTTTAGTTCCTCTTCACTTTCTGCCATAAGGGTGGTATCATCTGCATATCTGAGGTTATTGATATTTCTCCTGGCAATCTTGATTCCAGCTTGTGTTTCTTCCAGTCCAGCGTTTCTCATGATGTACTCTGCATAGAAGTTAAATAAGCAGGGTGACAATATACAGCCTTGACGTACACCTTTTCCTGTTTGGAACCACAAATCCTCTTCAGTGCTTCAAAATTGGTTATATAGGAGAAAAACATCATAGACTTGAGCTGTACAAATATAGGTAGAAACCCAATTTTCATCAGTAAGATAACACTGGTAAACTTCATAATCAAAGGAAATTATGCTTAAAAATACCTTCAGTTCCAGTTCTTCATACTGTGATCGCATTCACTTAGATTTATGTATCAGACATGTAATGAGCATCTTACTAGGCACTCTGTTAAGACAGGAAGGTGGAGATGACCAAGCCCTAAACTTTGTTCTAAAAGAATTCATAGTTGTATATGTTTTCACACAGCATTATGTAAATACTGTAGATCTAAAAACATATTCCCATTTTTGAAATTTAAAGACTTAATGTTAGCTATTGTAAATATATTCTGACATAAATAACATAGCACCACTAATTTATTGTCAAGAAATAAGAAAATACATGTAGGAACTGGAAAATTTGTAACCTTTAAAACTGAAAAGTTAAAACAACAGGGCAAGAAATAAACAAGCTGTGTCTTCTGTATCCTATGTTTGTTGCAAAGACAATAAGATAAGGCAGAGTAGGGCCTCAGAGAAGCAGAAAATAGTAATGTTCATGCCAGGTGCTGGTAAGGATATACACAAACTCTCTTTGATGATCACGGTTTTAAGATATTAGAACAAGTAGTAAACTATGTTTTATGTGTTCAATCTCCATTTCATAAACAAAATGCTCATTCTATCATTCCCTGATAGATTTGAAGTTCATAAAGGCAGGAACCACGTCTCTCTTGTTCACTATTATGTCTGAAACATAGTATCTCTCATATAATAGGCATCCACTATGCACTTAATGAATAAAGGATTTATGGTATATCATAATCAAAGGGAAATATGAACCTTATGTTTTAATATTGATCATATTTTTGTTATTCCCTTATGTCCCTGAAATCTGCCTCATATATGCCCAGTGTTACTTCACAGAGTAATATTAAAATTATTGCAATTTCATAGTAAGATAAAATAGGATAGCCATATCTTAAACTCTAGTAAAGGCTTCTTGAATATTTATTAATTTTTAAAAATACACTAGAATAATGAAGCTAATTGAGGCATGCCACTTGTTAGATTGACCAAAATGCTAAGTGTTTGGCCTCATTCTGAATTAATACTTTGATATTTTGAATGATTCCTTTAGGAAAAAAGGCAAAGAAAACTAAGGCAATTGTATAGAATAAAAAGACAGAAGCTAATGAAGAAATCCATATCAAGTTCCATAAGTATCATACTCAGACCCATGCTCAAATAGACACCCCAGTCTAAGGAAGAGGCTTTGAACAAGATATTTTGCCCTAAATAACATTATATTTTAATCAACAAGGATAAAAAAATGAAACCAGGCTTGTGATGAAATAAAGTACAACATCTCAATAGTTTGAGGAAAACCTCTAGGAACACACTCACTCTTTACGAAATGGGAATATTCTCATCAGATTTTCACAGTGCCTGCATCAAATATCCATGGAAAGCCAAAAAAACAAAACATGTTATGTCACTAGAGTCAGATTAAACACAACTGGGACAAGGTACAAACATAGGAGTTCAAAGATATGAAGTCAGAAGATCTTAACTTAAATGTTGCCCCCACTCCCTGCCGCACCCATCCCCTGCAGCCCTCATTTGCCAGCTTGTAATATGGGGCTGGCAGAGAAGGCAATGACACCCCACTTCAGTACTCTTGCCTGGGAAATCCCATGGACGGAGGAGCCTGGAAGGCTGCAGTCCATGGGGTCACTGAGGGTCGGACACGACTTCACTTTCACTTTCACTTTTCACTTTCCTGCATTGGAGAAGGAAATGGCAACTCACTCCAGTGTTCTTGCCTGGAGAATCCCAGGGACAGGGGAGCCTGGTGGGCTGCTGTCTATGGGGTCGCACAGAGTCAGACACAACTGAAGCCACTTAGCAGCAGCAGCAGCAGCAATATGGGGCTGGAAGAAAACAGCATCTCTGTGCCTTACCCTCCTTTCTGCTAAAATGTAATGAACCACACCATCAAAGGCAGAAGACTATACAAAGAGCACAGGATATAATGGACTCAACAAAGCTCCTCAAAAATCATATACCTGCAACTTATATTTATAATTATTGTGATGGCAGGTATTTCATATTTGCTCTGGAGGTCACAACTTGAAGACAAAAGCTCAGAATTAAATATAAGCCTGGCTAAGGGAAATCCAAGTATTTTGAGTGGAATGGTATCTATACAGAAAAGAAGAGAAAAGCTGTCATATACATTTTTTAATTTACCACGTGATCTGGGCCTTCTTTTTGCCATATTATTTTTCTCTGTATTTGTTATATTTCTTCTGATTTCAGAATGCTAATAACTGCAAAGCTTTGTATAAAAAGGAATAGCACTGTTACATCGGAACAGATATGCTTTCAACCAAAGTGGTTGAGAGCATTAATGAAATAAAATACAATTATGTAGGTAAATTATGCCTTGAATTATTGATGCAATATTGACTCATTTAGCATCTCTCGCAATGAATGGGCAGAATTTACACTTACAGGTTAATATACCCTACCCAAGAAAGAAATGCACAGCAGCTCAAACTATAAATTCAGTAATTTTATAACCCTATGTTTTATTAAAATCCATTTAGGTCCCTTCAGAAGCACAAGGTCAAGGAAAAACAAAAAAAGGTGTTCCACACTAGTTTAAACAAATACAGAAACATTGCTGACTATGTAACATTTATCATTTTAATTACCAACATCCATTTTCTGTTAATTCTCTCTAATGTAGAGATGTGGTTAAACAATAGAAGCTGTTAATAGCTCATGGACTTTTTGGCCTCAATTATCTCTCCCTACAAGGAATGGCTTTGTTTTAGCTGAAAAATTGGTACATTTACTACATATCTGAGACACGCAGACAACCCAGAGATGTATTTAAACACTAATGAGTCCAGGGATTGTGTTGTATATATAGTAAGCAAGTGGTAGATGTGTTCATTGTTTTTAAACTACATATGACTCTCATGTTCTTCATTTTTAAAGTGCAGATATTACTTGCTTTTTACATTTTCTCTTCTTCATAGCTAGTCAGCACCTTAAGAATACAGCCTCTCTCTTATTTGTGAATGCCCTGGAGATTCTAAATCCAGAGAAATATTAATACGTAAACTACTTAAAGCATTCAGATTATTAGTTGCCAAGTGAAATTAAAGATACTACTGTCAACGTTGACTTCCCCGGTGGCTCAGACGGTAAAGTGTCTGTCTACAATGTGGGAGACCCTGGTTCGATCCCTGGGTTGGGAAGATCCCCTGGAGAAGGAAATGGCAATCCACTCCAGGACTATTGCCTGGAAAATCCCGTGGACAGAGGAGCCTGGTAGGCTACAGCCCATAGGGTCGCAAAAAGTCGGACACAACTGAGCGACTTCACTGTCAATGCAATAGTAGCCTAAATATGAAGCTAAATGCAATCTTTACTTCATATATAAATGTAATAAATATTGCCACAAAAAGCGGCAGTGAATATCTACAAACAATGTGTTTTTGACCAAATATCTTTCTTTGGATAAATTGTCAAATAGTGAGGTTCTGAGTATTGGTAGTATTCAGCTAAAAATGTTGAACTTTACCAAGTTTTAAGGTAATTACTTTGAGTAAATAAGAGCCTCTGTGTTCTTAGATGTATAAGCAAGTGTTTGGAGTTTCTGACATTTTGAAGCAAATGCCTCAAACTTTCATAGAATTTTTAGGACTTGCTCTTTCATTTTTAGTTTTTCTTAAAGGAAGCATATTTTGGCCAGACATTACTGTATAAATTAGTCTTTGAAGGGGAAGAGTCAGATAAGAAAACATTGTTCCTTTAAAGGTATATATTTTGTATTCCACTGAAGGGTACCTTAAAACAGCAGAGTTAAGGTACAAATAAAGTGAAACAACTGTGTTTTAGTTAAGGAAAAACAAACATAATTTCTTAAAGTTCATCATCCACTTTAGTCTCAGTCAATGTAAAAAAGGTCTTCAATCACAGCTGCTAGTATGGATTGAGAATTCCGTGTTGCTCTGAGTACATGGCATGCAGTCTGATGGAATAAATCTCTGACTTCCTGCATAGAATTAAGATCTATGAGACAATTAAAAATTAATAGCATCTCTTGATCGTGATGGCTAATGAATGGTTTTGCATAGCTTAAATGTCTGTGCTACATATGGAATGCATTCTGACTTCCAATCTGAGGGATTAAACCTAATCAGTCATAAAGCAGAATACTGAGGCACTGTTTGTAAACTGTGAAAGTCCTATTCCCCTAATTTTCTACTGTGTCCCCTGCATTCCACTGCGATGCCCAATCAAACCCTAGTTCTTTAGATACCTCGGCCATCATTATGCCTGGAGAGTAAATAACTTCTTTATCTGTGCTACCTCCGTATATCTGATCCATACTTCCACTTTTGACTTATTACACAAGAATGGAACATATTTGTGCAGTATTTTTCATTTCCAATCGATTATGAACTCTGAAGATAGGATCTCTGTGTCTTAAATGACTTTGTATTGTCATAACAAGCATGATCCTTGTCATTTTAGTAAACTTTTAACTGTTGTTTGTCATTATTTTTAAAGCCTCACTAAATATGTGTTATTGAAAATTTTCTGTCATATAGCTGCTCATGTGAATCCTGATTCTTCAACTAACTAAACAAAAGGAATAAGGATAATCATTTTTTAGGCTGTCTATAAGTCTAACATAATTGAAAAGGCATGGGGACTGTGAGAAGAGCATCTATAGAGAGAAAGAAGTAGAGGAGGAAGTTCACCCTAGGAACTCTGGATTGAAGAGTCCTTCTTTCTAGAAGTTTCTTTCTATGATCTTGACATATATGGATATACGGCGCCATTTAGGTCTCTCTCATTGACCTTTTAAGAAAAGAGATAAGCGCTCAATGTAAAGTAATCACTTTATTATGCCACCTGATTTTAATTCCCTGCACCATATTAATCATGGTCTTGTTATTTCTTTTATTTATTATTTTTACATATGTATTTATCTACTGCCTGTCTACTCTCCCACCATAATATAGAATCCATAAAACAAAGTTCCTTTTCACTGCTTTTATGTCTAGAACACCTTTTGGCTCATAATAAGAATTTAGTAAATATTCATTGAATGATTGTTTTGAAAAGTAAATTGCTTGCAAAACTTGGTAATTGTTTTACTAATAGCAAATTGCTTTAATATCTCTAACAAGCAAATGCCCCCTAAGAGTATGTTCTAAGACTCTCCAGTAAGAACAGCAGAATTAGCAAGTCAAGGTAAACAGAATCTACTGGTCTCACAAAGTTATCTACTTGAGTGAGAAAGGAAGGGACGAAGGTAATGAAGTTCAAAAGCATCCTCAGAGTGGAGAATGGCAATGCTTTGAGGGACAATCAGTGAAAACCTACAAGGAAATAAAGAGCAAAATAAATGTCTCCCTGAAAGTAGATTAAATACAGTTATACATATGCTTTTGAACTGTGGTGTTGGAGAAGACTCTTGAGAGTCCCTTGGACCGCAAAGAGATCCAACCAGTCCATTCTGAAGGAGATCAACCCTAATTTCTTTGGAAGGAATGATGCTAAAGCTGAAACTCCAGTATTTTGGCCACCTCATGCGAAGAGTTGACTCATTGGAAAAGACTCTGATGCTGGGAGGGATTGGGGGCAGGAGGAGAAGGGGATGACAGAGGATGAGATGGTTGGATGGCATCACTAACTCGATGGACGTGAGTCTGAGTGAACTCCGGGAGTTGGTGATGGACAGGGAGGCCTGGTGTGCTGCGATTCATGGGGTCACAAAGAGTCAGACACAACTGAGCGACTGAGCTGAACTGAATACATATGTGAGCAGACCCTTTTGACCAAATCGATGAACATCAAGGTTGTTAAATTAATCAAATAGGGAGACCATTAGATTGAGGTGACTTTAATGCTGTAATGGCCTATGTAAGCAAACGTGAACCTGAGGCTAAAAATGCTTCACAGTTACAAAATCAAAATCTAAGGACAACCCATCAGAAAAGCCCAGCAGATTTTCCCAAATAATGCAACTGGTTAAGCTACAGACAAATGTTTTCCTTGCTCTGTCTCTACCTTTTCTTTAAACAAACAAACAAACAAACAAAAAAAACTTTCCCCTCATTTCTGTCAGTGGACACTTCTAACCACTGGTGGTTGCCACTGCCTGATATAAACCGATCTGTTCTGGCATTTTGTATGATGCACTCTGCATAGAAGTTAGATAAGCAGGGTGACAATGTACTCCTTTGCCGATTTGGAACCAGTCTGTTATCTATATCAGGTTCTAACTGTTACTTCTTGACTTGCATACAGATGTCTCAGTAGGCAGATCAGGTAGTCTGGTATTCCCATCTGTTTCAGAATTTTCCACAGTTTATTGTGATCCACACAGTCATTCAGTTTGTACCTGACTTTTTACGACCCCATGGACTCTAGCTTGCCACGCTTCTCTGTCTATGGTATTCTCCAGGCTGGTTGCCCACTGGAGCTGGTTGCCATGCCCTCCTCCAGGGGATCTTCCCAACCAAGGGATAGAACCCAAGTTTCTTGCATCTCCTGCTTTGGCAGGTACATTACCTCTAGCACCACCTGGAAAGCCACTTGTTAGTAGCTGATATTTATGTAAATAGATATTTTAGTCAATTCCAAGGTAGTTGTTATATATTTTAGAGGGGAAAGGAAGAATTTATGAGATGAAAGCAGATAAAATAATTCAAAAAGAAAAAAAAATGGTCTAAAAGAAGAGGGCGATTAACTCTAAGTGATCTCTTACATGAAAATGGCTTTATGCAATAGACAGAGGAGAGCTGAGTACAGAGATATTGGCAAAAATCTTTAATTATTGTCTCTTTCTTCAGTCCTTTCTCCCACTAACCCATGATAATTATGCATGGCTATATTTTGATTATAACTATGAAAGATGGATTTTTTAAAATTTCTAACACAAGACTGCAAGGTTCTTAAGAAGGGGTCTTTTATTTAATGTGATTCAGTTTATTCTGCTGGGCTTATGTGAATTGGGTCCATGTAGGGGAAAGGAATGTTGAGAGGAGAGTGCAACATGAGAAAAACTATTTTGCACAGGGAAGATACTTGTCAGCCTATTACCACCCTTTAAGCCCAAACCCAGCCCAAAGAAGCTGGGAAGCTGAGTGGATGAAATCATAAAACTAAGATACCAAGAGAAATAATCCATCATCAGGAGCCTCTGACCTAACCTGGACAACACCTTCATGAAAATAGCTAAAAGGAAATGAAGATAAAGTAACTGAGTAGGAAAAATGATGTTCTGTACCTTGCATTTCTGAGTAATGATACACAACATTTCTGAACTTTCAGTAAAATGGCTTAATGTGTTTTCCTCTTCTCCCAGCCCACATTTCTCACAGTTCCCTCTCCCCACTCCCAGCCCGCTTTGTTGTCCACTTCAATTTAGTTTGTACAGGGTAAGTGATTAATATGCAATTTGTGTCCTTCCCTGAAATGTTCATGAAGACAAACAGAGATGTCCCCTCCAATGACCTTTGTTGAATCCCCTGGTACCTTCCCCCAGTGGATGCTTTAGCATTTACAAATCACTTTCATTTTCTCCTTGCCTGCCAGATGAGTTTGAATCTCTGTGGTGGTTTTCGTTTCCAAACACCACGGTTTTCTAAAGGATCAAATAAAGTTCATAGTGGCTTATCTCAATTTGCCTGGGATAGCTCACATTTCAAAATGAAAGCGTCAAAATAAATCAACAGCAGTAGCAAGCACTTAAAGAGGTCTCTATTCAGGGCAGCTGCCTTCTCTTCTCTAGGTACAATGAGGTACACTGGAAGCCTGGGCTCAAGGAGATGGTAGGGAGGGGTTGGCAGCCTGATGGAGGGGGTCAACAGGTAAGGAGGTACCACACAGCATCCAAGAAAGGCAAATACTGGAAGGGCCTATAAGCTTATCAATCTCTGCCTGTGAAGCAGTTGTTACAGATGAGCAAATCAGGATAGAGGAGGTGGGCAAGAGCTTAAACTGAGAAATGAATATCCTCCCTAAAGACTGTCTGGCAAGCAAATGACTTTCTAGGCAGAAACGATGGTAATGTCCTGATTATTTTGAGTTATTGTTATTTACCACAAAAATATTTTTTATTGACATGCCTACTATTGTGCTATTCACTTTAAATATTCATTTCACAGTACATGCAATTCATAAATTACATTATGATTATTCATGATTATGCTCATTTTAAAGACATGAAAACAACTATAGCTCCAAGAGAGTTTTGATGTCTTTTTTTTTTCCTGGTTGTGCCACGTGGCTTATAGAATCTTAGTTCCTTGACCAGGTCTTGAATCAGCCCACCTAGCAGTGAAAGTGGAGAAGGCAATGGCAACCCACTCCAGTACTCTTGCCTGGAAAATCCCATGGGCAGAGGAGCCTGGTAGGGTGCAGTCCATGGGGTCGCTAAGAGTTGGACACGACTGGGCGACTTCACTTTCACTTTCCACTTTCATGCATTGGAGAAGGAAATGACAACCCACTCCTGTGTTCTTGCCTGGAGAATCCCAGGGACAGGGGAGCCTGGTGGGCTGCCATCTCTGGGGTCGCACAAAGCCAGACACGACTGTGGTGACTTAGCAGCAGCAGCAGTAGCAGCAGCAATGAAAGCATGGAATCATTACCACTGGACCACCAGGGAATTCCCTCATGACTTTTAGACTGTACAGAACCAATTTTCAAAGTATATCTTTAATGATAATATATTAAATTATATAATACATTTAATAAATATTATATAACATATTTAATAAATTTTAAAATAATTGTAGCTTGCTATAACATTACTTTCTCTCCAAATACTTATATATATATATAACATGTGCTTATATGTATATATACATATATATTTTATAACATATATATTACACATGCATATGAGTATATATTACATATATTGTGTACACATATATACATGTGCAATATATATCATATACACATGGTGGCTTAGTCGCTAAGTTGTGTCTGACTCTTGCGACCCCATGGACTGTAGCCTACCAGGCTACTCTGTCCAGTGGATTCTCCAGGCAAGAACACTGGAGTGGGTTGCCATTTCCTTCTCCAGGGGATCTTCCTGACCCAGGAATTGAACCCAGGTCTCCTGGACTGCAGGCAGATTCTTCACTGACTGAGCTACAAGGAAAGCCCTTTCATATACATAATATATATTATGTACATAATGTATAATTTTAAACATACCTGTGAACTGTGGAATAAGATGATGGAAATAAATCATTTACCACAGATTATGGTAATATACGAAAAATTAGACAGTGGTGGAATTACAAGTAATTTTTACTATTTATCTTTATATTATATAAATTTTCTAATTCAGATAAAAACCATGCTCATCACACATGAATATGTAAATTTCTAGTTTTCTGTATTGACCCTATTATAGATGACAGTACATGTAAAACAGAACAAAGGTGCCAAGCTGTGGCCTGCCACTTGATGGGCAATCCTTACTGGGCAACAACAGAAGCAGGGTAGAGAGAGCTGGGAGAAGTATTTCCATGCAGCATAGCCCCAGGGTGCCTCTCTCGTACCACATGCTCAGTGAAGAGCACTTGCCAGAACCGTATCTTGAGAACGGGGCTTTGCGTTTGTGCAGTGCTGTGACCCTGGATGAAGGAAAGACACTTGCAAATACTTTCAAAGCTAAACAACACTGATATGTCCCCAGTTGCCATAGTGAAGTGTTTTTAAATCCAGCATTCACTTGCATAAAAAATAGAAATTCTCTAGACTTACTCAAGAATTAGCTGAAATGTTACGTCTTTAAGGAGGCTTTCCTGACTCTTTGTTAGCTTCAGCATCATTGTCATCTATATTCCTAAGCCAATGTGTTTATAACTCTAGCTAAGCATGTCAACATTGAATAACAGCATTCTACTCTATAGGACTATCAATTCTTTGAAGCTAGCAGCTATGTGAGCCCTATATGAGACTACACGTCAAAGCAATAGATGTGGATTCAAAACCTGAACACACCAATTATCAGCTCTTATATATTCTGAACCTATATGTCTCTACCTTTAAAGGGGGAGTTCTTTATGATATCTGTCTCATAAAACTGTTCCAGGATTATGCAAATGGAAAGCTATGAAAAAATTCTCAATCTGTTCAGTTCAGTTCGGTTCAGTCATGTACGACTTTTCGTGACACCATGAACCTCAATGTGCCAGGCCTCCCTGTCTATCCCAACCCCCAGAGTTTACCCAAACTCATGTCCATTCAGTAGATGATGCCATACATCATCTCATTCTTTGTCATCCCCTTCTCCTCCCACCCTCAATCTTTCCCTGCATCAGGGTTTTTTCAAATGAGTCAGCTATTCATATCAGGTGAAGTTTCAGCTTCAACATCAGTCCTTCCAATGAACACCCGGGACGGATTTCCTTTAGGATGGACCAGTTGGATCTCCTTGCAGTCCAAGGGATTCTCAAGAGTCTTCTCCAACACCACAGATCAAAAGCATCAATTCTTTGGTGCTCAGATTTTTTTATATTCCAACTCTCACATTCATACATGACTTCTGGAAAAACCATAGCCTTGACTAGATGGATCTCTGTTGGCAAAGTAATGTCTCTGCTTTTTAATATGCGGTCTGCTGCTGCTAAGTCGCTTCAGTCATGTCTGACTCTGTGCGACCCCATACACGGCAGCCCATGAGGCTCCCCTGTCCCTGGGATTTTCCAGGCAAGATCACTGGAGTGGGTTGTCATTTCCTTCTCCAATGCAGGAAAGGGAAAAGTGAAAGTGAAATCCCTCAGTCGTGTCCGACGCTTAGTGACCCCATGGACTACAGCCCACCAGGCTCCTCCGTCCATGGAATTTTCTAGGCAAGAGTACTGGAGTGGGTGCCATTGCCTTCTCCGAATATGCTGTCTAGGTTGGTCATAACTTTCCTTCTAATGAGTAAGCATCTTTTCATCTCATGGCTGCAATCACCATCTGCAGTGATTTTGGAGCCCAAATAAATAAATTCAGCCACTGGTTCCACTGTTTCCCCATCTATTTGCCAAAGAGTGATGGGACCAGATGCCATGACCTTAGTTTTCTGAATGTTGAGCTTTAAGTCAACTTTTTCACTTTCCCTTTCACTTTCATCAAGAGGCTCTTCAGTTCTTCACTTTCTGCCATAAAGGTGGTGTCATCTGCGCATCTGAGGTTACTGACATTTCTCTTGAGAATCTTGATTCCAGCTTGTGCTTTTTCTAGCCCAGCGTTTCTCATGATGTACTCTGAATATAAGTTAAATAAGCAGGGTAACAATATAAAGCCTTGATGTACTTCTTTTTCTATTGGGAACCAGTCTGTTGGTCCATGTCCAGTTCTAACTGTGACTTCCTGCCTTGCATACAGGTTTCTAGGTCCACACCTTTGTCTAACTCAGTGAAACTAAGACATGCCATGTGGGGCCACCCAAGATGGATGGGTCATGGTGGAGAGGTCTGACAGAATGTGGTCCACTGGAGAAGGGAATGGCAAACCACTTCAGCATTCTTGCCTTGAGAAACCCATGAACAGTATGAAAAGGCAAAAAGATAGGACACTGAAAGATGAGCTACCCAGGTCGGTAGGTGCCAAATATGCTACTGGAGATCAGTAGAGAAATAATTCCATAAAGAATGAAGGGATGGAGCCAAAGCAAAAACAACACCCAGTTGTGGATGTGACTGGTGATAGAAGGAAGGTCTAATGCTGTAAAGAGCAACATTGCATAGGAACCTAGAGTGTCAGGTCCATGAATAAAAGTAAATTGGAAGTGGTCAAACAGGAGATGGCAAGAGTGAACGTTGACATTGTAGGAATCAGTGACTAAAATGGGCTGGAATGGGTGAATCTAAATCAGATGACCATTATATCTACTACTGTGGGCAGGAATCCCTTAGAAGAAATAGAGTAGCCATTATAGTCAAAAGTCTGAAATGCAGTACTTGGATGCAATCTCAAAAATGACAGAATGATCTCTGTTTGCTTCCAAGGCAAATCATTCAATATCATGGTAATCCAAGTCTAGGTCCCGACAAGTAATGCTGAGGAAGCTGAAGTTGAATGGTTCAGTTCCAAAGAAAGGCAATGCAAAAGAATGCTCAAACTACCACACAATTGCATTCATCTCACATGCTAGTAAAGTAATGCTCAAAATTCTCCAAGCCAGGCTTCAGCAATACGTGAACCGTGAACTTCCAGATGTTCAGGCTGGTTTTAGAAAAGGCAGAGGAACCAGAGATCAAATTGCCAACATCCGCTGGATCATGGAAAAAGCAAGAGAGTTACAGAAAAACATCTATTTCTGCTTTATTGACTATGCCAAAGCCTTTGACTGTGTGGATCACAATAAACTGTGGAAAATTCTGAAAGAGATGGGAATACCAGACCACCTAACCTGCCTCTTGAGAAATCTGTATGCAGGTCAGGAAGCAACAGGACATGGAACAACAGACTGGTTCCAAATAGGAAAAGGAGTACATCAAGGCTGTATATTATCACCCTGCTTATTTAACTTCTATGCAGAGTACATCATGAGAAACGCTGGACTGGAAGAAACACAAGCTGGAATCAAGATTGCCAGGAGAAATATCAATAACCTCAGATAAGCAGATGACACCACTCTTATGGCAGAAAGTGAAGAGGAGCTAAAAAGCCTCTTGATGAAAGTGAAAGAAGAGAGCGAAAAAGTTGCCTTGAAGCTCAACACTCAGAACACGAAGATCATGGCATCTGGTCTCATCACTTCATGGGAAATAGATGGGGAAACAGTAGAAACAGTGTCAGACTTTATTTTGGGGGGCTCCAAAATCACTGCAGATGGTGACTGCAGCCATGAAATTAAAAGATGCTTACTCCTTGGAAGAAAAGTTATGACCAACATAGATAGTATAATCAAAAGCAGAGACATTACTTTGCCAACTAAGGTCCGTCTAGTCAAGGCTATGGTTTTTCCTGTGGTCATGTATGGATGTGAGAGTTGGACTGTGAAGAAGGCTGAGTGCTGAAGAATTGATGCTTTTGAACTGTGGTGTTGGAGAAGACTCTTGAGAGTCCCTTGGACGGCAAGGAGATCCAACCAGTCCATTCTGAAGGAGATCAACCCTGGGATTTCTTTGGAAGGAATGATGCTAAAGCTGAAACTCCAGTACTTTGGCCACCTCATGCGAAGAGTTGACTCATTGGAAAAGACTCTGATGCTGGGAGGGATTGGGGGCAGGAGGAGAAGGGGACGACTGAGGATGAGATGGCTGGATGGCACCATGGACTCAATGAACATGAGTCTGAGTGAACTCCGGGAGATGGTGATGGACAGGGAGGCCTGGTGTGCTGCAGTTCATGGGGTCACAAAGAGTCGGACACGATTGAGCGACTGAACTGAACTGATGAACACATACAAGACCTTCTAGAACTAATACCCCCAAAAGATGTCCTTTTCATTATAGGAGACTGGAATACAAAAGTAGGAAGTCAAGAAACATCTGGAGTAACAGGAAATTTGGCCTTGGAATACACAATGAAGCTGGGCACAGGCTAATAGAGTTTTGTCAAGAGAACGCACTGGTCATGGCAAACACCGTTTTCCAACAACACAAGAGAAGACTCTACACATGGACATCACCAGATGGTCAACATGGAAATCAGACTGATTATATTCTTTGCAACCAAAAATGGAGAAGCTCTATATGGTCAGCAAAAACAAGACTGGGGGCTGCCTATGGCTCAGATCATGAACTCCTTATTGCCAAATTCATACTTAAATTGAAGAAATTGGGAAAAACCACTAGACCATTCAGGTATGACCTAAATCAAATCCCTTAAGATAATACAATAGAAGCAAGAAACAGATATAAGGGACTAGATCTGATAGATAGAGTGCCTGATGAGCTGTAGATGGAGGTTCATGACATTGTACAGGAGACAGGGATCAAAACCATCCCCAAGAAAAAGACATGCAAAAAAGCAAAATGGCTGTCTGGGGTGGCCTTACAAATAGCTGTGAAAAGAAGAGAAGTGAAAAGCAAAGGAGAAAAGGAAAGATATAAGCATCTGAATGCAGAGTTCCAAAGAATAGCAAGGAGAGATAAGAAAGTGTTCCTCAGTGATCAATGCAAAGAAACAGAGGAAAAACAATAGAATTGGAAATACTAGAGATCTCTTAAAGAAAATTAGAGATAGCAAGGGAACATTTCATGCAAAGATGGGCTCGATAAAGGACAGAAATGGTATGGACCTAACAGAAGCAGAGGATATTAAGAAGAGATGGCAAGAACACACAGAAGAACTGTACAAAAAAGATCTTCACAACCCAGGTAATCACGATGGTGTGATCACTCACCTAGAGCCAGACATCCTGGAATGTAACGTCAAGTGGACCATAGGAAGCATCACTTGAACAAAGCTAGTGGAGTCAATGGAATTCCAGTTGAGCTATTTCAAATCCTAAAAGATGATGCTGTGAAAGTGTTGCACTCAATATGCCAGCAAATTTGGAAAACTCAGCAGTGGCCACAGGACTGGAAAAGGTCAGTTTTCATTCCAATCCCAAAGAAAGGCAATGCCAACGAATGCTCAACTACCACACAATTGCACTCATCTCACATGCTAGCAAAGTAATGCTCAAAATTCTCCAAGCCAGGCTTCAGCAATATTTGAACTGTGAACTTCTAGGTGTTCAAGCTGGTTTTAAAAAAAGTAGAGGAAACAGATCAAATTTTCAACATCCACTGGATCTTCAAAAAAGCAAGAGAGTTCTATTTCTGCGTTATTGACTATGCCAAAGCCTTTGACTGTGTTGATCACAATAAACTGTGGAAAAATCTGAAAGAGATGGGAATACCAGACCACCTGACTTGCCTGTTGAGAAATCTGCGTGCACGTCAGGTAGCAACAGTTAGAACTGGATGTGGACCACCACCGTGGTTCCAAATATGGAAAGGAGTACATCAAGCCTGTATATTGTCACCCTGTTTATTTAACTTAGATGCAGAGTGCATCATGAGAAACGCTGGGCTGGATGAAGCACCAACTGGAATCAAGATTGCCGAGAGAAATATCAATAACCTCAGATATGCAGATGACACCACCCTTATGGCAGAAAGCAAAAAAGATCTAAAGAGCCTCTTGATGAAAGTGAAAGAGGAGAGTGAAAAAATTGGCTTTAAACTCAACGTTCAGAAAAGCTGAGATCATGGTATCCATTCCCACCACTTCATGGCAAATAGATGGGGAAACAGTGACAGACTTTATTTTCTTGGGTTCCAAAATCACTGCAGATGTTGACTGCAGCCATGAAATTAAAAGACACTTACCTCTTGGAAGAAAAATCTATGAACAACTTAGGCAGCATATTAAAAACCAGAGACATTACTTTACCAACAAAGGTCCATCTAGTCAAGGCTACGGTTTTTCCGATAGTCATGTATGAATGTGAGACTTGGACTATAAAGAAAGCTGAGCACTGAAGAATTGATGTTTTTGAGCTGTGGTGTTGGAGAAGACTCTTGAGAATCCCTTGGACTGCAAAGAGATCCAACCAGTCCATCCTAAAGCAAATCAGTCCTGAATATTCATTGGAAGGACTGATTTAAAGTTGAAACTCCAAATATTTGACCACCTGATTCGAAGAACTGACTCACTGGAAAAGACCCTTATGCTGGGAAAGATTGAACGTGGGAGGAGAAGGGGACAACAGAGGATGAGATGGTTGGATGGCATCACGGACTCACTGGACATGAGTTCGGGTAAACTCCAGTAGTTGGTGATGGACAGGGAACCCTAGCATGCTTCAGTCCATGGGGTCACAAAGAGTCAGATGACTGCAAGACTGGACTGAACTGAACTGAGTGATCTATAAGATGAGAGCACATGTAGGCTGAGGGCAATTAAATGTCTTTGTGAAGGAGAGCTATAGCATCATAAATGAAGTAATTGAAAAATCAATTTAGATATTTGAAACATTAAGCAAATTCATTGCACAACTATACATGAGAAAAATGTCTTAAAAAAAACTTCCCTTTGATGAAGCATTCTACTTAAATATAAAATATTCTTCTTTTCTGATGCACAGATGAAAAGAAATACTGTATTCATAGATTAGAAGAATTAATATTGTTAAAATGACCATGCTACCCAAGGCAATCTACAGGTTCTATGCAATGCCTATCAAAACATGAAGGGCATTTTTCACAGAACTAGGTAAAATAATTTCAAAATATATCTGAAAATACAAAGCAATCTTGGGAAAGAACATAACTGGAAGATTCATGCTTCCTGACTTCAGATCATATTACAAAGCTACTGTAATCAAAATAGTATATAGTACCATGACAAAAGCAGACTCACAGATCAATGGACTATAATAGAGAGCCCCCAAATAAAACCTGCACTATGGTTAATTAATTTACAACAAAGGAGGCTAGAATATACAATGGAGAAAAGACAGTTTCTTCAATAAGTGGTGCTGGAAAAACTGGACAGAAAGAATGCAGTTAGAATGCCTAACACCATATACAAAAACCAACTCACAAGGGATTAAAGACTTAAATGTAAGACTGGAGGGACTTTTCTGGTGATCCAGTGGTGAAGACTCAACACTCCCAATGCAGGGGGCCTGCGTTCCATCTCTGGTCAGGTAACTAGATCCTGCATGCCACAGCTAAAAGAACCCACATGATACAAGGAAGATCTTGCATGTGGCAATGAAGAACCTGAGTGCCACAAACTAAGACCCAGTGCAGCCAAATAAATTTTGTTAAAAGACTGGAAATCATAAAATTCTTAGAAGAAAACATGGGCAGAACATTTTTTGACATAAGTCACAGCAATATATGACTTTGATCTCCCTCCCTAAAGCAGAGGAAATACAGCAAAAATAAACAACAGTGACCTAATTAAATGTAAAAACTTTTGCATAGAAAAAGGAAACTGTGGAAAAAATACATTCACTGAAAGGGAGAAAATATTTGCAAATGATATGACCCATAAGGGATTAATAAACAGTTGCTCAACATCAAAAAAAATCAAACAACCTAATTTTAAAAATGAGCTGAACACATGAATAGACATTTTTTCCAAAGAAGAATTATAGATGATCAACATGAAAATATGTACAGCACTGCTTATTAGCAGAGAAATGCAAATCAAAAGCACAATGATAAATCACTCACACCTGTCAGAATGCCTATCATGAAAAAGAACACAAACAAAGAAATTTTGAAGAGGATGTGGAGAAAAGGGAACCTTCATACATTATTGGTTGGAGTGTAAATTAAGGCAGTCAGCGTGGAAAACAGTATGGAGGTTTCTCAAAAACTAAAAATAGAACTACCATAGAACCCAGCAATTAAACTTCCTGGATATTTATCTGAGAGAAACAGAAACACTAATTTGAAAAGATACATGTACCCCAATGTTCATAGCAGCATTATTTACAGTTATCAAGATATGGAAGCAACCTAAGTGTCTATCAGTAGATTAAATGGATAATACATGCACACATACAATGGAGTACTGCATAGTCATAAAAAAGAATAAAACTTTGACATTTGCAACAGCATGGATGGAATTGGAAGGCATTATGCTAAGTGAAATAAGTTGGACAAAAAAGACAGATACTCTGTTATACTACTTACATGTGAAATCTAAAAAATAAAACCAACCAATAAATATAACAAAATGACTCACAGAGAAGAAACTAGTGGTTACCAGTGGAAAGAGGGATGGGGGAGGGTCAATATACAGGCAGGGGATTAAGGAGTAAAAATTACTAGATATAAAACAAATATTGTATTGAATTACATAGTTTAAAGCTTAAAATATTATTCATAGAAAATAAACATTATTTAAGAAATAGTCATTCAATTATGTTCCTATAATCCTACATTCAATGTTTTAAAATCACAATGAAATATTTTGTTTTAAAACATAGCTCTTTTAGAATTTTTTCACATCTTTCCTACTGTAATAAAATATACATAAAACAAAATATACCATTTTGACCATTTTTGAGTGTTCAGTTTAGTAGCGTTAAATTCATTACATTGCTGTGCTGCTATCACCACCATTCTGGAACTTTATTCATCATCCCAAAGTGAACCCTGTATCTATTAGACAATAATTCCCCATTTTCTCTTCTGTGTAGCCCCTGTTAACCTCTACTCTACTTTCTGTCTCTAAGAATTTGATGACCAGAAAAGGCAAAAGTAGGAAGACAGTATAAAGATCAGTAACTCCCAAGAGTCAGAGAGGAAAGAAAGTAAATATGCAGAAAAAAAAAATGTAGGATGAAGAAACAACTGTGTATTAGAATATCATATAAAGAAACATGTCACTGTACAGTTATTCAAACCCACAGAAGGTACACATACAAATAATGAACCCCAATATAAACTATAGATTCTAGATGATGATGTGTAAAGATTTGGTTCATCATTTATAATAAATGTAACACTCTGGTAAGGGATGTTTAAAATAGCAGAGGCTGTGACTGTGTGGGGGCAGTAGGTATAGGATAATCTATTTCTTCTGCTCATTTTTACTGTGAATCTAAAACTCCTCCAAAATAAGTAATTCTACCAAGAAAAAGAAAATTCTGACATATGCTAAAACATGAATGAACCCTGAAGACGTTATGCTAAGTGATATAAGCCAGACACAAAGACAAATACATCATGATTCCTCTTATGTGAGGTAAGTAGAGAAGTCAAAGTCCGAGAGATAGAAATTCTTTTGAAATCTTAACTATTTTTAAAAACATTAAATGAAAAATTTAAATTGTTGTATAATGTAAGTAATATTAAAATATCATTCCTAATGCAATATTTTAATTCTAGTATAGCTATTCATATGCACATATTTTTGAATATTGACAATTTTATACTTGTCAAGTTAAAATGTTGTAGTCCAGCCTTCAACTCTACTTGTTCTGTGCCTCCTTCATTTCATAATAATTTACTCATAATATTATAATTATATAATTTTATTTTCATTTAATATAATTAATAATTTAATCATTCACTTATTAGATCTTTTTCTATTATGTGTATTGATAGCAAAACCAGTTCAATGATCATATTTATGCCGACACAATTCTCTTCTTTTAGAAGCTTTCTTTTAAAGAAACCTCTCTAAATTTTTATTTATTATATTATCTTGTTCTAATTCATAGCATGTATCCCATGTGAAGTCTGTGTGTGGGGGGGCATGCACCTGTGTGCTAGTGTGATAGTTCTCTTCCCCGACTATGCTATTAAGTCACTTCAGTTGTGTCTGACTCTGTGCAACCCCATAGATGGCAGCCCACCAGGCTCCCCAGTCCCTGGGATTCTCCAGGCAAGAACACTGGAGTGGGTTGCCATTTCCTTCTCCAATGCATGAAAGTGAAAAGTGAAAGGGAAGTCGCTCAGTCATGTCTAACTCTTAGTGACCCCATGGACTGCAACCTACCAGCCTCCTCCAGGCAAGAGTACTGGAGTGGGGTGCCATTGCCTTCTCCCTGACTATAATGCTTGCTTACTGAGCACAGGGCTTCCCTTGAGGCTCAGCTGGTAAAGAATCCACCTGCAATGAAGGAGACCTGGGTTCAATCCCTGGGTAGGGAAGATCCCCTGGAGAAGGGATAGGCTACCCATTCCAGTATTCTGGCCTGGAGAATTCCATGGACTGTATAGTCCTTGGGGTTGCAAAGAGTCAGACATGGTCAAGCAACTTTCACTTTCTGAGTACGAGGACTTTCCCAAATTTACATTATTATATCCTCAAGCACCGTCACATTGCCAGTAGTATGCTGCATACTTATAAATGTGTAGGAAATTAATAAAGTAATAATTGAATGAAAAGCTTTGCACAGGTAGTAGTTATTTCTTCACATCTCAGTAATATTTGACCTCAATGTTAAGAAATTTTTCTAAACTAAAATCTGAAAAAACTTTTAAAACAAATCTTATTATCGCTAAACCTTTCATAAAATAATCTAATATTTAGAAAAATAGACAAGGGTAAAACCTCCACATTCCCATAATTCAAAATAAATATTGAGGTTTTCATCAGCTTTATTTCTGTGTTTTTGTTCATATAAATTTACATGAAATTATGTTAATTAGCAAACACTACATACACAAACTGAATTTCTAAGCATATTTCTCAGGTCTGATATATTCACAAAGAAACATTGTGGAGACTGCTCTTACATTAGATGTAAATAATATTACATACATCTTGTTGAATTTATGGTTTACTTCTGCTGCACTCAGGAAAATATGTGGAATGCATCATGTTACCAATAAAGGAAGGTTAAAATGCTAAACATGGAGAATGCTATTTATAGAGATTTTAATTGTTGTGAAAAGCATAACCATAAATCCACATTCTACACTGAAAGCTTTATGAAATGAAAAGGCTTTTAAATGCCTATTTCAAGGTTGACAGTGTCACACTATTTCAACCAAAATATCTTTTTGTGTTCAGAGTGTAATGCAAAGATGCCAATAAAATCACACCCCCCTCCCAAATTAAAAAAAAAAAAACAGGGGGAAAGATAATATATCAGCTCTTAGAAATCTAGTCTAAAATTATGAGCAAATAAAAATATCCAATGTCAATATTCTCTGTTTGGTATGGAAATATTTTTAGAAGTTAAAGGAACATTATTTTCAGTTATTGTCTATGCAACAGAATAATTCTGTGGTAGAGAAAGAGCAATTCTTGAAGTCAAACCTTCAAACTCTAGCTTGGCTATCAAAGAAAGTTATTTATTTTTCCAGGCCCCAGCTACCTCACTCCTAAAATTAAAATCACTTTTCTCATGAGCTAATTGTGAGAATTAAATAGAAAATACACATTAGGGGCCTCCAAGACTACCTGGCACATGATAAGCTTTCTTTAACTGGCAGTCTCAAAATGATTACGGTTCTGGAGCCTATTGATGAGCTTAGAGGTGAGCCACCTTTACCCTATGTGGCTTGCTTTATCCTGTGTGTTATCAAGAGAAGACACGCTATCACACCAAGACTTCTCTGGGAGGCTATACATTTTCAAGGGACTCAATGTTTTGTATTAGTAACACTAACATTGAAAAGAACAATGAAGAAAAACTGTCCAAAACAAGCAGGTTTAAAACTAAAAATAGTTTATTGACTCAACAAGCTTTAAATTTCAGACACAGTGCTTTCTTCAAATATAGCTTAATTAATTAAAGGGTCAAAACCTGGCATCCAGAGAGAAAATTTTTTGTCCTCCTTCTCCCAAACTCAGCACTTTAAAAGTAGATTTGTTATTTCTGAATAGCTTGAGATGGAGCCACATACCCATTCCCACTGTGGCCTATGATGTGGTCAACTCTGATTGGCTCATCTCAACCCACATATCTCAATTAGAACTTCTTGGACTGAGAGACAAAGAAGAATGATACAAATATGCCATACTTCCTTACCTCTGTCAAAGCTCCCCTCAGGAGCAGGAAGTCTAATCCTTTTGGTGGCATAACAATAGATATTTACACAAATTACCTAAAGCAATCTCATGCAGATGGAGTAGGAACTGTGGACATGTATTGAGATTCAGATCCATAATGAGTTATACTTCTTTTTTGATGAAAACTCAATAAACCTATCAGGAATCCATCTGCAGCATTTAGTAAAGACTAGAAAGCATTATATTCTCAGAAAAGACAAACAACAGTAAGCATTTCTCACTATAATATGAACCAGTCACTTGCTCATTCTCCCTTTTCCTATCTCTGTTCTTTCATTCCTCTTTTCTCTTTATATCTCATCATTCTTTTCTTTCTGAAACATTTATTGATCACATCTTAGATATGACCCTTATATAAATTGATACAAGGCATTGCTGTCCCCAGTGAAATTTATGATCTAGTTGAAAGGTATTTCAAAAGAAAGTGTGCTGTGTTGTAACAAAACAAAAAGAAAACCAACAAACAATAAAAACTAAAACGCTCCTGGATAGGATCATACAGCTATAATTTTGGAGTATAGTGATAATGTCATAATGGAATTAAAATATAGCTTTGGAATGAAAAGCCCTAGATTGTATTTCTAGCTCTGCCTCTTCCTAACTAGATGAATTTTGGAAAGTCATGTAAGCAATCTGAACCTCAGGGTTTTCATCCCTGTAGTAGAGAGGATGCCGCCTGCCTCACAGCAATGTTGTAAGGATCAAATGAATGACATATGTGAAAGTGCCAATAGCATTCTCTGACACATAACTGGCATCACAGCATTTCAAGATAAAGGGCTGTGGGTTTTCATAAGAAAGAGAGATATTTTAAGCTGCAGGAATCAGCAGAGACTTCATTGGGATGACTTTAAAAGTGATAGAAATCTATAGCACATATGGAAAGGAAAGACTGCTCTGGTATCAGCGGGAAAATAAGCAAAACAATGAAAATGAAAACAAGAAAGCCTGTTTTATATGCATATAACAAGAAAAAATATATATGTAATCAGGCTTTCTTATATATAAATATATATACATATATATATATATATAGAGAGAGAGAGAGAGACAGACAGACAGACAGACAGACAGAGACAAAGAGAGCCAGAGAGAGAGAGCGACCAAGAGAGGAGGAGTCTACTTTAGCCAAAATAGTGATAATTTATTTAGTTATTTGTTTTTGTATCTTTTGTAGGCATTTAATATATAAAACAGTTAAAGGGTCTGCTCTCATTGAAACAGGTGTGATAAGATTCCCTAGCCCACAATCCCAGATACCTGCGCCTAAGGAAACCTCAGTTTAGTTCAGTCACTCAGTCGTGTCTGCCTCTTTGCAACCCCATGGACTGCAGCATGCCAACCTTCCTAGTCCATTGCCAACTCCGGTAGCTTGATCAAACTCATGTCCATCGGGTCGGTGATGCCATCCAACCATCTCATCATCTGTCACCCCCTTCTCTTCCACCTTCAATCTTTCCCAGCATCAGGGTCTTTTCCAATGAGTCAGTTCTTCATATCAGATAGCCAAAGGATTGGAGCTTCAGCTTCAACATCAGTCCTTCCAGTGAATATTCAGGACTGATTTCCTTTAGGATAAACTGGTTGGATCTCCTTGTAGTGCAAGGGACTCTCAGGAGTTTTCTCTAACACCACAGTACAAAAGCATTGATTCTTCAGCACTCAGCTTTCCTTATGGTCCAACTCTCACATCCATACATGACTACTGGAAAAACCATAGTTTTGACTAGATGGACCTTTGGCAGCAAAATAATGTCTCTGCTTTTTAATATGCTGTCTAGGTTTGTCATTGATTTTCTTCCAAGGAGCAAGTATCTTTTAATTTCATAGCTACAGTCACTATGTGCAGTGATTTTGGAGCCCAAGAAAATAAAATTTGTCACAATTTCCATTGTTTCCCCATTGTTTTGCCATGAAGTGATAGGACCGGATGCCATGATCTTAGTTTTTTGAATGTTTTAAGCCAGCTTTTTTACTCCCCTCTTTTACTTTCATCGAAACGCTCTTCAGTTCCTCTTCACTTTCTGATATTAAGGGTGGTGTCATCTGTATATCTGAGGTTATTGATATTTCTTCCAGCTGTCTTGATTCCAGCTTCTGCTGCATCCAGCCTGGCATTTCACATGATGTACTCTGCATATAAGTTAAATAAGCAGGGTGACAATATATAGCCTTGATGTACTCCTTTCCCAATTTGGAACCAGTCTGTTGTTCCACGTCTGGTTCTAACTTTTGCTTCTTGACCTGCATACAGATTTCTCATGAGGTAGTTAAGATGGTCAAAATCCACAGCTTTAAAACCAATGCAGTGTTAACAGAAAACAGGAAGACTGGGGTGAGGATCAAAGACAACACTCAGCAACTGACAACATACCTAACCTGTAGTTTTGCAAGCCACACTTTCTCATCTTTGAAGACTCCCTTCTTGGAACACATCCCTCCTGAATTCACCTTCTTCTTGCCCTCTAAGATTCAGTTCAGCAAAGCTTCCCTTGATCTTCCTTGTCCATTCTTTAAGCCTCCTGCTGAACTAAGTGCTAATTCTCGGAGCCAGTCACCAAATCCAACATATATATATATATATATATATATATATATATATATAAAATTCTTTAGGGACATAAACTGATTTGCTCCTTATCAGGCATCTTTTCTCTTTTTGTCAAATTGCTAACAGCTTTACTTACGCATAATTGACATATAATAATGTGCACATACTTAAAGTATACAATTTATACATTTTAACACATATATGCAAAAGTGAGAACACAACCAGAGTCAAGATAATGAAGACTACATTCAAAGTATCAGTATGTAAATTTGTAATTCCAACCCTAGTCAACCACTGGTCTACTTTCTGTCATCAGAGTATTCTGTATTTTCTAAAATTCTATGTAAATGGAATAATCATTTTGGTTTATTTCTCTCAATGAGCACAATTATTTGGAGAATCATCCGTGCTGTAGCATGTAGCAACAGTTCATTCATTTCTGTTCCAGTAAGTACTCAGTTGCAAGGATGTGCCCCAGTTTATTCACACACAAATTTGTTGATAGGCATTAGTGCTAGTCCTGATCTTTGGCTATTATAAAGCAGAGATGTTACGAAAGTTCATATACAATATTTATATGGATACACTATTATTTCTCTTCTAAAAATACCAACGAATAGAATTGCTGGATCATAAGGTAGGTGTGGGGCTTCTTTGGTGGCTCAGATGCTAAAGAATCTGCCTTCAATGCGGGAAACCCAGGTTTGAACCCTGGGCCAGAAGATCCCCTGGAGAAGTCAATGGCTGCCCACTCCAGTATTCTAGCCTGGAGAGTTCTATGGACAGAGTACCATGGTGGGCTACGGTCCACAGCGTTGCAGCGTCTGACGCAATTGAAGTGACTTAGCATGCAGGTAAGATAGGTGAATGTATAACTTTTTAAGAAATATTCTCCAAAGATAGTACACCAATGCATACTATCTATTTTTATCAGTTAGTCTTTTAAATTTTAACCTTTCTAATAGGAATGTAAAACAAAATTGCATTTCCCTTGAATTGGACTTCCCTGGTGGCTCAGACGGTATAGCGTCTTGCTTACAATGCGGGAGACCTGGGTTCGATCCTTGGGTTGGGAAAATCCTCTGGAGAAGGAAATGGCAACCCATTCCAGTACTCTTGCCTGGAAAATCCCATGGACAGAGGAGCATGGTAGGCTACAGTCCACGGGGTCACAAAGAGTCGGACACAACTGAGCAACTTCACTTTAATGATGAATTAGGGCTTCATGGTGGATCAGTGGTGAAGAATCTACTTGCCAATATAGGAGATGAAGATTTGACTTGTAGGTTGAGAAGATCCCCTGGAGAAAGAAATGTCAAACCACTCCAGTATTCCTGGCTGAGAAATCTCAAGGACAGGGGAGCTGGTGTGCTGCAGTCCGTGGAGTCACAGAAGATCTGGACATGACTGAGGGGCTAAACAACAACAAACAGTGATACATTTTGTTGCATATCCTTTCATGTGCTTATTTGCCTTCCAGGTTTTCCTTGTTGAAGTGTCTTCCCAGATCTTTTATGTTATTTATTGGGCTTCCTTTTATTATTTTGCTTTGAGGGTTGTTTATTCTAAGTTCTTTGTCTGATAGATGATTTGTAAATGCTTTTTTTCCAGGATGTCTGATCTTTTCTTAACAGTATCTTTTGCAGAAAATGCAGTTTCAGATTTGATGAAATGCAGTTAATCAACGTATTATTTCATGGATTATACTTTTGTTTCTGTGTCTAAGAAAACTTTGCCTAACCTATGGTCATTAGGAGCTTCAGCAAATCCCATGGATGGAGGAGCCTGGTAGGCTACAGTCCATGGGGTCGCTAAGAGTCAGACATGACTGAGCGACTTCACTTTCACTTTTCACTTTCATTCATTGGAGAAGGAAATGGCAACCCACTCCTGTGTTCTTGCCTGGAGAATCCCAGGGACGGGGGAGCCTGGTGGGCTGCCGTCTATGGGGTCGCACAGAGTCGGACATGACTGAAGTGACTTAGCAGCAGCAGCAGCAGCAGCAATTTTTTTTATTATTAGAAATAGATATTAGTTTTATGTTTTGTATTTAAATATATGATTCTAAAATCATAGGCATTTTATTTATGTGATATGAGGTGTGGATTAGAATTATTTGTTCTTTGTTCTTTTTTGCAAATGAATATCCAGATATCCAGTAGTTCAAAAAATGTTTCTGGACTATGTTTCTGGACTATCTACTCTGTTTTATTGATCTATTTATCTGTATTACTGTCAATATAAACTCTTAATTACTTAAGTACCAACTGTTTATAATGTCTTAAAATATGACATTAGTATTAGTCCTTTTTTGTTATTTTTCAAAAATCTTTGAGTTTCCATGTTACTTTTAGAGTAAGTTTTTAAATTTCAACTAAAAATTTGGGATATTCATTTAAAGGACTGTTACTGAAGCTCCAATACTTTGACCACCTGATGCAAAAAGTTGACTCACTGGGAGACTCTGATACTGGGAAAGATTGAGGGCAGAAGAGAGGGGGGAAAAGACAGATGAGATGGTTGGATAGCATGACCAACTCAATGGACATGAATTTAAGCGAACTCAGGGAGACAGCGAAGGACAGGAAAGTCTGGTGTGCTACAGTCCGTGGGGTTGCAAAGAGTTGGGCACAACTTGGTGACTGAACAACAAGCTCTGCCTGAATTCCTCTCTCTGCACCATAGCCAGAAATTAGAGGTAATAAGTAGGGTAATAATAGTCTCCCTGCCTGATAAATTTAGTGCTTGATATCCTATCTTAGCCAGAAGCCAAAGACTAGGTCCTCTTCCTTGTAGAAAGATATGCTTCAGCACTGCTCACAATATCCCACTCTTAACAAGGATATTTATGCTTCAAGATTAATCAATAAAATCTCTTCATGAGTTGTAAAACAGATCTGAGATATTAACCATAGGTTGAGGATTTTTGTAAAATCATGGGGTCTCAAAGAAATAAGATTTATTTTTAATCTTTAGTCTAAAGAGTTTCATTGGAAATGGAGAAAATGAGGGACTTTTTAAATCTTGCTGCATGTCTCCTGGTTGGACTTTCTGAAGAGAAGCAGAGGAAAACCGCTGAGCTAATTTTTATACTGAGCCTCAAAGGAAGAGATACAAATCAGATTCCACTAAAAAAGAAAAGCATATGAAACATTAAGGAAGATAAAGAAAATCTAATATATGGAGAATGGCAAATTCTATAACACTGCTTGCTGCGCAAGTAGGAGAGTATATACAAGGAATAGGGAGAACAGATTAGAAATGGACCTACCCTGTGTCGATCATGGCTTGCAATGAAGTGATATGTATGTTTATCCTATAAGCCACTGGTTCTCAACCCTATCTGTATAACAGATCTAACCTTGAAGATATGAAAAATGTATAATCCCAAATATAAATTTTGTACAGTTATTTCTATAGTAGTTCTGAGGTATAGTCCCAAGCCTAACTTGTGTTAAAATCTTGACAGTTAGGCCTGATGCACAGTTTATTAATATATACATATGTATATATATATTTTAATTTTACTTTATTTTACTTTACAGTACTGTATTGGTTTTTCCATACATTGACATGAATCCACCACGGGTGTACATGAGTTCATGTCAAAGCAGCCACTATAGGTCAAAGTTGCTATGAAACTAATAACAATAATAGATATGTTCTTTAACATTCATATTATGTGACTTTTCTAGCTCCTCTAGAATTATAGAGTTGAATGAAATATAGAAAACCTATCCAATACACAAATGGTCTCTAAAATATCCTGATAGTCTAGTTATATAAAACAATTATTAAGTACTGTATGTTCTGAGTACAGTACTGACAATTTGTCCCATAACAATAGGAAATTTTTCAGTCACTAAATCATGTTCTCAGAGCCAGTCCTTCTCATCAGGAAGCTTTCAGAAGCCTCTTGTCCTCATCCATCAGAGTACAGACAGAACGAACAAGAACTACAACCCCACGGCTTCTTGAATGAAAACCATCATCATAGAAAACTAACCGAAATGACCACATGAATCACAGCCTTGTGTAACTCAATGAAGCTATGAGCCATGACACGCAGGATCACCCAAGATGGGCAGGTCATGGTGGAGAGTTCTGACAAAATGTGGTCCACTGGAGAAGGGAATGGCAAACCACTTCAGTATTCTTGCCTCGAGAACCCCATGAACAGTATATTATGTGTAATTATAATTTTACTGTGGCAGACACAACACAAGGACTCTGAGGAATAAAAGGCAGAGCTTTCTGCTATCAATATCTCCAAACAGAAGGAGACTAAGAGGCATGGTCACATAGGCAGTTGCACCTGAAGACAGGGTGCCAGCCATCTGGAACTGCAGGAGGTGGTTTATGGAGAGCAGGTGGGTGGGATTAGCTTGGTTTCATAGCCTCTTGGGGACTGGGTATTTTGAAGAATTTTTCCCCTTTAACAAAGAATGGGCCTTCCCTGGGCATCTCTGGTATGGGTTTGTGTATTTTATAACCTAGAGTGTTAGTCTGATCAGCAAAGTATTTGGTGTCAGGGCTTAGCAAACTGCCCATGAAAGGGAATTAAGAGTGAGACAGCACTTCAGAAATATTATATTACACCATTAGTAAGTCTTATATTAACCTAAGGATGCAGAAAGTGTCATATCTAGCAACTGACTGGGAGGTCCTAGTAATTTGATTTTTCCATATTGAGGATTTCCCCACTGTTCACATATTATTGAGAGATAAGCTCAATACTCAGTTTTCTCCACCTTCTGGCAGCATATTCATGGCATGCGGTTGAGACTTAAACACCCAGAAGTTCTGGCCTCAAATTTTGAACCTTGCCAGAATGACACAGAAGTCTAACTAGAAAATAAAACATTTCAGTTGCAATTGCTAATCAGCGTCCAGAGTAGGAGGATCAACAGGGGTGACAGTGCTGTCTGTGGCAACTGTGCCCAGCGGCATCGGCATCTGCTAGTTCCTATGGCATGATTTTGGCTATGGTTCTAGTCCTATTCACTCTAGGCTTTGCCTGTCTCTTAATTTTCTTCGGCTACATTTCTGTTAATTCTGTGTATTATTCAACATCATCCACAAATTCCTTTCCTACTTGAATCAACCAGAATTGGTTTCATAAGAAATTTGACAGATAAAATCGCATCAGTTCAGTTCACTTACTCAGTTGTGTCCAACTCTTTGTGACCCCATGAATTGCAGTACACCAGGCCTCCCTGTCCATCACCATCTCCCAGAGTTCACTCAGACTCACGTCCATCGAGTCCGTGGTGCCATCCAGCCATCTCATCCTCGGTTGTCCTCTTCTCCTCCTGCCACCAATCCCTCCCAGCATCTGTCTTTTCCAATGAGTCAACTCCTTGCATGAGGTGGCATAAAGTGTATAACAAATATGAAGCTCTACGAAGATCATTAGCATGCTAAGGCCACACTGTCAATAACTAGCTGTTAGCAGCTGATAGGACTAGAATTTAATCCCAGAAGATTTAAACTTCAAAGATTATCTCTTTCAACTTTATCTTGCTGTTAGGCACTACTGAAATATATCTAGATATTGAGAAGTCACTGTGACCAAATGAATACATCTTCCTGGGAGGGCTTTTTGTAGATCCAGAGGAAACCTACCTTTCTTCAGTACATACTCTTAGCCCACAGTTTTGTCATCTGATGTCACATAGAATAACTCATTTCCTCTGTGTGGTAGTCTATAAAATATTAAAGTCATGCGTAAAACTCCACGTGTAATTCACATGTCTTCAGAAAAGACCAATTAGATGCTATGATTGAAGATATGTACCAGATACATCATCACAGATGAATAAGACAAGCTATCTACTCATGTATGTGAAATAAATATTTACTTCACCATATAAAAATGATTTTGCAAACAGTCAGTTCAATTAGCTGTCTAGAAAAAGCTTTCTAGGGAAGTTAATTTTCCCTGTACACTATGGCACAGATTATGCTATATGTTTACTATATCATTTCTTCTTCAAGTGTAAACAGAAAGGCTACATTTCTCAACATGTTTTTATGGTTATTTTGTAAACATGTGACTGAGTCTGGCTCATACAGTGTGGACAGAAGGGTTTTAATCTACTTTCAAGTTTGATTCTTAAAAATATTATGCTTCTCCATTCTACATCCACTACAACAGTGACGAATGGTAGTCACTGTTTGGGTTAAAGCTTCTACTGAGAGATATTCAACCTGCACTAAATCTTGCGTGAGCAAGAAATAAATCCTTAAGTCATTGTGACTTAAGAGTTTGTTACTGCAGCAGAGACTATCCTATCCTAAGACAGACCCACAGAAATTCAGTTTAAAACATTTCTCCTTGTTTGTTTCTATTAGACATTTAGCATTGTGTGGAGGTTAGAGAAACTGAAATGAATAAGAGTCTCAAATGGCTCAGAGAGACTGAATGATATTGCCAGGATGGCTAAGTTGTTAGATTCTTTATCGGATCTGCCAAAGTTCCAAAAACATGAAGCTTTAACTTTGCTTTCAATTTAGTGTTTCAAAAAACAAACTGAAATTGGTAGAAAAATCCAATGAGTCACTCAATACACATACTACTAACTAGTATTTAAATTTTGTAGTGAATGTTCTAAGATTCAGATTTCCCTGGTGGCTCAGACGGTAAAGCGGGATATTAAACAATACAGGATGTTAAACAACATGTCCAAGGTCACATAGCTTATAAACAAGATACTGAATACTGAATTTGAACTCATGTCTACTGGCTATAAATCATGTCTTAAATTACTGTAGTGTAGTGAATATCTTGTAAACTTAGAAAATAGTAAGTCCAAAAATCTAATCTTTTTCATACAAATGTATAGCTAAGCTACTGAGTTTTTCTCATTTCCTTAGTTCATACCTTTAACTCTAAAAATTCAGTATGTTCCCGAACACTGAGATGTTGACACAAGAGGAATTCCTGAGTATTGAAGGACACTCTACCAATTTATAGAAACTTCATTTTATTAATTAAAATGATCATAACCTTAAAAACAGGTAATTAATTTTATTATGAAAACTGTTTCATATACTTATTATCTCATCCTACTGATATAGGTACATACATTAATAGTAGAAAAATAAAACTTACTATTACTTTAATTGATCAATTTTAAATCTACATTTACAAAAAAAATCCATTTAACAAATGTATTATATGTAATAACTACTGATGTACCTATCCTTTTTGACCTTTCTATCAATCTTCAATTCCTCTTTTGAAATAGGCAGTGTTTTCAGATTACTTTAAAAAAAAATGAGGAGAGATATCAATGTATCATGGTTCTTGCTTTTTAAGGTATAACTTTCTGAACAAAACAATTCAGTCATATTTAGTCTTGAGGTTTTATTTTTTGAATGTTTTCTTTTAAAGTCATCAGTCTCTATTTGTTTAATTTCAATTTCAAATTGTGGTAAGGCTGAAACATTGTTTTTGTTACTGTGGTGACTCTCAAGATAAGTTCCTGAGGAAAACTGGTAGCTCATGGAAAATCTAGAAAAATGTTCCCTTAAAGCACAGTTCTATTCATGTTGCAGAGGTTCCTTTTTTGTTTTTCTTGTATTCTTTCCTTATAAGCAAGAACATTTGCACAAAATATATTTCTTGCTGAGAATGCAGCCTACCCTTCATGAGGAATCAAATAATGATATTAATATACTTTCAAAAGATGAAAAAAATTGGCAGATGGAAATATTAGAATAAGAATATAGAAAGTTAGAGATTAATAAATCTATATTGGGCTACATTTTAATTTTAATTATTATTGAATCGACAATTAAGCTATAAAGATCTAGACTCTGCTGTTCTGTAACTCTAAGGATCTAGAATTCCAGTATATCTTTAAACACAGTCTATATTCTTACAAAACTAGAAATATATATATATATAAAACAAACATATATATCATTCTTATTATGTGATATATAATTAACTTGTATATATGTAAACATATATACAAGCTTGGGCTTCCCTTGTGGCCCAGCTGATAAAGAATCTGCCTGCAATGCAAGAGACCTGAGTTCCATCCCTGTGTTCCCTCATAGCTCAGTTGGTGAAGAGTCTGCCTGCCACACAGGAGACCCAGGTTCAATTCGTGGGTTGGGAAAATCCCCTGGGCAAGGACATGGCAACCCACTCGAGCATTCTTGCCTGGAGAATCCCATGGACAGAGAGCCTGACACGCTACTGTCTATGGTTCGCAAGGGTCAGACACAACTGAGCAACTAAGCTCACAAACATATATTTATGTATTTACATATATGTGTATGCAACTGTGTACTCATACATATGCAAACACACAGCGCACATACAACCCGTAGTTTAATGCCACAGCGTGGATAAAAGTGTGCTAACATTATATACTACATAAAAAGGCTCCTCAGAAAATTACTCCATTTAGAAATATAAACGCTCATAGGAGTACATTTAAAAATCTTAGAAATGAAAGGATATGTTATCAAAATAGCTAATGAAATTTTAAACAAAGGTTCTATTTTCACACCAATACCTTTGATGATAGAGAACCAGAAAGAGCAGGAAAACCAACTACAATAACAAGAGACAGCAACACTGATAAGCAAATCCATTTAGCCTAGAGGCAGGACTGAACAAAAATACTGCACTGCAAGTACAAGAGAACTGATTTCAAGTTGCTCTGATGTTAATTTATATGATTTTCTCAACCATAGTGAGCATATGTTTTTGCTTGAGGTATAATGGATGCCCTTCCTTTTCGGTATCTGTCTCCAGGTTCTGCAACTGGACAAGGTACAGCTAGACAAAGGAACAAATACACTCTCTCTACAAATCTGAAGATCCTTTAGGTTTTCACCACACAAATATCAACGGTCAACCATTTTAGCCTACAGAGCATTCACACTTTACCTACAGCCACTCTGGAGAACAGTATGGAGGTTCCTTAAAAAGTTGAAAATAGAATTACCATATGACCCAGCAATCTCACTACTGAGCATATGGGCATATACCCTGAGGAAACCATAAACCATAATTCAAAACAACACATGTACCCCGGTGTTCCTTGTAGAACTGTTTACAACAGCAAGGGCATGGAAACAACCTAACTCTCCAACAACAGATGAATGGATAAAGAAGATATGGCTAGAATATTGCTTGGTCATAAAAAGGAATGAAACTGTCCATCTGCAGAGATGTTGATGGACCTAGAGTCTGTCATACAGAGTAAGTCAGGAAGACAAATATTGTATATTAAAACATATATGTGGAATCTAGAATAATGGTACAGATGAACCTATTTTCAGGGTAGTAATAGACACACAGACATATACAATGGACATGTGGGCCCAGTGGGGGAGAAGGAGGGTAGGGCAAACTGGGAGAATAGGATTGACATACATACACTCCCATGTGTAAAATAGATAGCTGGTGGGAACCAACTCTGAAGAACAGGGAGCGTGGCTTGGTGCTCTGTGCTGACTTCAATGGGGGAGTGTGGGTGGTAGGAAGGAGCAATCCCAGAAGGAAGGGCTATACGTATACATGTAGGTGATTCACTTGTTTGCACAGCAGAAACTAACACAATGTTGTAAAGCAATTGCATTTCAATAAAAATATTAATTTATGTAAAAAAAAATTTTGGTCTGATGTCCTGCCTCTTTCCTCACGTGGTTCCTATGTCCAGCTACTCCCAGGTATAATGCATAGATTACATGGCGTTGCTTCAGGTCACAGTGCCTTTGCACATACAGTTCCCAAAACTTGGAACAATGATCTAACAGGCTCTCACTCTGCATTTAAGACCTAATGCAGAAGCCATTTCTTCTGCGAATGCTCTGTAAGGAATTCCTCCTCATTTCCCTAAATTTTCTCTCAGCATTTTGACTCAATATTTCCAAGGCAAACACAGAACCTGTGTTTGGAGCTATAAAACCAAATACTTAAACATGGATTTACTACGTATTGAAACAGGGACCATACTCAAACTATTACTTATAGTTTCAGTTTATTTATGAACCAGGCATGATAAAATTAATGTTATAGGTTTTTCAGGAAGACCTTAGGATATACACAAATTCACATCCCTATCAAGAGGTAGTCTCTTCCTTCATTCTTTTCCCCACATCCCCTGTGAGCTTTCACAAATCAAAGTAATTCATCCTATTTTCCATATACATATATACTGACCTCCTGGTCATTAGCAGTTTGATAGAACAGCTATGAGTTATTCATCTTTGTACCCTCAAACCCAGCAAGACAATGTAGGTCTTCAAAGATGCTTATTGAATGTATCAAATAAATATCCCCTTTAAGTATGTTTTGGGTTTTATCCCATATGAATGTATAAATTTAATATAAAAGAATGAAACCACAGATATCTTCAAACTATGTTTTTATTTTATCTTAATAATGTACTCTCCATTTTGTTCCATAATCCTCTTAATTATTACTCGTGATGAGTACTTATTATTCCCTCATGCTGAGTGATGCACCATAAATTCATAGCCTCTCAAATACTGTTAAATAACCAGGCTGCTTGTTATGTTTTACTATTAAAATGACACTTTAATAAGCATCTTTATGGATTCATTTTTTTCCTTCAAAATATAATTCATAGTGTACATTATAGAATGCGCTGATAGGTCAAAGAAGAAGTGACTGCTCCCTTGGTTCTTGAAATGATTTGTCAAATTACTTTCAAAAAGATTTGTGCCAGTGGTCTTCTCTATCACCATTCAGGCATGCGCATGTCAACTGTACCAAAATCTAGTGAAATCTATATTTACTCTTTCAGCAGACACCTACTATTTCATCTGCCCTTCATTCCACCCACCTTCCTACATAACATACTCCAATTATGTCCTTCTTTTGGAAATTATTTCCTATTTTATGAGACAGAATTAATTCCTTTAATAATAAGTAACTTGACTGATATATACTTCATTGAAAATTTTCAAGTTAGTAATGAAATAGTGAGTCAATCTCTTTCTTAGGTAGGAAGTAAAGGTTGTTAAGTGGAAGCCTTTGCATTTCCTCTCCTTGATGAGTGAAACTTCATATGGTTGCCTCCTTCCCTCTATTCTCCATTGCTTTCTAGTTATTTTTTGTAGTGCTTCTTATATTTTTATATGTCACGTGTATCCATGCTCAGTTCTGTCTGACTACATGATCCCTCCTCCTGTAGCCCGCCAGGCTTCCCTGTCCATGGGATTTACAAGGCAAGAATACTGGAGTGGGTTGCCACACTCCAGGGCATCTTCCCAACTCAAGGATTGAACCCTAATATCTTGTATCTCCTGAATGAAGTATCTCCAGACAGATTCTTCACCAAATGAGCCATCTAGGAAGCCCCATAAGTGAAAGTCAAAGTTGCTCAGTCATGTCCAACTCTTTGAGACCCCATGGACTAAACAGTCCATGGGATTCTCCAGGCCAGAACACTGGAGAATTAGCCTTTCCCTTCTCCAAGGGACCGTCTCATCCTTTGGATTGAACCCAGGTCTCTGCATTGCAGGCAGATTCTTCACCAACTGAGCCACAAGGGAAGACCCAGAGGTCAGGTATAAAATCATTTAGGGTTCAATTGTTTATTTTCTCTCTCCATATCTACTATTCCTCCGTTCAGTTCAGCTCAGTTCAGTCACTCAGTGTTGTAGAACTCTTTGCGAACCCATGGACTACAGCATGCCACACTTCCCTGTCCATTACCAACTCTGGAGCCTGCTCAAACTCATGTCCACTGAGTCAGTGATGCCATCCAACTATCTCATCCTCTGCCATCCCCTTCTCCTCCCACCTTCAATCTTTCCCAGCATCAGGATCTTTTCCAGTGAGTCAGTTCTTCACATCAGGTGGCCAAAGTAGTGGAGCTTCAGCTTTAGTATCAGTCCTTTCAATGAATATTCAGGACTGATTTCCTTTAGGGTGGACTGGCTTTATCTCCTTGCAGTCCAAGGGACTCTCAAGAGTCTTCAACACTTCAGTTCAAAAGCATCAATTCTTCGGTGCTCAGCTTTCTTCATAGTTCAACTCTCACATCCATACATGACTATTGAAAAAATCATAGCTTTGATTAGATGGATCTTTGTCGGCAAAGTAATGTCTCTGCTTTTTAATAGGCTGCCTAGGTTGGTCGTTGCTTTTCTTGCAAGTAGTGTCTTTCATTTTCATAGCTGCAATTCCTCTGTAGTAGAAGATAATCTTCATGAGGCCTCATTGTTTCAAACATTCACACCATCCCTGGCACCTGGGAAAGTACTTGGTGTAGAGTAGGTTCTCAAGAAGTTATTTTGAGAACCTAGTCTGCATTGCATTAACATGTGATATAACCAGTATCCTGTCAATAAGCTGAAACTGAAGTTAATTCATGTAAGAATTCTGGTTGACATAGACCTAAGTTTTGAATCTTGCTCAAAGACCACATTTGCTTTTGTTTCCTTAATTGTTCATTGCTAAAAATCTAAAATTCAGAGTATGGAATAATATAACTTTGTCCAATGAAGAATCTGTGGAAATACATACAGAAATAACAAATTCTCTTGTAATCAAAGCCTCTTGTCAGGTTCTACCAACCATTTGTCAGGTCGTTAATTGTCTGCCCAATTTCATATATAGGAAAAGGGTTTTACAACAAGAGCTCATTGCAGAAATTAAAACTCAAACTGGCTGTCCCCTGTTCATTTGCCACACGACATAGGTTTCTGGTGACATTCAGCTAATGAATTTTCTTCATGATTAACTACCCGTTATAGGTGGCCATTATAGTGGACACATAGTCAGCCTGTGCTGCACCCTTACAAGCCAGGTAGTTGTGGAAAGGGTCATTAATATAAGTGAGCTGGGATAGTCTTCTTTTATGGAGTCACAGAAAAATGGAGCTTGAAAAATATTGCTCACAATCAAACAAACTGCTGAAACAAAAAATATGCTCTGCTGAACTGTAACATCTATTCTTTTTTATTAGGACAGAAGGCAAAAGACATGCAAAATTAGTTGGTATATGCAACAGGGGCATTCTTCAATTCTCCAAGGTACTTTGGAGAAAAGGCAGAAAGAAGGAAAAAAGTGAAGGCAACTGCCAGACGATTTTTCTTTAAAAAGTTAACATCTTCTTGTATTTGCTTAACTTGTCAAAAGCCTCTGTAGACTTTATGCTACAGGAAGCCTCTCACCATTGCTTAATCTGTAGTGACATCTGGTGGCCCAAATTACTCAAGTAGCTGGAGAAAGCACACATCTTCGTCATACAACTTTTAAGACCCCTTAGTGGATATACAGTCACCAGTAAGGATGAGTCAACCCTTTCTTGGATTCTAAAGCCAGGTGTATAGCCACGATGTGGGAGAGAATTGGTGGATAGCCAAAGCAAATTTATAAAGACAATAATAATGCCTTATTCTGGGATTAAAGTGAAATCTCACTTTGTTTATGATTCTTTCTCATTTTTTTAATTTGTATTTTTAATTGAAGGATAATTGCTTTACAGCGTTGTGTTGGTTCCTGCTGTACAACAGTGCAAATCAGCAGTAAGTATGTGTATATATAGCCCTTCTCTCTTGAGCCTCCCTCTCCTCCCCTGATCCCACCCCTCTAGGTCGTCACAGAGTGCCAGCCTGAGCTCCTTGTGCTGCACAGCAGCTTCCCACTGACTACTTATTCTTCACTGGTGATGTATCTATGCCAGTGTTTCTCTCTGAGTTTTTCCCACCCTCACTTTCCCCTGCTGTATCCACAAGTTCAATTTCTACCTCTGTATCTCTATTCCTGCCCTGCAAAAAGGTTCATCAATGCCATTTTCTTTCTCATTTCCAAATTATTTGTTTTTATATATTATTTTGAACTGAATTCACACATTAAATACTGAATTCTTACCAATCCTCCAACACTATGGCTACTTTATTTTTTGAACTATCATTGATTCATCAATTAGATTGAGCATCTACTATGGACCACATTATTATAAAAAATTATTTGTAAATTGATTTAACCATCCTGATTTTATCAGTGGAAAACTAACATGCAATTTTTCATTTTGTGATCAACACATGACTTTTTAGCATGTTTTTTCACATTTTTGCAATCCTCAGAATATTAAGTGTGCTTTGGGGGCATTTAGCAATTTTCCAAGATATGCTTGACAACTGAATGTCTTTGACTACAAATATATTGTACATTTCTCATATTTCATTGATCATGAATAATGAAGCAACACCTTCTTCTACTCCTATTCTCAATAAATTGTTACCTAGTTATCTAGATAGTTTCATCTAGTTACACAAATTAAGAACCTAGGAGATATGTTTGATCTCTCTTCTTTCTATGGCTTAAATCTGATCTATCACCAATTGCTGCTGATTTACTTACTGAAGGGATTTTATACCTGTTGAAATCTCTTCATTCCTCATAGTCATCATGTAAGTCCCTATTCCTATTCTCTCAACAGGAATACAAACAGGACTAACTCATCTCTTCACATTTACTTTTATCCTCCTCCCAATCTTCTCTATCCTGCAGCCAGAGGCATCTTTTCTAAACAAAATCTTTTTTGTCATCTCCCTGCTTAGAATCCTCCTCTGACATCCCCATTGCTCTGACAAAATGATACAAGTCTTTAACCATGTACTGTGTTACCAAGTTTTATACCTTTAATCTCAACCCACAAAGGGTTCTTTGAACCCCTTAAACAATTCATACCCTTCCAAGTCCCATAAACTTTGTGAACACTGCTCCCTCTTAGACTACTATTCTTATCCCACTTTACCTAAGAAACTCCCATTCATTTTTCATGTACATGTTTACAAGTGTCTTTTTCATTAAAAAAAAAAAAAAAACCTAAGTTGGACTTCCTATCCATATTACCTCCATCCCCAAACACACACATAGAATATATGAGCATTTACCTTTATTTTCACAATTATTACAATGGTAATTTCACATTTCTTCAAAAAGTGGATTAATATTTACCTCTATTCTTAGACTATAATCTCTAAGAAATGGAAATATGTTTGCTTTTACTAAGAATTGCATTCTTACCACCTAGGCCAAGATCTGGCATACTCATTGCAATTGTTCATTAAGTATCAGCTAAAAATACTCTTTCTCCATGTTTTCTATATATACATATGTATACATATACATGTATACATATGTATACATATACATGTATACATGTTTTCTATACATACATTTGTGTGCATGTATGAGTATATATATGTATGTATGTATGTACACAAAGGATGACCAGCAATTCTACCTGAGTAGAATGTAGGAAGGAGAAGGAACAGTAAGCAGGTGAATTGTGATTTCACACATATACACAGACACATATGTGTGCACATCTTTGTGTTTGTCTTGACTTTCGGCAACCATAAAAGCTTTAAGAGACATCAACTATGGATAGAGGATCTGCTAAGGAAGAACAGATGGTGCCCTTTTAAGAATGGAGGGCTTTGGGACCCTGAAGACTACTAAGAAGTATAACCTGAAAAGACTCACCAACAAAGAGGTCAGAGGGTCCCAAGACAAAAGTGGATGACAAGGGAACAAGCTACACACTTAGGTTTGATCATAAGATTAGAGACCTGGGGCAGGGGAATCCCTATCCATTTTCTAGTGAGTCCTTACTTGTGCATAGATATATGTATGTAATAGTAGCACATGATGCGGGAATTATATTTCTTATTTTCCTGTAAGATTATTGTCCTTGTCTTCTGCATTGTATGGTAAAGAACATAGTTTAATGAAACATATAATTGGGTACTTAGAAATACATAGCAAATATACGGAAGGGTAATATCTTGGTTATATTTTTTTCAAAGTGCTGGGTTTTTCTTCTTCTCACCTTTCATTTCTGAGGGATTATTCCTGGGATATTTCAAAAGCATACTATAAAAGTAGAAATGAAGAAAAAAAAAAAAACTGGGAAGCCCCAGCAATATACCAGAGGAGAGAGGAAGCACAACTCACTGATTTGGCAATTAACAAATAGCCGTGTTTTTAATTCAGTGGGTACAACAAAAATACATCTCTGAACCCCAAACTTTAACACTTGAAATTTTTGTATATGTTGTATATACACTTATTGTATATATAGTATAGTTATTTGCTATACTATATTTATTGGAGTATAGTTATTTACTATGGATGTGAGAGTTGAACCATAAAGAAAGCTGAGCACTGAAGAATTGATGCTTTTGAACTGTGCTATTGGAGAAGACTCTTGAGAGTCCCTTGGACGGCAAGATCAAAGCAGTCAATCCTAAAGGAAATCAGTCCTGAATATACACTGGAAAGACTGATGCTGAACCTGAAGCTCCAATACTCTGGCCACATGATGCAAAGAATTGACTCACTGGAAAAGACCCTGATGCTGGGAAAGATTGAAGGCAGGAGGAGAAGGGGATGAGAGAGGATGAGATGGTTGGATGGCATCACCAACTTGATGGACATGAGTTTGAGCAAGGTCCGGGAGTTGGTGATGGACAGGGAAGCCTGGTGTGCTGCAGCCCATGGGGTTGCAAAGAGTTGGACATGACTGAGAGACTGAACTGAACTGATAGTTATTTGCAATGTTGTATTAGTGTCTTCTGCATAGCAAAGTGAATCAATCATACATATACATATATCCACTGTTTTAGACTTTTTAAAATAAGATCCCCATTCATTTTAAGGAGCAACATTGTTTACGAACTCAGAAGGGGACTTTCCAGGTGGTCCAGGGTATAAGACTCCATGTTCCCAGTGCAGGTGGGCCTGGGTTTGATCCCTGGTCACGGAACTAAGATGCCTCCTACTTCAGCTAAGCCCCTGCACCACAGTTAGAGAGCCTGGGCATTGCAACTGGAAAAGCCCCATGTATGGCGATGAAGACCCAGAGCAGCGAAATAATAACAACTCAGAAGTATAGATGAGGGGCAGAGAGTCTAGGAGAGGTACATTCCAAACACATTATGGTTTTTCATTTATTTGTGTTTTTTCCTTGATATTTGATCAGTCTTAGCAGCTATTCTGTTTTCTTCTTACCAGAGTTTCAAAGCATCCTTTCATGTAAAGTTTGCCAATGTTCTTCAATCAGAATAAATCCCCACCTTCCTTCAAGTCCCCATAGCTCTCTCAGTTTGATTACAATAATCGTTTCACTTAGCCACACAATACTTAAGCTCATGTTCTCTTTTTAGTTAAAAAGCTTATTTAGGTTTATCGCCCACCCAGCCCTTTGCATAGAGTTTTGGGCACACAAAGTGTTTATTTGAATGAATGTATTATTTAAATGAATGAAAGAATTAATTGAGTGATTATTTTAAATTTCAAATTGACATTCAAGAAAGTATGTCATAGTGGTCTAGACGTTAGACTAAGAAATCCTAATGTCTGAGGACTTATGTTAGTTTGGCCATTTATTTAATACCTCAGTTACTCAGGTTTCATATCTTGAAAAACATTATAACAGCACTTACCTAAAGGGCTATTAGAAATATTAAGCATTAGCATATGTAAAATGCTTAAATGGACATCTGGCACATAGAAATTGTTCGGTAATGCTGGCTGTCTTGATGGTACCATCTATCAACAGAGACACTGTTCTCTTTCACAATCAAAGCAGTTTGAGAGTATTTGCTGCGTTTCTCCTTTTTCTCTGGTTTAAACTACATTATAATAAAGTAAAATCTCATATTGAGTTGATACGGTGTCTTCTCAAGGTTTCCATCCATTTGCTAGAGATGCATTAATCTTAATACATTCTGTGAAACATTATCATAATTAATATTTATCAAGCAACCCAGTGTGGAATATACAGCATACAAAAGACAGATAACTTGAATTTGTAAGAGACAAGTCTAATATTTTCCTACATCCTCCCTGGCATTTTAATCAAGCATTTCAACAGACATTCTCCCGAGACTTTTCAGAATCCATACAGCTTCTATAACTGACAAAAGTTCTTCATATGTCCCATCTAAACTAATTTGACAGGAGGCTAGAGGTAATAGCAAAAGTCCAAGTTGCATGAGAATGTTTCTGGGTTTGAGATCAAGATGTAAAAGTTGGGAGTATAGTTTGAGCAAGATATTTCACAGCTCTGGGCTCTGACTACTTTACCTCTAAAACTGCAATTACAATACCTACACGGAAGAGTTTGTGCATGGCAGATATTAAATGCCACAGTTATTAGCTTTTCAGTCAGTTAAAAATGATTTGCTTGAAATGTCATTATGTTTCCAAGATCCAATGTTCTAGGAACTTATCCTAGGTTAGCAGACTTACTTAAATATTTGCATGGAGAATTTCAGGTGCTCAGAGCCACAAAATTTCATATTGGTCATAAGAACTGTCAGCAGCTCCACAAAAATCAACTTCAAAGCCCTTTGCATTAATAGCATAGAGTGTGGTTATGGTTGGAGTCTGATGTGTCTCTCATCCATAACAAATGACCTGCAGGGCAGAGTAGAAAAATTGTCCTTACAGTCCCTGGCTTTGTTAGGTGACTCACCTTTCTGCTTCAGAGATTTCTTTACCAATGCATATTTAGAGGAATGAGGACTGTAAAGAACATGAAAGCACATCAAATATTTATCTCCAGAGCTTCATTTTCTAAGGAACAGCAAGTGTGTCACATGATTTCTCAGAGGGGTAAACACCTCTAAGCCTCTCCTGATATTCACGGAAATAGAAGGCATAGAGTATGTAGTGTGGGATAGACTGTTGTTGATTTTCAGTTGCTATGTTGTGTCCAACTCTTTGCAGCCCCATGGACTTCAGCATGTCAGGCTTCCCTGTTCTCCCCTATCTCTTGGAATTTGCTCAAATTCACGTCCGTTGAGTCGGTCCTATGCCAACCTCTTCTTTTGCCTTCAATCATATCCAGCATCAGGATCTTTTCCAAGGGGTCAGTTATTCACATCAGGTGGTCAAAGTATTGGAGTTTAAGTTTCAGCATTAGTCCTTCCAATGAATATTCAGTGTTGATTTCCTTTAGAATTGACTGGCTTGACCTCTTTGCAGTCTGAGAGACTCTCAAGAGTCTTCTCCAGCACCACACATAGAAAGCATTGATTCTTCGGCACTCACCCTTCTGTATGGTCCTACTCTTACATCCGTACATTACTGTGATTGGAAAAATCACACCCTTGATTAAACACACCTTTGCTGGCAAAGTGATATCTCTGCTTTTTAATATGCTGTCCAGGTTTGTCATAGCCTTCCTTGTTTGTGCCCTACCAGAAAATCTATAGCTTTGACTACACAGATCATTTGTGGCGAAATAATGTCTCTGCTTTATAATATGCTGTGTAAGTTTGTCATAGCTTTCTTCCCAAGGAGTAGGCAGCATATCCATGGATAAATTCTCCATCTAGAGACATTGGGTCCAAGCAGTACATTTCTCACAAGACTAGAAGTCTCAGAAACAATCAAATTGTTATGAACAAAAGAAAATAGGAAACTCCTATAGGAGATGGTATTAAAAATTGACTCAATCTATACTACCTTTAAATCACACTGTTGAAAACCAACCAATGATGGGCTCTGTCTGAATCAAACTTCTCTCTCTGTCCTCTGGCCTCCACCCCGTCTCTGGTACCTGCACTTCTGCACATTCCTAACACCCAGAAGCCAGATTTAGCACAGCGCCACTGCTGCTTCAGTTTGTTTATTTCTTTCTGCTATTAAATCAGGCCAGAACCCAAATATCTAAAAAGGATAATTAGTGTATATGAAAGTGTCTAAAGTGCAAAGCGCTTTGTAATTATTATTTAACCAAGAAAATTTCCTTTCACATAAAGTCTCTCAAACATATTTTACCTGGGGGTTTTCTTCAAATAACAATTTTAATAGGTAGCATTTCCTGAACACTTAGCCACTTACTAGGCAGTATCCTAATTGCTTCCTATTTATTGATTTATTTAACCATCAGAATTCTATAAGGTTGGATTATTATCAGTCTATCATTATTATTATTGATAAAGAAACTAGGTTAAATTAGCTAGTGAATACTGAAACTAATTTTTTTTCCTTTAAAACAACAGCTGTGTTGAGATATATTTTGTATACTATAAAATAAATCTGTGGTAAAAATATAGTTTGATATTTTTAGCAGATTTATTGAGTTGTATCATTATCACCCCAATCCAGTTTGTGTTTTAGTTAAGATATTTTTTGAAATAATTATGGATTCACAGAAAGTTGCAAAAAGTCCAGGAGAATGTCCAATACTCTTTACCCAGCTTCCCACAGTGGTACTAATTTTCACAGCTACAGTACAGAGTAAACCAGGAAACTCATATTGGTACCATCTGCACAGGTTATGAAGATTTCACCAGTTTTACCTTGACATGCTCATGCAAGTCACTTATGTGTAAATGCACTTTGCATGCACTCACTTATGTGTGAGAGCATAGTTCTGTGCAGTTTTATCCCATGTATCGATGTACAAACTCACCTCCACACTCAACATACAGAATGTTCCATCACCACAAAACCCCATCATGCTGCTCCAGTTTAATCTTTTGAACCCAGTCTAGAAAGTTCACTTGTAAGTTTCTAGAAACTTCACTTTTAAGATCACAAACATATAATAAAAGATGAAAACAGAGAGGCTTTGGTAAATAGTTATAGAACCTACAGCGAGCCACACTATCTGTTAATCATTAGAAGTAGAGGGGTGAGTATGCCTTTGTTTGTATGAAACTTGTCTTACAGTGGGGAGGCAGACAATAAAACTAACCATATGCAGGGGAAAGCAAAAACAGAGTAACTGTAATGATCAACTCTGGATTCCTATTCTGCACCCCAGTAATCTCTAACATAACAGGGCCCCACCACTCATCAGATTGTTCATTTCTCAAATTGATGACTCAAATTCAACCAAAATTCTGTCCGCTTGACCTTCAAAATAGATTTCCAATCTCTCATCAGCGAATCTCTAACACCATGAGCAGTCAGGACACACCGTCTCTTACTCAGGCTACGGCCCCAGTCTCCCCACTTTTATTCCCACTTCTCCATTCCCCTCTTCTCTCCGGCATGTCTCTCTCTATCTGAGGGGACACTAAACTCCGCTGGTTCTGCCCTTGGAATCATTCTCAATCTGCACTATCACTGTTATTGCCCTAATTCAGTTTCATACACATCAGACACCGTCAGTGCTAAGCCCTGAATTGCGGAACACGAAGGAGCCCCAGAGTTGTTGTAAGAGGTCTTTGGAGACATATAAGCATATAAAACTTAATGTAGTTTCCATTAAGTACAAGTATAGATGCCATCAGTTGGGAAGATGGGAAAAAAATGTAATGGACTTCCACCTTGAAATAGTTAGGAACCACTGAATTAGACCTCTTGACAAATGACCCTTGGCTCTTGTTTTGGCTACTATTTTATACGCTACATTTTCTTCAGTCCCAGCACTGTTCCTCTCAAATGCATAGATCTGAGAATGTCACCACCATGCTAAGCCATTGATACCTTCCCTTGGGCCAAGAGAAAACACCTTAACTCCGTTGTCTATGGTTTGGCATCTCTGTGGCACCACTCTCTCCTAGCACCGTTGTGTCTTCATTACTATACCTGTTTACTTGATGTTCCTCAGATATAAAAATATTCATAACTTCATGTTTTAGTTCAAGATGTATTGATGTTTTGGCTCTAATATCTTTTTTTCCCTTTATCTTATAGAGGAAATATTTTAAGCATAAGCTCAATTGCCGTTTCTGTGGAGATTTTCTTATTCTTTCTATATAGAATAAGTTAATCATTCTATCAGATATGCTTCTATAGTCTTATAAAGAAATAAAAAGTTAGACATCATGTATGAGTAGTATCTTAATCCATATTATATAATTTCAAACTGACAAAATATGCAAACTATGTGTTCTCAAATATCATCCTATTTTCAATCCTCACTTACAAATTTTAGAAGCAAATATATCCATATTTGTTAATATTAATACTATAACAAGTCCTGATTCATAATCATACTTAATTAGGTTGAAGAGACTTCTGTGTGTGCTCCATTTGTTAGGTTCACGTCTATCCCGGTTCTGTGTCTGCTATATAGTCAGAGAGCTATTTTCAGAATCAGAAGTTTGACTGTTTCTCCCTCACATGACAAGCTCTTGCATGTCCCAGGTAAAATCCAAACCCCTTTGCATGGTTTGACCCAACTTTCCTTCCTGGTCCTTACTCATCTCTCCACTCTTGTTTCTTTCCATGGTCCACTCTATCTACTGATGTGAAGCTCTAAAACATCACTCTATTCTTCAGGCATGCCACACTCACTTCAGTTTCCCTTTTGTCACATGCCTATTTGATTGTTGCTGTTCTGCATCTCTGCTTATATATCTTTCACCTATCATTTCTCCTCAAAACCTTTGGTGTCCTTTGGGCCTAATATTTGACTTAGAAGTCAACTAGCCCATCACCTTTCCTGACCATCTCTACGCCTTCCTCTCCAGCAATACCCAGTAGCTATCTTTCCTCTGTCCCCGACTGTACCCTGTCATTCTCTCTTGCCCCTGTCATAGCATTTACCAGGGGTTAATTTTACTTCCTGTTTGTCTACACACCTCACTAAATTTCAGAATCTTTGAGTTGTTGAACTAGTTTATCCATCACAGTGTCTCCATAACCTTGCACAGTCTCTGACACATAGTAGATATTAAGTAGATATTTATTGAATGGATAGATGTGAATTATTGTTTAGACTTTAGACTCAGCCAGAATCTCAAAAGCAAAGTGGGATGTTAGAAAAATAAATAAATAAAATAACCTCAGTTCAGTTCAGTCACTCAGTTGTGTCCGACTCTTTGTGACCCCATTGATCGCAGCATGCCAGGCCTCCCTGTCCATCACCAACTCCTGGAGTCCACCCAAACCCATGTCCATTGACTCAGTGATGCCACCCAACCATCTCATCCTCTGTCATCCCCTTCTCCTCCTGCCCTCAATCTTTCCCAACATCAGGATCTTTTCAAATGAATCAGCTCTTTGCATCAGGTGGCCAAAGTATTGGACTTTCAGCTTCAAGATCAGTCCTTCCAATGAACACCCACGACCTATCTTTAGGATGGACTGGTTGGATCTCCTTGCAATCCAAGGGATGCTCATGAGTCTTTTCCAACACCACAGTTCAAAAGCATCAATCCTTCAATGCTCAGCTTTCTTTATAGTCCAACTCTCACATCCGTACATGACAACTGGAAAAACCACAGCCTTGACTAGATGGACCTTTGTTGACAAAGTAATGTCTCTGCATTATAATATGTTGTCTAGGTTGGTGATAACTTGCCTTATAAAGAGTAACCGTCTTTTAATTTCATGGCTGCAATCACCATCTGCAGTGATTTTGGAGCCCTAAAAAATAAAGTCAGCCACTGTTTCCACTGTTTCCCCATCTACTTGCCATAAAGTCATGGGACCAATGCCAAAGATTCTAAGTGAGTAAGATTCTCAAGCCAAAGGTAATACTGATCCTTTGGCTTGGAGAAAGGGGATTTATCCAGAGGGAAAGAAATGCCCATGGTGAATTAGGCCTTGATGAACCAAATCTGTGTTTTTAATAAGTCCTAAACCCATTCCGGTGTTCTTGCCTGGAGAATCCCAGGGATGGGGAGCCTGGTAGGCTGCCGTCTATGGGGTCGCACAGAGTCAGACATGACTGAAGCGACTTAGCAGCAGCAGGAATCATTTATTGACTATGCCAAAGCCTTTGACTGTGTGGATCACAATAAACTGTGGAAAATTCTGAAAGAGATGGGAATATCAGACAACCTGACCTGCCTCTTGAGAAACCTATATGCAGGTCAGGAAGCAACAGTTAGAACTGGACATGGAACTACAGACTAGTTCCAAATAGGAAAAGGAGTATGTCAAGGCTGTATATTGTCACCCTGCTTATTTAACTTCTGTGCAGTGTACATCATGAGAAATGCTGGGCTGGAAGAAACACAAGCTGGAATCAAGATTCCTGGGGAAAATATTGATAACCTCAGATATGCAGATGACACCACCCTTATGGAAGAAAGTGAAGAGGAGCTAAAAAGCCTCTTGATGAAAGTGAAAGAAGAGAGCGAAAAAGTTGGCTTAAAGCTCAACATTCGGAAAACAAAGATCATGGCATCTGGTCCTATCACTTCATGGGAAATAGATGGGGAAACAGTGGAAACAGTGTCAGACTTTAATTTTTCAGGCTCGAAAATCACTGCAGATGGGCCACAGTCATCAAGACAGTATGGTACTGGCACAAAGACAGATATATAGATCAATGGAACAAAATAGAAAGCCCAGAGATAAATCCACACACATATGGACACCTTATCTTTGACAAAGGAGGCAAGAATATACAATGGAGTAAAGACAATCTCTTTAACAAGTGGTGCTGGGAAAACTGGTCAACCACTTGTAAAAGAATGAAACTAGATCACTTTCTAACACCGCACACAAAAATAAACTCAAAATGGATTAAAGATCTAAATGTAAGACCAGAAACTATAAAACATCCTAGAGGAGAACATAGGCAAAACACTCTCCGACATAAATCACAGCAGGATCCTCTATGATCCACCTCCCAGAATTCTGGAAATAAAAGCAAAAATAAACAAATGGGATCTAATTAAAATTAAAAGCTTCTGCACAACAAAGGAAACTATAAGCAAGGTGAAAAGACAGCCTTCTGAATGGGAGAAAATAATAGCAAATGAAGCAACTGACAAACAACTAATCTCAAAAATATACAAGCAACTTCTGCAGCTCAATTCCAGAAAAATAAACGACCCAATCAAAAAATGGGCCAAAGAACTAAATAGACATTTCTCCAAAGAAGACATACGGATGGCTAACAAACACATGAAAAGATGCTCAACATCACTCATTATTAGAGAAATGCAAATCAAAACCACAATGAGGTACCACTTCACACCAGTCAGAATGGCTGCGATCCAAAAATCTGCAAGCAATAAATGCTGGAGAGGGTGTGGAGAAAAGGGAACCCTCCTACACTGTTGGTGGGAATGCAAACTAGTACAGCCACTATGGAGAACAGTGTGGAGATTCCTTTAAAAATTGCAAATAGAACTACCTTATGACCCAGCAATCCCACTGCTGGGCATACACACCGAGGAAACCAGAACTGAAAGAGACACATGTACCCCAATGTTCATCGCAGCACTGTTTATAATAGCCTAGGACATGGAAACAACCTAGATGTCCATCAGCAGATGAATGGATAAGAAAGCTGTGGTACATATACACAATGGAGTATTACTCAGCCGTTAAAAAGAATTCATTTGAATCAGTTCTGATGAGATGGCTGAAACTGGAGCCGATTATACAGAGTGAAGTAAGCCAGAAAGAAAAACACCAATACAGTATACTAACACATATATATGGAATTTAGGAAGATGGCAAGGACGACCCTGTATGCAAGACAGGGAAAGAGACACAGATGTGTATAATGGACTTTTAGACTCAGAGGGAGAGGGAGAGGGTGGGATGATTTGGGAGAATGACATTCTAACATGTATACTATCATGTAAGAATTGAATCGCCAGTCTATGTCTGATGCAGGATACAGCATGCTTGGAACTGGTGCATGGGGATGACCCAGAGAGATGTTATGGGGAGGGAGGTGGGAGGGGGGGTTCATGTTTGGGAATGCATGTAAGAATTAAAGATTTTAAAATTTAAAAAAATAAAAAATTTAAAAAATAAATAAATAAAAATAAAATAAAATAAAAGATGCTTACTCCTTGGAAGAAAAGTTATGACCAACCTAGATAGCATATTCAAAAGCAGAGACAGTACTTTGCCCAAAAACGTCAGTCTAGTCAAGGCTATGGTTTTTCCTGTGGTCATGTGTGGATGTGGACTGTGAAGAAAGCTGAGTGCTGAAGAATTGATGTGTTTGAACTGTGGTGTTGGAGAAGACTCTTGAGAGTCCCTTGGACTGCCAGGAGATCCAACCAGTCCATTCTGAAGGAGATCAGCCCTGGGATTTCTTTGGAAGGAATGATGTTAAAGCTGAAACTCCAGTACTTTGGCCACCTCATGTGAAGAGTTGACTCATTGGAAAAGACTCTGATGCTGGGAGGGATTGAGGGCAGGAGGAGAAGGGGACGACAGAGGATGAGATGGCTGTATGGCATCACTGACTCAATGGATATGAGTCTGAGTGAACTCCAGGAGCTGGTGATGGACAGGGAGGCCTGGCATGCTGCAGTTCATGGGATCACAAAGAGTTGGACATGACTGAGTGACTGAACTGAACTGAATCATTTAAACTGAAAATCTGCTTCCCCCTAGAAAAACTGAGTGGTAGATGTTGGTTTCCTTCAGAACAAATAAAGGAGAGAAGACAGATAAGCAAGACAGGAAACAAAAGATTATTTATGTGAGTTGGGCATGTGACCTTGAGCAAATCATTTCTCCCCTTCCATCCTGTTTCAACCACAAAATAAGCAAACATGTTGGGTTTTTACTCAGGATTCCTGGTGAGTGATTTCAGTTTAGTGAGCCTAGAAAACAGCCCTTGTCTTCTATTATGTTACCTCCAATTGCAAAATCTCCCTATTGGTGTACTGTTTCCTCTTCTGATCCATTCTTTACATGACTGAACACGTTATTTCTGAAATAAAGGGAAATTATATCACCCATGGTCTATGCATTTCAACCACTCCTTGATGTTCAATCTTGAGTGCAGACTCATGTGCAAATCAATCAAATAATTCATCTCCTCCCCATCATATTTGCCCATGAGCCATCAGCTTAAACCTGAGACCAAAGCAATTTTAAGAAGAGAGGACTTTTTTTTTTTTTTTTTTTTGCCATGGGTTTTGCTAGACTTGTAGGATATCAGTCTCAAATGGTAGCTCTGTATATGTGGCTAGAGCCCACCTGTAAAGGAAAATGGTACAAAGGAGACTGAGGCAAAGGCAGGATGAGGATAAGACCTGTTCCTGCTGCCACTATTTGAGTGCTGGCGTCCAGCCAAATGCTAGTGCTACCTTGTAGTTTTCAGTTATTGTGAATTGGTTTATTATCACTTCAATCATTATACTAAATTTAGGCTTTCAGGTAAATCTCAACATCTGTGTTTAACAATGGGAAAATGTCACCTCTTTTAAGGCTGCTTTTCAAACAGTATTTGAGTAATTAAAGAGCCTCTTGATGAAGGTGACAGAGGAGAGTGAAAAAGCTGGCTGAAAATTCAACATTCAAAAAACGAAAATCATCGCATACAGTCCCGTCATTTCATGGCAGATAGATGAGGAAACAATGGATACAGTGAGAGGCTTTATTTTCTTGGGCTCCAAAATCACTGTAGATGGTGACTGCAGCCGTGAAATTAAAAGGCATTTGCTCCTTAGAAGAAAGGCTTTGATCAACCTAGACAGCATATTAAAATGCAGAAACATTACTTTGCCAACAAAGGTCCATCTAGTCAAAGCTGTGGTTTTTCCAGTAGTCATGTATGTGGGAGTTGGACAATGAAGAAAACTGATTGCCAGTGAGTTGATGCTTTTGTGCTGTGATTTTGGAGAAGACTCTTGAGAGTCCCTTGGACTGCAAGGAGATCAAATCAGTCAATCCTAAAGGAAATCAATGCTAAATATTCATTGGAAGGACTGATGCTGAAGCTGAAACTCCAATGCTTTGGCCCCCTGTTGTGAATAAGTGACCAACTCGTTAGAAAAGATCCTGATGCTGGGAAAGGCAGGAGGAGAAGGGGACAACAGATGATGAGAACTCAGTGGACATGAATTTGAGTGGGCTCGGGGATGTGGTGAGGGACTGGGGAGCCTGGTGTGCTGCCATCTATGGGGTCACAAAGAGTTGCACATGACTGAGTGACTGAACAACAAAATGAAAAAGTATACATTATAATATGTTCACTTGCTAGAATATAAAATCAGATTGGACTGGTAGGTGGAGAATGTTGGAAGATAAGTTTGGAAATGAGGGTTGGACTTTGACATTGAATGTCCTTGAAAGCCAAGTTAAAGAGTGAGGTATGCAGACATGTAAGCAGGAAGTAAAATTAAACCCTGGTAAGCACTATGATAGGGTCAAAATAAGGGTATGATGGGAGACATAAATGTCACTTTTTTTCTCTTCTATCTATTCTCTCTCATCACCTCTTTCTGTCTCTCTCTCTCTTTCCCCTCCCTCCCTCATTCCTGGTTGTTCTCCTATCCTTCCCATGGTAAGAAAATTACTTTTTATATTACGAAATAAGTAAGTTCAATTCACAAGGCAAAATGTTCAGTTAAAATATAAACTGGAAAGCTTATTTATGTGAGCAAGGAAAGATTTCAAGCACTGGATGTGTGCTTGGGCTCTGCATTCTTTGAGTCCTTATAGTCTATGTTGCTGATTGCTTTTATGCTAATTATCACAGTTAAACCTCACAATGACCCTATTATGGAGGCTTATCATGCCCATTTTTTAGATGGCTGACCTATATTGGCTTCATTGCATTTTCATTCTTCGAGAGGTGGCCTGCATCCATTGGCCTCCCAGTCCTGCAACACTGCTACCTCTGCCTCTGTAACGTCATGCCCATCTCTGACTCAGACTTCTCATGAGGACTCTTGTGATTACATTGGGCCCATCCAGACAATGCAGAATAACCTTTCCATCTGGGTCTTGAGTCCCTTTTAGCATCTCAAGTGACATATTACAGATTTCAGGGATTAGGATAAAGACATCTTGTTAGAGAGAACTGGGCATTATTCAACTTGCTATATATACCCCAATTTTTATAGAAATTGAAAGATATGCTCAAAGCTATACAGATGGTTACTATGAAGATGAGCTTCAGTTCCAGCCAGGACTAATTCCAAAGTGTGTGTTCTTCTCTATTATGTTCATGATATACAGGTACTGTTTCATGTTCCCCTGTATGACGCTATAAAACGTGTAAAGCAGTGTGGATTTACACTATTGTCAGTCCCAAGAATAGTTTGTTTGGCCCTGCCTGAAGCCTTTTTTCCTTCCATAAGCTACAGAAAAGTGAATCTGTTGCTGGGAAAAGTGCATCTGCGTGCTTCTTCCAGGCAGTTGCAAGACATTCATGTCCTTCTGATTTACAGTGTATCCAAATCCAGGCACCCAGTTAGTTTCCTGTTGGCAAAATGACTCCACTATATACATCATTCTTATCTCAAATGTTTGTGAAAGTCAGTCAGTCAAAAAACATTTATCGAGTGCCTAAAAAAGCATTTCACATAAATCAATATGCTGTAAGTCAATAAGATAATCACTCAAATGCCACTAATAAAAGTGTGTTTTTTTGTGCTTAGTCGCTCAGTCATGTCTAATTCTTTGTGACCCCATGGACTGTAGCCCACCAGGCTCCTCTGTCCATGGGGATTCTCCAGGCATGAATATGGAGTGGGTTGCCATGCTCTCCTTCCAGGGGATCCTCCCGACCCACAGAGTGAACCCAGGTCTCCCACATTGCAGGCAGATTCTTTACCATCTGAGTCACCAGGGAAGTCCCACCAATTAAAGTGGTGTTCCTCAAATGAAGATTTCCAGAAACATGTGCATATTATGAAAACACACACACACAAAGTGACCATGTGGCAAAATTATTTTTAGAGAGTTGAAAACTTTGAAGATACTTAAATGACTTTGTGTCTTTTTTCCCTCCCTCCCCCCTTTCCTCACCTTCTTCCCTACCTATCCCTCTAATACGAACACACACACACCCACACCCACACCCACAGAGCACATATATGTCTAAGTAACCTTAAACCTCAAAATTCAGAAAACAAAGATCATGGCATCCGGTCCCATCACTTTATGGCAAATAGATGGGGAAACAGTTGAAACAGTGTCAGACTTTATTTTGGGGCTCCACAATCACTGCAGTGGTGATTGCAGCCATGAAATTAAAAAACGCTTACTCCTTGGAAGGAAAGTTTTGATCAAACTAGATAGCATATTGAAAAACAGAGACATTACATTACATAGTCAAGGCTATGGTTTTTCCAGTAGTCATGAATGGATGTGAGAGTTGGACTATAAAGAAAGCTGAGCTCAAAAGAATTGATGCTTTTGAACTGTGGTGTTGGAAAAGACTCTTGAGTCCCTTGGACTGCAAGGAGATCCAACCAGTTCATTCTAAAGAAGATCAGTCCTGAGTGTTCATTGGAAGGACTGATGTTGAAGCTGAAAGTCCAATACTTTAGCCACCTGATGCGAAGAGCTGACTCATTTGAAAAGACCCTGATGCTGGGAAAGATTGAGGGCAGGAGGAGAAGGGGACAACAGAGGATGAGATGGTTGGGTGGCATCACCGAGTCAATGGACTTGGGTTTGGGTGGACTCCGGGAGTTGGTGATGGACAGGGAGGCCTGGTGTGCTGCGGTTCATGGGGTTGTAAAGAGTCAGACATGACTGAGCGACTGAACTCAACTGAACATAATGTAAATAAAACAAGATGATAATTTCTTTAAATGTAACACCTAACACAGTGATACAGCCACAATAAGTAATTCATTAAAAAAAAAAGAACCTCAAAAAACACATGCTGGACTAGTAGGTACTGAAGTAAAGTAAAGTGTAAGTCACTCAGCCGTGTCCTACTCTTCATGATCCCATGGACTATAAAGTCCATGGAATTCTCTAGGCCTTAATACTGGAGTGGATAGCCTTTCCGTTCTCCAGGGGATCCTTCCAACCTAGAGATTGAACCCAAGTCTCCCACATTGTAGGTGGATTCTTTACCAGCTAAGCCACAAGGGAAGCCCAAGAATACTGGAGTGGGTAGACTCTCCCTTCTCCAGCAGATCTTCCCAACCAGGAATCGAATTAGGGTCTCCTGCATTGCAGGCGGATTCTTTACCAACTGAGCTATCAGGGAAGCCCCCAGGAGGTACTGAGTTGGATCCTAAAACACAAAACTGCATTTCATCACTGTCATCCTTAGAGACCAGGATGTTAAACTATATCCAGCTCCGTGGATATATACTACTCATATTTAAGGGTTCTTTAGCATGGTATTCCACCTGATTGGGATTTTCTTCTCAAACCTCTCTACCTAGTTAGCTCATACCAACACCTCAATTGTCACCTTCTCCAACCACCTCTCATTCTACAGTGAATTAGATGTCCTATTGACATGTTCTGCTGGTACTCAGTACTGGTCTCTGAAAAATAATACACAGATTATTTTTCAAATCAGTTGGCATTTTTTATTTTTGTAATATTTTATTTTTATTAAAAATGGGTTTTTAAAGAGCAGTCAGGTTCACAGCTAAATTGAAAAATTTTAAAGATATCCTGTACACCCTCTACCCACTCCAATGCACACCCTCTCCCATTATTGACATCCCCCAGCAGAGTGGGACATTTCTTACAGTTGATGGGCCTACACTGACACATTATCACCACTCAAAGTCCATAGCTGATATTAGGGTTCACTCTTGGTGTGGTACATGCTAGGGTTTAGACAAATGTATTCATAATATGCCATCAGACAGTATTTTCACTCCTTTAAAAATCCTCTGTGCTCTTCCTATGCTCCCTGCCCCTCCCTTCACCCCTGGCAACCACGGATCTTTTCATGGGCTCCATAGCTTTCCCATTTCCACAGTGTTATATAGCTGAAATCATATAGCATGTGCTCTTTCAACATTGGCTTTTTTCCACTGAGTAATATGCATGTAAGGCCTCCCCATGTCTTTTCCTGGCTTAGTAAATCATTTCATCTTAGGACCAAGTAATATTCCATTGCCTGGGTATACCACGGCTTGTTTATTCATTCATCTGCCAGAGGACACCTCGGTTACTGCCAGCGTTTTCAAGTTAGCTGGCCATGGATCTGTGTTGTCAAGAGCACCATGACTCCATGAAGACCAGACTGTACCTCACCTGCTGTTTTGTAGCCCCCAACCTAAAGCCTGGATCACAGTAGAAAGAAAATCCTATGGGAGCAAGAAAACGAAAATCCTCATATTGTGTCAAGACATTTTTGAAGTTTTCTGCAGTGTTAGACCTCTCAATACAACTACTCAGAACTATATTCTCACTTTCCCTAGTTGACAAAATCCTTTCACTGTCCCTGACATTAGTTCAAAAGGCAGGAATCAAGTTTTCCCTTAAATGGAAACCTATAGATTGGGTCGCTAAGAGTCAGACACGACTTAGCGACTTCACTTTCACTTTTCACTTTCACGCAATGGAGAAGGAAATGGCAACCCACTCCAGTGTTCTTGCCTGGAGAATCCCAGGGACGGGGGAGCCTGGTGGGCTGCCGTCTATGGGGTCGCACAGAGTCAGACACGACTGAATGACTTAGCAGCAGCAGCAGCATAGATTATATAATTCTTCATGGATGTTAATGAAAACATCAGTTATGTAAGGATTATTGCCCAGTAAAAAAATGAAGCCTCTCCAGTCAGCAAGACTCCCCTATTCGTGGACAGTGTCACTGGCAGACGCAGGCTACCTCTCACTCCTAAGGGATTCGGGCACCAAGGGAATGCTATTGAAATCTGCTCCAGTTCTGGGTGATCAAACTCATCCCTAATAAGATACTCCATCTTTGATTAAATAAACTGAGAATTTAGTCTACCACTCTGCCTTGTGTGTATGTGTGTTTGTGTGTGCATGTATTTGCTCTGTTAAATTTGAAATGACACAGAAAGTCAGGAAAAGCTTTATAAAGGAAATAACATTTGAATAAGGAAATTTATAGAAGGCTAGAATTTTGTCCTGTGCAGGAGTAGGTATAAGAGCCTTCGAGGTAGATGTAAAACATACAAAACTACGGTGGGGTTCAGGAAAAAAAAAAAAGAGAAAAAAATAGATAGCTGGGATATAAATTTGGACTGGTAGATGAAGACTGTGGAGGTAAGGTTAGAGAGGTGTGTTGGACCATGACATTGAATGCCCATTGAAATCAAGTTAAAGAGTAACGATAGCAAGAAATAGCGTAAAATGTTATTGATTTTTAAATAGGAAATGTAGTTAGTAAAGTAAGTAACATTTAAAAGCCATTTATAGTTATTGCCATTTTGTTGCTTCTCTAAGCCCCTTTAGTTTAACTGCTCTCTACTGTTCCTCTTCCCCAGAATGTTGTCCTTGCAATTTTCTGATGCTGACATGTACGCAATAAATTTCACAATAATGTGAATTTATTCAGGGCCACTCTAAAGAGCTACCTCATTCACAAAACAATTCCAAGTTCTCATTCGTCAAGTGTCCCCAAGCAATCTTTCTGTTTCAAGTTTCTGAAAGAGATCATACTTTACAGCATTAGAGTTCATTTTGTTCTGTGTTTTTCCTACAAAAATACAAACCCCCTAACCATAGAAGACAGGTCTGACTTCTAACAACAGCCACAATAAAAAAAAAAAAAAAAACAGTAATAATACTCACTAATAACTACACCATGCTTACTTTGTGATGGGAACATCTTCAGCACAGTACAAGAATTCACACCTTCAGTACTTGGAGATGATGAAAGTGTAACAAAGAGAAACACAGGTCACATACTTTGTATGGCTAGAAATATCAGCCAGAAATTCTAGAGTCAGAGTCCCTGCTCCTCATCATAGCGAATTTGCTGTTGCTGTTGTTTAGTCACTTAGTAGGATCCGACTCTTTGTGACCCTGTGGACTGCAGCATGCAGGCCTTCCCCCTCCTTCACCATCTCCTGGAGTCTGCTCACACTCATGTCCAATGAGTGAGTAATGCCATCCAACCATCTTGTCCTCTGTCATCCCCTCCTCCTCCTGCCTTCATTTTTTCCCAGCAATAGGGTCTTTTCCAATGTGTCAATTCTTTGCATTAGGTGGCCAAACTTTTGGAGCTTCAGCATCAGTCCTTCCAATGAATATTCAGGACTGGTTTCCTTTAGGACTGACTAGCTTGATCTCTTTGCTGTCAAGGAGACTCTCAAGAGTCTTCTCCAGCACCACAGTTCAAAAGCATCAATTCTTTGGCCTTCTTTATCATCTAACTCTCACATCCATACATGACTACTGGAAAAACCACAGCTTTGACTATACAGACCTTTGTTGGCAAAGTAATGTCTCTGCATTTCAATATGCTGTCTAGATTGTTCATAGCTTTTCTTCTAAGGAACAAGTATCTTTTAATTTCATGGCTGCAGTCATCATCTGCAGGGATTTTGGAGCCCAATAAAGAAAGTCTGTCACAGTTTCCATTGTTTCCCCATCTATTTGCCATGAAGTGATGGGAGCAGATGCCATGATCTTCATTCTTTGAATGTTGAGTTTGAAGCCAGCTTTGTCACTCTGTTTGTGACTGCAGCATGCCAGGTTTCCCTCTCACCTTGCTTATTTAACTTATAAGCAGAGTATGTCATGTGAAATGCCAGGCTGGATGAAGCTCAAGCTGAAGTCAAGGTTTCCAGGAGAAATATCAATAACGTCAGATGAGCAGAGGACACCACTCTTATGGCAGAAAGTGAAGCAGAACTAAAGAGGCTCTAGATGAAAATGAAAGAGGAGTGAAAAAAGACGACAGGATAAGATGGTTGGAGCGCATCACTGACTTGACGGACATGAGGTTGAGTAAACTCCAGGACTTGGTGATGGACAGGGAAGCCTGGCATGCTTCAGTCCATGGGGTCGCAGAGTCAGACATGACTGGGCAACTGAACTGACCTTTCACTCTTCTCCAGTATAGTGAATACTGTTCCATTATCAAAACCAAGGGGCTATTTTGTACATGCTATAATTAAACAGTAATAATACTAATACTTTCTATTTACCCAGAGTCTTGCCCTCAAAAATATAACCAATTTATTTACTAAATTAAAAAATATTTATTAAGGTTCATTAATGCTAAGTACTTTCTGTTCAAGATTCAGTAGTAAACCAGAGTCTCTATCCTCATAGAACTTACAGTCATGAGATACTTTGGAGCTACAACATGTGACAATAAACTTTTACTCATTTACGAGAGGTCTGAACAACCAAATCATGTCTTTAGTCATAATTTTAAGAAAAAATGTTAACCTGAAGCAGTGCTGATTGTTTTAGTGAATTTATGTACCCTTTTGGGCTTTTTATTGATATGTGGTATTATCAAGAAAACACATTTTAGTAAGAGTGTGTGCTTGGGAAATGTTAACAAATTACTTGAGACAAATGATTTCCTTGTTCATCAGGGTTTAAATATCAGAAAGAATATGCAAGCCAGTTAGCAATTCTTACATTACAAGAGGGAGTCATTTTAGACCCGAGAGTAAGCCTCTGATACAATAGTTCTTGACGTGTGAATTCATCATGTTATAATTGTTTGGGAAATAACTGCTTTCCTAAAAAAGTTAGACATACACTTTCATCTATATGAAGTATTTGAATCATATTTATCAATTTCTTATGTTTCCAGTTTAGTATTACAAATAAAGTCATTCTTGTCTTCATCCTGATTTAAAATACATATTTATATACTCCTTATGAATGTGTTACTGTGGTATGAAATATAGAAATACAAGTACTAAGTATAAGAGATGAGAGGTAAAGGATTCAAAACCCAAGGCTTCTTTTTGGACCCATTATATGGCTACTCAGTTTCACCAACATGGTTAATGACAAGTTCTTCCCAGGATAAATTTCAAGAAATCCTTTATAGCATTTTTTCCGGCAGTCTCCTACACTATGGTTTCCTCTAATATAACTGCCAATCAGATAATACCTAGCAAAAATTTCAAATACATGTGATATATTTTCAAGAAAGATGAATCAACATGTATCATATACTTTACTTAAAAACATTAAGATAAACTAAACAACCAAACATCAACAAATGCCCTAAGTTTCTACTTTAAAGATAGAATTTTAATATCAAAAGGCATCAGTTTGTATAAAATGCTGTGGCGTTTCACTCTGCAATGTCTATGTTTTATATTTATTGACTTAATTTATTTCCATTCTCCTTTTATTCATTCTAATTTTTCTAGGTTTTCACAGCGAGTTTTTAAAATTCATATGCTTTTATTTCAGCAGGTACTCAACTGATACTTAGAATGTGGGTTATAATTCCACAACATTATCATATTTGCCTGTGGTCATATCAGACAGCACTGTCTCACTTGTAAAATTAATATTTAAAAGAGAAATGTTATGGGAGCAAATCAACATTATTATAAAATGATAACAAGCAGATTAGGGGGTATAGTATAAGCAATATCATATTTTGACTCATATTTCCTCTTGTATTCTCAAAGTAGATTATTAAAATATCTATCCAAAAGACAAATATCATATATAGATATTATAGAGTACAATGTTTACATAATAATTAAAATTATATGCAATTGTACTTCCAATGATTCTCCCAACATATATTGCATTATTCAATGAGAATAGCGAGAGATTCAATTAGAATAATGAGAGATACAAATACCAAGGATTCCTCTTTAAAAACCCATCTGATTTTTATACATGTAAGTCAAAAGTAAAATTCTTCCTGTTGTTCTGCTTCTCAGCTAAGCTACATAGAGCCATAAGGAGCATAGATCCACAGAATATCTAAATTATTTACTAAGAATGAAAACAGATTTCCCAGGTTCATCGTAAAGCCACTGGCTTCACAAGTATGGTTACGCCAACTTGAATGCTACACAAGTAACAACAAATATACCAGCTGTCATTAAAATCATTAAATTAATGCTAAAAAGTACTTTGTTTGAAATTACATCCCAGATAAAATTAACAAGCCCTTGTAAACTTGATTATTAAGTGTGCATGTTATGATATTGGCAAATCTAACATTTTCTTGCAAGAGTTTACTACTTTGTTCCATAAAAGAAGCAATACTTCATCCTATTTGTATTCTCGAACAAGACCAAATCATTCTTTCCATATTTCTAAACCATATACGGGAAGATAGAATTTCAAAGACATTCTATATTTTTCATGGAATGCTAAGAAGTTTAAAATATAAAATCCATGCAAATTACATTGTTTATAGAAAGTAACAACTCACAGTCCTTCTCAAGTTAGTTTCCCTATTTTTCTTCATTTCCATTATTTATCTGAATCCTTGTTTTCCTTTAAAGCATAATTTGGGTCACGATGACACCAACATCATTGTTCTCCAAACCATTAATTCAATTAACTTTTGTTACTTTGAAGACTGAAAATATCCTTGTGAAATATAGGATATCCAATGAAGCAACCAGACCAAAAAAAAAAAAAAAAAAAGAAAATGAAAATAATACTTCATCTGCATACCTGCAGGAAGAGAACAGACTATTCCAATTCTTATAAAGCATGACTCTTCATTTATAGCTTTGAAGACCAGGATACCAGATTATTTATGGTTTTTAAAGCATCATACTAAGAAACGTGATGCCACTTACCAGTCAGTTTATGTCTTTGCACCCAACTTCAAACACAGTCAACACTGAAAAAATAATAATAATAATTAAAATGTGAAAGTAAACATATCAAAACTGAATATTCCATAGAAAATTTAGAAATTATATTGTTAGAGCTACATGAACACACCTCCAAGTAAGTGTTTTTTAGACAAGATGCATTTCAATGACACGAATGACCATAGATAAGCAAGTCTGTACAAACTGATCTTAACAATTTATGCAAAGGAATAAATTCAGTAAATATTTTAAATGCATCAACTAGGATTAAAATGAGTTAAGGATAAAAAATTGTTACAGTGAGTCTTATGTCCATTTAGATATTGTCTAACCAGATGTGATAAAAATAAATATTGCCCTATTTATTGTAGCCTTTTTTCATAACATAGGGATTGACAAGCTTCTGGAAAGAACCAGCAAATATTTTAGTCTTTCTAAGCCTGCAGTCTCTTCTTCAATGACTCAACTCTGTGTATGTAAATTAGTAGATATGGCTGTGTTCCAGTTCAACTTTATTGACAAAATCAGCCTGTTGACAAAGATTTGGTTCCAGGACACAATTTACTAACTCTTGGCAAAACCCCATTGAGAGTTCCCACTCAGAAATAACAGTCCTTGCAAGTGGCAGACAATGAAATATGGAGAATCACAGGGCTGATTAAGTAGACCCCTTAGGTTCATAATAAGTGGTATGCCTTAAAATCTCCCTACAAAAGCCTGTGACATTCTCAGTCCTAGAAGATGATATATGAGATTCAGAGTAATTATTTTTAAAATTTACAGTAAATATCAAAAGTATATTTCTCATATAAGATAAATATCTAAAATGTGATAGCAAACAAAATTTTATATTTTTAAAAGACAATTATTGATTTTCATGTATGCTTTAAAAAATGCTGAATGATAGCAAGTTTCCTGGGACCTATAGATCAAGGAGGCCAGATACTAAATGAGAAAAAATAAGAGATTGAAATTAGCCAGAGAGATTCATCACGCCAATTTTACAATCCTTGGGAGGTAAGTTGAAAAGATGAGTCTGCAAAATGTTCTAGAGAAGTATCTGATGTCAGTAAGAGAACCTCACTGATAGACTCCCTGCAATGGTATCATTATTTGATTCTTAGATACCTAATATGTTTCTTGTTAGAAATAAGAGGGCAGATTGAATTGTCCATACAGACACAACTATTCAGAGGAATATTAAATTTATTCTTTTTGGCAATATGAGATGAACTCAAAACTGGTAAACAGATTATGCAGGAGAGAAATAATTCTATTTCTGGCAGAAAAGGGTCTAGTAAAAAGATACGGCTATTATTTCACAGTTATAACTTTTCCAATTTATATTTATTTGTGGATTTTTGAAAGTGACTCTTGTGTACCTCACAGTATATTTCAACATTTAGTGAACACCTACCCCCACCCACACATTCATATCAATCACTTACATTCCACATGGAAATTTTTTTTTAACCAAACTTTTAATTTTGTATTGTGGGTATAGCCAACTAACAATGCTGTGATAGTTTCAGGTGAACAGCAAAGGACTCAGCAAAGGATTCATGTATCCATTCTCCCCCAAACCCCCATCCTGTCCAGACTGCCGCAAAACACTGGGCGGAGTTCCATGTGCTACACAGTAGGTTTTGTTGGTTATCCATTTTAAATATAGCAATGTGTACATGTCCATCCCAAACTCCCTAACTGTCCCTTCCCTGCACCCTTTTATAATTCATTAAGTCTGCGAGTCTCTTTCTGTTTTGTAAATAAGTTCATTTGAGTATTTTCCATTCTGAATGGCTGGCTTGTCCTAGTAACTTTATACCAAAAGAATGGCTCTACTTATGAGAATAAAGAAATATCGAGATAGTATGGTGCTCCATGCTTGGAACCAAAGGAAGAGCAACCACTGCAGGGCGAAGGGGGAAGGAAGCAGATTTGCTCTAAGAGGAAGCTCTCCACTTATTTTATTATTATTTTAAGAGAAGCTATAAATGCATCTTCAAGATGTAGCTGAGGGCTGCCCTGGTGGCTTGGTGGTAAAGAATCTGCGTGCCAATGCAGGAGACTCGGGTTGGATTCCTGATCCAGGAAGAGCCCACATCCTGCGGTACAGCTGAGTCGGTGTGCCACAAGTTCTGAGCCTGTGTTCTCAAGTCCTGGGCCCACAGCTGAGCCCAGGAGCGGCAACTACTGAAGCCTGCATGCCCTACAGCCTGTGCTCTGGACAAGAGAAGCCAAAGCAACGAGGAGCCTGTGCACCAGACCTAGAGAGCAGCCCCCACTCGCTGCAAATAGAGAAAACTCGCACAGCAATAAGGACCCAGCACAGCCAAAAATGAAATACACAAATAATTTTTTTAATTAAAAAAATGTAGCTGGAGTCCACATGATCAGAAACAACATTGCCTGTCTTTTGGTAAACTGCTACTTCTTGGCTAAACTCCAGTGCCCAGATGTTGGAATTCCAATTACCATGCAACTGTCAAAAATGAAGGTTGTTTCAAGAGATCTTGACAGTCTGCTCTTCATTTCAGAGAAAATGGGGGCTCTTAGCCACTAATTTGCTCAAAGTCACAAAAGTAGGGATTTGTAGATCCTGCATTCATTAGAAAACCAGATTGGTCTTTTTCCAGATTTTATACAATATGGAAACTCTGCCTCCATGAGTAGCTCATTCATGGGTTCAACAAACGTTTATCTGCAGACAACTCTTCTTACTGCTTAGGATACAAGAGTCAATAGCACAGGCTAAAGAACCTACCTCCTTGAGTTTATTTTCTAAAAATGGATGATGGACCATAAATAATACATCACTACATTACATGATTTGTTATCAGATTAAAAGAGTTGGACAAAAAGGAAAAGCAAAGTAGGATAAAGGGCCTGAGGATTGTAGGGTAGAAACAGACTTGGGGCAACGGAGGAGAGAATTTTCAGTCTTACACTGGGTGTCAAGGCAAGCTCACTGACATTTCAGCAAACAACTGAAAGAGATAAGGGAAGTGAGTAGATGGCTATCTCCATAAAGGTTGACTCCAGGAGAGAACTTCAGTACAAAAGCCAGGCCTTAAGCTTGAGGACCAAATCCTACCTTGTTTTGAGGAATGGCAAGGTGATCAGTGTGACTGGAGGAGAATGAATGAAGGGGAAAATGGTGGGAGAAGAGCCAAACCAGAAAAGGGGGGCAGAGATCTGATCAGAGAGAGCTCTGCAGAGCACTGGAAAGAGACTGCACTTTACTCCATGTACACTGCAGAGCTATAACAGGGTTTTGATCAAAAATTAATCCGTACTAAAAGGATCACCCCGGTTGCTCTCATGAGCATTAAATCTAGGTTTTAAGTAATGTATAAGCAAGGAAATGAGCTAAGTTACTACAGTTATCCTGCTGAAAAATGGTGTTGGATTGGATCATTCTAATAGTGATGGAAATGGTGAGAAACAATTCATTACTGATGAATTCAAAAGATATTATAATCTGAGAGTAAACGGCATATCAGATATGAGTTCTGAGAGAAGGGAGAGAAATGGGTTATTTCAATAAGAGAGTTTTTTCCACTTAAGGTTTCTGTTATATATAAAAGACTTTGTATGAGTGATGGAGCATCGCCTGTGAAGACAAATCTGCTGGTTGATTTCTGGTTCTGTTATGTACTAGGCTTCCCCCTTTTGAACAAAACAGTGCTGTCATTAGGAGCTCAGATCTGAACTCTTGTGACTCTTTCTGCGAATCCTGGTTCTTTCCCTTATTAATTTTAAGCAGCTGACGTTGACACTCTAATCTTCATTTTATAATTGGGCTGATGAACATATTTACCAGAGAGGAATAGAGAAGGAAGCAGAGAAGGGAAAAGAGAATGCGTTAGATCTGCTCAAGCATGTGAAGCGGAACCAGCTAAGTGCCAAACATATAGCAGGTGCTGTACGTTGAATCAATGGTTTCGGTGCCTCCTCCCTCCCTGTAGCCATATCCTTTGCTCTGTAACTTTGCAATTGCTTCTTTTCCAACATTTTTATTAAAAAGAAATACTAAGTCTTCCAAAACAGATGAAGGCAGCGTAATGAGTGGCATTGTTTTCTAGTTTTGCAAATGTCTCGAATATCTGTCTTACTAAAAGAGAGCTACTGTCACATAAGCTTCTGCATTCAGCTTTTCTGCGATATACTATTTTGGTTGAAAGACTTAAAATAAAAATATTGAATATCATCTTATTTGATATTATATCCCAAATTGACAACTGGTCCTTCCTTAAGTTGGGTTGCAAAAGAAATCTTAAACCTGATCAGTGGACTCCAATAATCTTATTACCATTCATAAAATTTAAGCTTTTAAACAAAAAACTAGGATTTTGAAAAATTTGCATACATCACTGTGAGTTTAATAGCTTCCTAACAAAATTTTTCTCCTGAGGTTAGTGATGATATAGACAAATGAAACTATCTGATATTCTAGCAGTTCCTTCTGAAGAGAATGACTATACTTTCCCACTCCTAGAGTTCAGGTTGAGCCCTGTGACTTACTTTGGTTGTAGAGAAAGGCAGAGGTGAGAGCGTGACAGTTCCAAGCAGAGTTCTTATGTGTGCTGCATGCTAACTCGCTTCAGTCGACCCCATGGACTGTAGCCCGCCAGGCTCCTCTCTCCACGGGATTCTCCGGGCAAGAATACTGGAGTGAGTTGCCACGCTCTCATCCAGGGAATATTCCCGACGTAGCGATTGAACCTGCGTCTCTTCCCTCTCCTGAGTGTTCTTTACCACTAGCACCACCTGAGAAGTCCTAATGAGACCTTGGGTATTACTGCTTTTGTGCGGGCTCCATCCTAGCTCTGCATTGCCAAGAGGATGAGAGCTGCTGGGCCAGAACCACTTCTGTTGACACGACCTGTAGCTGCAAGCGAAATTACCCAGGCAAGCACAGAGGAACCAGCCCAAAGACTCGCGAGGGAGACTAAACCGCTTGTCTTCTCAGCCACCGTGTTTGAGGATATTTCGTTGCATAGCAATGAAGGGTAGGCATTAAATAATCCTAGGTTATTTCCTTAGGATTTTGGTTAAAACAAAATGTAAAGGAAACACTTCCCACCCCACCTCCAAAAAGCTTATTAAATGATTTCCCTTTGCTTTATAGTTTTTTGATAATTTAATTCTGAGAGAGATTGAAATTTAAGACACAGCTCCAATTCTTCAACACAAAATATCAAATTTTACACTGCGCCTCCAAAGTGTCTCTTAACTCCTTCCTCTTTAAGTTACAGAGTACCTTGGAGAGTTGCATAAGTGCTAGAGAGCTTCAAATGGGATCAGAAGCCAAAGCCAGCGAGTTTGAGCAGTATCCTTGACTGTGTAAGAACACTCTTTCATATTCATTGCAAATCCAAAGGAAAAATGAGCTGCTTTAAGCCAATTCTTTCCAAATAAAATATGCCTTAAACATAAAATATTCTTTGTTGGGGAGGGTATATTGCTATTACTGAGGATATTATTACATTTTAAGTAAATTGTAAGTGATATGAATAGTGTGTCTCTCTTCATTATTGGTGGATTCAGTATTTAAAAATGTATGTAGCAGCTAAAATATATTTGTCACTCATTTGATATGCACAGGGTGATGGAGAGTTAGGGCCTCCTGGTGTGCCTGTTACCAGCTGCAGTCAGACAAGGGGATGCTCTGCTTTCTTGTTTAAGCTCATACCGAAAGCAAGTGTGCTCGTCCTGTGGTCTATTCAATGCTACATTTTTGTAATGTTTCTGCTTTATTAATATTGGTGATGTCACTATTTATAATGGCCTCCAAGTGCAGTGTTTAAGTGGTGTCAAGTGTTCTAAGCTTCAGAAGGCTGCAATGTGTCTTATGCAGAAAACACAGGAGTTAGACAAGCTTTGTTCAACATTGAGTTATAGTGCTGTTGACTGTGAGTTCAAGGTGAAGGAATCAACAAAATAAAATCAGTAAGATGTATTCAAACATCAAATAAGATTACATGCTTACCAGTTGAAAAAAATGTGACCAGAGGTTCATAGGAACCTAACCCTGCATGTTTCCTAAGAGTAATGGGTTAGTTTTCCCTCAGTTAGCGTTTGTGGTAACTTTAAAGACTATAACAACTTCCAATCAGGAGAATGGACTGTGTGCATATATGTGTATATTTGTATATTTCTATACACATATCTATATATTTTTCTATATATGTAAGATGTCTCCTTTAGAAGAGCATTTTAGCTATATTCCCCCTTAGCTTCAATCACCAAACAATTCTGTACAGAAAGAAGCCACTGGTTTCTCTAAAGCAAGCCAAGTGAATAACTGCCCCAAACTTACTCAGAAGGCAGCATTTTGAAAAGAATATTTCTAACTCAAACATCTCATTAAAATGAAGAATAAGAAAAATTTCATGAGAAGTACTAGGGGCAACTGTTTATCCCCAAAATAACCATTTTGGCACCACATCCCCCTTCCAGTTACAGTATCTTCTGCCTACCTCATTATTGTGCCTGAACTCTATCACAATGGTCATTTTGCCTTTGTATTACCTTTGACCCCCTCCTCAACCATTTTCAATGCAAGTAGTAAACTATAATTATGGAATTTTATCATCACACTACACTGGAGTGCCTACACATTTTTATATTTATGTATATGTCTGTGCAAGGAGGACATGGAAACCCACTCCGATATTCTTGCCTGAAGAATCCCATGGACAGAGGAACCTGGAGGATTATGGTCTATGGCATCACAAAGTCTCAGACATGACTGAGCAACTAAGCACATCACAGCACAAACTGCCCTGAAGGTCTTCCCCTGTGGCTCAGGAGGCAAACAACCTGTTTGCAATGCAGAAGAGGCGGGTTCAGTTCCTGGGGTGGATAGATGACCTAGAGAAGGGACTGGCTACCCACTCTGGTATTCCTGCCTGGACAAGTTCAAGGAAAGAGGAGCCTGGTGGGCTACAATCCATGGGGTTGAAATGAGTTGGACACGACTGAGCAATGACACTTCTACCTTCAAACTAAAACAAACCCACAAATTTTGTTTCACACTCTATAGGAATTCCAACCTTCACCTCAGTCTAAGCCAAAACTAGTTGTAGGAGAAGGTCATAGGAAGGATATTGACACACGAGCAGGACCCAGAGAATCGAACTCCTCACCACCTCCTCTGTCCTTGGAATATATGATATCTACCCACTGTTCACATGGTCAGAAAGTCATTTCAAGGGCACGATCTTGAGAGAGTAAGGTGCCATTGAAACCATCTGGACTGAATGCATGACCCGCATTAGGGCCTCCATATAAATCTGTAAGAGTCTGGCAGGTGTAGAGACCCAGTCATCTTGGGGACACCTAAGATAAGCCTCGTATGCAAGTTCCGTTGCTGAATTCAACTGCCACCTGCCAATCTGGAGCACTCTGTCTCTTTCTTTGGTCTTTCTTTGCCCTCTGCATGTTGGGGCAAGTTTGCAAACCAACATCAGCGTAGCAGAAAGAACATGATTTTTATTAAAATGGGATTTACATTCTGACTTGACCACTTAATTGTGGCACATCCAAACAGCTACAAAACTTTCCTAATCTTCAACCTCTTTATATGTGAAATGGATCATAGACTCAGACCACTTAGGAGATAGCTATGAGAATTGTGCCAGATCTTACATGAGAACATGCCTGGCATGGAGGGTCTACTGCACATATGTCAATTTTCTTTCCTCCAAGATCTTACGTGCATATCTTGAAATATTTCAGTGACAAATCTGCTTCTCGTAGAGATGAGCCTTGCTGTTGTTTTAATTTTCAGAAATGTAGGAATCTGGATACAGCTGGAGGGCTGTGAATTATCAAAAAAAAGCCTCAGCTATAGGCAATAATTTTAATGTTAATTAACTCCATCTGGAAGAAAAAGCAGGTGTGGAAATTGATCACTTAAGTACAGAAAGCAAGGGCTGTTTACTAAACTCCCCCTAAATTACTTTGGCTGAGCTTGTGGTTAAATTGCTTTCAAGTCACTTTTCTATAAATGCCTTATACCAAGTGCTGAAATTGGAAAAAGAAGTAGACCAAGCAGATTTTAATGAAATGTAACAAATTGGACTGAAAGGTTACCTAAAAATAAAAATTACATTTAAAAAATGAAAAACAACAGGCAGCAGTTTGTTTTGCTTCAATAGCAGGTGGAATTTGAGCAAAATCTTAGCGTATTCCCCAAACGTTCTTCAGAAATCAGCTTTATCAAAGCGAAATGGGTGCAGGAGAAAGGGCAGTACCCCGGTCTCTGCCAAACATACTGCATCAGGTGCGTCTGTGAGGCCCAGAGAGCTGCAGTTAACTGCTCAGCTGATTTGTATTTTCCCTAAAGTTTAGGATCATTTTCCTAAGGACAGAGAAATACCAAACCATGGAACAGTGATGCAAGGTCCTAGAAAGATGACAAATTAGGACAATGGTTGTATGAGAAGGTAAAAGATAACAAACAAGTTTGGAAAATAAGAATCTGCATACCAAAATCAAATCTATATTTATCATTGAAGAACATTCTGATATATTGGTGACAATCATTTAATTTTTACCTTCTGTCATTACCGGACTTCTCAATAGAAAACCCAGATTCCTTAAATATCTTTCCAAGACCTTCCATAGTCTGATCTGATGGTCTATGTCACTCCAAAGTCTGATCCCAAAACAGCAACATCACATCACCCAGACTTAAAGCATCAAATGTTCTAGGCGTGTGCTAAGTTGCTTCAGTCATGTCTGTCTCTTTGAGACCCCATGAACTATAGCCCGTCAGGCTCTTCTGTCCATGGGGTTTTCCAGGCAAGAATACTGTTGTGGGTTGCCATTTCCACATTCAGAGGATCTTCCCTACCCAGGGACTGAATCCAAATCTCTTGGGTCTCCTGCACTGGCAGAAGGGTTCTTTACCACTAGCACCACCTATCAGACATTCTATGGCTGGAGACCAGTGATCTGTGTTTCACCTTCAGGTGATTTGATGCACAAAAGTGAAAGTTACTGCGCACCCATCATGATTCACCATGACCCAGCGGACTTTACTCAGTTACCATGAACGAGTCATTAGAGCTGAGACTTTAAAGTAGAAAACCTAACTGGGTCTGCTTTTTTCCCTTTCAAATGGAAAAGAAATTGCCAGAGCCTGATAATGTGCCCAACCATGAATGAACCAATGTGCACGCGTACTCCGTCCTGTGACTCTTTGTGACCCCATGGACTGTAGCTCACCAGGCTCCTCTCTCCAGTGGGATTTCTCAGGCAAGAATGCTGGAGTGGGGTGCCATTTCCTATTCCAGGGGATCTTCCTCATCCAGGGATCGAACGTGTGTCTCCTGCATTGCAAGCAAATGCTTTACTGCAAAACCAGACACCTGAGTATTTACTGCATGTAAGTGACTTTTCTGAATGTTTTACATTTATTATCCAGTTAATCCTCATTAGAACCTAAGGATATAAATTTGATTATTCTCACTGTTTTGCACTGTGATGCTGAGATACAGCTGCTGCTGCTGCTAAGTCACTTCAGTAGTGTCCGACTCTGTGTGACCCCATAGACGGCAGCCCACCAGGCTCCCTCGTCCCAGGGATTCTCCAGAGTTGAGCAAAAATTGCAAAGCCACATAGCCACCAAGAGATAGAATCAGAAATTGAACTTAGTCTGTGTCTTCTACTAACGTCCTTCACTACTCTGTACACCACTTTCAGGAAATGTTAGCAGTCTCTAACACTACCTGAAGGATTCTCAACCTTGGTCTAGACAAAGACAATGCCCAAACTTAGGAAAGGCATAGGACTGAATCTTCTTGACTATTTCCAAGATTGTAGGTGAAGATAATTTGACACTTGGAGTAACCTGGTTCCCAATATGCCTCCTGTTGTAAATCACCTCAAATTCTGCTTAGTTTAGGCTTATATTGAAGTAAGTTAGACAGTGAAAGACAAATATCATATGATATAACTTATATGTGGAATCCAAAAAGTGATACAGATGAACTTAGTTACAAAACAGAAATAGAGTCACAGATGTAGAAAACAAATTTATTGTTACCAGGGGGCAAAGGGGGATATGGATAAATTGGGAGGATGAGATTGAAATATACACACTGCTATATATAAAATGTGTGTGTGTTAGTCACTCGTCATGTCCGACTCTTTGTGACCCCATGGACTACAGCCTGCCAGGCTCCTCTTTCCTTGCAGTTTTCCAGGCAAGGATATAGGATACGAACCTACCATATAGCAAAGGGAATTCTTCTCAATAATCTGCAATGACCTACATGGGAAAGTAGTTGAAGAAAGAGTATAGCTGATTCACGCTGCTGTAGAGTAGAAACAAACTCAACATTGTAAATCAACTGTGCTATAATAATATCTTAAAATAAAAATGTGACTTTATTAGAAAGACCTTCAGCTATGTGAATTTGAAGCAAAACACAGTATCAGAGACTGTTTCCTCATCAAAAAACTGAAGATAATAATACATAACCATGGAGAAAAAAATAGGAAAAGGGGATTATATGTGGACATGCATTTTTAAATTTTGAAACATTAATTATATGCTTGTTATGTGGTATAATATTTTTTACAGAGCACTTCAGATACTTATTGATTGGAGAATGTCTCCTTGAATGATCATTTATACCACAACCAGCATTGTCTTTATAGATGGGTTGTACAAAGTGATTTTATTTTAGCAACTTACTCATCAAATCTCAACTTTCACCTCCCACTCCACAGTAGAACAATTTTTCAAACTTTCCTTACTATAAGCTTAACCTGAAATGCTTTTTATAAAGTTATATTCTCTAGTATCTCACCTGGGAATTGTATTTATTTTGTTCTTGTATGGGACCCAGGACACTATATATTTTAAGGAACATCCTAAGTATCAAGTTGGTGATAGTAATTGTGGTTTTGGATTGTGAATTTTAAATCACTATAATTAGGCTCAAACATCTTTATCAATCAAAATAGAAACCATTACAGTCAACACATTTTTGCCAATGAGACATGTTTGTTTATTCCTGTAGTGTAAAAACCCATGCTTTGGGATTCTATGAACGCTTGGAAAGTATTTTCCACCTCCTGCTGGTTGTGGAAGCATTTTCCCTGAAAAAAGTTGTTGATTTGCTTGAAAAGTGGTAGTTGGTTGGTATGAGTTCAGGTAAATATGGCAGATGAGACAAAACATCATAGCCCATTTCGTTCAACTTTTGAAGCATTGCTTGTGTGATGTGTGGTCAGGTGTTGTCATGGAGAACTGGGCCCTTTCTGTTGACCGGTGAGCATCTACAGGCATTGCAGTTTTCGGTGCATTTCTTCAACTTGCTGGGCATGCTTCTCTGATGTAACGGTTTTGCTGGGATTCAGGAAGCTGTAGTGGATCAGATGGGAAGCAGACCACCAAACAGTGACCATGACCTCTTTTGGTATAAGTTTGCCTTTGGGAAGTGCTTTGGAGTTTCTCAGTCCAACCGCTGAGCTGGTTGTCTCCAGCTGTCATATAAAATCCACTTTTCATCACACATTGCAATCCCATCGAGAGATTGTTCATTGCTGTTGCGTAGAATAAAAGAAGATGACACTTCGCAATGATGACTTATTTTATTTACAGTCAGCTCATGAGGCACCCACTTATGGAGCCTTTTAAGCTTTCTGATTTGCTTCAAATGCCAAATGGCCATAGTATGGTTGATGCTGAGATCTTCAGAAACTTCTCATGTAGCTATAAGAGGATCAGCTTTGATTATTGCTCTCAATTGGTTGTCAACTTCTGCTGGCTGACCACTATGTTCCTCAACTTCAAGTCTCTCATCTCCTTTGTAAAACTTCTTGAACCACGAATGCACTGCACTTTTGTTCGCAGTTCCTGGGCTAAATGTGTTGTTGATGTTGGAACTTGTCTCCCCTGCTTTACGACCTGTTTTGAACTTAAATAAGAAAATCACTTGAATTTGTTTTTTGTCTAGCATCATTTCCCTAGCCTAAATATAAAATGCACGGCATGTCACTAGCAAAAAAACATAAAGCGAGAAATGTACAGTAAAACAATGTATAGCATAATCGTATTTACTTGAGTGTATTCTTATATCAAATGACAAATTTCAACAATGCAAAAACCGCAATTACTTTTGCACCAGCCTAATAATTATGATGAGAGTACAGGAAGTACTACAGTGAATTCTAAAATTCTTTGGAGATTTAAAAACACGTGCTAGAAAAGTCATGTGACTTTTAAAATCTTTAATAGCATAAAAATTATTTGGGGGCATAGATCTATTCATTTGTTCATATAGTGATAAAACTATTTATTTTTCAATAAATATAGGTTATTAGTGCTTTACCCCAATACATCTGTCAGAAAGGATAGAGGGTTTTTTTTTTCTTTTTTTTTTCCTGTTTTCCTGTAAAGAGGGTTTTGGAAAGTATTCACTTGCATAGACTAAATTATAAGAGCAATGTATTAGATATTCCAATTAATCCTCACTATAAATACTATAGTGTATTGCAATAATTAAATCCAGATCATTCTTAGTCCATGTTGATTGAAGGTTAGTAGAGTTGGGAACAAGATAGGAAAGCTTACTCTATGTGGTCACTAAGGGAGCCAGACTGAGTTTCTCCTACCTTATGGTTATAAGGTCTGGATAGCCAAGAGAGGAAGGGAGAGACCGTACACCTAAACATGGTGAGTGACATAGAGCACTCAGCCCCAAACAGCAAACTGTTCTAGTCTAAATAAAACGGGGCTTGGAAACGCAGAGTAGCGAAGGCCGTGTTTCACAAGCTTTACTATTTCTGCCTCAGTCTACTTTAAATTCAATGAGTACTCTAAGATAATCACCTAACTTTAAGCAATTTAAAGTTCTGAAGCAGTGTGGGAAGAAGAGAAACTAAATAAATCAGTCTCTCACCACCAAACTTTAAACTTACTTAAGCCTTTAGGAGAGTAAATTGTTAATTATAAGGAGAGTGCATTTAAAAAATAACATGCGTGATACATGCTTTCATTGAAAAAAAAAAGGATACTTTTGAGCATCATAAAAGAGACGGGGTAAATTAGAGCCACAGATCTAGAAAAAAATCTGGGGATATGCACGCATATCTTAAACTTTGAGGGGATCATCTTTATAACAATATAAGCCATGGTTATGTAATAACACTTGGGATAAATTGTGGAATTGAGCACGTTAATCAAGAAACTACAATATGACTCATTATAGGAAGAGAAGAAAAACAAAATATTTTTAAGAACCTTCCATATGCAAGGACTACGCTAATGCTTTACCTATGTTACTTCTATTGAATCATCACCAAAACCTCTCAGAAGCGAGGATTATTCCCATTTTACAGATGAACTCATAAATAAGATACAACTATACTAACATCACACAACTAGTAAATAGCAGAATTAAGATTCAACTCCATGACTGCAGGTGCAAGCTTCTATAGGAGGATATGTATATTTTTTCCATTATATTAAGTGATGCTATACTAACCTAGGACCTTCTTCACTAAAATCCTGTCTTTCTGAAAAAGAAAGAACACAGATCTCCCTTGCTTTATGATGGGGTTATATCCCAATAAAGTCATTGCCTGTTGAAATAAAATAAGTCAAAAATTTAAGTTTTACCTACATCACAACTCAGCATCGCCTACCTTCAATACCCTCTGAACATTTACATCAGCAACAGTTGGGCAAAATCATCTACCCAAAGCCTATTATATAATGGTGTTGAATATCTCATGCGATGTATCAACTATTGTACTGTACATGAAAGACGGAATGATTTATGTATACAGACCAGTTGTGAGCATATTGACTGTGATCAAACTGTGATATTGATGCTGACTGGGAGCTGAGGGCACACTGCCACTGCCCTGTTCATGAAAGATCATTACTCTGCATATCACTAGCCCAGCAAAGGACTAAAACGCAAAACTTTAAATATGGTTTCTAAAATGTGCATATTGTATTTGAATCACTGTAAATTTGAAAAAGCCCCACCAGCATAAGTCGGGGACCATCTGCACGTATAGGCCTCTACATTAGTAATTTTTAATGAAGTTATAATCTGTCTACATCCATACTCAGTGAGCCTGTGTTAACTTGATGTATAATATTTCTGTGCTACAGGACTATGGACATGTGAAACAAATAGATGAGATCATTGAGGCATATTCCTTTGAACAGTCCTTCTAAATTGTACAAGAATTGGCAGCTAATTAGCAACTCATTAGCAGCATTGATAAACCATGTGAGAAAAACAAATGCTGTGCTAGCAGAAGGAATGGAGCTCTCCAATGAATATGAAATAGAGTGTAGGATAAAAGCAAACTGTTTAACAGAATTTCTTGCGTGTGTTAGTCACTGAGTTGTGTCCAACTCTTTGTGACCCCATGGATTATAGCCCGTTAGGCTTCCCTGTCCATGGAAATTTCCAGACAAGAATGCTGGAGTGGTTTGCCATTCCCTTCTCCAAGGAGTCTTCCCAACCCAGGGATTGAACCTGGGTCTCCAGCATTGCATTGCATTCTTTACCATCTGAGCCTAGATTTCTAAATGATTTCTATTTTATGTGTTCTTAGTCATTCATACATTCAAATATTTATAAATCAACATGTTCAAAGCAATATGTTAGTTTATTGGAGATGAAAAATATGTGTTGAACACATTCCTTGCCTTCAAGAAGTTCACAAAACAGCAAGATGATTATGGAATCAACACATTTCCTCTTTTTAAAGAGACCTTTGTCAAGTCTGAAAATGATCTTTTTAGGTAAAAATTGGCATTACATCAATGTTCACACCCATGTACATCTGACCACATATCTGCTTCGTAGGCAGACAGCTGTTAAAGTAAGCATAAGTTTAAGCTAAGAAATTCATGTCTGTGAGATTAGGAAAATTTTTTGATGTATATAAGAATTAGATCTATGAGATGAAAGTATTTTGAGTGACCAGACTTAGTTTTCAGGCCAATCTATTCTTCCAATTAAAAGAGAACATCACATATTAATGCACACAAGTGGAATCCAGAAGCATGACATATATGATCTTATTTGCAAAGCAGAAATAGAGACACAGATGAAAGAACAAACATATGGATCCCAAGGGGGAAATGGGAGGTGGGAGGAATTTTGAGATTGACACATATATACTATTGGTACATGTATAAAATAGATAAATAATGAGAACCTACTGTATAGCACAAGGAGCTCTGCTTAATGGACTGGGGTGATCTAAATGGGAAGGAAATCCAAAAGGGAGGGGATATATGTATATATATGACTGACTCACTTTTCTATACAGTAGAAACTAACACAGGATTATAAAGCAGCTGTACTCTGCTCAGACAGTAAAGAATCTGCCTGCAATGCAGGAGACCTGGGTTCGGTCCCCGAATTGGGAAGATCCACTGGAGAAGGGAACAGCCACCCACTCCAGCACTCTGGCCTGGAGAATTCCATGGACTATATATACAGCCTGGTTGGCTACAGTCATGGGGTCACAAAGAATTAGACATGACTGAGTGACTTTCACTTTCATACTCTGCTAAAAGCTCATTAAAAATAGATTTTAAAAAAGCACACCAATACAGTATACTATCACATATATATGGAATTTAGAAAGACGGCAATGATAACCCTGTATGCAAGACAGCAAAAGAGATGCAGATGTATAGAACAGACTTCTGGACTCTGTGGGAGAGGGAGGGGGTGGGATGGTTGAAACATGTATACTATCATATAAGAAATGAATCGCCAGTCTATGTTCGATGCAGGATACAGGATGCTTGGGGCTGGTGCACTGGGATGACCCAGAGGGATGGTATGGAGAGGGAGGCGGGAGGGGGGTTCAGGAGTGGGAACTTATGTACACCCATGGCGGATTCTTGTTGATGTATGGCAAAACCAATACAGTATTGTAAAGTTAAAAAAAATTAAGAAATTAAATATCAAAAAAAAGAACAGTTTGCTTAAAAAAAAAAAAACCCACAGATTACGAGCCCAGGGGTAAAAATAAATTAATAAATAAAATAAAAATAAAAAAGCATACTGTTATTCTAGATTTCTGCTAAAAGGAAATTCTAACTCCTTAAAATGATCCACAAGATCTTGACTTATCTTTCCAGTCTTCCTGTGTTCTCTGCTAAACTATCTGGGTTTCAGAATATGCCACTCTATATCCTATCTGTGTTACTCTCTTACACTGAATGACTCTCACCCACCGTACCAGCTCTGTCTATCTTTACAATTCCTTCTCACACATCAAGATGCAGGAAACATCATTAAACCTAGTAAGAGTGAGATTTGCAACCCTTTCTATCTGCCTATGTTGAATTTGGCGTACCATATAATATGTACCTTATTTGTCTTCTATTTTCCCTTTGGACTTCTTGAGAGCAAAGTCTAGATCTTTTCATCTCTGAATCTTTACTGGCTAATACAGGGCAGGGATATAGTGTGAAATTAATGGATATTTGAATGATTAAATTAATTAATAACTATGTACTATTTCAATTCACATCTATAATATGCATATTTGAATGCTGAACCAGTTGGTATCATGGCTCACAGGAGACTCTAAACTACAGACATGGATAAAAGACAAAAGCATGTATAAATACTTTTCTCTTAAAAGAACTAATCCAGCTATTTCAATAAAATAATTAAACATATAATCTTATAGAACAAAGCTTTAAAGAAATAAATGAAAAAAAAATTTATGGTTCCTCTCAATGACATTTATTCCTGTTTTGAGCATAGCTTGGTAAAATAATCCTATCTGGGAGATTTGATTAGAATTACAGAACACAGAATTCTCTCCTTCAGCAGATAGAAGATATTATTATATTGTGTGAGTTTTCTTTACAACTTGCCTTTGCAAAAGATCTAACACTTAAAACAAGTGTATCTTTCCCTCTCTCTTTTTTTGAACTTTCCTTAAGTACAAACAGAACAGAAATTTAAAAAAAAAAGTTAGGTTCATACAACTATAATGAATGTAATTTAAAAACTGAGTCCCAGGTATTTGTGAAGCAAATAAAGAAACTGAGGAATGAAAATACAAATGACTTATGAAAAGCCAGCCTGTGAACACCACCATAAGAACTGGTTATCTTAGTTCCTACTTTAGTGCCCTGCCCACTAAACCACCTTTCTCATTTACTTTATCTATTCTGAGAGTAAACTTCTTCACTGAATTGCTAGGTACTTGTGACTAAGGGATTCAGGCCAATAAAAGCAATTGATTTACACCTAATTTAAAATGGCAAGTAACCACCAGCTTTTGACATAACTTTAAATTTCAACTTTCCACCATCATTTTTGTGATGATAAATAAAAAGACAAATGGAGAAGAGATGGACAACTTTTGACAAAATGAAGAAAGATGCGATGTCAATTTGAGAGTGTGGTGGTCAACTTGCGCTTTTTCTCATGGAAGAGATTAACCTCTCTTGCAGAAAAGATGGAGGAAATCCACTTCATTTTAGTATTCCAGTAACTGTGAAATCTCGGGTCCATTAAAGTCAGAAAACTGTTGGTGGTTGTGGTGGTGGTAGTTTTGAGTGGCAGGGAAAAAAAAGAGCAGTAGGGAACGATAGATAGATCCATTTGGTCTAATAAAGCCACAACAAATGAATTTCTATGATAGGGACATATGTATGATTGCCTTCCAGATGTGAAAATGAGACAGAGTTCCATGAGAATTAAAATATTTGGATAAAAGATTTAACAATAAATTCCCAGACCCTTTCTTTTGGAAAATTTCAAGTCTGTATATCCTCTATCACTGGCTTTATTTGGGTTAAAAAAAAATAGAGTAAATTCTAAAATTTAAAAGCAAATGTATTCTAAGCAGAGCACCATAGACCTTAAGAAAAAAAATAGAATTTTCAATAGAAGGTGAAATGGCATTGCTTTGTTGAAATAGGATAAGAAAACCAAAAATTAAAAAGAGGTTTAAAAATAACACAATATTTTTCTACTTTTAAAAAATTTCTTAGAAAAATAGGCAACAGCATTAAACTAATTTGAAAAAGAGTACAAAAAATGTAAAATTGTATTATCAGTGTACAAAAACACAATGTAAAGCTATAAGAACTTTAGTCAATAGTTCAAAGAAAGATTAAGAAGTCTCTTGAGAATACAAAACAAAAATGTGACAAAGTTTAAAGTCATGAGAGAGATAGATATAGGAACTACTAATACTAATAATAATAATATCAAATGTTGAGATCTTAGGATTTCAGGACAAATGAAATTTTATAATAAACAGTGACAAAGTTGAAGAAATCTCTCAGGAAGTAAACATATGAGTATCTTGAAATTTTTAAGGCAAAACTGAAGAGACATGTTCAGAACCAAGATGAATTTCAAAAACAAATAAAGGTTGACTTTCAGTGATAAAGATTTAAAAACACCCAAACATTAAAATAGTATCTAAAAGTATCTGGAATTGTATGGATTCAATCATCCCTAAGACAATAAATGGACTTCCATACTGGCTCAGATGGTAGAGGATCTGCTAAATCCTCAAAAGCCTCTCATTAGGAGAGTGTCTTTAATTCTCATTTATCTAATCATTAATATACATATTTGTTGTAGGAGACACTTTGAAGTAGACAAACATGCTCGTGTACATGTATATGCATGTGTTATGTATATATACAAATACACACACACACATATTTAAAGCAACTCCAAAGCATGTTAACCTTGCATACTTTCTAGTGTGTGGTACCTAAGCCACGGTTATGTTCTTCTGTATGTATGTGTGTGTGATTGAATCTTAATGACTAATCAATCGATGTGATGTAAAAAAGCCCAGGTCTTTTTCCTCAATTGTGATCTACTCTTAAAGGCCTGACCAGCTCTGGAGGTCCTCATGGGAATTGCTAATACATCTGTTGCAACACCCTCATTCAACCAGTCCTGAATCCCTTACTCCTGATGTGGTATCCATGGGACATTTCACTCCCACTTCCACCCAAGAACAAACAAACAAATCAATCTACCTTAAACAAATCTCTTGTTCATAATGTTTCCTGAAAGAACAAAAATCTAAAGCGGGAAGAAAGCATCCTACTGTGCTACTGATGAAACTACTCTTGCAAGGTATAGATGAGATGTAGCATGCTCACAACCGTGCTTGAAAACAACACTCAGGTTGAATATAGCTCACAAAGTGTTCTTTATAATATCTTTAGTCATCACAGTAGTTTTACTTTCTTCAGTATCTTTCAAAGAAAGATAAATCAAAATTCAGTTCAGTTCAGTTGCTCAGTCATGTCCGACTCTTTGTGACCCCATGAATCACAGCATGTCAGGCCTCCCTGTCCGTCACCAACTCCCAGAGTCCACTCAAACTCATGTCCATCAAGTCGGTGATGCCATCCAGCCATCTCATCCTCTGTCGTCCCCTTCTCCTCCTGCCCCTAATCCCTCCCATCATCAGGGTCTTTACCATTAAGTCAACTCTTCACATGAGGTGGCCAAAGTACTGGAGTTTCAGCTTCAGCATCAGTCCTTCCAATGAACACCCAGGACTGGTCTCCTTTAGGATGGACTGGTTAGATCTCCAATTAGGTATAATTAAATTCGGATATGACTATAAATGCATATGAGTATATCTTCCACAAGAAAGAGGAGTGGATGGGAGGTTTCAAGTTTCAAAATACCAACTCTTTTGTTTCATAATGATGCAAGTGGAAGCTGCTGGCCCAAAATAAACCTATTTCAATTTCCAACGAGTTGACTTGAAGTCCTTTCATAAACACTTTTAGGTATTTTTCTCATCTTCAAACAAAATTCAGAAAAGTATCCATAGTCATAGGAGGAGAAAATGAAGCTTGAAGAGCTTCAACAACTGAATCAAAGCCCCAAAGCATCAAGTGATGAGACTGGGATTTGAACTAGCACAGTTGATTTCAAAGTCTTAATTATTTGACCTCTCTCATGAAATCACTGTTCCAAACTATGATTTAGAGATCACTTAATTTACTGGGAGAATGGAGGAATCCAAACATCAGTATCTGCACTCATAAATGATTACTTTCCTCGAGGAATCAAGACGAATATATGGTATGCATGAAAGCCTGTATCAAGACATCTGGGTTCAAACTTGGACTTTTCCTCGCAATGGCTGGGTAACTTTGGCTGTTATTTGACCCCTCCAAATTTCACCTGATTTCCTTCACCTAAATATTTAGCAATAATATGCTGCCAGCATTTATGTGGGAATAAAATGTGGTGATAAATTAAAGTGCTTAGCACAGTACTTGGCACACAATAAACACTCAGTAAATGTGAACTATTACCATTCTAACTTGTCTAGATAAAAACATGTGAAAGAACCATATTGAAAGATTATTTGATTTTCTGTTTTTGATATGGGATAATATGACATTGTAAATCTAAAAAACTGATAAGGTATTTCAAGGTCAAACATTTAACAATAACTAATTAATTATATTTTCCTCTTAGTGAATCATTATTGGAAGAAATCATTAGGTGACCTTTTTTGGTTACAGCAATCCAATAAAAAATACATTAGCCAGTGTTTCAGGAACATTAGTCTAATGTGCTTTTAGAGATCACCTTCTCTGAGCAGTATAATAAGTTTGTGTGAAAAGCATAAAGCATGTAATATATAATAAGATTTGGACTTTAATGAACCATCTTGGCAAACTGACTGGTACAATAATTCAAAGGTGAGCTTTCCTTAATTAATGAATTAAAAAAGCCAAGAGTATGCCCTAAATGCTACACTTGATTATGCTTTCACTTATTTTCCTTTTTTAATCATATACCCCTGATTTGTTTAGTAATATGAAGTAAATCCTAAGTGACCTTGGCTATGAAAATCATAGGGAAGAGCTGAAACTTACAAAGAGATGGCATGAGTAGCAAGTTGTATAGCTTCCAAAGCATAGTTTTTATCCTTAAAAATATTAGCAAATTTAACTTATATTTAATTTTGAATCAGCTCAGGTATTTTTCTGAAACTGCTCCCTACCAGATGTTTAGTAAAAATGGGTAGTACTAAGCCACTGAGTCAGAATTAGGTAAACATTCACATGGAAAGATTTCAAGAACATAGACCAGTAGATCATTTCAAATAGTAACTTCATCTCTGTTAATCCTATAGACTTTAAAAAAGAGTTGTGACAGTTGATTGTATTGTGTATCTAACTATCCTATAAGGTAGTAAGCTTCCTAACAGTAGAAACTTCTCAGAACTGCATGATATTTATGACGTTCAGCAAATGCCTAGGAAATTGTCTTAGAATGCAATGAATGTGTGATTGCTGAAGAAATGACTAAATGAATGAGAAAGTGATACATAGCAAGTAAACATCTTCATTTACATTAAAAGTTTCCTATTAATATATCATAATTTATGTAGCTATGGCCAGAAGTTAGTTATACAAATATAATATTTCAACAGATCTAAAGTGCCATGAGTTATAACAAGAACTGTTCTTTTATATGAAATTAAGAAAGAAAATAAAAACACTATTAATTTATCTGTGATATGTCCTCATTACTAAGACACAGCCTATTTTCAGTGATATACAATTTGTATTAAAATTTTACAATTAATATTATTTTATTTTTTAAATAATTTTATGTGAATAATCTTTAAAGTTTATTAAAGTGTTGACTTTAAGAAATGTACAACATAAAAGTTGTGAATTAAGTTTTATTTGGGGGAAATTGGGGACTGCAGTCCAGGAGACAATATTGCAAATTGCTCTGAGAAGCTGCTCAAAGGAAGCAAGGAGAGGGGCTAGGATACATAAGAATTGCAATAATGGACAGGCAGTCCTGAGGGAGTTAACTTAGGTTGATAAGGAGTCCAAGCCTAAGGCCCCTTTAGGAAGGAGGTGAAGATTTTTTCTTTTTTTTTTTTTAACATTCTTTTTCCTTAGACACATAGGCCTAAGTATGGCAGGCAGCAGTATCTCTTGTTCAAGAACATGCTTTTCTGCGCTCGGAATATATGCTATGGGAGGTCTGGGTAAATGTTCCACAGCCTTGAGCTTTGGGTTAACCTGTTCCTTCTGACTAATCTCATTCTGATGTCATCCCAGGATGTCTGTTACAGGAAAGGGCCTGGAGGAAATTTTCACAGCCTTGAGGTATTTCTTTTTCTATTCTCAGCAGCTAGCAGAAAAGTATATAACGCCCTGCTTAAAACTAGCCCAGTGGATAGTCTTTCTGCCCTCTTCCAATGTCTATGTCAGAAGCTTTTTTCTGTCACTATCACTTTAATAAAATTTCTACTACACAAAGCTCTGAGTGACTGAGACTGTCTTTGGTCTTGGAGTTAAATCTTCTCCTTCAGAGACCACGAATCTGGTAAAACACCGTAAAATTTCATCTATCATCTTGGGGGTGCATCTGGGATCACAAGACAAGGTGTAAGCTATCAGTCAGAACATCATAAGATTATTGTTAAAGAATCCCAATATGTCAAGTTAAGGAATTTAGCACTTTTCTATGTAGGAGAAGATCCATGAGTCTGGATCCACTGAAATCATTCATTTGATATTGCGCCTCACCTATCTGGGGCCAGTATTCTGTGTTTGCACATCCTGAGTATCCTCAGGACTCACCATGGGGAGTGGCTGCAGTCTGATGACTGCTAGACGGCAGGTTTTCTTCTCCTTCCAAGTTCCTTCAGGGCTCACCAGCTCGCCATCCATGGTGGCTGCAATTGTTGATGACTATGGCATCCTTTGTTTACTGATATGGCAGGAAATATTCTATTGTAAAAAATATTTAACACCCCTTGAAGAGGAAAATTAGTTGAATAAAGCCACTGAGAAAGGTATAGATAAATCTATGCTATTCAAATATATATATATATATAATATTATATATATATTTTTTGGGAGCTAATTCAGCCAAGCTGAAGATCTAAAACTTTTCTGCAAGAAATTGAGCTTTCTGTTATACTTAGACTCAAAAACTGTTAGAACAGTACTATTTTTCTAGGGTTGTTGTAAGGAGCTACAGCATGGAAACAACAAATGTAATAGCTATTTCAACACTCCCCCCCTCTCCTCCCGCCACGAGATATTGTACTTACTATGTAATAGAAAGGATTTAGTTCTAGGAAGAAGACTATAAATTTCAGTATGTTTAAGTTAATTTACATCTGGTACAACTAATGATAGCTATAACTTTTAAACTTTCACTGTTTCCTAAGCTAACCATGCTGCATTGCTTTCCCAACTGTATAAATCATATGAACATAGATAGTCATAGAGTTACAGCTTATGCCTTCTATTTTAAAGTAAATAAAGAGAGATGAACACATATTAGAAAGATTCATCTTTTTGGAACTCTGGTGTCAGGAAACCAATTAATTTGAGGCTCTGGAGAATTAAACGTGCCTTGTGACTTTCAGCCTTAGCTTAACAAAACCAGATAACAACATGATAAGCCACCAACTATTTTAAATATTATGGAGCTAATTTAGTTCATTATATTGGAATAAATAAATGTCCAAGGCATTGCCTTATTTTCTTTTATATAAAGTGAGGCTTCTTCTAAAGGGAGGCATTCTGGTTTCACCCATTTTCTTCTTGAAGAGGGGATTTATTTTATTTTATGATAAACCTCAGACTAACTAGAGATTGAGTTAATAGTTTTGTACAACCTTCTAGAATCTTCATATCCCTTATCTGTAATAAAAGAACACCTGCCCACCTCCATGTAATACGCTGAAAATGAAACAAGGTTGAGAGATCTGTCAGGCACCGGCTCCTGCCTCTCTCTAGCTTCCCTGTTAGCTGACAGTTAACAATGGTAACAGTGTTATAACTGAACCCTCACGACTTTAGATTGCAAGGAGATCAAACCAGTCAATTTTAAAGGAAATCAACCCTGAATATTCATTGGAAGGACTGATGCTGCAGCTGAAGCTCTAATACTTTGACCGCTTGATGCAAAGAGCTGACACATTGGAAAAGACCCTGATGCTGGGAAAGATTGCAGGCAAAAGGAGAAGAGGGCAGCAGAGGATGAGATGGTTAGATAGCATCACTGATTCAATGGGCATGAACTTGAGCAAACTCTGGGAAGTAGTGGAGGACAGAGTATTGCAGTACATGGGGTTGCAAAGACTCGGGCATGACTTAGCAAATAAACAGCATAATAACGCAACTTTAGGTCGTGATATGGTTCCTCCTGAAAGTATCAACTAAACTGCCTAACTATAAAAATTATAAAAATCATAAGATGTTAATGAAGGGATGCATTTTTTAATCTCTATATCCTCCAGAGCCCTTTGGAGTGGGGCTCTCCTGTCTCTTGCCAGGCTAGTTCGTATCTTTCCAACATCCATGGAACACAGTGTTGCTATCCTCATTGAACAGAGGCTGAGATATTCATGGCTCACCTCTTTGTGGATCTGGTTAAACTGCTTTTCAAAGACTTGGCCATACTCATTCTGTATATTCAGAGATAGTAAGCTTTCTTATACCTCCTCTCCCTATGGGGGTAAACACACCCAAGCTCAAACTGCCTAGACCACACTAAGACCACACTAAGAATTGTCTAGTCCACACTAAGAATTGTCTAGACCACACTAAGAATTGTCTAGACCACACTAAGAATTGCCAGTTTCTTCCACTTGAATGTAGGTTAGCTTAGTACCCTGACAATGCTTGTTTATGATTGCCTGGTAGTATTTTTGTGATGATCAAATGAGTCGATAGACACAAAATGGTTTGAAAAGTGTTTAGCCCTAGGATGCTTTTAGTAACTATTGACTAACATCACTATTGTCATTATCATTGTTGATAAATGGACCTTTGAGTAGCCACCATATCTCAGGCTTTTTAGATTCGATGGATCAGGAAGAAAGAGTCTCATTTTGCCTTCTAAATGCAAATTTATCTAATAATAAGCTTTGCTAACATCACTAGCAAATTATTTCTCATTTGTCTTTTGTCCTAATGAAGATGATTTATTGGCCTGGAATCTAAGTATAGGTGGATGGTAGAATGTTCAGACACCAAAAACTCTAAGAAGTCTTAACCAGTGTGATTATTTTTTAATTCCTAATAAATATTTGAAAAAAAAATCCCTAGATTTTATCAGCAACTAACAATTGCTACTGCCCCAAATAAACAATCGATACTCTGAGACTGTGGTCTTATATTCTATGGATTACATATTTGTATATACAACAATAGATAGCTCCATATGCATAACAATGAAAGTTGCCAGGAGGCATGAGGAAAGAAATTTTCATTTGAAATAAGAATCTAGGATAAGTGTCTACTTTACTAGTGGTGTGGCTTAAGCAAACTATTTAATATTGCCAAATCTCAGTTTACCTATATGCAACATAAAATAAATATCAGCTGCTCTTCTTGCCTTTAAATTGTGTTTTCAATTTGATACCTCCAAAGAAGTAATACCTAAGAAAGTCTTTTGTATGCAGAAAAGTAGCATGCATATGCATTATTAACTGTAAACTAATACGACAAACACTGAAGTTAAACTTTATAGATTGTGTTGCACTGAGGGTGCAGACATCTGTCTCTTCCCCAAACACTAATCCCATTTGTAGTACATAATTGCACAACTTGGAAAGAAAAATGTTATGATAATCCCAGGCGGTTCCCATTCACCTTCACGAGTTGTTTCTACACTTGCCCCAGAAAACGAATTGTTAATGTGTGTGCTGCAAATAATGGCATAAATAATGACCGTGCCAAAGAAACAATCAGCGATTATCCACGCACATTTTATAATAGTCAGTTCCAAGTGCAAAATGTTTGGCAACTTAAAGGAAAAAGTTGAACTTGTTAATTTTCTAGCAGGAAGGTTAAGTAGAGAGGAAGCAATTCAAACATATGTGAGCAGCCGGGCTCCCTGGCACTTGAAATCCCTCAACAGCTGGTGGAGAGGGCCTACTGTTGGGGATGCATAAGGGCTGAAGGGGATGCGAAGAAGAGGAATGGGCAAGAGAAGACATTGCAGATGTTTTCTTGCAGATTTGTTCTAAGTTACTGTCAAAAACTTTTCCAATTAGGATCAAAACTTCTGTAATGGTATAGACAATGATTTCTGAAAACCTATATCATATTAGAAATTATTACCTGTATATGTTATTATTATTACATGTATATGTTATTATTACATGTATATGTACTAATCTCATTTAATCTCTACAAACCATGAAGACAGAAAGATGATACTCATTCTGTAATTTGTATGAATGGAATTTAGGAGTTTTAAGTGACTTAATCAATGTCAGTAATAGGATCAGTATTCCAATCTGTGTCTGTCTGGCTCTGAAGCCTCCATTCTTTATATTATAAGCGGTTGCCAACTCTTTTGGCACTGGGGACAGTTTTCGTGGAAGGCAATTTTTCCACGGGGTGGTGGTAGGGTATGATTTGGGGATGATTCAAGCACATTATATTTAGTGTGCACTTTATTTCTATTATTATTACATCAGCTCTACCTCAGATTATCAGGCATTAGAGCCTGGAGGTTGGGCATCCCTGTTTCATAGCACTCCACTCTCTCCTCAGATCAGGCATATGAAGAAAGGGCCAAGGTGAAGGTAAAAGTCACTCAGTTGTATTCAACTCTTTGCAACCCCATGGACTATATAGTACATGGAATCCTCCAGACCAAAATACTGGAGTGGGTAGCCTTTCCCTTCTCCAGGGGATCTTCCCAACCCAGGGATCGAACCCAGGTCTCCTGCATTACAGGCAGATTCTTTACCAACTGAGCCATAAGGGAAGCCCAAGAATACTGGAGGGAGTAGCCTATCCCTTCTCCAGAGGCACTTCCCAACCCAGGAATCAAACCGGGGTCTCCTGCATTACACACGGATTCTTTAACAACCAAGCTATCAGGGAAGCCCAGAAAAGGCCAAGGAGATCTTCAAATGAATAAGGTTTCCACACTTGGTATCACACACCTTCATGGCAACCAAAGAGAGGCATTCTGTTCTATATCAAATTTTAACATTAGGCCACAAAAGAGACACAGATGTGTAGAACAGTCTTTTGGACTTTGTGGGAGAGGGCAAGGGCTGGATGATATGGGAGAATGGCATTGGAACTTGTATATTATCACATGTGAAACGAATCGCCAGTCTAGATTCGATTCATGATACAGGGTGCTCGGGGCTGGTGCACTGGGATGACCCAGAGGGATGGGATGGGGAGGGAGGTGGGAGGGGGGTTCAGGATGGGGAACACATATACACCCATGGCAGGTTCATATCAATGTATGGCAAAACCAATACAATATTGTAAAGTAAAAATATAAATACATTAAAAATTTAGACTGTGTGACCATCGCAGTAACAATTTCACATAGTTCAAGTTCATATATGCACAAACACTTCATCTCTATGTTCCAACCTAAAGTGAATCCTCTCTACTTTGACCGTCTAGCCACACTTCAGTCTTTTACTCTACTGTCCAAGTTCCAAAAATCCTTTTAATCCATTCAGACTCAGCTCAAATGTCACCTCCTTTAACCAATTCCTCAACCCCTTTCATAGAAAAAAACTCTCAATGACCTTGAACAGGAAATTATTTCTGTGTGCTCTTAAGATTCTTCATCTGAAGCCTTCTCAGAGCATTTTTTTACTTTAATTATATTAATATTTTGGGTTCATATTTCATAATAAATAGAATATTGTTATCTCAAGGGGGTAGACCAGGTGTTCATATTTTAATTCTTTAAGACAGGAACTATGGTATTTAATAAATGTATATACAAATAATGATGCCAAATATAAACTACACATACCTATATCTTATCAACTTTCACATTGCTTTGAAGATGTCTAGCATTTAAGTACGGGGACCTCGCCTTATACAGATCTTCAAAGCACCCAAATCTATTCTAGAGCCAAGCACTTAGGTGGTGCTCATTGGATGCACATCCCATATACAGTGGGCTCCCATGCCCAATGTTGGAACTGGAGATCCAACTGCACCCAGTAACTAGGATGGATGTAGCTTTTGTTTCTGTTCATCAGCTGGTGTGTACTTTGGGGCCATGCTCGGCTTCCATAGCTCTTACAGTAAAATTTGGTTCACAAGTTCATTCTCCAATAAAGCGCCTTATGCACAAATGGCAGTGATCCTGTTTCCTTGTGAAAAGAACTCTTGGGATTTACTCTCTGAATATCTGTCACATACAACATAAAGCAGAGTATATGTATGTATGTATTATATGTATCACATTTTAGATTACATCCCTAATATTTATCTTATAGCTGAACATTTTTACCCTTTGACTGCTTTCATCCAGTTCCACCTCCCCAACCCCTATGCCTTAGATAAGTCTTTTGGACTCTGTGGGAGAGGGAGAGGGTGGGGATAATTGGGGAAAATGGCATTGAAATATGTATAATATCATATATGAAACAAATCGCCAGTCCAGGTTCAATGCAGGATACAGGATGCATGGGGCTGGTGCACTGGGATGACCCAGAGGGATGATACGGGGAGGGAGGTGGGAGGGCATTAAGGGTGGGGAACACGTGTACACCCGTGTGAGATTCATGTTGATGTCTGGCAAAACCAATACAATATTGTAAAGTAATTAGCCTCCAGTTAAAATAAATAAATTTTAAAAAATCACAAATCTGATTTCTTTTTCTATGAGTTTGTTTGGTTGATTGGTTGGTTTTGAGGTATAATTGATCTGTAACACTATGTTAATTCCTGTTACACAATATAGACAATATAGTGATTCCATATGTCTATAGATTTCACAGTGATGACCAAAGTAAGTTTAGTTTCCATCTGTCACCATAGTTATTAACTATAGTTGTTGACTACATTCCTCCCACTGCGTACTTCATGCTAATAGTGATTCATTCACCTTGCAGCTGAAAGTCTGTACCTCTTGAATTCCCTCACCTATTTCTTTCCTCCCTCCATTTCCGACCCTCAAGGCAACCACCTGTTTGCCTTCTCTATGAATAACTTTCTGTTTTGGTTACATTTGTTCACTTGTTAGGTTTTGTCTACTCAGATCCTTTCCCCATTTTTTAATTAAGTTATTAGTTTATTTGAGATTGGCGTGTACGAGTTCTTTGTACATTTTGGATGTGTGCATGTGTGCTAGGTTGCTCAGTCGTGTCCAACTCTGCGGCCGCATGGACAGTAGCCCACCAGGCTCCTATGTCCATGGAATTTTTCAGGCAAAGGAACTGGAGTGGGCTGCCACTTTCCTCCCCCAGGAGAATCTTCCTGACCCAGGGATGGAACTGTCTCTTGAGTCCCCTGCATTGGCAGGTAGATTCTTTACCACTAGTGACACATGGGACCCCCATATTTTGGATATTAACCCCCTGTTGGATATATCACTTGCAAATATGTTATCTCATTAAATAGGCAGACTTTTCATTTTATTGATAGTTTCCTTTGCTATGAAAGAAACTTTTTAGTTTGATGGAGAGTTCAGGCAAACTAAAACTACAAGAATTTATCACTGCAAAACTAGCTTTACAAGAAATGTTAAAAGGGCTACTATAAGTAGAGCAGCAAAGGCCATAAATACTGAAATATGAAAATTCCCAAAGGAAAAATCTCATGTGTAAAGGCAAATAATACAGTAGAGTTAGTATATCAGCCACTTACATAAAGTTAGTAGTAAGGTTAAAAGACAAAAGTAGTAAAATCATCTGTATCTGCAATAAGTAGTTGGATACATAAAACCTAAAGATGCAAAATATGACAAAAAAACTACAAACAAAGGGGGAGTAAAAATGTAGGATTGTTAAAATGCTTCACACTTAAGATACTGGCAATTTAAGAGTGGCATGAGGCTTATCTTCATGGGATTCTTTGGTTTTATCGTGTTCACCATCACCTTGAACCAGCTCGTCTGACAGCATTGTGAAATTGACGTTGAAAAACTCAATTACAGACCTGAGTGGCAACATCTTACAGGTATGAGACAATGTCTTTCAGTACGTGGCTTATGTGCTAAATCAAAGACCAAGAATTCCTGACCTATGGAGAAAGTTAATGGATAGATCATTAAAGCTTATGATTCTAGATACTGCAGGAATATACACATTAGTTCTTGTTTCCAAGAGACCAGCTTCAGATTCCTAGGTCAGAGATAAGATTACCCTGACTGGGAGAATCTAGATGACCACAATGTAGGATGAACATATTCCTTACTCAAAAAATAAAACAAAACTGTCCTGCCAGGTATTTTGTGAATATCCTGTGAGGTGGGGAAACTGGTTGGCATAGACTTTGTTGCACTTGTTCAACTACTTATATACAATATATGCTATGTTTTTGCTGTTCAGTTGCCAAGTCGTGTCCAACTCTTTGTGATCCCTTGGACTGCAGTCAGTGTATGCTTTATATGATTTGTTTGTTAAATGTGCCTTGTCAATGCCTATCACAAATTCTTACAGGAAAGTAATAATTAAAAGTGAGAGACTTAAAGCCTGATTTTTCTATGAAATAGAGAGGTACCCACCAGGGCCTGCAATTTACTCCATTTTAGGACATCTCTGCAGTCCTAAAACACAGAGAGAAAAATGCAGTCCCAAAACACACACAATACTTACACTTGGATTCTGCCACCTACTAGCTCTGTGACTTCAGGCAAGGTACTCAACTGCCCTAAGTCTCAGTTTTCTGGCCCATATAATGGCATGATAATACTGATCTGTTGCAGTACATCAAGGGAACTGCATTTGAAAATGTTGCAAAATCTGCACTCTGAAATTCTTGCTTGCTGCACACTAAAGTACTCAGTAATATGGTAGCAGTAGCTATAATTATTTTATCAGACATCCACATTTACAAATTAAATGCTGTCATGATTTGTTACATTTGGAATGGAAAGCACACTAATTATATACCAGCATTTTTTTAACCTATGAACAAAAACAGAAAGTGACAAGTAACTGCTCAAAACTATGCATATAGGTTTCACAGATTCTTCAGAAAGACTGCCTCTTTCTTTTCAACTTGCAAACAAAGATAATCTGTTTTCCAAATGTTTTGCCTCTTTCCCCCATCTTTAGCAGTGCCTTATTTACCTGGGTTCTAATGACTTTCTGCTGCTTTTTTTATCAGGTTGTCGCATCTGGAAAAAGAACATATGTACTGCAGGCCCTAATTAAGGCTAACAGAAATACCTCTCACTTCCTGTTTAATCCAGTCTGCCAGCAATCAAGAGAAACAACTCCACAATGGCAGACTCACCACAGCTTGGCTGCCTTGCTGACACAGGGTATGGTGCCCATATCAAGCATGAAACCAAAATGATACCAGATGAGAATGAAAAATGACAATCTCTTACATAATGCATTGCACTTCCTAATAGCAAACAGTAAGCAAGCATTTAGGAAAGCCACAGAAAAAATATTAGGGAGAAATTGGAAAAATAAAGTCCTTTGAAAGTAAGAAAATGGGTAACTTCCTGTTAGGTCACTTCCTACTTCTGATCCCTCCAGACAGCTCTCCAATTAAATCCAACTTGAAGGGAGATTATTTAATTTGACTGATTGATGTCCTGTTTCACCAAGAAATGAGTTAAGATGCTTAATATGGCTTTTCTGACCCCGCTTCTGCTCTCAGAGGTTTTATTTTGAGTCAATGGTTGGACATAAACTATGGTTTTTTTTTTATTGTTTTTTGTGTTTCATGAGGACTGTTTAGTCAATTGTGTACTTCTCAGAACCAACTTTGAGACTCAGATTCAGCAAGTTACTTTGTCTACACCTCTTGGCTTCCCTAAAAATCCAGCCATCCCATGCTTCCCTGTGGCTGGTAGGTCCCTGGAATGGCATCTGCTAGGCAACCACGGAGACAGAGGCAATGGTTTCTCAAGAGGGCTGCCGGGATAGTTCCTACCTCCCCATGGGCATGTGCCCTTGCCCTTTACCTGCCACTCGGTTTTATTCTTCTTTACTATTTTTCAACCCTCCTCCCTAAAAATCAGAGGAATTCCCTGTGGCAGGATGACTGTGGTCTTTTCCTAGACGATGCATGCTCTTCATCACTGAGGGTAGAGGGAAACAGGATGGGTGTCGGATCCAGACAGACCTTTGCTCGCCTGTCTTCCTGTATTCTTTTCTGTGTGTTCCTGGGAAACTCCCTTTTTTTTCAGTCTCTACGCCATCATATTAGCTTTTGTTTCGGTTTAAAACATTATATAATACTCTAGAATGGTTGGAGAAGGCAATGGCAACCCACTTAGTACTCTTGCCTGGCAAATCCCATGGACGGAGGAGCCTGGTGGGCTGCAGTCCATGGGGTCACTGGGAGTCGGACACGACTGAGCGACTTCACTTTCACTTTTCACTTTCATGCATTGGAGAAGGAAATGGCAACCCACTCCAGTGTTCTTGCCTGGAGAATCCCAGGGACGGGGGAGCCTGGTGGGCAGCCGTCTCTGGGGTCACACAGAGTCGGACACGACTGAAGCGACTTAGCAGCAGCAGCAGCAGCAGCAGCAGCAGCAGAATGGTTGGGGATTAAGTGATAAAACATGATTATAATACCTTTAAGGCCAGATATATAGTAGGCACATAACATATATTTTCCTTGATTTCTTTCAAATTATATTTAATTGTGTGAAATGGAAGCCATATCATTCAGCCATCTTCGAACCTGACCAGTAATCACAACCTCCGAAAGGGCAAGACTCCTGGTTCCTAATTTGCGTTCGACTATCCATGACACTTAGCTGCAACGGACTAAAGCCCTGCTGCTCTATCCATGGTTATGAATCTACTGACCTGGTCACATCCATTTGCACCAAAGAAAAGGCAAAGTTGTAGCCCCCAGAACAATGTCAGAGCACATTAATTTGAAGCTAGAAAATTCCTAAGTCATTGAGCATCTTTGAGGGGCTCTACTTTTTAATTGTCATAATTATAAGACAATATTTAATTACTTTCAAGTGCACACCATGGCTTTTTGATATTCTTATACATTATAAAGTGATCATCATTGAAGCGAGACCAATTACCATCCATCACCATAGAAAGTTGTCATAATATTACTGACCATGTTCACTAGATGTACAAAATTTACGTAACTTGTAAGTGAAAGTTTGTACCTCATGATCCCCTCCGCTTATTTTGTCCATCCCCCTGCCCCCTCTGGAAACTACTAATTTGTTCACTGTATCGGTTTTGTTTTATGGCAATGACTCAAAAGACAAGAAACAAGTGTTGGTGAGGGCATGAAGGAAGGGGAACACTCCTGCCCTGTTGGTGGAATGCACACTGGGGCAGTCACTTTGAAAACCAGTATGAGATTTCCTCTAAAAGCTAAAAATAGAACTACCATATAATCTGGCCATTCCATTACTGGATATTTACCCAAAGAAACCAAACACTAATTCAAAAAGATCTACGTATCTCTACGTCCCCTGCAGCCCTGTTCACAATAGCTAAGACATGGAGGCAAACGAAGTGTCCTGCAATAGATTAATGGACCAAGAAGGTATGGTATACATAAGCAGTGGAATATCTGTGGTGGGTGTTTGATCACTAAATTGTGTCCAGCTCTTAGTAACCCCATGGACTGTAGCCTGGCAGGCTCCTCTATCTATGGAATTTCCCGGGCAAGGCTACTAGAGTGGGTTGCCATTTCCTTCTCCAGGGGATCTTCCTGACTGAAGGATCAAACCTGTGTCTCCTGAATTGGCAGGTAGATTCTTTATCCGCAAGCCATCAGGGAAACCTGTAATGGAATATTACTCAGTCCTAAAACAAAATAATGAAATATAGCGATTTGCAGCAATATCAATGGACTTGGTAGGTACCATACTAAGTTAATTGTCAAATGGAGAAAAACAAGTATGTGTGGTTTTACTTACATGTGGAATCTGAAAAACAAATGACCAGATAGAACAAAACAGATTCAATCTACTTTGTGCTTAGAATAAAGGTCATCCTCCTGGGCATGTTACAAGGGCCTGTTAATTACCTGCTTCTCACAGACCTCTTTCTGTTCATCTTCAACCAGAGCCCACAGCTCTGAGTCACTCACATCCACTACAACCTTTCATCTGCATCTGCATTTATTTCTCACTACACCACCCTTCCCATCTTCTTGCCTTCTCATTTCTTGCAAGACTCAAATCTAAGATACATTCAGTTCAGTTCAGTTCAGTCGCTCAGTTGTGCCCAACTCTTTGCGACCCCATGAATCACAGCATGCCAGGCCTCCCTATCCATCACCAACTCGTGGAGTTCACTCAGACTCACATCCATCGAGTCAGTGATGCCATCCAGCCATCTCATCCTCTGTCGTCCCCTTCTAAAAATTATTCATTAGAAATTCTTTAAGAATAGCAGATGATATTCTGGCCTAGTACCAGACTTATCATACGATGGACAATTAGTATTTGTATACTGAGCAAACCAGGTAGATAGCTACACAGATATTTAAACTTCTCTGATACAAAGCTGTACTGCCAGGTAGGTGAAAAGGATGGAGCCACACAGGGTGACAGACTCATGCACTCGGTTATCTTTATAGGAAAGGCAATAACTTTTGATTTCATTCACAGCAACAAATTTAATATTTATTATTTCAGTGAACTCCAGGAGATGATGAAAGATGGGGAAGCATGATGTGCCACAGTTCATGTGGCCACAAATAGTTGGACATGACTCAGCAACTGAAAAACAACAACAACAATTTGCAAGGCAATGTTCTAAGAGGTATATATACATTATCTTATATAATCAGGATTAAAATTCTATAAGGTAAGTATCGGTATACTTAGAGGGATTGGTGGGTTATCAATGTACAACTCTAGAGGCTGATAAAGTTGGAAAAAGAATCAAGCCTCTATGAAGCCAAAGCCCAAGCTATCAATGACCTGCTCTTCTGTCCAACAGTGCCCCTATGGATGATAGCTTCCTTCCAGACTGTCACTTGTAGAGTAATAATAATATTAATGCTCTTAAAGGGATACTCGAACAGTTTATAGAAATGGCAACAGCAAATGACTGAAACATTCCTGGGGAGAATTTTAAACTTCCAAACACCTGGTACAATGTGCCCAAACACACACGTGGGGCAAAGCTTGCAGCACGGTCATATTGTGCATCAGACTGCTGTGCATTGTGATGCTTTGGAAAGGTGAGAACAGATAATGCCTATCATATTTAATCACCATTTAACTTTATAATGTGGGGCATTAAATTTCATTGATTAGCAAATTAACTCATTCAGTAATGGTTAGACAATTTTTCAAAATTTAATTTCTGCCTTGTTCTAGCTGCGGTTGAAATAAACAAAATTTTATATCATTCCCCTCTCTTGCTTCAGTTCTTGTATCAAGGTAGTGGTGAAACAGGGATTAATGTCTTGAGTTACACAGGCACTTCAAAAGCTGTTATCACCATGCCCCTCATGGTCTAGCCCTTTGATTAGTTGGTATGGTGGCTGGAAATTTGAGAAGGACAGGGTTGTCATTCAACCAGTGAGAAGAGGGTTGGCACCCCATAACCTGGGAACACTGGGAGTTCTTAGAAGTGCTCTCTGGGTATCATTCAGCACCCAAGAAAGTAGAAACTTGAGGCACATTGATTCCACGGGTGTTTTTAGAGACTGGGATTCAATAAGCCCAGCATAGGACTCCTACGTCCAGCATAGGAGAATGAAACAACACATCTTTCAATGGTTGATATGGGCTAGTGAGCCCAAATAGTGGCACCATGATTAATTTAAAACCAAGGATACTTCTTTAGTTATTCTGAACTGTCAGAGCACAAAGATTCCTGAATGATCTCTCAGAAAAGAAAAAAACCAAAACAACTTTTTGATCCTTCTCAAAAAATTAGATAACTGATGTTAGATTTCCAGGCAACTCTAAAATGTAGAAATTACTCCTCATACAATTGGGTACAGGGCAAAGATAAGTTAGTCATTTTCTGCAACCTGAGTGTCTTGATATATAGTTATGTTCATTAAACACTTATTTGACAAATCTATATTAGTCACCAGGCTTCCCAGGTGGTGCTAGTGATAAAGAACCTGCCTGCCAATGCAGGTAGATGAAAGAGACAAGAGTTCAATCCTTGGGTCAGGAAGATCCCCTGGAGGAGGGCATGACAACCCACTCCAGTATTCTTGCTTGGAGAATCCCCATTGACCGAGGAGCCTAGTGGGCTACAGTCTACAGGGTCGCAAAGAATCAGACACGACTGAAGCAACTTAGCATGCATGCACATATTAATCACCAAAATAATTCTGGAATTCTGTAATGGTACATGCTCAGTACCTCAGTCATTTCCAGCCTTTTGTGGCCCAATGAACTGAAAATTCCAGAATTTTCCAGATAAGAATACTGGAGTAGGTTGACATTTCCTATTCCAGGGGATCTCCCCAACCCAGGGATCGAACTCTCATCTCTTATGTCCCCTGCTTTGGCAAGTGGATTCTTTACCACTAGCACCACCTGTGAAGCCAGATGATTAATACAGATTTACCATGGCTTCCAGTTTTAAAGGCTCAGTACTGGGAAGAGAAAAATAACTGGTGAATATAACATAGCATAGAATACTTGAGACTACAGTAAATCTATGCAATCATTTTTAAAGAATAATAAAAGAGAGGCTACTGGTTTCATCTTTCAAGATCAGGGAAGGCCTCCTGGAAAGAGGGGGAAACAAGCTAGCAGAGATCTAAGAGTCAGGGTAAACTTGAACAGGTCAACAGAGGTCAAGGTGATGGGTAAGAATGAGTAAGCACATTACACATCTTAAAAATGGCAGTGCTTCAGTCCAAAGTTCAGCAACTTCTACTAACATACACTGTTAGAAGACAGCCTTCGTCTAATGAAAACAGGAGTCAACCAAACAAAAAGAAAAGAAAGGCAGACGTCAGCTACTAAGGCCAACACAGACCTCCTGATGAGGCTCCATCCGAGGTCCAATTTCCAAAACCAGATGAGCAGATCAGATGTGCACAGTCAGTCTTTCACCTTACTGGTTCAATAATTCTCATTATTAGCAAAGGTAATCAAACGCTGGTAGGAGCCAAGGCTCAGAGTCTCTCTTCCCCTCTAATTCAGGGACACGAAACAGAGTTGCAATTGCATCTCCAGAGGAGAAAGGAAGCACTTCTTCCTCTCTGGATGGTCCCCTGCTGACACATTGACTAGAAGATGCTAAGAGGGAAAAGGAAGTGTTATAAGTCCCTCGACTTAACATATGCGTTGTGTGAAGCGCAGGAGCGTCGCATATGTAGAGTATAATACATGCTGTGCGGCGGCAGCGGGGGCAGCCAGCGCGGCAGCCATAGACAGCTGGGGTACCGCCACCATGAATTTGCATGAGATGTAATTTTATTAGATGGATGGGCCAATTTGATTAATCTTAGCAACTGGTGGGAAACAATATATGCATAGAGCATCTCTTTTCCATCCCCGCATCCATTGGTATGTGAGACATTCAACAAAAAGCTGTTAGGAAATGGGCATCAGGCACATAAAAGGTTTATGTTGTTTTTACAAACAAAATTGCTGTTTACAAATATCACACAGCAGGTTCTCTTTTTTATGGACAGAAATAATTCACTCTGAAGCTATAAAGGTCCCAGAGAAATGGGTTTGCTAATATCTATCCCATTTTAAATTACAAAAGACCCATGCCACCATCCCAGAGACTCATACCTTCTTGGCCATGCCTTGAATATTCACACACACCAGTGTCTAATGATGAATCAGAGCTGGGAAGCCTTACTGGCCACAGTCCATTTACAGCACATTAGATAAACATCATTATTCTTTGCGAAGTGCAAGCAAACACAGTTTCTTTAGCAAAATAGCCTTACTCTTCATCTTCCAAAAAGGGATATGTTTCAGGTGATTTCAAGAGCACAGAAAAACAGATTGCAAGCAAATAAAAAGTAATTCCCATTGTAAAGCACTTGTGCAATAGTCTTCTCAGACAGTTTATTTATTTATTTTTAGAAAAGATTCTAAAGCATAAATATTTGCTTTGGGCTATTTTAAGTTTTTTTTTTTTCTTTTTTTAATTCTCTTTCATTTGACACACCCAACTGTTTCATTTAGATCGGGATTGGGTTTCAAACTTCTTATTTGTATCATTAATTTATATCATTAATTCAGTAATTTAGCACTCTCCTCTTATGTCCAGTATTAAAGGCATTTACAGTTCTTGTTTGAAATGGCAACTAAGCACACATTTGGCCTTTCATCTGTAAAAGCATCTTACTGACAATGAGAAAACATCACTACAAGAGCAACAAAGAATAAAATTCACCAGGGATGAAAAATTTTGAATGTATTGACAAAAATTTTAGAATTAATGAACAACAATGTGAATAAAATCTAATAATAATTATAGAATAGAATATAGACATCATTAAAATTTTTAAACGTGTTGGAAGAAATGAGAAATAGTAGAAAAAAAGTTAAATGTTAACTTTTAAAGATGAAGTCATCAAAAACTAGACTGTGATATGTTAAATTATAATGCTAATAATGTTAATTTTTGTTTGTTTGTTTGTTTTTGTCCTCACCGTATAGCAAATGAGATCTTAGTTCCAGGACCAGGGATCGAACCCCTTCAGTGGAAGCACAAAGTCTTAGCCACTGGACTGCCAGGGAAGCCCCTAATGCTAAGAGTTTTTATTTTGTTTTGTTTTGTTTTTAATTTTTATTTTTACTTTATTTTACTTTACAATACTGTATTGGTTTTGCCATACATTGACATGAATCCACCACGAGTGTCTAATGCTAAGAGTTTTAAAGGGCCAGGAGTGCAGCAGAGGGAAGGCTTTGTTGTCTCTGCTTCTGGGACAATTTGTTGTCTCTGTCCCTTTGTTGTCTCTGCTTCTGGATGAGAGGTTTTCCCTCTGTGGTAATTGAACACATTTGGCTCTGCTAAGTAATAAGGCAAGTATAAGAAAGTGTCTGTGGGACTTACACAGAGCAATTGCATGACGTGTAGGAACTAATTTTCACACCCTAGTGTCCCCAGCAGCAGTCCACACTCTGCAAGGGGCCACATGTCTGCTCAACATCCACTGGACCCTAGAGAAGCTCACCTGTTCTTCATCCTCATCAGATCAAATGGTGGGAGGTGAGCATACCCTGCAGACGCCTTCTCTCTCTGCCCGCCACATCACCCTGCACCATGTGCTCCTATCACCTCTGTGCAAACATCCATTTCAGATGAGCAAACACACGGCATACACAAGGACTCATCCGGGAATTGGAATACCACAGCATATCCTCAGTCGCATGGCTGATTGTCTTAGAGCCCACCGCACTCGGATTTAGGGAGAGGAAATCCTTTCGGGAGGAAAACTGCTCTTTGTATGCCACCTCTCTCCTATAGAATCTTTTCCCAAAGTCATTCTGTTATAACTGAGAAAAAGTAATGTTTTGTAATAGAAGTGGTTCTGCCCTGGCTTCTCTGAAAATGCTAGGATTTGCATATGGCCTCAATGGCAGGTGACATCTTGACTTTGGAATGAGGAACGCTCAGGCCTGAGAGAACAAGAAAGACCCCTCTCTTTACATCTGGTTACAAGGAGAGCTCAGTCCAGCAGCTATTACAATGTTTTCATTAAATGATAAAACTCTATTAGCGTGGAAGTTATAGATGGAATTCTGATGACATTTATGACATAAGTGGGCCATCTGAAGAATCCAAATGCAGGTGAGTGAGAGGGACAAACAGAAAGGATCCAGAGAGTCTCCAAGGATGTTGACTTGAGCAGCTCCATAGGTCACTAACCTAGAAGGCAAAAGGGAGGACAGGTTGAGGGGAACAAAGATTGTGATCACACTTTGTGGGAAATTTCAGTTTGATTTATCTGTAGCACACCCTGAAGAAAGCGCTGATCAGATGGTTGGTCTGAAGCTCAAGGTGAGTGATCAGAGCTGCAGTAGTATTTGGGAAGCGTCATGTATACCTTTGGTGAATAGGGCCACAAGAGAAGATGAAGGCAACTTTTTTTCAGAAAACAAAGGGAAAAAAGTCTTTATTATTGCATAACATTTTTAGAAGTTCAGTTCAGTTCAGTCACTCAGTCATGTCCAACTCTTTGTGACCCCATGAACTTCAGCACACCCTGTCCATCACTAACTCTTGGAGTCTACTCAAACTCATGTCCATTGAGTCTGTGATGCCATCCAACCATCTCATCCTCTGTCATCCCCTTCTCTTCCTGCCTTCAATCTTTTGCAGCATCAGGGTCTTTTCAAATGAGTAAAAGAAGTAAAGGAGTAAATAAAGGATGTTTCTTTTTTTTTTTTTAAGATTTAAACTCAATTGAATGTTGCCAGTTATCCAAGAGTCCAGTATTTCTACCAGATGTAATGAACTAGCTCCTAAATAAAGCTTTTTGAAGGCAGCTGCTGCAGAGGTGCCTGATACCCTTCTTTGACATTTTTCTAGAACAGCAACAAAGATATGATATAGGGAAGAGCAAAGCTGATTGGGGCTTCGCTGGTGGCTCAGTGGTAAAGAACCCACCTGCCAATGCAGGAGACACGAGTTCAATCCCTGGGTCAGGAAGACCCCCTGAAGAAGTAAATGACAGCCCACTCCAGTATTCTTGCCTGAGAAATTTCATGGACAGAGAAGCCTAGTGGGCTATAGTCCATGGGGTCACAAAAGAGTTGGACACCATTTAATGACTAAACAACAAAGCTGACTCCATATTGGATCTGTTTCTTTTACTTGACCCTTATTCTATTGTTTTTGCTACAAGTTAAGAATGCTGCCCACCACCTGAAATAGATAGAACAGCCCATGGCAAGGCTCTGAAAATGAAAGGTATAACACTTTTCCATTCATATAGAGATAAAAAGTTAAGATCAGAGAAGAAATTTGTCTTGTTGTAGGTTATAGGAACATTGTGACCTACAGGGACAGCTGCAAATATGAAGGATTCTGACATTAAGACGTGTGTAACCATCAACCACACCCACTCCCCATTTAGTATAAAAGAGGCTTGAATTTTAATTCAGGTGAGATGGTTCTTTGGGACACCAGTCCACCATCTTCTTGGTCTCCTGACTTTTTGAATAAAGTCTGATTTTCTTGACCTAATGACTTGTCTCAATTTATGGGCCTATCCTGCAGAGAGCAGTATAATCTTCTACTCAATAACAGGTAGAATGGTATGGAAAACAGGACTCCTGACTTTGGATGAATAAAAACTTTCCGCATACTATTTCAAATGTTATTAAGAATATTTCTAAGTTGGAGCCTATAAAATGCTATTTTCTTGCTCTCTTTAGTTGAATCACCAAATTCATCCTGCTCCTACCAGGAGAAACTTAGTGACAGAGTTAAGCCATGGTTTTGTCTTAATGAATGATTATAGGCAGCAAATTTTATTAGAAAATTAAAATTTCATTGCCACCCAATGCAACAACCTCCAGGGCCAAAATAATTGGACTAAGCTTTTAATATCTCAAACATAATATTTTAGTGGCTGAAAGAACTGATATCACATACCTTTAATCCACAGATCAATAAATTATTATCCTGTCATATTGCATCACGGGGGATACACAGAATATAAATTGATTTTATGATTACTCAGCTTAGTCACTATAAAGTACTGAACATAAGTACTATGTGATACTTTTTTGCTAATTCAGATGCTACCCTGAATTTTTGGAGTGTAGAGAATCAATCAATAAGTATCTGTTTGTTAGCCAACATTTTCCCTACTCTCTCCTTCATCCTGTCCTCCATAGCCCTCTACATAGCAACAGGAATGTGCCAGAATCACAGTGGGACAGATAAAGAAGCCAAAGATAAGATGTTCACAGCTTAGTTACGAAGCAGGATTAAAACAGTTAAAGAAGAGGTGTGTACCAAGTCATTTCAGTCATGTCCAATTATTTATGATGCTTTGGACTGTAGCCCTCCAGATTCCTCTGCCCATGGGATTCTCCAAGGAAAAAATACTGGAGCCTGTTGCCATTTCCTTCTCCAGGGATCATCCTGACCCAGGGATCTAACCCACGTCTGTTATGTTTCCTGCATCAGCAGGCAGGTTCTTTACCACTAGCACCACGTGGAAAGCCCAAAGAAGAGAAGTGTGGATATCAAATTCTACAGTCCAGACTGCAAATGTCCTGGAGAAGCTGTTCCCTCGGGAATTAGGCAAGTAAACAAGGTCTAAGAGTAATAATGCCCTTCATGGATTCTGAGGTACATCCTGAAGGGCATAAATGATTTGAATAATCAGAGAGGAGTAGAAAGATAATCTCGGATTCAGAGGAAACAGGATGAATTGATGTTAAAAAGCTTTTATCTTTTAATAATCATCTGAATTTATAACTTTGTTCTACTTTACATATCAATGAAAATATTGTTGTAGTTTTAATACAAAATAATAATAGCTTTTCCAAGAATGCAACAGGTGTATAAATGAAAAGAAAAGTTACACTGTTTTGTTGTTATTCGGGAAAGTACAAAACCTTGTTTACAATTTCAGAAAATTATATAATTTGACAAAACTGCTCTGATTCTCTGGAACAGGTAACACATTTCTATGTATATACATTTGTAACACTGTCATTCAAATAATGCTACATTTCCTGTGGGGCTGCTCATTATGGGGCTTCCCTGGTGCTTCAGTAGTAGCAAATCTGCCTGCTAATGCAGGAGACACAGGTTCCATCAGTGGGTTGGGAAGATCCCCTGGAAAAGGAAATAGCAATCCACTCCAGGATTCTTGCCTGAGAAATCCCATTGATAGAGGAGCCTGGCGGGCTATAGTCCAAGGGGTTGCAAAAGAGTGGGACATGACTCAGCATCTAAATAACAACTGCTCATTAAGGAAGATGGTTTTACCAGATAAGAAAGTTTCTACGTATTGAATGTTTGTATACTCTTTGAGAGTTTGTTCTTCCCTTGGCTGTTTTGTGATGCTTGATTCCTCAGAATGTATTGAAAGCCTTTTTTGACTTAGTAGAATTACTTCTTGCAAGTTCCTGTCTACTCCCACAACTTCAAGTACCATATTTATTTTTATTATTCCCAAATCTCTACCACAAAGATGGACTTGCTGTGATGCTCCAGAGCCATCTTTCTAACTGCAATTCTCTACATGGATACTTCATTCCATATCTAGGTCATTTGTGTAAAAGGTAATTCGTTGTCTTCTCCTCCACTATTTTGTTCTCAATAAATTTATAATTGACTATAAAAACCACCCAGGGCTTTCCTGTTTGGTTCAGCTGGTAAAGAATCTGCCTGCAATGCGGGAGACCTGGGTTTGGTACCTGGGTTGGGAAGATCCCTTGGAGAAGGGAAAGGCTACCCACAGCAGTATTCTGGCCTGGATAATTCCATGAACTGTATAGTCCACGGGGTCGCAAAGAGTCGGACACGGCTGAATGACTCTCACTTCACCTACCGACCACTCAAATGCCCAAGTGAGTAACCTGAACGTGATTCTTGACAACTCCTGCTTTTTCACACTGTGCGTTCAGTGACTGTGTCCTGATAAGTGTATCTCATATTAATGCAAGTGAAGCGAAGTCGCTCAGTCGTGTCCGACTCTTTGCGACCCCGTGGACTGTAGCCTGCCAGGCTCCTCCATCCATGGGATTATCGGGCAAGAATACTGGAGTGGGTTACCATTTCCTTCTCCAGGGGATCTTCCCGACTCAGGGATCGAAGCCGGGTCTCCCGCATTGGAGGCAGACGCTTTATCCTTTGAGCCACCAGGAAAGCCATGTTAATGCAAACTTACTACCAATTCAGCATTCCCAAGACAGTAACCTATTGAGTTTACTGTCTAGTGGTAGCCTATTGCTGTAAAATAAAACATAAGCACACCACTTTTTCCTAGGACAAAAATATTGATAAGACAGCTATTTTGGTTTGAAAATCATGATGCTAATAATTATCAATATTAAACAAAAACAATTGCTTTAATGATGTGTGTGTGACTTAGTCATGTCTGATTCTTTGCAACCCCATAGACTGTGGCCTTCAAGGATCCTCGGTCCGTGGAATTTTTCAGGCAAGGATACTGGAATAGGTTGCCATTTCCTACTTTCCAATCCAGGGATTGAACCTGAGTCTCATATGTCTCTTGCATTGGCAGGCAGCTTCTTTACCACTCCACCACCTGGACAGGCATATTGTTATTAATAATAACTATAATTAATTCATCAATAAGCACTGAGTGTAATTCCAAACATATATCTGAGTTTGCAAAGCAAAAAGTATCATGGGAATGAGTTGGAAGGGATTGGCACAGAAGACTTTTAAGGGAAAACTTTCAAGCCTTAATTAACAACTAGCAGGGTGATGAGAAAATGATGCAAATAAATTTTTGAGGAATTCAATTCACGCTGTAAGACAAAGAGGTGGTAGAACTATAACTATCTTTTAAATTAATTTTTATTTTTAAATATATTTTATTGAAATAGTTGACTTACAATGTTTCAGGGGCACAGCAAGGTGATTCAGTTATACAATACACATATATTATTTTTCAAATTATTTTCCATCATGTTATTGCCAGATATTGACTATAGTTCCCTATGATATACAGTAAACCTTTGTTGCTTGTTGCATATCTATTTTTTAATTAGAAATCTAGCATTCTATTCATACTAAGTCAAACAAGTAGAATCAAAATATCATAACTTTTTTAGTTAGGTGAAAATTCATACATTTTCTAAAATATGTATATTATATATGTGTACGTGTGTGAGTGTACAAAAGCTTTCCTACTATACTTGATAAAAGCATGAGAAAGAACATTAAAAAAAAGTAGAGATGGAGAAGTTGGAAAACATAAACTAAATGAAATGGGAGCACTGAATATGAGATAGAAAAAGTGAAACAAATTGAATAAAAGTAAAAGAACATCACATAATACAGTTGTTTTTAAACATGATGCTCACTAGAAACATCTGGAGCTCTGGAGGAAAAAAAAGTAACTGAGCATTTGTATTTTTCAAAAAATGTCAAGATAATTCTGATGTGCATCTGGATTTTTAAAAAGTGATTACAGATTACTAGATCCTAGGTTTGGTGATGTAGAGTCCTTAACTATTTATCTTGAAAGAAGAATAGTCTCTTTATCTCTGAAATGGAGTTCTGAAACAACGAAATGATTCTAAGGTGAAGGGAAGCAAAATTTTACCATAGGGAAGGGATTTAGCGGTCAAAGCTATCTGAAAATGGAGCAACTGTCTTAGTCTCTAGTTCTCTTCCACTGGAGAAAATGATCCAGGAGCTGCTCAATTACAAGGCAAGAAGACACCCAGGAGATTCAAGCATGGAGGGGTAGACCTTGATCTTCCGGTACAGCTCTGCTGTCTCTGACAAATACGCCCCAGAAGTTCTCACTTTCTTACCACCAGTGTGAAAACTTGTATAAATAAATAGTACTCCAGGTCTTTCCAAATCACATAGAAGTTGCACTCAAGTACAGATCTGTATCCCTGCTGAGAAGCAAGGAGAACCATTCCCAACTGGGAGCTTCAACGATAAACACATATTCTTTGTGGTGTTAATAGATCGCCTGTTGATACCTCTTCCCCACACGCAATTTAAGAATAGCTCAATGTATTAGTCTTACTATTGAAGAGGATATTGCGTGTGTGTGTGTGTGTGTGCATGCGCACATGTGTGTGCGTGTGTTTGTGCATGTATGTGTGCAGGAGAACACATGGCTGGTAAGAACCAGCACTCTCTGTCTTAGTATAGTGAACCAGCAAACAGCTGAACTGAACTGTGACTCAACAGCATCCAGACTGAAAAGATCAATTAATCTTCTCCTCTAGGGCATTTTCAAGATTTCATAGACCATTCAAAGACATAAAAAATGACTAGGACACAGCCCAGTCAGTCACTTATTTGAGAAAAGAAGACATACTGAACATCTACTATGGGCTAGCAAACTTGTGACTAAAAAGATGAATAAAATGGTCCCTTAGAGAAACTCCCAGCATATTGAGTCCAATAGGCATATAAAAATTTCAGCTGCAGTCTGCTTTGTTGTAGATTGCATAGTCTTATACAAATCTAGGAGGAATGATTAACTCTGTCTGAAGAAATTCAGAAAGATTTCACAGAGATTACGTTTTAACTGGACTTTACCAAAGACTTCATTCATTCATTCACTCACTCATTGGTCTACATTTTTATTTGGCATTTTCTATTCTCCAGGCATGACCTTGGGCAAGAAAGATAAAGAACTTTATAAAACATTTTTGATTCTGAAGAGCTCATAGAAATAAAAATAAAATTCAAACACCAAACAAATGCTCTAATGATATAGAAGATAGATCTTAGTAAAGGGAGAAACAGGAATTTCAGAGGGAAAAATTGGCATGTGGTTAGTGGTGAAGGACCAGTGGTCTCAGGTGATGGGAGAGATAAGGGAAAGGATGTTCTTTACATGGATAAGAGAACGTAGATAGGACAGAAGACATAAAAGAATAACGTAAAAATGGCCAGGTGTGATGAGACTAGAAAGGAAATTTTGACTTAATTCTGAGAGTGCTTTACTGTCATGCCCAGGACTCCAAATTGAAAATAAGGACATAAGCAGTAGTGTGTTTGTTCTGGGATTTTTGCTTGTTTGTATGTCTGTTTTTAGCTTTTTGCCTTTCAGATAGACTTGGTGGCATCTTGGAAAATGAATTGTATTTCAGGACAGGGAAGAAACTAAAGAAAGACTTTCAGGTTTTCATATGTGGCCCAGCTAGGACCAGGTGTCTATTCTCTCTGTGCGTCATATTGTTTGACTCTACCTCTTGGAAACTGATGACTTTGGGTCAAAGTTATAAAGATTATAAACTCAGAAAAATAAAGGACATAATACAGATAAGGTTTTAAAGGAGATTTATAGTATCCTGAAAGGAAAAATGTTTTCCAAGATGTTGGCAGCAAATTTCAAATAGGTAATAAACATACTGATTAGATAGGTTTCATGTGTATATCCAAGCATCAAGTCTGGCCACTTTCTTACCACTTGAAATACGTGTTTTAGACATAGTGAGAATTAATTCCCTTAACATGACACTTTCCATTGAAGATCTTTGTAAGTTCTCATTTTTCCTTTAATTTTAATGACTGTACATCAGAAGATTGATAATGACCAACTGCTCAAATTCACAGACAAAACTATGAACTAAGGTATGAACTACATTAATTAGTTCATACCTTAAATCTTTAAGAAAAATACCATAGCAAACATAGAAGACTTTAAATAAAAACCTCCAGAAAACAGAGCCACTTTCATAAGTATAGGATCATCAGAAATAATGTCAAAGAATATTAGAGGTTTTGATAAAAGGCCAACACACACACTAATTAGATGCAATGTACCTTGATACAGAACCTACTGCCAAAAATGGTGGCATGCAGTGACTTGACAAAGATTTTTGCAGAATGATGTCATATCAAGGGGTCAAGTTTTTAATAAGAAATATAGGTTCAAATGTAATTGTCAATCTTACTGTTTTTAACATAGATATCAATATGAAGTAGAAAGCACACCAGCTTTACAAACGAAAAAAACTGAGGCTCGGTTATAAATAACATGTTCAAGGTCCAGATCACATAGCTCATGAAACTCTACACTTAACTTAAAAAACATGTACCGTATATTGCTCTTTTTATATATCAGATGCTGACCTTAGGGTTTTAGTATGATATAACCATATAACAGCTCCATGAGGTACATACTAATGATGTCCATTTTAAAATGAAGAGATTGAGGCACAGAAATGTATTAGCTCATTTAATTCACACACATAAAATACCACTGATATCATATGAAACTTTGTTATTCTTTTTCTGATGAGGAAATTGGGCACAGGCAAAGTTGAACCATCACCTCAATACAACATGACTAACAGATGACAAAACCTATTAGAGTGCAGACTAATCCCACTGCCAGGCACAGCCAGTGGTGCCCAAATACTAGTGTCCCAATAGCTATCAGTAGCATCTGCATGTAACATCTTTTAGGAATTCCATAATTTTTTAAATAAATTTTCAAATAATGGTGAGGATCTTTTGTTTTTAGAATTCATGTGATTTGTTTATAATACTTTCCTTTGTCAGCAAGGCTTCTCTAGATTATACTGCAATGCTGCTGGGCTAGTTCATCTGTTATATTACATTTTTTAAAAATTAAGTAGCTTATACTTTACACCTCTTATATACCTTGTCCAGAGGGTCCTACCTTTTATCTTTATGAAGGCTTCTTCAGTCAAGTCTTTGATATTAATCCAAAAATAGCAAGGTCCCCTTGGAGCTTATCAGACTGCCTTCTAAGCATCTTGCATGTTACTTATGTTAATGCCTAAGGACTTTATGTATAGAAGGATTTACAAAGCATAGCATGGGATGGTGTGAGTTGGAGGGTAATTACTAAAGCAGGGTTAAGCTTAATGGTAGAGTTGTAAGTAGACTGGAAGACTGGATATTTGGTTGAAATACCATTCTCATAACTCATATCTCTAACCATAAGTAAGTCAGTTTACTTCTCTGAGAGTCAAAAATTTTCATTTGTGACTGGACAGTTACTTAACTCTATCTTATACAATTTTATAAGGATTAGAGATAATATATGTGAGATGTCTCCCAAGGCAAATAGACTTCAAGGATTACTTGGTCCCTGGTGGTCTATGCCTCAAATTCAGAGTGTTATAAACTTGTTAAAAAACAGGTTTATAAACAAGTTTATAAACAAGTTTTATAAAAACTTGTTTATAAACTGTTGCTGCTGCTTCTGCTAAATCGCTTCAGTTGTGTCCGACTCTGTGCGACCCCATAGATGGCAGCCCACCAGGCTCCCCCATCCCTGGGATTCTCCAGGCAAAAACACTGGAGTGGGTTGCCATTTCCTTCTCCAATGCATGAAAGTGAAAAGTGAAAGTGAAGTTGCTCAGTCATGTCCAACTCTTAGCAACCCCATGGACTGTAGCCCACCAGGCTCCTCTATCCGTGGGATTTTTCAGGCAAGAGTACTGGAGTGGGGTGCCATTGCCTTCTCTGTTATAAATTGTTATAAAACAGAAAAAAATTTGATCCTTACTTTCACTATTACCAACTAAAATTTAACATTTTTTCAATTATATATATAGATAATATAGGTAACAGATGACATACTTAACAGTACCTGTGACCATATTACTAATAGGGATCATTCCAGGTATTTTTATATAACATTATAAGTATTAGATATATATTAAAATATCAGTTGCAATTATCACTACTTTGAAATTCAGATATAACTGAAACATTTTTCTATTTAATGAGCTTAAAAGGAAAACACATTGCTCTATTAATAACTTTTTAGAAAATATCACTCTATTCATTACATTTTAGAAAATGTATCAGAAGGTAACCAATTAAAATATGCATTTTATTTATGAGTTTTTAGACATTTGCAAAATTCTTCAGAGAAAGAGCTCATGAGCTCTTTAAGACTGCCAAAAGTGTTCACGATATAAAAAGTGTTCAGGGCTCAACTTTTTGCTGTCTTTCCATGGTCTGTTGTACTTAGAAGTCTTAGTCCCTAACAGCTCATCATTATAGACTTGGGGACCAGGATGAGAGTTAAGTAAAAGACAAGCAGGAAGGCTTCCTAACACTAGGGGGGCTCTGAATGTCTGATGCTAGAAATTTAAGATGAAGTTGGAATTGTTTACTTCACACCTGTTCTTATTATCTGTGTCAGCGCCAAGAAACAGACAAACCTGCCAATCTTCAAACAAACAGGCTTCCTCATATTCAGGAATTGAATTCTGCGCTGAGTACAGCTGCTACTTCCATGGGTTCATGATTTCATATGAATCTTTCTTTTGACCCCATTAGCTCAGTTGGTAAAGAATCCACCTGAAATGCAAGAGACCCCTTTTTGATTCCTGGGCTGGGAAGATCTGCTGGAGAAGAGATAGCCTACCCACTCCATTATTTTTGGGCTTCCTTGGTGGCTCAGCTGATAAAGAATCCGCCTGCAATGTGGGAAACCTGGGTTCTATCCCTGGGTTGGGAAGATCCTTTGGAGAAGGGAAAGGCTACCCACTCCAGTGTTGTGGCCTGGAGAATTCCATGGACTGTATAGTCCATGGGGTCACAAACAGTCAGCCATGACTTGGCGACTTTCACTTTAACTTTTGTCTTAACACATGTTCTATGATTTGGAGTGGGGACATGTATCCTTACCTAAACTCACACCGGTCTCATCTCCCACTCAATCCTATTGTGAATCTCCTTCAGTTAAATAGGGAAGCATTTGAGGTACCCATTCATAAGGAAGTCATTTGAGGCACCCATTATTCATCAAGGCACTATCATAGTGAATAGCAGATGAGATCAGACATGTCACACAGCTCTGAGTATAACCCTCTCCTCTACCATTTATGGATGCACATCTAAGGAAGCCACCTAAACCCCTGAGCCTTAGTTTATTCATTGGCAATGTGAGAATACCAATACCTATTTCTCAGGGTAAAGAGTGGATAGATACTCAATGATTGTTAGTTTCATTGAAGTAAAACTTAGCTGTACTTGAGCTGTTCTCAGATAAACAAAGAACAATCCTAAGTATAGCTAAAGGTTTACTTCAAAACCCAATTACGTTACTTCGGAATAATCCATTTTTGTTTCCCTTCAGGTTTGTTTACTTTATCAGGATTCTTACTGTCTGATCACCTCTGGCTTCATGACGGTATCAAGTTTTTCCTTTCAACAATGTTGGGAAAAGCTGATGCACTTTTGAGTTAGTAACCCCTGAACTTAAATTCCAAAACCAATATTTGCTGGATTTGGCAATTTGGAAATTCATTTACCTTCTTTGAATCTCTGTTTCCTTACTAGTGAATTAGCTTTAAAATACCTTGGACAGGTAGCTTTTGTGAAGGTTAATTCACATATGTGTAAATATCTGACACATAGCAGTTTTCCTGGTTTTAGAGTGGCAGTTATCAGGAGCCAGTTTTATATATGAGAGGAGGAGAAATGGATAAATGTTTAGATCAGTTTTCTCTGATAAAACATATAAGTAAATATATATAATATGATATGTTTAATCATAAAGCAGTCTAAGAGAAAACTCAGAAGAGATATACTGTTACTCAAAAAATATCTGATTTTATATATATATATATACATATATATGTTATTTCTGAATAACACATATTCTAAATAACATATATATTTTAGAACTAACACCCAAAAAAGACGTTCTTTTCATTATAGGGTACTGGAACACAAAAGTAGAAAGTCAAGAAACACCTGGAGTAACAGGCAAATTTGGCCTTGGAATGTGGAATGAACCAGGGCAAAGACTAATAGAGTTTTGCCAAGAAAATGCACTGGTCATAGAAAACACCCTCTTCCAACAACACAAGAGAAGACTCTACACATGGACATCACCAGATGGTCAACACCAAAATCAGATTGATTATATTCTTTGCAGCCAAAGATGGAGAAGCTCTATACAGTCAACAAAAACAAGACCAGGAGCTGACTGTGGCTCAGATCATGAACTCCTTATTACCAAATTCAGACTTACATTGAAGCAAGTAGGGAAAACCGCTAGACCATTCAGGTATGACCTAAATCAAATCCCTTATGATTATACAGTGGAAGTGAGAAATAGATGTAAGGGCCTAGATCTGATAGATAGAGTGCCTGATGGACTATGGAATGAGGTTCATGACATTGTATAGGAGACAGGGATCAAGACCATCCCCATGAAATGCGAAAAAGCAAAATGGCTGTCTGGGCAGGCCTTACAAATAGCTGTGAAAAGAAGAGAAGTGAAAAGCAAAGGAGAAAAGGAAATATATAAGCATCTTAATGCAGAGTTCCAAAGAATAGCAAGAAGATATAAGAAAGCCTTCTTCAGCCATCAGTGCAAAGAAATAGAGGAAAACAACAGAATGGGAAACACTAAAGTTCTCTTCAAGATAATCAGAGATACAAAAGGAACATTTCATGCAAAGATGGGCTCGATAAAGGACAGAAATAGTATGGACCTAAGAGAAGCAGAAGATATTAAGAAGAGGTGGCAAGAATACACAGAACTGTCCAAAAAAATCTTCATGACCCAGATAATCACAATGCTGTGATCACTCATCTAGAGCCAGACATCCTGGAATGTGAACTCAAGTGGGCCTTAGAAAGCATCACTACGAACAAAGCTAGGGGAGGTGATGGAATTCCAGTAGAGCTGTTTCTAATCCTGAAAGATGATGCTGTGAAAGTGCTGCACTCAATATGCCAGCAAATTTGGAAAACTCAGCAGTGGCCACAAGACTGGAAAAGGTCAGTTTTCATTCCAATCCCAAAGAAAAGCAATTCCAAAGAATGCTCAAACTACCAAACAATTGCACTCATCTCACACACTAGTAACGTAATGCTCAAAATTGTCCAAGCCAGGCTTCAGCAATATGTGAACCATGAACTTCCTGATGTTCAAGCTGGTTTTAGAAAAGGCAGAGGAACCAGAGATCAAATTGCCAACATCCGCTGGACCATCAAAAAAGGAAGAGAGTTCCAGAAAAACATCTATTTCTGCTTTATTGACTATGCCAAAGCCTTTGACTGTGTGGATCACAATAAACTGGAAAATTCTGAAAGAGATGGGGAATAACAGACCACCTGACCTGCCTCTTGAGAAACCTGTATGCAGGTCAGGAAGCAACAGTTAGAACTGGACATGGAACAACAGACTGGTTCCAAATAGGAAAAGGAGTATGTCAAGGCTGTATATTGTCACCCTGCTTATTGAACTTCTATGCAGAATACATCATGAGAAACGCTGGGCTGGAAGAAGCACAAGTTGAAATCAAGCCTGGGAGAAATATCAATAATCTCAGATATGCAGATGACACCACCCTTATGGCAGAAAGTGAAGAGGAACTAAAAAGCCTCTTGATGAAAATGAAAGAGGAGAGTGAAAAAGTTGGCTTAAAGCTCAACATTCAGAAAACGAAGATCATGGCATCTGGTCCCATCACTTCATGGGAAATAGATGGAGAAACAGTGGAAACAGTGTCAGACTTTATTTTGGGGGGGCTCCAAAATCACTGCAGATGGTGATTGCAGCCATGAAAATTAAAAGATGCTTACTCCTTGAAAGAAAAGTTATGACCAACCTAGATAGCATATTCAAAAGCAGAGACATTACTTTGCCGACTAAGGTTCATCTAGTCAAGGCTATGGTTTTTCCAGTGGTCATGTATGGATGTGAGAGTTGGACTGTGAAGAAGGCTGATCACTGAAGAATTGAGGCTTTTGAACTGTGGTGTTGGAGAAGACTCTTGAGAGTCCCTTGGACTGCAAGGAGATCCAACCAGTCCATTCTAAAGGAGATCAGTCCTGGGTGTTCATTGGAAGGACTGATGCTAAAGCTGAAAGTCCAGTACTGTGGCCATCTCATGCGAAGAGTTGACTCATTGGAAAAGACTCTGATGCTAGGAGGGGTTGGGGGCAGGAGGAGAAGGGGACGACAGAGAATGAGATGGCTGGATGGTATCACCGACCAGATGGACATGAGTTTGAGTGAACTCCAAGAGTTGGTTGTGGACAGGGAGGCCTGGCGTGCTGCAATCCATGGGTCACAAAGAGTCAGACACGACTGAGTGACTGAACTGAACTGAACCTAATATAGTTTTAATCCTGTTCTTGTTGATCAGTCTCCAAGTCATGCCTGATTCTTCATAACCCCAGGGACTGTAGCATGCCAGGATTCCCGGTACCTCATCATCTCCCGGAGTTTGCCCAAGTTCGTGTCCATTGCATTGGTGATGACATCCAACTATCTCATCCTCTGTTGCCCTGTTCTCCTTCTGCCTTCAACCTTTAATACTAAGTTATTTGAATAGAAAGCACTTTACATGAAATATTTGAAATGCTCCTTTTTGATACATGGTTTATATGTCTCAAAAAAATACTTTTTGAGACATGTTCTACATATTTTACACATAGCACTGTATTTATGGAGAAGAGCTTCTCATTAAATGAGGGCAATGGAAACAAATTATATAGGTGAACAGGAGAATTATCTGACAAAAGAGTCAACTGCTTGAATAAGATAGATGTTTAATAAAATTAAGAGGAAAGAAAAATATTTGTTAGGATGTGCACTAGCCAGAAGATACATCCAAGTGATATCCAGTCTGAAGACAAATTTTAACTTGCAAAGAACCAAAGGAAACACTTCCCAAAAAAGTAAGAGAGAAGGAAAAGTGATGCCAGCTTCATAAAACTGGCTATATTAATTGTCCTATCACTAGATTTAAATGACTAAAAGTATATTTAGTGAAACTGTTAGTTCCTCAGTTGTGTCTGACTCTTTGCAACCCCATGAACTATAGTCTGCCAGGCTCCGCTGTCCATGGGATTCTCCAGGCAAGAATACTGGAGTGGGTTGCCATTCCCTTCTCCAGAAGATCTCCCAACCCAGGATCAAACCCAGGTCTCCTGCATTGCAGGCAGATTCTTTACCCTTTGAGCCACTGTTTAATGCTACCTTCACTGTTGTATTTATCAGATCTGTCATCCAGCTTTCCAGCTGAGTGTCCGTAGGTATACAATGGTTCCTACAAGGACAGATAATGACAGGTGGTCTGATTATCACTGCTCGTTGGGGAAGAGAGGAGCATTTGCTATTTTCTCATTAATATGAAACTGTAAAGGAAGAAAAATTTCCAAATAGAAACTACTGGATTTAACTGTGTTTGAAGTACCACAATGACAATTACTCACCTAGATTCTGTGTCCCTATCAAACTGAGAAAATTGAACAACATCCTTAGTGTGACTGATACAACCAACTTCAAGCCTGCCCCTCCAAATCTCAACAAAGTGAACGCGTGCTAAGTCCCTTCTGTCATGTCCGACTCTTTGTGATCCTAGGGACTGTAGCTCGCCAGGCTCCTCTATCCATGGGATTCCCCAGGCAGGAATCTTGGAGTGGATTGCCATGCCCTCCTCCAGGGGATCTTCTTGACCCAGGGATCGAATCTGCATCTCTTGTCTCCTGCATTGGCAGGCAGGTTCTTTACCACTAGTACCGAAAGCCCAAATCTCAACAGAGGATGAGACTAATACTCGGGAGCCTTACAGCACAAGTTTCTCATGATTTCATTTGGGGTTTATGATAACTCATGGTGGTGAGCTTCCTTATGCTCATTTTGTAGAAGGAAAACAGGCTCAAGAGGCTAAGTTATTAACCTAAGGTTAAAAAAAAAAAACAGTGAAACTAAACTCAAATCTGCAGAGAGTAAAATATGTCTTCTTCCTCACTTTACAGCAGTGCCTGGACAAGGCTATGTCATGATTTCTTACTATGCAGATGTGCAATTCTTACTTTCATTTCATACTCTTGTCTCATTTTTCTCCTGTTTATTTTCTTCTTTTCTAGCTCGTGGTTCAGTTCCTTACATGAGGTCCTCTATAAAATAGTCTCAACCTAAGGGAAATATTTGATCTAATGTTTTGGTTATTTCTGTGGAACTGAAACATTTTTTACCATTAATATTTAATACTTGGTACAATGGTCAAGAATCTGCCAGTGCAGGAGGTGCAAGAGATGTGGGTTCAATCCCTGGATCAGGAAGATCCCCTGGAGGAAGATATGGCAAGCCACTCCAGTATTCTTGCCTGGAGAATCTCACAGACAGAGGAGCCTAGTGGGCTACAATTCACAGGGTCACAAAGAGTCAGATACGACTGAGTGACTGCACGCGCGCACAGACACACACACACACACACACACGCACAGAGTCAAAAACAGGGTTCAACCTGATATTGGGACCTAGGACATGTTCCAGTGGGAGCAAACCCAAAAGGCCTTTTGCCCTAGTTTGGACCTGATGAACTACTTCAGTAATGAGCACAGAGTACAATTAAGTTTAAGTACCTCCTCAGGCGCTTTGCAAAAGCCGATTCTGATGTAGTTAAACCCATCCACACAGGGAGGGGTAAATTGAATCATGTGAAAATAGAGCTTTGGTTTTTATAAAGTTGATCCACCCTCGCTGTTTATTACCCACCTGAAGTCATATGCTTGTGTTTGTGATACCCTTGTGCTTGCTGTATAAATGATGATTAATGTAGAAAATTAGATGCGCCAGCACCTTTTTTCCCCCGCACAGGTGTTACTAGCAACTGAGGAGGAGCTTCTAAGAATGGGGAGAGATGAGGACGAGACTCACGTCTTTTAATGGCATATATCCTCAGACAGGCTCTGTATTTTAAGTGAAATCAAAATCTTGAGACCTCTCTGCTGTAGATCACTGGTAATCCCCTGGTGCCCCAGAAGAGCCTCATAAAGAGGCAATTCAGCAATCAGTGACATAGTCCGACACTTTGCTAGAAGGAACCTCATCTACTTAGCTTCTTTTTTTTTTTTTTAAATCTCATTCTCCATATGATGGCAATTTTAATAAGGAGTGAAATTCAAAGTGTTTGCCTCAAGTCACTAATTATTCCAACCCAGAGTATATTCCCCGAAGTCCAATTACAGCAGTGCCCCAGAGAGTTAATACTGATGTAAGTAAATGGATCAGCCAGTGTATCAGCTCCTGGCTTTATCTTCATTTTGAAGAGGCTTGATTACTTCACTAGATACTTTACCTGACTGTTAGCTCTACTTGTTTGGCCAAGCTTTCCTGCAATATTCACTCATTTGTTCAAAATATGGATTAAGTTCTTCCCACATGTTAGGCAGTATGCTGGGGCAACACAGAGGAAGAAACATTCTCCTTACAAGGAGTTTGACCTCTAGTTGTGTGATTGTGCTCAGTAGCTCACTCATGTCCGACTCTTTGCAACCCCATGAACTGTATGCCGCAAGGCTCCTCTGTCCATGGAATTTTCCAGGCCAAGAATACTGGAGTGGATTACTGTAGGCCTCTACGCTCCTCTGTCCATAGAATTTTCCAGGCACGAACAGTGGAGTTGGTTGCCATTTCTTCCCCAGGGGATATTCCTGACCCAGGGATCGATCCTGTGTCTCTTGAATCTCCTGCATTGGCAGCAGGCTCTTTACCAGTAGCACAACCAGGACAGCCTGGTAACAGGGACAGTAAATACGATCGAGCATTGAGATGATTGACAAGCGTGACATGGGACAGTGTGCCGTAACAGGGAGCTAGGATGGTGGGGAAGTTTGTTTCCATCTAAGGAGAGAAAGTTAAAAACGGCATCTTAGAGAAGCGAACAAAATTGTAAGCTGAACAGTGAAGATGGCTGTCTGTTCAATATGCAAGTGGGAATGAGGAATGCAAATAAGAGTTCTTTCCTGACAGAGGAAATAAAAAGCTCAGATGTATGCAAGTGCAAATTGACTTGGTTTGTTAGATAGTGCTGGGTACATGCTGAGAAATAACAATAGCTATTATTTATCTGTGTATCCCAGACATAGTTCTAGGCACACTATATGTATTCATCCATTGAAAATTCACATGCTTCTTATGATGTAGGTACTATCATTTGACTTTTAGAGATGAGTAACCAAGGGTTAGATGACTTGCCGAAGATCATACAGTGAGTAAGAAAGAGAAGCAAAATTCAAGTCAGCTTGTCCTCTATCAGAAAAAATGATATCCACCTTAATGCTAAGTATTCAGGATGAAGCTTACAAGTCATGCCAAGAATTTTGCCACAATCCCATTTGTGGTTTTAATCACAAAGATGCCACCATCCAATTTTCACTTCAAGGGGAAATATCACCAACACTGCAGTATAGCTCATGAAACACTAGTCAAGTGAAAGATTATTTCCATAATCTATACAGAAACTGATAAAATCTACAGTTGTATTAATAGTAGAAAGAATGGGGCAGGACAGATTTGATAATAATAGTAGGAAGAACGGAGCATGATGGATTTGTGTTGAGGTAAAGGGGTAAGACTGAGGATAGGTTGTAGAGAATGAAGGTAAAGGGGAAATGGACATTGGCACACAAGTTTCTGGCTTAATTGTCAAATGCAGCAGTTGTAGTCTTTATGATATTTTCAAAATTGATGAGAAAACAGTCAAACACTCACCTTACATCTTAACTCGTAAAGATACCTTAATGCCTATGGTATAAGATTTAAGTTCTTCACACATCTGGAGAAATCCATTCTCTATGCATCAAGTTCCTTTCACCACACTGCATTGAACAGTTTTTGGGTTTTTTTTTTTTTTTTGTCTCTTTTTTTCCTCCTCTCATAATGTATACGGAAAATAGTTCTCTCTCATCAATCTCACAAAACCTGGTCATCATGCTTTCAGCTCTACAATGACCTTTTCTTATTGCCTGAGTAATGCCTGCCTAGCCCATTTTGTAACAAATACAGATTGCTTTCCTTCTCTTTCTGTCTGGTGATGAGCTGATTAATAGCAGCACAAGTGGCTGCTCCTTGAGACTAATTAATCACCTGTCATAATTGTTCAGCAGTTAAATAACTATTAATCTGGATGCGAGTCAGAGTGAAGGTTGACAGGGTTAGGAAACAGAGGAAAGTTCTTGGCATGAAATTAAAGCTCAGGTTTTTCTAAGATGCTGCTTTTAGAAATTAGAAGTTGTGCTGTGTTTGAGGAAAAGTCTCTTAAGGACTTTGTACATATGAAAGATTAAGGGATGGCAGGTCATCTCATGCTTATTATTTAACTATTATAGTGTGTCATATGGACCAGTATTATAATTAGCACCATGCGAATAAGCAGGTGGCAGTCATCTGAGAATTGTGGGTCAAAGCTTTATCTGGAACTTATCAAAGAAAGGCGCTTCATTGAATGCATGGAGACTAGGGGAAACGTAACAAAATATTTTGCTTTCCAAAACACATAAAAGCAATAGAAAAGGGAAATGTGATGTGGGAGGACACACTTTTGCATTATTTTCTGTTTCTCTTGCCCATATATAAGACTGGAATATGTCTTATAGTTACAGTCATTCAGGAAACTCAGCACATAGATGAGATTTGCTTCTGGGTCCCAAAAAGACTGCTGCTGCCTACCCAGAGATCTAGCCTGCACAATTATAAGACAGTAGGCATTCACTGTTCTAAATCACCTAATTTGTAGTACTTTGTTATGGTAACCCTAGTGAACTAAGACAATGCTATCTTATTTTCTTTCTATATATTTTACATCTTTCTCAAATATTATTCTCATTTTCTATCTAAAGATTTTTTTTCTTCCAAATACATCTCAAACATCTCTTTTGAGAACTCCCAGGTAGTACTATTTAAACTTCTCTTTATTATATATCAAATGGTAAAGTTAAGACTGAAGTCAGAGGATTCAGGACTTTAAGAAAGTTTGCTGAGTTATACTTCAATATTGTAGAGTAATTAACCTTCAATTAGAATTAAAAAAAAAAAGAAAGTTTGCTAGTAACCAGATCTTCCTTTTATAGATTATTAAGGCATATTATTTGAAAGAATTGGCCTATTTTAAAGCTGTATGTTCTAATTTTATTATTTCACACATAACTGTCCAGTCTCCCCAGCACAACTTATTGAAAAGACTACCTTTTCTCCATTGTATATTATTTCCTTTTTTGTTGTGGATTAATTGGCCGTTAAATGTGTGAGTTTATTTCTGGACTCTCTACTTTTTTCCACTGATTTTTGTGTCTATTTTTGTGCTATTACCATATGCTTTTGATGACTAGTTTCTGGTATAGCCTGAAATCAGGTAGTGTAATTTTTCTAGTTCTGTTCTTCTTTCTCAAGATTCCGTGGGTTATTCAGGGTCTTTTGTGTTTCCATACACATTTAAAAAATATTTCTTCTAGTTCCATGACAAACGTCACTGGTAGTTTGAAGGGACTGCATTAAATCTATAGATTCCCTTGGGTAATATGGTCATTTTAACAACATTAAATCTTCCAGTCCAAGGACATGGTATATCTTTCAATCTGTTTATGTTGTCTTCAACTTCTTTCATCAGTGTCTTAGTTTTCTGAGGGAGGTTTTGCCTTTTTAGGTAGGTTTATTTCCAGGTATTTTATTCTTTCTGATGTGATGATAAATTGAACTTTTCTTTAATTCCTATTTTCTGATAGTTCACTTTAACATAGATTTCTGTATATTCATTTTGTATCCTGTAACTTTACCAAATTTAGTGGTGAACTTTAGTAATTTTCTGGGGGTGTCTTTAGGGTTTTCTATGTATCATATCATGTCATCTGCAAATAGTGACACTTTTACATTTTCCTTTCCAGTCTGGATTACTTTTATTTCTTTTTCTTGTTTGATTGGTGTAGCTTGGACATTCAAAACTATGCTCCATGAAAGTGATGAGAATGAGTATCCACTGAGTTTGATATTATCTGTGGGTTTCTCATACCTGGCCTTCCTTATGTTGAGGTACACTCTCCCTATGCCTACTTTCTGGAGTTTTTAACCACAAACTTATGTTGAATTTTGACAAAATTGGGATTAATTTGAATTTTGACAAAATCAGTATGACCTTATGGTTTTCGTTATTCAGTCTGTTACTGTGGTATATGATATCAATTTATTTGTGGATACTGAAAAAATTTTATATCCCTGGGATAAATCCTACTTGATTATGATATATGATCCTTTTAATATATTGTTGGATTGGGTTTGCTAATATTTTGTTGAGGATTTTTGCATCTATATTTATCAGTGACATTGGCCTGTGATTTTAACACCACATCTATTTTAACACCTATTTACAAAAATAAATTCAAAATAGGTTAAAAGCCAACTATATGACCAGAAACCATAAAACTCCTAGAGGAAAAGATAGGCAGAACACCCCCTTTCACATAAATTGTAGGACTGTTTTTTGGATCTGTTTTCTAAGATAAAGGAAATGAAAGCAAAAATAAACAAATGGGACCTAATTAAACTTAAACATTTTTGCATGCCAAAGGAAACTATTGCGAAAATGAAAAGACAACCTGCTGAATGAGAGAAAAATTTCCAAATGACATGACCCATTAGACCCAACATATATAAACAGTTAATGCAACTCAACATCAGAAAAACAAAAACACAGTTCCCTCTTGCACTGTTGGTGGGAATGCAAACTAGTACAGCCACTATGGAGAACAGTGTGGAGATTCCTTAAAAAATTGCAAATAGAACTGCCTTATGACCCAGCAATCCCACTGCTGGGCATACACACAGAGGAAACCAGAATTGAAAGAGACACATGTACCCCAATGTTCATCGCAGTACTGTTTATAATAGCCAGGTCATGGAAACAACCTAGATGTCCATCAGCAGATGAATGGATAAGAAAGCTGTGGTACATACACACAATGGAGTATTACTCAGCCATTAAAAAGAATACATTTGAATCAGTTCTAATGAGATGGAGGAAACTGGAGCTGATTATACAGAGTGAAGTAAGCCAGAAAGAAAAACACCAATACAGTATACTAACACATATATATGGAATTTAGGAAGATGGTAGTGATAACCCTGTATGCGAGACAGCAAAAGAGACACAGATGTGTAGAGCGGACTTTTGGACTCTGAGGGAGAGGGTGGGATGATTTGGGAGAATGGCATTGAAACATATATACTATCATGTAAGAAATGAATCGCCAGTCTATGTTTGATGCAGGAAAAAGGATGCTTGGGGCTGGTGCACAGGGATGATCCAGAGAGATGATATGGAGTGGGAGGTGGGAGGGGGGTTCATGTTTGGGAACTCACGTACACCCGTGGTGGATTCATGTCAATGTATGGCAAAACCAATACAGTATTGTAAAGTAAAAATAAAAATTAAAAAAAAAAAGAAGATTAAAAAAAAAAGCAGAAGACCTGAACATGCATTTTTTCAAAGAGGACGTGCAGATGGCATGTGAAAAGATGCTCAACATCACTAACCATCAAGGAAATGCAATTCAAAACCACAATGAGATATTACCTCACACCTGTCAGGATGACTATCAACAAAAGGACGCAAATAGCATGTCAGCAAGGATGTGGAGAAAAGGCAGACCTTGTATATTGTTGATGGGAATGTGAACTGGCATATCCACTGTGAAAAACAGTCTAGAGGTTTCTCAGAAAACTAAAACTAGACGTACCATATGACCCAGCAATTCCATTCCTGGATGTTTATCTTAAAAAATTAAAAATTGCTCATTTGAAAAGATACATGCACCTTAATGTTCATAGCAGGTTATTTTCAATTGCTAAATATGGAAGCAACCTAGGTCCATCAAAAGATAAATGGATTAAGAAGATGTGTGTGTGTGTGTGTGTGTGTGTGTATGTGTACATATATATATTCCAACATTTCATTGTAATGGAATGGAATATTGCTGCTGCTGCTGTTGTTTAGTGGCTAAATTGTGTCCAACTTTTTTGTGTTTCCCTGATAATTAGTGATGTTAACCTCACAGACTGTAGCTGGCCAGGCTTCTCTGTCCTTGGGATTTCCCATGCAAAGTTACTAGAGGGGGTTGCTATTTCATTCTCCAGAGGCTCTTTTGGATCCAGGGATCAAACCTGCATCTCCCACTTGGTATGCCTATTCTTTACCAATGGGCCACCTGGGAAGCCCCACAATAGAATACTACTCAGTTAATTTTTTTTTTAATGAAAATTTCCACTTGCAGGAACATGGGTGCATGTGGAAGGTATCATACTAAGTAAATCAGACAGATTAAGAAATTACCATATGATATCACCTATATGTGCTGTGCTTAGTCGCTCAGTTGTGTCCAACTCTTTTCGGCCCCATGGACTGTAACCCACCAGGCTCCTCTGTCCATGGGCATTCTCCAGGCAAGAATACTGGAATGGGTTGCCATGCCCTTCTCCAGGAGATTTTCCCAACCCAGTGATCAAGCCCAGGTCTCCCCCATTGCAGGCAGATTCTTGACCATCTGAGCCACCAGGGAAGCCCATCACTTATATGTGGAATCTAAAAACAACAGCAAACTAATAAAAACAACAGAAAAGCTGCAGATTCACAGAGAGAACAAATTAGTGGTTACCAGTGGGGAGAGGGAAGAGCAGAGGATCAATAACGGGGCAGGAGAGTAACAGATCCAAAGTGTTAGGTATAAACCATTAGAAAGCTATACTGTGCAACATGGGAAATAAGGTCAATATTTTATAATAACTACAAATGGAATATAACCTTTAAAATCATGAATCACTATATTGTACACCTGTAACTTATAAAAGATTGTACATCAACTATGCTTAGGTTAAAAAACAAAAAAAAAAGCTATAAGTTGTTGGAGGTCTCTGGTTCTCTGCGCTGAATGTGTTTCCCCTCTCTGCTTTGTCTTACCTTGACCTCAAAGGATCTCATGCTATATAAGATTTGAGCATTTATAGACTTCCAAAGGCCAGTTTCTAGGTATACAAGGAGAGGAAAAACTAAATCTGCCTTTGTATGGCTATTTGTTTAATGTGAGCCAGCCAGGGCTGAAATCCATTTGAATTATGACAGATGTCTCCTCATCATATTTAAGCTTATTAGTGAACTGCAGATATGAGAAATGCATTTTTCATCAATGCCTCAGTTATTCTGAACCAAACATTTGTGAGACTTGACCTATAAATTACACTTTCAAGAACACAAGGATTTAACAAAGGAATGTATTATGATTAATGGTCTGGTGCCAATGGAATTAATGATTTTCCATTAAAAAATACTATACTCATGAGTCTTGGTCATGAATGTATGAGAGATTTCATTAAACCATTTATCCCTAATAGATTTCTTTTCTGTATATAAGTATGGGTCCTTCACATGTGAGCTGAACCTGGATTTAGAAAAACTTTCCCAACATGCTTTAACAGGTATCAAAGCAAGAGGGATTGACAATTTTTATATACTCTCAGTTGTCTTCAATCTAAAGTCAAAATTCCTTAAAGTGGCTTTATGTCCTGTCCTCTGCCTGTTTTACCAACCTCATATCTTTTAATCTTTCCACTGTGTGATACTACAGATATTAAGAGCTTGATTATTTTATTAAATGCCATTCTGTTTCACATTTGTGGACCCCATAATTGCTACTTTCCTGCCCTGGAACATTCTCCTGCTATTTGTGTGCTAAGAAATTACCCTGGCAAGTCTGTGTGTTCTTTCTCTTTTGCTTTCTCTTATCTTATAGACACATTCATTCTAGCACTGTAATTATTCTTTATTTACCTACTTCTCCAGTGGACTGAAAGCATCCTATGGACAGTGATTTTGTTTTGACCATCTTGCTTTATCTTTCACATGATAACTTGCATAGAATGATCCTTCAGCTTATGGTTGTCTTTTTTCACTTTGGGCTGTTGTAACAAATTACCATAAACTGTGTGGCTTAGACAACAGGCATTTATTTCTCACAGTTCTAAAAGCCATGAAGCTCAAGACCAGGACCTGAAAGATTTGGTTTATGGTTAGAGCCTTTTTCACAGACAGAAACATATCTTTGTGCATCTTCAAATGGCAGAAAAAGTGAGCCATTCACTCTGTGTACTCTTATAGTGGTACCAATCTCATCATGAGGGCGACATCCTCATTACCAAAGCCAAACCCAAACCTAATCATCTCCCCAAAGGTCCTGTCTCCAAATACCATCAGTAGGGATTAGACTTCTAAATGTGAATCTTTCAGGGAGATATTTTGGTCCATATCAATGTGTGAGTGACTGAGTTGATGAGTGAGTAGAAGAGAAAATTACTGGGAAAGCTGATAATTTCCTTTAAATTAATATTTGTTTTTCATATATATGTGTGTATACACACACACACACACACACATACACACACACATATATATATATATAACATTCAACTGTGGTTATATTGGTGGGACTGTCAGAATGGACCCAATACTATATGTACAGGGAGTTTTATTGAAGTTGTAAGGCAAGATTTTGCCTAGATCCAATTCTTTAAGCAAATGGTGATCTCTATGACTGGCAAGAACCAAAGGGGAGGGCCTGAGTAAAACTGGATTCTCCCTCTCCCTCTCCATTTTAGACACGACTATGAAGGTGCCAAAATGATTGATCAGAACTCTTGGGGGTGAGTTCCATGCTGATTAGTGTCAACACATTTCTGGGAAATAACCTCATGCTAGGAAGTGAGGGAGTTTGAAATGCAGTCTGTCTGCTCTTTGAGTTGGGGTAAAATATGATGGCCTCATGAGCACTGGAAACAATATGGTAGGAAATACAAAGCTATACTTGTGTGATAGACTATTATTGGCTCTTAATTTTTCACATTTCTATATTTATCTTTAAGTTTTTGATAATGACTTTTGAAAGTTATAGATTATCTCAGCTGTTCAAGGGGATCTAAGTGGATCCTTAAAGTATAAGATTTCCATGTGGAAAAGCTTAGCTCCTTGAGCTGAGCCCAAGAGTTGCATTAAATTCATGAGAATATAATTAAATATTATTGGTCTAGCTGATCTTCTTCACTGTAATTGTCTCTGTTCAGAGCTGTATATCTACGTTTTTATATCTTAGGAAAAGTTGTATCTACTAACCTTTGCCCTTACGGTTACACTGACAGCGTCTGGTAGAATGTAGGTGTTCATTAATATAAGTGAATGATAGCCATGGTTATGAAATTCTGGAGAATTTTTTCAGCTAACCAAGAATTAACATAAACGCATGTAAGAATTAAAGATTTTAAAATTTAAAAAATAAAAAAATAAATAAAATTTTAAAAAAAAACACTTTTAAATAATAGTTACTGCCACTCTCCATAGGATATCAAGGACAAAAGAAAAAAAAGCATTAAAATTACTAAATCATTGTTAAAGAGTTCTGACCCCAATATTTTCCAAGTCACTATGGCTAATAACTTAACATTTCTAAGCTTCCATTTGATTAAATAGAGGAGGTAAAATTTATTATGCCTACATTAAAGTTTATTGTGAGAATTAAATGGGATAAATTAGCACCTTAAGCTAACAATAAACCTGGTTGTTAAATTAACACTTGGAGCAGAAATGGCTAACTCACCCCCAAAATTTATGCTCCTTTTCTGTAATGTAGATATTCTGAGATTTAATTGCCCAAACAAGAACTACAGGTCCCAGTCCCCTTATATCAAGGTAGGATTAAATGAAAATTATAATTACTTGCCAGCAGAATGTGAATGGAAATGATTTATGTCACTTCCAGGCCTTCAGGCTTAAGAAACAGATACAACTACCCCAGCAGTTCATCTCTCTCTCTCTGTCAGCCTGATATCAATGTCACTGTCAACCTTCAAAACCACTATCTGAAAGATATTACAACTTCCATCATTCTGGATCACTGAATGATTGTCTACCACAGAGTCCCATAGCTTTCTAGGAGCACTCAAACTAGATAAGTGAGGAAACAAAAATTATTGTGTTAAGCTCCTGAAACTTGGAGACTATAAAAGCAGTTTCATTACTCTAACTAGGCTGTCACTTGAGATGCAGTGCTAGTCAACAAGCTGCGTGATATTGGCTTATTGGCTAAATGGTGGGCATCAAGCAGGCAGACAAAGCAGTTTGGAAAGAAAAAGAGTTCCGTTTTACTGTGACAAAATAATCAGTAAAACAATTTGCCAGGAGGTCCTATAGGTCAAGGGAAAATGGTTAGATTGAGTCAGAATTTAATGCGTGTGGCCTCTATTGGCTATCCAGAGTATTCTAAAAAAAATAAATAAATAAACTCAAGCAAAGATTGGACGATTTTCAAGCAGAGATCAAAGGAATTAGAGAAAGTGTAGAGATTAACAGCTTTACAGATTGGAAAAGTTTCCTGCTTTGGGGCTCACAAATAGCAAGATATCAGGTTGTCAAAGACTTTGTGCATCAAAGAATCACTAAATCTCCTCAAATTAAACAGAGAACTTCAGCTGTGTTGCAAATATCACATTAACAATGTTATATCCCATTTAAGTCTGCTCTTTGAGATGGTTTCTAGATAGGATGTCAATGAGAAAGCTGAGATAAAGCAGATTTAAGAAACGTATATAGGAAACTATATTAGATGTGATCACTTGCCCATGGAATTGACTACAAACAAATGGCTGAAAATATTCTAAATATTTTCAGCAATGAAGGCATACACTGCTAAAGGAACCATAGCACAGATTTAAAGTTTTAAAAATACCCTTGGCCCTTTGAACTTTCATCGTAGAGGAGGTTGTGAGAAGTTCAGATATGTCATGAAATATAAGAAGAGATTTCAAGACAGTGAACCTAGCAACAAGCAAGGACAATAGGCAAAATAGTTCCTCCCAAGTAGTAGATCACCATCTAATCACAGAAATCTCCCAACCACAGTACAGGGGTCCTTACAATGCTGTTCCTGGAGGATCTCATTATTGCTGTTCACTAGGGACCTCCATGGGCTTCCCAGGTGGCACAAGTGGTAAAGAATCTGCCTGAAAATGCAAGAGATACAAGAGACGTGGTGCAGGTTCTATCCCTGAGTCAGGAGTATCCCTCGGAGGAGGCCAGGCAACCCGCTCCAGTGTTCTTGGCAGGAGAAACCCACGGGCAGAAGAACCTGGTGGGCTCCGGTCCACAGAATTACAAAGGTCAGACACGACTGAAGTGACTTAGCATGCATGGGGACTACTATATGTCTCTTATTCTTTTATTTCCAAAAGGGAGTTTTCAATTTCATATTCTGTCCTTGTGTTCTGTATTACACATTGAGTGTGAGTGATAGTTACTCAGTCATGTCAGACTCTTTGCGATCCCGTGGACTGTAGCGTGCCAGGCTCCTCTGACCATGGAATTATCCAGCAAGAATACCAGAGTCTTATTTCTCCATTATTTCCTCCTTCAGTATTTCCTTCTCTAGTATTTCCTTCTCCAGTATTACACATTGGGTAATGGATAAACAACTTGTCTTAAAATCCATAGCTTTAAGAAAAGTGAGAAGTTAGATTTGATCTTATGTAGAGTATTTTGATTACCCACAGATTTAGTCTACGAGATGAGTAAAGTATTCGTAGGTAATTTGAGATTCTCTCCTTTGTGGAAGGTAACACTAGTGGTTAAGAACCTCCCTGCCAGTGCAGGAGACATAAGAGACACAGGTTTGATCCCTGGGTCAAGATGATCCCCTGAAGGAGGGCATGGCAACTCACTTCAGTATTCTTGCCTGGAGAATGCCATGGAGAGAGGAGCCTGGTGGGCTATAGTCCCTAGGGTCACAGAGAGTAGGACATGACTGAAGCAAACATGCATGCAAGCATAAAGAGAAAGTTCATGACTATAGTCTGTGCTTGGGAAGAAGGGTGAAATTTGATGACCAGAAGGGCAGATCTTAGTAGAGATGGCAAACTGTCCACCAAAGATCTCTATTCTCTTCTATAAGGTACAGATTTTATTTATTTATTTATTTATTTATTTATTTATTTATTTTTGAGAAGCAGCTCTTCAATCAAAAACTATATTTTCTAGAAGATGCTTGCATAAAGGCAGGGCCATCAACTTCCTGGTAAGGAATTATAAGCATAAGTGATGTGAGCCACTTCTGGTCCATGGTGATTAAGAAGAGTTCCTTCATGCCTTCCCTTATTCTTCTCTTGTCTGTAATTTAAAAGTCATATGGTAGGAACTTTCCTGGTAATCCAGTGGTGAAGACTCTGCACTTCCAATGCAAGGGGCATGTGTTCCATCCCTGTTTGGGGTACTAAGATCCAGTAGGCTGTATGGCATAGCCAAACAACAATAATAACAAGTCATACAGAACACAGGGCATGACATTGAAGTCCAGCACTTAGTGACAACTGATCAATCGTCCAACTCTGAAGATACAGATCCAGTCCTCATGAGGTCTTCTTAAGCTATATCAACTGCATTGCTGTTGATTCAAACACCTGTTTTTTTCATGTTTTAATTTTTTTCGTGTTTTCGTATCTGGCATCATTTCCTGGAGGACAATTTGAAATTTCAGTGGCCAGTTTTGGAAAATTTTGACATGAAGGAGGCATTCATTCTAGACATCAGTTCAGTTCAGTTCAGTCGCTCAGTCGTGTCCAACTCTTTGCGACCCCATGAATCGCAGCACGCCAGGCCTCCCTGTCCATCACCAACTCCCAGAGTTCACTCAGACTCACATCCATCGAGTCCGTGATGCCATCCAGCCATCTCATCCTCTGTCATCCTCTTCTTCTCCTGCCCCCAATCCCTCCCAGCATCAAAGTCTTTTCCAATGAGTCAACTCTTTACATGAGGTGGCCAAAGTACTGGAGTTTCAGCTTTAGCATTCTAGACATACTTGAGAATAAAAGGAAAACCAAAAGGAAAATTAGAAAATGGAGAAAAATCTTACGAAGAGATTCATTGTCCTATCTGCCAAAAAGAAAGATGACTTTGGATAATACATGATATCTCCCTCTTTTAGCTCCATGCCTCAGGGATTGAAAGAAAAAATAAAAATCTCTCAGTTGTGTCTGACTCTTTGCAATGCCATGGACCATACAGTCCATGGAATTTTGCATGAATTCCAGGCCAGAATACTGGAGTGGGTAGCCTTTCCCTTCTCAGGGGATCTTCCCCACCCAGGGATCGAACCCAGGTCTCCCACATTGCAGGCAGATTCTTTACCAACTGAGTCACAAAGGAAGCCCCTCCAGGGATTAATAAGTACCAATTTATTGACTGAACAATTTAATGGAATAATCAAGGAACTGAGTTACTATTAAATCAGTTCTAGAAAAAACTCTATTTTGGGGTATCTGTCTTAAAATGGCTTTTCTAAAAGTCAGCCTTCACCTTTCCCTGCAGAAAGAAGAAAATGTACCTTTTAGAGTGATAATTTTATATCCCAAAATGCTAACTGGGAAGAAAACACTTAACTATGAGTTTGAATAATTACCTTTATTTTCCTAGCTATTGGACAAGAAGTTAAATACTTAGAGTTCTGGAAGCTATTTCAAGAATATTTTAAAATTTGATTTATGTATATATTATTTTATAAATCATATTTTATGTTATCTTCCTGACAATGAATTAATCTATGAACCATTCGACTGATTTAATTTAGTTTAGAAAAAAACATATAGAATAGTTATCCAAAGTATAAAATAGTGAATACAATCTGCCTGTTTGTTTATGGTTTATTAAGATGGTAAATTGGACATGAGTCTGAGTGAACTCTGGGAGTTGGGGATGGACAGGGAGGCCTGGCGTGCTGTGATTCATGGGGTCGCAAAGAGTCGGACATGACTGAGCGACTAAACTGAGTGAACTGAAATTAAATATATGTGTTGCTGTATTACATATGTGATAAAATTAATTTTGTTTTCACTCTAAAGTTAAGGTTTTTATTTTCTTAATTGGAGGATAATTGCTTTACGATATTGTGTTAGTTTCTGCCATACATCAGCATGAATCAGCCATGGTTGTATATATGTGTCCCGTTCCTCTTGAATCTCCCTCCCACACAATCCCACCCCTCTAAGTTGTCACAAAGCATCGGGTTTGTGCTCCCTGCATCATACAGCAAATTCCCACTGGCTCTCTACTTTACATATAGTAACGTATATGTTTCAATGTTACTCTTTCAATTTGCCCCTCCCTCTCCTTCCTGCACTATGTCCATAAGCCTGTTCTCTATGTCGAGGTCTCCATTGCTGTGCTGCAAACAGGTTCATCGGTACCATCTTTCTAGATTCCATGTATATGCATTAATACATGTATTTTCTCTTTCTGATTCACTTCACTCTGTACACTAGGCTCTACGTTCCTAAAACTGACTCAAGGTGTTCCTTTTTATGGCTGAGTAACATTCCATTGTATGTATATGCTACAACTTCTGCCATTTAGAGGTGTGTATATGGATGTTCTTGGGCTGCCATAACAAAATACTATAGACGGGGTGGCTTCAATAAGAGAAATTTATTTTCGCTCAGTTCTGGAGGCTAGAAAATCTAAAATGAAAGTTCCAGAAGAATTCTGTTTCTAATGAGAGCTCTCTGTCCGACTTGGAGATGGCTGTCTTTTTGCTGAATCTTTATGATGATTTCATGATGGAAAGAGAAAGCAAGCTCTCTACATGTCTCTTCAAGGACAGTAGTCCTTTTAGATTAGGGACCCACCTTTATGATCTCATTTAACCTTCATTACTTTCTTATTCCAAATATAGTTGCACTGGGGGTTAAGTGCATAATTTTTGGCATAATCTTGAATCATTCTAACAACAAAAGTGTTTAGTTTTGAAAAAATTTAAAAGTTCCTAATGACCACGATTTCAATGCTATATATTTTAAAAATATTCCCTATAACTGTATTTTGCCTTTGGATATTACTGGCATGTTCATGCATTTTCTCCAACAAATTGTTTCTAATGGCAAATGCAGAATAATAAAATGGTTAAGATATCTTTTATGTCTAAACTTTCTTTGGTAGTACAAAGATTTCCTACTTGTTAAAAAAAAAAGGGACAATATTAAGAGTTTCTCTGTCATTCTCTGAATTTTTATTTACTAAAAATTATTGTGACAGCTCTTTTTATTTACCAACTTACAGAAAATAAATGTCTGACAAATCAGTAGAGAAATTCAATTTTCCTTGGTCAGTTATGTATAAGTAAAATATTTCAATATAAATATTTGTGTTGTTGTTTAATTGCTAAGTCATGTTCAACTTTTTGCGACCCCATGGACTGGAGCCAGACAGGTTCCTCTCTCCATGGGATTCTCCAGGCAAAAATACTGGAGTGGGTTGCTGTGCCCTCCTCCAGGGGATGGATCTTCCTGACCCACAGAGATCAAACCCACATCTCCTATGTTTCCTGAATTGGCAGGTGGGTTCTTTACCACTAGCACCACCTGGGAAGCCCCAGCACATATTCTGCTGTTGCTGCTGCTGCTAAGTCACTCCAGGCGTGTCCGACTTTGTGCGACCCCATTGACGGCAGCCCACCAGGCTCCCCTGTCCCTGAGATTCTCCAGGCAAGAACACTGGAGTGGGTTGCCATTTCCTTCTCCAACGAGTGAAAAGTGAAAGTGAAGTCGCTCAGTCCTGTCGGACTCCTAGCGACCACATGGACTGCAGGCTTTCAGGCTCCTTTGTCCATGGGATTTGCCAGGCAAGAGCACTGGAGTGGGTTGCCATTGCCTTCTCCGGCACATATTCTACCTGCTTGTAATACAAAGCTGACAGAGCTTTAAAGGTGAGGCAGAGACTGGAGCTGAAATCTTGATGATTTTGATTGCTTACAATCAAAGGATTTTATACTATTTCCCCAGATAGGCCAAAGATTTATTTAGGTTATTGTGTATCTATTCTCAGGATAGAGGAAGGCTTTTCTTTGTTAGAAATCCACAGCTTTCATAGTACAGCAAAGAAAAATAATTGCCTAACTTTCTTTTCTTACCTAGGCCCAAGCTATCTAGAGATGGAAGCACTCATTTTACTAAGGTTGTTTTTAAGAAAAAAAATATCATCAAGATTATGTTAAGCATACACCCAAAAGAATTACAAACAGGTATCCATATAGTGCTTTTTATATGAATGGTCATAGCAGCATTATTTTCAATAGGCAAAAACTAAAAACAATCCAGTGTCCATCTATGGATGAATGGATAACCAAATGTGGTATGTATGTCATTACAATGAAAATTATTCAACTACAAAAAAATTATATTCTGATTCCTACTATCATGTGAATGAACCTCAATACAACTATGCAAAGTGAAAGAAGCAAGACATAAAAGGTCATATAATATATGATTCCATTTATATGAAATATATAGAATAGATGAATCCATAGAGACAGAAGGCCTATTAGTGGTTACCAAGGGTTGAGGAAAGGGGGAAGGAGAAGTGATTGCTTAGTGCTTAATAGATATAAGGTCTCTGTTGGAAGTGGTGAAAATACTTTGAAGCTAGAAAGAGGTGATGGTTCTACAACACTGTCAACATGTTGAAACTGCTGAACTGTTCATTTTAAAATGGAGACTTTTGTTGGGTGAATTTCATCTGAAGATGCACAAAAATATAATGAGTCAAACTTTCAGAAACTCTTTTCCTTGGCCTAAAGTTCACTTTGACTTTAATGACCATAGCATCAATTCTATTGGAAGTGCATCTACTCTTTTCTTATGAACTAAGAATTTCTGCTCTCTTGAAGTACTTCAACCATTCCTGGACACTCCCTTATTACAGGACAACATGTTACCATTACGGAGGACCCTCTCGGTGCACTCAGTCTTATTACTAAGACATATCGGGTTTTTTTCTCAACATTTTATTTAAAAAAAAAAAGAACAAATAAACGAAGACAATTCTTCACAATTTGAAACCCAGAGATTTCATCCTTTCTAAAAGGCCTCAGAGAAAGATGAGCCTGGAGCTTCAGTGGAAAGGACCTCGCAGGGACTGTGGTTGTTTAATTGCCAAGTCGTGACTCTTTCACAGCCCCACAGACTGTAGCCCATCAAACTCTTCGGTCCATGGGATTTCCCAGGCAAGAACACTGGGATGGGTTGCTATTTCCATCATTATTATCTTATTCAGTTTGGAACTCATTATGCTTATTCTTAGATCTAGGTGTCTCAATTATGAAGAGAAGTTAAGTCAACATTTAGTCACCAAAGGAATGTTTCAAGTGACAAACTCAAACTAAGGACTCTTATTAATGCTTAAAACTGTTTTAAGTACACAGCTCTTTCCTGCCCATTCTGTCTATCAGGGAAATGCAAATCAAAAGTACAATGAGCTATTACCTCACACCTGTTAGGGTATCTGCTGTCAAAAAGACAAAATGTAAAAAGTGTTGGTGAGGATGTGCAGAAAGGGCAATGCTTATACACTGTTGGAGAGAAAGTCAATTAATACAGTTATTGCAGTAAATGAGTATGGAGGTTGCTCAAAAATTAAAAATAAACTACTGTCTTATCTAGCGATCTCATTTGCAGGCATATACCCAAAGGAATAGAGATCAGAATCTTGAAGGGCTATCTGCAGTCCCATGTTTATGGCAGCATCACTTACTATAGACAGAATATGAAAACAACCTAAATTTTATTTAACAGATGAATGACTTATAGCATGTAAGAGATGTATATACAAATAAAGAAAACTACCAGCTTTTTTTTTTTTTAAGGAAATCCTGCCATTTACCACAACATGGATAGAGCTGGAAGATACTATGCTAAAGGAAATAAACAGAACATAGAGAAATATTCTATGATCTCACTTATATGTTGGATCTAAAATACTCAGATTCATAAAAGCAGACAGTAAGATAGTGGCTGTCTAGAGCTTGGGGGAATAGGTTACAACACTACATTTTTGGTCAAAGGGTACAAAGTTTCAGTTACAGGAGACAAATTAAATTCTGGAGATTTAATGTGTAGCATGGTGTTGACAATTCACAATATATATTGTATAACGGAAATTTGCTAACTTAAGATCTTAAATCTTCTCACTATACACATATATAACACACACACATACACACACAGAAATGCTAATATGTGAGAAGATGGATATGTTAATTAACATTACTGTGGTAATCATTTCACAATGTATATGTATTTCAAAATATCAAGTTATATACTTTAAATATAGACAATTTTTGTATGTCAGTAAGACCTTAATAGGGCTTCCCTGGTAGCTCAGCTAATAAAGAATCTGCCTACAATGTGTGAGACCTGGGTTTGAGATCCCTGGGTTGGGAAGATCCCCTGGAGGAAGGCATGGCAACCCACTCCAATATCCCTGCCTGGAGAATCCCCAGAGGAGCCTGGCAGGCGACAGTCTATGGGGTTGCAAAGAATTGGACACAACTACAGTCTATGGGTCACAAAGAGTCAGACAAAACCTTAATAAAACTAGGCATTATAGTTTTGTATACAGTTGAAATGCAACCAAACTGAATAAATAATTTCACAAAGTATGCAAATTATTCAACTGATAACCCACTATACCAAAATATGATGCCAACCAAAATATCACAGGATTAGTAGTATTTGATAAAAATCTCAAAACCAAAAAAAAAAAAAGTATTAACTTGGCCCATTCCCAACCAATAGCTCTATTAAAATATCCACCTTATACCACTCAAGTCAAGACTTCAAAGCTGTATAAATGCCCTTCCTAATGTCCGCAGTTGAGAGAGTAGTAAGACCTCGCCCAAGTGCTATTCTCTCTTCTGACAGTATTGTTTAAAATAACTCAACTTTGCTTGACAGACAGATTTCACTGGTGTCTTATGTCATAGCCTACTACCTAGGCACCAGCTATGCTTAGATACCAATAGACATTTTACATTTAACATGCCTACAGCAAAATTCTGTTTCAAACCCAGCTGTCCTCCTCCACCCCTTTACATCTCATCCAAGTCAAGACGCACTTCATTCTTTAAGTGATTCAGGTTTCAAATCATAGACTCTCTTTTGGTCCCTTTATTTCCATTATGGTCTAGAGCCAATTATTTCACCAGTCCTCTCAGATCCTGCTGGAACATGTGCTGTGCTTAGTCGTCCAGTCATGTCCGACTCTGCAAGCCCACTCACTATAGCCCACCAGACTCCTCTGTCCGTGGGCATTCTCCAGTCAAGAATACTGGAGTGGGTTGCCATGTCCTCCTCCAGGGGATCTTCCCAATCCAGGGATCGAACCCAGGTCTCCCACACTGAAGGTAGATTCTTTACCATCTGACCACCAGGGAAGCCTGCTCTAACATATATAGTGCTATTATGAATGTGACCACTTCTTCCCATTTCTGCTGTTAACATCCAGTTCCAGGCAACCATTTCTCTTACTTGAATTATTATCATAATCTTGCCAGATCCCCTTTGTCTCTGCTCCCAGTGGTCTGTTTTAAGTACATTGGCGTGAGCTCTCCCGTCAGGTCATGTCAAGTCTTGGCTAGAAACACTCGAGTGATTTCTCAGCTTGTTCGGAGTTACAGCCAGATGCCCAACAGGAACTTGCTTCATCTGCTCCCCCTTCTTTTACTCTCAGGCTTTATTTCCTTAGCCCTTCTCTCCGCTCGTTCTGCTATGACCACATCAAACTCCTCGGTGAGCAAAAACAACTGACTCAGTTTGAAGAATTTGTTCTTCCTGTTCCCTCTAATTAAAACATTTCCTGAGATATTTATATAGCTTTCTTACCTCCTTCAGTTCTTTCCTTAAGTGCTCTGAAGATGTAAAATCTACCATGTAAATCAAATGGGGGACCCACCTCCCCTAACCTTACTTTGACTACTTTGCATTTCTCTTTAGCACTTAAAATTATCTAATATTTTTTGTACATAATGAGAAGGGATTTGTCTCTCTCTTCTTTTATTTTTTTTTACACTACTATCTTCCCAGCATATAAAACAGTGTCAATAAACAGTGTTATTATTTATTAATCTATACACACCATACTAATATTAACATATAGGGTTGGCCAAAAACTTTGTTAGGATTTTTCCATTACATCTTATGGCCAACCTATGCATTCTGGAGCCCTGACTGTAGGCATTTGTCCTCAACCTGTAAGTTCTGCTTTAGACTGTCCAATGCCAGTGCTGTTTAACAGAGCTCCTCTTGATTTTGTTTTAGAAAGCAATGTTGGTTCATCTACTCAAGTTTTTCATCACCCTTGAATTATCACTGCTGTATTCCTTGTGCTTTGCTCAAACATTCCATCATTAATGATTACGATTTGAAGATCCCCAGTACTGTCATATGACCAAATATATCAGCCTATATACTATCTAGGTAATATTTGTTATATACTGCCTTGTAAAAAGATCAAGTTCTCTCCTCTCCTTGCCCATCCCTATTTTTCCCCTTCATATGTTGAACCTGTTTCTCCCAAGTGGGTAACACTTTGAACATCTGACGAAAATATCTGGAACATGATGCTTTCTTTGGAGGTATATGAGACTGTGGGAGAATACTGCTATAATTCCCTGCCTTCCACCTTGTTGAGGCAAGACCCATGTTATCACTGCGGAAGCATTTACCCTGTGGGCTTCTCTGGTGGCTCAGACAATAAAGAATCTAACTGAAATGTGGGAGAACCGGGTTCGATCCCTGGGTTGAGAAGATGCCCTGGAAAAGGGTGAGGTTACCCACTCCAGTATTCTTGCCTGGAGAATCTCACGGACAGAGCAGCCTGGCAAGCTATAGCCCATGAGGTCACAAAGAGTCAGCCACAGCTGAGCAACTAATTCCCTGCCTTCCACCTTGCTGAGGCAAGACCCATGTTATCATTGTGGAAGCTTTTACCCTAATTTCCCCTAATACAACACCTAATACATAAACAGATTCCAAGCAAACCTATATACTCTTTATAACTCCTAAATGAAGTACTCAAAGTGAAACCTCTTCAGTTACTTAGTGCATATTCCCCTGGCTCCTGTTAAGATACCATTGGAATATCTGGAATATCTTGATATTCTTCCCATATATCTCCATGTATTGTCTAAAGCCAAGTATGGCCTATAGGAAGTAAGTGCAGAAACACCTTAATCTCTGACTCTGCTGCTTTTGCTTTGATCTGCTTGCTATTATATGTGCACAGGTATGTCATTTTATCTTTGTACTTAAATTCAAACTAAAAGCTTCCTTGAACTGTCTGCTTGACTTTCAGTATCACTCTACATGGAAAAGCACAATAGTCTATTATTCTGCTCTTAACCCACTGCCTTAGGTTTCTCTTTGTTAGTTAAGAGGTTTAGATAAATATGCAGGGTTATTTGCGAACATAAGTTACCTTTGGAAAATATTCACTTTGATATTATACATGAGAGTATAAAAACTGTTCACCAAGAGACAAGCTCCCCCATACAATGAATTTGTATTTCATTCTACTACCAAAATGATGCTCCTGACCTTTCTAGACTTATTATATACTATTATCACTCACAAATGGTGTTCTACTTTGGCCACCTGATGCGAAGAACTTACTCATTGGAAAAGACCCTGATGTTGGGAAAGACTGAAAGCAGGAGGAGAAGGGGACGACAGAGGATGAGAAGGTTGGATGGCATCACCGACTCAACGGACATGGGTTTTAATAAGCTCAGGAAGTTGGTGATGGACAGGGAAGCCTGGCATGCTGCAGTCCATGGCATCACAAAGAGTCAGGCAAGACTGAGTGACTCAACTGAACTGAACTGATAAATCACATCAGATAAAAGACATTGACTTTGTAATAGAATGCAATTATTTTCTACTTTCTTATTACTTTTAAAATATATCTGTTTTACAGGAGGGAAATAAAGAGCTTCTGGCCAATTTTCGTAATAATTAATCCTAACCCATCCCTAACTTCATCCAGCTCATGGATTTAACTGTATGGCCCCATAAAAACATGGAAAATTAACAATATCATTCAACTCTGTCCCACATGGGGAACTCAAAGCAAAGATCCACGGATCAGAAATGCAATATAATTATAGCCCACACTACCCAGAAACCTGAATATTGGGGTATGAGCCTGTTCTGGGATCCAGACATAACCAGAAGCATCCAGATTCCTGAAAATAATTAACTACATAACTAATTATGTCTCCACTGATATGTAATCTGAGTAAATCACAAATAAAAAGACCTATCCAAGAATTCACATGTAATCTCAATATGATTATTTTTTTCTTTTTTTTTAATTTTTATTTTTACTTTATTTTACAATACTGTATTGGCTTTGCCATACATTCAGTTAGGAATGTTATGCCCCTTGTATTAAGTTGGGTGATCCTCTATAACGACTAAAAGAGAAAAGAGACGATATTCAAAAGAGAAGCTATCAACATCAAACAAAACAGCATAACGGCCTTAATGTGGGGTTATTCTGTTCAGTGGTCCCTTTTGTAATAAAAATATGAAGATACAGAAGATTTATCTGAGAGAGAAATACTGCTGCATTGTACATGTAACACCAGTGGTTTTATGGACATGGGAAAAGACGGGCTTTCAAATCTGGAAACTGCAAAACCTCTGTGAACCTGGTGTGCACTGCCTTAGACAGAGAACTTGGATCTTGTCAGTGTGTAGATTTGTTGGGTAGAGTAGTATAAATTTATACATAGAGGAGTAACTGCAAGCATAAATTTCCAAAAATAGTGTTCCAATTTTTCCATGACTTTTTCCCACATTACTGATTGTCTGCATCTTCTACAATACTTTTTTATGAATCTCTATATCCCAGCCAAATTAAACCATTCACAATTTCCTGACAGTATTTGTATCTTTCATATGTTTTATGCTCTGCCTAAGTTGCAAATGTTCCTTTTCATTCATTCTATTCAAAATTATGTTCAGTCTCCCTAAAGGCAAAATTTAAATGTGATATTGTCCATGAAAAATTCCTAATTACCCTAGGCATAATTAATTTTTTTTCTACATTTTCACAACAGGGACATTACACTTCTATCATTTATTTTTATGCCTTACATTATACTAAATTATTTATATCACCTCCAACTTAATTCTGAAGACCATTGAAAGACTCTTTTTCTAATTCATCACTGAACCTTATATAGCATCTAGCACACTGTCCACTATATAGTATTTATTTAAATATTTGCATCACAGGAAAATAAATGAGATTTTTAGAAGTAGTTAAAGAAGTGATAAGAAAAGGGAAAAAACATATTTCAGTCGTCTAGCACATACTAGGTGCTATAAAAATATTCTCAGTTAATATTCAGAACTCCATGAGTATGTATCATGCCTTGGTTATTTAGAAATGGGAATGAAACATAAGAGAAATATATTTGGGCACTTTACTTTGTCCAAGGTCATATGGGTAGAACATGGCTGAACCAAATTTCAACTTGAGTGTCTCTTACTCCAAGACATGCCTTATTTCTTGTTCATCACACCAAATCTTTGCTCCCAGCCTTTCTGTCCTGTATTAAAGGAGTGGAGCAATGACAGTTCAGTTCAGTTCAGTTCAGTTCACTCAGTCATGTCAGACTCTTCATGACCCCATGGACTGTAGCACACCAGGCCTCCCAGTCCATCACCAACTCCCAGAGCTTACTCACACTCATGTCCATTGAGTTGGTGATGCCATCCAACCACCTCATCCTCTGTTGTCCCCTTCTCCTCCCACCTCCAATCTTTCCCACCATCGGGTTCTTTCCCAATGAGTCACTTCTTCACATCAGGTGGCCAAAATATTGGAGTTTCAGCTTCAGCATCCTTCCAATGAATATTCAGGACTGATTTACTTTAGGATGTACTGGTTGGCTCTCCTTGCAGTCCAGGGGACTCTCAAGAATCTTCTCCAACACCACAATTTAAAAACATTAATTCTTTGGCACTCAGCTTGCTTTATAGTCCAGCTCTCACATCCATACATGACTACTGGAAAAACCATAGCTTTGACTTGATGGACCTTTGTTGGCAAAGTAATTTCTCTGCTTTTTAATACGGTGTCTAGGTTGGTCATAGCTTTTCTTCAAAGGAGCAAGTGTCTTTTAATTTCATGGCTGCAGTCAACATCTAAGTGGTTTTTGAGCCACCCCCCAAAAAGTCTCTCACTGTTTCCATTGTTTCCTCATCCAGTTGCCATGAAGTGATTGAACCAGATACTGTGAACTTAGTTTCCTGAATGTTGAGTTTTAAGACAACTCTTTCACTCTCCTCTTTCACATTCATCAAGAATCTCTTTAGTTCTTTGCTTTCTGCCATAAGGGTGGTGTCATCTGTGTATCTGAAGTTATTGATGCTTTTCCTGGTAATTTTGATTCTAGCTTGTGCTTCATCCCGCCTGGCATTTCACATGATACACTCTGCATATAAGTTAAATAAGCAGGGTGACAATATACAACCTTGACGTACAATGAAAACTTATGTTCAAAATAATATCAATTAAATCATCTAAGAGTGTAGATTGGAAAGGTATTTGAGTTATTCATTTATGGAATTTTTCAAGGGCACACTTATAGCCTGAAACAAAGGGTAATTTGATACTAAATGGCATTGGGCAAACATATTCCCTAAGAGCTCAGAAAGGAGATAGAGCTGTATGCACTTGAATGAAAGCCCTTGAATGTTAGATGAAAATTAGGAAAATAAGGAGGCCTTATGGAGTCTATGTGTCAGGCACAAGGTTAGGTCTTCTACCAGAGTAAGAGATATATTCAACCCCATCTGAGTATTTAGATCTAGTTAAGTATTGAAATATCTCACATGGATTTTATACCTTCTAATTTACACATTACACCTTCTAATTTAGGATAAATTTTGCCAGAGGTTATGTTTTATTATCTTCACAACCCTGCTGTGAAGGTAGTGACAGGTGACATACATTTATTCATCTCTTCATCAATTAATTAATTACTTAATTCATACATTGACTCATTGATTATTTTATCCACAAAGGAAATTACTGATGATTTGCTTTGTGATAGACATAGTTGTAGGAACTGTAAGATACTAATTTAAAATAGTCCTTGGTGTTTAATATCACTATTCTTAATTCAGGTTGACAATTTGAGTTCATGATAAAAGAACTGATTTACCCAACTATATAGAATGATTTAAGAGCAGGGAAGTAATTGTAATCATATTGTCTAATTACGTAGGAGGTCAAAGAAAATCCTAGGCTTGCTAAAAAAGAGTAACAAAATTAAATAGATAAGTATAATGACTACAAAATTGGTAGCTATGTGAACACTATTCCAATCTTATCAGCTATTTTATCCTGTCTTATTCAACCTTTCTCTCAGGAGTCCTGGTTAGAGCTCTTCTGTCCTTCTGGACAATTTTGTCCATACAACTCACTAAACAAAATATTTTGATTAGGTTTTTGTTAACGCAAAGGTGAGCACACAGAGGCAAAAGCTGAGTACTGCAGAGCTGGATTTGTCACCTATCACACAAATTAAGTTGCTGATAGATTCAGTATTAGAGACTAGAGCCTTCTTTCTAAATTCAATGCTCTCTTACCTATACCCAAGAGTCATTCAGGTTCAATGCAAAGACACTCCTAAAAAGATACAGTGTTGTCACATATGCACAGGACACTTAGCAGGCCTCCTTCATAAAAGCATTCCATTTAAATAGAGAGATACCAATGATTCTGTTACAACATACAGGCTTGTCATTATACACAGGATAACATCATAGCATCTATTTGAAGAGTTTCAGGATAATGACTTGTTCAAATTGTGACTCCTTCAAACCTGTCTTTGATATTTGACATCCATCATTTCATCATGCTGGTAAGGAGAAAACATGTATTGATCATATACTGGATATATATATGACCCAATTTTAAAAAGTCTCAGAACAGTACTATGATTATTATGTGTCAACTAGGGTTTCAGAGTCATAAATTACACATAGAATAAGCATAATTTGACTTGTTTATTTTTGTCACTTTTGTTGTTGTTCAGTAACTAAGTTGCGTCCGCCTCTTTGTGACCCCAGGGACTGCAGCATACCAGGCTCCTCTGTCTTCCACTCTCCCAGAGTTTGCTCAAAGTCAAGTCCATTGAGTCGGTGATGCCATCTAACCACTTCATCCTCTGCCACCCCTTTCTTCTTTTGCCTTTAATCTTTCCCAGAATTAGGGTATTTTCCAACGTGCAGACTCACTGAGTTACTTTATTCATCTATATACTGGGGCCTATTATTATTGAAATAAGTTTTCCAACCAAAAGGATTGTGAAGAGGATCAAGAAGAAATAAGCTTTCTGAATTGTAAACTGATACAAAGTTCAAGGTAGGCTTTATTTAAAAATGTTGTTGCTTGATTCCAACAGCAAATGGGCCTGCTTCCGAAGGTGGATCAAGTATATCATAAAGCCCACTTTCATTTCAGTAGTCACTGTGACTGCCTTTTCCAAGATAAGTAGTTAGCATTGAAACATTTATTTCTTATTGTCTTTATTAAACGGGTATGTTTCCCATGCCCATAGTCACAATATTAAATAAATAATCAGTCTTGATAAGAGCTATTAAATAGTCTAATATTTTAAAGTTCTTACAGATGCAAAAATCCATTGGTGTCTATCTGAATGTTTTTGCAGATGTTAGTGGTATATAATGTGCCTGGTACAGAAATCTCTAAATGCATTAGTTAGAGCATTAAACCTCAGTAACTCATTCATCTAGCTCAAGGCCCTTGGTGATATTTAAAAAGCTGAGACTGAATCATAATGTTATGAAACATTATGTCTTTTTTTTCTTTTCTGTTAAATTAACATAGCATAACAAAACAAAAAAATTCAATTTATTAATTTGGATTCATATCGATCAGGGTAAAGGGAATGTGTTCTGACCCACTTGTTGAGTGGTTACTACATGCTATCACAGTGCTAGTTGTTATAAATATATGTGATTTATCCCTTATATATAATTTGTTCAGAAAGAGAAATCAAAGTGAAAAGATAATGAACAAATGTCAAAGACCACACAGAGAACAGAACTGAAGCTGTGATGAAAACCTAGATCTATCTATCTGTCTCTACTTAGCTTATATCTAATCCCCTTTATTATATCATGGACACAGAGTATGAAATCTTTTGTCATCAAGAGCACCTGCATTTCTTAAGCAATTATTTTTTTCTTTTATTAGTAAATAAAAATATAATAAAACCAGTCAGTACTCTATAAATCAAAATATAATAAAACCAATCAGTACTCTGATCAGCCTAGGATAATCCAGCTCTACCACAATGAAAATTTGGCAAAATAATAGTTTATAAATAATCTTAATGTCTGTTTCCCTGATGGCTCAGTTGGCAAAGAATCCACCTGCAATGTGGGAGACCTGGGCTCAATCCTTGGTTTGGGAAGATCCCCTGGAGAAGGAAAGGCTACGCACTCCAGTATTCCAGCCTGGAGAATTCCATGGACTGTATAGTCCATGGGGTGGCAAAGAGTCGGACACTACTGAGTGACTTTCAGTTTCTGTTTATTTATTCAGCCTTATATTAGAATTAAATGTCTGTTATTATTCAAGAATTAGAAAAAGTCAAAAACTAGTGTTCATATATTTTGAAAACTAGAAGTTTTAGATTTGGGAACCAGTAAATGAAGTATCCTAAGTTCAGAGTACTCATAGGTAACTCAGTGGAAGACTCTTCTACTCAATACCGAATGGAATGAACTAGAGATGACAAAAGCATATACCATTTGAAATCAGTTCTGGGTTTTCCCCATTTTCGAGGGTCCTGAGACTGAGCTAGACTAAGCAGTAGGTTCTGAGAGATTCAGGTTCAAGCATCATCTTCCATTCTATACCTAGAGATATTCCTTTCCTAATTGACCCTCTCCCCATTATTCCTCTCAAGTGTGCCTGAGCAATTAAGGCTTTGCCCCAGTTTGTATATAGACTTCCTTTTAAAGGTGAGTTTCCAGACTGAATTTCTCTCTCTCTCTGAATATCTATAGCATTTATCATTTAGAATGTCTACATTTCACTTGGCTGTTTATGGGTCATGATTATAATCATTTTCCTAATCTCACATACCCAACTCATACCTTCCAATCAGCAGGAAGCACTGTACTTTCAATAGATCTTTTAAAATATCCAACTCTTTATGAGATTCTCAAACATAACAAATCTTCACATCTCAAATATTCCTTAAACCCTTTCAGCAAGGCAATTTGCCTTTTGGTATAGTCACTCTGTAATATATTATCCATCCCTGGACACTTTTGAGAGTGAAAGGGGGCTCTCACCCCATGAGACAACAGTAACACCTGTGAAAACTGAGGCTGTATGAGCAGGCTGGTAATTAAAGTCACCCACTTTCCCCTGGGCTTCCCAAGAAGCTCAGAGACAGTGTCGTAATATTTTTTACCTGTCCCTGAAAGGCAGGCAGAGTCACAGCCACTTCCTAGTCCACGTCAACTCTCAACTCACATCAGCACGTCAAGGGCCCTTGCTGGCTTTTCTAAGTCTGCGGACTTTAATTCCTGGGGTGCAGAGTAATTCCTCAGCGAAGAGGGTGGAGGAACACTGTCCCGATGGAGATATGTCCAGCTTTACCTTTTCTCTCTGACTCTCAGATCCTATTACTTAGGCCCTTCAATTCAGCATAAATTCAGTCTGTCCTTCATGAGCTGATTTTCTTTATGGGCCTGCAGCCCTGTGCCTCCCTCAGCCTTCAGCTCCACAGTTTGTGAGGCAGTAGAGCGCATATCTGAACGACTTTTAGACACGGTTCAAATGCTTCCCCTCTTAGCCACCTAGAACCCATTCACATGCCACCTAAAATTTTATGAGTTAACTTTCTAGAATACTCTTTGACTGTTAGAAGGATAGTTAGTCAATGGTTAAATCCACATTTGAGGGAATTTTACCTCAAGCTCAGTCAACAGAGCCTGTTTATAGTACGGTCATCTGCACCATACAACCTAGTTCGTAGCCATTTCTTCACCAGCCTTGGGTGTATTTCCAAAAATGATCTGGCGTTAGTCTCACAGAGAATTTTTTAAAGTTCTGTTCTCTTTGAATATTTTGTCAGAGTCATTTTCTGTTCTTCCTATTCCCTCTTTATCACATCAGTTTAGTGGTATTACTGATACCATCAGTAACAACAGAGGGTAACTTTAAAAAGCAACTCTAAAAGCTTACATACTCCGATTCATTTTAGATACGTAGATGCACAGTCAGTAAGCATTCTTTATCATTTCCATTTTGCTGCAGAGAAAACTGAGCTTCCGAGAATTTTAAAACATTTCCAGGGTCTAAGAGAAAGTGACTGAGTCAGATTACAAAGTCTGTATCTGCTGGAGCCATATTTTGTGCAAACACTGAAAGTTCCTCCTTACAACAACTGTTTGCAATGACCTTCCCCAGCACCAGTGACAGGAAGTTGAAAGACATGGGTAAAACACCGAGGTGAATGCCAGGCATTAGCCAGCAGCCCCTGTTCATAAAATGCCCCTTTATTTTTCTGCTTGATGGATCTCTGTTTGCAATGGCGTCAGCTCTCTTTTTCTGGCAACATATCCATCTGGTTTGAATACTTCAGCTTTGACCTTAAGTTTATGTTCCTTTATATTCTCATTAATGAATGAGATCCCTTGGGACATATAAGGGGTTGTCTGGTACCTTTTTAATCATTAGTATTGCCTTTTGAATATCTTGTATCATTCTGCTGATGCTAGAAACATCAGTGCCTCGTTTTACACAGATTCAGCAACACTGTGTACACCAGTTTAAGTTATTTTGAATTTGTGTCAAATAGTATTGCACTCATTACCCTCATACGGGCTTCTCCGATAGCTCAGTTGGTAAAGAATCCACCTGCAATGCAGGAGACCCTGGTTTGTTTCCTGGGTCAGGAAGACCACCTGGAGAAGCGATAGGCTACCCACTCCAGCATTCTTGGGCTTCCCTTGTGGCTCAGCTGGTAAAGAATCCGTCTGCAATGTGGGAGACCTGGGTTTGATCCCTGGATTAGGAAGATCCCCTGGAGAAGGGAAAGGCTACCCACTCCAGTATTCTGGCCTGGAGAATTCCATGGACTGTACAGTCTATTGGGTCACAAAGGGTTGGACATGACTGAGAGACTTTCACTTTCACTTTCATTACCCTCATAGCTGAATTCAGTTGCATCTTAAATTGATTCTTCAGATGCAGAAAATGTACTGCCAGTGTTGCATCAGGAAAGGTCAGACATGTTTTGATATATATCTGTAATGTCTCTGATCAGTATTAAAATATGCACTATATTGTGGTGTAGAATAAGGCTTCAGATTTGGGTTGGAGGTCTAACTCTATCACTAATCTGTCTGATGATGGGAAGGTTACTAAATGGTCCTGAAGCTCATTTTTCTCATCTGTCTAATGGTCATTATGATTTCATATCATGTTTCTTAAAATGCCAGAGACAGTTTAATGGCTGAATAAATAGTAACTCTCATTAAAATTAATAGTAATGACTCCTACTGAATCAGTAAGTAATTAATACATTTGTTTAAAGAAGGTGACAATAAGGCTTAGAAGTTGTAATGGATATCAAGTTGAGATGGTACCTCAAATACTGGGGATAAGATATGGGGAGTGTTAAAAAGTAAACTGGGTCAAAGATGTGTGGGCTTTGGCTGGAAAAGGCCTGAGTAGATTAAAATCACTTCACCATAAGACTCAATTCAGAGAGACATAACTCTTTCCTAAAATGTTTTACTATTTCCATTCAAGTGATTAACAGAGTTGTTTTTATTAGATAATTGATCCTGCATACTTGCTCATGCATTTTTTTTTTTCTTGGTTCCAGTCTATTTTTTCAATCATACTCTCATAACTGAATCCTCTGCAGTGCAATGAAAGAATCATTTAACTCAAATATCCATCTCTGGTGGGTGGCATTTTATTTAATGAAGTTGGAAGTGTAAATTCATTGAGGGCACCAAGGGATGGTATTTTTATGAGAAGAACATTCCTCAAGCAGAAAGGTCACACACGACAGAAAAGAGAACATAACTGGAACTGGAAGACCAATCATTAACAATGTGTGACCTTGACAACTGAGTGAATCCCTCTGGGGTTAAATCTTCTCATCTGTTACACAAGAAGATGGTATATTTGATGAGCTGTGATGTTCCTTGTTGAGTTTTAATCATTAAACCTTAAGAGAGACTTTCAAGGAACTTTTGTTTTCCTTCTTTGTTTGAAACTCACATGCAGTGAATTGAATTAATCAGAAAATTCAATTTATAACTCTGTCAACACTGAGGTTTATTACTATTTTTATAGTTTTTGTTGGTTTGTTTATCTCTTTTCCAATCGTCTCTGATATTCACATTCTTTCTGTCTCCACCATAGGTACCTGCTCTAATAAATTTATGTTTTAGGATGATTGTTAGATACATATTTTTCATCACATAAAGTACATCATGCTATACATTTCATTCTATTACATATGTTTGCCCTAACACTATGTTACTGTTTGTATCTCTACTTCATTGCTTCTGAATGCCAGTCAATGTCTTCCATAATTAGCTGTTCCCTAGCACAAGATATCTAGATCATCTCCATCTAAATAGAGCCCCTGGTGGTTCAGTGGTAAAGAACCTCCCTGCCAATGTAAGAGACACGGATTCAATCCCTGGGTCGGGAAGATCTCCTGGAAAAGGAAATGCTAACCCACTCTCGTATTCTTGCCTGGGAAATCCCATGGAGAGAAGAGCCTGGGATGGGAAGGCTAATCCCATGTAGCCTTACAGTCCATGCAGTCACAAAGAGTTGGACACAACCGAGTGACTCAACAACAGTAACAACAATAATTATTGTCCCAGATATTCATATTTTGCCAGGATAATTATTAGGTATTATAATTTATAGTTTTGTTGGTATTGAGTAGTATCCTTTTTGCCCATTCCAAACCTTTTTCCGAACTGCTTCTATCTGGTAATGATAAAAATATTGATTTTTCAGTATCTTGTATTTGAACACCTTGCTTACTTTTCTTATTGGTATTGATGGTGTATAAGTAGACTATGTTTGATTTTTTGATAGATAATATTCTGTGCAATAGATGTTTTCTTTCTTTGTTTCCTATTTTTATGTATTTTATATCTGTTGTTTTTCTTGTAGCAGTCGTAACAGGTTTCTCGCCTTCATAACGGAGAAGGCAATGGCAGCCCACTCCAGAACTCTTGCCTGGAAAATCCCAGGGACAGAGGAGCCTGGTGGGCTGCAGTCCATGGGGTTGCAAAGAGTCAGACATTACTGAGCAACTTCACTTTCACTTTTCGCTTTCATGCATTGGAGAAGGCAATGGCAACCCACTCCAGTGTTCTTGCCTGGAGAATCCCAGGGATGGAGGAGCCTGGTGGGCTGCCGTCTCTGGGGTCGCACAGCGTCAGACACGACTGAAGCGACTTAGCAGCAGCAGCACCTTCATAATGTTAAAGAGAATGAGTAAAATTTGTCCATTGAATTCCATATTCATTGTATATTTTTGATATATAACCTTGACTGACTTAAGGAAGCTATAGTTCATTATTAGCAGTAAAAACATGTCAATATAAATAAGTAATAAGCTTATAAAAATCAAATACTTTTGCTACATATATTCGTAGTCATGTAATTTTTTCTCTTTCAGTTAATTAAAATGGTATTCATGTCGACAGATTTTTTTTTCTCTTTTAAAAAAATTTATTGGAATATAGTTGAGACAGATTTTGTGATATTCAAAGATTTGGTATTTCTTAGAAAAACTATTTTTCATACACAGATATAGTAGTATAATATTTAAATGAAATGAGACCCATATTTTGCTTTTTAAATACTGGCTTTATTCTATTATAGAACCAAGGTTAAAGCAGTCCCATGAAAAACTTCATAGACTTTCCTTAATTCTTATTATGAAACTCGCTGTATTAAATTATCTCCTTAGAAAGTATTCTTCGTGCTCTTGTATGATGTTACTGAAACTGTCTTTTATCTTCTTTTAGGGTGGGGGCTGCTGAGATGCTTGGCTTGATGATGATTTCAAAAACTTTAATAGTTATTAATCTATTCAAATTTTAAATTTCTATTTGTGCCCGTTTTATCATTATATATATCTTTTGAGAATGTACTCATTTCATCTAGAGTTTTCAAAGTCAAATTTCAAACATCAAACATATATCTGGCATATATGTTCACATCATTATTATTTAATAATATTTTCAATCTATATTCTGTATTATGATTTTCCCCTTTTCAGTATGTATTTTACTTATTTGAGCATTCTTTTCTCTAACAAAAAAACAACTTTTGGGTTTGTGAAACTACGTGTATATCCATGGTTAACTACATATGCATCCATCACAGTGTCAGGTTTATGAGAGACCATAAATATTTACTGAAAGGATAGCAGAGTTATTTCTTCCACCTTAGTAAGATCTTGGAAATGACAAAGATGTTGGTAGAAACAATATGCTATTTGTAGTTAAGAGATTTGGATCCAAAAAGGGATAACAATCATTCTTATCAGTGTGATTCTGATCAAGTTACTGAAAATCAGGAAGACTCAGTTTCCTCTGTATAAAATTTTCTTCCATACAGTCATCATGGGGATTAAAAATGCTGAGTATGAGAGTACTTTGTAAACATTAATGAATTACAAATATTTAGAGAAGGAAGAAAAGAAGGAAAAATAAAGAAAATGAAAAGAAGAAGACAGGCATAGCTTTACCTAACTATAGCACAAAGAGAATTCTGAGGATAATAGCAACTTCTAAGTAAAACAAAACCAGGATTTGATGCCAAAATATGCGATTTTGGCCCCCTACTGATTTTATTTGTTTGATTTTAGATAAATCTCTAACTTTTCAAATATAAAATTGGAGATTACATTTAACACATAGGATTCTTAGAATCTCAAACAAGACAATAGATTTTTAAAATTATGTAAACTGAATAGTGTTTCTTATAGCGATTCATTTAAATAGACATGCATTAGAAACATGTCCAAATATTGTTAGAAAACCAGTTTTCTGATGAGATTTTTCAGACTGCCACTAAAAGTCTTTCTACATTTCTTTTTTTTGAGTGGCCACCATACTGCTTTCCATAGTAGCAGTACCAATTTAAATTCACATCAACAGGGTAACAGTGTTTCCTTTTCTTCATAATCTCATCAATACATATCACTTTTACTTTTGATAATTGCCATATGAAAAGATGTAGGGTGATAATTCATTATGGTTTTGTGTTTTTTCTGACATTAGTGACTTTAAACCTTTTCACATACCTGCAAATAAGTGTATATCTTCTTTGAAAAATGTTTATTCAAATTCTTTGGCCACTTTTTAATCAAATTGTTTGAGTTTCTTGTTATTTATTTTGTTTCTGCTGTTGAGTTGTAGAAGTTTCATATATATTTTGAATATTAATTCCTTATCAGGTGTATGGTTTGAAAATAATTTCTCCTATTTTGTAGGTTACCTCCTATTGTATTGTTTTTTTTGCTATGCAGTAGCTTTTTAGTTTGATGTGGTCCTACCTGTTTATTTCTGTTTTAGTTGCCTGTGCTTTTGGTGATACATATTTTAAAAATTACTGCCAAAACCCATGTCAGCGAGCTTTGTTCCCATATTTTGTCCTAGGGGTTTTATGACTTTAGGTCTTACAAATAAGTCTTTGATCCATGTTTAGTTAATTTAGCAGCTCATGATAAAGGTCTATGTTCAATCTTTTGCATATCAATATGTATTTTTTCTCAACACCATCTATTAAAGAGAATATCTCTTCTACACTGTGTATTCTTGGCACCCTTTCAAAGACAAGTTGACTGTATAAGTACGGGTTTGTTTTAAGGCTTTCTATGTGTTTCACTTGTCTATGTGTTTATGTTTTTATGCTGAAACGATGCTGTTTGATTACAATAGGTTTGCACTGTAATTTGAAATCAGGGAGAGTGATTCCCACAGCTTTGTTCTTATATAACAAGATTTCTTTGGCTATTTAGCTTTTGTGGTTCCATACACATTTTAGGAATTTTTTCCTATTTCTGTGAAAAATGTGCCTGAAATATTCATTGATATCATAGTGAATCTGCAGATTTCTTTGGGTAATATGGATACTTAAAAAAATCAGTATTTCTAAGATATATGTGTACTCTTATGTTCATTGAAGCACTATTCACAATAGCCAAGACATGAAAATGAATGATTAAAGAAAATGTCTCACACACATGCACACAGGGAACTTTATTCAGCCTTAAAAAGGACAAAAGACTGTAGTTTACCACAAAGTTGATGAACCTAGAGGACATATGTGCTGATATACTCAGTCGTGGCCAACTCTTTGCGACCCCATGGACTGTAGCCCACCAGGTGTCCTCTGCCCATGGAATTCTCCAGGCAAGAATACTGGAGTGGGTTGCCATTTCCTTCTCCAGGGAGAGGACGTATGCTAAGTAAAATAAGGCAGACAGAGAGTGACAAATACAGTGTGATCTTACTGATACGTGGAATCTAAAAAAGGCAAATTTACAAAAGCAGAGAGTAGAACAGTGCTTACAGGGATGGGCGTGGGGGTAGAATAAGGAGATATTGGTCAAAGGGTGCAAACTTTTGATTACAAGATGAATAAGTTCAGGGATCTAATGTACAGGACAGTGATTGTGGTAATAATACTACACTGTATACATAGAATTTGCTGTCATTAGATCTGAAGTATTTTCACCACACACAGTAAAAGAGGCAACTATGTGAGGTGATGGGTATATTAACCAGTCCAGTTGAGAAATCATTTCATGATGTCAACATATATTAACACAAAATATTTTACATCCTAAATATAGACCCTTGTTTTTGTCAATTTTATCTGAATAAAGTTGAGGGGAAAAACCCAAATTTCATCTGTCAGCTATACTGCAATAAAGCTGGAGGAAGAAAAAGTCCCTTTCTATCAGATCCAAGAAAGACAGTATTTTTTTTTCTGATTTCAATATTAAATTGTCATATGCATGCAATTGCTCAAGTAGTATGTGTTTCCTTCAAAGACAATTGCTGAGCATCTACAATCAGCACTGAACTAAGCAATGCAATGATTACAAAACTCACCAGAGAGAAATGAACATTTAAGAAAGAAAATTATGAATGTAAGTAAGAGCAACATATAATGAAACATGCCGAACTTATAAGCAAAGGTGAGGGGAAAAAGCTGTTATCTGAAAGGAAACGAAGCCAATTCCTAACATAGGGGTGTGGAAAGTTGAAGGGTTAATATATAGAGGGATTTGTTTAAAATGGGTCACTTTCATATGTGTTTGGAAGTGTAGGTGAAAAAGGACATGTTCAGAGGAGGAAATGAAACACAGCTATGAACTGGGGAGAACTCAGGCTACGCTGAGAAATTACAAATTTCCTGGAGGGCTTAAATGGAAGGGTTCGTGGGTAGGGCCTCAGGGATCATGGAGAAGTTATGGTTTGTGTAAACTGAAGTCTGACACCATGCTAAATGATGTTGAGTGTAATCAGAAGGCAATCTGAACTCACAGAGGATTTTCAACAGAAGTGTAATGTGATCAGAATCAAAGTTAAAAAAACCAATGATTGAGAGTCCCATGTGTAGGTCACTGAAATAATTCATACCCAGCAAATGAGGTATGGATAGGAGGTAGTGATTAGGGGAAAGAAAGGACACAGATGTGAAAATTTCGTGCAAAGTAGAATTAGGAGGACTAGTCAGATTGTAGTCAAACTATTGATATCTTCTTTCTGCCAATTACATGTTGGTATCTATATCTACGTATGTATACATGACTTCCCAGGTGACACAGTGGTAAAGAATCTTCCTGCCAAATCAGGAGACACCAGAAACACGCGTTCAATCCCTAGGTCTGGAAGAGAGCCCGGAGTAAATGGCAGCCCACTCCACTATTTTTGTCTGGAGAATTCCATGGACAGAGGAGCCTGGTGGGCTATAGTCCATGGGGTCACAAAGAGTTGGACACGACTAAGTGACTAACACTACCACTACTATAGCACAAACACACATAGGACACATGCAGGTGAGGGACCTGGCCGTATACATGTCACCAGCTTTGTGATATAATTGTCTCTGAATATATAATGAAGCTGTATTTTGTTATATTTCCCCATAAAACAGGGGTTCTACTCTAGAGTGGTTGAGGGTGAGAGGCTGGCAGCGCATCTAGGGAGAAATATCTGTGCATGATAATTATAAATTGGTGATATTGGAGGCGAAATAGACAGAAAGGCAACCATCCTTGGCAAGGTAGTCGCTGGGGGATACTGAATAATTGACTATTAAGATAACACACAACAGAACCTCTTTAAGGGAGATAGATTTGAAGGAAAGGCACACTAATGAACTGTGTCCAAAAGTATACAAACAGCAATGGCAATGTGGCGTGGGGCTAATTTCCTCTCCACTGTGACCATTTGCTTGCTGGAGGCGTTAATGGCACTAATTGCTTGGGGACGGCTCTGTGAAGTCCATTTTATCTGCTTTGCTGAGAAATATATGAGAAAACAATAACATCTCAAGAGTGCTGTTTGCAACCCTTTCGCAAATCAGCTACAATTTATCCTAGTAGGATGTGATATTAAGAGAAAAGCCTACTTCTCATCTGTATGAACCCAATAAATCTCCCTTCAACCCAAGAACAAAGGTCTTCCAAATTAACTCCTCATGGATGGGTTGCTTGCTGCCATTTCTGAGTCAACAGGGATGGGTATCTGTGCTGTAATTCTGTTCCTGAGCCCAATCCTCTGATTACTCTAAAACAGCAAACAGTGAAAGCAAGATGACAGGCAGACAATGAAAGACTTTGGATACATAGGGAGTCCCTGAACAAAAGTAAATCAGTGTTGTTTTATTTTTAAGTAATTGGCTATTAAGAAACCTGGGCTTGGCACAATTAAATTATCCAAGTAAACTAGACATTGTGTTTACCCGCAAAACACATGTAAGATCATGGTAATTAGGCATGGCCTAAATAGCTGATGGCTAAGCAGAGGACCCCATATGATTCTGAAGTATCATAGAAAAAGAAGATACACAGAATGATGGGAAAAAATGCCCTTCTCCCTAACCCCGGAAATCAGAATTAGCTGTCACTGTTGCAGAACATCTCAAGAGAAGGGAAATCAATGGCAAACCTGCAAAGATGTGAAGGCAAGAGAAGAGAAACTGAACTGTCTTTCTTTTTATTCCCTCTGTCTTCTTTTGTAATTGTCAGTGATTTTCCCTGTATTTTGCAGGATTCAGAATAGTAATTATGGCTCCACTATAAAATTTTGAGCAATTTTTTGCATTCTATAGTGGCTGGAGTGGCAAGTAGAGCATGTTGCAGAGGTTGAATGGTTAAAAAAATACCCCCATGCAATCAACCACTGTGATCAAGATGCAGGACTTTACTGTTACCATCTTCACAGCCAGCTCATGACATTATGATACTATGCATCAGTGTGACATTCTCTGAAGAGTATATACAGGATGTCATCCTCAGGGGAATGAAAACACTGCCTGGTTTAGCATATCTGCAACATGCTGCTACAGAACAAAGTTGAATATTCTTCTACTAGAAGTCATCAGCTGAAACTCCCATGGCTTGTAGCTACCAGAGAGTAGGTTACATGTTTAATGCTCCTACTAACAATTGGTGGTAAAATTTACATGCTCATAAACAACCAAGAGCACACTTAGAACTGAGATATCTAGCAGTGATTTGGGCTGTCACACATGGATGTTCAGGAAGTGTCCTGCAGAAAGGTATCCCAAAAGAGGTGGGCAAACGGAGTGCTCAGTGGGTCTGCCTCCAAGGGGGCGCTTTTGCAAATTTGCTCTAAAGACCTTGGCTTTAAATAGATGGTCATCTCATAGATTGTATATGAATGGGTTGTTTCAGCCTTAATCACCCAGAGCAGCAATTTTTCATGTTGGAGCAGCCCAAAAGGACCTCATGGTATGTGTGAGACTTTCTCCTGTTGACAGCTCTCCTTCTTCTTAGTACCATACCACCAGGAGAATTGCGGGCAAGAGTTACACTTTTAAGTAATATAAGTAGTCTCAGTTCCAATCACAACCACTTTTGCCATTGAGGGATGAGTAATCCAAGACAAACCATTTCACTTCTCACAGTACAAGTTTCTGTTTCCTCACTTCAACTTTCAGAATTGGAGTCTTCTTCAAGGAGTCAAAACACAGCAAGTAGAAGCAGTGCATTTTTGGACTCTGTCTGCGTTGGTGATGTTGTCAGTCTAAACTGTCTCTCCTCCATTTTAGAGTAATTCTATTTTTGGCACAACTAGTATAGTTAGGCTTTCTAATTGAGCAGCACTTCTGTTTGACATAGTTTGGTCAAAACTTTTACTTGGAAATTGCAGTTTTCTAGAGAACTATTTTTAAAAAATCCTGGCAATTGCCTCTAGCTAAGTGAACAGTTGGGGGTAGAGGCAGTTGCACAATTTGGCAGCTTTCCAAGAGATAAAGAAAGTGCATACAGAATAATTGGTAACATTTCATTTTTCAAATTCAGGGTTTGTCATCCAAACTACTTCAAAATTCACATGTACTTAAATATATGTTTATTCCTCTATGGAAAGAGCTTCCAAGAAATCCCCAAGTGTCCCCTCCTCTCAAGATGCTCCTGCTCTAATGAGGGGAAAAGCCATATAACTCAGGGACTATAGAGAAACTCATTCATTGATTGGTGGATCAGTTCACTCGTTTATTCAACTAATATTTGTTGAGCATTTGATGTGCATGAGAAACTATGAACACGGGTCTCCCACAAGAGCAGGCAGATTCTACATCTGAGGACCAGGGAAGCCCCATTAGAAACTGTACCAGATGTTAGTGACAGTGAGATGCACTGGATATCCCACCTTAAAGGAGTTCACAGTCTGATGGGAGAGAGACACAGCAATGCAATTGTTACATTCCTGTGTGAAAAATAGTAACCTGTGTAGAGATTTGTAGAACAGGGCTAAGATCTTTATGGGTTAAAATATGGAACTGTGTTTCCACCAAGACTCTAGTATGAAACCCCTTGTGAACCTTGGCCCAGTGTTGATGACTCTCACTCTTTCTTTTTTTCCTGTTTAATTTGGCCTGAAAGGTCATCCAAGGCTTCTCCTTGATAGAATTCTACTCATTCTCAAGGCCTTATTTTTCAATTGAGATTGAATTGACATATAGCATTAGTTTCAGGGATCCAACATAATGATTGGTGTTTGTATATATTGTGAAAAAATCAGCTCAATAAGTCTATTAATGTCTGTCAACACACATAGTTGCAATTTTTGATGAGAACGTTTAAGATTTACTCTCTTAGGATGATGAACAGGCGAGCCTTCCATTCTTCTAAGGACTCTAATCTCTGTTCCTGTGGTTTGTTGTAGTATCAGGAAGCAGCGTGCCTGGGCTGGATCACCTCTGTTCCCAGCAGGAATGCTCTCATTGAGTTAAAAATTTAGTGTTATGCTCTGAGCCCTTATGAGATTCAATATAAGAATTGTCTATTGGTTCACCTGAATCTATCACAACACTGTTAATCGGTTACATGCTAATACAAAATAAAATAAATAAATACAAAGAATGGTCTATTGGAAAAAAATAAGATTTACTCTCTTAGCAACTTTCAGTATTATTATTTTTTTTCTGTTTTAACTTATAAAAGCTTTATTTTACTTTAACATGGTTTTAATAATATTTAAAATCCCTTTCTTTTTTTTGCATTTCAAATTTATTGGCAGAAAATTGTTTACAAGTAGCTCAGCAGTAAAGAATCTGCCTGCAATTCAGGGCACCTGCAGGAGATTCTATCCCTGGGTCAGGAAGCTCCCTTGAGAAGAAAATGGCAATCCCTCCAGTATTCCTTCCTAGGAAATCCCACGGACAGAGGAGCCTGGCGGGCTGTTGTTCATGGGGTTGAAAAGAGTCAAACATGACTGAGGGACTAAACAACATAATTGAATTGCCACTTCTCCTTTTGTTTATCCTTAACACTATAGTTTATCTCTTTTGTTATCTGAAAGAACCAGCTTATGGTTTTTTGATTATTTCTTTGTGTTCTATTTCATTGATTTCTCATCTTTATTTCTCATCTTCAACTTCCTTTAATTTCCATCAATGTTATTTAGAAGTGCATTTCAAAAATTCCAAACATAAGTTTATATAGTCATATTTCTGTTACTAATTTCTAACTTAACTGCATTCTTATCAGAAAATATGGTCCAATAGTATCCATTCATAGTACAGGTTGATACTTGCTTTTTGTACTAGTTTTATGTGTGCCTGAAAAGAATTTTTAAATTGGGTTCAGAGTTCCATATGTCCATTTAATAAAATTTGTTGTGTTGTTCAAGTATATATTCTTAAGTTTTTATCTGTTTTAACAAAATGAATAACTGAAAGATATATATATATATATATATATATATATATATATATATATATATAAATTTGTTGTCTTTTTTTAACTTTTGGCTGGGTCTTCACTGCTACTTGCAGGCTTTTCCTAGTTGCAGTGAGCAGGAGCTACTCTCTAATTGTGGTGGTCTGTCTTGCTTAGAGCACAGGCCCTAGGGTGCATGAGTCTCAGTGGTTGCAGCACACAGACTTATGTAGTTCCAGTGCTCTGGTATGGTTGCAGTGCACGGGCGCTGGAGCATGCGGGCTTCAGTACTTCCGGCATTCATTCTCAGTAGTTGTGGTGCATTATTAATTGCCCCACAGGCATGTGGAATTTTCCTAGACCAGGGATCAAATCCATATCCCCTGCACTGCCAGGTGTATTCTTAACCACTGGACCTCCAGGGACGTCCTCAGGCTCTCTTACATATCACTTTTTCACTTACACTCTTTTTTGTTTGTGTAGAACATACTTCAGTGGACTTTACATCAGGTCTGTTATCCTGAAGTCAAGTCTCGGACTGAAAAAAATTTTTTGTTTACTTTGATTCTTGAATGCTTTAACTAGAGAGCAAATTCTGGATGCGGTTATGTTTTAAAACTATTATTTCAGGTGTATATGGCTGTCGTGAGTTCTGCCATCATGTTGTTCTTTTGTGGATAATCCTTGTTTTCTGTTGACTTTAAAACTGTGTGTGTTGTCTTGTAGTATTACTTTTATTTATCCTTGGTTCACTGTATTTTCTAAATTTGAAGAGTCATGTCTTTCCCCAATCATTTCTAGTCATCGTCACTTTCAGTAATGCCTTGGTTCTGTGCTCTATTCTCCAGCGCTTCTGCTAGGTATATACTGGATGTTCTCTTTCAACTTCCTGCCACTACTACATTCAGGGTAATTGCCTCAGTTTCATCTGTTTAATTGATTCATTATCTCTTCAGTTCTATGTACTAGGTACTCTCAACACTTGAAATTTTTAATTTCAAGTATTTTTCATTTCTGTAAGTTCTTTTGAAGTTTCCAGAGTTTGCTTCCTGTTCTTTTTTTTTTTTTCCAGACAAAATAGATTTTATTTCTGTAATCACCAAGTTATATTTTATACCAATGACATTTATTCACAACTGGTAGTTTGCACCTTTGATCCCCTTTACCCATTTTGTCCATCCAGCTCGAGTAGTAGCAGTAGCAGTAGTTTAATCGCCAAGTCGTGTCCGACTCTTTGCGACCCCTTGGACAGTAGCCTGCCAGGCTCTTCTGTCCATGGGATTCTCCAGGCAAGAATACTGGAGAGGGTTGCTATTTCCTTCTCTGTATCCGAGTTCATTATTTTATGTTTTTTGTTTGGCTTTGTTTTCAGAGTCTACATGTAAGTGAGGTCATATAGTATTTGTCTATCTGACTTAGACTCAAGGCCTGCTGCAGTCACAACTTCTGCTATGAAACTTTCTCTTAAACATTCAGGCAGAATTTATTGCTCTGCCAAGCATACATCCATATGCAGTTACAAAGATAGCAGTTAAATCTATTTTATTGTGGTCTTAAATAAACTCTTATTTGTTCACATTACTGTTTTCCCTATTAAGCTGCGGATCCCTGAAGGCTGGCTCTCCTTCCTTCTGGATACTACAGATACCTAGCATGGAACCCAGTGCATGAAATGTCTTAGAGATGGCCTACTGAACAAATTAAGGGATGAGTTTTACTGAGACCTTTGTGGATAGGGAGTCCAAGTGTAGAGTTTTCTCTAAACACTTTGAGGATAACTTCTATTGCTCACAACTATACATAAATGTTTGGAAATAATTAGAAAGGTTATCGTTCCTAAATGTAAAGTAGTTTTAACAGTGCTTTTCTAGAGAAAATAACATGGGTTTTGGGTTGCCACCAACACAGTATGAATCTGTTTTTCATTTATCCTTATGATTTTCTCCAAGAATCTTAACTATTTTGAACCTTAGTCTGCCTCATATCATTTTTAACAATTAAATATTAATCTTCTACTTCATTCAACTGAAAAGATTGGCCTTGCTGAGATATACATATTTGAAGATTCTAGCAAACTCGGACAACACATTATTGTAACTCTGCAATGCAGTGTTCATCGATTTGGGATTGCCCATTTCATGACATGCAGCAAACCTTGTATATTTTTTGAGGCAAGTGCATTTCCTAAGAAATGACTTTCATATCCATGATAAGATGGCACTCCACACGCTGCCAGTGTTAAAGGAGATGTCACCTTGATGGCAAGGTGACAAGGAAGGTAATAGCATGAGAGAACCCAGTATCAAGAGACCTAGGAAAAAAGATTATTTCTCAGTTTTCTTTCAGCATTTTAAATCTGCATTCATAAAATGTGACTTTCCAGAATGACTGTAGCTCATAGCAAATGGAATATTCAGTGAATATCCTCCTGGAGCCCAGGGAAAACTTGTGGGGCAATGTTATAACAGGCTTGTAAAAGTCAACAGAGACCTTCTCATACCTGAATTTCTCTTCTTACACAAATAACACATTATTCTGCATTGATTCCCCTGTCTGCCCACCCCAGGACTTACTACATGTCAGCCACATTTCCCATCATAGCATCATTCATTTTCTTCCACCAAAAACCTTGTATCTCAATGCACTTCATTTTTCTTGTGTTTGGGCGTTTGGCTTTCAAGACTTAGACAGTAGGAATTCCTCCTGGAATCTTCCTCCTAGACTTCCAGACTGAATGAGGTGGACATCTCTTATATGTCTGTTTCATCATAGTAACATCACATTTGTTGAAGTACACATTACTGTTTCTCTCATTCACAGTGATGGCTTTACTTCACTCATCTCTGCATCATCCAAATTTAGGAAAGTGACTGACAATAATAAATATCTATTAATGTCTTATCTAGGAACCCATGAAGAAAGGAATGAGATTGTAATTGAGTAAGAGTTGGTGAATTTGTAACATTGTATCCATGTACTGGATTACCTGTCATCACCTAATATGTGATTAACACTCTCTTACATTTTCATAGTCCAGTAGATGGTTTGAAATCTTTATTATTATTTCTTTTTCCAAAAGGAAATGAATTAATGAATGAAGGAAGGAAGGAAGGAAGGGAGAAAAGGAGGAAAGAAAGAAGGAAGGAAAGGAAAAAGGAAATAAAGCAGGCTAGAAATAATAAAATTATATTCTGTAGTCTGGAATAGACTCTGTTTTGCTCTCTGATTCCTTATGGAGCCATGCTAAAGGCTTGCTTAGTATGTCCATGTAATTGGCTGAATTGGAGTTGACTAAAGATTTTTCCTTTATTTTGTTTTTTTCCCCAGAATCAATATAAACAATATATTGCATTTTCAGTAGAACTAATTCAACCCACCAAGCGTTTATGGGGCACATAATATACACTAAGCAAAGCAAGAAAAAGATTTGAGCAAGTCATGTTCTCTGTATGCAAAGGAAGAAAACTGAGCGAACAGACCATGAAGACGGCTGAGTGCCGAAGAACTAATGCTGGAGAAGACTCTTGAGAGTCCCTTGGACAGCAAGGAGATCGAACCAGTCCATCCTAAAAGAAATTGATCCTGTATATTCATTGGAAAGACTGCTGCTGAAGCTGAAGCTCCAATACTTTGGCCACCTGATGCAAAGAACTGACTCATTGGAAAAGATCCAGGTGCTGGGAAAGATTGAAAGCAGGAGGAGAAGGGGATGACAGAGGATGAGATGGTTGGATGGCATCACTGACTCGATGGACATGAGTGTGAGCAAGCTCTGGGAGTTGGTGATGGACAGGGAAGTGTGGCATGCTGCAGTCCATGGGGTCACAAAGAGTCAGACACGACTGAGTGACTGAACAACAAGCACAATGTGCCATGCGAAAGTTTGGTGTGAGCATGTGTAGGAAAATATGCTCCCACATATTTAGATGCCCTAGTCTGTGTCCCAGCCTCACACAGCCTGCCACATGGAGGAGAGAAGGACAGCATATGAGTGGGCTGCACTCCCACAGTGTCTACTCTGGACAACAGGCAAGTCACCTTGAAGGAGTCCCCCCTTGATCCTGATTTTCCAGTGTACCAGGAGAATAACATAAGTTTGTTTTGAAATGCAATGGGTTGGATTTTATTTTTCAGGAAGATCTATGGGTGTTTTTCGGCAGGATATTTTAGATGAAAGTCTTCATGCTCTAAAAAGAGAAAAAACTAACAATGTACTTCTGAGATTAGGCGGGTAATTTAGAACACCGAGTCCTTTCACATCCCTGGGGTAGACAGAGTCACATAGCCTGGCTCTCAGAATCAATAATCAAAACAAATCCTACCCCAGCTGGACATGTGGAATCTGTCCAGTTAATGAAAGCTCAGGCTCCTATTTTTAGATTTATCCTCACACTAGGGAGACAACAGTAACATAAAGGAGTTTTGTTCAAAAGCCACTAGGCCTTTTCAGAAGCGAGTTTCCCTTTAAATAGATTTATTTCCTTCTCTCTCTTTCCTTTCTTCCCTGTTCTAATTAAAGCAGGTTGTGAGGAGGAGTTCCTCTTTCCGAAGCCAGATTTTCTGTTTTGAGGACTGGCTCTGAGCTTCCTATTTGATGAATAAACCAGGCACTTTGAAGCCTTGCTAAACAAAATAGTGTTTGCTTGTTTTCCTGAAACCTCAGGGATATAGAGATATTAGAATCAACCTCTATGGATTCCTTGCCAAACCTCCAAAAGTCCCACTGTTGTTTTGGAGAAGAAAGATAGGGTGTCTATAGTTAAAAAAAAAAAAAAAACACTGCCAGAGTTTGGGTAAAATAACTGTTCCTTAGACTATTGAGATCAAAGGTGGCAGGCAAAAGAATGAGACTTGGCCAGCAGTGTAGGAGCACAGAGAAAATTACAGAATCCAGAATGAGCACATTTCCCATAAAGGTGTCTCCTCAATCCAGAACTCTGCTGGGCTGTCCATGGCTTCTGGGGTTTGGGAGGAACTCAGACAACCCTCTCTTTAGTTTACAACTGAGCTTCCACTGTAAAAGTCTTCCAAAAATCATGTTTGCAATGTAATCCATGTGTAGCACAAATCAAAAATGGACAGAACATCAAACTGAATAGACTCCAGTGAGATCAGCTTCCTAATCACAGAACTAATCCTAAAAGAGAGTTAAAGGTGACAGAACATGATTGGACAACATGGCTTCAGTCTTCATCTCAGCTACTCTCTGGGCCACACGGAGAAAATCACTTCATTTCTTTGAGCCTCGGGTGACTCATTTTTAAAGTAACACATATGCTTCGCTCACTGTGCTTCTCCTATGTCAGGGCTTGCGCTAAGATCTTGGCTAGTGTTACTCCATTTGATCCTTCAAACAGCTCAAAGAGATAGAAAATAGTATTACCGATATAATTTCAAATGAAGAAACTGAAGCTTAGAGAGCTCAAGAAGCTAAACTGCCAAGTGGGACTACCTAGCAAGGGAGTAGTTAAAATAGTAAAAATGAAATATGTAGAGTTGTTGGTGTGAAGCAGCCTCGGCGATGTTCGTCTTGCTGAGGGGGCTGGTGGTGGTGGTGGAAGTGCTGGTGGTTGAAACCACGAGCTGGTAATTAGCAGGGAGGCTAAGGAGTGAGGGGGCTTCCCAGGAGGTGCTGTGGTAAAGAATTCACCTGCCAGTACAGGAGATGCAGGGTCAATCTCTGGGTCAGGAATAGCCCCTGAAGTAGGAAATGGCAACCCGCTCCAGTATTCTTGCCTGGACAATTCCATGGACAGAGGAGCCTTGCAGGCTAGTCCCTTGGGTCGCAAAGAGTTGGACACAGCTGAACAACTGAGTATGTACACAGTGAGTGAGGACCCAGGAGGAAGGAGGTTTGGAGTTCCATCAGTCTCAGCTTAGTGCCCTGCATGGAGCCGCTACACAACAAATATCCGTTGACTGACATACCCAGGATTATGAGATGCCGACATTTCCAGGACTAGGTATCCAGCATCAAGATTTTGGACGCTGGAACAGGCATTTTTATGAAGCACATGCCTCTAGCCTGGCTTATCTAAACTGTGTCCTATCGGAGCAGATGTGTACAGATTTCATAAAGACAGATCTGTGGTGAGAGGCTATGGATCTCCATGGAAGGTTCTATATGGGTAGCATAATAACACTTTAGGAAACAGGTTTTTCATTTTTCATAAATTTTGCCTGAAGCAACTGGGCTGTTTCAAACTCAGCTTTCAATAAAACTCAAGCCATCTGGACTTCTTCAAATTCAGGCTTCAATATTGCCCAAACTGCCTATAAAAATGTAAGCAGAGCATTAATATTAAGCTTCTATGCTTGTTAAGAATAAATTAATTGAATATAAACACTTGGCGAATGTATCGACACTGGTTATAAGCTTATATAATTGAAGAAATAGGCCCTTAAATGACATTCATTGTAATATGAGGTTGCATGTGTATTAAAGTACAAACTGCTTCAGGCAAAGATGTTCAGGGGGCATTTGATGTTGGAGTTAGATATCTGGGGAAAAGGAAGTGAGCACTAACTTCCCAAGATGATAAGGTGTCAATAAATTATAAAGTATTAAATACCTATTAGGATCTTTGCCTGGATTCCCTGGTGGTACAATGGCAAAGAATCCACCTGTCAATGCAGGAAACAGGGTCCAGAAGATCCTCTGGAAGAGGAAATGTCACCCACCTCCAGTAGTCTTGCCTGGAGAATCCCATGGACAGAGGAGCCTGGCAGCCTACAGTCTACAGGGGTCTCAAAAAGTCAGACACAACTGCGTGACTGAGCATGCACACGTGATCTTTGCCAATGCCATTTAGTTTAATCTCACAAAACCTCTGCAGAGCAAGTACCTATCTTCCCTTTTGAGATGTGGTTGGGAAACAGGGATTTGACGTTACTGAGAGGTTCTTCAGGTCTGCAGAAGGGCTGTGATGAGAAGGCAGGCTTGAGCACAAAACCTATGTTCTCACTGGTGAGAAACAGTGAACAAACCAGGGCAATCCTCTAGCACTGGCTACTCTGTACAATACATTTGCCTTGCCCTGTTGTTCTCCTAGGCTACTTCTAGGCAAACTGTCTCTCCAACTAGGATCTTTCTTTCCAAGCCTGACTGCTTTGAGGAGTGTGTCATCTTCTCCAACCTCCACTCTTGTATCTGGAATGGCATCTAGAAAAAATTGGGGCATCCCCTGAGGGCTATGGACTTCCCTGGTGGCTCAGATGGTGAAGAATCTGCCTGCAATGCCAGACCCTGGTTCAATCCCTGGGTCACAATGATGCTCTGGAGAAGGGCATGACTACCCACTCCAGTATTCTTGCATGGAGAACTCCATGAACAGAGGAACCTGGCAGGCTACATGTCATAGAGTTGCAAAGAGTCGGACATGACCCAAGTGACTTAGCATGCACACACACATGTGCACACACCCATGCATACACACACACACACACACACACACACACTGAGGGCTATATTATAAATTGCCATTCCTGTATAAGATAATACCAATTATAATCCACCAATATCAAATTTGAAGATTTCCAGAAGGCCTATCTAAATGGAAAAGACAAATGCCATCTTTGGAGGGGATCCTTTCCCTTCAATCATTCAGGACCCACAGAGAGAAGTAGTTAACAAGCAAATGTTCATTAAACACTACAGGGAGTAAACATGATGCTACTATAAGAAGAAAGAGAAGAGGCACCTAATCCAATCTAGGACTAGAGGGAGGTGAGTTCTGAAAAGGCGGTGCCTGAAATTGACCTTGAAAGTGATTGTGGGTTAGACATCAGAAATGATGAACTGGAAGAAAAGTTATGACCAACCTAGATAGCATATTCAAAAGCAGAGACATTACTTTGCCGACTAAGGTCCGTCTAGTCAAGGCTATGGTTTTTCCAGTAGTCATGTATGGATGTGAGAGTTGGACTGTGAAGAAGGCTGAGCACCGAAGAATTGATGCTTTTGAACTGTGGTGTTGGAGAAGACTCCTGAGAGTCCCTTGGACTGCAAGGAGATCCAACCAGTCCATTCTGAAGGAGATCAGCCCTGGGATTTCTTTGGAAGGAATGATGCTAGAGCTGAAACTCTAGTACTTTGGCCACCTCACACGAAGAGTTGACTCATTGGAAAAGACTCTGATGCTGGGAGGGATTGGGGGCAGGAGGAGAAAGGGATGACCGAGGATGAGATGGCTGGATGGCATCACTGACTCGATGGACGTGAGTCTGAGTGAACTCCAGGAGATGGTGATGGACAGGGAGGCCTGGTGTGCTGCGTTTCATGGGGTCGCAAAGAGTCAGACACGAGTGAGCGACTGAACTGAAGTGAACTGAGGCTGTGGGGAGATAGTGGCAGAGAGTACAGAATAAACAGTCATTAAGGAGGCAAAAATCACAGGAACTTCAGGTATTTCTGTATTGTTGGGACATCAAGTGTGATGTGGGTGGTGACAAGGCATGCATCTAAAGAGATAAGTTGTGGTCTGTACATGAAGGGCCCTACGCTCATGATATGAAGCTTGGACCTCCACTTCTGCAAGACAGAAAGCCACTGAAAGGTACAGCAAGAAAGCTGATTCTCAGTTCTATATTTTAGATTATGGCTGAGCCCCTCTGTTGTCCACCTGAAATGACCACAACATTTTTAATCAGCTGCTTTTCAGTCTCCCAGTTATGTCCAACCCTTTGCAACCCCATGGACTGCAGCATGCCAGGCCTTCTTGTCCGTAACCATCTCCCAGAGTTTGTGCAAGATTATGTCCATTGCATCCGTGATGCCATCCAGCCATCTGATCCTCTGACGCCCTCTTCTCCTTCTGCCCTCAATCTTTCCCAGCAGCAGGGACTTTGCCAATGAGTTTTCTGTTTGCGTCAGATGACCAAAATACTGGAGCTTCAGCTTCACTCTCAGTCCCTCAGATCAACTGGTCTGATCTCCTTGCTGTTTAAGGGACTTTCAGGAGTCCTCTCCAGCACCACAGTTTGAAGACATCAGTTCTTTGGTGCTCTGCCTTTATGGTCCAGCTCTCACAACCCTACCTGACCACTGGGAAGACCGTAGCCTTGACTATTCGGCCCTTTGTCGGCAGAGTAATGTCTCTGCTTTTCAACACACTGTCTAGGTTTGTCGTAGCTTTCCTGCCAAGAAGCAATCATCTTTTGATTTCATGGCTGCGGTCACCATTTGCAGTGATTTTAGAGCCCAAGAAAAGGAAATCTGTCACTACTTCCATCTTTTCCCCTTCTATTTGCCATGAAATAATGAGGCTGGATGTCATGATCTTAGTTTTTTTTTAATATTTAGTATTTTTTAGTATTTAATATTAATAATTAATATTAGGCTATGCCCTAATACAAAATGTTTTTGGTGTTAAAAATTAAAATTTAAGAAAGTATACATCATATGAAGAAAAAATGCCTATATAAAATCAATATTAATATGACTGATTATAATTCTGTGGTTTCTAGGACTGAGGTTCTTTTCAGATTTTTTTATTCCAGATAGATACCTTGTTCATGTTAACCTGGCTGGCTCATCACTGCAAACACAGTCTCTCAACATTCCAGATGTCTCTCTGGAGCTAAACTAGTCCTTTAGCCATTTCCTTACTTCGCTAGGACCTTATTGTATACAATGAACGAATACTGGACTGCGTTGCTATTTCCTACTCCAGGGGATCTTCCCAACGCAGGGTCTGAACCCAAGTCTCCTGCTTCTCCTGCATTGGTATGCAGATTATTTACCACTGAACCACTGGGATTACCTTCTCTCCTTTATGTTCTATAAATTTAAGACTCCAAAACAGCACTTTTAAAATGTAAGTTGAATCTACCAGTATTTACCATATTAGATACTAAAACATATTTGAAATGTATTTGCTCATTTAAAAATTACAGTATCATATTCTTAGATATTGGCATACCCTATTTTTATGAAAAATAATATTTTCTAAAACAGAAAGATTTAATAAAAAGAGTGGCATTGTATATTTTTCACAAAGTCTTAATGTCTGGCTTAGTTGAAAATATATACATTCATATATTTGTTTCTGTATCAAATCTGCTTTCATTCATACATATATATGTATATACACACACATGTATTTTTGATTGATATATATGAAGAAATTTGCACAAAGATGTGTAGTTAGAAAAACACAAGTCCTTATAGATTTTCTGAAGGATCTCAGGGACCTCCCAAGATGGACCTCAGTTTTATTAAAAGCAAATTCCTACTACCCTTTTCCCCACATGTATCTTGTTGATAGCTGTAAAGAAAGAGTACTAATCTGAAGAGTTAAGTACTCAGTTAATGATTATGCCTTGACTATGGATTAAAGAATCGGACACCTGAGCATTTTTCTCTTCCTCAACCACATGATGGAATTGGTAGTTTATCACTTTGTATGCCGAGACTGGCTCTTTCTCTCCCCCTAATTTGTACTTCGAGCCTTTATGAAGGCTATGGACATTTCACTTCAGCTTGGGAATCAAGAAAAACAGTGCATGCTCAATCAAAATAAAACTCTGAAGAACTTGAAAATACTCTGTTATCTAGAATGAAATGTCATATAGGAAACAGGAAAACAAAACAATTTCAACTCCAATTTATTCATTAAAATCATCTTCATAAAAAGCTTTTCTCTCTCCCTTTCTCATTCTCTTCCTTTCCTTTTCTCTCTCTTTCTCTCTGTATACATAATGTTCCCATCTGATAGCTTTATTTTTATTTATAATAATAGTGTTAAAAAAACAGACATTCATCAATGGAACAAAAAGAAGTTCTAAATGATAGGAAGATGAGGTCAAATTTATGGTAGAGAGAGAACAGAGGAAAACAGGCCCAAAATAAGAAGCAAAAGGTGTTCTTTACAACAGAGCCCTGGGGAAACTCTAAACTCAAGCTCATCAACTGCATTATTTAAAGATCTATATTTGCAACTTTTAGCGAGTTAGATCTAGCCCTATTTTCTCTTAAATCCAATAGAATTTTCTGTGGTGATGGACTCCTCTGTGATCTGGACTGCTCAATAAGGCAGCCACTAGCTACATATAGCTAGTAGAACACTTAAAATATAATTGGTAGAGTTGGGAAATTATATTTTTAATTTAATTCAAATTAAATTTTAAAAATCAAAAGTGGCTAGTGGCTACTATACTGAGTAGTGCAGATTTAAACAAAAGGAGAAGATATCTTCACATGAGAAGTGTTTGTTAACTCAAACTGTTTATTTTATTCAAATATTGGAATTCAATGCTATTGTTGGAAAGAATGAGGTAAGTCTATTAACTGACAGAAAAGATGTTTATAATTTGGTATATTTTGTGTGAAAAAAAATTAGGTGAAAAATATTAGACAGTACAGTATATATTCATAGGAAATTTCTGAAAGCATATATATCCCCTTTGGGGGAGGGCTGGACTTTTTCTTCTATATATTTTTAGAGTTTTAAACAAATGGTACAGTATACAGAAAAACATAAGCATGAAGGGAGAAGTTAGTCATAACTGTACACCTACAGATAACTATCATTAAGAGTTAAAGATATTTCCTACTAAATATGTTCAAATAGATAGTTTAAAAAGTTAGATATGGAGGTTGAGAACTTTAAAATAGAAAAAAAATAATTTACCTCCTCTTGACATGTGAGAATCATTTTTAAGTATTAAAAGAGTGGGAAAAAATAAATCCCAAGAAACAGTTCAACATATATTTGAAACAAGAACCTTTCTATTTTATGACACATAGCAAGGGAAATTAAATTCAAAGAAACTCAGCAAAAATATCTGCCTGCACAATGATAAATAGGACAGTGTGGCAGTAGGTAGGGATACTCCAGGTCTTATTCATCACTGTGTGCCCAGGTGACTGAACAAAGGGGCCAAGGAAAAGCTGGCCCTGTACAGATATGTGTAAAGCAAGAAGGCATTTAAGCACTAGTAAAGGACATGAATGAGCAATTCATATGAGAGGAAGTGGAAGCAACTAATACAAATATGAAAAAGTTAAATTTTACTAATAATCTAGTGTTAGTTGCTCAGTCACGCTCCATTCTTTGTGACCCCATGGACCTTAGCCCGCCAGGCTTCTCTGTTCATAGAATTCTCCAGGCATATATGTGCAAAGGGAAACAACATTTGTACACAATCTTTTATTTTCAGAATAGCTATGGCTCAAATAATGCTAGAGAAACTATTGTAACAATGTCTTAAGTATTGAAGTTTACATATGTGTCAGAAATGGTTATGAAACTAACACTTTCCTCTGGAAAATTGTTTAAAATGAACTGGCTTATGATACGTAAAAATAATTTTGTGTGATCAAAGCATTCTTTATAATAGCCAAATAGAGGACAAATTAAATATGTGACCATATTAAAATGGTTATCTATGTGATGGTAATTTATACAATGGCATAGAATATCATCATAAATATTTTAAATAATCTTACAAGGCATGGAAACATTTTTTTAACTTAATTTTACTTCATGTCTGTAGTTTTCAACATTTCTTGGAACAGACGCTTTTCCATTGAAACTTTATATAGAAACATTGTATGTAGTGACCCCATGGACTGTAGCTCATCAGGGTCCTCCGTCCATGGGATTCTCCAGGCAAGAATACTGGAGTGGGTTGCCATTCCCTTCTCCAATGTGTAATATATAATCACTAAATTTCAGTTAATATTCTTGCATTTTTAATTTTAAAATCACGCACTTATAGTACTAATACTTTTCCATGAATTCAGGTGCGCTAGATGGCATTTGCAATTATATGCAAGCTTCTACATCAAACAATTTGTTATTTTGTTTATATTATAAAATTGTTATTCTTCTACAATTTTAAATTGCAAAACTATTTTTCAGTAAATTTTCAGTAAAGTCATCTTGCAGATTAAATTGAGCTTATTCAAAACTTTGAATGAAGAGTAGTAAAACTGTGATTTTAAGTAGAAATGTTATGGCTTTTATAGCTTATAGATATTAAAGTCAGGGAAAAAAAACAAAATTTATACCTAGTACTAGAACTCTATAAAATGTGATATGATCATATAAGATATACATTCCTCACTACAAGACATGTTATCTAACTATGGAGAGAGCAAGCTCTGTTCAAAATTTGACCTGACATGTTGGGATGATATATAGGTGCTGTAATAATGACCTTATCTTGAACTCTGTGTAGTGAGCCATGTTCAGGCTCCATTTATTTAAGACACTCATACATATCTTTAAAGTTTCCAATTAGTTGCACATAAAAGAATGTAAATTATAGCTTGAGAGTAGAAAAAAATTTCCAAGGTCTTCCTAAAATAGTCTGACACATTTGAATATGGTGGCATTTTGTATGCTAATTTTAAAAATGGATAAAGTGCATTTTAACATAAAATTTTAAATAGCTACCTTAGAGCACTTTCACAGAACACTGCAAAACAGAAAGATAATAATTCTGCAGAATAGATAATATTGTTATCACTTTCAATGTAGATATAATTATATACAGAGGTGTAATACAGAGATATGCACAGGACAGAAAACAAAAAGCACTGACATATTGATACTATACATTGGTTGTTATAGGAAAATGTGTTTCACTTTTACTTTTCTTTAATATCCAAGTTGTCTATTATGAATATTTTCATATTCCCAAAATTTGTATTATAGTTAAAAATTTTTTTCTTCTCAAAGCTGTTTATTTTTTCATCATTTACATGAGCCATGATATAATCTGAAAAGAAAAACTATGAACTAACGGTTTTGATAGATATAACTTCCATAGATTTTAATTGCCATGAGTCTTTCATTCCATCTAATTTTCATGCTTTCATTTATTCATCATTATACAAATAGTTTTTGAGAACACACTATATTCCAAGAATGGGGTATTGCTAAGGAATTTTTTTTTTCCAGGCCTTAAGGCTGGCAAATAATTTTGAAGTACATTAATGGTGATACTTGTTTTGGTATTATTGTAGTCAAGATACTTAAAAGCAACTTGCATAGGAAACCATATACTGAACTTTGTGCATATAAAGGCATGGATAATGTGTGTGTATACACATGTTCACTCCTTGTGTGTCTGTCAGCAAATTCTTTGTATTAAAATCATTCTATTTTAAAAATTTGAACAAATATCTTACATATTAAGTTTGAATTTCAGAGTTACTAATTCATTCATTATTATTATTCTTTCTTTTAACATATATGCTAAATATTCCTGAACACATTTAAACAATCGATCACTTGAGCAAGGCAAATGATATTATCTTATTTCCACATAGATAAAAATACATTTTTTTCCCAAATGCAAAACTAAATTTAAGAAATTTTACACTGAAAGTCACACGTAAAATACTGAGTCTCTTTTAGGGTCAAGATGTGCTTGAATGCAAAAATGCCATTTATAAAAGGCTAGCTCATAATGAAGAAGAAATTAAAGTTTTAGGGAAAAATACCTCCTGAACATACTTGCTTGAGATCATGAGTCAATTCACACCAATACTGATGGACCAAACCATGAACTATATTTGATGTGTTTATTTCTGAGACATTCAGAAGCTTTCTGATTTACAAGCAAAGTTTGTAGCCATTCATTCCAGGGGTAGATTTTAATACGCCTCTAGACGCGTTATCACAGCTGAACATAAGAATGAGTCCTAGAACTAATTCTGGGAAAGATATGTCAGAAGCTATTAGTGAGCTGAATCTGTAGCATAATATGTCATTCACTGAAGCTCTAAGGCATCATTTTGTCCCCAAGAGCCCAATGAATGTATTCCTCCTCCTCTCTATACATGTTAATTCCACCTTTGGGCATTACTAGGATATCATAAAATTTGGATTATATTTCAGCTAAATCCATGTACAATATGTGTGTGTGTGTGTGTATATATACTACATTTCTTTTGGTAATGTTAATTTCTTTTCCCCAGCAGATACCAAATCTTCAACTGACAAACATATTTTACACTAAAAATCTAGCTTCTTTATAACAAGGTTATAATAATGTAACATTGATTCCACCTATCCCTTTAGAGAGTTTTAAAGCCTTATAAATAATGTATTGAATTTTGCTTAACCAAATCTATTATCTTGTATTTTTGATACATTTATCTATAACATACTGGTTCCTTGGGTTTATTCAATTTTTTTAAAGGTGACTGTTTTATTTTAAATTTTATCTGTTTCTTTATTTTTGGCTTGCTGGGTCTTCATTGCTGCGCAGGTTTTTCTCGAGCTGCAGTGCGCAGAGGCTGCTCTTCGCCGTGGTGCACAGGCTTCTCACGGCGGTGGCCTCTTTTGTTGTGGAGTACGGGCTCTAGGGCGCACAGCCTTCAGTAGCTGCGGCACATGGACTCAGTCGTTGCAGTTCCCAGGCTCCAGAGCACAGGCTCAATAGTTGTGACCCAGGGGTTAGTTGCTCCATGACACGTAAGATCTGCCCAACCCGGGATGAGACCCATTGGCAGGCAGATTCTTTACCACTGAGACACCAGGGAAGCCCTCTCCACCTTTATAACTTTAGAGACTATCATAGGTTTTACTTTTGTTGAAGAGCTAGCGCTGAGTCTTCGTGTAAAACTGCAGAAATCTTTACATGCTATAAAAACGACTTTTCAATAAAGTACTTACAGGGAAAAACAACCAAATTCTATTTAGTTTGCCCCATTATACAACTGGCTATTTTTAGATGAAAAACTTCAGTGTAAAGTGAGTTCAGAGAAGTCTGCCAATGTTGAGTTAACTATGTTTTTTAAGAAGTTAGATGTAAAAGACTATATTTTTAGTAATGACATTCTGATAGTACTCCTTGATTTTTATTTTTTTTTTATCTTTTAAACAAGTTTCTGGTTTCTTTGGAAATAGTTTAAAAAGTTTCCTGATTTTTTAAAAGTAAGTGATTATGTGTTAAACAAACAAAAAAAAATGGAGAAAGAAGTGGAATTGAAAGGCAGAATAGAAACCTATAAAAACTGGTATTTTTCAAAAGATTAGTGTTATTAGGCACATTGCTCAGGTAATTAGGAAATACTGTTTCTATTTCTAATTAAAATGTAAATAGTTTTGGAACTAGACATAGGCTCCATAGGATTTGGAGCCAGAACATGTAAGCTAAAGCTAAACAAATTTTGTGGTCTTAGAAAAGTTAATCTCTTTACTTCCTTTTTTTCACATAGGAAGTTAATATAGGCATGGGGAAAGTAGTATTAAAAATTTTAAAAAGAATCCAGTGAAAGCAAACTAATATTATTCTTATAAGAATTAAATAAGATAATACAGGTGGTGCAGTGGGAAAGAATCTATCAGTGCGAGAGACATAAGAGATGTGGGTCCGATCCCAGGGTCAGGAAGACTCCCTGGGGCAGGACGTGGCAACCCTCTCCAGTATTGTTGCCTGGAAAATCCCATGGATGGAGGAGCCTGGTGGGCCACAGTGCATGGGGTCACAGAGTCAGCCATGACTGAGTGCACATGCGTAAAATAAAATAAATACTGTGAGCACCATGCTGTCATGCTATGGTATTTTCTCCGAATTAACCTACTGTATTTTGGAAGGCGACCAAGACCACTACAAGACCAAGACCGGTACAGGGATGAAACCTGGTAGGAATTTAGCCTAACACTGTGTGGGCCACATTAACAGGCTTTCAACATTACGTAACCTAGAATGAGAGAATAGGGTTATATAAGCTCCACATTCTTTTACGACAAAGATAGAACAAAGCAGAGAAACATAGGACTATATATATTCAAGTTGTAATCTTCAATTAGACCTGAAAGTAAATATACAGTTTGTTTTTATGCTATATATTTACCTTCTTAGTGGCAAATGACTACTGTCGTAGCAACACTATCAAAGTCTTAAAGATATAGACTTTGTTTAAAATGAAGGATTATCATGTTTTGAGTGCTTCTGTGGAGCAGAATACTTCAAAAATGTTTAAACATATTTTTACCATTTTTAATTGGGTTCCTGACAGTTCTATTATACTTTTTCTACAGAAAAGTACCCTGAGTCAGATTATCAACACTTCTTCACAAAATCTGGAACATTTAATATTCACTAAGGAGAAGTTGAAAGCTTTAATAATTTGAAGCAATTAATTTACCTTGAAGTTATTATTCTCCTTTGGAAATTGCAATAAATGAGAAAATTTGCTTTTGAATAAATTAGTAAGTCATTATCTCAAATTTGTGAGAAACTCTTGAAAATAATATTTGTTATGATAAAGGAACATAGAAACAAAACAAAACGAAGAAATTGCTTAATGTCATCTTTTTTGTTTGTTTAAGGAAAAGCGATTATTCTGTTTATAATAAAATGAAAATAGCTTAAAATTATGGAAATAAAAGGAAACTATCAATTCTGCTGTCCCCAGGCAGGGGAGTTTGAGTTATTTACTAAACACCCCACAGGTTATGCTAATTTCCCTGAGATTGTGGTCAAGGTAATTCCATTATTTAGGTGATTATAAAATTTAAATCCTGACTCTAATCTGAATTGCCTTCCAGGGTCCTGGCTACACAACTTTTTGCACTAATTTTTCACAAAATAGATGTTTAAACTGAAAAAAAAAAAAAAGGATTCTCTAAATTGGATTTTCTGTGGGCACTGGACCAATTTCTTGCAAATGAAGAATAGCATGATCTATCTTAATACATTATATCTATCTTTAAGTCAAGACCTTGATATTTGACAAAGCCTGCAATCTCAGCAGCTCACTGACCTTTGATCATTGCACTGAATGGAAAAGAAAGGCTTCCAATTGATGGAACTACGACACTTTTCTCGGCCATATTTTAGTTATAAAGCAATATACCGAGTACAGGCCCCTGCGTCTCTACTTCTAGACTTCATCAGTGATGACTTGCCTTTGAGGTCTAAACACCCATATAAGTAGTTACTTGTGTGTCCTTGTCTCAATCGAAACTCAGCCATGGAGTTGCTGAGTCACCAGCTTGCAGGATCTAAAATTAGTTGCACTTTCATCAACATAATATTCATGATGACAGAAGCATTTTAAACCAGCTGCATTCCTCTCCTCACCCTACATTTTCTGTGTTGCCAAGCTCTTTATAGTAAGAACAATTTACACAGACTACAAAGGATTGCTTTTCATCTCACCCATGTAAAGTACCAGGCACTCGACACGTGGCACGCAGCACCAATTCTTCCTATCTCCAGTGTCGGTGTGATTTTCATCATGTAGTAGGGCTATATAAATTGAATCGAGGTTTTGGTAAGACTGAAGTTACAGTTCAAGGGACTGGATTTCTCTCGTTCACGAATAAAGAATCTCAGCATTCTTATGCTAAATTACCTCTTATAATTTGACCTCTTCCCAGTAAATATGAATGATATAACTTTATGATGTCATGATACCATGATCTCATTGTTCTCTGAAAATATAATAACAATTTCTAACTCTGTTGCTGCTGTTTTTACTGACTGGACCAGCCTCCAGTTGGAGAGCTCTTTCCCAAAGCACAGTCCTTCAAAACACTGTTCATACCCATCTGGCCCAAAAGGTGTTCTACATTTTATTGGTTTCAATTCTGACATGAGAACTTTGATATCCTGGCTATGCTGACTTTATCTCTTAAAGTTCTTGGCTTTTACTTTATGCTCCAGCAACTTGAAGCCACTGGACACAAAATATGTTTTCTTATATTTTGGTGTTTCTGCTTATGCCCTGCCTGGGATGTTTTCCTCAAAATCTTTATTCAGTGAGCATCTATTGTCATCTACAAATCAAACTAGCTTTTACCTCTTATGGGCTTCACTTATGGCTTAGATGATAAAAAATCTGTCTGCAATGCAGGAGACCCAGGTCCAATCCCTGGGTCAGGAAGATCCCCTGGAGAAGGGCAAGGCTAGCCACTCCAGTATTCTTATCCAGAGAATTTCATGGACAGAGGAGTCTGGTGGGCTGCAGTCCATGGGATCTAGAGTCGGACACGACTGGGTGACTAACACACACACACACACATGACCTCTTATAGTGAGCCCACTGTGATTCTTGAGGTCTGAGTTTCCACAGTGATAGTCTGTGCTTGCTCTTTAACTCACGGAGCGCCCTACTGTGGTAAAGTTAGTCCTTCATATGTCTTTCTTACTCACAAGCTAATGTCTTGCTGCTTCCACAGCAGCTTATCTATAGCCTGACACATCGGTAAATAAGTGCATGAAACAAATAAAATTAAATCTGTCTTATAGGTATTTCTGTATGTTTCTGTTCTAGGCTAAGTTATTAACCTATTCAATAAATAATAAACATGACCTAGGCCAGTGATCAAGAAAGGAACTATCTAAAGATTGGATCAAATCCTGGCTCAGCCAAATGCTAGGGTTAAGATCTTGGACAAGTTATTTAATTTGTCTCCATCTTTGTTCTCTCATCTAAAAATAGAGATAAGTACAGTTCCGGTCCTTAGCAACAACCAGAACCAAACTATCAACCATGTGAGGGAGTCGCCTGGCAAGTAGATCCACCAACCCTAATAAGACCTTCAAATGACTGCAGCCTTGGACTACAATCAGAACTATTCAAACTGCCTCATGAAAATTATAATTGATAAATATTATTTTTGCTTCATGCTACTGTGATTCAGATAATTTTTGATAAGTAATGAAGCTATAAACTCCTTTGTTGACAATGTTTTGCTTAGCTTCATTTCTCTTTCTTAGAACTTGCAAACATTATTCCCAAATATTGTACTTACTTCTCATGTACCTCTGTGGGAAGAGATTCTTTGCTCTATTATTTTTTCTTTATTCTCCTGTACCACCATTTTTATAAACCATATTTATTTGGAGGTCCTGACACCCTAACTGACTATGTCAATAGCTTCTTCAGTGAAATCTGATTAAATTATAATTTAAGCTGGCAAATGCCATGATGAGGGTCAGAATGTTAAAAAGCCCACACAGAAGTGAGTGAAAACACAAAATAATAGTAGGAATGAAGTAGCAAGGGTCTTCAACTTAGTCAATAAGGAGTATGACCAGGAGCTATCAACAAGAATGTGATAGATGGTGGTGTAGCAGGGTCTCAATAAAGCCAAACTTTTTACAAACCTATGAAAGAATAGTTATTTGGAATAGCAGTGAAAGTACGGATGACGTGGAACTCACTTCTGAATTCCTGAGTATATAAGATATGAAAAATCAGGAAATTCCACTTGAAAAAACTGCAGGGTAAAGTCAGCTTCACAGAAGGAGGGTGGGGTGGGGAACATGTTAAGGTATGGAAAATATTCAGTGAAAAATTTGAAAAGGTAGAGAATTGTAGTGGTTTTGAAATGGATCATTCATATGGCATAATAGCAGCTTCCCAGGTGGTACTAGTGGTGAAGAACATGCCTGCCAACGCAGGAGACATAAGAGACATTGTTCTGATCCCTGGTTCGGGAAGAGCCCCTGGAGGAGGAAAGGACAACCCACTCCAGTATTCTTGCCTGGAGCATCCCATGGAAAGAGGAGCCTCATGGGCTACAGCCTTTGAGGTCGCCAAAAGTTGGAAACTGAGCATCTGAGCACATGTAACAGAGGAATATAGGGGTCCATTGCTTATGGGAAGATAAGGAAGTTAGGTCAGGATAGAGGAATCAGAGAGAAATATAAGGGTGAATTTATAGTAGTGAACAGATGATCAGAGACATTAATCTGTTAGGTAGTGGCCAATGGTAGGGTGATACGAGCCATGGTGTAATAAATAGCCATAATATTTTATGGAAGTGTCAGTACTTAGCAGCTTCTAACACATCATACAGTGTCTGACACAGAGAAGGCACTTAATAGAGTTGACCCTTGAACAACATGTGTTTGAACTGCAAGGGTCCACTTGTGCAGTAATTCTTTTTCAGCAGTAAACATGACAGTATCATATGAACTGTGGTTGGTCGAATCTGTGGAAGTGAAACTATGGATAGGGAGGAACCACAGATACAGAGGGTTGGTTATAATGATACAAGATTTTCTACTGCACAGAGGGTCCGTGCCCTTAAACTCTGCATTCTTCAAGGTACAACTGCACATTTTTGGTAAATGAGAAATCTCTGGGCAGATGAAAGAAATTTGCAGTTTTATTAAGCTATAGATTAGAATTCAAACAATTGCCCAAGGGAACCATGGTGAAACTCATAGAGTCAGAAACCTCCTGGGGGAGGTAAGTAATATAAATGTATATTTCATTATATTAATGTGCCTAGTCACCCAGTCATGTCCAACTTTTTGCGACCCCATGGACTGTAGCCCATCAGGCTCCTCTGTCCATGGGGATTCTCCAGGCAAGAAGACTGGAGTGGGTCACCATGCCCTCGTCCAGGGGAAATTCCCAATCCAGGGATTGAACCCAGGTCTCCTGCATTGCAGGCAGATTCTTTACCATCTGAGCCACCAAGGAAGCGCCAATATATTAATCGGAGTAAGTACTAGTGTATATACTTACACACACTGCTATGGAGCATGCCTCACCTAAAGATACTCAAATATATATCACAACCATTAATACAGAAAGATGATAGTTTCAATGAAGAAATATGATTAACTTATTTAATTATTCAGCACACATTCATTCTAAACATGCCATGCTATATCTGAGAGCAATAGTTAGAACCTGCTGTGTCAGAATGAACTGGGGAGTTGATAGAAATAGCAGTGCTTTGACCCAACCTGAGTTACTAACTCAGAAATTAGAACTGGAGCCCAGGCATTGACTCCTAAAAAATAATTTCAATGTTACCTTACACCTTGTCTAATAAGCAAGGCTATGTGTGTACCTTAGGGGCTTCCCTGGTGGCTCAGAGGTTAAAGCGTATGCCTGGAATGCCGGAGACCCGGGTTTGATCCCTGAGTCGGGAAGATCCCCTGGAGAAGGAAATGGCACCCCACTCCAGTACTCTTGCCTGGAGAATCCCATGGAGGGAGGAGCCTGGTAGGCTACAGTCCATGGGTCGCAAAGAGTCAGACACGACTGAGCGACTTCACTTGTGTACTTTAGACTCATGCTCAATTCCATTTGGAAAATATTTGGTGTACTCGGGCACAGCCCCTTCTTCCTCCTCACCCTGCTGCAGGAAAATATCTACATCATTTCTGACAAATGATTATTATAACTTTAAAATCATATAAGTGATGAAGACCTGACTCTTCCAAACAGATCATCCCATACTTTAATATCCTTGATTTTACAAAGTTGTTCCATTTTTTGAATTCATATTTGACTCTAAGAACTCTTGCTTTTATATACTTTTAAGAGTAACCTTGCAAAGGTTATTTAATTTCTCAGAGTCACTCAGGATGCTATAATAAATCAGAAGAGAGATATCTAGTCAACTGTGGGGAATGATTTGTGATTCTAAATTCCTCAGCACAAGATACTTTTTTTAACCCCATGTGGAACTAAACTTTTAAATACAACATACACACATGCACACACACTCTCTATCTCTCAGAGAAGGAAACCATATATCAATAATTGTCATGTATTTATCATGTAAAGATATCATCTTTAATTCTTTATCTTTTATTCTCTTAATTTAATTCAAGTGAACTCTTTAAAAACACTTATGCAAAAGCTGTTTCTATGTACATATGCATTCATAAATATAGACTATGCTAAAAATGAAATCTTTCCTAATTAACTGCATTTAAATATTTGTATACCATATTTCCTATTTATAGTCAGTTTACATGAAAACAACAGCTGCCTTAGAAAAAAATTGCTGGGAAAGAACCAGGGTATAACTAAGCAACTATGGGCATTTTCTGGTGAAATTAAATATATTTGATTGAAAGCAACTCTGCATGTTGAAATGGGAATATAAAAATATCTCTGGGCATGTTGCTCCTCCTTCAAGGAGAATCAGATTTCAGATTTAATTAGATATCTATATTTTCCATATGTATTTAATAAAAACACATTAAAAAAGTACCAGGTTTCCATGATTCTCACAGTGCACATGGAAAGAACTGATATATATTAGTATGGAAACAAGAGAGACTGACCCTAAATTATATCTGTACACAAATTTGATCAATCAACAAGAGTATTAAATGATTGCTTATTAACCATAACTTCCTTGAACCATATATTTGTTTCATATATTTTATTGACTTTAAATCAGTCTTGGTAAATCTATTATTTGCAAGTTAGTGGACTAAAAGAGGCAAATCCCGCTATTTTTTTTTTTAATGGAACTGAGCCTAATGCAGGCTTCCGTAGGTGGTTCAGCGGTAAAGACTCTGCCTGACAATGCAGGAGACACAAGAGATGTGGGTTCAATCCCTGGGTCAGGAAAATCCCCTGGAAAAGGAAATGGCAACCCACTCCAGTATTCTTCCTGGAAAATGCCAAGAACAGAGGAACCTGACTGGCTACAGTACATGGTGTTGCAAAGAGTTGAACATGACGGAACAACTGAGCACACATTTATGCACACACAAGCCCAACATAGGGAATGTTCACATAACATAATATCAATATATATTTGTTTTAAATGGGTCAGTAGTAGGATGAATTTGGTTGCTAGAAACTAAAACATTTCTACTTGTTGAATTTTGCCTTGATTTTCTTGATTCATTTGTCTCTAAACTGATGTTTTAAAATTGTTTATTAAATGATCTTTTAAAATATATATAATAAAAAAATAAACTTCAGTGTTATGCAGTGAAAATTAACTGTCCCTTCCCCTTTAGATTCTCTGCCTCAATCTGCTGTTAATAGTATTCTTCAAAGCCTTTTCTTTCCCCATCCCTTTTCCTTCATGTAGCACATAGTAGACAATTAATATTTGAATAAATATACATATGATGCTATAAAAATAATAGGCATTATATATTCAGCTGTGAACTTTGTTTTTGTTTTGTGGGTTGGTATGTATGTTCACTTTAGCTTAGAGATGCTTATAGAATACATATATCCACTTTTACTCTATAAGAACATCCAAGTGTTCCGTAATTAGGTGTTGTGAATCAGTCCCAGTTATGAGGCAGTTAGTGTCTGATTTTTCAGTGTCACAAATGATCTTGCCACAAGCACCTTTTGTATGCATTTCCAGAACATCATGATGTGCATGTCTGTAGGACAGAGTGTAAAAATGGAGTTACTGTGTTAAAAGGCCTATGCATTTTAAATTTTGATAAAAACTGATAACTTGTCTTCAGATCCAAAATAGATTTAAAATAGGACTGTACTACTGGTTTGTTTATTTAGTCAATAAATCATGTCTGACTTTTGTGACCCTGTGAATTGTAGCCCACTAGCTTCCTCTGTCCATGGGATTTCCCAGGCAAGAATACTCGAGGGGGTTGCCATTTTCTTCTCCAGAGGATCTCCCTGGCCCAGGGATCGAACCTGTGTGTCCAACATTGGCAGGTGGATTCTTTACCACTCAGCCACCAGGCAAGCCTGTATTACCGGTAGTTCAGTTCAGTTCAGTTCAGTTGCTCAGTCCTGTCTGACTCTTTGTGACCCCATGAATCACAGCACGCCAGGCCTCCCTGTCTATCACCAACTCTCGGAGTTCACTCAAACTCACATCCATCGAGTCAGTGATGTCATCCAGTCATCTCATTCTCTGTCGTCCCCTTCTCCTCCTGCCCCTAATCCCTCCCAGCATCAGAGTCTTTTCCAATGAATCAACTCTTCGCATGAGGTGGCCAAAGTATTGGAGTTTCAGCTTGAACGTCATTCCTTCCAAAGAACCCCCAGGACTGATCTCCTTTAGAATGAACTGGTTGGATCTCCTTGCAGTCCAAGGGACTCTCAAGGGTCTTCTCCAACACCATAGTTCAAAAGCCTCAATTTTTCGGAACTCAGCTTTCTTCACAGTCCAACACTCACATCCATACATGACCACTGGGAAAACCATAGCCTTGACTAGATGGACCTTTGTTGGCAAAGTAATGTCTCTGCTTTTGAATATGCTGTCTAGGTTGGTCATAACTTGCCTTCCAAGGAGTAAGCGTCTTTTAATTTCATGGCTGCAATCACCATCTAGAGTGATTTTAGAGCCCCCAGAAATCAAGTCTGACACTGTTTCCACTGTTTCCCCATCTATTTCCCATGAAGTGATGGGACCAGATGCCATGATCTTAGTTTTCTGAATGTTGAGCTTTAAGCAAGCCAACTTTTTCACTCTCCTCTTTCACTTTCATCAAGAGGCTTTTTAGTTCCTCTTCACTTTCTGCCATAAGGGTGGTGTCATCTGCATATCTGAGGTAGATCATTTCAAAATTCAAAATCTCCCTTAGCCAACCACCACTTTCAGTGACTCCAAATAAACACAGACTACTGGTTTATTTTAAAAAATAAATCTGCTGTTCAACCAGTTACTAGACAAGTCTTTTTTCTCCAGTGTCCCTACATCATCACATAAATACATAATATAAGTAAAAATGTCATATCTGGCAGGCAAGCATGGCTTCAATACACAGCCCCAGGCCCCTTTCCAATCAGATTGTCACACCTCATCCCCCTGCTCCAAAGGTGTTGAACCAAATCACAATCGTGCCAACAGTGATTCTGAGCGTTTATTTATTCACAACCTTGTCATCATTGCCTTTTCTCAAATGTGTTAATATTTGCCAATATGTAAAGAAAAATAAAGGTGTCTCATTATTATTTTATCCAACATTTATTTTATTATAAAAGTGACTGAGTATCCCACTCATTTTATTAAAATGAGATTTCTTTATAAATTTACGAATCATTCTTCATCAAGAGCTAGACTAACTTTCTCGTTATTGATCCAATATTACTACATGACTTCTTAAGTCAGTACCCTAGGCCAAGTGATTTGCAAGCAAGTTTCATATTTAGACAGGCTTTTATATAGAGAAGGCTGGTAGCTCAGACAGTAAATAATTTACCTGCAATGCAGAAGACCCAAGTTCAGTCTTTGGGTTGGAAAGATCCCTGGAGGAGGAAATGGCTACCCACTCCAATATTCTTGCCTGGAGAATCCCATGAACAAAGGAGCCTGTGGGCTACAGTCCATGGAGTCGCCAAGAGTCGGACACGACTGAGCGAGTAACACACATATTTAGAAGGTCAGAAGCAAGTTCCTTCATGGGTGGTAGAAGTGTCCCTGTGCACAAGCGAAAAGGCAGAGAAATCACTGGAACAGCAACTAAAGACAGGGAAGGTGTAGTCCAAACGTTGAAGAAGTGGAGAATGTGGGGGGAAAAAAAAAAAACAAACACCTATTCATTGATCTGCTGCAAACAATTAGCTACTGTGCTGGATGGTTTCCTTGCCTAGACATTTTAAGGTAGAAGTTAGTGCTGTAGCCTTACAGAGGAGGAAGTGGAACCTTGGATACTCACCCAGCTGATAGAGGGAGAATTCAAACTCCCAGTATGTCTCTTTCCACACCTGAGATTCTTTTTATGGTATCATACTAGATTTTATCAACATCCAGACCTGATAAGACTCAGAAAAGAAGTTCAGAAAGAATTATAACTACAGAGATTTCTAGAACTCCAAGAAGAAATATAGAGGGAAAAGGTAAGAGAAAGGTTCCCAAGTGGCACTAGTGGTAAAGAACTTGCCTGCCAGTGCAGGAGACACAAGAGACACGGGTATTATGGCTGAGTCATGTCGATGTTTGGTAGAAACAACACAATACTGTAAAGCAATTATCCTTCAATTAACAATAGATACATTTTTTTTAAAAAAAGAGAGACATGAGTTTGATCCCTGGGTCAGGAAGATTCCCTGGAGGGAGGCATGGCAACCCACTTCAGTGTTTTGGTTGAGAGAGAGACAGAGAGAGTTGTCTTTTGTATTTTGTATCTTCTACACAAGTAAAGAAAGGTTATTGAAAGGTTATTGACATCTTGACTTCATGAACTGTGCTCCGTATTTCACCTCTGCCTTTTTTTTGCCAGATTTTAACATCTGCTTCTCTCATTCATTCCAGGCAATTTCAATGTATTTGTTCTTACATAGCAGTAGGTCAGACAATAGTTTATATTCTCCCTGAATCTGAGTTCATTGTAAGTGATTTAATGTGACAGGAGATAGAAAATTGTATTGGCAGACTGTTACTAAACTTAATTACTCACCAGATCCAACCCCAATCAATTAACTGCAGCATTAAACAACATAAATTCTGCATTAGCCACAATGAGAAAAGTTGCAACTCCTGTTTCTTCTCAGTTAATAACTTCACTCCTTTCATTTACTATGCAGAGTCAGAGCCACTAAAGCTGTGTTAATTTATAATAACTGTGCCTGATATTTATACGATAATTGCCATTTTCAAAGCACTTTCATATCTACTAACTCAATTCAGCTCTGTCATTCAATAACTCATTAATGGAAGCAGGTAGCATTATTGCCACTTTTCAGGTCAGTAAAATGAGAATTGGAGAGGTCAATGGCTCACCTAATATGACAAGCTTAAGACATTTCAGATGTCAGACAAGTCATATAACCCTTGGAGGTTAGCAACTCTAGATACACTTTTTCAGAGAACTCCTGAACAGAACACATGAGGAAGCCAATGCTTCCTGAGGGCTCTATTTCTCCCCATTATCTCCTTGCCCTCACCTACCATTGCCAGCAGCTTGGACTTGTGTTTATCAGTCACTCCGCCACCCTTCTCAGCCAGGCAGCCTTACATACTTTCAATCCAACAGTATATACTTTCACCCCCAATGATTCTTTTTTTCCTGTGCCTCTAAGCTTCTCATTCAACACTGATTCTAACTCTGTGAACTTTACCCATCATATATGTCCCACTTCTAACTTTGAAAAACATTCTTATCTCACTTATTCCAATATGTCTGCTCAAACTGACCAGTTTATTTTGATATTCATTTAAAAACATCTAAATCACATCCCTGCTGTAGAAGATGAAAAGTGTGACTAAAAATAAGATAGCACCTACAGTTTGTCAGGCACCCACCAGAGACCTCTGAGAGTGCTATTTTCATTGATCATCACAGAGTCCGTTTTTTGATAGAACCAGAAACGTTAAATGAACTGGCAAGTTCCACTAGTTTAGCCACCTGATGCAAAGAACTGACTCATTTGAAAAGACCCTGATGCTGGGAAAGATTGAAGGCAGAGGAGAAGGGGATGACAGAGGATGAGATGGCTGGATGGCATCACTGACTCAATGGACATGAGTTTGAGTAAGCTCTGGGAGCTGGTGATGGACAGGGAGGCCTGGTGTGCTGCAGTCCATGGGGTCGCAAAGAGTCAGACATGCCTGAGTGACTGAACTGAACTAAACTGAACTGAACTGATTAATTTAGAGAGTTAGTCTTAGAAACCAGATTAAAACACTACTACATCTAAAAGTAATAATAACCTTACCAAAATTACGGTTAAATGTTTTTCTCATATATCAGAGAATGGTAACTGACTCATGTATGTTACAGAATGTTAACATCACAATGTGTGTTCAGTTGCTCAGTCACGTCTAACTCTCGTGGTTCTATGGGCTATAGCCCAGCAGGCTCCTCTGGCCACGGAATTCTCCAGGCAACAATGCTGGAGCAGATTGCCATTTCCAACTCCAGGGGCTCTTCCCAACCAAGGGACTGAACCCACAAATCACAGTAATAATCATAAATAACACTAACCCCAATTTATGCATAAATAAGGCACAAAGGAGTTAATCACACTACTCAAAGCTTTATAACTCGTTTGTAGTCAAGCTTGAACTTGAACAAAACCAGATGATTTTATAGCTCTTGAACTTTTAATCATGTTCTTATACTTCAGAGAACATATATGTGGCAGTATACTATGATTTATTATCAAATTTATTATCTTCTCAGCTAATACATTATGGCACACACTCCTGAAGATGGAATAGCCTTGAAACTTAATACGTTAAAACTGTGTTGGAAGTCTCCTAACATAACACTAATTTATGGAATAACTTGTAAGTGCCAAGTCTTATATGTGCATATTATATCAAATCATAAATTTTGTGATATAATTTTGAGTATTGAAATTTTATAAACAGGGAAACCAAGGTCTCTAATTACACAGTAATAAATGGTCAACCCACAATCTAAATCTTGTTCTACTGCTTTTAAAGTTCCTATTGTTCATTCACTATTTCTCACAATCTCTCTTGCATTAACACATGGTTATAACATTGTTGGCAACTGATATATACTTGATAGTGGAACTTCAGTATGATTTTGCTGAAACTGAAGAATCCTTCCTGTATGATAACATTTTTCCTAAAGATAAATTAAAGAAAGCTGTGGGAAAAGCCTTTTCTCTACCCATGATTTGTAATTCATGTTAATGAAAAGTCCTACTGGGTATAAAATGAAAATTACAATTAATTATCTATTTGGAGACTTACTTATTTTGAAAATAAATTATACAACATTAAGACTCTCTAATAAATGTGAGGACTATGGCCATTATATGGTCAGCAGCCTAAGCTTGATATTATAGAAATGATTAATGAACACATTTTATAAAGCTTAAGGAAGATAGGAAGGAAATTCCTACTAAACATTTGTTAAATTAGGAATTAAAATATTCTATACACTCAGTTTAACAGTCTGTGCTAAACTGATTAACATTCCTGCCTTTAGCATTTCACCATATTTAAAATAAAATTCAACAAGCATCTCACATTTTTTCAAGGCAATTTTCTCTTTTTCATTTAGTAAATTATTAGCAGAAAAATGACTAGGTGAGTCCAATTCCTTGTGTCTCTCTCATTATCAGAAAGTAACTACATTATGGAGAAGAAAAACAGATGGAAATAATACAAGAGGCACTTTGTATCCTTGTATTTAATATTTATAAAAATCCTGCAAAGTAATTATTATTACAATAAATTAACATTTCATGAAATTGAGGCTTAGAAGTGCAGTAATTTGTCAGACAACAAAATAGTGGCAGAGTGGAATGGGACTCCAGGGACATCTGATTTGGTGACAGTGATAGACCCTCTCTTTCAAATGGAGTTTGAAATGCAGGAGACCTGGGTTTGATCCCTGGATCAGGAAGATCCCTTGGAGAAGGGAATGGTTACCCACCCGAGTATGCTTCCCTGGAGAATTCCATGGATAATAACGTAGTATAAGTGCATCAGTTAACCGTGTTCAGAGAATGCTGAGTAACAAATCACTCCAAAACTCAGGCTTAAAACAAGAATCATTTATCTTCAAACATCTGCAGAGTGGCTGGTGTCAGCAGATCTGGCCTGGACTTTCTGTAGCAAATGCCTTCCGAAAGTCTCTTATCCCCCTTCTGGAAGGAGCAGGCTAGTGTAGGCATGTCTGGTGATGGTAGAAGCATACACATTAGCAACTCAGTTTTACCAGTGCTTTGCACCATATTTCTAATATCCCATTGGTTGAAGCAAATTCCTCTGGTGGGATATTACGTGGCACACACAGTTGCAGGCACTGTAAAATCACTTACCAAATGGCAGATATAGAGAAAGATGGAGAATCAGAGTCCAGGAATGCAATTTACCACAGGAGGGGATAAACACTTCTACATCAACAGTCCACTGCGAGAATGAGTCAAGATCCTGAAAAGCTTGCTAAAATTACAAAGTTTGGGCTACCTCCAGAGTTTAAATTCCTTTAAATATTTACTTTAACAAGTATACCAGTGATTCCAAAGCCAGGTGTCCATACTCTGAAAAATGTATCTATATTCAGCCCCATAACAGTTCTCACAGAAATATTTTATTCACTGTATCAACCCAAGACCCAGTCACCTAAAAATGTCACATTTGTGACTCAATGATCAGGAAGCCAGTCTCCTACTCTAGGTCAAGAAATGTCATTCTTAAAGTACTTTAATAACAGATTTGTTGTTAATACTTTAATGATATTTTGATACCATGCCAAATACAACAGTTGGTTGTCGATGATCTGGTAATAGCCAATCTGAAAAGAACTATCAATGTGCAAATTGACTTTGGATTGCAAGGTAAGACGGTGAGAAGAGACACATATATGAAGTAATCAATTAACAGATTTCTCTTTCTACTTATTCTGAAACCTTCATGTGTAAAACTGCCTAACTTCTCTGTTATACTGTTAATGAAAAAGAAAAGAAGAAAGACTGGCCAGAGTAGAATTTGATGATAATATAAAACAGCTGGTGCTTAAATTTCTTCAAAATTATTTGTGAAGCTCTCTCTTTCAACAAACCCTTTTAATTCTACAATTTTATGAGAGGTATGAACTATGAGGTGCTAGTCTCTAATGCTTTGTATCTGTTAGACTTTCCTCCAGAAAATTGCAGGTTTGTTGTTGTTGTTTCCTTTTCAGGACAAGAGTCAACAGGGGTGGCATGAGTTGATGATGAGTATTGAAACTGAATCTCTGCCCCCAGTTCTTCAAGCACTCTAACAGATCTAATCCCTTGAATCTATTTCTCACTCCCACTGTATAATCATAACGGATGTGATTTAGGTCATACCTGAAAGATCTAGTGGTTTTCCATACTCTCTTTAATTTAAGTCTGAATTTGGCAATAAGGAGTTCATGATCTGAGTAATAGTCACGCAGATTTTTGGGCTCCAAAGTCACTGCAGATAATGACTGCAGCCATGAAATTAAAAGACACTTTCTCCTTGGAATAAAAGTTTTGACCAACCTAGACAGCATATTAAAAAGCAGAGACATTACTTTGCCAACAAAGGTCCATCTAGTCAAGGCTATGGTGGTCATGTATGGATGTGAGAGTTGGACTGTAAAGAAAGCTGAGCACCGAAGAATTGATGCTTTTGAACTGTGGTGTTGGAGAAGACTCTTGAGAGTCCCTTGGACTGCAAGGAGATCCAACCAGTCCATCCTAAAGGAGATCAGTCCTGGGTGTTCATTGGAAGGACTGATGTTGAAGCTGAAACTCCAATACTTTGGCCACCTGATGTGAAGAACTGACTCATTTGGAAAGACTCTGATCCCAGGAAAGACTGAAGGCAGGAGAAGGGGACGACCGAGGATGAGATGGTTGGATGGCATCACCGACTCAATGGACATGAGTTTGAGTAAACTCTGGGAGTTGGTGATGAACAGGGAGGCCTGGTGTGCTGTACTCCATGGGGTCACAAAGAGTTGGACACGAGTGAACTGAACTGAACTGAACTGAAGCTGAAGTAGTTTCAGAAAGCAGGAGAGGAAACTATGATGTATTGGAAGTCTCTTCTACAGACACAGTCAAACCAAACATTTATATCTGACCTGTACTGAGAGAGGTAAATTAAGTCTTCTAGTTTTAGAATGTTTTACCTATTTTGTTTTGTATTTCCTATTTTTCCCATTTCCTGAAAGCTCTGGCTAAGATTTTTATCATGGAGAAATTGGTAACTATTCTATTTTAATTGCCAACTGTGATGTGTGCTTTAGAATGATAAAATATCCCTTATATATGTCTTTTCTTCCTTATATATTTTTATTCCTGACCTCACTTTTCTAATACTATTTTGTAATTTCTGTTTTTCTTTTCTCTTTGTTTGCATTTGTTTATACTTTTGCTGGTAAAATAGGCAAAAATATTACTGGATGTCCCACCTAGTATATTCTTTTCTGTTAGTCACACCATTCATTGCCTCTGAACTATTTTACAAACTGATCACAAGGTAAATGATTCTTGTATATAGAAAGAAAAAATTAAAAAAGGTCAGTGAAGATGTAATGGATTATTTTCTTACAGATAATGACCAGCTTTTCACCTATATATAAATTCATTTTGATATTTCTGATTGCCCCTGTATGTGTGTGCTTTGAAATCTACTTTGAAGCAATTATAATATCTTATTGGCTTCCTGATTAGTTAATTAGTTAATAAAAATATTTGGTATATGTTTATTTTATATGTATAGGTCTATCAAAAATAATTTTCCTTCATCAGTTTTATTTCCAGACTTTTTGAATTATTTTGTCTCAACTGTGTATTTTGTATATACTATTTGTATTGGTTTTGTTTTTTGATCCAGTCTATATTTTCTTTTGTATTTACATTTAACATTTTAATATAAATGATAAATTCTATCTTTGTTGAATTACATGTATATTATTATTTTTATTTTAACCTACACTTATTAGTATATAATAAAATATTTTACAGTGTTGTCTTTTCGTATAGATGTCCCATTTACCCCTTGTTTGTATGGAAGCTAAATAATTTCCTTAAGAACAGCTAATATAAATAATAGAACTGAGAAGCAGAGGAAAGACAACAGTCCTTAAGCATGTTAAAAAAAACAATTCACTCCACTTATTTTGAGAGAAATGCTAAGTACAGTCACACTGAGAAAACAATTTTCACCTATTGTGTTGGTGAAAATCCAACTTAGAGGAAAAAAAAACTCTGAAAACTGGAAAAATAGGCTCTTCATATATTTTTGATGTGAGTTCAAAATAATAAAACATATAAACAGCAATTTGTAAATATCTGTCAAAATTACAAATGCTAATATTTAACCTAGCAATCCCACCCAGAGAAGGCACTGGCACCCCACTCCAGTACTCTTGCCTGGAAAATGCCATGGACAGAGGAGCCTGATAGGCTGCAGTCCATGGGTTCACTAAGAGTTGGACACGACTGAGTGGTTTCACTTTCACTTGTCACTTTCATGCATTGGAGAAGGAAATGGCAACCCATTCCAGTGTTCTTGCCTGGAGAATCCTAGGGACGGGGGAGCCTGGTGGAGTCTATGGGGTCGCACAGAGTCGGACACGACTGAAGTGACTTAGCAACAGCAGCAGCAGCAATCCCACCTCTTGGTATCTTAAAAAAACACCCACACACATTTGACATATGGAAAAACTATGTATTGCAGTACTGTTTTCAAATAACAAAATAACAGGGACAAAACAAATGTTCATCAACAGAGGACTAGTTGAATAAACCAAGGGGCATTCATACAGTGTAATACTGAGCTTATCTCAAAAAATGAAAAAAAACAAATCTCTGTATATGTTAATGGGGGAAAGTGAAAGTTGCTCAGTCATGTCCAACTCTTTGCGACCTCATGGACTATACAGTCCATGGAATTCTCCAGGCCAGAATACTGGAGTGGGTAGCCTTTCCATTCTCCAGTGGATCTTCCCAACCCAGGGATCGAACCCAAGTCTTCTGCCTTACAGGTGGATTCTTTACTAGCTCAGCCACAAGGGAAGCCCCCTTAATGGGAGAGAGGAAACCAAAACTCAAAGATTTTCAAGTGAAAAAATAAAAGTATTAGTATGGGATATATAGTGTGCTACCTTTTATAATTAAAAGGGTAAACAATACTAATATAGACCCATATTTACTTTTACCTACTTAAGGAAAAGATATACAAGGGGAAAACACCAAAAAGATTACTTCTTCCTGACTTCAGGTTATACTACAAAGCTACAGTCATCAAGACAGTATGGTACTGGCACAAAAACAAAACTATAGACCAATGGAACAAGACAGAAAGCCCAGAAATAAACCCACACACCTATGGTACCTTAGTTTTGACAAAGGAGGCAAGAATATGCAATGGGGCAAAGACAGCCTCTTCAATAAATGGTGTTGGGAAAACTGGACAGCTACATGTAAAAGAATGAAATTAGAACACTTCCTAATACCATACACAAGGATAAACTCAAAATGGATTAAAGACCTAAATGTAAGACAGAAACTATAAAACTCTTAGAGGAAAACATAAGCAGAACATTTGATGACATAAATCAAAGCAAGATCCTCTATGACCCACCTTGTAGAGTAACGGAAATAAAAACAAAAGTAAACAAGTGGGACATGATTAAACCTAAAAGCTTTTGCACAGCAAGGAAATGACAAGCAAGGTGAAAAGACAGCCCTCAGAATGGGAGAATATAATAGCAAATGAAAAACTGACAACGGATTAATTTCCAAAATATACAAGCAGCTCATAGCTAGAGCACATGCAATAAAATGAGTGATTTTATACTTCCAGGAATAGTGGAGTCGCTCAGTCGTGTCCGACTCTTTGTGACCCCATGGACTGTAGCCTACCAGGCTCCTCTGTCCATGGGATTTTCCAGGCAATAGTCCTGGAGTGGATTGCCATTTCCTTCTCCGGGGGATCTTCCCAACCCAGGGATCGAACCCGGGTCTCCCGCATTGTAGACAGACGCTTTACCATCTGAGCCACCAGGGAAGTCCATGGGCTTATCTATAAAAACATAGTAATTAGCTACATTCTTCAAAAATTCTCTCCGTTTACACAATGCTCTAGGTTTTTCTAGGGCATAATTTCTAAAAATGTATACCAAACTTTTACTGCTCCTATAACACTGCTCACAAAAATTGCTCAGATCAAATGTATCTCTAAGTACTATATTCTATGCCCTTTAGAAAATCAAAACTATTGGCATCTCAAAGGCTCTAAGGATTCCTGAAATAAAGAAATCAATTAAGGTTGTTTGAGATGTCTCCTTAATAAATCATGTAAGCATAGAATTTTTTATTATTATGACAGTATTTCATTGAAAATTATGTTTATGTTATTTGCCAACTTTTCTAACTAAACTTAAATCTAATCAGAACTATGCAGTCAAGTTAGCACTGATATGACCAGGTAGCAAGGATGTCCATCATTTTCTGCAAATAACTGTAGTCATCAATGCTTTCATGTTTATCAATTTTAAATAATTCAGTCATTTTAAATTTAAATTGTAGGCGATGGTTTGCTAAATAAAAATCGCCTAAATAACATGGTCTTAAAAATATCCATTCTACAGCTGCTCTGCTGCCTCAACTTTATTTTCAAAACAGATTATGAATAAACAAGTGATTAAAAGTAAGAAAAAAGGTTTAGAATTAAAGACAATATACTATAGTAGAAAATGCTTAGATTTTGGGTCTAGACACTTCTGGTTTTCAATCTTACATGTGCTACTTATAAACTATATGAAAATCAACAATTATCTTTTCTACATTTCGATTTTCTCATCCATAAACATGTGGACATGCAACTTGCATGACTGTTATCAGAACAATGCAAAATCTGTGTTAATCGCTTGACATGATATCTGTCACATCATGCAAATCAAGTTATATTTCTTCCTCCCTCTCGGGAAATTAAGCAACAATGAGTTATCCCTTATTAATTTATGATTAATTATAGAATATATACAAAGTTGTTAGGACAGCCACTGGTGGAATCAAACTGGGTTGAATTTAAAAGAAGGGGGAAAAAAAAAACAATTAAAAAGGAAAAGATGACTTGCGGGCTAAATATTTCTCTGGGCATAAAACAGGCTAACAAAACTTTGCAGCTATACTACCAATATGGACCCTTTCTTACAGAAAAGGAAGCAGGAATATGGGGCAGAGCTAAGAGCCCTAAAGAACTACACAAATAGGTAAGTGAAGTGAAGTCACTCAGTCGTGTCTGACTCTTTGCGACCCGTGGACTGTAGCCCACCAAGCTCCTCCATCCAGGGGATTCTCCAGGCAAGAATACTGGAGTGGGTTGCCATTTCCTTCTCCAGGGGATCTTCCCAACCCAGGGATCGAACCCAGGTCTCCTGCATTGCAGGCAGATAAACTAGGTTCCTAATAAGCGTATGCTCCCTGCTGGGGAACAGAGGATTTAGAGCATCTGTTTTTTTTCTATCCTTTTTTTATTGAGAGTGCCTATTGGGGTCATTCCATCACTATTTCCCAACTGACTTGTTTATTAGAGTAGATAACTTTCTTCTTAGACCACAAAAAGCAAACAAACAAACAAAAAAACATGTGAAGCCAGCCCTTCGGAGCCTCAATCACACATGGACATGCTATTGAAACTTTTGAAATTGTGTATCTCAAGCCTGAACTTAATTCTGTAGCAAGATACAACTTCGTGGACTTGAAAGCAGGGGCTAGTATATTTTTACATCTCTGGGGAAATGTGACGATTTTCTGAAAAGGGCAGACTGTAGTGGACTCAAGTTGGACCAAATTTGCTGTCATTCCCCATTTGTAATCTAACCTGGCCTGAGATTAGCTGTGCTTGGTAGGATGAGACAAAAGCAACTCTGTGTAACTTCTTAGAGTGAATAGTAAATGGGCTTTTAAGAAATCGGCAGTGTACCTTTCTGTTTCTCTCTTCCACGATCGGCTTCCAGGATCTAAAAAGCACAAACCTTGCAGGCGGTCACCTGGAGGAGAACTGAGGGGCTCTAGTTAATGGCCCCAAATGACAGTCAGCGCTAAGTGTCAGCCCTGTGAGGAGGTCTCCCATGCGACTACAACTCCAGCCAATAGCACAGAAAACAGAGCTTTCCAGCTGAGCACAGCCAACCTTAGTCATCAGAGACAATGAAGAGCTATATTTTTTTTTCTTTTAAATTACTAAGTTTGGCGGTATTTTTCTTTTTATCTAGAGTCGTAGCTACATAGTCGTAATATTTGTTAAATGAATCCCAAGGGTAGGAAATATATTTTTCATAACATACCTGTGAATTTTCAAAAGTTAAAGACTTCTCAACATGCTACGAACTCTCTGTTTGTGGTCTATCTCCTGAAAAGTAGCAAAACTGTTATAGCTTTCAGAGTAACATGCATTGGTTAAGAGAGTTATCTGAAATGCAAAATACCTGATCTTGGAACTTAGCCTAACCACTTATTAATAGTGAAACCTGATTAAACTATCTTAACATTTTAGAGCCTCTATTGTTACTTTTTAAAACAAAGATAATCATACCCATTGTACAGGACATGTGTGAGTATTACATGAAAGAAGACATAAAAATCACCCATCAAGAATTCCATAAGCACAGGGATTTGCTTTATTCAATACTGTTAACTGATACTATTATTATTGGACAAGAGAGACAGTAGCTCCTTGTGTTGGGGCCATAAAATGATTCTTTTTCTTCCACAGCAGGAGAGGGAGAATGATAGGAGATGTTGTTATGGGGTTTCCCTGGCAGCTCAGATGGTAAAGAATCTGCCTGCAATGCAGGAGACCCAGGTTCAATCCCGGGGTCAGGAAAGATCTCCTGGAGGAGGAGGAAGTGGCAACCCACTCCAGTATTCTTGCCGGGAGAATCCCATGGACAGAGGGGCCTGGGAGGTTACAGTCCATGGGTTGCAAAGAGTTGGACACAGCTGAGCTACTAGGCACGTGCACATTATTACAGTAACTTAAAAGAAGAATGTTGAGGGTTGTCCTCCTGGGGAGGGATTTTACTTTTCTATAACTAGTAAACACTCTTGGAAGTTTCACCAGTTTCTTGGCACCTGAAATTGGGGAATTCATTTTATAAAACCACCCGTACACATCCCTCCATCCTATCATGGGATGTGTTAATGGGTACATGATGGCAGAAAGGGTGCATCTGACTCCTTTAAACCTAGATAGATGGGTTCCTTGTCTTTGTAGCCAGATGCTCACTCAGTAAATACAAATCCTAACTCTATTTCACTGGCATACACTGTGAGGGAGGAGCCATGGTGATTAGCCATCCAAGTATCGAACAATAGACACTCTTCACTGTTTACCTCCTAAAATAAATACAAATTATAAGTCTAGAACATTCCAGAGGAGGAAAATAGTAAGAGCTAGAAATTTGACAGAATTGTACAAAGTATGCGAATTCAGTTGTGTATTTTGTCAGTGCCAAACAGTCTGCTTGTTCCACAAACGTTAATAAATTGACAGGGGCATCTTTTCAGAACCCAGTCCCCTTGTGTATACAGTCTATGACATGTCCCATAGCCCTATCTGATCACTTTATGCCTGTGTGGAAAATGGATTCAGATCCACTGTTGTCTAGTGTTTCTCCTAGGGACACCACTTTGAAATCTATTTCAGAGTAGGGATGAAAAGTACTTGAGGGCATATGAAGAGTTGGGAAGGTTTAATGCCTGCAGTGGCTTTCAAAGTGTGGTCCCCAGGCAAGCAGCATCAGCATCTCCTGAAGCTTGTCAGCAATAAAAATTATCTGCTTGCTAATTCAGAAACTCTGGGGATGAGTCCAGTAAGCAGTGTTTGAACAATCTCCCCAGGTTATCCCTAACACTTGAAGTTTGAGAACTGTCAGTGCAATGGACTTAGGTAAGGAAAAAAAAAAAATACCATGATCTCTTAGAAATATGACTTTCAAGATTGATTCTATCAAATAGCAAGGAAAAGCACAAGTATCAATCCATATTGAGAGTTGAAAAGAGTGCTACTTCTAGAATCAGAAAGAACTGGAATTAAAGCATGCCTCTCTGCTCTTCTCTGATTTTATTTAACTTTTCTGGATACAACCTTATGGTCTGTGAAGTGGAAATAATAATGTCTCCCTTAGTATGTATAATTTCAAATAATGTATATAAAATGTCTAGTATAAAGCTATCTAGTATTCATTTAATTCATTTCAGTGTTTGCTGAAGATACAGGAAACAACTTCAACTCAAGAGAACTATAAGATGTCTGCTTCAGGGTGGATAGAAGGATATGAGGAACAGAGACGCAAAAATGAAAGAAAAATATAGGCATTGATGAGTTTCCTGATTTCTTATCAGTCAGGCAGCTCCTTCACAGACTAGCATGGAGAGGAAGATTTACCTGTGGCAGAGGAGACCCTGTGCTCATTTGCTGATTTTAGGGCCTCATTCTTTTCAATTATTGAATGTCTGCCCATGAAGGAACCCACTCCAGTGTTCTTGCCTGGAGAATCCCAGGGACGGGGGAGCCTGGTGGGCTGCCATCTATGGGGTCGCACAGAGTCGGACATGGCTGACGCAACTTAGCAGCAGCAGCAGCAGCCCATGAAGAGACTGTGCCAGTAAGTGAAGGTGAAACAGGTTATCGAAAAAGAGGCAGCACAGGATAATAATTAAGAACTAGAGCTTGGAACCAATCTGCCTGGTTCTGAATCCAAGCCTATTATCTATCTATTGTGTGACTTCAGGGAAGTCACTGAACCTCCAGGGTCTCTGCTTTTTCATCTTTATTATTAAAAGGTGGTAATAATATCAAACACCATGTAGGATTGTGGTCAGAATAAAATGAATTAATATACATTAAAAATGAGGTGAATATTCCAGCAGCACAGGTTCTTAATAAATGCGGATTATGGTCCTCTCCTGCCAGGCTGGTAGAATTCACTCCTTGACAGGCTTTTACTAACATCCCAGTGTCTTTGAGATTAAGTCCAGAATTCTAGCCTTACGGATCTCTAGTCTCGCGCTTCTCAATCTTTAATATGAATAGGATCACTGGGAATTCATGTTAAAATGCAAATTCAGATTCAAGAACCCTGGTAGGGCCTGAGTTTCTGCATTTTTAACAAGCTTCCAGGTGAGGTCCATGCTATTGACCACAAACCACAAGTTCAATGCAAAACCGCATTCTAATTCCAAATGTGAATGTAGCCCATTGCAAAGCTGGAACATATTTTTTTTTTTTTTTTTTTTTTTTTTTTTTTTTTTTTTTTTTTTTTTTTTTTTTTTTTTTCTTTTTCATATGTGAGCATGCTACTCCATTGCAATTTAATGAAGAACATGGAACACTATTTTAATAGCGGTCCCTAAAATAGCTGTGGGAAAAATGAGTAATCTTGCTCACTTAGAAATCAGGCAAACTTATAAGTAGGTCTTGGTGATAAGGAGAGATAAACTTGAAGACAAAAGAAAACCAGAAGTGTCTTCTGTGTTCTGACTTTGATGTCAAGGGTACAGAGCTTGAATCTGATCTCCACAGTGGCAGGAGATGAGAGCAAAGACTGAGAAGCAGGACTGATAAGAGTTGCAGGACAGGGAAGAAAGCTTTTACTAACTGCTGTGCTGAGAGCTCGACCACAGAGATGGGGGGAATACAATTCATGGGCATGGAGTTACAGTAGCAAGAAGTAAATTTTACAGATTCTTACACATCTTACATTGAATTGTGGTGGAACATTATTGCAATACATGTTGACTGAGCAGAATTCAATTTATTTTATTATTATGTCATTTTATTTTATTTTTAGAAATAGTATTTGCAGCAGTTATTATAAAGATGAAATGAATTAATAAAGTTTTGAGAATAGAATTATTCAGGGTATGCCATACATGTTAGTTAATATTAGCCATTATTATTACTAAAGAATTTTATCTTGGATAAAATGTTTATTATAAGAAATAAATTAAAGATAAGTTCTATGTGTTATTTATTTTAATACTACAGAAACTTTAATAAATTAAGATGAAACAGGTAAAAGGCATTGCTCAAAGCCACATTATGTGCATGAGCTATAATTGGGTTGGATTTCATCTGTCCAGACTCACAGGCACAGAGAACAGAATTATGGTTGCCAAGCTGGGGTGAGAAAGAAGAAGCATGGAGTGGGACTTTGGGGTTAGCAGATGAAAACTATTATATGGAGAATGGATATACAAGGTCCTACTACATACCACAGGGAACTATATTCAATATCCTGTGATAAACCACAATGGAAAAGAATATAAAAATAGAATTCGTATGTATGTATAACTGAGTTATTTTGCTATACAGCTGAAATTAACATAACATTGTAACTCAACTATACTTCAATAAAATCAATTAAAAAAAAACCCCACTCCATCTGTCCAAATTTAAAAGTCTACATGCTTCTACAACTACATGCTGATTGGTTTAAGCCAAATGATTACATTTTAGGCTATAATTTTCTCATCTATCAAATGAAGATATCACCCTTAAGCAACTAGGTGATATCTTCATTAAACATTTTACAGATATAAATTATAATTGAGTTCATTGATCAGTTACACTTGTTTTTAACTACATACCCATTCTCAACAACTGTAATATTTTTTAATTAGATATATCTTATAAATTAATTCAGAAAAGGCAATGGCAACCCACTCCAGTACTCTTTCCTGGAAAATCCCATGGACAGAGGAGCCTGGCAAGCTGCAGTCCATGGGTTTGCAAAGAGTGGGACGTGACTGAGCGACTTCACTTTCACATTTCACCTTCATGCATTGGAGAAAGAAATGGCAACCCACTCCAGTGTTCTTGCCTGGAGAACCCCAGGGATGGGGGTGCCTGGGGAGCTGCCGTCTATGGGATCGCAAAGAGTTGGACACGATTGAAGTGACTTAGCAGCAGCAGTAGCATAAATTAATTGTACTATATATTACAGTTACATAAACAAGCTAAAAATAGGAGAAAAATACATTTAATTAATGTCTATGTCTTTCAACTCATATAGCAATTATAACAAGAACAAAACTACTGGAAACAGTAAACCCTAGACATATTAGCCTTCTTGCAGTTTCTCTAAGATGCCATACAATTTCCCAATTTATGATCTTTTTAGTGTTTCCTTGCCTGGAACTCTATCCCAGGGTCTTGACGTGGCTAACTCTTGAGTTTTTCTATCATCCATGTCCCAGCTACAATGTCGTTTTAAAATATTCCTTGGCCTTCTTGATCATTAATCTTACTTCTCTGTCTTCATTTTCACATCTAAATGTCCCATACCTGTGTATGATATATACCATTTTAATCTTTTGAATGCTCATCACTATCTTAAATCTTGTTGCTGTGTTTCTCTGCTCATTGAATGTTTTCTTCCAAAGAATGGTGGTGGTTTAGTCGCTAGGTCATGTCCAACTCTTGTGACCCACAGACTGTAGCCCACTAGGCCCCTCTGCCCATGGGATTTTTCAGGAAAGAATACTAGAGTGGGTTGCCATTTCCTTCTCCAGTGGATATTCCAACCCAGGGTTCAAACCCATGTCTCCTGCATTGGCAGGCGGATTCTTTACAACTGAGCCACCAGGTAAGCCCTCTTCCAAAGACAGTGAGTATCAGAGTATAAGCATCTTGAGAGCACAGACTTCCCTTCCCTGCCAAATTTGGACTGTGGCCCCAAAGCATGGACTTGACACATGACAGACCCTCAATAACCATCTCTCTAATGAGTAAAAATAAGTAAGACATGACCCCTGACATCATGAATCTCAAAACATCAAAACGTTAACAACTCCTAGACAGACTTAGAATAATTTAAAATGCTATTCTTTGCAAGCAGACACAATGCCCTGTTCCAAAATTAGCAGCAATTAAACACTTATTTTTACAGCACTTTTAGGTTTGTGATGACATTTTTGTTACAAAGCTTTTGGCATATAAGAATGAGGTTAGGGGAACTGTAAAGATGGCGGAGGAGTAGGACGGGAAGACCACTTTCTCTCTCACAAATTCCTCAAAAGAACATTTCAACGCCAAGCAAACTCCACAAAACAACTTCTGTAGGCTGGCAGAGGACATCAGGCAACCAGAAAAGCAGACCATTGTCTTCAAAAACAGGTAGGAAAAAATATAAAAGACGAAAAAGGAGACAAAGAAGGTGGGGAGGGAGCTCTGTCCCGGGAAGGGAAGCCCGTCCCGGGAAGGGAATTTTAAGAAGAGAGGTTTCCAAACACCAGGAAACACTCTCCCTGCCGAGTCTGTGGCGCGCCTTGGAAACACAGAGGGCAACATAACAGGAAGGAAAAATAGATAAATAATTAAAACCAAGAGATTACAAGCCCAACAGTAACTCCCCCAGCGGAAAAGCAGCACAGACGCCTGCATCCGCCATTGGGAAGTGGGGGCAGGGCAGGGACGCGCGGGAGGCGCGGGCTGCAGAGCTTTGTAAGAATCGGGCAGGAACGCCCCACGCGCAGCCAGAACGATCTAACTTGGGCTAGCAAACCAGACTGTGGGATAGCTACCACGTGAAAAGCTCGAACATAAGACACCGCCAGGACCGAGCACAGAACAAAGGACGGAACGGAAAAAGCCGGCTGCAGACCATCCCCCGCCGGGGACAGGCAGCCAGAGCCGTAAGGGCTGGAAAGGGGCAATTGCAGATCTGGAGAGACTTTACTTACCTAACTGCAAGCAGGCTTCTTTGCTAAGACTTCTGGGGTTGCTGGACAGTCACAATCTGCCTCACGGGGGGCACCAGCGGTCCACCCAGAAAGCTGAGCAGCAGCGGCAGAAAAGGTGACAAGCCGCGGCGATCGCGCTCGCCAAACTCCTGAGCTACTTGGACCTGGGAAGGGCACAAAGTGCAGTCCCAGCCAAATCTGTACCTCTGAGGGCTGCCTGAGCACCGAACCTGAGCGGCTTGGACCGGGTAAGTGCACACAGCCTAGGGCCGGCCCCAGATGGTTCCCGGCTGAGCATCATAGAACTGGAGCAGTTTGTGCGCTGCGAGAAGGGACAGGTCAAGCGGGGCTGAGACACTGTGTGCACACTACAGTGCTATTTGTTTGCAGCATCCCCCCTCCCCACAGCACGACTGAACTAGTGAGCCTAAAAAACCAGCAAACAGAAGAAGTTAAACAGAGGGAACCACCTTGGAAGTGATCCCACATGGCCCATAACATCAGAGAAGGGTCAGATATATTTTTGCTATTTTTAAAATCATTCCTTTTTTGTTGTTGTTGTTGTTTGTTTTTTCTTTTTTCTTCTACCTTATTTTATTTGTTAAGTCTTCTATTTCTCCTCTAATTTTTATTTCTATAACCTACTATTACTATTTAAAAAAAAAAAAGACTTTTTTTTTAAGGCAAACACCATATATAGTCTTTGGATGGTTGTTGGTGGTTTTTTGTTTGTTTGTTTGTTTTGTTGTTTTTTTTGTTTGTTTGTTTTAATAATTCTTGTTTTTTTTTTCTTTCTTCCTTTTTCCTTCTGCTTTTCTTTAATATTGTATCTTTGAAAATCCAACCTCTACTCTAGATTTTTAATCTTTGCTCTTAGGTTTTTGTTGTCAATTTTGTACATTTAAAAACCCAAGCTTCACTACCCAAGTTTACCTGAGAGCAAGATTACTGGCTTGACCACTCTCTCCTCCTTTGGACTCTCCTTTTCTCCACCAGGTGGCCTCTGTCTCTTTTCTCCCCCATCTCTTCTCTATCCAACTCTGTGAATCTCTGTGTGTTCCAGACGGTGGAGAACACCTAAGGAACTGGTTACTGGCAGGATTTGTCTCTCTCCTTCTCATTCCTCTCTCTTATCCTCCTGGTCACCTCTGTCTACTTCCTCTCTCTCCTCTTCCCCGTATAACTCTGTGAATACCTCTGAGCGGTCCAGACTATAGAGCGCACATAAGGAAGTGACTACTGGCTAGCTTGCTCTCTCCTCTTTTGATCTCACCGCATCTCATTCCAGTTACCTCTAACTACTCCCTCCATCTTCTCTTCTCCTTGTAACTCAGTGAACCTCTCTGAGTGTCCCTCAATGTGGAGAAACTTTTCATCTTTAACCTAGATGTTTTATCATCGGTGCTGTATAGATGGAGAAGTCTAGAGGCTACTGTAAAAATAAAACTGAAAACCAGAAGCAGGAGGCTTAAATCCAAAGCCTGAAAACATTAGAGAACTCTTGAATTCAGGGAACATTAAGCAATAGGAGCTCATCAAATGCCTTCATACCTACACTGAAACCAAGCTCCACCCAAGGGCCAACAAGTTCCAAAACAAGACATACCACTAAAATTCTCCAGCAACACAGGAACACTCCCCTGAGCTTCAATATTCAGGCAGCTCAAAATTATTCCAAAACCTTTGATGTCTCATAACCCATTACGGGTCACTCCACTGCACTCCAGAGAGAAGAAACTCAGCTCCACCCACCAGAACTCCAACACAAGCCTCCCTAACCAGGAAACCTTGACAAGCCACTGATAGAACCCCACCCACAGTGAGGAAGCTCCATAATAAAGAGAACTCCACAAATTACCAGAATATAAAAAGGCCACCCCAAACGCAGCAATATAATCAAGATGAAGAGACAGAGGAATACTCAGCAGGTAAAGGAACAGGAGAGTTGCCCACCAAACCAAACCAAAGAGGAAGAAGTAGGGAATCTACCGGAGAAGGAATTCCAAATATTGATAGTGAAAATGATCCAAAATCTTGAAATCAAAATGGAATCACAGATAAATAGCCTAGAGACAAGGATTGAGAAGATGCAAGAAAGGTTTAACAAGGACCTAGAAGAAATAAAAAAGAGTCAAAATATAATGAATAACGCAATAAATGAGATCAGAAACACTCTGGAGGCAACAAATAGTAGAATAACGGAGGCAGAAGATAGGATTAGTGAAATAGAAGATAGAATGGTAGAAATAAATGAATCAGAGAGAAAACAAGAAAAACGAATTAAAAGAAACGAGGACAATCTCAGAGACCTCCAGGACAATATGAAACGCTCCAACATTCGAATTATAGGAGTCCCAGAAGAAGAAGACAGAAAGAAAGATCATGAGAAAATCCTTGAGGAGATAACAGTTGAAAACTTCCCTAAAATGGGGAAGGAAATAATCACCCAAGTCCAAGAAACACAGAGAGTTCCAAATAGGATAAACCCAAGGCGAAACACCACCAAGACACATATTAATCAAATTAACAAAGATCAAACACAAAGAACAAATATTAAAAGCAGCAAGGGAAAAACAACAAATAACACACAAGGGGATTCCCATAAGGATAACAGCTGATCTTTCAATAGAAACTCTTCAGGCCAGGAGGGAATGGCAAGACATGCTTAAAGTGATGAAAGACAATAACCTACAGCCCAGATTACTGTATCCCAGCAAGGATCTCATTCAAATATGAAGGAGAAATCAAAAGCTTTACAGAGAAGCAAAACGCTGAGAGAATTCAGCACCACCAAACCAGCTCTCCAACAAATTCTAAAGGATATTCTCTAGACAGGAAACATGAAAAGGGTGTATAAACCCGAACCCAAAACAATAAAGTAAATGGTAACGGGATCATACTTATCAATAATTACCTTAAACAGTAAATGGGTTGAACGCCCCAACCAAAAGACAAAGACTGGCTGAATGGATACAAAAACAAGACCCCTCTATATGCTGCTTACAAGAGACCCACCTCAAAACAAGGGACACATACGGACTGAAAGTCAAGGGCTGGAGAAATATATACCATGCAAATAGAGACGAAAAGAAAGCAGGAGTGGCAATATTCATATCCAATAAAACAGACTTTAAAACAAAGGCTGTGAAAAGAGACAAAGAAGGCCACTACATAATGATCAAAGGAACAATCCAAGAAGAAGATATAACAATTATAAATATATATGCACCCAACATAGGAGCACCACAATATGTAAGACAAATGCTAACAAGTATGAAAGGGGAAATCAACAATACCACAATAATAGTGGGAGACTTTAATACCCCACTCACACCTATGGACAGATCAACTAAACAGAAAATTAACAAAGAAATACAAACTTTAAATGATGCACTAGATCAGTTAGACCTAATTGATATCTATAGGACATTTCACCACAAAACAATGAATTTCACCTTTTTTTCAAGTGCTCATGCAACCTTCTCCAGGATAGATCACATCCTGGGCCAGAAATCTAAACTTGATAAATTCAAAAAAATCAAAATCATTCCAAGCATCTTTTCTGACCATAATGCATTAAGATTAGATCTCAATTACAGGAGAAAAACTATTAAAAATTCCAACATATGGAGGTTGAACAACACACTTCTGAATAACCAACAAATCACAGAAGAAATCAAAAAAAGAAATCAAAATATGCATAGAAACTATTGAAAATGAAAACACAACAACCCAAAACCTGTGGGACACTATAAAAGCAGTGCTAAGAGGAAAGTTCATAGCAATACAGGCATACCTCAAGAAACAAGAAAAAAGTCAAATAAATAACCTAACTCTACAACTAAAGCAACTAGAAAAGGAAGCAATGAAGAACCCCAGAGTTAGTAGAAGGAAAGAAATCTTAAAAATTAGGGCAGAAATAAATGCAAAAGAAACTAAAGGGATCATAGCAAAAATCAACAAAGCCAAAAGCTGGTTCTTTGAAAGGATAAATAAAATTGACAAACCATTAGCCAGACTCATCAAGAAGCAAAGAGAGAAAAATCAAATCAATAAAATTAGAAATGAAAATGGAGAGATCACAACAGACAACACAGAAATACAAAGGATCATAAGAGACTACTATCAGCAGTTTATGCCAATAAAATGGACAACGTGGAAGAAATGGACAAATTCTTAGAAAAGTACAATTTTCCAAAACTGAACCAGGAAGAAATAGAAAATCTTAACAGACCCATCATAAGCACGGAAATTGAAACTGGTAATCAGAAATCTTTCCAGCAAACAAAAGCCCAGGTCCAGACGGCTTCACAGCTGAATTCTACCAAAAATTTCGAGAAGAGCTAACACCTATCCTCCTCAAACTCTTCCAGAAAATTGCAGAGGAAGGTCAACTTCCAAACTCATTCTATGAGGCCACCATCACCCTAATACCAAAACCTGACGAAGATGTCACAAAAAAAGAAAACTACAGGCCAATATCACTGATGAACATAGATGCAAAAATCCTCAACAAAATTCTAGCAATCAGAATCCAACAACACATTAAAAAGATTATCCACCATGACCAAGTGGGCTTTATCCCAGGGATGCAAGGATTCTTCAATATCCGCAAATCAATCAATGTAATTCACCACATTAACAAATTGAAAAATAAAAACCATATGATTATCTCAATAGATGCAGAGAAGGCCTTTGACAAAATTCAACATCCATTTATGACAAAAACTGTCCAGAAAGCAGGAATAGAAGGAACATACCTCAACATAATAAAAGCTATATATGACAAACCCACAGCAAACATTATCCTCAATGGTGAAAAATTGAAAGCATTTCCCCTAAAGTCAGGAACAAGACAAGGGTGTCCACTTTCACCGCTACTATTCAACATAGTTCTGGAAGTTTTGGCCACAGCAATCAGAGCAGAAAAAGAAATAAAAGGAATCCAAATTGGAAAAGAAGAAGTAAAACTCTCACTGTTTGCAGATGACATGATCCTCTACATGGAAAACCCTAAAGACTCCACTGGAAAATTACTAGAGCTAATCAATGAATATAGTAAAGTTTCAGGATATCAAATCAACACACAGAAATCCCTTGCATTCCTATACACTAATAATGAGAAAGTAGAAAAAGAAATTAAGGAAACAATTCCATTCACCATTGCAATGAAAAGAATAAAATACTTAGGAATATATCTACCTAAAGAAACTAAAGACCTATATATAGAAACCTATAAAACACTGATGAAAGAAATCAAAGAGGACACTAATAGATGGAGAAATATACCATGTCCATGGATTGGAAGAATCAATATAGTGAAAATGAGTATACTACCCAAAGCAATTTACAAATTCAATGCAATCCCTATCAAGCTACCAGCCATATTTTTCACAGAACTAGAACAAATAATTTCAAGATTTGTATGGAAATACAAAAAACCTCCGAATAGCCAAAGCAATCTTGAGAAAGAAGAATGGAACTGGAGGAATCAACCTGCCTGACTTCAGGCTCTACTACAAAGCCAGCAGTCATCAAGACAGTATGGTACTGGCACAAAGACAGAAATATAGATCAATGGAACAAAATAGAAAGCCCAGAGATAAATCCACACACATATGGACACCTTATCTTTGACAAAGGAGGCAAGAATATACAATGGAGTAAAGACAATCTCTTTAACAAGTGGTGCTGGGAAAACTGGTGCAACCACTTGTAAAAGAATGAAACTAGATCACTTTCTAACACCGCACACAAAAATAAACTCAAAATGGATTAAAGATCTAAATGTAAGACCAGAAACTATAAAACTCCTAGAGGAGAACATAGGCAAAACACTCTCAGACATAAATCACAGGCAGGATCCTCTATGATCCACCTCCCAGAATTCTGGATATAAAAGCAAAAATAAACAAATGGGATGTAATTAAAATTAAAAGCTTCTGCACAACAAAGGAAAATATAAACAAGGTGAAATGATCAGCCTTCTGAATGGGAGAAAATAATAGCAAATGAAGCAACTGACAAACAACTAATCTCAAAAATATACAAGGCAACTTATGCAGCTCAATTCCAGAAAAATAAACGACCCAATCAAAAAATGGTCCAAAGAACTAAATAGACATTTCTCCAAAGAAGACATACGGATGGCTAACAAACACATGAAAAGATGCTCAACATCACTCATTATTAGAGAAATGCAAATCAAAACCACAATGAGGTACCACTTCACACCAGTCAGAATGGCTGCAATCCAAAAATCTGTAAGCAATAAATGCTGGAGAGGGTGTGGAGAAAAGGGAACCCTCCTACACTGTTGGTGGGAATGCAAACTAGTACAGCCACTATGGAGAACAGTGTGGAGATTCCTTAAAAAATTGCAAATAGAACTGCCATATGACCCAGCAATCCCACTGCTGGGCATACGCACTGAGGAAACCAGAATTGAAAGAGACACATGAACCCCAATGTTCATCGCAGCACTGTTTATAATAGCCAGGACATGGAAACAACCTAGATGTCCATCAGCAGATGAATGGATAAGAAAGCTGTGGTACATATACACAATGGAGTATTACTCAGCCATGAAAAAGAATTCATTTGAATCAGTTCTGATGAGATGGATGAAACTGGAGCTGATTATACAGAGTGAAGTAAGCCAGAAAGAAAAACACCGATACAGTATACTAACACACATATATGGAATTTAGAAAGATGGCAATGACGACCCTTTATGCAAGACAGGAAAAAAGACACAGATGTGTATAACGGACTTTTGGACTCAGAGGGAGAGGGAGAGGGTGGGATGATTTGGGAGAATGGCATTCTAACATGTATACCATCATGTAAGAATTGAATCGCCAGTCTATGTCTGATGCAGGATACAGCATTCTTGGGGCTGGTGCATGGGGATGACCCACAGAGATGTTATGGGGAGGGAGGTGGGAGGGGGGGTTCATGCTTGGGTATGCATGTAAGAATTAAAGATTTTAGAATTAAAAACAATTTAAAAAATTTAAAAAATTTAAAAAATTTTTAAAAAAATTTAAAAAAAAAAAAAAAGAATGAGGTGAGACAAGCACCTACAACCAACAACAGGTCAGCCTTGTATATGTTTGGCTGAGTGTAAGTCCATTATTCTGAACACAAAAGCTCTGTGTTCAGAGCTTTAATTTTAGACAGCCCTCGTAGCTATGGATGAACTTGGAAGTAATGTTCCATCAGTATTTTTTCACCTAAATTATGAGTGAAATTGAATCAATCTTAAAAAATAATTTTAAAATAGAATCAATCCTATATTGAATACAATGAATATATGTGTCCTTACTGTATAGGAAACAATAATGCTGTATATTATCCTCCAATAAAACATTATGCCGTATACAAATCAAATTTATTAACTATGAACTTTCTAAATGTTGTAATCCACTTAATTATCATATGCATAAACCTAATGTTTTCTCTAAGTTATCAGCAGGAGAGAAGTGCTTGTCAGGAGTGGAGAAGGGATTGGAGAAAAAAGTTACATTCTGGTATTGCTATGACTCTATATATCATGCTTATAGTTGCTCAACTATATTCCTATGAAAAGATTAAGTCAAAGGATATATAGAATTTATTTTCAGTTTTGTATTTGAAAGGAAAAAAATGTTTTGTCAGAAGTCCGAGTCTTAGCACTGCTTTTTTCACAGCAAAGTATTTCATTTTGAAAGAAATGTTCAACTGTATCAAGCCTCTATATATAATAATAAACTGTGAAAACAGAACTGCAGAGATGATGTGGTGTAAGAATGGTCTCTCTACAAATAATCTTTGATTGCAAGTAAAAATGATAAAGCAGGTTTAATGTTAATACCCATAACATGGCACATACTGTGCAATTAATAACTGTAACCGAAATTAACTGAATGTACTTTTATGTTTCAGTGTCCACTTTTAACTTTTACACATATTGTTAATATTTAAATCAAAGGGACCCCTCTTCTTATTCCTTCCAAATGTGTCTTTGAATTGATGGTTCTATCTTTCCTTTAGGGTTATCTTATGCCCGTGTTTGTGTCAGTTATCAGCAAAGAAATAAGATGCTCTGTGTATTATTCATCTCAGTCTCCAAACGTTTCCTGAATGCTAAATCTGTTCAGATAAAGATTTGTATAAGGTTCTAGGAAGGGAACAGAAATGACTGAAATATGGTCCTCTCTTGTGAAAGACATACACATTGCTATGAGAATACTGTGAATAGATGAAAGAATAATTCACCTAAGAAGTAACATTTGAGATATGTTCCTTGGAGAGTAGAAAGAATTTTGATATATGGAAGGTAGTTTAGTGATAATGGCAGATAAGCTAAATCATGGAACATAGGCAGAAAAATTCATAGTGAAATTTAAAACTTTTGAGAAAGTGATACGGGGACGGGATGTATTAGGACTGCTGAAAAGTTTGCTTCGGTTTTTCATCACATCAAATACAAAAGTCCCCAGTGAAATTTTTGGTGAGCCCTATAAATACAAGGCTGAATGTTAAGTTTGAAGGAAGATAACAAAGAAGCACTAACTTTTTTGTTTGTTTGTTTTTCCTTAAAATACAATGACTATTAAAACTTCTGAGCTGGAGAGTGGCAAAATTAATTATTTTCTTGACTTTATCTTTCTTTTCCTTTTCTTGTAAATCAGTCTCTAAATTTCCTCATCTAATATTTCTTCCTTCTTAGACAGCATATTTTGAACACTCTTTCTCTTCTCTGATACATACCAGTTTCTTAATGCCTTAATTTGATTTACAAAAATTCCTCCTATAGCTATCCTTTTTCATTTCCAATTCGTTCTCTACGCCACAGCCGATAGTCTTTGTAAAATGTACACTTCCCAGGCCACTTCTCTGCTTCGAAAATCTGCACTAGTTTCCCAATATCTTCAAGACTCCTGAACATGATTTATGAGCCTTCACATCCAACCCTTTATCCTCCCAGCATCTCTTCTGCAAAGAAATCTCTGCCACTCACCTCAAAAGCTTTTGCCTATCTTCTTCTGTCTGAAATTCATTTCTCTGAACCTGTTCATCTTTAGAGCTCACTCCTCCAGGAAGCACTCCTCATTAAGCATCACCTCCTCTGTACTCCCCGTACCCTGTTAATCATACTACAGCAAAATATTTACACGGTTAATCCACTCACACAAACCTACATAATCCATGAGGCTCGGCCATGTTCACCTGGCTCGTCGTTAAATTTCCAGGAATAAGTATACTGCCTGACAAATACATATGTGTAGGTTTTAAATATATGCATGATCTAGATACATACAGAAAATATAAATAACATGGAAACTGAATACGTGAGAAGCAAACAAAAGATGAAGATAAGCTTTTCTAATTGTGTACTACTGAAAAGTTTTAGATCTTGTAAGTTAATGAACAAATTATGAATATATACATATATACCTACATATATGTATGTCAAACACTATGCCAAGTGATGGATAAAATACTACCGGTATTGATTTGACACTTATTTGTGGCTCAATAAGTAGCAGTTATTATAATTAATATTTACACAATTTATTCATTAGTTTACAAGATCTAAAACTTCTGTGTTATTCAGTTGTGTCCGACTCTTTGCAACCCCATGGACTGCAGCACGCCAGGCTTTCCTGTCCTTCGCCATCTCCCAGAGTTTGCTCAAACTCATGTTCATTTAATCTGTGATACCATTCAACCATTTTGCCCTCTGCCATCCCCTTCCCTTCCTGCCTTCAATCTTTCCCAGCATCAGGGTCTTTTCTGAGTCTGCTCTTCACATTAGGTGGCCAAAGTATTGTAGTTTCAGCTTCAGCATCAGTCCTTCCAATGAATATTCAGTATAGATTTCCTTTAGGATTGACTGGTTGGATCTCTCTGTAGTCCAAGGGACTCTCAAGAGTCTTCTCCAACACCACAGTTCAAAAGCATCACTTCTTTGGTGCTCAGCTTTCTTTACAGTCCAACTCTCACATCCATACATGACCACTGGAAAAATCATATCTTCTATAAATTGGCTTCCCTGGTGTCTCAAATGGTAAAGAATCTGCCTGCAATGCAAGAGACCTGGATTTGATCCCTTGATTGGGAAGATACCCTCCTCTTAGAGGAGGGCATGGCAACCCACTCCAGTATTCTTGCCTGGAGAATCCCCATAGACAGAGGAGTCTGGAGGGCTATAGTCCATGCGGTCACAAAGAGTCAGACAGGACTGAGTGACTATGCACAGCAAACAGCGCACGTGCATGTGCACGCATGTGCACACACGTACACACCCATATACACACACACACACACACACACATATATATATAGAGAGAGAGAGAGAGAGTGAGAGAGAGAGAGAGCTCTATCTCTATGTGTGTCTTGATTGACTGAATGTTATCCTCATAACGTCCTAGAAATGCAGTTACTATTCTGTTTTCCCATTTTATACACAAGGAAACTAATATTCAATGAAAATAAGTAATTTCCTTCAGGGATCGCAGAGAGTCGTACATGACTGCACAACTTCACTTCTCGTGAATCAGGCTGCTTGCCACTTCTTGCTGTGAGGTCACCTGTCAGTATGTTTCATCTTATCAGGGTAAAACCAGGCTTGGCCATCCACATTCGCAGAGCAGTCTCCACTGATTGCACAATAGCATTGCCTATATAGAAATGTTCTGAGTTTTCAATTATGCCAGCGTTTCTAACATTTTTAAATATTAAAATCTTTTTCCCCCTCCCACCTTAAGCTTTATAGATAATAAAGCTTATCTATAACTCCAGTATATGAGGCTTTTGAAGATGAACCTACTTCATCTTCAGGGGCAGTCCATCCCCGCTGTCCCTTGCACACTAGTTTGTCCCTGAGTAATCTCCAGGGATGCCTATAAGATATATAGAGCACTTAATACTTAAGGGGCTCACTCCTTGCCGCCTGCCGTTACAGGAACAAGGTCTCAGAGCAGCAATATTAAGTACCTCAACTATATTTTCTTTCAACTTCTCTGCCAATATATTTGCAATATAATGCAAATATTTGCCTAGGTCCAATTGGAGGCCTAGTTATTATATCAAAAAGTGAATACATGGAGATATACTGGCCTGGAGCATAGCCCAGCAGTTTTAAAGTTTGACATTTAATATTCTCCAGGCATGTGAAAGAATCTGGGAGCAGAAGTTAGAGCCAGGGTTGGGGGGATGGTCTATGAAAGTTAATGATATGGATATGTTGGGGCTCAAAGACCAGAAATGTACTAAATTAGAACTATGCAGTTACAAATTAATATCTGAGATGGACTTACTTTTTTGTACTCTAGGCAGTGTTTTCCACCTGACACTACGATCAAGAAAATCAGCTTTAGAAACAGCTGGATCGGAATTTATGACTTCACCTTGATAGCCTGAGAAAGTAGCACTTACTTAAAACTCTGTCTCTAAAGTAGGTGTTGGGAAGTGGCCTCAAGAACGGGAATGAAGGATTAAAAGACTGAAATAAGGAATGAGGAAAAATCCATCAACATGCACAATACTGCTTCCAACAACTAGGGATCAATTTTCCCTAGGGCATCTGTAAGAGCTTGAGTAGCCTGCTTGGTAGCATATGTTTTCAGCTTGTCTGCATTTTATTCATGGGAATGTTGTTTGTTTGAATTCCTCTCTGGAAAGTCATCTTGAAACTTATTTATAGAGTCCTAGACCACAGCATTTATTGGAGTTCAATTAACACTTAATTCAAAAGTAATTAAATAAGTGGTGTCCTTTTTTGATTTCTAAGGAGAAACTGAGACATAAGCAGAGAGAGAGAAAGAGAAATTAGGTAAAACACCTGACTTTTAGTTATTTTCTTTGAAAGACTTTATAGTCTACCTGAATTCAACCGTTTTCAAGATTTAAATTTAGTGAAAATTCAATAGCTGAATGTTGAAAATTCAATAGCAGAAGTGGACATAATTCTGGCATTTGTCCATATGGGGATTCTGTGAATAATCACGGCCATTCACAGAAAGATTTGTACCCACATATACTTTTATTGCATGTGGGAGTCAACTCTATTTTTCCTGACCATAGGAATCCTCCTGTGAAATAGGACAGAAGGCTTAGATTGGGGAAATTATCTTCTGCCTGTTTCTCTACCTAGTAAAAATGCAGAAAGTAACAATTCTGTGTAATGTACTTTAAACACTTAAGGCTGCCCTTTGGAAAATCATGATTCCAGCCTGCACTTGCAGATCTCTGTAAAAACCAAGGGGATAAAATATATCCTCTGATACACATAATGAACCAAGTAGTTTACTGTGAGGATTTAGGAGAATCTCCCAGGGAACAGAATGCTTTGGCCAATTTTGGAGAGATTTAGAAAAGCTCCAGACATACCTCTGGAGATTTTAATTAAGAGCAGAATTATGAAGGAAATTAAGAGTGAGAACGTTAGCATCATGCAATCTCCCTTCTTGGAGGACAGACCCAGGTAATGCGATGCTAATCCCAGACTTACAGTGTGGTCCTGCCTTACTCTCTTTTTGGGTACAACGAAGATCCCTCTTCTGTGAACCAAGGGATATGTATCCTTGCCAAGGAACACTGGGATGCTATAATACCAGAAGTCTCCTTACAATATCCAATCCAGTTAAGTTCAGTTCAGTCGCTCAGTCGTGTTTGACTCTCTGCAACCGCATGGACTGCAGCACGCCAGGCCTCCCTGTCCATCACTCACTCCTGGAGTTTAATCAGACTCATGTCCATTCAGTCAGTGATGCCATCCAACCATCTCATCCTCTGTCATCCCCTTCTCCTCCTGCCTTCAATCTTTCCCAGCATCAGGGTCTTTTCAAATGAGTCAGTTCTTCGCATCCAGTGGCCAAAGTATTGGAGTTTCAGCTTCAGCAAGGGACTCTCAAGAGCCTTCTCCAACACCGCAGCTCAAAAGCATCAATTCTTCCATGCTCAGTATCCTTTATGGTCCAAATCTCACACCCCTACATCACTACTGGAAAGACCATAGCTTTGACTAGACGGACCGTTGTCAGCAAAGCCAAGTCTCTGTTTTTTAATATGCTGTCTTGGGTGGTCGTAGTTTTTCTTCCAAGGAGCAAGAATTTTTAATTTCATGGCTGCAGTCACCATCTGCAGTGATTTTGGAGTCCCTCCCTCAAAATAAAGTCTGTCACTGTTTCCATTGTTTCCCCATTTATTTGCCATAATATGATGTGACCAGATGCCATAACATTAGTTTTTTGAATGTTGAGTTATAAGCTCACTTTTTTCACTCCTCTCTTTCACTTCCATGAAGAGTCTCTTTAGTTATTCTTCGCTTTCTGCCATAAGTATGGTGTCATCTGCATATCTGAGATTATTGATATTTCTCCGGGCAATCTTGATTCCAGCTTGTGCTTCATCCAGTCCAACATTCCACGTGATGTACTCTCAGTTCAGTTCAGTTCAGTTCAGTCGCTCAGTCTTGTCTGGCTCTTTGCAACCCCATGAATCTCAGCACGCCAGGCCTCCCTGTCCATCACCATCTCCTGGAGTTCACTCAAACTCACGTCCATCGAGTTGGTGATGCCATCCAGCCATCTCATCCTCTGTCATCCCCTTCTCCTCCTGCCCCCAATCCCTCCCATCATCAGAGTCTTTTCCAATGAGTCAGCTCTTCACATGAGGTGGCCAAAGTACTGGAGCTTCAGCTTTAGCATCATTCCTTGCAAAGAACACCCAGGGCTGATCTCCTTTAGGATGGACTGGTTGGATCTCCTTGCAGTCCATGGGACTCTCAAGAGTCTTCTCCAACACCACAGCTTAAAAGCATCATTTCTTCAGCTTTCAGCTTTCTTCACAGTCTAACTCTCACATTCATACATAACCACTGGAAAAACCATAGCCTTGACTAGATGGACCTTTGTTGGCAAAGTAATGTCTCTGCTTTTCAAAATGCTATCTAAGTTGGTCATAACTTTCCTTCCAAGGAGTAAGCGTCTTTTAACTTCATGGCTGCAGTCACCATCTGCAGTGATTTTGGAGCCCCCAAAAATAAAGTCTGACACTGTTTCTACGGTTTCGCCATCTATTTCCCATGAAGCGATGGAACCAGATGCTATAATCGTTTTTATGAATGTTGAGCTTCAAGCCAACTGTTTCCTCTTTCATTTTCATCAAGAGACTTTTTATTTCCTCTTCACTTTCTGCCATTTGCATATCTGAGGTTACTGATATTTCTCCCTGCAATCTTGATTCTAGCTTGTGCTTCTTCCAGCCCAGCGTTTCTCATGATGTACTCTGCATAGAAGTTAAATAAGCAGGGTGACAATATACAGCCTTGATGGACTCCTTTTCCTATTTGGAACCAGTCTGTTGTTCCATGTCTAGTTCTAACTGTTGCTTCCTGGCCTGCATACAGATTTCTCAAGAGGCAGGTCAGGTGGTTTGGTATTCCCATCTCTTTCAGAATTTTCCACAGTTTATTGTGATCCACACAGTCAAAGGCTTTGGCATAGTCAATAAAGCAGAAATAGATGTTTTTCTGGAACTCTTTTGCTTTTTCCATGATCCAGCGGATGTTGGCAATTTAATCTCCAGTTCCTCTGCCTTTTCTAAAACCAGCTTGAACATCAGGGAGTTCATGGTTCACGTATTGCCGAGTGTAATTGTGTGGTAGTTTGAGCATTCTTTGGCATTGCCTTTCTTTGGGATTGGAGTGAAAACTGACCTTTTCCAGTCCTGTGGCCACTGCTGAGTTTTCCAAATTTGCTGGCATATTCTTAGTGGTAGTCAAATGGTTACTTTTTAATATAAAGCTAAAATAATTTTGTTCAGTTCTGTTGAAACTCCTATGGAGGCTCTTGAATCACAATAGGTTTTAAAATAATTAACATATTGTTTAATATTGCTATTTCCACTCAGGAATATTGCTCGTACAACCATTCAATCAAATTTCCTTGATTTGTGTTCCCAAAATTTTTTTATAATTTATTCACATATATCCCATTTTCATTCCCAAGTATTTTAGTTTTTCACAATTGTATATAGAGTTAATTTTTTAAAATTTATAACTAGCATTGTTGGTATAAAGAAATCTACTAGTTTTGCATATATACTTTTATTGTCAGTAGTTAATGCATTATCCTATTGACTAATACTTGAGTTGATATTGGGCTATTGGAAAATAAAAACAGATCAAACCTCGGTAAATCAGTTTATATAAATCATTCTGTAATCTCTAAATTTTAGTTTATTCTACTGTGAAATAGGGATAATACAACCTACTTTTCCCAGCAGTGCCTAGTAAGTTCATTCAGTGTGCATTTCTTCATTTATTTTGTCTTCCCATTTTCTCATGGATTTCTATAGCTTCATTATCACCAATGTTTTAAAGTCAAATCTCTTAACTGAGGTCTTTTCAATATAATGTTGGAAAGTTGTAGAAAAGTGAGCAATGAACACATAAGAAACTTAAATGCAAGTCCCCGAGTATAATGCTCATAGTTTTCTTTTTCCTTTTTATTATCATACCCAGTGTATTTCTTTGACTCAGTGTTCTATCTATCATTACCATAGAAGGTGTTTTTAAAAGTGAATGTCATTCCCACACCACAAAACTCCTTTTCACTGAAATGTCCTACTTGCCCTTTCCTTCCCTTACTGACTAAACTACTTTTTTCCCCTGACTAAGCCATTGATTCATCCCTTCCCTATTGTTAAAAACAACAACAACAACAAAAATCTCATCTAGATACAAAGGTAAGAGGTGTTTCTGGAATAATACAGCAACTCAAAAATATTTACAGAAGGATTTGCCTTTCTTTGTTAAAATGGTAAATGATGCAGTTTTCATTTATCTACTTGCTCAGAAAGAAATTTAGTCTCCTATAAGTGTTTTCCACCCTCACAAATAAAACTTCAAAAATAGTCAAATTCCAAAGAAATCAACTGGATAAAGTTAGAACTCATGATTTGAATTTCAACTCACTTTGAATTTTTTAGTAACATTTTTGCCATATTTGCTTTTTCTAATTTTCTATTCTTCCATTTAATGAGTATGCAGAATAATTTTGTTCTAAAGCTACAATATAAATTTACTGGGGTAACTCTGGGCATATTCTTACTTAGAGGTCACAGTCATTCATTTTGTTTGAATGAGGTCACCAGTGTCAATGAAACTGATGTTAGCAATTCCACTGAGCATCTTTAATTTTGTTCTATAAACACAGTGACTTTCATTGAGAAAAAACATTTCATAATCAATCATGGGAGGTAGGTTTTCTTACAAACAGAAGACCCTAAGAATATTCTGGACTTTTTCAATTTAAATTGAATCTAATCATTTAAGCTTAGTTCATTTTATATCACTTCTGGGCATCAATTTCACATATGAAATAAATATTTAGGATTTCATACTGAATTTTTCACTTTTCTAAGATGAACGCTCAAGAGGAATATTTTTTATTTGTTACAATATCACTATTATTATTCCTATCACTTAAAATTATTTATATGTAAAGTTTCAACATATATCATTTGAACTATACAATAGTTACTTAATAAGAGCCAAAGATCAGGAGTAATAATAATAATTGTGGTTATCATGATTTATTACTATCATTAATACAGATATTGAGCTCAGAAATATCTAGGGACTTGTCCAAGGTTTTAAAGCATGTTAGCAATGGATCTTCAATCTGGTATTTTCTGTTATAGCTATTGATATTTCCATATTAAAAATTAAAATATATAACTATATAAAATAATTGCCTTCAAATCATTAAAAATTAACAATCTCATGTTCATACTAACAATGTATGTTATAAAAATAATTTATATTTCAAAAAATAAATTTAGTATGATGTCTCATTGACTTATATTTTTATAAATTTCTTTAGCTTCACTAAGTGAAAGTGAAAGTCATTCAGTTGTGTCCTGCTCTTCATGACCCCATGGACTGTAGCCTGCGAGGCTCCTCTATCCATGGAATTCTCAGGCAAGAAGACTGGAAGGGGTGAACTATGCCTTCTCCAGGGGATCTTCCTTACCCAGGAACCAAACTGGGATCTCCTGCATTGCAGGTGGGTTCTTTACCATCTGAGCTACCAGGGAAGCCTGTGTCTTCAAAAATGCAGCTGAATTCGTATACCTGCTGTTTTACTGAATCTTTTAAAAATATCACATGTAATATAGCCCCTGGAAAACATTCACTTTACAGTTATGAGAGAACAAGTGTGAAAAGGGCAAATATTATCTTAGTATTATTATGAAAATAGTTTTGAAGCTCACAGAGTCCCTGAAAGGATGATGAGGACCTGCTATGGTCCTAGACTACACTTTCAGAAAAGTCTTAAAAATTCATGGTTTATCCTGTTCTTTCTATTCTACCCAGATAAGTGAGTTTATAGGCTCTCTGATAGGATCACAGTCTTCTATATCTGACATCTAACATACATTGTAAGCAAATTCATGAAACACAAATGAGGGTAACTAGATGTGTCTGAAATTTGAATTATTTTGCATTATGTCAGAAAGAACTTTTAGTAAGGCAAAAGTGTCTATTTTAAGTAATTATAGGGCATGAAACACATGACAAGAACTATAAAAGATAGCTTTTGGAGACTTAAAGATGTGCCAAGACCTAGAGAAATTACTGGGAAAAAAAGTTTCATTTTCTGTTTCAAGTTGTCTTTTTTTTTTTTTTGGCAAGACTTTAAATGACATAGCCAATCCTGTATCAATCAGCACAATGAAAACATTTTTCTAAGGTGCCTTAAACAAAAATGCACTCTGTTTCGTTAACTACTTGGAAAACTGAAATGTTACAGCCTGTAAGAGTTACATAGAAATTGTGCAACAGACATGGGCCAGACTTGCTGGCTGAAACTGAATACAAATATACATAAATGTATATTTTTCCTTCCTCTTTTTCCAGTGGTATATGCTGACCCAATGCTGCCTTCTGGCATCACTTCCATAAAAAGAAACACAGTATCCAAGTAATACTACATTTGACCTCCTTGGTTAATATTCAAAGTGATGGTCAAGAAGGTTATAAGCAAACACCAGCTTTCTTTCACACCTCTTAGCTCATTCTGCAAATTACTAACATCATCTTGGGAGCATTCAAGACCCTGGATAATGAATGTTAACAGCAGTTCCTGTTGGCTGCATCTGAGGATGCATTTATTTTTCTCATTATCTTACACACAGTCTTAAAGCTATTGTCTGCCACTGCTGCTCACTAAGGAAGCCACAGAAAGTGCTAAAGATGTCAAGAGGCAATAAGCCTCATTTATTTTTATGGCCTTCATCAGCATTATTTTTTCTCTTCTGTCTCTCACTTTTTTTTTTTTTTAACTTAAAGGCCTATAATAGAATCTGCTGATTAGAATCAAAGCCATATCTAAGTATAGATATGAGAGACCTTTCTGAAAGCGATGGGCTATGGAAGGGCATTTTACGCATATGATACGTCTGGCAGATACTGTATCTAAAGTCAAGTGGTATTTCTTTCTTCCTTCTTGGCTACGTTCTGGACATTTTACAATTGATAATACTATTAACATTATGAAAGTGAGTAAATAAAAGATTTGGAGGAATAAAACATAATAAGTGGATTGAAATATTGCCAGCATGGATATTTAGGAAAATATTATATGCAAATAACTGGAAAGCAAATATACTACACTCCTGTAACTTTCAAAAGATCATGTATTATCAGAAAATAAAGTGCAAGCAAATAATGACCATAAACAAAGATACAATAAAATTAAAAATACAATTTTATATTGGAATGGAAACCATTCTGAAATAGTCTGTGGGTCTTCCTGGACATGTAGGCTATAGAACTGGGATAAATTTATAATTCATGGAAGCTCTTTTCTGTAATAACTGAACATGCAGTCAGGGACACACATTATAAGTCAGTTTCTGAAGGAGAAGCAAATGCAGATGTAGACAAAAAGTCTGAAGTTTCTTGTCAATTGAGAAGATAAATGGATAGAAGAAGCTAAGATCTAACCTCAAAATGATAGAGAGTAACAATAAAGCAAATCCTTTGCATTATCAATGTAGGCAGAAAAACGGCAAGCCTTGGAGACTATCTCAGGCATGATGGAAGTTTAGGGTTAACAGTCTTTCAGGATGGGATGATGGCAAAGGTGGATTTGAAGTATTTATCTCATAATTTGGTCAGAACTGAGAAAATTTTAACTGTCTATATCAAAGCAAGTAGGTACTGGTGAATACTGGAGAAGAAAATGGCAACCCACTCCGTGATTCTTGCCTGGAGAATCCAATGGACAGAGGAGCCTTGCAGGCTATGGTCCATGGAGTCACAAAGAGACACCACTGAGCGCACACACACATTGATGAATATTATTAACTGGCAGTTACATTCACTTTCTTGTCATGATCATTCTTCCTATCACATGTCTAGAATAAATCAGAAATGGAGTAGGCATCATGTGATGGTTTGGGGTATTATAGATTTTTCTGATAGCGATAGAAATGAGGTGGCCGTCACTGAGGAGGAGAGGAGTGAGGAGAGACAGGTGTTACTGAGAAAGACAAGAACTGACCAAATTAGATATTGATGACTTCTGTCAAGAATACGTATTGCCACCCTTTGCTGGAGACATTTTCAAAATGTAATCTATACTACCACCATCTTCCTACTTTTCTACTGTGATTTGGCTACTTGATTCCTGCTAGTATTAGTTTTTTTTTTTTTTTTTCAATCCATTATCAAACTATTCTGGGCTATTCTGAATAGCCATGGCCAGCTGAAGCTGAATTGTTTGGCTCACAGGGAGATAGCCTGACCCTGCTCCCCTGTGAGGGACTGTGACATTCTTGAGTTCTTTGTGTGCGAAATGGAGCCCCTTGTCTGCTGCTTACCAGCATGGCTCAGAAATTCAAGTTTGGGGGGGCGGGAATTAAAGACAGCTGTGGCATCTTTTGGAGAAGGCACTGGCACCCCACTCCAGTACTCTTGCTTGGAAAATCCCATGGACGGAGGAGCCTGGTAGGCTTAGCTACCATGGGGTCGCTGAGAGTCGGACACAACTGAGCGACTTCACTTTCACTTTTCACTTTCATGCATTGGAGAAGGAAATGGCAACCCACTCCAGTGTTCTTGCCTGGAGAATCCCAGGGACAGGGGGCCCTGGTGGGTCTATGGGGTCACACCGAGTCAGACACGACTGAAGCGGCTTAGCAGCAGCAGCGGCAGTGGCATCTTTGTTTATTGATATGACAGAAGAGTTTCCATTTCACACCACCCCTGAAATGACTGTAAGGAAGTGAAACTAACATTCCCCTGCCTGAGGCTTGCCTTTCTAGGAGATGTTTGCAAGGATTAAATGGTCTTTTTATTTTGCTTCTTCACCGCACCTCCCTCCCCCATCTCTGATCTATAAAAGAATCTGGCATCCAGGGCCTGACAAATGGTTATTTTGAGACATTAGTATGCCATTTTTTCAGTGTGCTGGCTCTCCAAAGTCATATTCCTTGCCTCAAAACCACGTCTCTCAGATTTATTGGCCTATCATTTGGTGAGCAGAGTGAGCTTGGACTGGGTAACAGAACCCTGGATCCATGTATTAGTGGACTTTGAAAGCTACGATGTAGTAGAGTCAATAGGAATCTTTCAGGGGTCTGTTTTAATGGACTGTCCCATTCATTTTCGCATTTCATAAAGAAAACCTGTTATCTATGTGGAAGTTGTATTGGAATTCCTTATTATCATTCATATATTTGAAGTACTAATTTCTCCTGATATTCCTATCCATAATATATTACATATATTGTAATCAGGAGATTTCTGGGTGGCATAGTGGCAAAGATTGCCACTGCAGGAAATGCAAGAAACATGGGTTCCATCACTGGGTTGGGAAGATCCCCTGGAGGAGGAAATGGCAGACCACTCCAGTATTCTTGCCCAGAAAGTTCCATGGACAGAGGAACCTGGCAGGCTACACTCCATGGGGTTGCAAAGAGTTGGACATGACTAAGAGACTGAGCGCACACACACATAACTGATCTGTAAACTGCTTACAGCTCAATATTTGAAATAATTTACCTGTACTTGGTCAGGTTATCCAGGGCTTAAAAACATGGCTTTGTAAAGTCACTTCAGTTATTCTAAACAATATGTAACATGATGAAGTGGAATAAAAATATTGATACTTTAGACAAGCAGAAGTTTTAGTGAAGACTTTGATATTAACTGTCTGTATAACCCTGGTCAAGTCACTAACCATTTTATCTAATTAAAAAAAAATACAATATGGGGATAGTAGTACCTACTTTGCTCTTTTCCCAGGGCTAGTATAGATATTAATGTGCCTGTTTACAAATAGCTTTTGACAAGTACAGAGAATAGAACAAAATTTCATTCAAAGCATTGTGTCATAATTTACATGACCAATAGGTTCCCGAAGTGCAGTGAGTGTAACATTAGAGATAATCTTTCATTTGCCACCCTGTCCACAATATAAGATGACGTCCATTCCACTTCTCTAGAACAGTGTACTGCAATCATTTCAGATTCCATCCAATGGTGTTTATGATACTGAGATGAGTAGGTAGGGAGATTGTAGAGGGCCTTTCGGTGAGTCACTTTTTGATGCAGGGTGATAATACAAGCTGATGTCTTCAATTAAGACAGTGAATGGCTCTATAGGGATAAGCTGAATCATCTTTAAAAGGTTAATGATCTCAGTTGCAAGTCTTCAGTAAAAGTTAGCCTCTGTAACTCACAGGAGAATAAAATAGGTAAGGAAACCAAAGAAATAATTTTAGGGATGCAAAGTAAGTGACTTTCACTTCACTTCACTTCAAAGAACTATGAATACTTACTTACTTGTCTAACTTTTAAACAATAAACTTGGGCAAACAGATGTTACAGAGTTGGACCATTTGAAATAAGCATTATTCAAATTGGAACCAGAATTCATTTGTTTCTAACACTTTTCATCCACTGACCTTGCCATTTTCCCCCATTTACATGTTTTTGTGACTGTGATTATTAAAAGAAAACTTCTAATTTTTCTTTCTGCTTATATTTAAATCCTTGTTATATTTGGGTCAATTTTCTTTCTCCTCAGAGTTTGAAATCTGCATACTTTGCAATCCTGTAAATTTAGTGTCATTTGGCATTTCTATTAATATGCCATTTTCTCCACCATTCTAGATCTTTAATAAAAATGTTAAATAAGACCAGCCCTAGCATTTGTTACTTTTTGTTTATAAGCCTTTCCTCAATTCTAATCTGACTGATTTTCTTGTCATCTAAGCTCATTTAAAACAAATTTGCAAGTAAAATATCATCAGACATAGTATCAGATGTTTTGCTAATGACTAAATATATCACATTTTCCTCCTATTCATTAATTTTAAGAATTTATCAAAGGAAGGAACTCAGCTTGTCTACCATGAATTTTCATTTATAAACTCCTGCTGCTCTGGGTCTGTAAGCCCATTTTAGTCGTTCAGAATTGTTCAACTAGCTTATAAAGTAAAGTAATGCCATACAGTCTTAATATGAAGAATTCTCTAATATCACAGAAAAAAAAATTGGGATTGGGGGTGAGAGTAACACCCTGTCAGTATATGAAATTTCTAAATAAAACACGACACATCAAAGGCTTGATAGCCTTAATAACATACAGTGTAAGTTCTTGGTAGAATTTCGGTCTTTCAGTAAAAGCTACTGAATCTATAACTATGAATTATGAGAGGTTGTGGTCTATGTAAACATTTATAAATCACATTTCCATCAATTCAGTATCAGTAATAGTCTTACAGACTTGAGTTCTATTATTGCTCTTGCCTGGATTTAGACCTTTACCCTCTCTTAGCCGAACTTTTCTGACAATTTCTAAGCCATCTCTTTGAAACTCTGATCCAACCTCCTCGGCATCACCAGATATTCTTCCAAAAACACTGGTCATTTATATGTAAGTATTTCTTATTTTCTATAGTACCGAGTTTAAACTCCTTTATAAGACCCTTTAAATATGACCTAGATTCTCTCTCCTTGCTCACCAAGCTCCTCATTCTTTTCTAACCTTGTTCTCTATCGTTTGATGCCTCTATAGGAACCCAGAATGTCCTTTCTTTCCTTCCCTGTTGAACTATGCTACGGACCCTACTCTTTGGTGAAGTTTTTGTCAACTCCCTCAGGCAATCAGGAACATCTTTCGGACCACCGGTATGTTGCTAATTTTGCTCCCACTTACTCCTCTCATTGTGTTATAATGGTTCCTTACAGAGCACTGAGCTTCTTTAAGACAGACAGTTCTTCCTTATCATGCCTTCCCTATTTGCCAACAGAGAGTGAGCATTAAGGATGTGGATTTTCATGCAAATATTCTAACATTTTTCAACACAGAAGCAGACTGCATTTAGAAAATGGACACCTCCCAGTGCTGATGCCTTTTGTTCTCATAGTTCAATTTTACATTTGCTACCCCAAGATAAAACAAATTGTCCTCTCCATAAACCCAATGCTATTTACTTTGAATAGTGAAAACATTCTATATAGCTTACAAAATCAAGCCCCAAAACTTCAATGAGAGAAATTCTGTTTTAATCTTCTCTTTATCAAAAAAGGTGCTAAGATGATTCACTCTTTTTAAATTTGAGTTTATTATAATTTCCCTAATGAGCATCTAGTGTGAGTTCCAAAGCTATTAGTTTTCCGTGTTACAGCACTGATGACTATCAAGTTTTCAGAATATTTTATTCTCTTTTTGTTCTAAACAGTTTCCCTTTGCTAGGATTGATTTGTGTGACCTTGTTTATCTACCAATCCTTCTTAACTCTAATCTCCTGCAAAACTTAAGACCTTCAGCTTGTAGGATCAGCCTTACTTAGTATATAAGTTATTCCTGGGCATGCCCTGTCCCACTAGCCTTTGGTGTCTGAAATTGATTTTGCTACTCATAACTCAATATCTACTAGGGTTGATGTGAACATTTCTGATCCCTCCTACATCCACAAATCTACAACGAAACAGCTATTTCAAGTTCACAGCATGGTCTTATCTGGAACTAAAGTCAAATCCTGAGCCAATTTTCAATTCTCATTTCTTAGGTACTGATATAGACCGAATGTTTGTGCCTCTGCTCAAATTCATATGTTGAAATCTAACCCTCTATGAGGTGGCATTTAGGGCCTTTGGGAAGTGACTGGACATATGGGTGGGGCACTAATAAGTGGGATTTGTGCCTTGTAAAAGGGCCATAGTGAGTTCCCTGTAAACGTGAAAGTGTTATTCAGTTGTGTCTGACTCTGTGCAACCCCACGGAGTATAGCCTGCCAGATTCCTCTGTCCATGGGATTCTCCAGGCAAGAATACTGGAATGGGTAGCCATTCCTTTCTCCAGGAGATCTTCCTGACCCAGGGATCAAACCTGGGTCTCCTGCGCTGCAGGCAGACGCTGTCATCTGAGCCACCAGGGAAGCCCAGAGAATGCCCGAGTCCCTTCCAACACGTGAAGACACAAGGTGAAGGAGACAATCTATGAACAGGAAACAGGCTCTCATGAGATACAAATATGTCAGCACCTTGGCCTTGCACTTCTGAATCATAAGTCAACCAGTCGGTGATATTTGTTATAGTATCTCAACTGATCAAGACAGGGGGGAAGCTCAGTCTTCATATTTCTACTCACCAGACAGGTCTGATCCAAACAAAGCAGATCCTTCCCAACTGTCGGCTACTAATAATGTGTTACATTCATGAGCAGTGTGTGTGTTAGTCGCTCAGTCATGTCCGGTTCTTTGCGACCCCATGGACTGTAGCCTGCCAGGCTCCTCTGTCCATGGGATTTGCCAGGCAAGAATACTGGAGTGGATTTCCATTTCCTCTTCCAAGGGATCTTCCCAACCCAGGGATCGAACCCGTGTCTCCTGTGTCTCCTGAAATGCAGGCAGATTCTTTACCCGCTGAGCCATCAGGGAAGCCACAACCAAGTAACAGCCATGAGTCTCTCTCATATATATTATTGCCTTCAGTTCACACAATTTAGTGAGCAAGGCAGAGTATCAAAAAGAAGCACATAGTTTTGTTTCATTTTGTTTTAAATCATTTCCTAATTCAGTGCGAAGTTCTCTATATTCAGTGCATCAGTGGCGGGTTCTGGAATTGGTCTTACAGCTTAACCCTGATAACCAGTGTACTCCAGCTGCTCTAGTTAGATCCCTGAAAATCATTCTTGACTTCTCGCTTTCCCTATACATTCAATTAGTCACAAGGTCATCAATTCTATTTTTTAAATATCCTTCACATCTGTCCATCTTTCTCCTTTCTGGTCCAAGCCACCATCACCTCTCCCTCCAACTCTTCAAAATATGCCTAATATGTAGTCCTTCACATCTCATCCTCTATAATTCCTTCTGCATGCTGTAATAGCCAAATGCATTTTTCTGAAATACAAATCAGATGTGTTGCATCTCCTTTTAAAACTATCCATTGGGTCCCATTGTCCTTAGGATCAAACATGAACTCCTTAACCAGGCATTATAGACTTTTCTCTTAATTTTACATCTTTAACATATATCTTGTACCAATCTCTCTTTCTTTCAATCTTATTCCAGACGTTCCAAAAATTCTTTCAATCTCTCACTTGTGCTTCTTTTCTCTCATCACTGGGTCTTCATGCATTATTTTCCCTTTATCTGAAATACCCGTCTCTGCCTTCCCCCCATTCCAGTGCTTACTTGTTGCTTTCTAGGACTCAACTTGAAGAGTCTCCTTTTCTGTGAAGAGAGTCCCAACCTCCTGGATTAGATGTGCTTAACACCGCAGTCCATAGTGCCTCGCATTCATTGTGTTCATGATTTAATGTTTACTTCTCACTAGACGGTACATGCTGAGAAGACAGAGACTTTACTCTCATTCACTGTTTGTTTCCCTGGGCCTACCACATAGTTGGTGCTCTGTAAATATTGGTTTATTCAGACTCTGTTTCTATCTCCTTGGACCTCAGGTTTCCACATGGCTCATGGCTACCTCTCTACTGTTACTCTCCAATGTCTCCCATCTTCTCTGTTCTAGCTCCAAACAAAAGATATATTAGTTGTTCTCTTTGTGGTCCTGTAAAAGGGGAGAAGAATTTGGACAAAATAGTCATAAAATGCCCAACAGTTTTTCCTCACAAGAATGATAGGCCAATTTCCAGCTAGTTGTGACTCATCCTGTAATTTAGCTATCTGTCTTTATCCAAGCTCTACAAAACATCTGTAAATTACCCTGTCAAACCTGAATGCAAAAGTTCTCACTCTATCTATATATACTTTTTGCTCCTTAAGTGATTTTTTTCCCCTAAAGTTGTAATAGAAAAAAAAAAAAGTGAGACATTTTGGGATTCTATTTTTCTTTTCCATGGGTACAATTTTCTTTGTTTCATTGCGAGTGATTGGATAAATAAATCCAAAGTGGTTTCAGGTTTCTAAATTACAATTAAAGTGCCATTTAACCACAATGATTAGTTCTTTAAAGAAAACACGGTACCTGAATATCAGGTAGAAATGAAATTGCTCAGCAGATAATTCTCAGACATTTTGCTTTAACTCCTTTGATAATAGCCCCACGCTAGCTGATCCCATCTCAGTCCCTTTGAATCTTGGCTACTCCTTTTATTTGCACAGACATATTATTCTTAAAAATTTAGTGCGAGGTTGACATTGGAAATTTCTTCAATTGTTATTTGTGAAATTAACCTGCGTTCTTTCTTCACCTTGGAATAGACATCTGGGAAACCAGTTGTCTTTTTGTTTGTTTGTTTGGCTGTGCCAACTCTTAGTTCAAGCACTTGGGACCTTCGTTTATCACAAGGACTCTAGTTGTGGAGCATGGGTTCAGTAGTTGAACCAAATCAGGCTTAGTTGCTCCACAGCATGTAGAATCTTTGTTCCCCAACCAGGGATTAAAACCAAATCTTCTGCATTGCAGGCAGATTCTTAACCACTGGACAACCAGGGAGTCCCCTGATTTTTCTTTTTCTTTTTCCTTTTCTTTTAATTTTTATAGAAGTATACTTGTGTACAATGTTGTGCTAGTTTCTGCTGTACAGTGAATTGAATCACCTATATGTATACATCAGTTCAGTTCAGTCACTCAGTCGTGTCTGACTCTTTGCAACCCCATAGACTGCAGCATGCCAGGCCTCCCTGTCCATCACCAACTCCCAGAGTTTACTCAAACTCATGTCCATCGAGCGGTGATGCCATCCAAACATCTCATCCTCTGTCATCCCCTTCTCCTCCCACCTTCAATCTTTCCTAGCTTCAGGGTCTTTTCCAATGAGTCAGTTCTTCCCATCAGGTGGCCAGAGTATTAGAGTTTCAGCTTTAGCATCAGTCCTTCCAATGAATATTCAAGACTGATTTTCTTTAGGATGGACTGGTTGGATCTCCTTGCTGTCCAAGGGACTCTCAAGAGTCTTCTCAAACACCATAGTTCAAAAGCATCTATTCTTTGGTGCTCAGCTTTCTTTATAGTCCAACTCTCACATCCATACATGACTATGAGAAAAACCATAGCTTGACTAGATGGACCTTTGTTGGCAAAGTAATGTCGCTGCTTTTAAATATGCTGTCTAGGCTGGTCATAACTTTTCTTCCAAGGAACAAGTGTCTTTTCATTTCACGGCTGCAGTCACCATCTGTAGTGACTTTGGAGCCCAAAAAAATAGTCTCTCACTGTTTCCATTGTTTCCCATCTATTTTCCAGGAAAGGAGATCAGCCCTGGGTGTTCTTTGGAAGGAATGATGCTAAAGCTGAAACTCCAGTACTTTGGCCACCTCATGCAAAGAGTTGACTCATGGGAAAAGACTCTGATGCTGGGAGGGATTGGGGGCAGGAGGAAAAGGGGACCAGATGCCATGATCTTAGTTTTCTGAATGTTGACTTTTAAGCCAGCTTTTTCACTCTCTTCTTTCACTTTCACCAAGAAGCTCTTTAGTTCTTCACTTTCTACCATAAGTGTGGGATCATCTGCATATCTGAGGTTATTGATATTTCTCTGGTTAAACTTAATTCCAGCTTGTGCTTCATCCAGACCAGCATTTCTCATGATGTAATCTGCATATAAGTTAAATAAGCAGGGTGACAATATACAGTCTTCTCATACTCCTTTCCTGATTTGGAACCAGTCTGTTGTTCCATGTCCAGTTCTAACTGTTGCTTCTTGACCTGCATACAGATTTCTCAGGAGGCAGATAAGGTGGTTCAGTATTCCCATTTCTTGAAGAATTTCCCACAGTTTTTTGTGTTCCACACAGTCAAAAACTTCAGTTCAGTTTAGTTCAGTCACTCAGTCATGTCCGACTCTTTGCAACTCCATGAATTGCAGCACGCCAGGCCTCCCTGTCCATCACCATCTCCCGGAGTTCACTCAAACTCACGTCCATCGAGTTGGTGATGCCATCCAGCCATCTCATCCTCTGTTGTCCCCTTTTCCTCCTGCCCCCAATCCCTCCCAGCATCAGAGTCTTTTCCAATGAGTCAACTCTTTGCATGAGGTGGCCAAAGTACTGGAGTTTCAGCTTTAGCATCATTCCTTCCAAAGAAATCCCAGGGCTGATCTCCTTTAGAATGGACTGGTTGGATCTCTGCAGTCCAAGGGACTCTCGAGAGTCTTCTCCAACACCACAGTTCAAAAGCATCAATTCTTCGGCACTCAGCTTTCTTCACAGTCCAACTCTCACATCCATACATGACCACAGGAAAAACCATAGCCTTGACTAGACGGACCTTTGTTGGCAAATGTTTCTGCTTTTGAATATGCTATCTAGGTTGGTCATAACTTTTCTTCCAAGAAGTAAGTGTCTTTTAATTTCATGGCTGCAATCACCATCTTCAGTGATTTTGGAGCCCCCCAAAATAAAGTCTGACACTGTTTCTACTGTTTCCCCACCTATTTCCCATGAAGTGATTTAGGCATAGTCATTAAAGCAGAAGATATTTTTATGGAATTCTCTCGCTTTTTTGATGATCCAACAGATATTAGCAATTTGATCTCTGGTTCCTCTGCCTTTTCTAAATCCAACTTGAACATCTGGAAGTTCACAGTTCCTGTACTGTTGAAGACTGGCTTGAAGAATTTTGCACATTACTTTGCTAGCATGTGAGATGAGTGCAATTGTGTGGTAGTTTGAGCATTCTTTAGCATTGCCTTTCTTTGGGATTGGAACGAAAACGGATCTTTTCCAGTCCTGTGGCCACTGCTGAGTTTTCCAAGTTTGCTGGCATATTGAGTGCAGCACTTTCAAAGCATCATCTATAGCATTATCTTTCAACATCCAGTTGAAATAGCTTAACTTGAATTCCATCACCTCCACTAGCTTTGTTCATAGTGATGCTCCCTATGGCCCACTTGACTTTGCATTCCGGGATGTCTGGCTTTAGGTGAGTGATCACACCATCGTGATTATCTGGGTCATGAAGATCTTTTTCCTATAGTTCTTCTGTGTATTCTTGCCACCTCTTCTTAATATCTTCTGCTTCTGTTAGGTCTATACCATTTCCATCCTTTATTGGTCCCATCTACATGAAATGTTCCCTTGGTATCTCTAATTTTCTTGAAGAGACCTCTAGACTTTGCCATTCTATTGTTTTCCTCTATTCCTCTGCATTGATCACTGAGGAAGCCTTTTTTTTTTTTTTTTTAATCTCTCCTTGCTGTTCTTTGGAACTCTGCATTCAAATGGGTATAGCAAGATGGTAGGAGTGGTGAAATCACATTTAGAATCAAACTCCATATCTGTCAGAGACGTTCAAAGGGCTCAAACATACCTTGTGTGCACCAGGACCCAGAGACCCCACAGAGACTGAGACAGAACTGTGTTTGAGTGTCTTCTGTGGAAGTTCAGGTCAGCAGTAGACTGCCACAGGGGCAAGGACTCTGGGTGCAGCAGACCTGTGTGCCATAAGCCCTCTTGGAGGAGGTCACCATTAACCCCACCACAGAGCCACCAGAACTTACACAGGACTAGAAACAGACTCTTGGAGAGCACAAACAAAACGTTGTGTGCATCAGGATCCATGAGAAAGGAGAAGTGACCCCAAAAGAGACTGACCCAGACTTGTCCATGAGTGTCCGGAGTCTTCAGTCAAGGCGTGGGTTGGCAGTGGCCTGCTGCAGGGTCTGGGGCACAAAGTGCAGCAGTGCGTGCATGGGACCTTCTGAAGGAGGTCCCCATTTTCTCCATTACCTCCACCACAGTTTGGCCTCAGGTCAAATGACAGGGAGGGAACAGAGCCCCACCCATCAACAGAAAATTGGATTAAAGATTTACTGAGCATGGCCCCACCCATCACAATCAGACCCATTTTCCACCTCAGTCAGTCTCTCCTATAAGGAAGCTTCCATAAGCATCTTATCCTTCTCCATCAGAGGGCAGACAGACTGAATATGTATCTTTAGATAACTTCCTTTTTGGATTTTTCTTCCCACTGAGGTCACCAAAGAGCACTAAATAGAGGTCCCTGGGCTATACACAAGGTTTTCATTTGCAACTTTACACATCAGTTCAGTTCAGTTGCTCAGTCGTGTCCGACTCTTTGCGACCCCATGAATCACAGCACGCCAGGCCTCCCTGTCCATCACCAACTCCCGGAGTTCACTCAGACTCACATCCATCGAGTCAGTGATGCCATCCACCAATCTCATCCTCTGTCGTCCCCTTCTCCTCCTGCCCTCAATCCCTCCCAGCATCACAGTCTTTTCCAATGAGTCAACTCTTCACATGAGGTGGCCAAAGTACTGGAGTTTCAGCTTTAGCATCATTCCTTCCAAAGAAATCCCAGGGTTGATCTCCTTCAGAATGGACTGGTTAGACCTCCTTGCAGTCCAAGGGACTCTCAAGAGTCTTCTCCAACACCACAGTTCAAAAGCATCAATTCTTCGGCGCTCAGCCTTCATAGTCCAACTCTCACATCCATACATGACTACTGGGAAAACCATAGCCTTGACTAGATGGACCTTAGTTGGCAAAGTAATGTCTCTGCTTTTGAATATACTATCTAGGTTGCTCATAACTTTTTTCCCAAGGAGTAAGTGTCTTTTAATTTCTTGGCTGCAATCACCATCTGCAGTGATTTTGGAGCCCCCCCAAATAAAGTCTGACACTCTTTCCACTGTTTCCCCATCTATTTCCCATGAAGTGATGGGACCGGATGCCATGATCTTCGTTTTCTGAATGTTGAGCTTTAGGCCAACTTTTTCACTCTCCTCTTTCACTTTCATCAAGAGGCTTTTTAGTTCCTCTTCATTTTCTGCCATAAGGGTGGTGTCATCTGCATATCTGAGGTTATTAATTCTCCTGGCGATCTTGATTCCAGCTTGTGTTTCTTCCAGTCCAGCGTTTCTCATGATGTACTCTGCATATAAGTTAAATAAGCAGAGTGACAACATACAGCCTTGACGGACTCCTTTTTCTACTTGGAACCAGTCTATTGTTCCATGTCCAGTTCTAACTGTTGCTTCCTGACCTGCATACAGATTTCTCAAGAGGCAGGTTAGGTGGTCTGGTATTCCCATCTCTCTCAGAATTTTCCATAGTTTCTTGTGATCCACAGAGTCAAAGGCTTTGGCATAGTCAATAAAGCAGAAATAGATGTTTTTCTGGAACTCTCTTGCTTTTTCCATAGGAGTGTTTATATGTCAGGTCTTCCCTGGTGGTTCAGACAGTAAAGAATCTGCCTGCAATGCAGAAGACCAGAGTTCGACTCCTGGGATGGGAAGATTCCCCTGGAGACGGGAATGGCTACCCACTCCAGTATTCTTGCCTGGAGAATCCATGGACAGAGGGGCCTAGTGGGCTACAATCCTTGTAGATGCAAAGAGTCAGACACAACTGAGTGACAAAGCACGCATGCATGTATATATGTCAATCCCCAAACTGGGAAATCATTTTTAAGAAAATGAATATTTGAATTAAGAACTATAGGGGATCACCCAGGGCAGTCTTTTTAGTTTTGGTCTTTGTATGTGGGTATTTTCTAGAAAGTCCTTACTGAATTACAGTATCTCAACAGCCTTCTGAATGTTGTCAGCTTTTGACTAGTGGTTCCTGACCTTGGTAACATATGGGAATCACTTGGGGAAATTCAGAACTACAAATGCCTATGCTCCAATTTCAGGGATTATGATGTAATTGGTTTTAGGTAAATCCTGAGCATCTGAACTTTTAAAAGCTTTCCAGGAAATTCTAACTGTCAAAGTTGAGAAACATTACTTTAGCCTTATTAACTTGTGTGCTGTGTGCTTAGTCATTCAGTTGTGTCCACCTCTTGGTTGTAGCCTGTCAGGCTCCTCTGTCAATGGGATTCTCCAAGCAAGTATATTGGAGTGGGTTGTCATTTCCTTCTCCAGGTGATCTTCCCAACCCAGGGATGGAAACCATGTCTCCTGCATTGCAGTCAGACTATTTACCACTGAGCTAAGAGGGAAGACCTTTATTAACTTAGAGAAAATGATGCCTTCTAAGGGCAGCATTTATCTAAATCTCATCCATCCAGTAAGTGAGTCGAGCCCAACCAGTCACAGCCCACATGCAGTTTCCTTGCTGATCTGGTCTAAATGTTTATGCCACCTACCCCTGCTGAATTTGCATGTTATAATCAAACCCCAAAGATAATGTATTAAGTAAAGGGGCCTTTTTGAGGTGATCAGGTCATGAGGGCAGAGCTCTCCTGAAATGGGATTAATGTCTGCTGGCTGAGAAAACTCCCTTGCCTGCTTCCACCTCTTGCAAATACAGAAGAATTCTGTGACCCAGAAGAGAGCTGTCACCAGACTAATGCCAGCATCCTGAACTCAGACTTTCAGGCACCAGAATTGTGAGAAATACACTTCTGTTTTTATAAGCCACCCAGACTGAGGTATTTGTTTACAATAGCCTAAATGAACTATGACAGTTGCCGTCTTTTATGCATATATTAAAATACAGGCTTCTTACTAAGGCATAAAGTCTTCCCTGATGGATCAGTCAGTAAAGAATCTGCCTGCAATGCTGGAGACCACGTGCAATACAGTTCAATCCCTGGGTTGGGAAAATCCCCGGTAGAAGGGAATGGCTACACTGCTCCAGTATTCTTGCCTGGGAATTCCCACGGACAGAGGAGCCTGCAGGAAACGGTTTCACAAGAGTCAGACATGACTTAGCAACTAAACCACCACCACTATTAAGGCCTAAAAGGCCAGCCATGAGCTGCTTACATTTTAAAATATATCTCATGCCATCGTCTCCTCTACTCATTATGCATTAGCCACACTATTTTCTGTCTGACTCTTACTGTGCTTTCTCATCCTTTATTGATTATGATTTTCTTTGCTGAGGACACAGGTTTGTTCTCATGCTTTGGATAACAGCTCAGGCATCATCTCTTCAAAGTAGTCTTTGGTCAGCTGGCCTTATCCAGTTACATTTTATCTCTCCACTTAATCTTGAATTTTAATAGCATAAAAAATGTGACTTTCTTGTTTGCTTATTTGATATTTTATTGTATGCCTTTCCCACACTGTAAAGTTTATGAGAATAGATTTTTGTCCGTGTGTATTCATCACTTATCCTAGGACCATGCCTGTCACATAGTAGAAACAATAAAATGTTCCATTAATCAATAGCTTCATTCATTAAATGAATGGACTAATAAATGAATGAAAAATGAAATCAACAAACCAGTTTCAAAAATTCATAAGTACCCTGATAGTATCTATGCAAACTGCTCACATTTAATTTCCTTATCTATGGATCAGATATAGTATTTTGTTAGGAAAAATATGATTTTGAAATTTTCTTTCCACGCTTCAAATGTGACATTATATTTTCGGTGTGTTTTCATTGTTTCTGTAGAGAAATTAGCTGTCAGCTTTATTTATATTCCTTTGTACGTGATGTGTCTTAGTAGTCTGGTTGCTTTCAAGATTTGTATGTCTTTTTTTTTTTAACATATCTACATGCTAATTTATTTTTATTCATTCAAAGATTGTAAAGATGTGTTTGTTTGTTTGTTCTAATTTTGAAACTATGATTGAATTCATCAACGTTTCATAAGTTTGAAAAAATTATTGACCAGTGTCTCTTCAAATATTGCTTTTGAAATTTTGTTTTAACCTCACAAGGCATACAAACTATAGTTTTGTTAGACATTTTCACCATGCTTCAGTCTTGATATTTTTACAGACCTGTTTTTTAGCTCACTAATTTTCTTTTTTTGCTCTAATCTACTATTAATTTAATCTATTATGTTCTTAATCTCACTTATTTGCCTTTTCAGCTATAATGATTCCACCTGATTATTTTTTAAATAGATGTCTATTTCTCTGGTGGGATTCTCCCATTTGTCCTTTTTTTTTTAACTTTTATTTTTACTTTATTTTACTTTACAGTACTGTATTGGTTTTGCCATACATTGACATGAATCCACCATGGGTGTACATGAGTTCCCAATCCTGAACCACCCCTCCCACCTCCCACCTCATATCATCTCTCTGGGTCATCCCCATGCACTAGCCCCAAGCATCCCGTATCCTGTATCGAACATAGACTGGCGATTCATTTCTTACATGATAGTACACATGTTTCAATGCCATTCTCCCAAATCATCCCACCCTCTCCCTTTCCCTCAGAGTCCAAAAGTCCATTCTATATGTCTGTGTCTCTTTTGCTGTCCTCCATACAGGGTTATCATTACCATCTTTCTAAATTCCATATATATGTGTTAGTATACTGTATTGGTGTTTTTCTTTCTGGCTTACTTCACTCTGTATAATCGGCTCCAGTTTCATCCATCTCATCAGAACTGATTCAAATGTATTCTTTTTCATGGCTGAGTAATACTCCATTATGTATATGTACCACAGCTTTCTTATCCATTCATATGCTGATGGGCATCTAGGTTGTTTCCATGTTCTGGCTATTATGAACAGTGCTGCAATGAACATTGGGGTACACGTGTCTCTTTCAATTCTGGTTTCCTCGGTGTGTATGCCCAGCAGTGGGATTGTTGGGTCATATGACAGTTCTATTTGCAATTTTCTAAGGAATCTCCACACTGTTCTGCATAGTGGCTGTACTAGTTTGCATTCCCACCAACAGTGTAAGAGGGTTCCCTTTTCTCCACACCCTCTCCAGCATTTATTACTTGCAGACTTTTGGATTGCAGCCATTCTGACTGGTGTGAAATGGTCCCTCATTGTGGTCTTGATTTGCATTTCTCTGATAATGAGTGATGTTGAGCATCTTTTCATGTGTTTGTTAGCCATCTGTATCTTCTTTGGAGCAACGTCTATTTAGTTCTTTGGCCCATTTTTTGCTTGGGTCATTTATTTTTCTGGAATTGAGCCACATAAGTTGCCTGTATATTTTTGAGATTAGTTGTTTGTCAGTTGCTTCAGTTGCTATTATTTTCTCCCATTCAGAAGGCTATCTTTTCACCTTGCTTATAGTTTCCTTTGTTGTGCAGAAGCTTTTAATTTTAATTAGATGTCATTTGTTTATTTTTGCTTTTATTTCCAGTATTCTGGGAGGTGGATCATAGAGGATTCTGCTGTGATTTATGTCAGAGAGTGTTTTGCCTATGTTCTCCTCTAGGAGTTTCATAGTTTCTGGTCTTATGTTTAGCTCTTTAATTCATTTTGAGTTTATTTTTGTGTGTGATGTTAGAAAGTGATCTAGTTTCATTCTTTTACAAGTGGTTGACCAGTTTTCCCAGCACCACTTGTTAAAGAGATTGTCTTTACTGCCTTGTATATTCTTACCTCCTTTGTGAAAGATAAGGTGTCCATAGGTGTGTGGATTTATCTCTGGGCTTTCTATTTTGTTCAATTGATCTGTATTTCTGTCTTTGTGCCAGTACCATACTGTCTTGATGACTGTGGCTTTATAGTAGAGCCTGAAGTCAGGCGGGTTGATTCCTCCAGTTCCATTCTTATTTCTCAAGATTGCTTTGGCTAATTGAAGTTTTTTGTATTTCCATACAAATCTTGAAATTATTTCTATTTTTGGCTCATTCATATTATAAAGGCTTATATGATATTTACAGTATTTAGATTACCTTTAGACACCTTTCTGCATTTTGTCTATTGCTTTGAGACCATTTGATGCTATCTTAGCACTCATATTTTTTAAATTGATAATTGGACATCATGTAAAAAATTATTCTTCCAGAGACTTTTTTTTCTCCTTCTAATAACTTAAACATAATTTGGACACATAACCTTCATTGAAAGAAAATTTAAATAATTATACTGAAAGCTGATGTATTCATTAGAGGCTCTAGTCTTCGACAAACTTTGAACACATATTATTGTCTCCCCAGCAATATGAGATAACCAAAATCACACTTAGTTTCTTAGCTAATATATTATCTAATATTTTTTAGTGACTTCTCATCCTCCAGATGCATGAGAAATCAGAATATAGGAGACAGAAAATTTGTAAAAACTGTAAAGTTCACTTACTAGTTATTGCTTTAAAAAAAAAAAGTTGTTTTTTCTCCTCTTGAGATTTCACTGCTTTGGTAATCCCAAACTCTAGCTTTTGTCTCTCCTGCCCATTTTCCACTGAAGGTTGTAAGCCACCACTTTCTTCTCATTCTCTCATCTATGCACTGCTTGTGAAGGAGCAGATTTGTCAAAGCTATACAAAGGCAAACGGTATCAAATTCCTGGACAATGGAATCTTCACAGCCTTCACATTCAAAACCCAGTATTTTGCATTTATTAAGCTATTCTAGTTTTGTGTGTGTGTTTTTGTTTTTTTTTCCCCCTCTAGAGTGCTTGTCTGATACAGCTATTCCATTATAGCTGGATGTGAACATTTTGGGTTTGCTCTGTTTTAGAACTGAATGAGATGTTTTAAAAGTAGCTACTAATCTTCACATCCAGTATTTTTTTTTTTTTTTCCTCCTTCCAAATGTCTCCCGGATGCTGAATATCTCATACCTAAACTTTTATGGTTAAATCCTCACTACCCATTTGAATTTTTACCCTCAGAAAACTAGACCATATTCCTCAAGTTACTGCCAAAGTCTTACTGATAATTGATGTTGGAAGCCACATTCATTTCAAAGGATATTTGGTTAGACCATTTATTAAAGAATTTGCAGAGACATCTAGATTGCCTCAGAGGCATCTAGAGCATCTAGAGCATTCTGTAAATTTCAATTGTCATTCCCTGAATTTTTACTTAAATATTACCAACTCCATCACTGCCCTAGCCTCACAAAAATGAATATTGAATCTCTGTTTCTAGTAGGTATAAGATTTTTTAAATATATATTGTCTAAGGTTAATATCTCTGCAGCCCATACATAAATTTCTAGGATACCACTATTGATTACTACATAGGGAAAAAGAGGCATATTTCAAGCTAAAGACTGATATGTACATTTTTGCTATGATCTAATTTTCATGGCAGAAAAAAAAAAGGCAAACCGACAATGAAAAGATTCAACACAGTGTTCCAGAAGTAAAACGTAAAGCAAAAACAAAAATAAGCAAACAGAAACAAAGCCATGTAAAAAAGATAAAAGAAAATGGACAAAAAAATGTTCAAGTGATAGGACAGAAATACCACTGAGAATCCCATCACATTTTCTAAGGAGAAATCACCAGAACACAGCCAGAGAAGGTACAAAGGCTCAGAAGCCTGAAAATAAGGGCAATTTTAGCTCCCCCTGCATCTGAGGATGTTTTTACATATCTATTGCCAAAATGCATGCTTTGCACTCTACCCTTAAAAAGTAATAAGCAATATGCATTTTTTCTACTCAATTTCTACTCCTGTCTTTTCATCCTCTTGTGACTCATCATGGGCTCCAAGATTCTAAGAGAAAGAGAAAGTATGTATTTCACAATACAGGTTTTCATCAAATTCCAGTTAGCTAGCTAGTTACAAATTATTTTCTTAATACGGGCACAATATTTACATTTTCAAAAGTGCTTAAAATGAGTCTACCTGAAAGTGGTGACAAAGTCACTCTGCTCATCTTAGTATCAATTTCCTCAAAATAATGCTGGTTATGTCAACTGCACAAATATGTTTATGAGGCCACTATTACAGGTGCAAGTAATTTTAATTCTAAGAATATTATAAATTAGCACATTAATTTTTCAAATGTATTTGAGTATAATTCTATACATTTTCCACTGATATCTAATATTATTTTACTTTAACCCCAAATAGATTTCTTTTAAAAAAAATGATATTGGAATGAGAACAGAGGGGTTGACTTAATATTATGATTTGTACATAATGCTCTTGATTTTTGTGGAATTAAAAAATTTTAAACTCATTCCTTAAAAGTCTAGTTTCATCTGGTTATAAGATAAATGCAGCTTGGCCAACTTTAAATCTTATTTTAGGAAGCCTCAATGTACAAACTGCCAAACTACAGGAAGAGCAAAAAAACTTGCTGTTGTCTAACTCATTAAATTGTGTAGTGATTTTGTTACGCAGCAAAACCTTACTAATACAGGTATTATAATATCTGAATTTCAATTCAATTCAGATTGAACTGGAATGAATTACTCTATAAAACAGAACTTTATTTTGTCTAGTGAGGGGGTTATAACATAATTGATGCTTCATGTAATTTTACTAGAAAAATTTGATTATCCAAATATAAACTTAAGAATTTGTTATATGGTTAGGAGAAAAAAAAATACTGAAAGATTTTCTAAATCATAACAGCTTACCCTTTGGTAGTTTACTTTAAAAATGCTTTTGCTAAATCCTTAATAAAATTCTAGCAAACAGAATCCAACAACATATTGAAAAGATCATACATCATGACCAAGTAGGCTTTACCCCAGGGATGCAAGGATTCTTCAATATCTGCAAATCAATCAATGTAATATACCACATTAACAAATTGAAAGATAAAAAACTTGATTATCTCAATAGATGCAGAGAAAGCCTTTGACAAAATTCAATATCCATTTATGATAAAAACTCTCCAGAAAGCAGGAATAGAAGGAACATACCTCAACATAATAAGAGCTATATATGACAAACCCACTGTAAACATTATCCTCAATGGTGAAAAATTGAAAGCATTTCCCCTAAAGTCAGGAACAAGACAAGGGTGCCCACTCTCACCACTACTATTCAACATAGTTTTGCAAGTTTTGGCCACAGCAATCAGAGCAGAAAAAGAAATAAAAGGAATTCAGATTAGAAAAGAAGCAAAACTATCACTGTTTGGAGATGACATGATCCTATACATAGAAAACCCTAAAGACTCCACCAGAAAATTACTAGAACTAAGCAATGAATACAGTAAAGTTGCAGGATATAAAATTAAAACACAGAAATCCCTTTCATTCCTACACACTAACAACGAGAAAACAAAAAGAGAAATTAAGGAAACAATTCCACTCACCATTGCAATGAAAAGAATAAAATACTTAGGAATATATCTACCTAAAGAAACAAAAGACCTATATATAGATAACTGTAAAACACGGGTGAAAGAAATCAAAGAGGACACAAATAGATGGAGAAATATACCGTGTTCATGTATTGGAAGAATCAATGTAGTGAAAATGAGTATACCACCCAAAGCAATCTATAGATTCAATGCAATCCTTATCAAGCTGCTGCTGCTAAATTGCTTCAGTCGTGTCCAACTCTGTGTGACCCCATAGATGGAAGCCCACCAGGCTCTGCCGTCCCTGGGATTCTCCAGGCAAGAACACTGGAGTGGGTTGCCATTTCCTTCTCCAATACATGAAAGTGAAAAGTGAACGGGAAGTCGCTCAGTCGTGTCCAACTCCTAGCAACCCCATGGACTGCAGCCTACCAGGCACCTCCGTCCATGGGATTTGCCAGGCAAGAGTACTGGAGTGGGTTGCTATTGCCTTCTCAAGCTACCATCGGTATTTTTCACAAAACTAGAACAAATAATTTTACAATTTGTATGGAAATACAAAAAACCTTGAATAGCCAAAGCAATCTTGAGAAAGAAGAATGGAACTGGAGGAATCAACCCGCCTGACTTCAGGCTCTACTACAAAGCCACAGTCATCAAGACAGTATGGTACTGGCACAAGGACAGAAATATAGATCAATGGAACAAAATAGAAAGCCCAGAGATAAATCCACACACCTATGGACACCTTATCTTTGACAAAGGAGGCAAGAATATACAAGGCAGTAAAGACAATCTCTTTAACAAGTGGTGCTGGGAAAACTGGTCAATCACTTGTAAAAGAATGAAACTAGAACACTTTCTAACACCATACATAAAAATAAATTCAAAATGGATTAAAGATCTAAACATAAGACCAGAAACTATAAAACTCTTAGAGGAGAACATATGCAAAACACTCTCTGACATAAATCACAGCAGGATCCTCTATGACCCACCTCCCAGAATATTGGAAATAAAAGATAAAATAAACAAATGGGACCTAGTTAAACTTAAAAGCTTTTGCACAATGAAGGAAACTATAAGCAAGGTGAAAAGACAGCCTTCAGAATGTTAATAGCAAATGAAGCAACTGGCAAAGAATTAATCTCAAAAATGTACAAGCAACTCCTGCAGCTCAGTTCCAGAAAAACAAACGACCCAATCAAAAAATGGGCCAAAGAACTAAACAGACATTTCTCCAAAGAAGACATACAGATGGCTAACAAACACATGAAAAGATGCTCAACATCACTCATTATCAGAGAAATGCAAATCAAAACCCCAGTGAGGGGCCATTTCACACCAGTCAGAATGGCTGCAATCCAAAAGTCTACAAGCAATAAATGCTGGAGAGGGTGTGAAGAAAAGGGAGCCCTCTTACACTGTTAGTGGGAATGCAAACTATTACAGCCACTATGGAAAACATTGTGGAGATTCCTTGGAAAACTGGAAATAGAACTGCCATATGATCAAGCAATCCCACTGCTGGGCACACACACCAAGAAAATCGAAGTGAAAGAGATACGCGTATTCCAATGTTCATCGCAGCACTGTTTATAATAGCCTAAGAAAGCGATGGTGCATATACACAATGGAATATTACTCAGCCATTAAAAAGAATACATTTGAATCAGTTCTAATGAGGTTCATGAAACTGGAGCCTGTTATACAGAGTGAACTAAGCCAGAAAGAAAAACACCAATACAGTATACTAATGCATATAATGGAGAAGGTGATGGCACCCCACTCCAGTACTCTTGCCTGGCAAATCCCATGGACAGAGGAGCCTGGTAGGCTGCAGTCCATGGGGTTGCGAAGAGTCGGACATGGCTGAGCAACTTCCCTTTCACTTTTCACTTTCATGCATTGGAGAAGGAAATGGCAACCCACTCCAGTGTTCTTGCCTAGAGAATCCCAGGGACGGGGGAGCCTGGTGGACTGCCGTCTATGGGGTCACACAGAGTCGAACATGACTGAAGTGACTTAGCAGCAATGCATATATATGGAATTTAGAAAGATGGAAACCATAACCCTATATGTTAGACAGCAAAAGAGATACAGATGTATAAAACAGTCTTTTGGACTCTGTGAGAGAGCGCGAGGGTGGGATGATTTGGGAGAATGGCATTGAAACATGGGTATTATCATATGTGAAACAGCCAGTCCAGGTTCAATGCATGAGACAGGGTGCTCAGGGCTGGTGTGCTGAGATGACACTGAGGGATGGGATAGGGAGGGATTTCGAGGGGGAGGAGGGAGGGTCAGGATGGGGGACACATGTACACCCATGGCTGATTCATGTCAGTGTAAGGCAAAACCACTACAATATTGTAAAGTAATTAACCTCCAATTAAAATAAATAAATTCATATTTTATTTTATTATTTTTTTAATTTTTATTTTTACTTTATTTTTCTTTACAGTGCTGTATTGGTTTTGCCATACATTGACATGAATCCACCACAGGTGTACTTCATATTTTAAAAATGCTTTTGCTATGACCTGCATTCAGGGAAAAAATAGAATAAGATTTTCTCTCAGTTAAGTTTTGCTACTATTTATGATTAAGGATTGTAAAGTGATTTCACAAAAGTAATTGACTTGATATTATGCTGACTTTCAAAAACTAATTCCCAGTGACAATAAATGTTTTACTTGAGTAAATTTATAGTTTTGACGGCAGAGACAGGGTTTGAATTCAGATGATTTTGAATGTACCCTATGTCATCATTGGCTACAGTGCTTAATAGCTAAATTCAAACATGCATGGATTTCCATTCTCAGTTTTCCTCTCTCTAATTCTGTGGTCTTAGGCTAATTGATTAACTCTGTAAAACTTGTTTTCCTATCTGACAGCTGTTATGAGGAGTGTGAAATAATCCAAACATATTTGGGGGAATATTTCTAACATATAAATTATAAGCAATGATTTTATTCTTAAAAAAATATTCTTTAAAGACCATGGAAAGTAAAAACTTGAATCATACAAAATATCTATATCCTTCAATAATTTAGAATTTAACGTAGACAATCTGAACATAAGGTATACACACTGATAGAATTTAGAGGTCTGCAAATTTGTATGAAATAGTGTCTATTTTCATGAATTTCTTCCTGAAATTTAGCATTTCCTTCAATTAAAAATATGAGCAGGAAATCTCAGTAGTAATAACAATCTCTATAACTTTTTATCAGTAGAGATTAAAGATATTTTAAAGTACATTTTATTAAAGGTATCTGAAAATGTTTTTGCCCAGCATTATTTCGCAATTATTTATATTAGATTTAATACAAATGAATGTGGGAAAATTCAGTGAATAATATTATTTGATTATTTAATGAAAATCTGATGCCTTTACAATCTTTAACGTACTCATTGAATTACTAATTCCAAATATTATACCAAATTTTCAAAACACAAAAATGAAGCTCTATTATTTGGGAGAGATTCAAACAGTCTGAAAGTTCTGTGATTTCAGTATGCATGAGATGCAATAAAAGTTCAAAGAAGCACTAACTAATCCAGATGAGGAGAGGGCAAGGTCTTCTGAATGAAATTGTACCTGAAATATGTTTTGTTGGTCTAGAAAAGGTGGTTGTGTGAAAAAAGGATGAACTTTATTTATGGGTAACAAAAGACAATGAGAGAATGTAACGGAGTCTGCTAGCTACTTATAAATGGTTTACTCTTTTTGTCATGGGGCCTTTAGTTAGACTATATTTCCCAGACTTGTTTTCAGTTCTTTGGGTCACAAGGCCAATTCTATTTAGTATGAGGGTCACAGAAGTACTATTGCATGTTATATATAGGTCTGTTTCAAAACCTTTCTTATTGGTAACCTAACAAGAGGAATTATAAAATTAATTTTTAAAAATCTCAATCATTTCAGTGATTCAAAATTCTTGTCAGCTTCTTGGTACTCAACTATCTTGATTATCAACAGTTAAGCAATCAAAATAGGAAATTTGAAGAACTGCATGGGTATAAAACATGGGTACGAAAATCCTGACTGAGATCAGGATTTTCAAAGCAGTATGAGAAATCTCATGATTTCTCATGAAATTGCTTATGAATGACTCTTCTTGTGGAAAAGAAGTATGAATGGGCAAGTAGGGGTCAGATTCCGGTCACCTATGGTAAAAATTGGACATTTGAATTGAACTCTCTGTATGCTATTTTCTTCTTTTACATAAATAAAGATTTTTATATTATTTTTATGATTCCTTACAATATAGAGAACATACAGCTTTGTACTTGATATAGAGGAGACTGAATAAAAATCACTTCCCTCTGCTAAATATATAGTGCTGTCATGATGATGATGAAAATTTATTGGTTTTTCTGATTAGCATGATTTAAGCTAAAAAAACATTCAAGTTCATCTTGATTTTTTATATTTCTACAAGCAAATACTTTCAAAAATGACTGCATGAAACCAAGATTGCAGTCTATAAAATATCTTTTCTCGATGGGAAGGGACTATCTTTACTCACAACATGCATTAATAAACCACACTGGATTACTTTATTTTAAAGTATAATTACCTGTTTGCCTGGTATTGTAAATAGAATTTTAATGAAAAAGATTGGTCAACTTGAGATAAATTACATTTCACACAGCATGTACTTAATACAATGTGGATTTAAAAACTCCTGGGCAGAAGTTATGTCTCTAGTGTTTTATCTAGTGCTAAGTATATTGTCAACAATCTCAATAGATGATGATCATAATAATTCAAAGGCATTTACAGTTTAATCAGAATTCAGAGATTATTTACTCATTTTGCAGTTGTCAGATTAAATGAAATATAGGTGAACCTACAACTCCACAGTTCTTTTCATTTTTAAAGGTATTTTATGCATGAAAAGATGCAACCTTCATTTACTTTTATAAGCATATAGATATGACCTGCATTAACTAAAATATCAGCACTAACATTATTTTCAAATTCTTGAGGGAGATAAAATATATACTGTGCTGTTCTCAGTCATGTCCGACTCTTTGTGACCCCATGGACTGTAGCCCTGTAGCTCACCAGGCTCCTCTGTCCATGGGGATTCTCCAGGCAAGAATACTTGAGTGGGTTGTCATACCCTCCTTCCAGTGATCTTCCCAACGCAGGGATCAAACCCAGTTCTCTCGCATTGCAAGTGGATTCTTTACTAACTGAGCCACCAGGGAAACCCAGTACTGGAGTAGGTAGCCAATCCTTTCTCCAGGGGAGCTTCCTGACCTAGGAATCAAACCAGGGTCTCCTGCATTGCAGCTGGATTCTTACTACCTAAGAGCTTAATCCTGAACACATACTGATGTCATACTGAGGATCCTACAGCTTATAGCCTGGCACCCTGCCACTAAGAGTGAATGAATATCAGCCTCAAAATATTACAAATGCCTCCAAATATAATCCTCCCTTTTATTTTTCCACCTAGCACAGAACTGTCATTCAAGAGTTTATGAAAATTTGGGGAGCCTCTCACTATGTTCAATCAAGACAACACTGTGGTTTAACAAACTATAGAAAGTACTTCTTACTGTATGAAATCCAACTTCTATGTTCTCCAAACTTACTTCTCTCAGACTCTGCGTTCCAGCTTCTAATTTCTAGTTCTCGGAGGCAGAATGTTGACCTCTTGACATTTGACCCCTAGTTTTCCTTCCATGATTGTGTTTCCTTTCACTGCAGAAGGAAGTGTGTCCGTAGTTACATGTACTAACCAGCCAATTTTAAAATGAAAAGATTATTCTAGATTTCGGGGAGAAATCTATTATATTCCAGTGCAATATAATCATATAAATCCTTAAGAGACAAAGAAGGAAGACAGAGGAAAAAGTCAGAGAGTTTCAAAATTTGAGAAATATGACCACATTGCTGACTTAAGATCAAAAGTTCATGTGACAAGAACAGGACAAAAATTGATTTCTACTAACCGGCAGTGAGCGTGGAAGAAGGTCGCAAGCCCCAGGTGAGAACTACAGTTCAGCTGGTACCTTGATTTCAGATTTGTGAGCTTTAAGTAAGGAATCTAGCCAGACTATTTTGGACTTAGCCTATAGCATGAGATAATAATTAGGAGCCTTATTAAACTACTAAGTTCTGGGTGATAACAATTAAAACACACATACACACACACACACATTTTGCTGTGTGAAATGTTGAGTATGCCTATACCCTAGTGCATGCATAATAGTAGTATAGACTCTGAATACACGTAGGCTTTGTCCTGCAATCTGGCTGAAAATCTTATGATGCCTGGAATCTCTTGCTTGCCCTCCTTTGTGTGACTCTCTCCTGGGCTGTTTTGATCCTTTACTGATTATTTAACCAGAATTTCATGTTAGTTTGTTCATGCATATGTACCACTAATGTATATAGTCATTCTGAGGTCAATTTTTACCATGCGATCACACTGGACCTATTTCTGTCTTTAGGAAACAGCCTATACAATAGTCAGCACCTATCTTAAAAAAGGTAATACTTGCTTTTTAGGAGAATTATTTTTCAAGGCATAAAAGAACAATAGTATGGAACATAAATTACTGAGAATGTGGATCATGGTAACTGATGTCAGCCAACTGGTTTATATTCAGCCTCATTTATCTCTTGGACATGACAAACCTTGGTAGCAGAAGGGAATAAGTTCCAGATAATACACTTTTGCAGTAATGAATAACCCTTCCTATGAAGTACTTTAATGACTCTTCTCATCAAATTTATGATTTTATTATTAACATTAAAAATGGAAGCTCAAAAAGATACAGTTGCAAATCAATTTCACTGTGCCTTCATAATGAGTCCCTAATTGAACTCAATTTCTGTTACAGTTGTGAATTTCCTTCCATACTTAATTTTAATGACATGTATAGAAGGATTTAGTGACTGGGAATAAAAAAAATTATTTTAACTCTACTTTTTATGAGTTTAATAGGTGAAATGTAAATCATAATCACATTAATATGATAATTGAGAGTGTATTTATGCCTCTTTACAGGTTAGAGAATGATCACTTGGTTAAATTAGTGTTTCACTTAACTCATTAAAAATAAATGATAAGTAAGAAGAATACTTTCGCCACCTTATGTGAAGAACTGACTCATTGGAGAACACCCTGATGCTGGGAATGATTAAAAGCAGGAGGAGAAGGGGATGACAGAGGATGAGATGGTTGGATGGCATCACCAACTCAATGGACATGAGCCTAAGCTTGGAGAGTTGGTGATAGACAGGGAAGCCTGGCGTGCTGCTGTCCATGAGGTCACAGAGAGTTGGACACAACTGAGTGACTGAACTGAACTGAACTAAATTGAAGAATAATCCCAAATGCTAATGTTCATTATGTAAG